>NC_056667.1:67387500-68640000 GCF_018350195.1 Panthera tigris
GCGACCTTCAAATGGTTGAAGTTACAAGCTTAATTTATGTTTTAATGGCGATCCTTTCATGGTCTTTAAATATACAAATCACATCTATTGCCACCACACTTAAGGAGCATCATAAAGCTATTTCATTGATGCAACAAATATTATTGCTTGTTTTCTATAAGCAAGAAATTTTGCTAGATCCTGTGGTTATAAAGAGGAAAAGACAGTTACTGCCTTCTTAAAGTATACAAAGGAGGTGATAGGAATGGAAATCATCAAAATCAATCGAGATCATTTTTTAACAAACTTTAGTACCAATGAAGGGAAAACAGCACTTCATACCTATTTGAGCAAGTCTTAGCACAAGGTTTCTTTCCTTCAAAGTATTCATTACATATTCATGAGTTTATTCAATACATATTGAAGGTCTTACCCTGTGCCAAGTATTGAGTTAAAGAATGGAAAACACTTAATAAAGTTTTGGTGAATGAATCAAGGAGTGAATGAATTATAGATCAACTTCCAATACTTCATATTTCATTGATGAAGGCTACAGAAAGTTTACAGAAGACTTCCCTTTAAGACTGGTGAATGTATACTCCCCCTACCCCCACAACATGTAGTTCTTTGATAGCCCTCAACTATAGGCCTTCTCTGTATTGGCTTATCTTGTCTAAAGAGATTTGCTTGACACAAGATAATGCTCTCTGTCCTAGGCAGCCCATATCCAGTGACCAACGAACGTGAGGTGATAAAGGCTCAGTCCCCTCCCCCAACCACCTTAACTTTAGACCTCATTGTGGGGTCAGCTGAGACCTTTGTTGAAACTGCACTGTAGCTCTGCTTCCTCAATGCCTAATCCTACTTCCTTCATTTTGCTTTCATAGATGGGTTCCCCAAATCATAACCTAACAAACCTTCTGTACACCAGTATTTAACTCAGAATCTGCTTCCCAAGAAAACCTACCTATAACATACATAGACCTATTATTTTTCTTAATTACTAATTATGTTTACCATTCAACAATTCAATATGTACTTCAAATATGACAGTAAGTTCACAAAACTTAACTGGCCCAAAAGAATATGTTTCCTAAGGGGTTACAAGAGGTAATTACAAAGTTTAGCACTTTTTGAGGGTTGTCTTTATACATTATACCCTAAATCGAACTAAACAGATAAGGATACTAGCTGATGTTCATGGCAGTATACTGAAAGTAATCAATAATATTTTAACAAATAAAAGCATAAAGCTATAATTGCTTATGATATCTTTCTTTGCAGTCAGATTATTTATTAGCAATTGAATAGTATTGAGGAAAAATAACTCTCTCCAAAAATAATGGTTTAAACCTAAATTTCTAATTGAATTTCAAAATATGTGCAAAGCACTAAATATTCTTCCTTGATTGTTCTAAATTCTGGAGGCTACTGTAAGTTCTCAATGATTGAAATATTTGAAAAGTAAAGATAAATACAGATATCTTCATTTACTATGTTTACTAATATGCACGCAGAACTATATAAATTGTTGCAGTAATATGTACTCATGAAGTGTCTTGTGTTTTTGAAACAATATTCAGTATTGAAAATTATGGTGGAGGGGTGCCTGGGTGGCTCAGGCGGTTGAGTGTCCGACTTCAGCCCGGGTCACGATCTCGCGGTCCGTGAGTTCGAGCCCCGCGGCGGGCTCTGGGCTGATGGCTCAGAGCCTGGAACCTGCTTCCGATTCTGTGTCTCCCTCTCTCTCTGCCCCTCCCCCGTTCATGCTCTGTCTTTCTCTGTCTCAAAAATAAATAAACGTTAAAAAAAAAATTAAAAAAAAAAAAAAGAAAATTATGGTGGATAATGAAATGGTATATATTATATATATTATATATATGTATATATATGTATATATATGTATATATATATACATGTATATATATGTTTATATATATGCGTGTGTATATATATATATATATATATATATATATGTTTATATATATGCGTATATGTTGTCAAAAATCCCTAAGGAAATTAAGGCATGCTTATACTGTTTTTTCAAATATGTTACTACTGTTCGTCTCATACTTTATATGTATAAAAACTAATTTACATTAATACAATTAGTTAAGATTCACAGTTTAAACTTTCACCTATAAGGACACTCACCAGTGTAATTATTGCTGCTGTCTTCTTGCTTAAACAAATCCACACACGTTTATTATAAAAAAAGACATAAAGGTAATCTCTATTTCTCTGGATTATTTATTTTCTTTTGGTCAAAGGATGACCAACATTTTAAAATAATGTTAAAATTTGCTTCCTCTTGAGCACCTAAAAATTTCATTCTCACGTTGCTTTAAGGTACTCCAACATGTAATTTTTATCATATTTTAAGAGAGGAAAAAAAAGATTCACCTTGAGGCAGTCATCTATTAGCATTTGGCCTTAACTAAGTGGATTATGGACTTTGAAACTAAACCTGAACATATCTTTAAAAGGTGCCCAAGCTTAACTATCTTGTCCTATAAATATGGAAGCCGCTTTGACAATAATTGGATCTCTCTAATACCCATATGGATTCAAATATTGCAGAAAGGAAATGGGTTGTAAATTTTGGCAACTGAACCTAACTATACCTCCATATGTATGCTTTACCAACCACAGGATTTGGAATTCGAACTGTTGTTACAAACCATTTTTTTGCTAATTAGAAGCGTCTTCATTTTTCACCTTCACAAGTAAAGTTGCAAGAAGCCCAGTGTTCGCCTTGCTTATCTCAAATTCCCATTTGGCAGGCAATGTGAAAACTAACTCCCAAAGAGCTGTCATATGCCTAGAGTCTCCAACTTGGCACAGCTACTAGCTTTGACCTCAGGGAATTTTCATGTGTGAGTCTTCCTGTGGTTTACCTCTGAGAGTTCTCTCTAAATTGAAAGAGAGCAAGAGGGATGGGTAAAACAACAGCTCGACAAGCCAGGTTTATTTTAAGTGGTACACAAAAACAAATTCTCTTGCAGGACCTAACTGCTACAACATGGTCTCACATAATTACTCTTACAAAGTAATTCAGAGGGAGCAAGGCCAATTATCTTAACAATTATAAGGTGTGCTAACAGTGCAACGCCCATTCATCAGAATTAACACCCACCAATGTTTCTATAGACAGTGTATCTAAGTGTGAGAAATACAGATCGTGGTGACTATGCCCCTGATTACTATCACATGCCATCTACTGTCATAGGTTCTGCTCACTACCTGTTTATATTATAGCCACCATGGGAATTCGCACCTGTCTCTTTGTAAACAGGCCAGGATGAGTGGACCAAACATAAAGACAATCTAAAATTCAGCCTTTTTAACTAGTGTAGACTATTAATTATATATTTCTAGATGCCAGCTGGATCTCGATATTTGAAGTGTATAATATGTTCTTTCCATGAATTCTTCTGGAATATTTTCAGTTATTACTGAATTGGTAGTCATTTCTATTTTCATTGTAGCGTAGTGGAGAGCCAGAATCTGGTGAGTAAGTTCCCTGCTTCAAGTCCCAACTCTGCCATCCAGTACCTAACTTTGCAAAACTGAATTAATAACCATTTCTGTGAGCCATTTGCCTATAAGCTCTCAGATTTATTTCTTGCTCTGCCCTTATTCCTCTTTTCTATTGCAGGGAATGCTTCCCTGCTTGTTGGTTTCTGGGCAAGTGCAGCCATTGGGAGGAATTGTAGAAGACCAGAGGACAGAATGAGAAGAAAGAGCATGGTATGGCTCTGCCTTTCTCTCAGAAAGGTTCATTGGGGAAGGTTCATGTGCTTCATGGGGAATCTCCATCAGATCCCATGCTTCAAGGTCCTATTTGGATAGCCACTCACTCAATGGGCACCCATAGGGCAGACCCACTGAGGTTCTACCTCCTCCAAGGTCGCCCCAGATCCAAACAAAGTTACCATCTCTCTGTGACCTCTAGAGTTGGGGATAGTTTCTTGTCCTTCCATGATTTATGTAATCAGTTTCCTACATTAAATTCTTTCCTTTTGAGGGGTGCCTGCGTGGCTCAGTTGTTGAGAATCTGTCTCTTGATTTTGGCTCATGTCATGATCTTACAGTTCGTGAGATTGAGCCCCATGTTGGGCTTTTTGCTGACAAGCATGGAGCTTGCTTGGAATTCTCTCTCTCCCTCTCTCTCTGCCCCTCCGCCTGTTTGTGCTTTCTAAGTAAATAAATAAATATAACAAAAAAAATTTTTTTGAGATATGTTGAGAAATTCCTATTTTCCTGATTGGTCCCCAATATACCAATGCTTCATGGGGATACATAAAAAGTTATATATAAGTGTGTGTATGTGTGTGTGTGTGTGTGTGTGTGTGTGTGTGTATTCTAGATATCAACATCTGTGTCTATCTAAACACATCTTTAAAATGCAAAGAAGACTTAAATATAAAGAAAACCAATCTCATTATAGATTCCTTCCAGACTTGGGGTATTTTCTCCTATCCTAATCTTTACAACTGACTCGTTGGAACTAATTTGACAGAAATTCCTTTCTTTCAGCCTAAATTTTACCTTCAATAAAGTTTTTATTAAAAATTTTACCTGAAGTCATTTTTCCTAAAATCAAGGTTTTGTCCCAAATAGTCGGTTCATATAGTGTTAATAGAAACAACTCTTTTGTAATTTATGCTCTCATATATCTTTGATTTTTATACAAAATGCAAAAAGCATAAAAGGCTTGGGAAACAAGTGTAACTGACTCTTGTCACTCCTACAGCTCAGCCGGAGGCAGAATGATCACGTGGACTTACCTGCATGCAGTCTGGTGGCTGTATTAGTTTTCTACTGCTGTGTAACAAAGTGCCACAAAGCCGATTAAAACAGCATATGCTTGTTATCTCACAGAGCTTGTGGGTCAGGGGTCTGGGACAGGTCAAGTAAGTCTTCTGCTCAGGGTCTCACAAAGCCAAAATTAAAACATTGGCCAGCCACATCCTCATTTGGAGGCTCACAAGAGAAAGGTCCAACTTCAGGCTCATTGAGTAATAGCAGAACTCATTTTCTTGTGGCTGTATGATTGAAATCACTGTTTTCCTGCTAGCTATCAGCCAGCTATTGCTTCCAACAGCTAGAGGTCACATGGAGTCCCTTGTCCCTTGGCTGTCCGCATAGACATTTCAAAGCATGGCTCTTTGCTTCTTTAAAGCCAGCAAAATACTCTCTTCGGCTTTGAATCTCTCCCTTTAGGAAAGTCCAATTTCTCTTAAGGGCTCACTTGATTAGGTCAGGCCCACCTAGCAAAATTTTGACTCACCAAAATTCAACTGATTTGGGACCTCACCTATATCTGCAAAATCACGTCACCTTTGTCATATGCCATAACCTACTCACTAAAGTGAAATTTATCATAGTCACAGTCCCACCCGTAGAGAATGGGGAAGGGGATTATACAGAACATGTACAATAGGGGGTCAGAATCTCGGAAATCATCCCAGACTTGTGCCTACCATAATGTTTATGAGCATGAGTTAGTTGATTTACAGAGCTATCAGAGAATGTTGATAAATCTGGCAAGAGGGATAATGGAAATGGTTAAGAGAGCTTGCCTTCTAGTCATATTTAAGTGGCAGTGTTGACTTCTTATGGGACACTGATAGTCATATAGATAACTACTCAGTATAGTTATCAGTACTCCAGAAAAACCCCTATGAAACCATATTTTTATGCTAAGATATTGTTTTAAAATTTGTGAAAAAGCTAAAATCACCATTTGAAAGATAGTGCTAATGTAAGCAAATACAAATTGACTGATAAATACAGACATTAAAAGAATAATTTGTCTCTCTTTATTATTTATTTATATATCTACTTATTATTTTTCCTTTCCATAGGTAAATTATACCGTATCTGGAGCCAAGACTAGACAACTTTTTTTCTCCTC
Organism: Panthera tigris; assembly: GCF_018350195.1. Classification (NCBI taxonomy): domain Eukaryota; kingdom Metazoa; phylum Chordata; class Mammalia; order Carnivora; family Felidae; genus Panthera; species Panthera tigris. The sequence continues at coordinate 67,393,400 of NC_056667.1, forward strand.
CATACTGAGATTTCAGAGTTATAATCACCCTGGCACCCCCAGACAGACAACTGATTCAGAAGAATCCTCTGACTCTTCAAAGGAAAGTGACAAATTCTCTAATTTAAGTAACAAATTAGAGAAATCAATAAATCTCTCTCTCTGATCTCATGATTTTCACTAGGTAAGAAAACTTTTTCTAATATAATTGTTCAGGTCCCCTTTGCCACCCCCAATCTATGACTTGTTTTTATGACCTTATTTTTTTGTCCTACATGGACTTGTGATGATAACTTACAGAGTGATCCTCTCAAATCTCTGGAGATAAATGTATCAGAGCAGCTACAAATCTCAGCTATAGTGAGAACCTATGAAATGTGGAAGCAAAAGATAGCTGTCTTCAAATTTCTGAATCATAAATTCAATTGAATTTAAAAAACTTACTCAATTTTTCTGAATTTCAAAGGAAAGATAATTACTTAGATATGATGTATGAAATATTCAATAAATGAATACATTTTATTACTTTTTTCTGTCAACTTTCATTTTAATAGAGTCTACTTCTTGCTAGAAGTTCATCTGAAAGGAAACAGTATCATATATATGATATGATATCATACTGTATATATCATATATATCTTATATATAAGATATATATGATACTGTTTTTCAGAGTGTATTTCATGGCTCATGTGATGCTTTTGCTAAAAAGAAAAAAAAAAAGATGGGGCACCTGGGTAGCTCAGTCAGTTAAGCATCAGACTTAGGCTCAGGTCATGATCTCATGGTTCGTGAGTTTGAGCCCCACGTCAGGCTCTGTGCTGACAGCTCAGAGCCTGGAGCCTACTTTGGATTGTGTCTCCCTCTCTCTCTGCTCTTCTCCCACTCATGCTCTGTCTCTTTCTCTCTCTCAAAAATAAATAAACATTTTTTAAAAATTTTAAAGAGAAAAATATAGTAGTAAATACAGGGAGATGCTGAGATGATGTATACTTAAGAGTGCAGTGCTAGAAGATTTACAATAAGCATTAGCATAGTAAAGGCTCTGATACTTACTACCATAAAGATAAATGCTTATTATTTTTCTAAAACTTGCTAAAATTCCATAGGACAAGTTTAGGAAAATGTGGGGGTTTTTTTTGTTGTTGTTGTTATTGTTGTTGTTTTAATGTTTACTTAAACATTAAACAGAGATACAGCGTGAGCAGGGGAGGGGCAGAGAGAGAGAAAGACACAATCTGAAGCAGGCTCCAGACTGAGCTGTCAGCACAGAGCCTGACGTGCGGCTCAAACTCACCAATCGTGAGATCATGACCCGAGCCGAAGTCAGAGGCTTCACTGACCAAGCCACCCAGGTGCCCCTAGGGAAATATTTGTAAACAATTTTGACCATCTGGAGCCTAGCTGATTTATTTGGAGTTTTCTCACCTGAACTAAGAAAAGAGGTATAAATGATACAGGCATCAGCAGAAGAAATAGAGTCACTACAAGTGATAAACAGAAGCTGTAGTTTTGATTTGAGATGATCACTCTTACCATCTTTCAGCAATAGTAAATATCACCAATGACATCAAGGGAAATGTGTTATTGAAGAGAAATAAATCATGATTGCCATTATCCAAACTAGGTGATACATTGCAACATGTTATGGCTCAGTCTTCCTATAGAAATGTTCTTAGAATCTGGCCCTGTGGAGCAAATGGGGGTGGGAGGTTTAATGGGGGGGGGGGGGTGGGCAGGCAAAGATTGCTACCTCCAGCGGTAAAACAAAGGAAAGAACTGTAAAGATCTTTTTGAATAATTACCATTGTGCCTAGAGACTAGTGAATGGCAATTGCTGTTGAGAATGCTAGTAGATAGGAAAATAAAATCTCAGTTATATGACAGGAGGGGAGGACAGGCAAACACTTTATAGAGTGGTCAGAGGGGTTTGAAGGGTAACGTTAAGGAAAAAAAATAGACCTTGTTTATGATGTCCAAAGCTGTCCCCTGGGATACAGCAAATCAATGTAGTGGTCTTCTGCTGCTAGAGGTAAACACGACACATGAATGTAGAAACTTAGGACAAAATGAAATGGCTTAGTTTGTGCTGGGTTAAATTTAATGAGCACTTTCCCTGTTTCACCCCAGACCAAATGATGGGATACCTCTTCTCTTTTCATTCATGCTTCGGGCTGCTCTTCACATGATGTGAGGTAGCAAGGTAAAGTAAAAGTAGCAATAAATAATAATTAGCTGAGCGATCTTACAGAACTTGGTAACTTTCCAAAGCCACAGTGTTCCATCTAGAAAACTAGCATTACATATTTCTTAAGGTGATCTGTCAATTCAAATGTATAGAACACATGATAAATTATTATTATGTTATTATAATGATGTTATTATAAATTTGACACATTCTGTTGTTTGACTTAGGCAGTCCTGGGTCCTACCCACTGATTTGGACTTCATTTGGACATTGCTGCCACTTTTGGTCAAACCAATCTGCTACCACCCGCGACAAGATATATTAGATAGATGAGTGCTGACAATAACATAGAACATAGGTTTTATGTTTGAATAAACTAAGCTTTAGAGATACGAAGTATTTTTCCCACCTGAGTGGTTCATGTAGTACATCATGACTTAAAGTTTAGGTTTTTCTGATGACATAGTTTATGATCTTTCCACTGTACTATTATGCCCAAGTAGGAGCCAATATTGATAAACACCACTGTTAGATGTAGCCCTTTGAATAGCATATTCAGCAAGGAACATGTTAGAATGTTATATGTGGACTGCAGGAAATGGAAATGAAGCTAGTCTTGCAAATATAGATACTCCATAGGAAGCAAAGAAGGCATTGCTTAAAGGCATGGCTAAACAAATCATTAGCAGAAGAATATTTTAGGAGACTGTCTTCAGAGGACTTGTTTAAGGAGTGCTAAAAATCATGAGAGAGAATTAAGAGAATTAATAAGCATTGTATACGCGTTATTTCACTTAACCCTTCCATAAACCTACGAGGAAGGAATGACAGTATTTTGATCTTACAAGTACAGAAACTGAGGCTCAAGGAGACTCGAGGTCCCACTGGTAGACACGTTTTAAAAACAAACATATTACACTACTGTGCCCTAGCTACTGTTCTAAGGTATTTACAAATAGAAAGTAACTTAACTCTTGCAGCGGGGTGAGGGGGTATATATTATTATCTCCAGCTGACACAGTATTCCCAGTAGGTGGTAGAGTCAGAGTCCTCGTGCAGAAGCACTTTGTTACTCTGCCCAGTAAGCAAAGGAGCTGGAACACCCATTTGCACATTCGTCTCCGTCTGATCTCAGTGCATACCCTCCAACAAACTAAGCTACCTATGCAAGGAAGCCTAGTCAATAAAAAAAAAAAGCATGAAAATAGTCGACTTCGATTATGTATGATTGGAACACTTTGGTAGGTAAATAATACAATATTTTGCAGCAGTATGTGAAACAAAAATTAAACAATCATCGACAGATTCCATCTAGTTGCACCTCGATCTTCATGCCATAATAGCCACAATAATAATAAATCACAATTGCGTGCTTACAATGTTTCAGGTGCCTAAGAAGTGTTTTTGTGTTCTTCCTCAGTGAATTAACACAACAACCTAGAATAGGACACTTCTCACCATTTTTCAAAGGAGGAAACTGAGATAAAGGGGAATTAAGTAATTTGCGCAAGGTCCCACAGCTAGCAGGGGTGGAAGATTTGTGCCCAAACCCAGGCAACCTCCCAGGAGTCTGTAAGCCAACACCCTATACCCCTAACCTGCATGGTCATGATCATGAACCCCAGGGGGTCTGAGACCTTTGTCTCTAGACATCAAAACCATGAAGTCAGCGCACAGTTCTCATCTCAGTAAACATGGACTTTAATTAATGTCTGTGAAAATAATTCTCTGTGATATGTTTTAATTCAAAATACATGAAAATATTGGGGCACCTGGGTGGCTCACTCGGTTAAGTGCCTGACTCTTGGTTTTGGCTCAGGTCACGATCTCATGGATTCATGAGTTCGAGCCCCACATAAGGCCCTGCACTGACAGCACAGAGCCTGCTTGGGATTGTCTCCCTTTCTCTCCGCCCCCACCCCAAAATAAGTAAACTTAAAAAAAATACATGAAAATATCTCAACTAGTAGGGAAAAAAATATAATGCGAATGAAACTGTAAGCATTTTCAGGTATGGACGTGAACTCCTAGAAAGCAATCATAAAGAGAATAATGTTCTGGGGTGCCTGGGTGGTGAAGTCCGTTAAGCATCCGACTCTTAATATTGGCTCAGGTCATGATCTCACGGCTTGTGAGGCATCCCATCAGTCTCTGCGCTGATGGTAGGGAGTCGGCTTGGGATTCTGTCTCTCCTTCTCTCTGCCCCTCCTCCATTGTGCTCTCTCTCTCTCAAACTAAATAAACTTAAAAAAAAAAAATTAAAAAAGAGAGTAATGTTTTGTAGTTCAAGTATTAACTAGGAAAATGTTTGCATTTATCTAGGTTCTGAAGGAGATGGAATCATAGCCCCTTTGTATTAAAAGATATTTTTCCAAACAATAGCCCTGGAGTTGGTATGAATTGCCTATATATACACACACACATGCTACATGTACATACATATATATACATGTACCCTAGTACAATTTTTATGGATCCTTCTTCTAATTTCTATATCTGCATAGTAACCATTATAAGAAAAAAAAGCTACAATTAATTAATTGAACTTTGTTAAAGGTAATATGCAAATTCCCCATTACTACTAACATATGATGCCTTCTTTCAGTCTAAATATGTTTTGGGTTTTTGGGGGTTTTTTGAACATGTAAATGTAGGTTTTATTTTAGTTGTAACAATAGCTCTGTGTGCTTCATTGCCAAGTTCACTCAAGTAACATGCATGAGAACAGACCTCTATGAGCTCCTCTTGGCTTCCTAAACTAAGTATTGCTACCCAATGGACTCCCCTCTGTGCTTCTCATTGTCTCTACTACACGTTAATCTTCTGAGAACTCTATTCCATATGAAGAAGGAAGATAAGGAAGTTGTTAAGGCAAACTGACAAAAACAGCTGAAAGTAAAGATGATAAGAGTTGGTGAAGGAAAAAAAAACATGTAATTAACTCTGCGATTCAAGAACTGGGAGTGATCTAGTAGCAGAAGAAATCATGTGAATATGAAATTAAAACAATAGGATTAACTACTACACTTTTTTTTTTTTTTTTTTTTTTTTTTTTTCCGCTGGGTGATCTGTTGCAAGGGAAACTTCATAACCCTGGAATTTAGAGTGGGAAAGTCAAAAATTTATAGGGAACACCTTCTCTTTCTCTATACTCTTGTTTACTTGTACTTCCTTCTGTACAAGAAAACTCTGATACTGAACAACCAGCTCCATAAACTTTTTTACAGACTAAGATTTTTTTTTTTTTTTTTAATATAAAAGCACAATAATTCAACAACACAGCAAGACTGATGAGCTGTAGGGGGACATGACTGTCTCTTCCTCCACCTCCTCCTGCTGCTGGGATTTAAAACCCTTAAACTTTCTCCAGAGTCTGTTTCCATCCAAGCAGTCAGATGCCATCCCCATCCTGGTGTGGAATCTGATCCCTTAATGTATTAAAAAGTTGTTTCTTTCTCCTAACATTTCTTCTTAATTGGTAATGTGTCTTGCATGACACAAATGATCACTGCTTATCATGAATTCCCAGCCTACAAGGAAAAATTAACAAGTCACATTTTGTTTCATTGAATTGTATCTTGATGGTCCAAGACAGGTTTGGGTAAAGCAATTTCCATTATCTGATCATCAGAACATTTATTTTCATTAAAAAACAGACAAACAAACAAATTTATACTTCAGCATTTTGTGTATTTGCAGAGCTGAGGTCCTGTGCTCACTTTGTAGGCACGGAGCAGCTGGCAGACTAGAGTGGACACTACATTTCTATCAGCAAAGCAATCCTCGCAGGCTGGATTTCTGCAACTTGAAAGAATAGCCCTTGTGAAACATTCTGACGCGGCGAATTTGAAGTCTCTGTGTACTGTGACTTGCCAGAAAATTTAAAATGTTAAATAATCTCTCAAACTTGCCCTAGAAACTCAAGTTGGCTTATTAAAGTTTTTTTTCCCCCTGTTTGAAAAACTCCTTTGTTTCACTAACGGCAAATCTCCTGTGTTTTGTAACGTTGTTATTGAACAAGTTTAATGATTTGCTGAGGACCTCATCTAGAGGCATTACCAAGCAGCTCGAGATTAGAAACGTATGGTGGTGGAGGCTCTCCTAGAATAAATGAAAATATTTTATTCAGCTACTGAGAAGGGTCTCCAGAGATCAAATTAGAAGCTAGCTGTGAAGGGAGATGTTTAGGCATGCTCTGGAATTATTTATCAGCATTTTCTGCTTGTGTGAGAATAAGCAGACATTAAGTTTAAATTAAACAAAGAGGGAAAGAAAACAAGTTTTGTGTTTTTTTTCCAGTAATTTGACTGCTAATGATATTTCTGAATTATTCTCAGCTTAATAGTTTAAGTAATTTGCAATGATAATAATTGTTCCTGTTAAAGCTCCAATAGTGTCAATTTTTTTTTCTTTTTGCCAAGATTAACCCCCTTTAAAACCTTTAATGGACAAATTAAATTGCAAATTTATTGTGGGCTTTGTTAATTTTTAAATTTGTTTTCTTCTTGACATTTCTTTTAATTTAATTTAATTTTATTACATTCATCAACAACTTGAGAAACTAACTTAAAAGTCCATTAAAAAGGAATAAATGTTCTTTATGTTGTGCTTGTTTGTCTTTATTTATAATGAGGCTGAGCTTGTAGATAGACTAAAGGCCGCTTAATTATTACCTTCAACATTAATGCGCTTTTCTCATGCACTTTCAAAATAAGTATGCTTTTAGGGTTTTTGGAAAGAAAGAAACTGTTAACATGGGGTTGCAATAGTCCCTTAAATAATTAAATAAATAAAACAGACCCTATCTCAAATTAACACAGAAGCCTATATTTTAAATAAAATTTAGGTGATGAACTTGTGCTAAAAGCAGTTAAACTTTGTTCTTAAAAGAAGACTGCATGTTATTACAAATAATTGGCAATTGAAAATATTTTCATGTGAAATGCAGCAGGTTAATAAACTAGAAACTAAATCCCTAAGTGCTATGGCTGCTTTTCATACTGAGGAAATGTAAATATAGAAGCGGACGTTTTGTCAGCCAGTAAATTGTCTTTCTCCTGTCCTGAACGAAGTCACCCTATCAATCATCTGCGTAGAAAGGAGCAGGGCCACTAAGGCTCCCCTCGGCAGTCACTGTTTCACACGTGATGTGTTTGATAGAAGCAACTGCTGCTAGGAACTCATGCTGGTATTTTTGAATGTTTTGCCTTCATATTAACTATTTTTAAAAGGATTTGGATGTCCTCAAATAATTTCAATTAACTTATTCCATTGTGACTTAGAGTTAAATTGTACCTTAAACTTTAAAAAGGTATGAAAGGTAAAAAAAAAAAAAAAAAAAAAAAGTGAGCTAAAATGAGCTGAGGACTTAATAAAATATGATCCTTTCCCGTTCAGAGGAAAACATTCTTAACATTTGGAAAAACAAACAAATATATATATATATTGGTATACATATATGTATGTGTGTATATGTGTATATGTATATGTGTGTACGTGTATATATACACATACACACACGTACGTGCATACACATATATGTGTACGCATACACACATATGTACATATACATGTGTATATACACATGTATATATACACACATACATACACATGTGCAACATAGTCCCTCTTTGTGTGATTTGAGAAGGAGAGTTAATTTGTCATTGTTTTCTTATCTGAAACATTGCAAATGTTAATGATTTTTAAACACTTTAGAGTGACATTTTCAACCCTCTGCTAATACTCTTATAGTGCTTGGGAATCAAATAATTACAAGATAAGGTATTAAAACAGTCAAGAAGGCAATGCAATACTATAAATTAAAATGAGAAAAAGGACTCATTTACTGACACAAAGGAGGCGAACAATTCAAATAGACATTATTAGTAGAAATTTATCAAATGCCTTCATATCAGTTTCTTTTAAAATAGTTTTAGATAGGGGCACCTGGGTGGCTCAGTCGGTTAAGTGTCCAATTCTTTGTTTCAGTTCAGGTCATGATCTCAGGGTTCATGAATTCAAGCACCACGTGGGGCTCTGTGCTGACAGTGTGGAACCTGCTTAGGATTCTCTTTCCCTCTCTCTGCCCCTATGTTTGTGTGCTCTTTCTCAAAATTAAATAAATAAATTTAAAAAACAAAATGTTCTTAGATATGATTTAATTTATACCTGCCTGTAGTTTGTTTGTTTTTTCCCAATATTTATTTATTTTTTGAGAGAGAGAGACAAAGACAGAGATAGAGCACAAGCAGGGGAGGGGCAGAGAGAGAGGGAGACACAGAATCAGAAGCAGGCTCCAGGCTCTGAGCTGTCAGCACAGAGCCCAACACAGGGCTCAAACTCACGAAGATCAACCTGAGATCATGACCTGAGCCAAAGTTGAACACTTAAACTGACCAAGCCACCCAGGTGTCCCTATCTGCCTGTGTTTTTGCCTTAAATTGCTTATTTTCCTGAAATGCCAGAATTTGACTTTTTTATGTTTTGTCTACTAGAGACTGAAATCTCTCAGATTCCCCAAAACACTTATTTGTGATTATGTCTTTTGCACAACTGTATAGTTGATATGTTAGCTTTTTCTAAAGTATAATGAATTGCTTTGCAGTATTCTCACAGGTAGTGACAACTACTTTCAACTATTTTCTACTTATTTCTCCTATAATCTACTGCATGACTTTCTCTTTGTCTCTTTTCTTATCATGGTTCCTGATGTTCCAATAAGGGCACAGAAATTTTAACAAAGTTACATTCTTATTCATGATATAACTGATGAACCACACGTGTACCGCCATTAACTGGGCAGTACTGGTGAAAGCTGAGCTTGAAAAGCCCTTGCAGATAGCATTAGTGTCTGGATAATGGTTAAGCAGAGAGGTTAACTGATATTACTGATTGCATATATTTATTTTGAATTCTTAGAGATGAGGTACTCTTTCACACGATAATCTTCCTAATAAGCATGTCTGTGTGTCTAATTTATAAACTGCCAATCTTCTTTCCCCTATCTAGATTCCTTAGTCCACTTCTTCAACATCTCTTTAATTTCTTTCCAATATCTTCCATTTGTTTCATCACATCTCAGGATTTTTTAAAATCACATCTGCCTTGAGAAAATCTTTTCTATTTCAATCCAACTGTCCAGTTTATCCGTATCTGTATCCTGGATGGTGAGGATTGGGGGTGGGGCTGGAATCATACAATCAAGCTGATTGGTATCATTTTAATTAAATTGCCACCAGACTCTCGTAGGACTTCTTTTTATATTTTCTTACTTCAACTTTCTTACTTCTTCTCCACTCTCCTCAAATATTTGGGCCCATGATCTTGCTCCCTATTTTGACAGATGAATAGATTCTTCTCCATAGAAATCAGTACTAGGGAACTCTGCCTACATATCATTGCCAAACTACAAACATTCTTTTCTTCCTTCCCTTCTATTACAAATAAGGGTATGTCCTCCCTTGAGTTGAAAAATAACCTCTCTATATCTGCTTCCAATATCCACCCTTCTGGCCTTCTTAGAAAACTGAACCCCTTCACCCATTCTACTAACTTCTACACTTTGGCATTTAAATATACTGAGGACTCTCTCGTCTTAAACACACAAAAAAAGCAATTTTTTAATAAATAAAATAAATAAATAAATAAAATTAAATAAATAAATAAATAAATAAAATAATAAATAATATAAATAAAATAAAATAAAGATCTTCCTCTACCTCAAGTTCCCCCAGCTACAATTCTACTTCTCTCCTGTAAATGTTTCCACATAGTTGTCATCTGTGTGCTGCCTCCCCTTTCTCACTTCCCATTCATTCCTCCCGATACTGCAACGCTCCACAGAGAGTGTGCTCTCCCCAGAATTACCACCAACTGGTTACACTAAACTTTATGGATCCTTCTCAGTCCTCATACTACTTCATCCCTGGGCACCATCTGGAAACATTGACTAATCTCAGAGTTGAGTAGTTGGGACAAAGACCATATGACTCACAAAGCCTAAAATATTTACTATCTGGCTTTTTGCAGAAGAAGTTTGATAACCTCTGCTATATTTCACACTTAAAAAAAAAAAGTCTCTCTTTAGCTACTGTAACTTGTCTCCTTACTAAGTTTCACTTTTTACTAGATCTTTTAAATGTTCATGTTCATCCAGGTTATACCCTGGTTTCTATCATCTTCTTCGTCTACATAGTCTCTCTGAAAGATTCCATCTGCATGTGTAGGATCTTCACATACTAGCTGATCTATAGGTTGATAACTCCCATCTCTTCTGAGTTTCAGAAACATGTAACTACTACAAAGATTCTTCTACTAGATTATTTTCTAGGTTTCTAAAATTCAACAAAAACACGTATACCGTCTGATCTAGTCTCCAACCTGCTCTGTGTCTTTGGTCTCACTGATGGGCACCACTGAGTTAGTTGAGTCATCAGCTAAGGTTTCATAATGGCTTTCTCTTGCCTTTTGTATCTAATTTATCAGAATACGTTTCGAGTTCTCACCATACCTCAGGTCATCTCAATCTCTGATATGAATTATTTCAAAAGCCAACTAATGTTCTCTTTGTCCAATATTGTCAATCTTGGCAGTATTCATGAATCAGTATATACAGCATATTACAACATATACTTTTTTTCCCCACACCTACCCACATCTTCCTACCCAACACACACACACACACACACACACACACACACACGCATACACACACGCATACACACACGCATACACACACACACACACACACTTCAGCCAGCTAAATCTGGATTCAGGCTTCCATTTGTCCTCAAAGATTTACTGCCTTCCATAAATTCCTCTAGACTACTCTAGACAGATTACTGTCTCTTTTTATGTTTCCTAACTTCTTCATGCTTCCCCTTGTCATAATATTTTTTATATTTCATTCCCTGTACTATATACTCTAAGCCCATGACAAACAGAGATTATGTCAGCCTTCTTCACCATGCTCTTTTCAGCAAGTTGTACAATACTTGGCTTAAAGTAAACACAAAATAATCTTACTTGAATGAATCATAAGGTTTGGTCAATTTGGAGAATCATTCATACTAATCATGCTTTCTGAAATAGCTAGACTTTTTATGTAATTTAATATTATGAGCAACATTTATTTCAATTCTTGCTTCAGTTCTTAGAAGACCCTATGTCTCATCTGGTGCCACTCATCAAAATGGCCAATTTTGAATGTAAGTGATGCTGGTCTGTGTCTCTTACAGAAGAAATACCTGTACCCATGGATCCTCCTTTCTCTTTCGAGGCTTGTGTACAGGGTTTTTGTATACAAAGAAGAGTAATCAACTGCTTTGCAAGGTGCTGCTGGGCAATACGATGCTGTGACCAAAAAAAAAAAAAATGCCAGCAGCCATAAATTTGAAAACAGTAACCTTGATTTTTTCAAAAGCAGCATGGCTGTGTATAATTACTATGCTTTGCATTTTTAAATATCATTGTCTTTAATTAAGGTATGTTTGACAAAGGAAACATATTGTTTTATGAATGTTATAAGTATGATCAATCAAACAAGTGCTGTGCAGCACAACATAACGTCATGGGGAACACTTAATAAACAATAATTTATTAATCAATCAGAAGGGCTAACAGTAATGGATTGCTGCCCTACATAAGAAGCTTACACATTGTCATATTAGCCCTTGTCGTCTAAATGGGTTTCCTTAAAGCAGAAAGAATTCTAAGGCACAGACTGTTCCTTGCTGGAAAAATGCAGGTCATTTCAAGTTATGGATTTATGAGACAAAAACATCTTTGTTTGTCCAATTTTTATAGTTTATCCAATTTTTATGACTAAATTCAAAACCTGGCAAAAGAAGGACGTATAATAAAAACTGGGGCACCCTCCTCCCAGTCACCAAGTGAAGAGATCTCCTGTACCGCTTCTTATTGATAATGAATTCTCCATTTACTAAGGGAGACAGAGTGAAGCGTTTCTTGGCAAATTATATTCTCCTCTGCTGCTGCCAAATGAAATACTTGAACAAGTGCAATCCCACATCCTACGCTTGATGGGAGTCTAATGTCACTATATTTGGAATGAAACATTGCTCAAAAGTTGGTAACAAAACTGTTTTTGTTTTTAACAGGTCTCAACTGTTTCTCTTCTCCCTCATATCTTGCAAATCCTACGCCTCAGATTCTTATAAGAAGAATCTGAAGAGAATCATTTACCATTTCCACATCAAGTCTTTGCCTGTGAGTAACCACATTTTATCATTATGGTTTTAATTCATAGAAGACGCTTCAAGAAATGTCTTCCATCCTAATGACAGAGGAAACGAAACAAAAATTCACCATACTAATCTCATGTTTCTGCCAGCAGAGTAACAAAGCATTTGAGGAATCCAAGCACAATGGGTGTGCCGAGATAGCCTCAAAGCAATGATGTACACATGTTAATGACAACAGTCAAACTATTCCCAGTTTGACTTTTCTTGTACACTTATGTTATTACAGCAGTGTTCACTTCAGGAAACATCATCTCTTCCTCTCTCCTGTTACACAGAACCCAAGTCCTCTTCAGTTTTCAGAGCTCCTGTGCTTTTATCTACGGTAGCCCTTCCCTTACTCCCGTGGAATGCTTCAGTGCCCCAGGAATGAGTCATGAAGTTTAGGCAGAGGAGGCTGATATGGAAGGGAAAAGACAAAAAAGTAGACATGGTACCTAACCATAAGTGTACAAACATGCCCTTAGGAAACAGAGACATTTGAACATAATCCTAGCTCAACCATTCAGTAGGGTTAACCCCTTCTAAATAAGACATGATAACCCTAAAGATGGCAGTACTTAATTGAAGCAGATACTGTTGCTAAGTAAGAAAACACCATTCTCAATCCCCTCAGCTGTCTTCACTACATGATGCCAGAAATGGTAAGCGCTACCTTTCCCAGACACCTTTGCAGCAAGCAGTGGCCATACAAATGGTTCTGGTCAATAAGATATAAACAGAAATCTGCTTGGTAGCTCATGGGAAGACGTTTGTTCCCTTTTTCCTAGAGATAGATGTCCTTGGCCTCTCTCACCCTCTTTTATTCTTGCCTTGAACATGGATGTGATACCTGGGCAAAAGCAACCATATTCTGACCAAGTGTTCATGAGATGGCTTGCTAGGGATGGGGGCAGAATAGAATGCCAGAAAAAAAGAAAGAAAAAACCCAGCATTTATTATCTTATTGAACTGCTGCAATAGCACTGAACTGCTTACCTTTAGATGTCAAGTTATGTGGGAGAAATAACTTAGTTTTTAATAACCATAATTCAGTCAGTTACTTATATACCCAATGAAGTCCTAAGTGATATTGTAATACAAACATTCTTCATTTAAGGCACACTTAGTGTCTTACTAATATTATCACAGCACCCTTAGGCCAAAAGAAACATCTAAAAGGTTCTATTTATTAGCTGGTAAATCCAAAAATTTAATATGCATTTACATCTTAACAATTTAGTACTTATTGGGCATAGCGCAACTTCTCAAACTTGGAATCAAAAATTTGATTCCAAAGATTATGCAAACTGCCACCATCATTTCTTGTTCCACATGACATTTTGCATAGTATTTTATTTTCATTTTAGTAACCACTGAAAACCCAGCTTTACAAAGATATGATGTCAGTGAAAGATATGATGTCACTGTAGCAAACTAATGTCAAAACAGTGAACTATCAGGGCATCTGGATGGCTCAGTCAGTTAAACATCCGGCTTTGGCTCAGGTCATGAACTTGCAGTTCATGAGTTCAAGCCCCACATGGGGCTCTGTGCTGACAACGCAGATCCTGGAGCCTGCTTTGGATTCTTCGTCTTCCTCTCTCTCTGCCCCTCCCTTGTTTGCCTTCTGTCTCTCTCTGTCTCTCTAAAATAGATAAACATTAAAAAAAAATGAAAAAAAAAAAAAAACAACAACAGTGAACTATCTTGAGATACTGGTTTGTACAGGGACTAACTGATGTCACTGTATTTTTTTAGAGAATCATTGCCCTTTGCCTTTGCGAGTGTGCCTTGATCTGCCATTCGGGACTTACAGCCATAACTTCCAGCTATGTTATGATAATAAAAAAGAGATAATAAATGTAAATAATAAGTGCCAGTAGCTAACATATAACAGGTCAGCAATTAATTGTAGATGTTATTATTAGTAGCATAGATCTCATCAATTTTTGGACACAATTTCATGAATGTCTCTCCATAATCAAATAATTTCAATCTCTGAGAATAGGAAATACACTCTTCCTTATTCTGTGTCATGAGTAATACATAGTGTCAAAATAGAAACATAGTATTTAATGGAGTCCATGCCTCACACACACACATAGGGATACATGGCCTTGTAAAAGCGAAAGCAGCTTCTGGGAGCTGATTTGACAAATCAAAATACAATGCTACATTTCACTGTATACAAATATCAGATCAATATGTTGTACACCTGAAACTAAAATGTTGTGTGTTAATTACATCCCAATTTTAAAAATACCACACCACAAAGATAAAACTACGTAAGCCACTTCACCACTAAGAATTTTATCATAATGCCTTATTCACAAGTGTGCCTGCTTGCCTGGCACTTTTGAGGGGCTTGAGAAGGGAAATGTACAAATGTAATGAACACTCGTAGCCTTCAATGAGTCCATATTCAAGGATTTACTATTTCAGGGCTGGATTTGCCATTCTGCAATTACTCTCCCATTAGAAAGACAATTCCTAACAGTGTTTTAATTCTCACTTGGCCTGTTTATATTTTCCACAACTGAGTTTGAGTGTAGGTTGTCCCAGTACAATAAAACACCAGAAGCCCTACCTACTCTCTATTCAGGGTGAATGATGTTTCCCTCAACCATGGTATGTTGCACATAAGCTCATTGACCAACCTCTTTCTCAGATAATGAGTCTCTCCTAACATCAGGAACTGGAGGCCACGCTTTTGTTTTTCCAAGCTAAATTCTTGCTGCGGTCAACTAGACAAGATGTCTCAGTTGTCCAAATACTTAATGTTTAATGACTCCAGGAAATAAAAGTCTATCTCACCCAAAAGGCTTTAAGATCACATATTAGATACTTAATGTGAACCAAAGGTCAATTTCTTTGGAGCAGTGAGATGTAGAGAAACAGAAATCTATACTTGCCAAGGTCACTGCTTGGAGAACTTCAAGACATTTCCTGATATATTAGATAAATTAGACCATTTCCAAAGAAGCATGGAAACCACAGTTTTGAAGACTGGCTAAAAAGATTGTGTCAGACAACAAAGCCATTGGCTTCTGGGAAGCAAAAGCATCAGAAGGCCCAACCAGTGGGAAATGTAGCAATGAGAAAAAGGTTGGTCCATCAGTGAGAGAGTATGGCGTAAGCAGTGAAGCCCAGAGTGGTGGCCAAGGATGCAGGGTGGTTATAAGGGACAAACCTGCTCTCGTCCAGGTCAGAAGTACATGTAGCCCCTGTAGAAAGTACTACAGAAAACAGAGACATTCAGGCCTACAAAAATGTAATCACCTTAGCAGCATTTTTAAATATAAATAATAAAACCCTGTAGGAACTCATTACCTTCACTTCCTATTTCCTCACATAGGCAAATTACTCTCTCATTTGAAACCAACAGGTTATATGAGCATAGCAAGTAATTCAAGCCACTACTAATAGGTGTTACTCAATTCTTCCTTCTTCTTTTGGTTCTTTCTGTTCCCCCTATTCCTTCCTTCCTTTAAAGTCATTCCTTCCCTCTAATTTGGGAATAAAAATGCTGAAAACTGGAGGATTACATTATGTCGCCGAATTTGCTTTGTGCAACTTGCAAATCCTGTTTCAAAAGGAACATCACACATAACTCTTGCACATGAGTTTCTCAAGACATTTGTCTCAGTACCTTGCATACTTCAAGGTGCAAGATTTGTTTATTTATTTATGACATGAAATTTTAAACTACATTACTTGATACTGGGCCAAATAGCACTTTAAGTATATATATATATGTATATGTATATATATATATATATATATATATATACGTATATATATATATTTTTAATTTCCTACAATTAGAATGAAGTGTGACAAGTTAATTAAAATTCACGTTAATAACTCATGAAGAGTAAGCCAAATCAGTAGTTTAGAAACCCGAGATACCATATGTATTAAACTCATTCTGTGACCAGGCTGACCCCTTGTCTATTATTTCTTCATCTGTGAGTTGGCAAAATAACATCTTCCACTTACCTGCTTTAAAGTGAAGATTAATAAGAAAAAACTTTCAGTGGGATCAAAGTGTATTAAATAAGTACTGTAATTTTCAAGGAAAATATTATGGGTATTTCTGTCATACACAGTAATGGAAATGGAAATTATTTACTCTGGGGACTCTGGCTACATTATCGTTAAATTATTTGCATCCTGATAAATGATTAGCATGCCAATGAGTATGTATTCCCCCAAAGAGCCTTTGTAAAGGTTTCTCTATAGTTTTCCTATCAGGTGTATATGGCACCGTATGATAACAAAAACATAGAACCTCAAAAGGTCTGTGAAGTGAGCTATCCTTTTTTTTTTATTTTGCAATATTCTTTTGGAGGATTAGTGAATGTTTTATTTTTCATTTGCCTGCTTGTTGCTAACGAGTTCTTCTCAACTGTGTAAGTTTTTTCACCCATTTATATCTTTCTTTACTTCTTCCAAACTTACACCACCGTCACCTTCCTCACTGTGCACCAGTGGCCCTTTCTGTCTCTTGCTTGAATGACATAAAGACTCAGTCCCCTGATAGAAGATGAAAAAAACATCTAAGTCAAAATTTTTTCCCCACTCCCATGTTTTGCATTTGACTTTTATCCATATGCAAACAGAAAGGAATACTCTTCTTTAGATTGCAAATAAGGTTTTGCCTATTTGAGTGAATTCTAATTCTTCTGTTCTTCTCTGGAGTAATATTCATTATTCGGATCTCCCCAGAGATGGTATTCCCAATGTCTGCCTGGATTCAGCTACTTGCACTGAGGGCACACATTTGATCTGAGATTCTGCAGACAGATATTGCAAATAAAAATAAGTCGATCCTCTCAAGGGTGTTCTTACACTAGCTAAAATATAGCTTGAAAGGTTAGTGGGGAAGGGGTTAGTTCCCAAAGGGAGAGGCTGTTTCCCCACACTTGCTTGTTGGAGGATGAATACGCTAATTGGAAAACTAGAAGTTCTGGGGGATTTGCAAGTGGAACAGGTGAAAATGTAACTGGTGATAATTAAAGGCTAATTATCTTCAACCCACAATTGGCCACAGGAGGTTATTCTGAGCCACTTAAAAAGAGAACCTGAGAGAGAGAAAAAAAAGACATACAGAAAAATATACAATTCTTTTCTACACCTGTGCCATTAACTATAGACAGGGATTGAACCTGTGTAGTCACTGATGGTTAATGCCTGCCTCACCCCTCCCCACCCAGTTACTTTCCCTCCCAAATGTGTCTTAAGGATTAGTATATCTTACTTCAGCATTAACAGGATTTCTCCAGTTTAAAGTTCATCTGTTGATTAGAAAATAGATATTCCTCCCATCTCCTCAAGAAAACAATTTCTGACACGCAGGGTCATTGCATGACTCTGAGCTTCTGGAAAGCTCAGGAATATAAAGTGCTACTTTGTATCTCCTTTTCAACAATGGCTTGAGCAGCATCAAGGTCCAGAGGTCCCCTTTCTGGCTGAATTTGGTTTTAATTAGACACTTATGTATTAGGAGAGAGTCCTAACCTTCCCGAAGAAGCCCCACAGTTGTGTTAGGTGGTATAAGCGTAGACCAAAAGAAACGGATTGCAGAATCTTCATTCCAGTAGTGATGGCCTTGTGAATGTTCCCCCTACAATATGGGAGCACACACTATATCCCTTACATTGTTGTTTCCTCCTCAGCATCTATGTAGGCTAAGTAATCGCCTATCTTGTCTCCTGGAACTTCTTCTTCCATTCACAAAACACCCTCAAAACTGAAATGTTCATACATAACCCTATATCTACCCTGACTAAAGTCGAGTGATCCAGAAATGAACACTGATCTAAACTAGGAATCTCAGAGAACTCCCACAGGATTTTTCAAAATGAGTCTGACTGACAAAGGTAAACCCTCTCAGGTGGCAAAACAAACAAACAAACAAAAAAAAATTGTGGGGTAAAACTCAGAAGCTGTCAACCTGTTTTCCAATACACGAAAAAAATCATTCTATAGTAAAAGAGAATTAAGATGATAGGAAGTGACAAGGACTGGAGAAGAAAAAAAGTCCTGTTACTTTTGGAGCCCCTGATATTTTTTTATTTCCAAAGCATCCATGCTCTGTGGTTTCAACAGTCAATCCTTCTTTTGACTAAAATAATTCAAGCTGGGATTTTGTCACGAGAACTGAAAGACTTCTAAGTGAAGCCACACATAAGAGTTGTAATTTAGGAATATTAACCAAGGTTTCTTTTTGTATCATTATTGCCAATGCACACACCTCCTGTCATCAACAAAGAGCAGAGCATCCTTCCTTTCGGCTGAGCCCTGGTTTAGAGGGAAGGAGAAATACACCAAATGGGTTTGTAGAGGTCCAAGAGTAAAAGGGATTTATTTCTTGCCACCCTGGTGATGTCTAAGTGGCACTATATTATGATTTCCAGAGAAGTGGGATAGCCATTCTGGAAAACAATTTGACAGTTCTTAATGAAATTAAGTGAGCATTACCCAAAGGTCTCATTTCTTGCCATATATGACAGGTACACCTGTGTTAGCAGAAAATTGGCCACAGTCTGGTTGTCTGTCCCTAGGGGGATGGGTAAGTTTAAGTTGAACCATTTGAAATTGCTAATATTTGACCATTTTTACTCTAAGAAAATATCAGTTTCATACAGCTCAACCTACTAAAATTTCGTGGATATATACTAATTATCAAGTAGGTAGAAACAAACAAAAATATTAAGTCTTCCTACAGGAACATGAAGATACATAGGATGAGATTTATAGCATAATGCCTCTTATATAAATCAAAAACATATATACAAGAATACAGTACATATTAACATATATTAACAGGATAGATACATATATAAGGATACATATCAAACACTATTAATAGGCATGAGAATCTGGGATAAAAGAGAAAAATCAAGTATACATAAAAGTGTTTTGCATGGGTCAATGATGATAATGTGTCATGGGCTAGGGAGCAATAAACCAAGTTTTCCGCCCCTGAGAATAGTAAGAGCGGGTGAACCAGAAAGTCAAAAAGAAAGAAATAGAGAGAAGATAGGTCCCTGTACCAATAGGAGCCTTCATCAAAAAGCAGAAAATAAGAGATGTGTCTAGGAAAAGAGGACCTGAAATGAATCCCCGAGTTTTCCATAGTTCTAGAAAACATTGGTAATCTCTCTGAATATTTCCCAGGGCTTCTAGAGAGCCAGATGAGACCAAAGTAGAGGAGAGATCGGATGCCAGGTAAGACGATGTCTCTTTGTGGTGCCTAGAGGAACACCGTCAGTGTATGTGGTATGAATCATAGAAGTGAGGGCCAACATCAGCTGTGGACAGAAGTAGTTGAGGCTGTAGAAGATGAGACCAATGATCAAAGACCTGACGTCATGATTTACGTCTCTTCCAAGTCTAGAAGAGGCCCAGGGTTACTCACAGTCAAGAAGGCGCCTATATTATCACCATCGGCATGCCGTCCTAATCATGTGGATGACATAAACCTTCTAATTTAGATGTAACTCGAGAACAAGGGAGAGAGGGACATCCTTTGTTTTAGTAAAAACCAGAAAGGGCTAACACTAATTTGAGTTTACTTAGTGGAAGCTTGAGTGAGTCATAAATAGGGACTCAAGTTAAAACTTACATTTAGTAATAGAAACAAGTGAAATTTTAATTTCACACATGTATATTTTGACTGAAATTTATAATTAATATGTATATGAATATCAGTTACTCACTGCCTATAACTCATTTTAACTATTAAACTTATCCATGAATTCACATTCAATATAGCATGTAAATTTTGGTTCTGTATGCCTCATTTCTGCACAGTGAGATATTACAGGAATGCTAGAAACAGCATTGGAGGTTTTCAGTTAATGGACATGCCACTGGCATTTAAAAATAAATAACACATTCATTAGAAACTGATATATCAAAAGCTAGTAATTATTCATGGCTCGTTCTTCACACAGTTTTGGGGGGTAGGGGTGGGGGGGTGTGCTTTGCAGTTGGAAACCAGTAGCTTTGCAAATGTAGGCAATGGGTTGAAGAGGAAAGGAACCTTCTTTTATTTATTTAAAAATTTTTTTTTAAGTTTATTTATTTTGAGAGAGAGAGAGAGAAAGAGAGAGAGGGAGAGTGCATGAGCAGGAGAGGGACAGAGAGAGAGAGAGAGAAAGAAAGAGAGAGAGAATTCCAAGCAGGCTCCATGCTGTTGGAACAGAGCACTACTCAGGGCTCCATTCCATGACCTGGGGATCATGACCTGAGCCGAAAGCAAGACTTGAAAGCCCAACCAATTGAGCCACCCCCAGGTGCCCCAAGGAGCTTCCTGTTAATTAATGGCACATCTCTAACTCATCTAACTAGAGCAGTATCAGGGAGAGACAGGAATGTCCCCCCTCCTTATATACCACAGCATGTCTACCTTTCACAAAAGGTAGATTTTTTTTCCCAGGAGAATTCATCCTGCAGGATAGCAGTTCTGAGCCAAATGCACACACTTAAAGGTTCGAGCTCAGAAAAAACTCAGGGACAAGTGGGAAATTTGGCTTTTCAAGTGTAGTATTTGAAAAACTAGGTTTGAATAGAAAAACAAAGGAACATCGCTAGGAGTACATCACTGATTTGTAAAATTGTGTTCAAGAGTGGAATCCATTTCCATCAAAATTCACAGCTAAACTCTATTATATAAATCACCTGACATCAGAGGGGTTCGGGCTGATATTACTTTAGAGAGCATTTGGAGGCCCTGGTGCTCAGACCCACTCAAAGCAAGAAGAAGCCCCCGAAGGCTTTGCAACACCCAAGGACTTTGCCAAGCACACCTAGAAATGACTCAGTGGTAGTAAGTACAAAAATATGATAATACCAAAAGCTACTTTTTATTTATATCTTCCTAGGTGCTGAACTCTTAATCACATTACCTCTGTCAATCTTTCTAGCACCCTTAATCCTCACGTTACAGATAAGCAAATTATGGCTCCAATAGGTTAAGTCAGTTGCCAATATTACTAAGCTAATTATTGGCAAAGTTGGAATAGAAACACAGGCTGCCAGGGTCTGGAAATCTGAGCTATTAATCACTCGGACTACAGACATTTATATTGGGGGACTTCTTGGTCAATGATGATGTTAATAGAGAATGAAAGGGGCACTACGTAAAGAAAAGGTGTCTTTAGAAGGGAAGGGGAATAGTGCTTTCATTCAGGACATATTGTGTGTGAAGTGACTTTGAGATTTCCAAATGGACTCGTGTAAGCACCTGGGCATATTGACTTGGGAGTGCAAGAGAGGTCAAGGGTAGGAAGGTACAGATTTCAGAGCAAACTCTAGGGGATAGTTGAATGTTACACATGAAAATCATATATGGAGAGAAGGATGTTATTAAAGCCTCAGGGAACATTAGCGCTGAAGGAGTATTTGAAAGAAGGGGAGTAATTATCATAAGGTAGGAAAGAATATATTTGCAGAAACCTGGCAAGAAGAGGAACATGTGAGCATCATGAGGGCCGGGCTTGCTATTTTTTTTCTTTCCTGCTATATTCACTAAGTACCTGAAATAACGTCCCAAATGCATGAACTTATGCCTGGTACATAGCAAAGGCCAATCATAGTTGTATAACATAGTGATCAGGAGGCAATGTTGCAGGCAAGAAACTTTGCACTTGCAATGATCAGGGACCACGTGCAGATGGTGTCATTCAAATATCCTTAACACATCCATTTCCCAAACACAAACTGAGCATAGTCTACACGCTTCAATTTTTTCTCAAAGTATTTTGAAAAAGGAAGAGTTAATTATACAGTTTTCTATGACTAAAAAAATACTAAATATTTCAGGCTTAAATCTTTTCAAACTGGCTTTTTAAAAAAGAAGATAATTAGACTACTTCCCGTGACTAAAAATACTAAATATTTCAGAAATTTCTTACTAAAAAATTATTTCCTAATGAGATCAACGGTAAAGTTAACTAATTTCTGAAGAAATAAAAGTCCTGAGGGTTGTATTAGTTTTTAGCCTTTATTTGCCTCCTTTTACACACACCTACATGTTAGTGCGTTTTCATTAATTTTTCAGTTGGCCTATGATTTATGAAGCAGTTAATATGAATTTAGGAATTATCTGCTTCCAAAAATGCATCATAATTTGTGTCTAAGTAACAACTGTTTCAAAAAAGAAAACCACAGTCATCACTCGGTTGTGTTGGCTGACAAACCTGGAGTAATTAATCTTTGTTTTCAGTGAATATTTTATTAAATTAATTTTCAAAAATATGTGCAAATTACAGTTTAAAAAAAGCTTTTCTGTGTGACAGTAAAATGTAATGAAATGTACTCAGGCCCAGACATAAACACCTGCCAAGATTTGAAAAATGAACTGCTTTTTTTCTTTCTTTTTTTTTTTTTTTTAAACCGGGAGAAATCCAGGGGCCTAGAAGTTTGCCAAAGGAATACATGTAGGCACGTGCGTTATTACATACTTGAGCAGATACTATGCACCTGACTTTGTTTGTGGCACTGTGATATGGAATATGTCAGGCTTTGAAGACAGACGGTCTTGAGTTTGGATCTTGTCCTTGTTCCTTCCTAAAGTGTGACTTTGAGCGAGCTATTTCACTTCTCTTAGCTCTTGTTTGCTTAATCATAATTTGGGGCTAGACATCCATTGCAAGGTTATTGTAAGCTCTATAAAGGCATCAACTATATCTTTCTGGTCCAACATTATAGATCTGACTCCTAGCATAGTAGGAGTTTAAAAGTACTTGTTTTAGAGGCACCTGGGTGGCTCAGTCCGTTAAGCATTGGACTTTGGCTCAGTCACGATCTCATGGTTGGTGAGTTCAAGCCCTGCATCGGGCTCACTGCTGACAGCTCGGAGCCTGGAGCCTGCTTCAGATTCTGAGTATCCCTCTCTCTGCTCCTCCCCCACTCACGCTCTGTCTCTCTCTGTCTCTCTCTCAAAAATAAATAAAAATTTGAAAAAATTAAAACACTTGTTTTATTAGTTTGGTGGATGTGAAGGATAACACATACGCTGTCTGCATACAGAGGGCACCCAACAAATGCTACTTCCCTTTCCTTCTACCAGTTAATTAATTGCATCAGTCTGTCTCTCCCCAAATAGTTCTGTTATCAGAACAAATGTGCATTATAAGCTTGAATTGTCAGAATAATTACCTAAACCCAAACAGCCCTTTCTCTTTGGAGAAACCACGCCTCCTATGTTAAAAATATTATCATTTGTCATAATTTAACGCATTAACATAAAGCTACCCAAATATTAACCTCAACTCCCCCATGGTAGCAGCAATTGCTCTCTTCATTTTTATTCTTTCACATGACATCCATAAATTCAGAGTTTAATGATAATAGAATTGAGTTCTACCAGTGTTTCGGTTAAATAGATGACAAGGCATGTGAGACACGCTGCCCTTGGTTGACATGCATAACATGGGCCTCCTCTACTGTAAATTTACTTATGGCTCTGATGTCAACAGCAAGTGGTATAATGAAATACACACTGATTGTTATTGAAATTAGGACAACCAACAAGAAAGATTCCAAAGCAAGTTTATTATTTATCTTACATTAAAACTATTATAAAATTGAAGCAGTGACATGATTCAATTTAGCTTTGCTTAGAACTATTGATCTTGATTTTTGTGCAGAGAAGTCCTTTTGGGCTAAAGCTCTACACAGAAAATCAATTTGCTTAAAATGCTTCCTTTTATACATAATAGCTTACTCATCGAAGACTGAAATTCCACATGTGAATAACACTGCAGTCTCCTTCTTGCCAATCACTGGAAGCACTATGTAAATTATAATTGGAATATTATGGCAAAAACCTGGAGGCCACAATCTTTCCACACGGTAATTGAATGTCAATAATGATCCAGAAAAACATTTAAAGCTGCACCTCAGCATGAGCATAAATGTCCTCAAATTTAACTTTTAAGAAGTGTTTCTTTTCAATATGCACTGAACGTTTGTCTAAGGATCGACAAATACGAGCAAGCCACTACCCACTAGAGGCATTTCCTTTCCATGTTCAAACTAAAGACCTAAGACCGGAAGTATTGGACTCCCTTCTAGTTGCAGAGGTGTAGCAAGCAACCAGACTTCGTAAAGGTGGCCAGTTCTATAACCTCTGTGAATCTAAATATTCTTATTTATAAAATTGTATAGCCCCTCCCAAATGTAAAATGCTTCAGTTACATGAAGAGTTATATAAACATTTCATACTTTGTTTTTTATTTTTCTTTACTTTTATAGCAAGAGAGAGAGAGCACCTGGGCAGGGAGAGGGGCAGAGGGAGAGGAGCAGAGAGAGAGAGAGAGAGAGAGAGAGAGAGAGAGAGAGAGAATCTTAAGCCTGCTCCACTCCCAGTGAGGAGACTGATATGGGACTTGATTTGATGACCCCGGGATCATGACCTGAGCTGAAATCAAGAGTCAGATGCTCAACTGACTGAGCCACCCAGGCATCCCAACATTTCATACTTTGAAATTGTGTTATTTAAATGTTTTTGGAAATAAATGAAACAGGAGTATAGTATAGTATAGTATAGTATAGTATAGTATAGTATAGTATAGTATAGTACAAAGTATAACAGGAGATGTTATACTACAACTTGCAAGATAAGGCAATAAAACAAGAATTGGGGCATTCATATACATGCACTTCAGACTTTTTCACAATTTACCCAGTTTCATGTGAAATCAAGACAGTTTTATTTTATAAATCTTACCAATCACCTTAGAAATAGAAGATCTTATACAGTATTGTTCATGTGGCCTAGTAAATACTGTATTAATTAAATACACTTAATAACAGAGATCTAGAAACAACTTCCAGAATCTAAAACTTGAGATTTTTCTGTTGTTCCCTAAACTTATTGGGGTAATCATTTTACAGCATATGTAGGTCAAGTCATTATGGTGGACACATTAAATTTATGTAGTGCTGTATTTCTATTATATCTCAATAAAACCGAAATAAAAAAGAAATTTCTGTAGCAATCTGTTATCTGTTTCATATGCACTCTAGAATATTAACTACTTTCATAATTTCTCTTATTAAGGTTTATATATGAATTTGATGTAATTTGATGATTACAAGTGAGATGTTGACTGTGGCTATTAACTTTACTTCGCATTGTGACAAAAATGTTTCCATGTTTTTTTCTTTGTTTTTTTCAGTTCATCTGGTATAGACCTAACTTTCTCTAATACATCACACAAATTATATTCTGACTCAAAGGGAGATAATATAGTTCCATGCAAACATATAAAATATACTTGTTAATACTATGCATGAGTATTGCATTCTGCCTATGATTTTCTTCCATTCAATTTCCTTAGAGCTAATTTCAGAATCATTTCCCCATAAAGATTTAATTGGGAGTGTCTCTTCACTACAGATCTAATTATTTCCTACTATACCATGAACACGACACACTTCCGGCCTCATATACCCTAAAGGATTTCAATTAATTCTAGCTATTGTGAAACATTAGGAAAGTAATTCCTATCCATTGTGCAATATGCCTAATTTGTATATATCTAAGGAAATGTGATCTAACATAATCATATTTTACTGGAGGCCAAATAAAGGACATAAATGTGTTATTGAAAGGCAAATCGTATATGATTGAAATTTGTTTTTCCTTCAGAGCACAGTTTCTTCAAAAATTGTCAGAAATGAGGATTATTCCATTTTCTTATGCATGGGGGGGAGCAACTAATCTTTTAATTCTAGCAAATAATAGATGTGTTTTAATAGGGTTTATAAAAATCTGAAAATAGCTTAACATAAAAAGGAAATGAGACATTTTATCAGTAACTACAAGTAATAATTTATTAATGAGAAATTACATTTCTCTAAGCATTTATAATTTTCTAACTAAATCGGTAACTGAGTAAACAAATTAACAAAGTCTAATAGTTTAGCCTTGTTTAATCCATACTTACTGAAATCTGCTGTATTTTCAAAATAAAATTGAATCTGTGTATGGTATGTATATTCTTTTTTTTTTTTTTATTTTTTTTTATTTTATTTTTGAGAGAGAGAGAGAGAGGGAGAGCACAGCAGGGAAGGGGCAGAGAGAGGGAGACACAGAATCTGAAGCAGGCTCCAGGCTCTGAGCTGTCAGCACAGAGCCTGAGGTGGGGCTCGAACTCACAAATCGCGAGATCATGACCCGGGCAGAAGTTGGACACTCAACCGACTGAGCCACCCTGGAGCCCCTGTGAGTATGTATATTCTTGACTGAGAATATGTAAGACTGACATACTTTACCTGCTATGGGAATTTGGGTAAAGTTCTAATAGCCTCTTGTAAAATGCAAACTGAAGTAATACCTTCTTTGTTTTCCTTATCAAGTTCCTTGTAATTATTAAATAAGATAATGCTTGTAAAGTTGTTACCTAGCACTTAATAACAGTGAGGTCAATTACTCACCTGTCCTAGAAGTCTTCCAGATTTGGAGGGAGATCTGTACAAAGTGAACACAACGGCATTAGCCCTGGACTGGTTCAAGTTTCATGGGCTTGAAAGATTTGAAGTGATCCCAAGCCATTTTTCATACCATAAGACCCCACTCTCTCATTTGCCCTCGTCTCCTATGGTGATCCGTGTTTGAATCAGCCTCTCTGGGCACACCTGGCTGACAAGCTCAGCAGTGAATTCTTATGCAACCATCATCCAGCTGTGCCTCATCTCCCTGTGTTTATTATTATTACCTGGTCCCATAGGATTTCATGTCCATGCTTAACATTCCTCTCCAGCAGGAAATTCTTCCCTATAGTTAACCAAATTCTCCTGATACAATTAAAGATCATTTGGTCTATTGTTTAAAATTGATAGAGATAAGCTGGTCAGCATTCTTGGCATAAAGAATCTTTATATATTTCAACACCAATATTAAGAGTGTGAGAACAAGCTTATGCAGAGTCTTATGTGACTTTGGCATTGCTAAAAAGACAAATGAGAGTCACGACTTAATACTTAATATTTCTGAAAACAAAACCAAAAAAAGGTCCCAACCAGTATCTCAAAGCTCTTTTCGTTAGGAAGTTGTGTTTTTGTTTTTTTCTTTAATGTTTCTTTTTGAGAGACACACAGAGACAGAGACAGAGACAGAGTGGGGGAAGGACAGAGAGAGAGGGAGACACATAATCCCAGGCAAGCTCCAGACCCTGAGCTGTCAGTACAGGGCCCCACTCGGGGTTTGAACCCACGAACCATGAGATTTTGACCTGAGTTGAAGTCAGACACTTAAACAACTGAGACACGCAGGTGCCCCTAATTAGGAAGTTTTAACTTACACAAAATTTAAATACATTGGTCTATTTTCTCGTTTCTTTCTCATAAGGAGAACATCTACTCATTGCTCTGCCTGTAGTTTTTATCTTTCTGTAAGTTATGCCTCTTCTCTCAATTTTTTTTAATCTTAGTCATATAAAAGAGCTACTTCCCTTTTTAAAAATTTGTCTATCTTCATAGTAGCTCCAAAAATACATTTGCAAGTCTGGATGTAGTTTTCCTATTTAATAAAAACACTTCAAGAAGGCAACATCCCTGTTCTTTCTCATCATGTGTAACTAGTTGTTATTATATATTGACAATTACATGTAGACATATTCCTGCTTAATATTATGTCATATGCATTTCATTTTGAGTAGATGTTAATAGCAACTCTTATTTCTACGTTTCTTAACCATGTTTCCTTATATCAATTCAGATTTATTTTACAACATATTATTAGCTTTATTAATTTCATTCTCATAGCTTAAGAATATTTCTTGATATGTTGTGATATATCTTCTCTGAGATGTACTCTTTATTTTAGTGTTGACAAAAGAGAGCATCTGTGTTTCTTAATAGACAAATGAAGTCCCCTTGTAGCTGCAACCCCTTGCTGGTTTTTCAGAAATAGAGGCATCAGGACTCAGGTTCATCCTCCTGACATCCTACCCACGACTATCATGCCCCCCATTGTCTTGGAATTCCTATAGTCATGTTTATTTTCCTGAGACGTATCTATATTGTTTCTTTTCATGAGTAAACAGAAGACAAAGTTGATCAATATCTGTCCCTTGAATTTATCCTTTCAATTGAGTATTGCACTATTCCTCTGAGTCACCTGGAATTGAAATTGACATAGCCAGTAGGCCAGGTGATAATCCAGCTAAATCAACATCAACATAGAAAAGCAGAAATGCTCACATGTCCTTTTAACTATTCTCTTATGCTAATCTTCCTGAACTCAGAAAGCATCACTATTCTTTCATCAACCTTCCAAGGAAAGCCCTCAGAATTATTTTCTCTTCTTCCACTTTACTTCTCAATTCACTCACATGCCAAATGCTGTTTTGTTGTTATTTATTCTAAATGCCTACATTGTTTTTCTCCTTTCTTGCAATCTCTGCGTTCCTAGTCTTAACATAAAGCTTTGATCTTTCATCTAAGTCAGCATACAATGAATATTGAAATGTTAATCAATTTATAGCACTCCTCTGAAAGTATTAACTTCCCAACTGTTTACTTTTGTACATTTAAATATACTCCTACTCTTTTGAACATGGTTTGAACTTGAAATTAGGTCGTTTGCTGAGTCTTAGGAATAATGTCATCAGTGTAACTATTACCTTCCCTACCGTTTTTCCCACTAATGTTTAATTTTTTATAGGTTATAAAATTCCTACCTTGAAACAATATACAGCTTTACCATTCTTTTTTATTCTAATGTCCATATTTATTTTAATCTCAGAATATAATAATTGTATATTGTATTCTATATCCTGTGCTCACCACACACATTGGTTGACTGAGATTAATACACTGATAAATTCTTTATGACATTTTTTTGGAGGAAATACTATTTTCTGAGTTCTTGAGTACTTAATACTGGTTTTTCTATAGCTTATACACTTGAAAGCATCTTGTCAGGCCAAAAATCCATGGCTCATACTTTCTGTCCTACATTGTCCTGGGTATTTCACTCTGTTTTTCTACTGCACCATGTGTTCTTTTGTAGAAATCTCAGGCCAACCTGTTTTTTTATCCTTCAAAGTTACTTGACAAATATTTGCCAACTGTATATCTGAAAAGGAGTTAATATCCCTAATATTATAAAGAACTCCTATAACTCAATAAGAAAAAACAAACAAACCTGATTAAGAATGGGCAGAGAACTTAAATCTGTATTTCTTCAAAGAAGATATACAAATGGCCGATAAGTACATGAAAAAATTACTCACTGTCACCAATCATCAGGGAAAGAAATGTCAAAACCACAATTAAATGCAACTTCATACCATCAGAATGGCTGTTATAAAATACTACTGCTACAACTATTAAGTGTCATTAAGGTTGTGGAGAAATTGGAACACTTTTACATTGCCGATGAGAATGTAAAATGGTGCAGCTGCTATGGAAAACAATATGGTTGTTCCTCAAAAAATTTGAAAAATAATTATCACATGATCCAGCAATTCAGCTCTGGGTATGTACCCTAAAGAATTGAAAGCCAAGACTCAAACAGACATATATATACCCATGTTCCTAGCAGCATTATTCACAATAGCCAAAAGGTAGAAGCCACAAAAGTATTCATTGACAGATGAATAGATAAATAAAATATGCATACAAAAAAATAAAATAAAATGAAATAAAATAAAATAAAATAAAATATGCACAGAGTGAAATATTATTTGGTCTTAAAAAGGAACGAAGTTCTGACATATGCTACAAGGACGAACCTTGACAACATTGAGATAAGTGAGATATGCCAACCACAAAAGGACAAAAACAATATGATTCCGTTTATATGAGTTACCTAGAATAGTCAAAAATATAGAGAAAAGTCAATGATGGTTGCCAGGGGTAGGGCAAAAGGGGTAAAGGGAGATTTATTGTTTGATGAGTACAATGTTTCAGTCTGCAACATAGAAAAAGTTCTGGGGATGGATGGTGGGGATGACTGCATAACAATGTGAATGTATTTAATGATACTGAACTGTCCATTTAAAAATGGTTGCAAGGATAAATTTTATGTTATATATACTTTACTACAATAAAAAATATACCTAATTTTAAAAAACCGGTATGAATTTTAAATGGGCACTCATTTTTTAATTAAATAGTGTACTTCTAGTAATTGACAATAAAAATATTAAATTCTTAAAATAAAAAGTGACTGAATACACCAATTGACAATGGAAAAGCAAATAAACTAATCTGGTATATTCATACAATGGAATACCACTCAGCAATGATACAACATGGATAAACCTCCAGAATATTATGTTGAATGAAAGAAAAAAACCTGTCACAAAGTAGTATATGCTGTGTAGTTACATTATATGAATGAATAAGATGGATGGAAATAAGATGATGATGGAAATAAGAAAATTGATTATGGTAGATGATAATGACTAGAAAGAGGCATCGGGACATTTTAGGTGGTAATATTTTGCATCTGTCTTCAGTTAGTGACTACATGGCAATTCACTTGTCAAAAATCAAGTAGTACACATAAAGTCTCTGGGTTTTTCAGTATGTGAGTTTTACTTCAATTCTGATTATGTTGGGCACAAGACAAGTTAGGATTTTTTTGCCATGTTTGCCCTACAGACTTATTTTATTATTATTATTTTTTAATCTTAGAAAGCCAGTTTCTGTTTCCTGTTTTAAGGTATTTCCCTATTAAGATCTAATTTCACTCAATTCCCCACAAGGTGGTATGTTCCTTTATTATGTAGGTACAATTCCTCTATTTTAGAAAAGATTTTATGAAATGCATGTATAGATATGTAATCTGTTTCTTTTTTTATAGGGTTTCTTCAGAGATTTTGAATATTTCCACACTGTTCTTTTTTTCTCTCTCCTCTTATTTTTTTTTTCTCCAGTTCTTTTTAACTCTTTTAAACACACAACCTCCTGCAGCCTGGCATATATCACCATATATTCCACTGAGATAGATTTAAATATTATTATAATATCTTTAACACCACCAAATTTAATGGAACAATATTTGATTTTTGTCTAATTTGATAAGCATTTTCATCTCCTTTTGGAATTAGTATCTTTCCCTTGACTTCCAGACTAACAGTTTTTTTTAAGCTTTTTTTCTGACCTATTTGGTTTGTCCAGCTCTTTACTGTTTCAGACTGATCTTTCTCCAACCAGTGATAAAATATAGAGCAAACCTAAGACTTTTCTGTAGTCCTATTCTTTCCTCATTTTATGTAATCTTCCTAGATGATCTCATCTACATCTATCTTTATTTATCACTAATATTCAGATGACTCCAAAATTTATACCACCAACGTAGCCCATTACTTTCAATTGTGGACCTATACCTCCTACTGAATTCTTCCAAGCTCCGTTTGGATAAATCAAAGCCATCTTAAAATTCATATTTCCAAAACAAACCCAGAGATGGACTTTTCCCCCCACTGTTTATTAATTAATGGCTTTATCTTCCACCAAATTAAATAAGCCAAACCCCTAAGAATCACTCTTGATTTTGCATAACCCACCCACCATATCAAATCTACCACCAAGACTTGTTGATTTTATCTACATGTTTCTCGAGTCTATTTATTTCTCTCTATAACCATAGCAACTACATAACCATAGCAACTACTCTAGTACAAACCCATCATCTCTAGCCTGAGCTGCGGTAGCTTCCTAACTGCACCACTCTACACATATCCGTCCTTGTTTCTTTCAAATCTATTTTCCATAGCAGCCATCATAATCTTTTTTTCCCTAAATACAAGTCTGATCATGTCACCTCTCTACTTGAAAACCTTCAATGAATTTCCACTGATCCTGAAGTAAAGTCTGAAATCCTACAAGGCACTGCATACCTGGTTCCCAGTCTACTTATCTAATTTCATCTCAGAATTGGAACCCTTTATTCTCCACATTCAAACAGCACGGTTTTTAGTTCCTTACATGGTCCAGTCTACATTCTGCCACAGACATTTTGAAAATGTTCTTTTTTTTTCTTTCTCTTCATTGAATTCACCTTATATTCATTTTCATTTTTCATCATGAATCATTGCTTTATGAGAGAAGAGCTTTCAACTCTCTTAATCTAGTCATAATATACTATTGTATTATTCAGTGCACCATGAAACTCTGCTACTAAAATTAGAATTGTAATTTTATGATTTTTTAGTGTGATCATTATATTAATATAGACTCCAATCACCAGAGTTTATGGCATTCTTGAGGAGGGACTATATTTGTTTTGCTTACTATTTGGTCATCAGTGCCTCGTATGGTGCTTGACATTTGGTAAGCACTCAATAAATATCTGTTGAATTCTTAATAAATAATAGGAGATAATCCAGAATATCATAAATTGGGACCATATTATGAAAAACGTTCAAACAAGGCTAAGGAGTTGATACAAAATTTGGTAGACAACAGGAGCTCATTGGAAGCTTTTGGTCAAGGAGATGGCATGAAGTAAACTATTCATCAGAAGGAGTAATGTGTTAATGTTTGCACGGTTGGTAAAGAATTGAGGTCAGTTAGAAGTTAGTATTTATAGTTGAGTTAAAAAATAACAGAGGTACATAGAAAAAAATAAGAAGTGCGGTGAGACTGGATAAAAATTTCCTTCCACTGTGGCATCATGTGTGTTGTAGAACACAACAGAAGAAAGAATATATGTACTTTAAGGCAGATCAAAGACTACCCTTGTGAAAAAAAATATTTTTAAGTGTATGAGAATTGTGGGATAATATGAAATAATCTAATATTCACTTAAGTCTCAGGACAAGAGGAGAGGAATGTAATGTAGAGGAAAATATTTATGAGTAAATGGCTGAAATTTTTCAAAATTACTAAAAGATATAAAACCATATTTCCTAGAAATTCAGGGAAATTGAGATGCAAAGAAGAGTAACTGTAGGCATAAGGTAGTCACTGAAAACAAAGTCAAAGAGAAAGTCTTAAAAGCATCCAAAGAAAAACACACATTACTTTCAAGGGAACAACAAAAATGGCAATTGAGTTCTGGTTAGAAATGAAGACATCCAGATGGCCAAAAGACACATGAAAAGATGCTCAATGTCACTCCTTATCAGGGAAATACGAATCAAAACCACACTGAGATACCATCTCAAGCCGGTCAGAGTGGCTAAAATGAACAAATCAGGAGACTACAGATGCTGGTGAGGATATGGAGAAACGGGAACCCTCTTGCACTGTTGGTGGGAACGCAAACTGGTGCAGCTGCTCTGGAAAACAGTGTGGAGGTTCCTCAAAAAATTAAAAATAGATCTACCCTATAGCACTTCTAGGAATTTACCCAAGGGATACAGGAGTGCTGATGCATAGGAGCACTTGTACCCAATGTTTATAGCAGCACTTGCAACAATAGCCAAATTATGGAAAGAGCCTAAATGTCCATCAACTGATGAATGGATAAAGAAGTTGTGGTTTATATATACAATGGAATACTACTTGGCAATGAGAAAGAATGAAATATGGCCTTTTGTAGCAATGTGGATGGAACTGGAGGGTATTATGCTAAGTGAAATAAGTCAGGTAGAGAAAGAGTTACCATATGTTTTCACTCATATGTGGATCCTGAGAAACTTAACAGAAGACCATGGAGGAGGGGGAGGGGGAAAAAAGTTACAGAGAGGGAAGCAGGCAAACCATAAGAGACTTAAATACTGAGAACAAACTGAGGGTTGATCGGAGGTGGGGGAGATGCGAAAGTGGGTGATGGGCATTGAGGAGGGCACCTATTGGGATGAGCACTGGGTGTTGTATCGAAACCAATCTGTCACTACATTATATTTAATATATAAAAAAAGAAATGATGCAAGCCATGGGGCACCTAGGTGACTCAGTAGGTTGAGCTTCCGACTCTGGATTGAGACCTGTGTCAGGTTCTGCTCTGACAGTGCAGAGCCTGCTTGGGATTCTCTCTCTCCTTCCCTCTTTCTCTCTGCCCCTCCCCTGCTCATGTTCTCTCACAAAATAAATAGATGAACTTAAAAAAAAAAAGGCAATGATGCAAGCTTGAAGACAGTGGATAAGGGTAAAGTATTGAAGAAGAGAAAAAAGGAACTAACAACATATCAAGTAGAAATGAAGATCCACAAAAATGTTCTTTAAATATGAAAATATGATTTATTTTTAAGTAATCTTAAGATTTTATTTTTAAGTAACCTCTGTACCCAACTTGGGGCCTGAACTCACAACCCTGAGATCAAGAGTTGCATGTTCTGCTGACTGAGCTGACCAGGAGCTCCTGAATAGCACAATTTTAGACAAATATAAACTTAGGGATTTTTTCACCAGGAAAAATTTTGTTAAGGAAATATTAAAGACGATTTACACTGGATGGGAGTGTAACCTGTACTCTAACCCAACTTGGTAAAAAGGATAAAAACTACAGAAATATAAAATATGCAGAGACTTTGCTTAACTTTACAGAACAAACTGATGACTACCAGAAGGGAGTTAGGTGGGGGGCAGGGCTAATTTGGTGATGGGGATTAAGGAGTGCACTTGTTGTGATGAACACTGGGTGATGTATGGAAATCTTGAATTACTATATTGTACACCTGAAATTAACATTATACTGTATGTTAACTTACTGAAACTTAAATAAAAACTAAACTAAACTAAACTATACATACCACCAAAAAAGTCTGTGGAGAGAGACAAATATTAATTAAATATATATTACAAAAAATAAAATATTGTTTTTCTTAATTTCTTTAAAAGTCAACTGACTTTAATGTACATATACTAAAACGTATTGTATAATTTAGAACACGAGCATATAATAGGAGAGAAATAAAAATTAAAACACATTAAGTTATACCACCACCATGTTGAAGTTAAATAACTGACAATATTATGTTAGCATAGACATAGAACACTGTTTTTTAATTTTATTTATTTTGAGAGAGAGAAAGAATGTAAGTGGGGGAGGGGTAGAGAGATAGAGAGGGAGAGACAGAGAATCCCAAGCAGGCTCTGCACCATCACTATGGAGCCCAGTGTGGGGCTCGAACCCACGAACTGTGAGATCATGACCTGAGCCAAAATTGGCATGCTTACCCAACTGAGCCACCTAGGCACCCCCAGATGTAGAACATTTTAAACTCCTCTGTTTTTAGCAGGACTGTAAATGGCATAACCGGTTTGGGGGAAAAAAAACCTTAAACGTTTCTAATAACAATAAACGCATACCCTATAATTTATCAATTCCAAAAAAATATTTTTACAAGTTTGTTTATGGCATCTTTGCTCATGAAGTCAAAACCTAGAAGCAGGACAAATATCCATCACTGAGGGAATGATAACTGTAGTGTGGTGTAGTCAGAAGAAACACTAAAGGGAAATGAGCTACTGATACACACAACATGATGAAATTCAAAAATATGTTGAGCAAAAGAAGGTGACATAAAGGAATGCATACTGTACACTTACATGAAGTTAGTACCAGGCAATAGTAATCTATAATAATAGAAATTAGAATAAATTAGAATAACTTCTTTGAAGTGATAAAAATAATCTGTCTCTTGACTGGAGAAGAGGGTATGTGTGTGTATGGCAAAATTAATCTAAATGTTCATTTAAGATTTTTGCATTTTACAATATGTAAATATGTAAAGTGTGCTTCAATTCTTCAAAAGCAAAAAGTACACTTAAGTTTCTCAAAGGAAGAACTCTGTCCATAAAAGTAGATGAAGTAATAATGAAGTAACAAACAAGAAGATATGATTCAAAAATGAATGTGAGAAAGAACCAATTAAATTCCAGGTAGTAAGACATACGATCAATAAATAACATTTAAAATAACATATAATCAACATAATAGTAAGACATATGATCATTATAGTAACATCATAACAATATAATAAGACATATAATAACATTATAATAAGACATGTAATCAACAAATAACATATACAATAGAATAAAATCTACTTTGATATAGCTAAGGAGAAAATTAATAAAATGGAAGGTACTATAAACAGAATGTAGCACAAAGATGGAAAAACATGAAAAAAAGTGAAAATAAATGGAAGACAGATTGACAGACTCTACAGTGAGTCTCATAGACTCACAGTTAAGATCACATATCTGAAACCAAGTTCTAATTCTTTTTGTGTGGGTCGTTTTAGACATCTCTAGCCCAGTTTCTTTATGTATAAAATTGTGATAATAATAGTTCTTACTTCAGAGGGTAATTGTGGGATTGAATTAGAGCTGACCCCCGAACAACATGGGAGTTCGAGGCATCAATACCCTGCACAGTTGAAAATCCATATATAACTTTTGACCTTCCCAAGAAATGAACTTTTAATAGCTGACTAATGACCAGAAACCTTACCAATAGCACAGTTAACACATATATGTTATGTTATATGGATTATATACTGTATTCTTACAATAAAGTAAGCTAGAGAAGAGAACATGCTATTAAGAAAATCTTAAAGAAAATACATTTAATTAGTACAATATTGTGCTGTATTTATTGAAAAAACAAATCTGTATTTTTTTTTTTTTTGCATAGGTGGACCCATGCAATTCAAACCCCTGCTGCTGTTGAAGGGTCAACTGTAGTTGAAACATTCTTAGAGAAATTTTAGAAAAACTTTTGGCAAATATTAAGTATGCAATAAACAGTAGATATTATTTTTATGACAATTTTAGAAGTAGAAAATAAATAAAATGTCAGGCCAGTTATATTTGAAATATAAAGGCTAAGATATTTTTCAGAACTATAGGAAAAATGTATTCAACTTAAAGGGCATTGCAAAGTTTGATCAGCAAATAAAAGTAGATTCATTCAAAGCTATCAAAGAATGGTATGTATTTTCTACAAATAAATAGTAGTTGTACTAATAGCAAACTTCTGAGAGTTGATAAAATACATTACTTCATTGTATTTAAGCAGTAAGAAAAAATAGGTAAATCTAGATGGAAAAAATTGGGGTGTGTGAGCTAAGATTTTAGTAAAACATTCTGTTAAGTAAATCATGGGAAAAAGTAATTTTCAATTGATTCGGAAATAATTTGCCTATCATGCTAGATTACACTAACAAGGAAGATAAGAAAATAATAATTTCTACTTTCAAGTCTATTAAATTATATATAGATAAATATGTATGTTAGAATAAGAGTGATTATTTTTTTCTAAACAAATAAAGGAAAATGAGAATAAAATAACTGTTAGCTTTGGAATTAAAGGAAAGAAAGAACAAAGCCCAAAGAAGCAAATTAAAAAGCATTAACTAAGATGATAGAATTAAGTAATCACAGTGAATTTTTATAGACTAAATTTATACATGAAAAGTCAAAGAGGTTGTTTTGGTGTATGTGTGTGTTTAATCAAGTTATATCCCGCATTAAAACAAAACAGAGGGGCACCTGGGTGGCTCAGTCGGTTAAGCGTCCGACTTTGGCTCAGGTCATGATCTCACGGTCCGTGAGTTCGAGCCCCGCGTTGGGCTCTGTGCTAACAGCTCAGAGCCTGGAGCCTGTTTCAGATTCTGTGTCTCCCTCTCTCTCTGACCCTCCCCCGTTCATGCTCTGTCTCTCTCTGTCTCAAAAATAAATAAGCGTTAACAAAAAAAATTTTTTTAAATACTGGAAAAAACAAAACAGAAAATAAAGAGATGTAAAAATTCTTGATGAAAATACTAATCAAAAAGCCAGTCTAAACTACAGTGTTAATATTAGACAAAACACAATTTAAGGGTAAAATCACTGACAGAAATAAAGTGGTAGGCTAAATATTGAAAACTGCAATAATCCATCAACAAGGAATAACAATTATGAACTTGAATAGTCATAAAAAGATAGGTCTTTAAAGAAGAAATGTAAAAACTTAATGATTAAAAAATAAATATTAACCAATTCATCACTAGATTTGGACCTGGAGATTTTAACAAATCTTTATCAAAAACTAATGCATCAAGCAAATATTTTAGGTACTAATAAAATATTTACAAAATTTGACCACTTAGTAAGTCACAAAAGAAGTCTCAAAAAATTCCAAGGATCAATATGACAAACACCACACTTCTGACCACAATAAAATTACATTTGAAATCAATAATTAAAAAATAGTCTAAAGAAACCATATGTCTGGAAGTTATCAAATATTTAGACCTGGACAACACAATGCACTATGTATTAAAACTTGTAGGATGAAGCTAGGATAATCTAAAAGCTGGAGATCTAGTTTGTTTTTTTCCAACCAAAAAAAAAAAAATATATAATAAAGTAGACTACTGGAAAGGCAAAAGAATAAAACAATAAAGGTACTATAAAAAAATAAATAGAAAATAGAGAAGAAGGGAGATGATCAGTAAAACCAAAAGCTGATTCTTGGAAGGGCCATAAGAGAGAGGAATTTCTAGCAAAACTGATTTTATAAAATAGAAGTCACAAACAATATTATTGGGAATATAGGAGAAAATATAGCAACAAATATATAATTTCATAAAAGAAAATTGCATTTAAACCTTAGTTAAAAAATGAAAACAAAGACAAACTGGACAATTTTATACAATACATGAATTTAAAAATTCACAGAGAATAAATAGAAAACCAGTATAAACCAGTAACCAGTAAAGATATTATACTAGTGATATAACATCACTAATCCAATTCTGAACAACAGTAAAACATAAATTGCCTTGAAAAGAAGGTTTGCCAAATTTCAAGGAATAGATTTTCTTAGCTTATGGAAGTGTTTCAAAAGAAAGAAAAATAGGAAAATCAACCAATCCATTTGATGAAGTAAAATAAACTTGAAATTCAACTGGAGAATAATACTAAAATTATAAAAGAATCATACTTATGTATATAGCTTTAAAATCCTAAATAAGATTTAGAGTATAAAATCATAAATTGAAAAAGAATAGCAATAATACTGAATCCTGACCAAATGGGGTTAATCCCAGAAATAAAAGAATATTTAAACGTGGTAAATGTATTCATGCAATTTACTTTGTTTTTTTAAAGTTCATTTATTTATTTTGAGAGAGACAAAGACAGCATGAGCAGGGGAGGGGTACAGAGAGAGAGAGACAGAGAGACAGAGACAGAGACAGAGAGAGAGAGAATCCCAAGCAGCCTCCCCACTGTCAGCACAGAGCTCGATGCCGGGCTTGAACTCATGAACCACGAGATCATGACCTGAGCCTAAATCAAGAATTGGAAGCTTAACTGACTGAGCCACCCAGGTGCCCCAATAAACATTAAAAAAACAAAAACAAAAAAGAAAGTAACATAATTCACATTGTATATGGTGGCATAGTTAGGAGATTGCCTCAGAAATCTGCCTCAAGTAGCCACAGTTTACGCTTACTCTGTTTTAACCATTCTAAGCTAAAGAGCAAGCTTCAAAAGGATCAGTTTCCTAAAGTGAAGGACAGGCAATGTCTGATTTCAAGAACTTCTAAAGCCCGATAGTAATAGAGACAATGGGGTGTTGGCAGAAAGATAGATAAATAGGTCAAAGGAACAGAATCAAGTCCAAAAGGAGACCCACAGGTATATATTCAATTGTTTATTTGCAAAAGGGTCAAAGCAATTCTATGTGAAAAGAAAATCATTTTAAGTGTTACTGGAAGTGCCTAGGTAGCTTAGTCGGTGAAGTGTAGAAACTTCTGCTCAGGTCATTATCTGGCCATTCATGAGTTCCAGGCCCACGACAGGCTCTGTGCTGACAGCTTAGAGCCTAGAGCCTGCTATGGATTCTGTGTTCCTTCTCTCTCTGCCTCTCCCCCACTCATGCTCTCTCTTTCTCTCAAAAATAAATAAACACGAAAAAAAAATTTTTTTTAAAAGGAAATGATGCTGGAACAAATGGAGAGTAGTATGCAACAAAAAAACCAAAATTCATTGACCCTAGTCTTGTGTCATACAGAACATTAAACTGGAATGCTCATAAACAGAATGTAAAAACTGAAACTATAAAACTTCTAGAAGGAAACATAGGAGAATATCTTAGCGATGTGGATTTGGTAAGGATTTCCTAGATATGACGCCAAACATTTACTATAAAAGAAAAAAAATCGGGGCGCCTGGGTGGCTCAGTCGGTTAAGCGTCCGACTTCGGCTCAGGTCATGATCTCGCGGTCGGTGGGTTCGAGCCCCGTGTCGGGCTCTGTGCTGACTGCTCAGAGCCTGGAGCCTGTTTCAGATTCTTTGTCTCCCTCTCTCTCTGACCCTCCCCCTTTCATGCTCCGTATCTCTCTGTCTCAAAAATAAATAAACATTAAAAAAAATTTAAAAAAAAGAAAAAAATCAATAAATAGAAATTATCACAATGAAACACTTTTGCACTTTAAAAGACATGGTTAAGAAAGGGAAAAATCAAGCCAAACACTAGAAAATGTTGGCAAAACATATACCCAACAGAAGGTTTGCAGCTAGAATATGTAAAGAACTCTTACATTTCATTAAGAAGACAATACAATAAAGCATGAGTGAATTGCTGAGCAGAAACTTTGCCAAAAAATCTGTACAAGTGACAAGTAGCACATGAAAAATGCTCTGTATCACTGTCAACAGGAAAATGCAAATGTAAACCATTAGATATCACTGTACATTCACTAACATGGCTAATACTAAACAAAGTGATGCAAATGGCACTTTCATGAACTTCCAGTTGGAATACAAAATGGCTCAAACACTTCGGAGAAATAGCTTAGTAGTTTCTTGAAACACTAAACATACCTGATTCAATGATCCAGGCTATGCATTTATCCAAGAAAATAAAAGCTTATATCCACACAAAGACTTATACATGAATGTTCATGGCGGCTTTATTTGTAATAGTCCCAAATTGAAAATAACCAAATGTCCACCCACAGGTGAATGGAAGGCAAAGTGTCCTGTATCCACACATTGAAATAATACTCAGCAATAAAATGGAATGAACTATTGATATACGCCACAGCATAAATGAAGCTCAAAGTAATTATATTGAGCAAGAACTACACCAAAAAAGAATACCTATTGTATGATTCAATTTATATAAAGGTCTAGAAAATGCAAATTGTTCTATAGTTATAGATCAATGATTATCTTGGCTGAGGGAGGTAGGGAAGGAGGGGGGAATGGAATTGCCAAGGGGTACA
This sequence comes from Panthera tigris, assembly GCF_018350195.1. Lineage (NCBI taxonomy): Eukaryota > Metazoa > Chordata > Mammalia > Carnivora > Felidae > Panthera > Panthera tigris. The sequence continues at coordinate 67,434,949 of NC_056667.1, forward strand.
AGGAAATTTCTGAGGTGGATGAATATGCTCATTACCTTGATTGTGGTGATGGTTTCACAGGTATGCATATACATGTACATATACATATACATGTATATATATATACTAAAATTTATCAAATACATTTTCTCATGCAATTTATCCTATATATGTCCATGCTAAAAGTTATCAAGAATACTTTTTATATATAGTATGTGCATTCCAATGTAGATCAAGTATACATGATAAATTTATAATAAGAAAAAGAAACTCTATTAAGAATGTTAATTATTAACTTAAACGCTATAGTTGTAGAGATCACGACAAGGTCTGGATTGGACAAGAAAAATATATTTAAGTATTGTGACAACAAAATTGCTCAGATGAAGTAGAATGATGGCTGAAAAATCAGAAAATATTGCAAATGAAAATAGATGATTTCATTAGAGAAAGGACATTAAAAAAGAGTTACTGAAAGATACTAGTAAATTTGAAAGAATGAAGAGGAAACAAAGGGCATGCAGATTTCTCCTGTTCATTAATGAGATAATTCACAGAAATCTTTAATTTCCTCACCTGAAAATGGATTAAAACCTGTGCTATACCTTTTGCTAAAGTTAGGTAGTATATGTATTTAACATCTCTGTTCTATTATAATTACAAAAAGCAAATGTTATCACCATCGAATATTATATGCCCTTTCTGTAAAAGGCATTCTGCAAAAGGGCAATTTTTTTTTGTTATTTTATGTATTTGTTTAATTGTTTGTACAAATCAACCATTATGAATATTTACCTTGTTTAGGGTCAAATTTACTAATTAAATTAATTTTGATGGTAATATAGTTTATTTTTGTGATAGACGGTGTGTTTAAAGTCTCTTTAGCATGCACAAAGTGAATTTAAAGCAGTTTCAGTAATCCTTGCCTGATTAGTTAACCTTAAAAGCAGGTTCTTTCAATGAAATGCTAAGAACCACGAATCTCATTTTACCAATTATACAGTCATTAGATCATTAAACACATTGCTATCAGAACTATTTTTAGAGCCTCTTCAATGATTGCTTTCAGTATCTGGGCTTAGTCTCAACATTCATATTCCTCTGACTCTCCTAACCAGCATATTCGTTATTATGAAGCAAAGATGCAGTGAGGTTGCATAAATATTTAATAAATAAATAAGGTCAATGACAGTTTGCATTAAAATGGAAATAAAATACATGCATATATGAACTAGGGTGGCAATTGCGCCTTAATAAAAAATATACTCAAACTACAAATAATAGAGGAAAGAACACTTTACATAATCAAATAAATACAGCTCATTTAGTCATTCATGCCTTCAACAAACAGTTTCCAGCAACCACACTGGACACTTGGGATAAGTCAGTAGGGAAATAAAAAGAGAACAAAATTCTTGATTTGGAATTTATAGTTTAACTGTCAAGCCTGACAATAAATTGTGTATACATGTATATACATATATATATATATATGTATATACATATACACAAACACGCATACATATAATATACATATTATATACATATACGTATATACGTATATGTATATATACGTATATATATACGTATATATATATATATATACGTATATATATACATATATACACAAACACGCATACATATAATATTCTGGAAGGTTAACAATTCTGTAGGAAATAAAAAAAGAGCAGAGAAAGGGGAACCAAGAGAGTAAGCAAGGAAGTAGAGGTTGAAATTTTGAATAGGGTCATACATTAAGCCCCATTGAGAGAGAAGGTGACTTGGGTGAGGAATTTAGTCATAAAGATATTCAGACAGAGTGCAGAGGCTCTCAGGCTCCTGCAGCATTCACTGAGAGCAAGGATGGCAGATGGCTGGAAAGGAGGAACTTGGAGAGAGTAGTAGATTCAAAGGTCAGAGAGGTACAGGGCATAATCAGGTAGACTTTCATATACCACTGGCTCTTTGAGTGAAATAGAAGCTTTAATGGTTTGGTAAAATGAGGGCATGAACTAATTTCAATATTAAGAGAATGATTCTGGCTGCACTGTTGGGAATGGAACGCAGAAGGCAGGAATGAAGTAGGAAGTCAGGGTACTGTGGATGTAATCCAAATGAGAGTGGATGAGGCTGACACCACAGTGAATGTAATGAGAAGGAGTTTAATTCTGTTTGGCGGTAGAGTAGGTATTTTTTAATGGATTGGATCTGGGATGTGAAGGAAAGATCAGAACTAAAGATAAATCTACAGGTTTTAGCCCAAGAGACTATAGGATGGAAGTGCTATTAACTGACATGTGGAAGATTTGGGGTGGAGCAGGGTCTGAAGGACACACATGAGGAAAGCCAGCACATGGAAACTTCTATTCTATTGAATGGTTACCAAATGCCCTGCACCTTAACAGCTGATGAGTACATAGAAGTGAACAAAACACAGTTCCAGCCCCCAGGAGAATTAACAGTCAAGAAGACCAATTGATAGGCTGGGGACTCTCCCATCTAGAAGGAAGCTGTCTTTAAGGGTTTTGTCTAATTTCTATAACATCACCAAATCTTGGAATACCAAAATGTGGAGAATAAAGTGTGCAGGAAGTTTCAAACAAATCAGATCTCTTGACCTGATTGGTAGCATGCTTATGAAGCCAATGGAATTCATTACTAATATTAAACAAGAAAGTACAACATGAAGTTAACAGTCTAAAATTTTAGAAGTCCTTTATATCCTTTATTTTGTATATTTGAGTATTAACGCAACATAAAAATATCATCCCAAGATGGGCTGTGCGCGGAGCTGACACTGATGATGGTGAGGTGCTCCGCTCCCCAGACATCTATGCGAGTACCGCCAACAGGTGGACTCAGCCACCTCTACTACTCCCAGATCTGTACAAGTGACAGATGCACTGAAGGCAGAATTCAAAGCAAATGCCGAGAAGACTTCTGGGAGCAGCATAAAAATTATGAAAGTGAAAAAGGAATAATCTGCCCTTGATAGGGAAAAATCTGTTATAAGATGGCTGACAAGACTGGATAGGGAAATTCCAGTCGCCCCCCCCAACCAAAGACTCCCCTTCCAGGTTCTTGTTCCTATCCCGCTTGCCGTGAGCGCCAATACTACTGACGCAGAATGTGGAAGTAACAGACTATAAATTGTTTCCTCTGCTCACGCTCCAGAGGTCTCAGACCTCTGGAGAGTGATCTCCTCTGAGCCCGCTCGTGTTACTATAAACCCCCTGCCTTCCATGATGTCCAAGTGCCGCTGGTTTCTTCAAGAACTGGATGCTCCAGACCAAGTTCCATAACACCCTAACGGATCCTGAATGCTAGCTACATTTTCAGAGTGAAGATGTGTGGGCACATGTTATGGCAGATTGAAAAGTGATCTCACTTCATGGGGGAAAAAAAATACGTGTCTTGTTCATAAATTGACATTGAATAAGTTGAAGCATGGTTCAAAAAAATGTTATTTATCAAAATGTTTAAATAAATGCATGATGTGAAACATAGTAAGTAAAATTAAGAATTTGTGAAAATATTTCTCTCTTTGTTGTTGATCAAGCTTTGCAGCTATATCTATGTTTTCTGAAGATCTTAGATTAAATGAACTATGGGTTTGACAACAACTATCTCTAAGATATAACATTTTGTTTATCTTATGCAAAAAATCCAAGATTATAATACATATTTAGAAATACAAAGAAAAACAAAAGGAATTCCAAAACAGAAAGTAAATCTTTTTTTTTAATTTTTTTTTTATTTGAGAGAGAGAGAGAGAGCACAAGTGGGGAAGAGTGGCAGAGAGAGAGAGAGAGAGAGAGAGAGAGAATCTTAAACAGGTTCATCACAGCCTCATGAGCCGTGATCACATCACAGAGCCGGACATGGGGCTGGATCCCACAATCCTGGGATCATAACCTTAGCCAAAATCAAGAGTGGCATGCTCAACCAACTGAGCCAAGCAGGGGCCCCAAAAGTAAATCATTTTTAATCCCCTCTCTAAGGGTTAACCACTGCTAATACTTTGGTGGCTGTCCTAGGATGACTTGTGTGAATGTATATTTTGGAATAAATGTAAACAGACACACATGGAGGCACACTTATGTTAACATTTACCAATTTCCCTAGGAGGTGATTTGGGAGAAAAGGAAGATTTACTGTTTAGACCACATACTGAATTAAAAAGGTGATAGTTAAGGTGAAAATAAACATTCTAAAATAAACAATGTTATTTTCAGAAACATTTTAAAGAAGAGTATATCTCTAAAATCAAAAGAAGGTGATAATCAAAATAATATTCAATCAAAATAGCATTTTCTTTTCTTACATTTTTGACACACATACTGTGCATCAAGTGAAATGAAATTCAGTGTTTTGTCTTATCAGCAATGATTTTTCACACAAGACTTTTAAACACATGCTTTGTATTATCATTTCATCTAATTAAATATCATGATTAATATATGTTTATATGTGCATGTGCATGTGTGGGGTGTGTGTGTGTGTGTGTGTGTGTGTGTGTGTGTATGCACTTGTTGACTCTTTCTTTCAGTCACCGATATAATGCTAAGTGAAGAATAACGTAATATTCATAACAACAAACATTCTCTCTAGAGTTTAATATATACCAACCACTTATCTATGTGCTTTCTTGTCTATCAACTAACAATATCACAACACCTCAATGAGCTAAAGCCTATTATTATTACCACTTTACCCTTGAGGAGAAATGAGTCACCGTAGTTTAACCCTTGGTCACACAGAAGGGAAGTGATACTGGGTTTCACATCCCGGCTATTGGCCTTTGCAGTTCATGCCATTATCTGCTACACTCCATTGCTTCATGCAGTCTCAGTCGATCCATCTTTGGTTTTTACATAAATAGGTATTTTTAAATTATACTGCAAAAATATATATCTCGCAAATAATCACCATTACTCTTAAAAATAATCTAGAGTTTTAGCCTAAATATTTTCTGTGAACTTATTTTTTTGGAAACTTGTATTACCAATTTGCATTTTATAATTATTCAACACATTTACATTTCTAATTCTTTCCTAAGATCCCAGAAACTTTTCTTAGATTTTAGCACCTCCTGTTATTTTCTAGTATTTCTAGTATTTACACAATTTCCCCCGCAGGTTTGAAAAAAAATAGGTTATTTGTAATTCAGCTTTTCCAGTAGTAATTAACAAGTCACTCCATTAGCTGATCTGGCTCTATTGTTTCTTAAGAGACTACTATGTGCCTCGCACTATAATTGATACTTAAATAAATGAAAGGTATGGTTCTCTCCCTGAAAGAATTTGCAATGTAATTGAGAAGTAGCTTACCTTGACAAACAAAAACTGCCCAGCCCAGCTTTTCTGTTTCTTTTCAACCGTGCAACACACAGTGACTTTCACCAGGTCACCCTGGTGATTAATTAATAAGCATTGTGGGTGAAAACCAACTCTTAGTTCACTCACTAAGTCATCCAAAAAAACATTTTTAGGGCGGGAGCTGTAGTAGAGTTATCAACATGTTAGTGAATGAGACCATTGTCAGTATAGAAATAACTTTAAGTCTCCACAATAATCTTTTTCTTCTTAAAGCATATCATTTTTTACCTTTCTTGATTTTTGATATTAGTAGGAAATTACTTGCAACTATTGACATCTTGTTTTAGAATAATTTTTTTTTTCCATCTCATGTAGTCTTTGAAGGCTTGTCATGTCATAGAAGGCTTTATTGAGAAGATGGGTTTTGAAGGATGTGTACCATTGGTATTCAACTTCTGAATGACATTTTATTCTTAAGTTACTATGGTCTTTTTTAAATAAGTCATTCTTCTTGAATTGCACTGATTGGCTAAGTAACATTAAAGCATCCTATACTCAATTTCACCAAGGACATCTCTTGAAGCGGTTAGATAGCTCTCTGTTCGAAATTGTATGGTGTTGTATGGAATTGGTGTTTTCCAGTTTCATCAACATAGTAGAAATAACTTTCACTCTTTTAATAAGGCCATATATCTCATTGAACAATGTACTCGTCTTTATTTTTGTTATATGCAAATAGCCAAACGTACATCTCCCTCTCCACTCCCTATAGCTTAGCCATCAGCATCTCCAAAGATGTTCACTCTATTGGAAAGCAATTATTAACTGACACAAATGATTTTTAAGCTAGTTTTCACAAAGAAGCACTCAATCATTTTTTTTTGAAAAAGTTTTGCGTATCCTAATTACTTTGATGCTAAATGAAACATTTATTTCTATTACAAAACAAGCATTTGCAAATTATAAATTTTTAGAAAAAATCATCTTTTCTAATGAAAGAAGATATTTTTGCTGTAATGTTATGAATATTACAACAAATAGAAAAGCACATCTAAAGATTTTACAACTATATCAAAGTTTTTCTTATATATGTAGCAATCTATGGCTAACAACAAATCTAGAAAACCAACAAGATCAGGTCTAGAGACTCTTCTTTCTACAATAGTTTAAATTTTGTTTATGAATTTTTTTATTGACAATTACATCTTAGCCTCCAGTGTTTTGTGTTAATGGAACATTTTCCAATTCTAGAATTGGAAATTCTAGATTTTTTTGGAGGGAATTAAAAGATTAAAAGAATACTATGCAAGCTAGCAATGATAATCACTCAGTACAGGCACAGTTGCTGAATAGTACCTGATGCTATCTCATCCAGGGTGCCATTCCCAGGTTGGACGTGAGTGTTATGTCCTCATTTGAACAGTTACTGACCTCCCTGTTCTTTATGTCCTCGGGAGGCAATCAGATTTTGACTTTTCTTCCTATTGGGCCTCAATGTTATATAAAACTTTTTCCTCTTTACCATTTGAAGCATTGGTTAATTTTGACAACATATTCATTAAATATTGTGGACTTTAAACTCAGGGTTAGCCTAAAGAATATGCTGCTTCCTTAAACAGAATTTTATGAACAGTTACTGCTCACTCAGTAAGCATAACCAAAGTCTTAATGTATTTTGAATGTCCCTCGTAGTTCTATTTTTTTAACATCCTAATTAACTTTCTTTTTTACCCAGTTACAGTTTTTCAGTGTTGAAATGCAAAGACCAGGTGACAGAATATTTCATGGCTTAAACTTCCATAAGTCTGTAAACTTGTGATATAAAATTTTGATTCTAATTTACTAGAAAATAAGCTTTTGATCTTGGTGTTATGTTGGGCAGGGCCCCAGTCTCAATTTTTATGGAGGCCTCTGAAAATGATTTGAGGATAATAAAACACTGTTTCAAATTTTCATGAGAGTCATAGGAAAGCAACAAGAACAACAAGCTTCTATAATTCCTAACCATTCTCCTTATATGATTATATCCAAAATCAATATTGTCTTTTATTATTAATGTAGAATACACATTTTTTAAAATAATAAAATAGAGTAGTTTTATTCCTCAATAGTTCCAGTCTCTGACTTCATGTTTTTATTGGCAGTAGACAACATAATAATAGTTCCAAGTATTTGAGGGGCAATTAGAAAGTATACCACCATTTTAGGTTAATGTTTTTGAATTCATCTCAATAAATAGTTTGTAAGTGTCTCCCATATACAATCTAGGTGCAATACATTACATGGAATAAAAGATCAAATAAAAGCTATCTGTCTTTCCTAGAACCTAACAACATTCTAGGTAGTACAGCAAGGTTAGAATGCATGCTGTATTTATTGGTAAATTTCACACGCTTGATTTAAAGTCAAACTTATTATACATCAGTCATGATTATGTGAGGATGATTTATGAAAATATAATCTTTCATGATTGCATAAAGATAATATTTAATCTTCCCTAGCAGGGATGCCTTCATGAAGGTAGAGTCATTTGAAGTAGACATGGAAAAGCGATTTCAAATACAGAAAAAAGAGCAAAAACAAAAGAACTGGGAAAGTCCATGGCATCTTATAAAATAAGCAATTCAGTTTAATAAGAGATGATAGTACATACAGCAGAGCAATAAGAAAAAAGAGATTTCCATGTAACATGAAAGAAATATGAAATCTCGATTTCAAATTTGGAAACTAAAAAAAAATCACATTTAATTCCATTGACAACGAGAATCCAGTTCAGTTTGAAAAAGAGCATGGTTGGGGCACCTGGGTGGTTTAGTCAGTTGAGTGTCTCACTTGATTTCAGTTCAGGTCATGATCCCAGGGTCATGATATTGCGCCCACATCAGGCTCTACACTGGGCATGAAACCATGAAACCTGCTTAAGATTCTCTCTCTCCCTCCCCTACTCATGCTCAATCTCTCTCTCTCTCTCTCTCTCTCTCTCTCTCTCTGTCAAAAAAGAAAAAAAAAGCATGGTGGAATTAAGCTGTGGTTAGAAACAAAAGTAGACCAATAATAGCAAATATACTTTTATAGAGTGAGGAGGTTCAGGTCTCAAAACTGCCAAGAGATTATTTTAATGATCCAAAAGAGAAATAATGAGAGCCTGAACTAACCTTGTGTCAGACGGATGGAGAAAAAAAAAAAAAGTGAGGGGTTTTTTTGTTTTGTTTTTTTTTAAATAGAAGAGGTAGAATCTAAAGACAGGTACTTAGTTGTGTGAGGCAATATCAAATGAAGAGTTATAGATAACCCTGAGGCATTAACAGCGGGCAACTGAGAGAATTCTGCCACTATTACAGAACCCAGGAAATGAGAAACAGGAGCCAGTTGTGGAAAGAGGAGCAGAGTTGATTTTCAGGGCTGACAAGGTGTCCACATGGGGTTTCAGGGAAAACGTTTGGAAATGCAGATCTCACACTCTGGAGAAAGATGAGAGTAAGCAGATTCAGGAATCATCTCAACAGTGGTCCAGTTAAAGTCTGTACCGGTACTAATTGCTGCCAATCCTATCTTCAGGACTCTATAATAAAATGTCCTCAGTCAACGAATTTATTATAGAGCTGCCCACACATTTCTTAGTAGGATTTTAACTCCATTTAAAATGGCCATTATATAATGTCTCATAGTTCAGTGAATATTGTCTGTGACCTTAAAATAGAGAAAATATTTTCCCTTTCTCAAGTAACTTGAAGCTTGGGGGATTACTTGGTTCTTAGGAACACCACTCTGAACTCTAGTCACTCAGCTCTTTCTAAATTTAGAATATGTGAATAGTAATCTCTACCTTGCTTACCACGTAACTGTGCATTCTTATTAAATGAGACAAGATTAAAGCACTATTCAAATGTAAGAGATGATTATTATGGTCTCTCTCCACCTCTATCTTCATTCCCATGTGAAAAATTCAGCCAACTGGATGGCAGGGACATTACATTCCAGTTGTCTGACCTCACAAGGGCTATGCTTGGGGTTCGGTAGGTTAAAGACATAGCTTTCAGGTGTAGGTGTGAGGCACGATACTGCTGTGCTTGTGAGCATGCACTGTGAGACTTAGGGGCATGTAATACTCACAATGCACCTCAGTTTACTCCTTGATGAAATGGAGATGATGATAGAACCTCTTCATTAAGTTCCTGTGACTACTGAGTGCTTAGAAATAGTAGCCATAAACTATTATTATAATGGGTTCAAATTTTCGGTTTCAGCGATGTATTTGCAAAAATGTAATATTTATTTCCTTAAAAAATTAAAAGTAATATAGCTCTGTAGCCTTTATTCCAGCGATTGGCAAATTTCTTAGCAATTCAAGGTAATAGGCCCTCCAGTTTTAAAATGACTCCAGCTGAAGTTTTGACCCAATTAAGTTTTTTACACCTGGTCCCTTTGCCTTTTTTCCTCCCTGGTACTACTTAGGGTCCAGGCATCAGGTCAGAGATATTTGGTCCACATGCCCACCTGCCATTCTCTATCCTTGCTGCTCCATGATCTCATATAACACGTTAATCCTGGCACTCACTGTGCACTGGGATCTGCTGGTGACATTCATGACCTTTGTGTCCTCTGGTCAAGAAGTTCGGATAGTGCGTCTTCTTTATACTCACTTCTATTGATGGGCTAAATTATGCAATGGTAGCAACAACAACAGCAAAAAAACCCAAATCACGACGACTTATAACAGCAAAGATCCACTCTTCCTTGGACTACATATTCATTAAAGGTCAGTAGCAGTATTCATTCAAGGTCAGTCTTTATTCCAGGACACAGTCTGAAGAGCAACTCCTATCAAAGACTTGGCCAACCTCACAGTAGAAGGAAAAGATCATGGCACCAGGTAGTAGGTCATAAAGCTTCTGCTAGAAAGTGCTTACATCACTCCCAGTTACATCTCATTGACCAGAAGAAGTCACACGTCCAAGTGTATTTAATGGTGTGGGAAAGGATAAGATTCTACCAGGGAGAAGCAGCAATTTTTTTTTTTAATATTATAACCTACCGCAGTCTCTTTGGGCCCCCCAGATATATTTCCTGGCATATTATATCTCTCTCAGGCAGCCACATGCATTTTTCACATGTGGGCAAGGTGAGGAGGACACTGGGGCTGCCCTCAGTTGTATCTGCATTGACACACTAGGGTAGAGTTCCTAGATGTGCAGAAAGATACACAGCCACCTGGTGGCAGACGTCCCTCTTCTAGTTCAGTATCTAATATAGTTCCAAAGGTAGTAACACTAAGAGTCCTCCTCCTAACATTGGCAGGGCCCAAGGCAAGAATATAAATGGAAGTTCCCATATTATATATGTAAATATTTCCAAGTCATGACATGCTATGAAGCTACTACATAAAATATGCTCTACCTTTCCAAATAAATCCTAAATAAGATTGAAAATGCCAGATCCTCATCAGAGCATGACAAAACAAAGAGAATCTGCCCAATCCCAGGACACGGGCCCACTTTGATGGACCTTTTCTTTTCACCCTCCTGCCCTCTGCATATTCCAGGCAGCCTTTCCATGCTTTATCCACATCCCCACATCTAGGGTTGCATTCACCAGCAACAGCTTGGTCTGTTTTCAGGAAGGCAGATTTGAGGAAAGACCCAGGCAGGCATTGAAAACAATGTCAGTGATATTTGGGCTGGAAATCCAGGGGCCGTGGAACCTATAGGATTGTCTAGAAGGGGGTATGTGGGCTATGGATGGGCACATACCTTTGGAGCTTAAGACCACTCACCTGTGGGGGTGGGGGTACCAGATGAAGGCCAAAATGAGGCTTTCTAAACATATGACGTAGGAAAGAAGGACCCTCACCCATGGTCTAAGGGTGCTAAGTCCAAATAAAGTATAGAGTTTTAGAGCACATGGACATCCATTACATAAATAACATTCATATATTTGTGTATATCAGTTATAAAACCTAGATCAACTTAAAAGATCATCTTTTAAGGTTATCTGTTCTCACTTTTATCCACGGGCAGGCTCTGATTCCAGTATCACCTTACCTAATTTCTGAGCGAAACTGACCCAGTCTGGGGTATTTTAAGCAACCTTATTCATTTTACAAAGTATGTATTCCTTTTGGAAAAGAATTCCCAGAAAGTTTCTTGTCAGTGTTTCCTTTAACACTTTTAAAATACAGCATTATTTACAAAAGTGTGCACTCTTTTAAGACTCTACATCTACTGTGTAAAGTAATATCTATTTGTCTTTGCAAATAACACAACACAAATTCTGACTTTTGTCTAAGAACATGATACCAATTTATCAGCACAATAAATTGTCTGTGTCTGTGTGATAGATTACTAAAAACTCAACTGCCTTCCTTGGCTTGATCCCTGCTCTGTGAGAAGGAGATGCCTTTTGTACACAGCTAGCCAAGATTCAAGGGCTGTACCTCTGGCCAAGACAAAGAGCTTTTACTCTGGGTGAAATTAAAGGAGACTCCAGCTGTGGCCTCACTAGTACTCAAACGTCAAGTTCTCTGCTCCCAACCCTATCACCACATACCATTTGCTTAAATGAATAAGTGGCGTTTCTGGTGAGGCTGGAAAGTCTTTAGAAAAATGCAGAGTGGAAGCACTTTATAAATATGAGTTACAGCATTTGAATTAGAATTCTGCTTGGTATAATTTTTTTTTCAGCTTGTCACTCACTGCAAAGGCAGTTTTTTTAAAACAAAGCTGTCAATTTGTTTTATCTTATATGTATTTAATTTTTTGATTCTCAAACAGGGAAAACATGAAACAGAAAATCTCACATGTAACCAAGCTGAAACAAGAAAGACAATTACTTTTCCCTAATGAAATGTTCTATTTCCTTGGTTTGCTGTTTCATTAATTTCCCAACTTCATTTTATGCTGATCTAGATTTTAGTAGTTTTCCTCAAACACAACTTGAGCAAAAGATGTTTGGATTAATTCAAAAAATTATTGCATGTCTATGGTGTGAGACGCTCTTTCTTATGAGCTGGGTAATAGTAAATGGCAATCCAGATTTCTCCTGTGACAGGACTTTGACTTTAGAGCTGGGGTGAGGACAGATTAAGACAGACTAACTAATAAAAGTTAAATATAATGATAGTTATGATGAAGAAAATGAAAAGATTTATGCAACAGGGAATGACTAGGTGGCATATAACATGCAGAGAGCCCCCTCTGAAGAGATAAGATTTGATCTAAGAACTTACTGATGAAAAAGATGAAGCAATACATGTGAATTTGGGAGGGACACTCTGCTACCAGAGTGAATGACAAGGACAAGCCCAAGAAAGGGACCAGTTTGATGTGTTCCGGGATTGGAAAGAAAGTCATTGTAATGGGAGCATAATGAATAAAGGTAAGAGTGATAAGAAATGAGGAAGGACAATATCTGGGGGCGAAATTAATCACCATATTCTAGTATTATAAGGTAAGTTCCATTGTGTTTTTAGTTGGAAGCCACTGGAGAATTTTCAGCTGAGGAGTAATGTGATATATACTTGTAAGAGATTGTTTTGGTTGCTGAGTGTAGACTGTATTTTGGGCCAGGGTGATAGAGTAGGAGAGAGTGAAAGCAGGGAATCATTTAGAACAGCACAATAGCTTGTAGCCTGGATCCCCTTCTAGATCTCTTGGGTCTTTCCATTAAAACAAAAACAAAACAAAACAAAAAAGACATCGTCCAAACTCTATGTTCATTCACTTTTCTTCTTGGCCTTTGACTTGAGTCCATAATTTGTGGGCCCCTTATTTCTTGGTCTCTTTTTCTCTTTGCCTAAGATATGTCATGAAGTCACTTTTGTTTCCTACATTCAGGCTCCTCCTCTGGCTCTCTGTGCAGAGGAATGGACAGAATTCTCTTTCCAGTAAAGCCACCAGAACATGTAATTGCACTCAGAGTTCAGAGTTGCCATCCTGATATCTAAATGATGACAGTATTGAAATAAGCTGCCCACTATTTCCCAGAAGTTGCTAAATATTCGTAAGCATATCTATGATCCAGTAGTCTTAGATAATAGGTAGATCTATTTCATTTTTGCCTCTTGTTAGCTTAGCCATCTTAAATTCTTAAACTAGAGTTGATGAGAAAACCCACTTCATGAGCATGGAAATTCCTTAATCTCTGAAAAAGCCAAAAATCCAAAAATTTCTTTTGATTCCCTCCCATACCCCAAGTTATTGGCTGCTGGGAGCTGAGTAACATTAAGAGGATTAGAAACATGCATGGTCTTCTGTTTAATTTTCTGTCCTTACCATATATGTCAGTCTAATTTCTGGAACATCACTTTTGTTGTCAGCTTTTAATCTTTCTGAGGTGGAAGACTTAGAGGTTTGGCTTCAGTTAGTAACTTCTCTGGTTATTAAATGTGCTCTAAATGCAGTGGCTCATCTTATATGTGTTCCTTAATGTCATTTCTGACTGGGTGTTTTAGTTTCCCACTTTGGTCGAGCCATGTTGAGGGTTAACTCTCATAGAACTATTTATGAAGAAAAGTCTCTGGATTTAGTAAACAGAAGGAGTTATTTCTCATTGCTGGGAGGCGTTGGGTGATTTTCATAATTCCTTTCTTCCAAATCCTTATCATTGTGATTTGTGTTTTCAAGGGATGGGGGTTCACAACAGAAATGATGTCGTGGTGGTTTGGACCGAAAGAGCCATAAATAGAAAGAATATTGCCATGTTTTCTAACAGATGCTCTCTCTGGCTCAGAGCTTGAATCTATCAAGTTATTGAAAGGAGCATTCGTAACATCATGTCTCAGGGAAGAATAGAAAAAAAAAAAGAAAAGAAAAAGAAAATCTTCAGGCTATCTTTCTGAACTATTTTGTGTCTTTAGAATTAAATAATACATTTGAATGGGCCAATGCCAATAATGGTAAAATTTAAAAGATGTGTTGAGATTTGCTTGGGCCACTGTCATATTAGTCTTCTTCCTTTCTTGAGACAACTACTTTATTCTTGAGATTGAGTCCAGATCATCAAACACTCACTTTGTTTTAATTTTAGCTACAGGCAATTCAGTTCATGTCAGCCTATATGTAACAGATGTAAACTTTGCATGTTTTGTTTTGTTTTCGTTGTTTGTTTTTTTCCTTCTCAGTCTCATGGATTACCTTCATACCAGTCTACTCTTTCAGTTTTAAAGGGGGACAGGCTGATCATGACTCCCAGTCATCTGCCGAAGTAGGTGGGTCACCTTAGGGGAAAACTACCTGCTCAAAAATTCATCTCACATTACCAGTGAAGATTTGGGCACCTCCCCCATCATTATTTTCCTTACTCATAAGTTTAAAGCATTAAACTTTTTCAGGGTCTACTACTCAGCAGCCCACATCATTTTGTTCATACCTGTTTCTTGTCCAAATCTTAGTTCTAGTAAAACCTGTGGCTTCTGTGGCTTAAGATGTAGAATTTAATGCAAATACAGTCATGGGGTAACTGTGAATTATTTTATGTATGAATGAAATAGTTCTCCATTTTCCAAACTAATTAATGCAGTGGAAAATCCTGGATGCTGTCTGTGGACATGGGATCAATTTGCTTCTATCGATCATTACTTCTACTTCAGTCTATGTCTTACTACAAATGACCTTTGAGAAAGAAAATCAGTGTCTGTAATTTATCAAATGTAAGTTCTTTTAAAACAATGAGCCAGTATAGCTAAAATTGTGGTGTGTTAATAAATGGCTCTAAAATCTCAGTGTCTTCAAATAATAAAAGCTTCTTTCTTGCTCATGCTACATGGTCATTGGAAGCAGGCAAGAGATACCTTGCTCATTACACTCAATACGGAAACAGGCTAAGTGAGAAGCCACCATTTCTGGCATTGCCAATTTCTGAGCCAAAGTAAAAAGAACTCTGCCAGGGAGCAATTAAGATGTGCTAGCCCAGAAATGACACATTTACTACTGATTGGTTAGAAGTAGTCATAGAGGGGCGCCTGGGTGGCTCAGTCAGTTAGGCATCTGACTTCGGCTCAGGTCATGATCTCACAGCTTGTGAGTTCAAACCCCGAATCGGGCTCTGTGCTGACAGCTCGGAGCCTGGAGCCTGCTTCGGATTCTGTGTCTCCCTCTCTCTCTCTGCCCCTCCCCTGCTCACACTCTGTCTCTCTCTCTCTCTCTCAAAAAATAAACATTAAAAGAAGAAGAAGAAGAAGTAGTCATAGACCAGGGAACAGCCGGGAAGGGAGCTGTGTGCCAATGACAGTAAATACAATTCTACATGTGTCCTAAAGGAAGAGGAACCAGAAATATTTTGATTAAAACCTTTATGATTGCCCTAGCACTCCATGACTGGCTTTCTGTAAGACTTTTGTAGACTGCTTCATTGAGCTTCAAATACATGGCTTCTTTCCAGCAACTTTGCCTGAGGGATCAGTCCTTGAGGGAAAGCTAGATGACAAATGCCTGCTGAGCCAAGGAAGGAGAGAGAAGATCATGGCATTCACCTTTCTGCCTTGTATTCTGATTAGTTAGAAAATACAGGCTCATGTTGGTATTAATGTCCTTCCTGACACTTGCACAAAAGCAATCCCATGACTGACTCACCCCAGCACATTTCCTAATGCTGGTAGAGACAAAGCATTTAGTGGCACTGTCTCTGATACTTCCTGGGGGAAAACCAACTTTATCTGCCATTTTCCTGGCATCTTTGGACTTCTGCTTCTCTGTGAAATACTTCCACACCAGAAAATCAAAAAACTACTATAAATCATTCACTTGCCAGTTGGATCAGATTGAAAACAAGTTCTTTGCCTTCACTTTGCTCGAGGGAATTCCTTGGTCCACCCCAAGCATTCTGTTCACCTTCTCAGATTTCAAAAAGAAAATGTTAACTATAATCACAAATTCACTGTCTATTAGGCAGAAATGTCTACCTTCACCTGGCAACATCGAACTGTGCTATAGTTCAGACTCTTACCAAGGTATAAACCTGTGCTATTTAAAATTACCAAGAACTCAGCTAAACGTTTTCCTTTCTGACTTTCTCCCTCCCTCCCTCCCTTCCTTCCTCCCTCCCTCCCTTCTTTCCTTCCTTCTTTCCTTCCTTTCTTTCTTCTCTCTTTCTTCTTTCTCTTCCTCTTTCTTTCTTTCTTTCTTTCTTTCTTTCTTTCTTTTCTTCTTTCTTTTTTACCAGCTCTGTTGAGATATAACTTACATATAATAATAAACTACACATATTTAAAATATACATTTCGATATTTCGATGTGTTTTGACTTCTATAAACACCAGTGAAACCATCTACACAATCAGAAAAAAACATATCATATCCATCATCCCCAAAAGTTTTCTGGTGCCCCTTTTTTACCTTTCCTCTGACTCTCACTTTCTCTATACTCTTTCTTTTGTCTGACTTCTTTTACTCAGCATAATTATTTTGAGATTTATCCGTGTCATTATGTGTATTGGTGGTTGATTCTTTTTTCTTGCTGAGTAGTATTCCATTACATGGTTTATGCATTCACCTGTTGATGAATACGTGGATTGTTTCTAGTTTCTTTAATATTACTAATAGATCTTCTATGGCAATTTGCATATAACCTTTGTATGAATATATGCTTTCATTTCTCTTGGGTAAATACCTCTGATTGGAATGATGGTATCACATGGTAGATATATATTTATTTTTTTAGAAAAATACAAAACTATTTTTCCAAAGTGGTTATACCATGCCATATTCTCAAAAGCACTGAATGAGAGTTCAACTATCTATACTTGGTCACCCAACACATATTATCAGTCTTGCCCATTTTAATACATGTTTTCTGATATTTCCATATGATTTTGGTTTGCATTTCCCTAATGACTAATGATGTTGCACATCTTTCTATATGCTTCTTTGCTACCCATACTTCAATTTTCATGAAATATCTGTTCAAATTCTTTGCCCATTTTTTATTTGAGCTTTTTGTTTTTCTTATTATTAAGACAATTGTTCCCAAAATTGTTAGTTTTGAAATTATTACAAACTATAATTAAACAACACTTTGAGGAAGTACACAAAGATGCAGTGGTCCACAACCATTTGCGAGTAATTTGTTAATCCAATGCTCCATTGTCTCCTACTGCCCCAATGTGTATTTTCTATAAGCAGGAGATTTCCTTATATAAACATAATATAACCATCAAATTCAGGAAATTAACATTATATATTATTGCCATTTAACAGTCAAACACCAGTCAAGTTTTGCCAATTTTTCCAAAAAATTGTTCCAATTTTTGCCGATTGTTCACAAAGCATAAAAATCCAGTTCAGAATCACACATAGAAACTTTTTAGTTACCTTCAGTCTGCGACATTTCTTCACTATTACTTAGATTTTTGGACTTTGACACTTTTAAAGATTGCAGGTCAGTTATTTTGTAGAATGTCACTTAATTTAGGTTTAAATTCTGGTTATATATTTTTGACAGGGATATCCAGAAGTGATGGTGAATTCTTCTCATTGGATACTATTAGTTTTTAAAAACAACTTTATTGAGGTATAATTAAAAGGCAGTTAACTGCTCATAGTATACAATTTGAAAAGATTCGACCTATATGTATACTGTTACTACAATCCAGATAATGAACACATCAATAGCTCTCCCAAAAGTAGCTTGAAGACTTTATCTCTCTCTATAGCCCTTCTCCTCCCTCCCCAGACAACTGATCTGCTGTCACTATAGATTAGTTTATATATTTTAGAATTTTATTTAAATTTTATTTAAATGCACTATATTTTTGCCTGGCTTCTTTCACTTGGCATAATTATTTTGAGATGCATCCATGTTGTAGCATGTATCAATATTTATTCCTTATTTTTAAGAAGTATTCTATTGCATGGTATACCACAGTTGTTGGCACTTGTTAATGGACACTTGGGTTGTTTCCAGCTTTTGCCTATTACAAATAAAGCTGCTATGAACATTCATGCACATGTCTTTGTGTGGACATATGTTTTTATTTCTCTTGGGAAAATACTTTGGCATGTAATAGCTCGATCATATGGTAGGTGTATGTTTAATTCTTTAAGAAATTGCCAAATATTTTTCCAAAGCGGTTTATGCTTTAACCACCAGCGAAGTGTTTGAATGCTTTTTACATCCATCAGCATTTAATCAGAAATCCACTTTGTCCACTTCCTCATCAGCACTTGATGAGGCCAGACTTTTTAATTTTAACCATTCTAAAATCTGTGCAGTGGTATCTCATTGTGGTTTCACTTTGCCTTTCCCAAATAACTAATAATATTTAGAGTTTTTTCATGTCCCTATTTACCATTCATATATCATGAGCTTTTAATGGATTGCTCAAAATATGCTTGTTAGCAAAATTTCAATGCTATATTCATAATGAAAATCTGTGGCTCTGTCACAATTTATTATCTTTTTTAAGGGAAGGTGGGTCAGGACCTCTGTGTTTTCTGTTTCTACTCATCAATATTTGCCTCTTTATTAAATAGTTGAATACCTGGTACACCCTTCTCTTTGACACCTTCAAAAGTACAGATATACAAACATAGAAGGACCTGGGTGTTCCCCTCAAAGTATTTTTCTGGTTGTAACTGCTTAGTTCTGTTTGTTTGTTTGTTTGTTTGTTTACTTTGGTACAGAAGCTTACTGACTGAGGGCAGACTATGGTTCACAAACATACAGAAGTAATGACGTTTTCCATGTTGACTTTCCATTTGTTGGCATTCTTTCTCAAATAGCAGGGTTTTTGTTTGTTTTTGTATTATTTTGTTTTGTCTTTTAGTTAGAGATTTTTAATTTCCTCAGAGATACTGAATTTCATGCCAGGTGCAAAGAAGTTATTCTAGGAATAAAATAATTAATGTTCTATGTACTTTGGGATACAAATAATAACATCTTAAATACAAACAATCCCATTTCCTCTTTCTCCTTTGCACATTAGCTCAATTCAATCCCAGTCATCCCTTGGAGTTAGAAATCATGTGACTTGAGTTCTAACCAACTGAACAGGAAGAGACATAACATGTGTCACCTCCAGATCTGGCTCATTCAAACCCATCCACATGATCCTCAACATTCTTTCCCCTTTTTGTGACCAGTGTTGAAGATAACAGATAAACAGGATGGAATGACACTGGGTACCAGAATCACCATTTGGAGAACAACACATGGACCAGGAACATTAGTTTGATAGATGATGTGGATAATTTCCATTGCTCTAAGCCACTGAAACTTAGAAATTTGCCTGTTACAGCAACTAGCATCACTCTTACCAATAAAGAAGTCAGTAGGTCAGAAGGATAGGTCAACACTAAGGTTTCTATATTTTTCTACTGGCATTTCTTCCTCCTTGTTTGGACAAGGCTTGATGCCTTGATGGAGTACTGAAGCCCACTGAGACAACAGTGCTTGGAGTTTAATTGAAAGGCATAAGTACCGTGCAACAGTCCTTTTAATCAAGATGTTAAAAAGAAACTTTATTAAACTGTGATTGAATATATAAAATTAAGATGTAATGCATTTTAAATATATTAGCTCAAATGATAAAATATTAAATTAAGATTTAATATATTAAATTAAACACAGATTAAACTAGATTGAAAAAATACTTTAAAAAATCTCAAATACACCAGAGGAATTATTAACCATTTTATTTAAAAGTGAAAGTCTAGCAAGTACTAGAGTCATAAAAGAGGGACTATTGAGGGGAACCTAGCCACATTGGGTATACAGCAGTTGCTGCACTAAGTAAATGAGATTATCAAAGATTGAAGCAGAAATTTGGTTTTGGGTTAAAACGTAGGAGAATAAGAGCATGTTGAATCTACCAGATCCCATGAGTTCTCAGTGGCAGTGCCGACCCTGATGGTGAACACATGGCTCATCTATTTAGAGCTGTTATCTTTTCCCATGTCCAACATAAAAGCTTCTTGAAATGATTTTGTTGTTTGTACTTCTATATTTTCATGAGACAGGCTAGATCTTTGCAGATACTGACCCTTGGATCTAGCAGCCTTTCATAGGGAAGGAAAAATAGAGCAAAGTATCTCAAACCAAAAAAAGTGTCAAATGAAAAAACGAAAAGAAATAACCTGACTCCATTTTTCATGTTTAATCCTGAAAATAAATGAATTCAAACATACCTTTATATTGAACTTAGTAAGTGCCAGTACAGAACACTTTTTAAGTAAATGTTTCATCCAATTTTTACAATGATTCTATAAGGAAAGTATTTTTTTATAATTGTACATATGTAGAAATTACAAACAGGACAAATAAGACATTTTCCAGGGATGAAACAGTTAGAAATCAATGTAACTACACTCAAGAGTTTATCTATTTTCCCCCAAATCCCATGATCTGGATTGATGGCTGGATGATATCCATAAAGGAAGTCAGGCAGTTTCCCAGACAAGTCACTATGCTTAGTCACAAGGAATTAAAGTAAAGTACAGATGATAATGATAATAATAAATAATAATTATAGCAGCTATCATTTATTAGGCACTTAATGACTTGAGACACAATGATAAATACTTTGCTTATAATAATGCGTTTGATCATCTGAACAACTTGTGAAATGAGCACTGTCAATACCTCCATTTTAGAGATCAGAAGCCTGAGATTTAGAACTTAAGAAATGTGCCCCAGGCCACAAAGTTTTGAAGATACAAAGCTGGGATCAAACTCAGAGTTGCTTCCTCTCCCACTCCTCCTGGTCAAGCACTCTCCATTGACGTGCTTGGTGTATGTGGATGGATTGAGATGAGAGAATGAGAACTGTAGAGCTCCGTGGTTTCTACTCTAAACCTGTTCAGCTGGCTCTTTACTGAGTCTTCTAACCTATGAGTAAAAATAGACTGATGTCCATATGGGAGCATTATCAGGTTGACATGAAATTCTTACCTTAATGTTGAAAAAAACAATGGAAATACATCTGGGTGGTGTGATAACTGCCAGACAGGTGACTAAAGTCTGTTTTTATTTAATTTCTTCACTCACTTCAGTCCACTCTTCAACCCACTATAATCTGACTTCAGTCTGTCACCTCACCCAAGCTTACCAATGACAACTCATTATTAAATCTCAATGGCTCTTTTGTAGACCTCTCTGCTTTGGGCTATATTTCACACAGTCAACCACTTTCATCTATCTTCTCGATACTCTTTTCTGAATATTGACTTCTGAAATGCTAATTTTTCTGGTTTTCCTCCACTTCTCTGTTCCATTTAACACATTTCATCCTTTTCATTTCTATCTCAACCTAGTCACTTGATTTCAAATGCTTCTGCATTTGATGCAGATGCTTCTGCACTTCATTGTATCCCTGAGCAATTCAATCTCCTACCACTGGTGCTGTCTGTACTAATGACAGCACGTTTCCTTTCTGGTGTGTCCTATTTCAGTCAAAGGTATAACCTTCTAGATACTCTTTCTTTTGGGTGAGCTCATCTGTGTTCATGTTTCCAAATCTATATCCAGTTACTATCTCTATCCTGACCTCCAGAGCTGGATTTCCATCTCCTTCTCTCTCAATAAATCTGGACACCAAATCTAGATATCAAACACAATGTACTCCAAACTGATCTCATCCTAGCTAAGCAGTGATTAAGAACATGTTTTCTGCAGAAAAAGACAAATATCACATGATTACACTCATATGTGAAATTTAAGAAACACAACAGAAATATAGGGGAAAGGAAGGAAAAATAAGATAAAAACAGAGAGGGTGGCAAACCATAAGAGATTCTAAAATGTAGAGAATAGATGGGGGGTTGCTACAGGGGAGGTCCATGGGGGGGGTGGGCTAAATGGGTGATGGGCATTAAGGAGTGCACTTGGAATGAGCACTAGGTATTATATGTTAAGTGTTGAATCACTTGGTTCTACTCCTGAAACCAATGTTATACTGTATTTAAATAATGTGAATTAAAATAAATTTAATAATAAAAAAAAGAAGATAGTCCCTGGAGCCCAATTTTTTCACTTACTAGCTGTAACTTTGGGCATTATTTAATGTCTCTCTGTCTCTTAGCCTTATTCTGTAAAGTAGGGATGATTATAGTACCTTCGCCATACTGTGACATGACTAGTCCTAGTCTGGCCAGGTCTTTTTTTGTTGTTTCATTTCCCTGAATCTACTGATGTCCACTCGTGTCCTATGTCAGCTGCCTCTGAATGTTCACTGCTCTGGGTCAGAGTGGACATACCCAGAATCAAAAGCTCCCCATATCTATGTTCACCTTATCAACCACCAACTTTAAGGATGAAGATGAATCAGTTAGATTTCTCTGGCTCCAGTAAGTGCTTTTCCTAATTTGTTACTCAAGATACTCATAAAATGTTAGAACTTAGGAAGTTTATTTATTTATTTTATTTTATTTTTTTGGTGCAAGTGAAGCAAAATGTCCACTGTCACTGCCTGTTACATGAGAATGGCCTCACATTGGGCTTTAATGGATCTGTGACAGAATACAGCCTCTAGATCATAAAAAAAAACATTCTTCCTATTTTCCTGGAAAGACCAGGTTCAAACAAGTTCAAAGCTACGTGCTAAACACACGTACATCCACATGCGCGTGTGCGCACACACACACACACACACACACACACACCTGCGTACTTTCCTTCTCAAGGTGAATCAGTGAGTCACTGAGTTTATACTACTCTCTGTACAAAACTAACAAACTTGCCACCCACCAAAATGTGCAATTTAATCTTTTACACTTGATAAAGTGAGTCTGTGTTTCTACTGATCACTCACTGTGCTTATAATACTTTCTTATTTATTTGATACTTTTCTGTTTATACTTCAAAATCCCTTCTAAAATTCCACTTTAGCAGTGTCTTTCATTAACACATAGGAAGAATTATGGTAGTTTGCAAATACTAATACTAATACTACTAATAATATACTTAAAAGTAATATCATGTCTTGTGTGCCTCATATGAACCAAGTCCTTAAAACAAGCTTATTAAGTAGTATCTGTGTTACAGGTAAGGAAATAGACATTCAGTGAGACTGAGTAACTTGTGCAAGAAACAATATGTACAAAACCAAAATTTGGCCCAGTCTTTTTCTCCCATTAGCTGACATGTCCCCTCTCACCACCACACTTGACCTAATGAGAATTTCCATCCTTGTCCATCTACCTATGTATTATGTATTATATGTTATGTAACCTCAAGAACAAGCATAATTTTACTTATATTTTTCCAATACAATATGTATTATATAAAAAGATTTTCAAAATATTTTCTGAGTGAATGAGTCAACCAAATAGTGACCAAATCACACGTTTGTACTAAACATGTACCGACACTAAAGAGTTAATGACATGGAAATAGAAAAAATTAGAAAACATGGTCTCAATTTCAAGTAGCTTACAAAATTCCAATTTAGAAGCAATATGGAATGGTGTAAAGACATAAGAACAGGCTTTTAGTACATTCAAATTTGTAATTTTGACTTTGCCAATACCAAGATTGGGAAAGTCATAAAATTTCTGTTACATTACTTCACAGCTTCTCAAAAGCCAAAAGGTTACTTTATGTAATCAGAAAGCTGACTTTCCACCATAACAATCTGTCACTATCCTCTAAGAAAGTCAATCTTTGATAGCACAGTTCATATGTGTAAATCAGTGGTATTTAGGGAAAAAAATGGTTTAAAGTATTTGCATATTACAACAGATTCCACTTCAGAAAGCACAGGTTTGTGAATCTGTTAAAATTTTGTTCAAGTTTTTATTTAAATTCAGTTAGTTAACATACAGTGTAATATTAGTTTCAGGTGTATAGTTTAGTGATGCCTCACTTACATACAACACTCGGTGCTCATAAATTTTTGAACGGATATGAATAGTAGAAGAGTTGCTCTAAGCATATTACTTTTGTTATTTTATTTCATCTCGAACTCTGGGTTTCAAATTCCTCACCTATGTAATGGGTATTCTATAAAGGTATAAAAAGTCCTAATCAGGAATGGACACATAGTAATACGAGGCAAATAGCATTTTCCTTTCCCTTTCTGCCTCTAATAATTTCTCTTGAGATCTCCAGACATTTAATATCTTGTCCATTGAATCCCTCTACATATAGAAATAATCTTCAAAACATATTTAACAATTAATAGAGCACCAGACTGACCAGTCAAAAAAGGGTTCTGTTTCATCAATAGGAAGCTCTAAACAACTGACAAAGCCTAGGCAAATGTGTTCTGGTAGATAAGTAGACCTGGCCCAGATTATTTGAGCTTCACAGTCAGAAGTGCACCAACCTGCCTTATTCCATGTGGATTGATCTACTTACTGCATTCCGAGTCAGTTGTGGCATTGTGGCCACAATTTCAGAATTTCAGAAACCCCAATTTTAGAATTTCAGAAACCCCAATTTCAAGTTTTAGCATTGCCCATGGTTCTGACCCTTTCTTCAACATCAATTTTTAATATGTTTATCTTCTTTAAACTTTTTTTTTTGATAAAGAAAATGGGAAAAATGCTTCCAACCATGGTAAACTAGTCAAACCATGATAATGCTTCTTCCAACCATGGTAAACTAGCCAACCATGATAAACTAGTCAAACATTTATCAAGTGCTTATATTTATCATATACTTAAGTTATATAAGATATCATAAAATTGACCACTAGCAGATATGGGAATAAGTGGCAGAAAGAACCTTAAAACCGGTAGCTTGATTCCAATAGAGTAAAGTAGGTAATGTTAGCATCTACAAATCAAGATAGAGATGCAATTTATGGAATATGCAAATTTATGTCAATGTCCAATAAAGTTTAAGTGCAGATTACTCAAGTTTTGACCAACAGCTCCAAGATTGAAGTATTGAGTTGTTAAGAGAAAAGCTTTTTAGCAATGGCATTGTCAAGAAGGGTCTTAAACGTAGTAGAACATAATCCTCTTGATTGGAGTTTGTATATGGACTGTCCCTTAGCTTTTAGTGTTATCCCACAAAATATTGTGTCACAAATATTTAGAACAATTTATCCAGGATATTTTTGTCCTATTTCTCCACCTAATCATGTAAGAACTCAGAGTATTGTTAAAGAAGTTACCAAAAGACCATTCTTGGTTATGACACAAAGACATTTCATTCATGTTTCTTGAATAGATAGAAGAAATCAGCCACTAGTTGATCATAACCTGGCAGAAAAGTGCTAAGTATACAAAAACCATTTAAGAACAGAGGGAAAAAAACCTTATTAATGAAATGTCACAAAATATCATGGTTCATTAGTCCTAACTTCTCAATGCCTACTGAGCTAAGTATAGACTTTTAAATAATAAAATCACTCCTTTTATGCATACATTTTAAAAAATACCAAAAATCTTAAAGATAAAATTTACTAAATATAATAATAATTTTTGAGAAAGTAATTTTAAAATCTAAAAGCTCCTTACTTGAAGATTACAATGTACAAAATATCTGAATTCAACCAAATTAATTATTATGAAGCAGCTTTAAGCTTTAATTTTAATTCTTGGATTTACCGAACTCAAGAAAGTATTTAGCAACCTGTTTATGTGTTATGTATGTTGTAATTAAAGCTTTAAATGTATTCATAAGCACATTTATAAAAATTATAGTGGCATGTGTTTAGAATTTTTGATTTTTTTAACCTTGCAGTTACAAGAAAAGTTTTTTAAAAGCTGTGGAAAGTACCATGTCTTTATATCTTCATTTTATTCTTCATTCCTTTGTGATTATTTAAGTAAGGATATCCTGGTTGGTGATACTGAGATTTTGTTTTATTGCACAAGCTTCCAATAGATGAGACTGTCCTCACTCCTTAGGTTTAGGTGTCATGCTCTTGAACTGATCTTTTAGAATTCTGAGATTGCCATTACAATGAAATAAAAGGGTGGGAATTGTGTGTGAAACTATCCAGGTCTAGTGACCAACATCATTTTCTTCTGTTTGCTCAGAAACAATAAGGGGGAGATAAATTATTAGATTCCCTTACTTGTGATTTCTCTCACTAGCATTTTTGTGTAAAAGTTATCTGAAGTGGAATAAAATAAATAGTCCTCTAGCTACAAAATCAAAATAAAATGTTGTTGATTTACAAAAATTGTTTTGAGATCTACTCCAACAATATTATTTTCATTTTAATATATATTTGTGAACTAAAATATATCGAGAATAATAGTATTTCCCTTGAGGATCTCTCTGCATCTACTTTTCATCATTATATGCATATAATGTATATAATGTATACCTTTACATTATATACATATAATGATGAAAAGTAGATATATATATATATACCCTAGATATATATGTATGTGTGTGTGTATATATATATATATATATATATATATATATGGACAATCCTGCTTATAAGGAGAGCATTTGCTTATAAATGTTATAATTTAAAATTTTAAGTCATGTCTATATCTCTTCTTATACCATATAAATATACATGTATTTGTATACTAACTTTACAGTTCACTAGTTGCACACTTAGCTATAATAGTTTTGTTTAAAACAACATAAAATCATATATTCAGAAGTTAGGCCTGGAGTTCTATATCTCAATGTACAACTTATATAGTAGAAATCCAACTTTTTATTTGGTTTTAATAGGAGAGCTAGTTATATGGTTGACAGTACAGCATTTGCTTAGCAACAAAACTTGCTTCCATTTCATTTTAGAAGGCCTGCTCTAGTTTAAGCATTATATATGTATTTTGGCTGAATAAAAAGTTGTCACAGATCTGTGACTTCAAATTGTAACAGTGCTTGCAAAAGTTGGCTGTCTGAGCTCAGACCACTGTATCAGATAGTGTAGATATCATTAAAACAGTTCCTTTATGTTATATTCAGATGAAAATCTTACTACTATCTAAATATAAGAACTGTAGTCTTTAGGGAAAGTCAACAGAGTTTTCAGGAAGAGAGCCTCCTGAAATTCAGGTTTAGCTCAGGTGGTAACATAGGTTATCTAAATGGGTAGACCAAACAATGAGTTATTAATTCAAAAATCAGACATCAATGGTCTGAAAAACTGATGTTTACCAAGAAATCCCCATGGACAGGCTGGCATTAGTAGAAGCTCAATAAATGTTTGTTGAATAAATAGGCAAATAAATACTCAAGGTCAGATCAGGTAATGTTTGACTCATACAGGATGTTTGTCCCTGCTGTCTTCATACTGTCACTGTTGGAAAAACCCAGTACCTAGAGATGGAGGGTGTAGCAAGGAAGAGGGAGACCACAGGCTCACAAAACTCCTGACTGTGCAAAGGCATAAGTGCTAAAATTACCAGATTTTTATGTGCATCTTTAATATAAAACACTGGGGTTTCTTTCTCTTTCTTTCTTTTTCTTTCTTTTCTTTTCTTTTCTTTTCTTTTCTTTTCTTTTCTTTGTAAAAGCAAAAGGAAGTTGTTCAAAATTCTCAATTGAATTCTGTGCAACAAAGACAAAAAAGTGATTGTGGAAGTCTGATGTAAAGTAGAGGATTGTAGGACAAACATTGCCGACTGTTGTTTTGCCCCTGGGAAGTTAGATATTTATCAGTGGGACCAAGGAAAGAAAGAAAGAAGAAAGAAAGAAAGAAAGAAAGAAAGAAAGAAAGAAAGAAAGAAAGAAGGAGGGAGGAAGGAAGGAAGGAAGGAAAGAAAGGGGGAAAGGGAAAAAAAGTAGAGACATCTTACATAACTTTGAATAACAAGCTTAAAGGCAGACAGAAATAGAAGTAAAATGAAAAATAATCGCATTTTTTGAAAATAACAGGAATTTTCTCACCATTGGGAATTCGGTGTGGAGTTGAATGATGAATAGGACAATAGGTTAGAAAGTGAGTTTGAAGGAAAGTGAAAATAGAAAGAATGGGAAATATTTGTTAACATATAAATTTGGTGCACCAAGTTTATGCAAATACAAAAAAAAATGTACTGCCAGTTGAGTCTTCTTTTTTGAGTTCAAGACTTCACACTTATTACAGAATGAAAAAGTGCATATTTTGATTATTGAAGCTGAAAAACAAAATCACATAAAAATAGTTCTCAAACGCTGTAAAATAAAACTATGCAAGAGTTCAAAACCCCACGTTAAAGAGAGGAATGTATCCAGTTAAAACTGTAGGGGGAACTGAGGTGAGAAAATAATTACTCAAATTGAAGTCAATCCAGAATACGAGGCTGGAACAGGAGCCATGTGGAACACATCACGTGGCGTTTGGAGAAAACAGACACAAGCCTTTGTGTGGGATCATGGAGTCATGCACACGTGCACAAGTACCGGGGAAGGCCAACACTGTGTGATTCCAACAAGGAGGTCATTCTGCAGTCTACTACATTTTGACTCAGAAACTAAATGACAGACTATTACAGTCCCAAACCCCCCTCAGTAACTAAAAGAAAGTCATCCGATAGTGACTGGCACTCATAAAATGAAGTGACTAGACCCTTTTTGAGAGATCAGATTTTCTTACTGACTATCAAGACAAACCCAAGCTTATTTCTCTTTGAACAATCAGGCATACTGCATGAGGTTAAAAAAAGGATTAAAATAAATTGTTCTCAAAAGAGTAGATTCTTTTTCCTATTTTGTATTATTAGATACTTCAGTAAAAATGAGATATTTTATAAAATAAGGTTTATATGTATTTTTCAGACGAGATCGGGCGCGTTCAGGGTGGTATGGCCGTAGACTACATGTAGTTTTCAAAATGTCAACATGTTTAGCAATTTTATGAAGTTCGGCAAAAACTTTGTAATTCATCTTCAGTTTACCGAGAGATGCTGTGATGCATGTGGTCCACTTCTAATGGTCTCATTATAAAATCAAATCTATTAAGTCTCTTTAACATAAGACATGGAAAAAAAGCTAGGGGTTTTAACGTCAGGCACCCTGAGCTTGCATTCTAGCTTTGCCAATCACAGACGTGAAGTTGAACTTCTTTGACTTCCAGTTCCTTCATTAAGAGTATTGAAATAATAATATTTAGCTCCATAGAATTATTTTGAAAATGAGCCAGCTTGTGGTAGGTGCTACATTCACTATAATGCTGTATGGTGTACTTAATGGGCAAATTATTATTGGCAGGCACTGGGCTAGCTGGTAGGAACAAAAAAATGAAAATACCTAACTTCCTTGCCGTTGAGAAGCTCACTCTCTAGTGAAAAAAACACACAGACGGGCAGTTCTGACACAGTTTAATAAATACGCTAACACAGCCCTAGTTCTTAGGAGGACATGGATTCTATAGGAAAAGGAAATTCCCAAAAACTTTGTCCCGCCATAGAATATTCTACTTTTCCAACTTTCTTGTCTAAAGCATTGCAGTGATCATAGTGGCAGTGAGGCTGTAAATGTCAAGTAAGCTATAGCAAATCCCAACTCCTTTGGAGATATGAGGACATGGAAAGTCTCCATTCCCAAGAAGCTGTGAGATCATGTCTGATTTAAGTCCCAATCCTAAACAAAGCGGGACTCATGCTGGGTTTCATGTGCAGAGTTTCATGTCCAATCCCTGTAACGAGGTGATAAGGCCTGTGTCACAGTTAGTCGGTAGCAGGCGATGCAATTAACAGGATTGCACTAACCTGGAGATGCGCCAAGCTGGCAAAAGAAGGATTAGAAAGTAAATGAAGTGAACAACCATGAACCAGCAAATAGGGCTTAATGGACAGTACAAGTCAGTGAGGCAAAAATGGGCCAATTTGCTCTCATTGATTTTCACTGTCCATTGAGCCGCATTCCTCTTTTGCTTTCTAATGCATTTATCTTGGCCTAGGCAAGTTCTCTGGCTGTCATCCTGGGGACAGTTCCATTGACCGCGACAACTCCATGAGTGGACCAAAGTACAATTTGACCCACAGAGCCCTCTCTCAGGCATCCTGATGGGATGTTCTGATGGCTAGGAGAGTCAGAGAAAGAAATTCCAATAGGTCTTATGCCCAGGAAGTCATTGAGGAGACTTTTATCAGAAGAATGGAAGTAAATATTACAAAGTTTCATTCAACTTGTGTGTTCCACCTTATTTTTAAATAATTCATCAAGGCAAAGGACAACACTCTACCCTGCTGTTCTCCACTAGTTTTAAATCATCTCCAGTGGAAGTGCCAAATGACTTCTGCTATCCAGAATAAAGAAACCTGATGACCATTTGTTGTTCACTAGCTATTATGAGAGGAAAGCCATGCAGCCACTTAAACTCTAAGAATAGGAAGATTGAGTCAGCTAGGCTAGGATACAAAGCAATATTTCCACCTGGAATAAGCCCTTCTTCTCTGCCTCTTTTCTACTCTTTTCTCACCTCCTCTTGTTTCCTGGCCTGTCTGCTTCTCTCTATATACATATATTTTTCTTGTTTGGCTATATCTGCCCTCTGTCTTCTTTTTCTTACCTACTGGATGCTTTCTTTTTTCTTACTTTCCCTATGCCCCAAAAGTAAATGCACTGCCTATTACATCAAAAGCCAGTCAGGAAAAGCCACATTTGTCCACTGCATTATCCAACAAGTTGTGTTCCAGATAATTGCTCCCTAGCCCTACCATTTGTGCATAATTTTAGAATGAAGTGGCGTCTGAGATTTTGAAATTCCATCAGTTGCTTTTGGGGAAAAATCTTTATCCAGTTTCATGTGAAACTGCATACCTTGCCATGATCCTGAGCCCAACTTCATATCATTAAAAGAAACTCGGATTTGCAGAAAATATTTATCTATCCATAAGAGAAAGATTTTATTGAGTTAAGAAGTAATAGACAATGTGTACAGAGAATTACGTTTGATATTTACCACAGTATGAACCTCCTTATGAAAGGGGACACAGTGATACCTTCAGCAATTCAGAGTCCATAATTACAAAGAACAGAAGGAAAGTCTTTTGTCCCCAATGCTGCACGAGGAAGCCTCTGAGATTTCCCTGGCTGTGCTGGAAGCTTAGACCCTACTTAGCTCAGGAGGGCTAATGAGACTCCGACCTGACGAGGAATGGCTGCAGGCCTGAAAAAGACTTTTTTTTTCTCCCCAAGCTAATTAACAGGTATTTTCCATGAGTCCAGTAAAATAAGAATTTATTTCTCTAGTTGCCCTTGTAAACAATACCTCATTCAATTATTTGGCAGTAGGGCACACGTACCAAGAAATGATCGGGGATGGCTGGTGAGTCCACTCGCTCGGCCCCAAATATGATTCCTTTTTTGCTGTTGTTTTGTTTTAAACTGTTAATAAACTAGCAAGAAAACGAGAGGGTTGGGGGTAAGTCTCAGATGTCACAGGTCATACTGGTTTTGGTTATTAGTTCTCTCCTCACCCAGGCCCTGCTCCCCAATGGACCATTTCCCCCTTGCGTCCATCAAGTAGTTTTGCATTCCTTAGATGAAACCTGGGGATTACGCGGCCAGCTGCGATAGTACTTTCCTGGAGCTGCTGCTGCTACTGCTACTGCAGCCAGTAGAAGAGATACTGGGGCATTTGATATTCCAGAAAGTGTTAACTGCAGCTGCTAAGCAGCAGAAGAAAAACCAAGTCTTAGTCTAAGTTATGCATTGCGTGACACGTGCATTTGATGTTTCTTCCTATGTTTCCAAAGCAGCATGTGCAACATATCACACTCAAACTGTCACCATCTGAAACAGAACAGCACACAGGCAAAACGTTCCAGCAAGTCTATTGCATGCATGCGTTCCACCTGAAGCACCTGGAAATAACTAAACTTCCAAACATAGGTTGAGTTTTCTTTAACAGAGTAGGAAGCTTCTGTGTTGAAATGAATTTAATTTTAGATGGACTAATTTATCCTAATACGGGCCATCTGAATATTTCATCCTCCCTGTGGATTACTCCTAATATTCTCAGAATTGATCTTCATTACTTTATTTCCTCCCTACCTCCTATCCATTCTATCAGATTTTTTTTCCCCTAAAATGTACAGTTTTTTTTTTCCATATCACTCCTCTACTTAAAAACCATCAATGGTTTCCTTGATGCCAAAAATAAAGCTCACATGCCTTAGCTTGACATTTCAAGTTCTTTACCATCTGGCCTCAACTTCCCTATGGCTTCTGCCTCGTCTCCTAGTCAAATTGGTCTAATCACTGTTACTCCCATCATCATATTTCCACAGCCCCAAATGAAATCTCCTCTGAATTTTCTGGGTATTAATTCTCTTCCTTTTGCTTGAAATGACCACTTTCCTTCTCCCTCTCCCCTTAACCCTCTATCTTTATTGTGTCCACCTTCCAAATTCTACTTGCTCTGGAAGAATTTTTCTGCAACTGCATATTTCTTACAGACAGTGGACTGAGAAGTGTGGTGCTGGAGTGGAAAATAAAGTCTAGAAACCAGGAAAAAGGACAAGGGTTTTAGTTCCAGCACTAATACATAACAATAGCATGACCTTGATTGAGTCACTCAACCCTCTGGTTCTCTGTCTCCTTATTCAAAAAGTGGGTTTAATAATAACTGCCTTCCATAAGCCAACTGCAAAATCATATAAGATCATTCTGAAAAAGTACTCTGAAAATACTGAAATATTCTTTGAATGTAACATAGGATCACAATTTTTTTCTAAACAACCAGCATTTTCTGTGAACTTATGCCACACAATGTTCTGCCTAACCAATAACAACACTATGGTTGGTATTATTATTTACAAATAATAAAATGGAAATGCTAAATGACTTGTCCAAGTTAACATGAGGGGTGAGAAGAAGAACTAGGATTCAAACCAAGATAACTAGTCACCAGGGCTTGTTTTCATCACACTACATTTTATTGCTTTTTATGCAACCTTGTAATCAATCATTAGCATGCATTAATTAGTCTTATGAACTCCTTGAGGCCAATGACCACAGCTTATCTTCCATATGACTTTCATACTTGGTGTTCCCTGTGCCTAGAATGCTGGCCACATGGGTCACATGGCTCACTTCCTCATCTCCTTCATCTTTGCTCAGATGACAACTTCTCAATGAAGACTTCTCTGACCACCATATTTAGAATTTTAACCCTCCAGCCTTTCCTATGCACCTCATCCTGTTTATTTTCTCCCTATCACTTATCATTTTCCATCCTACATATTTTATATATTTCTACGTTTTTATTATCTTGTTCCGATAGAATGTAAGCTCCATGAAGGCAGGGATTTTTGTTTTTTTATTTACTACTGTGTTCCCCACTGCCTAGAACAGTGCCTGAAACATATTAGCTGCTCAAGAAATATTTGCCATCTTTATAGGATAAGCTTCTATCTTCTGTAAAAATTTTGTCCATCATAATGGCAAATTATCCTTGTTGATCACAGGATAAAATCTAAATCCCTAACGAGGAGCCCCAAGTCATTTTAGGAAAGTGTCTCCACCTGCATGTCTACTTTCACCTCTTATCAGTCCTCATGTCAGAGGCTAAAGAGTATGGTAGCTACAGCACATGCCCTGGAGGCAAGTTACCTGAGTGTGAATCTCCGTCTCTTCACCAACCCTGGACACATTACTTAATTTCTTTTAAGCCTCAAGTTCCCCGTTAGTAAAATGGGGGCAGTAATATTAACTAGTTCCTAGAGTTGTAATGGAGAGAAATTAGACCATCCACACAAAGCAAACTGCCCAGCGCAAAGTAGGTTTTGGCATATAATTATCCATTTCAGTTTATAATCTAATTATATGCCTTTCCCCAACCTCTCCAACTCATGCATTTATGTCTCTGAACATCAGATTCTTCTGTGTAAAACACTTTTCCCTAACTTATCCAGTTGGCAAATTCCTACATACCTTTCCGACCTCAACTCAAACACTGCTTTCTCCGAGAAATCCCCCCTGACTTTGCAATTTAGACTAAGGAATTAGTTCTCTGAAGTTTCAACTTTATATTATACATATTTCAACTTTGGCAACGTTATGCTCAATCGGTTTGTTCAAATATCTGTCTCCCTATTGCATTATAAATACCTTCAAGGCAGAAAACTTAAATTTAATTTGTGTATAACCAGTACCTATCACTCAATAAAGATGTAATGACTACATGAATTAATGACTTGAGTTTGCGTTTATTTTTAAGTGAGATTCAATCCTGGAAATATATCTATTTGTACCCTATTTTAAGATTAAATGATTTTTAGATTTTTGGTATAAAATTCTTTCAGTATTCTTTGTTAAGAGGAAACATTTTTCCCCCATCCTGATGCTTTCTTCTATGTGAAGGAAGCTCTACTTGTGCGGGTTCCTGTCCTTTCCATTTTCTTATTCAATTCTCTTCACACGTGAATTCTTAAATCAGATAGAAAAGTTTGGAATGAAAACTGGTCTTGTTAGGCCAAGTCATATTTCTTGTTTTCAAGAGTAGACCTAGACATAAAAAGTATGGGTTCCCAATTACGATGCTCAAATAGTGAACTTGGCCATGAAAAATCCTGTTCTCATGGTGGAAGTTGTTGACTCTTCAAAATTCTAACTAATTTTGAGTTTCAATATCAGGACGCTGGTTTATTGTCAGCTAGGAGCTAGATTGGCCAATGAGAGCAATATGAATAGTAAGGTTGATATTTTTGTTTCCCATTTGTCTCTCTCTTTTATCTTCTTTTTTAAATGGTTTAGAATTCTGTTGCTGAACAATGAGGCTCTTTATCAAACACTTGAAACCCCAAACATCTTTCATAATTTAACTATGCTTGCACTATGGCATAAGTTAAAAATATCACCCATCATCATTATCATGCCTGCAACATCGAACCCATTTATCTAAAGGAATCCTGGGTGGACAATAGTTCCCCCCACCTTTATCTGTGGGGGGCACATTCCAAGACCCTCAGTGGGTGCCTGAAATCATGAAGAATACTGACCTCGATATATACTGTTTTTTCCTATACGTACATACCTGTGATAAAGTTTATGTTACAAATTAGGCACAGTTAAAGATGAACAACAATAACTAAAAACAAAATACAATAGTTACAACAACATACTGTAATTAATGTTATGTGAACGTGGTCTCTTTCTCTCTCTCAAAATATTTCATTGTACCATATTCACCCTACTTCTTGTGATGATGTGAGATGATAAGATGCCTATGTGATAACATGAAGTGAGGTGAATGATGGAGGCATTGTGATGTAGCGTTAAACTACTATTGACTTTCTGACTATACATCAAAAAGCGGATCATCTGCTTCCAGACCATGCTGGCCACAGGTAAAAGAAACAACGGGAAGTGAAACTTCAGATAAGATGGGGACTACTACATGGAGGAATCTACACAAGGAAAATGTTCACTATGATTGGAAGGAAAAAAAAGAAGAAGAAAGTAAGAAGCCTTTTTAATCTGCTATAACCCCAAGGTAAAACACAGTGTCTTCATGAGTGAAAATCACTGTGGTGACACTCAAATATTTGTAGGACAGAGGAAGTATAAAAGTCAGTCATGAGTAGTACCTTATTAGAATCTTCAGATTCTCCAGGCAATCACTTGCTCACAAAGTTTATTTCCACAGATTCTGACGTGCTATTTATCTAGTGTGAATTTCATATTTATGCATGTTTCATAGATCCACTTATTCCACTTTCCATTGAAAATAAGCCTTTGATGAATAAAATGTTGTTTTTCCACTTTATTAAGTAAAACATTAACATAGTGAAAGACATTCTTAAGTTGAAGTGTCGTGTCAGATTGTGTCTACTCACTAACCAAACATGATTATAAGTGACAGAAGTGGTTTGCATTTTTGTTTTATAACATTATAATACTTTAAAACATGAGAATAAGAAATTAAACAAATTATAGTCATATTAAAATATATTTGCAGGGAGAACAGGGAAAATCATTTCTCATTGCTACATAATTAATGTTGTAAGATTTCACTAAGGTACTATACCAGGGTATCAACTTTTTATTCGGCAGTTTACATTTCTATACAGGTTTTCTGTATTTCAGTCATTTTGCAGTTTATTTTATCTAGAAAAGCTTAAGCTAGCCATAAATGACACATTATTACTTTCTTTGGTCAGTTCTTCATATTCAACTAAAATATTTTTCACTCATGCAGGCTATTAGTTCAAATTTTTTCAGATATCCATAAACACTTCATATATAAATTCTATTTTTCTTTCTCAACTCTAAAGTAGGTAATACTATTGATGAAATATTTGTAAATGTAGAGTATATCAAATTACCCAGTATAGACTGGATGATGTCTCTACTAGGTACGGTCCTACCTTCTGTGAAATTCCATGGCCTGAGGACCAAATACCTAGATTACCTAGATTTTATCCAAATTTTTCAACACTTCCAAATTTTCATTAACTCTTCCAGTTAACAGATACTGCAATAGTATCTTTATAGCAATCAGTATTCTTCTCTAGTATAGATTAATGATTTCTGCCCTTTATGCTGTGTATGTTCCAGATAATGTCATACTGAATAAAGTGTCTTGAACTCTTTTTCTCATTATGTGTGTTTTTATCTGCAAAACATATGTAGCATCTATTGTGTTATATTTTTTAAGCTTTAACAAAAATGTTATTGCATTAACCTTTGTATTATAGTACATTCTCAATCAAATGTTACTAAAAGTATTTCTGCAATCACATGGGTGTCCAAAAGTTTCTTAGTGTTTACAAGGTGTTGTATTGGAAAAGGTATGAAGCAAATGGCATGGACTAACACCTTTAAAAATGATACTAAATGTTTAATTTATGTATTACCTTTCTTGCCTTAAGAGACTTAGGGAAAAACTCAAAACTGAAAAAAAATCTGTGAATTTGTAACCATAGGAAAAGGAGATACCATGAAAGAAACAAGAGAGTCTTCATTCTTTGAAAATTTCAACAGTATTTATCCAAGGGCTTATGATGTGCCTGACACTGTATTTTAGGAAATTAATGCCAGATAATTCACATTTTTTTCTATCTTGCAGAAGTATTTGCATTGGGTTATA
Source organism: Panthera tigris (assembly GCF_018350195.1). Taxonomy (NCBI): domain Eukaryota; kingdom Metazoa; phylum Chordata; class Mammalia; order Carnivora; family Felidae; genus Panthera; species Panthera tigris. The sequence continues at coordinate 67,472,121 of NC_056667.1, forward strand.
CTGCTTGAAATGCCATCATTTAGAAATTCACCTAAGTTCACCAGAGCTTCCTATATTAATCAAGAATCTTTTGATCTCAAGTGAATGAAACCCTTCTCAAACTCTCCGGGATGAATTGGCATTCATTTTCGGTTTCCACCTCTTTCTGGTGCACCTTATCCTATGGTAAGGGTTGAAAAGCTAAAAACTACACTTTCTTTTCAATTAAACACACTGAAAAGACAACAAGAAAAGGGGAAGGATGCAGAGCTATGTACTATTCATGTGTATTATTTTTGTTGCTCAGCAAAGTCATGAAGACGTAGAATTCTTCTGCATCAGCCTTCCGTTGTGTTACCTCAAGCCCTGTGAGTGTTGGGTGGCAGTGATGACAGAATGGACAGCAAGTACCATACTCCAGCACACAGGCTCTAGTTTTGGTGACATCAAAAGAAGTTTCTGCAGTGAGGGGCTTATTGATCCTCGTACCTATTCCCGGATTTGGAACTCCTGCATCTTCAACTAAGAGTTCTCCCTGCTCCACACTCTGGATGTAGTTAAGGTTGTAGATTCTCTGACAGGACAATTCTGCAGTGTTCTGGAAGTTTTTTCTAGAGGCCCAATACTCTGGGATTTCCAATCATTTTGTAAGCATTTAATTCATTCTTTTTTTTTTATGCTTAAAATACCTTGTGGTTTCCATTTCCTGTACTGAACATTAATCAATATATTGACTCCAGCTACACTGAGCCATAAGGAGAATCTATTGACTGACATAGCTTAAATATCCAGGCCTAAGTGTGACTTTAGACAGGGTAGGTCCAGGGTAGATCAACATAACCCAGTGCCACTTTCTGCTTTACCATTTACTAACTTGACTGAATTCTCAGGTATGATGGAAAATGGTTTTGGAAGCCTAGCTTCTCATCTTCTCCAATTGGAGTCTTATGGTGATGGCCACCTGCCTCTTTACCAACCCCAGCAAAAGCTCCAATAAATGTTATTGGCTGTGGTTTGATCACATGACTATTATCTGTCCAAAATAATAAAAAATGTCCTATTTATCAGATTTGTGCATTATGCCCTACACTGGAACAGAAGTAGCAGGAATAAGCTCCACTCAAAAGAATAATCAAAGAGAACTGAGATTTTCCCACATAAATTTAAATGCCATTATCATAAGAAGGAAAACACATACTTGAAGACAAACAACAAATGTCTACTGTAGTTCTTTAAATTCAAGCACTTCTAGGAGGATTATTTTAAGTCATCTACATGTTAGAATTTACTTTTTTTCCAGTTTTTTTAATGTTTATTAATTTATTGAGCAAGACAGAGAGAGAGTGCATGAGGGAAGGGGCAGAGAGAGAGAGGGAGAGAGAGAATCCCAAGCAGGTGGTGTGCTGACAGCAGATCTCCTGAACCAAACCAAAATTGAATGGGGATGCTCAACTGACTGAGCTACCCAGGCACCTCTACTTTTTTTTCAGTTTTAATAGAGAATTATTAAATGGAAAAAATTAATTTAAAAATATTTATTAAACTCCTACTATATACTATAATCTTTGGGATTCTGTAAAAAAATGCTCATTAAGAATCTTACAAATCTATAGTAAGGCAATTGCATAATTCGGTACAAGTAGGAAAACAAAACTATCATACGGTAAGTAGAGATAATGACACTAAGAAAAAGGAAGAATTACCTCAGTTGAGGAAATTGAGGAAAGCTTCATGGAAATAGTTATGTCTTAAGAAAAGCTTACATGGTTGATTGCACTGAGTTTATGGAAAAGGGATGAGTCAACACAGGGATGTGATAAGTGGGGTGAGAGGAAGAATTTACTTTAAAAAGCTTATTGAGAACTGTGTCTCAGGAAGAACTTTCTAAGAACTGTAAAACTTTCTTCATAATTTTCATTTTTATTCAGAAATTAAAAGAAACAAGGGTCTATAATATAGTTGGAGAGGATGATTCACTAAGATTGTGGATTTGATGTTGTCCGTTTGTTTTGTAATTTATTTATATGTAATTTCATTCCAAAAAGGATTTGAGATAGCTGACCTAACAATTGATTGAAAATGTGGGGCAAGTGAGAGGAAAGAGACAATGGCATTCAATAAATATTTGTTGAGAAGTGAATTAGTTTACTGAGCTTTGGTGAGTGGAAAGTGGAAATGCCACTACAGGATTTGGGCCACTCAGGAAGTAGTTGATTTGCAGAGATAATAGGAATTGACAGAAAGTATATTAGAGCAGACACGTCTTGTGTTTGTAACTACATGAACTTATACCAAAAAAATAAATAAATAAAAATGCAATTTATTTGCCTTGTTTCAGTCTTCACAAGCTGTGAAAAATGTCCATGCTGAATTTTAGTTGTGGACAGAAAACCCAGCATTCCAAAAAGGTAGAGCATTTCTCTCTCTAAAAGGACAGACAGCAGGTGGAACTGATTTTGTTGGTGGCAGTGTGTAACTCACTAAATACTCTATCTTCTGCAGCCATAACTGAAACATTGATTTGAGCTACTGGGGTCATGGGGCTTACCTTACATTTTATAAGAATTATCACGTTTTCCCTCCTTTCTTCTTCCCCCAAAACATGTGCGAATGACCATTTTTCATGACTCTGGATACCCTGATAACATCACTGCAAAGACCGTCCTAGGGAGAAGCATTGGGATCCTCATTTGAGAAGCAACTGTCTTTTTTTTTTTTAATTTTTTTAATGTTTGTTTGTTTATTTAGAAAGCATGAGCGGGGGGAGGGGCAGAGAGAGAGACACACACACAGAGAATCCGAAGCAGGCTCCAGGCTCTGAGCTATCAACACAGAGCCTGATGCAGGACTCAAACTCATGAACCGCGGGATCATGACCTGAGCCAAAGTTGGCCACTTAACCGACTGAACCAGCCAGGTGCCCCGAGAAGCAACTGTCTTGAAATAGTCAAAGTCCTGCATTCATATGTTATTTAAATGCAAGAAATATTCTCAATATTCTTGTAACATATAGAAGCTAGATATCATCTTGACTTTGTAGATTAAAAACAAAGAAAGGGACGAAAGTTAAGAGATATGCTTACATTAGCGATACTATTGTTATTTGAGGCATATATCAGCATCTAACTTGGATGCTGACTAAAATCAAGGTTTGCTGCTTTGCCCACTGACACTTTATGCACATGCTTTGCCCATAAGCAGCAATGCACAAAGGATACACCTTTCCTGCCCTCTTACAAACAGAACACTTGCCACACTGATAATTCTGTTTGGCCAGTTTAAAGTAGGTATTGCATGTCTAAACTCAAGTCTACAGGATCCAGACAACTCTGACTGTACACTGAGATAAGTGCCTGAACTCTCGAATTTTCTACTCTGCAAAACAGAGACAACAATAACACCTTCTTCATAAGATAACTATCGTTTTCAGAGCACATGCTGGATTAAGTGTTTAGGACAATGCCTTGATCTATGATGTCTTTCAATACCATTAGTTATTATTCTTGAGGTCCTTTTAGTGATAAAAGACATTTCTTCTTTTCCAAAAAGATAAAGCTCTAGTTTTAAATGCATTGTACACTTGGAAATAATTAGCATATTTGCAGTGCTCAGTACTACTCATTTAAAAAAGATTAGGAACAAGAGACTTTAGCCCCCTGCAACCATTTCAAGAGTGGTCTTTTTAACAACAACAACCACACCACTCTGTGGTTTAAATCTTACATTATTTACTTGTGCCTGGTGAATTGAGAAGGATACTTCATCCCCCTTGGATGTGAAGACCAAATGTGCTCAGCTGCAGACCAATTATGATATTCAAGTATTTTCTAGACTGCTGAATGGGAAACGTTGAACTGTGCTTGTGTGATTAGCCTCATTGATTTCTATAGAAATGTAGTACTTAACTTCAATCAGTACAGTAGTTCAGTAGTTCAAGGAAGTTTATTCCTCCTTTGAAATTCACAAGGAATATATAGTACAAAATTAGCCTTGCAAGAGTCACAATAATTTACCAAAACCAGGTGTCTCAGGAGTATTTGTAATTTATCCCCTAATTTGAAAAGATTAGACCACCTCATAACTTAGATGTGTGTTTTCAGTTTGACTTTACTTACAGATTATACTATGCAATTACTTGCAAACAATTATTGATTACTTTAAAAATAAATAGGGATCCATTACATGGTAGTCTTCACTATTCTTTTGGCTCAAAAATGTTTTACTGTCTTCTAGTTGAAATAGTGATGTCTTGGGCCTGGAAGATGATAGCCAATAACCAAAAAATATGGAGGCTTTTAACACAATGAAAAAGCTTAAATAGAAACCTGGTGGTTAATGGATCCTCAATAACAGAGAGAAACTTGGTGAACACTTAACTCAATCTACTTTTCCATCTATTCATCTAATTATTTCTATGATGCCTCTGATCAAAGTAATTAGGCAAGCTGACAGTGATATTCAAATTTCAACATAATAAATGAAGGAAAGGAGGCTTCCCCCTGTCTGTACTTAACTGGAGACGTGTTGGGGGTATATTTGTGTTAATGACACAATGTCTGCAAGGTACCATTTAGGTACAGTTTAGAAGAAAATCAGTACAAATTTCAGAGGCTAAATTTTATGCTTATCTGATATTTTCAGTTTGGGGTGAATCTTTCCTTGCCAACTCAGGTGACATTTGGCCAACCAACCACTTTCAACAACTTAATGGCCATGATCCTCAATGTCTGGAAGATATTTTTAGTTATGCAGAACAATTGGAGGATTGTTCTTCAATGTCCCAGCATCAAAGCCAAGTTATTCATGGAGATAACAGCAGAAATAAACTGCACACTCTGCTTCTACTTCAACTTCTCATAAAGAAAGATTATTATCTAAAGCAGAATCATATCCAAGATAGCCAGCTCATCCTTTCTGCCAGCCAGTCCAAAATCATGAGTCCACAACCAAGCGTGTGCTGAGTAATTCCAATATATTTTAAAATATTGTTTCAAACATTTACATAAATCAATGTTGAAAATACAGATTTTCTTCTCAGTGTTATTCTCAAGACTCTTCTGATAAAATGTGGATTTAGTTTTGTTATGGTACCAAAATACTCAGAATTTGAAATTCAAACTCCTAACCATCTCCCCTATTTTCCTTTTAGTGTTATATTTGCTCCACTTTCGCTTTTGTAAGATGATATTTATTAAAAAGTCTCTAAGACAGTATTCTAGAGGCCGATTATTTTCTCTTTGCCTTGTGCCTTGTGAACTCACTGAAATCTTTTGTCTTTGAGAACCTTCAACCAATCGAGCCATACATATAAGAATGAAGGTCAAAGACAGGTCAAATGAGGTGAATTCTAGGGTTGGTGAAATCTGGGGTTTACTCTCACTTGGGTCGTTGTTACAGGAGTAATAATTCCTCAAATTTCATTCTTCCAACAATCTTCAAGTAGAAGTCTGGAAAGCTTTCACAGGTCTTTTGGGAATAAACATAATATATAAAAAAAACATTGCATACAGTTTTGCTACTTAGAGTTTGGGGGCGACATTGTTCTGATTTCCCATTGGTAATAATAGAATGTCCTCGATTGAATAGTATAGACAAGGTTCTTAGGAATAATAATAAGGTATCTGAAGTGGTTCAGGCATGAGCATCCCCAGAATGTGCCACTTTGGCATGTGGATTACTTGGAACTAAAAATAATGAAGGCCCAAAAGACTTAGGAAGAGCTTCTTACCTCCCCCTTAACTGCTTCTAAGCATTTAGATAAAGGGCAGCTACAAACAGTATGAGCTAGATGAGGTAAACTGTGGGGAGCTCAGCAGGGCCTGTTTGTTCAAATTCTTCTCTGTGTCCCATTATCTCTGCATGGCATGACAAACATTTGTTTACCAAATATTTGCTTTTCGCATCTTCCTGTGAATTCTTCCTTCCCTTGGAAGTCCCAGATCCCTATCCCCTTCTCCTCAGCTCAGGATGGCATATAAGCCTCAACTGCCTGACTGTCTCTGAGCCTCTCATGCCTTTGTGGGGCTCCTGTGCATACTCAATTAAATTTGTTTTTCTCCTGTTAATCTGTCTTATGTCAATTTAATTAATAAGACAGTCAAAAGAACCTAGAAGGGTAGAGGACAAATTTTCTTCCTCTACATATCTAATTCATTCATTCAGTCACTCATGCATTCAATCAACATATATTTGCATTCAACAAATACATTACATATTCATCTATTCTGGTAAATAAAGAGACTTTTGTTTCAATAGAAGACTGAAATTTCATGACAAGCTTATGTTCCTTTTTTTTGTTTGCTACTTTAGACTTTAGGTAATCAGAGCTAACCTATGAAAATATTATAATTTCAGAAAATCATGTAATTTCTCAGGTGCTTGGAAGGACTGAATCTTATTTCCATCAAAGAATTATTTTTAATTTGACTTGACTTTTTTTTGTTTTGTTTTGTCTGCTTGTCACACTAATAATATATCTGAAGGCTATTATAAGTGGATATCATTAAAAACACACTATTTCATTGTTGAGCTCATCAGTAATTTCCAGGTCAACAAAATATTGATAGTATTCTGTAATGTGCCCATTGCAATAATGCATTAAATATGCCCACTGAAGGGGATCACATTTTGTCCCACCAAAATATGCCTCTCTGGCACAATAATTAGTTTCAAGAAACAGCAGAAGAAGCTCTGAAAACAAAGTAGAAGTTACCTCTTTGTAAGGGATATTTTCAATTATAAGAGAAATCACCCTCTGTAACAGGAAGAGAAGAGTGACTAAATCTCTAGAAATTTATCAATAGAGAAGGCAAAGATCTAAATCTGCATAACAACGTTACCCGTGTTTACTGTATGTTTTCTTGGTAACCTCTCATAACTGGCTACCCCACCCCCACCACCCTTTGTCTTTAGCTAGAGATGATATTTAAAGTGATGGCTTTGGCCATTTGGGGGAGTTACTCAGTTTTCTTGGGTATCTTTCATGTACACAGAAGGTACACATGTTATTAAACACATGTTTACTTTTCTCCTGGTAATCTGTCTGAATTACAGGCATGTCTCAGCCAAGAACCTAGAAGAGGAAAGGGCAAGTCATTTTTCTGACCCCACGCCATGCATGAGGCAGATGATTTCGTTTTGAATCTCCTTCCATCCATACTAGCTGTCAAATACAAATCTCCTGTGTACAGTATGTTTTTGAATAGTAGAAAAAAGTTTCTCCAAAATCTCTATAGTGTCAAGCCATGGCCAAAGATTAAATGTCATAGCATGACCATAAATAGTCTGTATACAATCCTTATAAGAGTTATACCTGTTTTGATATAAGATTATATTTTACAATCTGTTGACTTGGGCAACTCCCCCCTGTGTGATGTCAGATGACCCTCAAATTCTACCTCAAAATGTCCCTCAGTTATTTCTGGAATGTGTGAGAAATGGTCCCATGTATTATAAATTTTGACTGCCATCTTGCTCCCAAGTCATTTCAGGTATCAACAGTAAAACTGCTTTTTAATCATTCTCTGCCCTTTTTGGTTGTTAATTGGTACTATCCATTTGTCACAGATGAAAATGCTTCCATTGTATAAATTCAAGGAGGTTAAATTGTTGACTTCCTGTCCAAAATAAAGAAATCCCATCTGGCTGAGTATAAAAAAAAATCAAGACGGTATTACAGAATATTGGAGGAAAGATTGCTTACGGGCTTCTGTTTTGGAACTTGTCCGTTGAGGGATTTGAAAGAAGAGTGTAAACGGAAAATTATCTGGGCTAACAAGTCTAAGTGGGGCTAGCTACAAATCCTGAATGTTTTCTTACAAAGAAAATGGAGCTTGATGTTTAGAAAGCTTTGTTTTTCTATGGAAAAATCAATAAAAATCATTTTATTATATCCTGCTTTGGTGAAAGGGACTAAAATCTAGGGGAAGTTAAAAGTGAATTGGTTTTCTTTAACAAAATTGTGGATGACACTAAGTAGCAAAGTTCATCCTATTCTTTAGTCAGGAGGTGTGGCAGAAGTCTGGAATGTAAAATTGCTCCAAAACATCTGCAATTGGCAGCAGTTAACTTATGGGAATAAAACCTTTTTTGTATAAGTGATTAGATTCTTGGGGCTTCAAAGAGAGTTGCGGCATCTTAATTACTTGGAACATAACTACTCCAGTTTAAAAAAAAATACTCAAGGTGAAAACACACAGTAGAATTAAGCAGTATTATTTCAACCTTGAAATTGAAGCTTTATCTTATCATTGTATTACCCTGTAATGGAAAACTGAACTTGTGTTAATCAGTATTCCTGATTACAAATAGGGAAATTGTGGGGATTTTTCAGTCTTCCTTTTATTTTAAATAAAATGTCATGACCATGATTTAGATAGAAATATTTTGCAGAGGATAAAAGGCTCTTAAAATTCTGATAAACACAGGCTAACTTCTGAGATTTATAACTTATTGAACTTTTTATGCATAAAACATTTAGGTTAATTCATTTAAATAAATGATTGGATTGTTTTGCTGTCACTGCCTCAGATGTGCCTGCTTGGGCTTTCTTTTCCATAAAGTACATTTAGTGATTAGCTGAGTACATTTAAATGCAATTTGTCTTGAATAAGAAAAATCTGAAGATAAAGTAGCTGTAAACAACTAACTAAATAAATAAAGCTATAACCATGCAAAAGAGAGACACAGAGCTGAGAACTGAATAGATAGGAGTACTGAATATTGCAAGTACTGAATATTGATTTGCTACTCTAGTTCACAATAAGTGTGTTGGCTTATCCTGCTTATTGGTTGTTTCATATTTTTCACCAGGCCCCAAACAAAACTAAACAAAACAGACATGAATATAATTATTTTGTGTATAATGCCTTTGTGTCATTCTAGCAACTCCTGTTGCATGATGATGATGACAACCCAGGCTCAGAGCAATGGAGGCACAGAGTTTCTAGACCATTTCAATACACACAAGACAAAATGAAGTCCGTATCTCTAAATCCCAGAGCAAGTTTATAACTGGTAAGATACTAATTCAAACCTCAGCTTTTTCATACTACTGTCCGGCAGAAGTCATTCACAATGTGGTACAGTTCCAGGACAGTGTAAGTGACACAGGGCTTAGGGATTCCATTTCAAGGTACCTCATGGTTCTGATTCAACTTAAAGAAGTAAAACAAGAAGTGAAATTTGCTCAGAATAAGACATATAGTTGTGTTTTCCAAAATTCATTCGCAGTAAGAATTGAACTAGATTTGTCACAGACTAGAAGTCATTTCCTCTCTGGATGCTCCAAGATCCCCATTTCCTGGGGGCTCTACCAACTAGAGGACCTGAGAATGGATCCTGAGAGTTTGTGCCAATGGCCATAAGAAATCCTGGGATATATATCTACCTATGTGGGATTTCTCCTCTCTCATAAGCTCTGTTGTTTGCATCCTGAGTGAACACTGTTGGGGAAGAAAAATTTTCCTGTACCAGTCAAGTTTCTTCTGTCTGGTCTAAGAATTAAATTGACATGAGATAGATTAACAGGAGAAAATAATATTTAATTATATGTGCACAGGGAATCCACATAAACATTAGATTCCAAAGACAGTCAGGCAAAATGGGGTATATATGTCATCTGGAACTAAACAGAAGAGATTAGGGGTCCAGGACTTCAGAGAGAAGGATATCAATTCACAGGAAGATGAAAAAGAGTACATATTTGGTAAACAAATATTTGCTGGGTCATTCAGAAACAATAGGATCTAGAGAGGAATTTTATTTTTATTATTTTTTAACGTTTATTTATTTTTGAGACAGAGAGAGACAGAGCATGAACAGGGGAGGGGCAGAGAGAGAGGGAGACACAGAATCAGAAGCAGGCTCCAGGCTCTGAGCCATCAGCCCAGAGCCCGACGCGGGGCTCGGACCGTGAGATCGTGACCTGAGCCGAAGTCGGACGCTTAACCGACTGAGCCACCCAGGCGCCCCTAGAGAGGAATTTTAAAAAACAGACTCTCAAATTTCTCCTTGTCTGCTACCCCTGCTTTACATTATAATGTAGCTATCTATGGTGATAGCTCCCTTCCTGGAGTAGATGCTTTAACCAAATCCTTTCAGGAAGTCAGGGGGAAGGTCAAAGTTTCTTCCTGAGTCTTTTGACCTTTGTTTTTAGCTTGAAATTATTCAAGTTAAATTTAATTATAAATTAATTAAATTTACTAATTAATTAATTAATTATTCAAGCCAAAGTGGCACATCTTGGAGCAACTTATTCTGAACTTCTACAACACTAAGCATTTATAAATATCAATATATTTCATTATTTTCAGTAAAATTAGAGAGTTATACAAACTAAAGAAAAACTAGAGCATGAGAATTACAAGAGTAATGCACCAGGGACCAAAGTTCCTAAGGATTAAAAATAGAATTATTATATATCTAAGAATGCAGAAGACAAAGAAAATAGGTTTAACCAAATTATCTGCTTTAGTGGTTTTTTTCATAATTTATCCAGTATAATTAATTGTTTCCCAAATAAAAAGAAGTAAAAATAATTCTTACATATTGGAATAGTGTTAGAAAAACATTAAAGTGCTCCATTCTTTCTTTGTTTATAGACAAAATAGATAAAGTGCTAATGTGCTGACAAAGGGATTTTATGGAGCTCAATGCTTTGAATTAAATTTGACTCAAAAGCAGTCTCCTTTTTGGCAAGTGCCCTACTTCCAAAGACAAAAGGTCATATTTTTTTTTCTTGTGGAAATTCTTTATTCTTTTCTGACTTTTTACCCTGTTGCCCATCTCCCTTGCTAGCTATTTTGGGTTAGTTATGCAGCTTAATTTGATCAGGCTTAGCACAGTGAGAGATCAGACTAATCTGGCTTTCTCCTTTTGGATCATTTACTGAAAAATGTTCTAGATCCTACTAAATTGCAGGATTCCTCTGACAATTGCACCCACAAGGAGTATCTTTTGACATGTCTTTATCTTTAAACTTTCTTCTAAACATTGGAGACTGAAAATATATGGACTGAGAGATCAAATGTATTCTTAGAAATGTAATTAGCCCTCAGTCTTGTGGCATGTTGTTAAATATGCTTTGGATAATCACATAATAGTGTACACACACACACACACACGCACACACACACACCAAATAACTTTTTCTTCTGGTTTAAAAAAAAAGTCTTAAGATTGCAAGTATAATAATGCTTTCAACATGTTACATTTTAACTGTTAGATGAGTCAATTTGACCTGAAATTTTTTCTATATAATAGGTATGATATATTAATATATTAGTTTCTTTGGCAAGTGCCTGGGAATTTGAGTTTGTTGGATTTTTGTTTTGTATGTTGGTGGTGTGTTTGATGTTTATGATGTGTGTGTGTGTGTGTGTGTGTGTGTGTTCTGTCTCCCCACTAAATATGCATCTTACAGTTCTTCAGAATTGTTCCTACTTGTATAACATCATTGTTTGTGCAGTTTTATGCCAATGTAACTCCTCAGAAACCCTCATTAACTCAACATTGGCCAAAATAAACGTGAATTCTTAAGTTGAAATTTTTCAATAATTCTAGCTTATTTAAGTTGGGTAGAAAGGTCAATGTTACCAGATTTCTTACACATAAATCATTGTAATATACACTAATATCTACATTACAAAAGAAAATATGAAAAAAAGAAAATATTTAAGAGTTAAAATCCCACCGCTATTACTTTTGACAATTTTGGAGTGTTTTCTTCCATCCATTGCATTCTAAAACAGTTTTTCTCTGACTTTATTTACAATTATTCTGAGCACATAACAAAAGAATAAAAATCCTCACCTATAAGAGAAGCTTTAAGTCTCCCCGCATAAATTTTGGTGCCTCATAGCTAACCTGTTCCTTATTTCTGTACCATCTTTAATCAAACCTGGTAAACATTATGGTCCCTGTTCACATATAATGATATACCTTTTCTAGCCTTGTCCTATTAAGGGTACAGATGGAAAAAAATCAAAACAAAAACAATCCTTGATGTTATCACGAAATTTGCTATATTAAACCACCCCTGAAATTTGAGTCTCCCATTTTTTTTCTAGTTACATGTGAACCCATAACTGTTCTTTTGTTATTTAATTGTTGTTAATCTGATTTTCCATGCCCTTCCAATTTGCTTAAGCAATTGATCTGATAAACCACTTTGTGGCGTGATCTTTATGAGAGAAAGCTGATGAAGACGGCTAATGTGCTCCATCACCCTAGGTGAAGATATGCAGTTTCAAGGATGCCAGTCTAGTGCTCGTATCCTTTGTATTGCCAACTTGTAGTGAGGGTTCCCTGCAGGACATCTCTGAACACATTAACAGTAGACATTGAGCTCCCACAGGGTGTCAAACCTTGTGTGAGGATCCTGTGGTACTTATGAAGAATACTCAAAGTCTGGCTTTCACTGAGATGACAATTTACTATCAAGGAAGCTGTATGTATATGCCAGTAAAAATACAAGTGTTGGAGGGGTAAGGGTTTGATACAAAGAGCTATGGCATCAAAGTCAAACACACCTGTAACTGAATCTAGCTTTATGACATTCCAACTCTGGAACTCTGATAGTGTTACTGAGATTTCCAGAGCCCCAGTTTTCCATATACGAAAAGAAGGAGTAGCAGCAGCGTTATCACAATAGATAATATTAATTGAATGCTTACCATGTTCCAGGTATGCTCTTTAATACTGTGCATATTCTAACTCAGTTATTCCTTTTAACAAACTTTAAGAGGTAAACATTGTCCTCCCATTTACAGACGATGAAATTGAGGCATAGAGAATTAAATAAGACCCAAGGTCACAAAGCTAGCAGGTGAAGGAGCCAGGATTTGACCCCAGGCAGTGGGAAACCTCATATCTGGATTCTTAACCTCTTTTCTATACTGCCTGGTGAGACTTACGTGAGAATTAAATTAAATGATGTGCCTAAGCTATCTAGCAATGTGCAAAGACATAACTTCTAAATGCCCTCTGATTCCCTGATGAGCTGAGATATTTGCAAAAGAGGAGAGTTTCCTTGAAAGTGAAACTTGACTTAGAACTTCGAGGAAAAGGCAAGAAAAGTTGTCTATTTTTTGTTTAAGATGCAAATAACATTTGCCTGAACTTTATTATACTTCTCTGGATGTGAAATTCTTCTTTCCTCTCAGAGAACCTTAATTCTATTCCAAACCAGATTCATGTTTTATCCTCCAAATTATTCTATTGAGAGTTTTAAAGGTAAAATCAGGTAAGATCATTCCTTAGAAATAATATAGCTGAGATATACGGGTTTCAACATGGATTTTAGAATAAAAAATTTCCTACAAAATATACAAAAGCAAAGACTATTATGTTTTGTCATGCATATTCCTAATCAGGTATGTTTATTCACTCGTAAACATTTATTAAGTTGATCAACATAAGTACGTACTGTATACCAGACAGTACAAAGCCCTGAGGATGAAAAAGACAATTTATTTGTATTATATCACTGTGGGGACATTCTCATTTCTTACTTCCTGTCATCTTCTTCCTTCCTGGGGCAAGATTCCCTCAATATAGTTTGGGGAAACCATGGCCTGCTCTTCACTCTTGGGTTATGAAGAAGCCAGAAGACTCTGGCTTCATTTCCTGGCTTCCATCAGATCGGCGTCTCTCTGGCTAAAATAATTTGTTTGGAGATCAGTGGATGAATTTGTTATGCCCAGAATTCGTGATCCCCAAAGACCACTAGGGAGCCGAGTCCGATGCAAAAGCAAAAGAGCCTTTATTCGAGCTAGCTCGAGCTCAATCCCCTACCTGCATCGAGGCAGCGGTGAGATACCAGGGAGAGAGAGCGAGTTTCAAAAGCACAAAGGTTTTATTGGGGCCTAGGGGCAGTTGGTGAGGTAATGGCTGTGGCCTCAGCCAATTGGCTGGGGAAGGGTCGGAGTCCTGTTACGCAGGTCTCTGGGCGTGTTTTGATCAGGAATTTTGAACGGGTGAGCGGGAGGTTACTCAAGGGGAGGAGGCGTGGTCTAGGTGAAGGATACAGAACAAGATGGAGTCAGCCGGGGTAGGCCCGCCCTTTCAAATTAATCCTACCAATCACATTGAAGCTCAGAAGTTTACTGAGACTTCTGGGGCAGGAACATTGATGGTCTCATGCTAGGTGGCAGCATGTGAATATAAAATCCTCAGAGCTCCCAGCAGACAAATTTCCATTTTGAGGATGGCTAACCTGAGGATGAAACCAACCCCATAGATGCCAGAGCATTCAGATGGAAAATAATTACAAGAAAAAAATCCTTGGTGTTACCACTAAATTTCTGTTATTAAGCCACCTCTGAAACTGGAATCCTCCAGTCCTTTCAGTTACATGTGAACCAATAAATTTCCTTTTATTATTTAAGCCAGTTGAATTTGGATTTTGTTTACTTAGGAAGAACAGACTTCTGATTGCTATAAGTTCCTAATGTGAATGTGACCTAAAGTTCTTACCTTTGAAACCATGAGAATGCACTAACAAAATGAGTTGCCCTCAGTCCCAGGTGTTCCTGGAAAATATTTTAAGATCCCTGGATCTCACTGGGACTCAGTTGCTTACCCACAAAGGATCCATTAGTTAGCTGTTTTGCCAATGTTTTTTTTTCAGGTTTCTTATTATGTTGTTATGTTTTCTGGTGTGATTGCCAAGAAGAAATGCAAGCATTGGACAAATGTCTAAGCATTTTTATATCTTATTGGAATGTTTCACCCAGAAATAGCATTGCTGATAACCAAAGACTGAGCAATAAATCTCTGGACTGATGTCCTTGAAGGTTATATTTAAACACATTGTAGTATATCTGTTATTGTCAAAAGGTCCTATATAACACCGGGTATATTAGGAAGAACAGCAACCATAGTGGGGAAAAATATTATCTCTGATTCTTCTGACTTATTCAGCTTTTCTCCCTCTCACTTCATCTATACCACCCTCAGTAAACCTCTTGCTCTTCCTCAAATATGCCAGGCATGTTCCCATCTATGAGCCTTTCCTTTGAAAGGAAAGCCTCATCCTTCTACCTTGTAGATAGCTGGATTGTTAATGCTCTTAGGTTTTGTTCCTCTAGATGTCCACATGGTTCTCTTCCTAACCTTTTTAAAGCCTTCACTCAAATATCTCTTTTCTATGAGGTTTTCCCTGCCACTCTACCTAAAATTATTAACACTCCCTTACAAGCCAGCATTTTCCACCCCTTCCCTGCCTTATAGTCTCTAAAGCACTTACCAGCGGTTAACATAATTATGTGCCTAACTTCTTTGTTTAGTGTCTGTCTACACCCACTAAAATGTAACCTTCATGAGGGCAAAGGTTTTGTTTGTTTGTTTGTTTGTTGGTTTTATGTGCAGCTGTATCCTCAATAGCTACAGGAGTTTCTGGCACTCGTTAGCTGATAAATACATGTTTGCTAAATGGAGGAATCTGACCTTATACTAAGATGGAATCATTTGTATTCCTAGATATCACACTGCAAGAAAATCTCTAAGAAGAGGAAAACTTAAGATAAATGTGGTTACATCTGAGAAGAGATAAAAACCGTAAGAGTGGGGCTACAACTGAAATATGAAATTAGAACAAGGGAGCACACCTTGAAGCTTGAAATAAAGGCAGCATGCATTATTTGGCATGGGTAAGGAATCAAGATTTTAGATAGTCCAATGTAACGTACTCTGAGAAAGTGTCTGAAAGGTGTAATTCTGTGTGAATAAAGACCATTTTAATGGGGGAAAAGTCTAAAAACCAACATCTGCCTCAAGCCTTCCCTATGGTGAGCAAAGAGCCTCATGGAGAAAAGATTGTGCATCACCTACTCCATGGATGGGTCAGGGGGGGAATGACATTGGATTATCCCTGCTCTTAGAAATAAAATCACAGGACAGAATTCAAAGGGAAGTTTTCAATTCCTGTCTTCAGAAGAGAGTCGAGAACTGTAACCAAGGGAATAAAACTGTAAGAACTTTGTAAGTGTCTGTAACCTTCATCACTTTCCCACGTTTGTTATTTTTATCTCTTCAATATTTTTCCCAGAGGAATTAGCAGGAAAATCCTTAGAACAAAAGAAGGCAGTGTGATTCTGTCAAAGTTAGGTAAATAAAGGGTCAAGCTGGCCTGACTTCACAGGCCTCTGCCTTCCTTTTTGGTGGATAACAAAACCCCAAAAGATAGAGTGGGGGGACAGAAGCTAATCAAAAAGAGGAAAACTGGCTGAATCTTGCCAGCTTGCAGCAAGAAAGAAAAGAAGAGCCCAGTATGACAAGGACTCGGCAGCTGTGCTCTAGAAACATCTTGAAGCTCCCCAACATTTAAAATAACATTATCTCTAAAAGATATAGTTCATATATAAATGGGTTCGAAAAGTGTTTAAGATACATTTTGGGTATTTTAAGAAAATGGGAAATGCTTGGGATTCTTTTTTTGAGAGTGATGGTATGCCAAGCATGTCTGAAAGCCTCAAAATCTACCTTGATGAGCATCACAAGCCAAATCATAGACTGGCTAGATGATTAACTAGTTTGACCTTCTCTGATTACATTAACTAACTGCTTTTAAATGAATGTGCCCATGGAAACCTAGGATAGTAGGTCCCTTGGTAGAGGAAATATTTCTAAATAGGGCAAAATATCAAATGAATTTGATCACGAAGCAAAATGTGGTATCTTGCCTCTGAAAATGTTCAGAAAGATATGCCACACCAAAATGTCTATGAAGGTTATCACCAAAGCTTGCCAAGTTTACCAAACACATTAGTAGTGACACATTGCTATGCCATTGTTGCCAATCTGTGCCTTCATATTTAACAATTCACAGCATTTATGTGATAGTCTCCCCCAAAACTCCATTATTGCATTTTTATTTCTCTCCTATTAATAGACAAAAGGTTATGAGGCTCTTGATGGTACTTCACTCACTTGTGTTCTGTTTCCTTGCATGTGCATCTCAATAATACGCTGTAGATTACTGGGTCAAAAATTTGTTCCCTTCTAAGCTTATCAGTAACAATTGTGTCTACTGACTTCTAAAATGAAAAATACCAAAGAAAACTGGGATAGCAAGAAGTGAAGTGAATCAACAAGATCTCACTCAGACCTGTTGTTTCATTTTAGAGTAAGTCTTCCATAAAGTGATGAGATGTCCCAGATGGCCAGCCAGAGACATTCTTTGAATGATGAGACAGGTCCCCAACAATAGTGAAGTGTTCTATCAATCCCTGAGTGCTGTAACAATATACATGTGCAAACATTCTGCCCCAAAGAGAGAATTCCTGGTAAAATAATTTGGCTCACTCTCCCAATTCAAACAACTGCAGATACATTCCAATGTGTCATTTTCAATAAAGATAGGTGGCCTGCTGCTGCTTCATACCGGAACTGTGCTGTGTGCTGTAAATAATAGGTAAGCGGCAGTTTAGTTATACATGTGTATGAAGTGCTTATGGCGATATAAATTGGAGGTTCTTCCACTGGCTCTACATCAAGCATTCCCATTCTTTGCACACTTCATAGGGTCATAGGGTACTCCCTCTCTCTTTTTTTATCCTAGAGTATTAAAATTTGAGGCAGCTATCAGCGTAAACGTTATGAACTTTCTCACTAGAAACTGAATTAAGTGGCAGCGTTAACGCACAGATAAGCTGCGCTGTGTTCCCATTCCAAGCCTGAATGATTCACTGAACAACTCGTGTTTGCCATTTCATGTGGCACCACGGGTACACCCATTTTCATGTTCTTGCAGTAACAATGCTATACTCTTGGAGAAAGCTTCTAGAAAGCCAAGCAGGAATAGTCAAAGTATAGAGTTGTGTCAGAAGCATTCAAAATGGATGGTTCTAAAGATGTGTGCCCTCACTTCTGGTTATTAATAAAGCTATAGGCACCCAATTTCTTTTCTATGTGGTTAATGAGACATTAGCCTTGCCAGTAGGTAAAGATTAGATTACTAGCTGTGCCACACGAAAAGAATTATAATCTTGACCCCTTGGCTTGATATAGTTTATTGCTGGTACAGCCCCTGTGGAAAACATTATGGAAGTTCCTCAAGAAAGTAAAGATAAAAATACTATATTATCCTATAATTCCTATACTGGATATTTAACCCTCAAAAACAAAACCACTAATTCAAAAAGATATATACATTCCTGTGTTTATTGCAACATTATTTATGATAGCCAAGGTATGAAATCAGTCCAAGTGTCCATCAACAGATGAATGGACAAAGACAATGTGGTTATATATATACAATGGAATATTACTCAGCTATAAAAAAGGATAAGGTCTTGCCATTTGCAACAACATGGATGGACCTTGAGGGTATTATGCTAAGTAAAATAAGTCAAAGAAAGAAAAAATACCATATGATTTCACTTATGTATGGAATCTGAAAAATTAATAAACGAACAAAAAAGTACGGACAGACCTATAAGTACAGAGAACAAAGTGATGGTTGCCAGAAGAGAGGGAGTTTAGGGGAGAGGAAGAATGGGGGAAAGGAGTGGGAGATATAGGCTTCTAGTTAGGAACTGAATAAGTCATGTGAATGAAAGGTACAGAATAGGGAATATAGTCAACGGTACTGTAATAGTGTTGTTTGGTGACAGATGGTAGCTACACTTGGTCAGCTGACTATGGTCAGCATAGCATAAGGTATAGAGAGGTTGAATTACTATGTCGTATACCTGTAGCTATTGTAACGTTGTGTGTGGACTATACTAAAATTAAAAAAGAAAAAAAGAGTTTATTGCTAGACTAAAAGAAGTAAGTCTGTCACAGAGAGGCTTTGGTTCCGGGACCATTTCCTGAGGTAAATAATCATTGGCAAGCCTACATGTATGTAATGGATAACTAGCATCAAAATGATTGAATTTTTTTAAGTCCATAAATATTTGTTCCAATTTTGAAACCAAAGCATACCTTCAGATTCTCAATGCCACATTATGTTCCTACGTATGAGGGCATATGTACTTGATCTCTTTTCCCTGTATTCTAGTCCTTGGGAAATTTCGGGAGGTCCTTACAAGACCTTACTACGTTTAGTATAAACTGTCAGTACAAGTTTGGGTATCATGATCAAGAAATTCTACTTGAAATATGTAGTTTACATAAACAGCTTGTCGAGAAGCCTTAATTGAGGGGAGGGCAGTATAAATATGATTTTCCCTCAATCACTGCTATTAAATCGGTATTAAATTTTGATACCTTAACCCTTAAAGAGAATGGGAGATCCTTGAAATCTCAGGATGATTTTGACAATTAAAACTTGGTTCAAGTTGGCTTAAACTTCAGTCATGTGTCAGCATCATAAAGCTCTTCTTCTCCCAACAGAGACTGAGCTTTTGGGCATGTGGAACAAGAGTGGAGATAGCAGCATCCATTACACTGTACACATCTCCCTTCCATCTCCATTTTTGATGTTGGTTTAGGGAAGAGAGATGAGGGAAAGAAGACAAACATCTTGTGTTTGTAACAGGGCAAGAGTGTTGCTGGCTTTTTTGACTAGTACTGACCGGCAATGCCCTCTGTATCATCACGGTTGGAATACTGACCTCTGTGGGCTACAAGTATACAGTTTAGGCTGTCTGTGGTGCTTCCTCAGTACTCTGCTAATACTCAGAATCAAGCTCAAGTCTTCAGCTTCTAAGCAAGAGTTATCTCCACATCCAGGATGGGGCAACCTCTGTTTTTAGGTGGAGGACCAGTAATGTCTCTTGGATCAGTTACCTTCTGCGATGTCCTAGACTCAAAAAAATTTCAAGTACTAGTACCCTTGCCAATCAGACAGTGGTAACAGGCTCTGAGTTGGAATAAAGAGTTACCTAGAATTTTTCTTTTCAGCTTTTGCATTAGCCAAGGTAAAAATCAGATTTAACATCCTATAATATTTAAATAGGAAAGGGGCGCCTGGGTGGCTCAGTCGGTGAAGCGTCCGACTTCGGCTCAGGTCATGATCACACGGTTTGTGAGTTTGAGCCCCCTATCAGATTCTGTGCTGACAGCTCAGAGCCTGGAGCCTGCTTCGGATCCTGTGTCTCCCTCTTTCTGTCTGCTCCTCCCCCGCTCACGATCTGTCGCTCTCTGTCTCTCAAAAATGAATAAAAACGTTAATTTTTTAAAATAAAAAATTAAAAAAAACTTTAAATAGGAAAAATGCTTGAGACACTATGTAAAGTAGCATTAAATTGCTCCACAATTTATGATTCATGTGACCTTGACTGAGTCACAATATTGCTGAGCTTAAGTTTCCTCAATTACAAAAATGAATAATAATAGTCCCTACTTCATGGTTATCTTAACTATAAGGATATGTTAGTTTAGCTATATGAATAAAAATCATTTTTTAAAATTCAGATATCTGTTACATGTTAAGATTAAAACTTGAACAATATAAACAAGGAGCAAAATTTATTTCTGCGATGATTTCACATGTAGATATTTTTTATCAAAGCTGTTTATTGCTGAATGGTTTCCAAATAGATTTTCTTTAATATTTCTCATTTTCTTGGAGAAATTATAGTTTTGAGGATGATTTAAGCATATCCACCTTTTCTAAACCAGTGAATCTCAAACTTCACCTAATATTACTCACAAGTGAATTCAAATGCATTTTGGTAGGCACAACCCTCAGACCTTCTGATTTAATAGAACTATAGTAGGGGTGATAGATTTATGTTTTGCCAAACATCCTCTGCTTTCCAAGGAATCTGAAGCAGATAATTCCCAGACCACACTTAGGAAAACATTGCTTTAAGATGAATGTGAAACTTCCTCATTAATGGATACCTGTGAATGTTTGCAGCTATGTATACTTAGGAATGTAAGGAATGCCTTGCACTAACAGAAAAAACATAGGGGCAACCTGCATGACATTGATTCTATAGTTACAGAAATAAAGTGATATTTTGAAATAATTATAGCTTTGCATACTTATTATGCACAGGCAACTCTATTACCAAAACAGTGTTTCTTAGAGTTGTAGAAAAGAAACTGACCTTGAAAGTAATACAGCACTGAATTATAACTACACTTAAGGGGAAAATGGCAAATCTCTATTTTTGTTATAGGAATAATGGATACTTCATAAAAGAAGCAAAGTGATGAAAGCAAATGATTTTTTTCCTAAGCATCTCTTCTAGAAAAAAATTTTTTGTTATGTTTTATCTCCACGTTAAATAAAATGGCATATTAAAAATCATGCAATAAATATGTGCTATGCTACATATTTGCCTGGGAAGTTTTTAGATTCTTGATTTAAATTTGTGATTTTCTCTTTCTGTCTCTGTCTATCCTTCTCTGATTCAGAGCATTTCTCTTATACCAAGAAATCATCTAGAAGATCTCTTTAGCATTTTGATGCAACTGATTACTTTCTTTTTGATCTGTGCCCCCAACCTCCTCCTAACCCTCACTAACAATAGCTTTATTCCCCAGACTAAACTTAGGTACAGTGAGTGAAATATCTCTGTTTCTGAGTAAGAAATACATTGAAATGTTAAGTGGCAATAAACACACCAGTGATCACAATGTTGAAATTTTTAAATAAAATAATGGACTATCTTACCACTTTGTATGCAGCAAGATAGTGATGCCATAAATGAGAAGGTCTTTTTTTCTAAAGTAGACTTATCTTTGTCTCTGATTCGGGAGCACCCCATCATTCAGACTTCTCCCCAGGGAATAGATTTGTAAGTAAAATTTGTAGGGGGAGGCTCATTGTTTATTCTGATATCTGTAACAGCCCATGATTTTGCAACTGGGCTTGTCCTCATTTAAAATAATTTTGGATCTGAACCAGAAAACTTGTGTTGTCTAGACTCAGTTTGATTTCCCATAGTACTTCAAATCAGTATTAGAGGCATTATATAAAAGACAAATTTGTTCTTGTGTCTCTTCATGAACAAAGCATAATTCAGTCCTGCAGAGAGCTCATTGCATTCAGACAACCAAAGCATGTGTGAACCTTATGTTATTCTGCCCTTTCTCAATATTTAAAAACTGATACCTATCTCTTCAAGAGGATAAGCGTTTTCCTAAGTTAAAAAAAATTTTCAGGGCAGGCTTGGCCTGCATTAACTCTATTGAATTCTTCAAATACATACCAAGTTAATGAAGGCTAAACCACGGTGGGCTAAATTTTTTGATAAATATCGAAGTCTTCTTTGATCCTGATAACCCACAAATGTTCAGCATGAGTGAGTTTTCACGGTCAGCATGCAGTGATTTTGATATTTAACTTAAGCTCTTGCCCAATGTGGTTTATTTCACTTATGTGGATGGTATGCTTAGAACTAAGAAGCAGGAAAAATTGGAAACAGCAGAAGGGCGCAAGACATGACATATAAGGCACTTTTCCCCATTTGGCTAAGCGTCTGCATCATTTACTTGTGGCTTCAAGGGCTCTCTCTTTGCATGTGAGTCCTTTTGAAGTAAAACAAACAAAAGCTCAGAGAACACTTCTTCATTTTATTTTACAGACCAGCCCTTGTCTGCTTTCTTTTACGAATCTGGGTCTCTTTTTCCCTTCATGGTAAAGTGGTAGGAAGTGAGGTAGGGTGAAGGTGGGTAAACAGGTATGCAGTGGAAATAACTGCCTTCTCTTTCAATGCTTCAGTGATAATAAATGGCAACCCTCAACAAATTCATTGTAAACTCAAAGTCCCCCAATTTTCCCTGGGGTCAGAAGAAGTCCAATCTCTAATTTGTTGGATTCAGTGGCCCTTAGGATTCAAATGGAAAGAGAGAAATGTGTCTATATAGTGTATACAATGTATATATGTAAGCTACACTGTGATTCCATTTAGATGCTCTTAGAAATCAGGACAGTGGTCATCCTTGTTGCGGGGGCGGGGGGGGGCGGTTGGAAGGAAGCATGAGGTGGCTTTTGACATGCTGATCATCTTATTTTACTTGATCTTGTTATTGACATAGTTATATTCAATTTTTGAAATTTGTTTGTGTATTTGTGATATATATACTTTCTCCATCCTTCTGTTTTTAAATGAAAAATAAATATATAAGTATATATGTAACCAATGTGTTCTTAATCTCAGCAATGTTGACATTTTAGACCTCTTATGTCTTTGTTCTTGGGGTTGTCCCGAGCACTGTGGAATATTTAGAAGCATTCTTGACCTCTACCTGTTAGATGGTAGTAGAATCTTTCTTCTCCCAGTGGGACAATCAAAAGTGTCTCCAGAATTGTCAAGTGTCTCCTGGGAAACAAAATCTTGAGAATCTCTGATAAAACCTATCATTGTAAAAGACTAGATGTCAAATGTGTAGAAGAAATAATCCCTTGAGATAAAATGGTATCATGATGGCAATGAGTAATATCATCAGGCTTGGAGAAGATTATGTGGGTTGGCATTACTTGAAACTCATGCTGCCTTCCAAATCATTAAAGTTTATTATAGTTTTGATGCACTGTGTTTCCCGCTGCTTAATGTTCATGCATAACTTCTATAAATCAAATACAGCCAATTCAGAAATGCTTTTGACAACTGATTGATTGATTAATCTCAGTTTTGAGCAGAATAATTGGCAAGAAAAGGGAACCCATTATAGGACTACATTATTTATAGAAACAAAAGGGCTCAAAATTACCTGCAAGACAAGTATACGAGGGTATTCTCAGTTCTAATAACAAAACCTTACTCTACAATTGGCTGTTGAGGCAGACAAGTAAGCAATTGAAAAGAATGAACGTTGCCCAATCTCTAGGCATGAAGAATTATTAATACAAGTTCAGATTGCTCACAACAACTGATAAAATTAGTAGTAACTGGGTTATTACAGAGACAAGCCAAACAAGAATTCTGAGATAAAGTACTGTGTATAAAGATTCAAACAAAAAGGTGTTTAAAAAATGAACATTAACATTCTAGGCAAACACTTTAAAAGGCTGTGGCACCAGACTCGCAAACACCAGCAAATCTTGATAACTCTTTTTATTAGGACAAAATGCTTTCTGTTTAAAGGGCATCCAACATGTTTTTGTTTGGCTTTTGTTTTGGTTTTGGGTTTTTGCTATGTGTATTTTCTTAAGACGACTTACAGCTTAAAAGGGAAAATAATGCCATCTGAATCCAATGTTTTACCAAGAACTGTTTATCAGTGTTTCATTCTGTGCACTCAGAGTATAAATGCTTTCTTTTTTCCTGAAGCCAGATTTGGATCACTCACTTGAGCTGGGCCTGGGGGAAAAGCACAGCGGGTCTGATGAGCTGATTAATTACCAGAAATCAAATGCCTTCCAGTCAGGAGCTCTGTGCTTGAAAGCAAGCACCAAGACTAGAGAAATGGCAAGATCCACATGCATGCATGGACAGACAGGAACACCTCAGGGATTAAGTTTCACTGTGGCCTGAAACAAAGGACTTAAGAATGATTGTTTATCCTTGGCAGTGTGACCTGTGCAATCTTTTTTCATATAAGGGCTTTAAGCATATGACTTTTAAAGTCAAAGAAACCCTGTTAAATCAACTTGAAGATTTTGTCATCTTAAAAAAAAAATCCACATGATTTTCTCATTGCTTTTCCACCCTTTTTCACACTCCTTGAAACTTAGGTAGTAATTCATAATTAAAGGTTAGGATATGTCTTATTTCAAGTCTTGTGTGCATAAATAGAACTCTTTGCAGCTGTATCGTAGGAAGAGCTTCTCATTTAAAGTGGAGTGTGTGTCTACCAGGGAGATATCAACAGAGACAGAATGATATGAAACGTTGGGAACAATATACTGCCAAGCTCTGAAAACTGGAACACCATTAATAATCATAGATGGGCAAGATCAGCCTGTTGACCAACTTTTCTCGTCTTCAAAGACCACAGAAATATGCAACTTATTCCCTCAATTCACTGTGTAGGTTGGTTTCTTCATGCTTAATATCCATAAAACCTCCATTAGAAGCACAGATCCATTTTTACAAAAGGACTAAGGTCAAAGTGTCCAGTACTGAATTCTCATGCAGGAGGTTTGCCTATTTTTAGTTGCTGTTTTTAAACTTCTGCTGTGGAGATAATTTGTTCCTCCAGAAATTGCTTTTGCAATTTACTCTCCACCCCCAGAGAAGCACCCAGAGGCAGAAGCCACAGCTGCTGTGCTGTTTCACAGGGAAGGTCAGAAAGTTGTGTGCTACCCTTAGTTACTGTAGACCCCAGCTTTGCAACTTCAGATCACTGAAACACCTGAGCTGCTCTCTTAAACAGATTTTTTTTTGTTGTTTTTAAAGAAAGGCTATGGATTAAAAAAGGCACTAGGGGCACCTGGGTGGCTCAACCAGTTGAGCCTCCAACTTTGGCTCAGTTCATGATATCACGGTTCATGGGTTCAAGCCTCATGTCAGGCTCTGTGCTGACAGCTCAGAGCCTGGAGCTTGCTTCAGATTCTGTGTCTCCCTCTGTCTCTCTTTCTGCCCCTCTTCCACTAGCACTCCATCTCTCTTTATCTCTCAAAAGTAAATAAAGATTAAAAAAAATTTTTTTAAAGAGGGCACTAGGCTGTGGAATAAATAGGTCATGGGGATAAAAAGCATGACATAAGGAACATCATCAATGAATTGTAACAGTGGTATTTCTAGACAGACAGTGGCTACACTTGAAGTGAACACAGCATAATGTGTAAATGTGACAAATTACTATGTTGTAACCTGAAACTAATGTAAACTTGTGTATCAAATACTTAAACATAAATAAATGAATAAATAAATAGATAGATAGATAGATAGATAGACAGACACTAGGCCAAATTCCTTCTAAACTACCCAAGTTTGTGTGTCTCAGAAAACAGATTGTGAGCTCTGAAAGTAAAACATAAAATTGTTCTTTAGTGTTGACTCTCTTTTCTGGTTGCCTTAGAAAGCTCTTCAGTGCTAAGTCAGTGAAAGAAATGAGATAAAAGTTCCTCAAATTTGAAGGAAGGATCAAAGCTGTATCATAAATACTTTAAGATTAACCAGCGGCAGGAGTGGGATTCATGTTCAAAACTACTTACAAGAGAGCCAATACCAAGAAGAGAAAACACGAGATGGAAATGCTTTAAGATGTGTGTAGAATTTATCAACTCTTGTTGTGCTGTGAGCATTCTCTGTTTCAGAATTCCCATCTTTTGTCCTATGTTCCCCTCTGGCACAGAAGGGTGTTGGGCAAAAAAAAAAAAAAAAGACAAAAACAAAAACAAAACTTCTTCCTGGAAGCCATGAATCAAATCACCCTTGTTTGGCACGTTCTTGTTAAGAAACCAAACTGCCATCCAGGTTGGTCATCCTTCTATTGCTAACTAGAAAATTATTCCTCTCTCCTATGTGTAAATTTCAAGACTAAAAGCATATACTAGTATATGAATTGCAGAGGAAGACCCACAGATAGAAACTAGCTGGACTAGAAAACACTAGAAAATAGAAAAAAAAAAAAAAAGCAAACAACCTAAAGTAGAAAAAAAACTGTGAAAATCACAATGACCCGAAAGTTTATCTATAGAAATGAAAAAAATCAAGTGTTTTTTGAAGTTAAATAAATTTGTTTTCATTAGTTATGCTTTTTTTTTTTTTTTTTTTTTTTTGCCAGCCCTTTACCTTTTTTATTTTCTCCTGTACTGAACTCAGGCTTTAGTCCCTGCCTACTCTGACCTACCCTTCACTCTCCAATGATTTACTTAGACTTTCCTCTATTTGTTGGGGGAATACGATGATGAAAATGGGAATCCATTTCTGTCCCCAAATAGCTCATACCTACACTCTCAATACCCACTTTTCTATTCTTATTCATTAATCTACCCCACTGTTAAATGATAATTATTCTCCCTATTTATCCTTTTCCCCACATTTCCTGTATTCTTTATTTTTTAATTACTTGAAATGATTTGTATAGATATTAAATATTTATGGAGTTCTACATATTTACCTATGGTGCTGCTATTTATTGGTTAACTTGGAGGGGATTTGTTGAATATTTTGCAAGAAAATGAAGGTTTAGCGACATGTTAAAAATTATTTTCAAAGATAGTCTCCTCATTGGACAAGTGGTAATCATTTATGGATGATATCTAACCCTGGGCTTCTTTGATATGATATTTTGGAGAAGTAATTTTTACAAAAATTACATTTGAGTTTGAAATGCATTGCATGATTCCCCCCCACCCCCACCCCCCAACCCCCGCCCTTTTGGAAGAGAATTTACCCTTCTAATTATGTTTACCTTAGGCTAATATTAAAATTGGTTTGCATTCCTTGACATAAAAACTGCCTCAGGGAGAGGTCACAGAAAGAGGGACTTGACCCAGAAACTTGCAGACAAGGGAGAAGTCTGCCCACGGGTGCAGATGTAACCTAGATAATTCAGAAAGTGGATAAGCCACAAACATATAACCAAGAGGCACTTGTCTCTAAAAAGTGAACTAGAAATCTTATTAAAACTTTGCTTTCTTGCTAATTTTTTCTATTTTTTTAATTCTTTATCCCTGTTCAGATAAAAATCATAAAAAAATATTTCTTATTCTCACTTTCTATTTTACCATTTTCTTTTTGCCTCTTTAGAAGAAAATATTCTAATATGGGGGTAGTCCAGAGCAAAAATAATTCAGTTGGCTTTACTTTGACAGAATTTTAGTTATGTTCTTTTTCCTGTTTTTCTTTTCCTACCCTAGATGCACTTATACATAACTTGGATGACATCTCTTCTTTCCCACATCATCATTAACTCCGTGTAGGAAATAATAACAATTGTAATTAAACAGTGCTTTTCTCCAGTGAGCTCCAAGTGATGTACAGCCATTATCTCAGGTGTGGACATACTATTCCTGTGAAGTAGGTAGTAGTATTCTCATTTCACAGATGGGAAATCTGTGTCATAAAGAGGTTAAATGAATTGTCCAAGGTTATGCAGAAAATTACTGTATGTTCAAGCCACATGGTGTACCCTCTTTTAGAAACTACTACTTAGAGAAAAGCCATGTAATATCTTATTAGCAATACATTTGTCACTAATGACTGGGATCAACATAAAGATGCCCACTGAAGACTTCCAAGTATGAGGTAGTCAATAGTCAGATGAAAAGATATACAAAGAGAAGAAATATATGCTCCCCAACCTGAAATATAAACTCCGTCATTCAACAGCAAGAACAGCAAGGCTTTTATTGAACTCCTGTTAGGTGCCAGCTACTATACTAACACTGGGACTGTAATTATGAAGACTCAGTCTTTGCCTCAAGAAACTCAAAAGTTGTTGAACAGAATGGAAATTTGTTTTAATGTTTATTTTTGAGAGAGAGAGAGAGAGAGAGAGAGAGAGAGAAGTGGGGAAGGAACACTGAGAGGGGGTGGGGAGACACAGAATCTGACTGGGAACACAGAGCCCGATGTGGGGCTCAAACTCATGAACCGCGAGATCATGACCTGAGCCGAAGTCGGACGCTTAACAGACTGAGCCACCCGGGTGTCTCTACAATGGAAATCTTTAAGAGATACTTCCATTTATTTTAAGGAAGTGTATAAAGCTGTGTGGTCACTTGCTAAATGGGTCCAAAATACGACTTAGAGCTCAAAGACCTCACAGAATTATTTGATACACATCTCAGATCGTTCTGATTTCCCCCATACTACCCAAGTCACACCGTACACGGGGCATTGAGTTTACCTCTAAAAGGGGTTACTTTTAATCTTCTAAAGTATTATATTAAATAATAACAAATTACATATACATATATGTATAGGTATGTATATATACACATATTTTATAGATTTCATAATCCTTTTGTCAGGACATCAGGGAATTTTTTACATAGTAAATGAATAAGATTGAGTGTTCAAACTCTTAAGACATCTAATTTGGAGACTTAAATATGTTTCAGTTTGACTGTGCTTCTCTCAACATCCAGATTGCAGACCGAGTGTCTTCTCAGCAAGTGTGTTTTTATTGTCATATTTGAATATCGATTATGTCACGTATATTGGTTATCTTCATCAATCTTCAAAATACTACTTTAAAGCTACTTTAGTCTTCTTCCTTCTTTTTCCCAGTCTGCACTCAACCACAGAGTAGCTTTCCCTAATCACTCACCTATCTCCACCTTGATGCTACAACTCACCATCTAGAAAACTGTCTCATAAGCTTCCTACACAAGACTAAGAACATAGCATGTGGAAGTCATTAAGGACATTTTAAGTAGCTTGCACATTCAGCACATGCCCCGGGCCTAAAGCATAATATTAACCACGTTATCTATGTCAAGTTCACCATTCCTCTGCCTTATAGTCGTACAATTGAGAAATAGTATTGGCTGGTAACTTGTACTTCCAACTTTTGTGTTGCCATGAAACCATCTCTCTAGGTGCGAGTTCTGATTCTTATGTAAAAATCCACACCTTTACAGATGTGTATAAAAAGACAGATCTCCACACATGTTTTATGTATTAACTAAAAGTCTTTTCTTTAAAATGCAATGTAAGTTCCATTTTTTTTTTTCTAGCTCAACTGAGATATAATTGACAAAGAAAGTTGTGGAAGTCCTTCCATGTGAGACAACATGGATTAAACTGGAGGGCATTATGCTGTGTCTCACTCAGACAAAGACAAATACAGCATGGTATCACTTACATGTGGAATCTTAAAAAAAAAAACAAAAAAAAGTGTTAATAAATTAATCCATCGTCCACTTCCATTTTTTTCTTTTTTTTATTGTAAGTTTTGTTCTATAAATCTTTTCATATGTCCTTGCTTTGTTAGCTCAAGGTCTTAAAGGTTTGTGAAAATGTACTATCTTCCAAACAGATAATAAAATGTTTTTATTATCCAATTATTATTGCCATATTTTTTCTGGACACAAAGACAGAAACATAGGCAAAGATATTTGAAAAGTTTGCTTTTGAGGAAATCATATGTTCTAGGACAAACTGCAATGTCCTTATTGCCCACATTCATTAGTCAATATCAAGTTTCTGCTCTGTTTTGTCTACTCATATCTAATCTCTTATATTTACAAAAACTAAGTGTCATATTTGTATATACTCTTCAGGTTTTGTTTGTGATCAATACTGTCCTTGCTCCATAGCTATTCAAAATTGAATGTCAGAACCTTGGGAACAATATGTATTGATGTGAGTCTCTACTGTGCACCACTGTTCAAAATTCCCCTACTGACTTATAGTATCTTTCTTCTTTATGGTGAATATCAAAACATCTAATTACAGTAACATAGAACAGTTATGTGAATGACTTCCTTTTCTGGGGTATTGGGGTTGGCGGGCGGAATATACCTAAATAAGCTATGATAACCAAATAATCTTCCTTAATTAAGCACACAATGTAATTCATTTGAAATGCAAACCCTAAAGAGAGACAATGGAGATTAGAAGAAAACCCATGAAGAAACTCCATGATTGTGTTCACTACCAGCATCTATTTTTAGTTTTCAAAAAATTATCAAATCTTCTTTAAGAGAAAGAAACATACGTCATCGACACTTCTAAAAATAAAGGTATAAATGTTGAGGGAACTATTCTTGCCTTTTGTTTTTGTGGTGCTGCTTTTACTGTTCACTGTTGTTTTAAGTATGCAGATGGGTGTGGTGGAAAGAAAATGAAGTATGCCCTTACAGTTCTAGGTGCACCTTGAAAAGGTCAGGTCTACAGGTCTATTGTTTTTCTTTTGTGGTTCTTATTGTTGAAAAGGTAGCAAGGTCTTTTGTAGAATAAACTCTTCTTTGTATGTTTTTCCCCCCACATTGTTTCTAGTACCAATTAGAAGAGCAAAGAAGTGCAAACTCCTGAATCTCATTCATTGGTTAAGATGTATCAAGTGTTTATTAAGGATCTACCATGTGCCTTCACTGTTCTATAGATTGGGGATACAATGGGGAATAGGGATTCTCAAGATTATAGAGTGAAAACCTGGAGAGAAATGAGGAGGCAAGATGGAATATAAAATTATTGCAGATAGTAACCATTGCTGTGGAGAAAAGAGACGCCTGGAGCAGGACAGAGTGGGACTGTGTTGTGGGGGGAGCTCTACTTAAGAAAGGGCAGCAGACAAGACAACTCTAAAGAGATAATATTGAGGCTGATATCTGAATAATGAAATTGAGACAGTCAGCCAAAGACCTAGGGAAAGTGTGTTTCTGACATAGGAAACTACAAGTGCAAAGGCAAAGAGGTAATAACAAATTTGGCATGTGAGGAAAAGACATAGTAAGAAAATTGAGCCAGTGCAAGACATGGAGGAAATGAAGTCCAAGAGATAGTTGAAGGCCAGATTAGGAAGGTCTTGAAAACCATGGCAAAATGATTGCATTTTACTATAACCTAAAATCAAAAGCTTGTGTATGGTTTTAAGCAAAGGAGTGCTATGGTAAGGTTTATATCTTTAAAATATCCTTTTGTCACTGATGTGGAAAGGGGATCTGAGGGAAATGAGGCTAAAAGAAAGATCAGGTAGCTACTACAATGGTCCAGATAAGAGACGATAGTAATTTGAACTTGAGTGGTTAAGAGAAAAAATTATGAGAAGTAGTACAGTTCAGGAAAGCTTTGAGATTGAGCCCAAACTACCTGCTGATGGATTGTGTGCAAGGAATGAGGGAAAGAGGAATTAAGCACACATCCTGAGCAATTTGGAAAATGATAGCCCCATCAACTGGCATAAAAAACAACAGGGAAGGGTAGGTTTAGGAAGATGGGAAAATTAAGAGTTC
This sequence comes from Panthera tigris, assembly GCF_018350195.1. Taxonomy (NCBI): domain Eukaryota; kingdom Metazoa; phylum Chordata; class Mammalia; order Carnivora; family Felidae; genus Panthera; species Panthera tigris. The sequence goes on from NC_056667.1 coordinate 67,503,796, forward strand.
TGCCTCCTGACACAAGAATGGCCTCTGCAATCTAAGAATGATATAGACATGAACCACTGGCCGCTGCTTGATTGCTTCTAGGGGTAGAACTTTCACTACTTTGAAAGCAGTACTAAGCACATTCTGTGCCTAATCACAATTTCCATAATATTCCTATGAGAAAACTGCTACCTTTATAATCTCCATACAGATGACAAAATTAAGATTTAGAGAGGTTACATAATTTGTGCAATAAACCACTGCATTTATACACTCTGAAATGCTATCTATCAGGAAAAGAGCTCCTAGTGGAGGAAACATTATCCCAGAGAAGATTCCAAGGCAGAAAGCAATTCCTACATCTCTGTGAAATGGATCTAGATCAGGAGATTTGGTCAGAAGTTTCAAGACAGAGTATAAAAAGCAGACCAATATTAAAGGAGGACTAGCAGCAAACTGCCTTTGCCATTAGACTGGAAAAGTTTGCCAAACTCCCCTGTGCCATTAGACTAAGTAACATAAATTCTCTCTCCCTGAGAAGAAGTTGTTCCAGAAACCAGAGATGGAACTCAACTTGCCAGTTGGCTGTTAAGTAATTCCAGTTACATGGATTGGAAGGCTGCTGGTTCAGGAATCATTCAGTCATTTTGAAGGCAGTTGAATCTCGTATACGAGGCATTGCTGATGGGACAGAGCACAAAAAAGTTGTTCAAACATTTGTTTCTATCAGGCTCAGGCCAGGTCTGATGTTAGGTAGAATATTGAGAATTCGCTGCTCAGGCTAAAGAAACTGATGTTTAATGTTTGATGTTAGAAGTTACTTGTTCATCTTTCTCACCAATGGATGGATTGTTTTCCCTTCAGATTCTCTTCAGAGAGAAATTTCTTTCCAAAAGAAGTTTAAAATATCCCCTTGCAGTTATGATCAAGTGGAGACTGCTGATCATTGTAGACCAGGCAAGACAGAGCACTGGGATTTGAAAGATTAAAAACATCATTTTAGGGTTAACAAGTTAAGACCACAAGACATTTTTTTTTTAACACTGGGAGAAAGAGTAATCCAATTTATCCCATAAAAAGTGTGTAAGGTCCTATTTTAATTCCTTAAGTGAAAAGACTTAAAAATTTATATCTGGGGCTCCTGGTGGCTCAGTCAGTTAAACATCCGATTTTGGTTCAGGTCATGATCTCAAAGCCCATGAGTTCGAGCCCCGGATCTGGCTTTCTGCTGTAAACGCAAAGCCTGGTTGGGATCCTCTGTCTCCCTCTCTTTGCCTTTCCCCTACCCACTCTCCCTCTCTTAAAAATAAGTAAACATTTAAAAAAAGTTATGTTCAGACCATATGCTATAATTTATTAATGTGGCTTAATGAATTAATTCAGTTGTTTTTAAATATAACAGCTAATTAATGAATTAATTCAACAGATACTGTGTAAGTGCCCGCTGAGCTTCAGCAACTGTACTGGGTGTTGGATACAATGTTGGGACACAATCTTTGCCCTCTTGGAGTTCACAGTTTGAGAAGGCATGCAAACAAACAAATAAACATGTGCAACTGCAAATTCTGAAAAGTGGAAGGAAGAAAAGAAGAAAATTCAGTGGAGACAATAAAAAGGATGACTTACTTCAGATTGGGTGATCTAGGAAGATTTCTCTGGGAAGGGGAAATTAAACTGAGATCTGAAAAATAAGGACTCAGTCAAATGAAGAATTGGGGGAGGAGGAAAGAAATGTAGGCCGTTGGTCCAGCCCCTGCAATGATTCAGGACTTGGTGAATTCAGGGAGTTGAAAATCACAGTTGTGTCAGGAGGGAGATGACAGGAGGAGTGAGATGAGGTTGGAGAATAAGAGCCAGATCATGTCTGATTAAGACATGTGGGCATTTTCATATGCTTGCCTCCAAATGTAAGAGAAACCAAGGATGTGGCATCACCTGATAGAGGTTCTTCGAAGACCACACCAGCTGTTATGTCAGTAATGGATTAAAAGTGGGCAAGAGTAGGGGCACCTGGGTAGCTTAGTCGGTTGAGTGTCGGACTTTGGCTCAGGTCATGATCTCACAGTCCATGAGTTCCAGCCCCGCATCGGGCTCTGTGCTGACAGCTCAGAGCCTGGAGCCTGCTTCAGATTCTGTGTCTCCCTCTCTCTCTGACCCTCCCCGGTTCATGCTGTGTCTCTCTCTGTCTCAAAAATAAACAAATATTTAAAAAAAAATTTTTTTAATTAAAAAAAAAGGGCAAGAGTGGAAGTAGAAAGACATACTATTAGGCTATATTTCAAATACAGACTATTGATGGCTCAGCCTAGGACAGAAAATGTCGTAGAAATGGAAAGCAAACTATAGATGTTCATTTTGAAGGTAAAAGCAGAGCTTACCGATGTGCTGTAGCTACAAAAGAAGAAGTGGGTAAAAACAACAATTTCCAAGCTTGAAATCATGGGTAGATAGAATTAATATAAAGGACACCAACATTATTTTATTCTATTCTAATTTAATTTTTCATATTTAAATTTTTTGTTTTGCCAAATAAGCAATTATTTCTCTAGTTTTTTAAAGAATGAGAGGCACTTTCCCTTAAGAGCTCACATAAAGAGAGAAGCCAAGCCTTATTCTTAGAGACTTTCTCCTTTGCCCTCATGAAATATTGACAGGGTTCTCTCCCCATTTCCCAGCCCAGGCACAAAGAGCATAACTGCCCACAAGGGAAGATTCTGGGGGGATGGGATACAGAAGAATATGGGACATTTCTGGTATGGTATAAAGGTTATACTTTCAGTTAAAGGAAATAGAATGGTTTTTTTTCTTTACTTTTTAAAATTTTAAATTTAGCAATGCTATCTGTCTTACAGCTACTTAATTACCAAAAGAAGCAGAAAAAAAAGAGATTTTTAGCCTAGTTATTAGGCGAATGCCAAAGAATAAGTATGTTTTCTTATTTAACAATTTTTAAATTCCTCAGAAGCAGAATATGTTAGACACACACACACACACACACACACACAGAGAGAGAGAGAGAGAGAGAGAAATAGAGAGAGATGGAGGCATTTTATTTTGGTTCCTTTAATAATAAGAAATTGAGATTATGTCCTATGACATAGAAGTTGGCCATTAAAATATTAAAATGTGTCCCTAAGTATAGCACTTAGACTGATCAGAGCATGGACATTTCTATGCCACACCTTCTGCTAATTTTAAACTAAATTTGAATCTGTTACTAAATGCAATATATCATCAGATCTAAGTTTTCTGTGTTTGTACTTATCAACGAGATATAGCTACTGAACCCAAATATTTGATATCAAAGTACAGTGGCTTTGACTGGTTGGCTTGCATAATGCCTTGAATGAGACTGCCTTCTACTACTGAGTACCTGACTTGAGTCAGAATTCAAGTTTGGGTTCATTGGAATGGTTTTAGAGCAAAGTTGACTTAATTTTGACCTTTTTGAACTCTACTAGGAAGAATCTAAATATTTCATGTACAAGAAGCTGGTCAGCATAGAAACAGTATTTATTGAGCATGGAACAAGTTTATGAATGGAACAGAGGCTGCAGATCACTAGGAAAGAAGTAGTAGATTTCATCTCTCTCCTTAGGAAACTTACTATGCAATGAAAAAGACACGTATAGTATCTGTTGCCTTATGGTCTCTCACTTACACAACCATAACCAGAGGTGACCGTATGCACAAAATCAAATAATAATAAATTAAAAAGCCTAGAAATTTAAAAGATAGAAGAAGACAAGGGAAAGTGTCCACAGCAGAGTAATAAGTATTATTCATGGGTTGACTAAGCATGGCTTGTTGGTTCAGTGGATTTAAAATTGAAAAGACCTAATCATAGAGTATGAAATACCTTGGCTGGCCCCCCATTTTAACAGACATTCAAACACAGACACACCCACCCACACCCACCCCCACACCCACACACATACACACACTTCTCCTTAACTGGGAGTATAGCTGCTTAAGATTTCTAAGTAAAATGCAAAAGCTTTTTCATCAAGTCCAAGGTCTCGGGTCATTATGTTAAAAGCTATTCATAGTGGTACTCAGTTATAAGAGGCCAAACAATTATTTTCTGAATAACTGGGTTAAAACAAGCAAACAAACACGTGCCTTACAAAAAGTATTCCCACACACTCTCACTCAGAGACACAAAGTTACCCACATCCTTCAGCTTTAGTAATTTGTGTTCTTGGAGTTCATTTTAACCTTCTACTATAGTTCGATTATCTAATTTCCATATTCATTACTCAGTAAGGAGTCTGATCACATTAGATGTTATACAACCCTCATGAGCATGGAAAAAATAACTTCTGCGTATGATGACTATTTCAACTTGAAAACACTGTGGGACACACTCACAAAGCATACACTCATTTTACTGGAGAAAGGAAGAGACAAGAACTGTATCTGGAGGCAAAATTGCATTAAATTTGGATACACAGATGAATGTCTCAGTGTTTAATTGTTCAATGAAGCCTTCAAGAATTCTGTGAGTCTAAGTGATAAAAAGAGAATTAAAGGGCCCCCTAAGAATATATGCTTTTCTCAGCTGGCTCTTTCACTTTTCCCCAAACTTACAGAAAAGCAGAAGTGCCAGGAAAATGTGAATGAATGTTATGGAGCAGCAGGGCCCCACTTTGTATAGTTTGACGTGTGCATATAAGCAATTTTCAGGCCAGCAACACCCTACAATAAAGTCACTCCTGTTTGTGACCGTTTAGTAGGTCTTGAGGTAAATTTAGTAGCTTCTGACTGGTCGTTTAAGGAAATGAAATCAAATATAAACTCACACTTCATTACTAATAAAATCATATTCAGAATTAACTGTGATTTTTGCTGCACCCTTACATGTAAGTATTGTTGCAGAAAGCATTCATTTGACATACACACAGGTTCTTATTAGGTCACAAGATAAAATAGATTTCTTCCTTTGAGCGGAGGTACTTAAAGTCTTAAAAAACCTTACCAGGAGGAGGTATTACATCATTGACAATTCCTTGTGAAAAAATAAATGAGTTGTCTAACCAAGGAGAATGGTTCCAGCACTCTTCCAAAGAGGAGGAGGCCAAGGGGAGGTGCTGTATATGGAGCTAGGTCCCTCAGGACGCAGCACTGGAGCCTTGAGTGGATTCATACCAAGAGGGAGGTGGTAAAATGAACAATGTCAAGCACCACTTACGTGACAATTTTGTTCTGATCCAAACCTGGAAAGATGACCCAAAGCAGGTGCTGGGTCTTTGTTGAGTAACAGGATGGCTGTAACCCTGGAAAATCCTATTTTGCCTAAAATCTCTAGGGTTACTTCAAATAGAACCCGGAACTAACTCAACCCAAGTGACTACTAGAACAGGTTAAATCTAATCAGCAGGACTGACAGACATACTGCCTTGGGGTCTGCAGCTCTTCATCTCTAGTCTTGACTAGTTCTCAGACTGGAAAGGCAACAGCCACTGACAGAAAATAGCTTCCAGGAACTGAGTTAGGGAAACAAGTTCAAATTATCTGAAAATGATTTTTAAATAAGTCAATATATATTCTAACCCAGTGAAATAATGAAGGATTTCAAGCAGAAATGGACATAACAAAGCAAATATTGTATTGTAATGATTAATAATTTTTAAGATTTGGCCTAAGAGAGTCACAGATTAAAACATAATTCAAGTTTAAGATGTAGAATTAATATATTTTCTGTTTTATATTATATTCTCAAATTAAAATGAATTTTTACTAGGTATATAGCTGGCATTGGAATATTCAAAAGAACTTAACACAACTTATTCACCAGTTAGTCAGACACTGAAATATCAACCAATAGCCAACATTTACCTGAAACTAGATGAGGCTTAAAGAGTAAAGGGAAAATCATTCGCCAGGAATTTAAATCCTGTTATCATTTCTGTAAAGGATTACAAAACTGAGGCAAAACGAAATGAAAACTCAGCTTTTAAATATCTTCAGATTCCCCTCAATCCAACAGCTTCCACCTTCTGTTCTAATTGTGCCTTTTGGATCCTTCCTTCCTTCCTTTCATCAATCAATAGGTACATCGATCAATGTACAACATTTCTACAGTTGTGGTTGGAATACAAATTTAAATACATAGGTTGTGATCTCAAGAAACTTCTGTCTTGATTAATTGGCATAGCTGGGGAGAAAAGGCATACTAATAAAACCATAAATGACAATGCAAGAGAGAATCTGATAAGGCTCCAAGTGTGTGATGAGACAAGGTCTGTGGGAGTTCAGAGGTGGGAAGTACTACATGGTTGGGCCTTGAAGCACTGATAATAATCAGAGGGTTTGAGTCATAAGGACAGATTAAACTCCAAGTCAGAAAAATACAGTGAGCAAAAGCACCAATGTAGGAATGCTTTAGATGTCTTCAGAGACCAATGAATGTATCTGGCAGGCTATCGCAAAGGATTTGTAGAGTAGGATTTAAAAAAAAAGATGGGAAGGTAGGTGGAGGAAGATGATAGCCATTGTATCTAAATTCTTGTACCCCTTCTGAGAATCTAGAATCTAAACAGATGTCTAGCATGTTTGCATAAGGTAACCCAAATATGCCTTTCTTCCTCCTTCTCTCTGTCTCTCCCTCACCTGATTGGATCACGGTTAGATACTTGGCACAGGCTGGATGAACCGGATTATCTGTTCTGGAAATTTGGAAATTGTGAAATTGAGGTATTTAGCTTTAGAAAGCAAAACAGCATGATCATGGAAGCAGAGTAAATGCTGTGGCAAACCAAAGGCACAAGCAAACTGTGGTTACGATGGGAAAGCAGATGACACATAAATGAAGGGGGTGGGTGGGGGAACGGGAGCCAAACACAGAGAAATACATAGGACACTGAATATACAGCACCTGGGACTAGACTACCAGGAGTCAGTCCCAGCTATTCTTCTAACAAGGGTGTTGATATTGGGAAAGGTACTAAACTTTTCTGTAGAGTAGGATGAAGTAGGACAAATCCCCTTTGGGCTGTTGTAAGATTTAAATGAGACTGGAGCGCCTGGGTGGCTCAGCTCTCTCTCTCTCTCAAAATGAGTAAAATAAAACTTTAAAAATGAGATAATATACACAAAGTGTTTAGAACAGCACTGGGCACACAGTAGGCAATGTCAACCATTATTATCATTTTTCAGTCCTGCCTATATTTCCCACACGTGGATCCCTCTGTTCTTAAAAATTCACCCCTCAAAAAACAAACAAACAAGCAAAAAACCATCCTTGTTTGTTTGAGTTAGTTTCAACTGTCCTATTTTTCCTGCAGCCAAATACTTCCTGACCTGAATGACTTCAAAAATAAACTTGGGTCACACAAGAAACATCTCAAATACTAGGCTCAGTAATGTGAATTCAAAACACTGAGATTTTCTTCTTTTTTGATCTTCTTCCCTCAATCAACCCATTTCCCAGAATTCAATCATATACACTCACTCTCCCACTTTCCCCAAATTTCCAATTTGATGAAATGTAGTGAAATAGAAAAACTTTAAAAAACTACAGCAAATATTTATTTCCATGTCTTTTGCTCTTTCCAAAAGCAATTTGAATCTGGGAAATTTGTTTAGGATTTCCTATAATTTTCAAGATGCTTAGAATTAGGGGAACTTAAACCAAGACCACCACAGACTTTTTTTTATGTGATTATTGCCTAATCTGCATTATGCAAGAAATACCATATAACTTTTGTTTCTAAACAAATATAAGAAACTCAAGTTTTACGAAGTATTGTGGGTTTCTTTGTTTTTTAACCCCCACCTCCCCACCCCCCTGAGTTTTTTGAGTTAAGTGCTCTATAGCAATGCATTATTCCTTGGATATTTTATTCATGTAGGCTCAAAGTTGGGACCTGGAGAGGATTTTAGAATTTTACCATGCTATTTAAAAAAAAAAAACTATTAGGCAGTTTTCATTAGCTGTAAAAAGATATTCCACTTTAAGTAGGTATGTTTAATGTTAATTTGGGGGGAACTTTTCAAAATTCAATTAGTTTTCAATATCTCCTTCAGATTTTTGCGTATTTTATATACAGAGAAGAAAACAGTGACCCTCACAAGATCATCTGTAACAGTTTGTGGGTAATATTGAAGTCTGCAAAGTAGATTATTCTCAAAGAATGAAAAATATATAGTAACCATATTTCTATTATTACAGCTTGGTCTGAATATGATAATCCTAATTATGGCTTCTAATAAATACCTAAATTCAATAACAAAGCTTTTAGCAAGGCATTTTAAATTTATTCCGTAATACTTATAACAGTACAGAGATTTTTGTTTCAAAACAATAAATCGTATAAACAAAATTGTATTTATGTGTTACCCTCTGTTTCTAAATCTAAGTTAACCAATAAGTAAATAGATATTTTTCATGTAATTTTTTTAGCTTTTAGTTAAAAATTAAATTTAGATTGGGGCGCCTGGGTGGCTCAGTCGGTTAAGTGGCCGACCTCGGCTCAAGTCATGATTTCACGGTCCGTGAGTTTGAGCCCGCGTCGGGCTCTGTGCTGACAGCTCAGAGCCTGGAGCCTGTTTCAGATTCTGTGTCTTCCTCTCTCTGACCCTCCCCCGTTCATGCTCTGTCTCTCTCTGTCTCAAAAATAAATAAACGTTAAAAAAAATTTTTTTTTTTAAAAATTAGATTTACAGAAAAGCTGTACAAATAGTAAAGAAAGTTCTTGTTTACCCTTTACCCAGTTTCCTCTAATGTTAACATCTTACCTTATCATGGAACATTTTTCAAGGCTAAGAAATTAACAATAATATGATACTGTTGGCAGAGCAGAGACTTTATTCAGACTTCACCAGGTTTTCCACTAATGGCCTGACATGTTCATGGGACTAGACTACCAGGAGTTAGTCCCAGCTATTCTTCTAAAAAGGGTGTTCATATTGGGAAAGGTACTAAACTTTCCTGTAGAGTAGGATGAAGTAGGACAAATCCCCTGTGGGCAGTTGTAAGATTTAAATGAGACTGGGGCTAATCTAGCATACCATGCTGTATTTAAGTCTTCTATGGTACCCCTGAGCTGTGACAATTCTCAATCCTTTTCCTGTGTTTCACTACCTTGACATTTCTAAAGATGCTGGTCAGGTATTTTGTAGAATGCCCTATTTGGGTTTGCCTGATGTCTTCTCATAATTAAACTGAACTTACAGATTTGGAGAAGAACATCACAGCGGTAAAGTGTCCTTTTCACCTCACACCTTATGAGGATGTGTATATCAACGTGACTTACTGCTGGTGACGTTAATCTTTATCGCTTGTCTGCCTGCTTTCTCTGCTAGTTTTCCCTTTCCAAATTCTATTTTTTTGGAAGCAAGTTACTAAGTCCAGCCTATACTCAAGGGATGGGGAACTAAATACCATCCCTCCCTGACCCTAGAGGAGAAACGGTTTGTAACAATTAACAAATATTTAGGAAAAGCTACTTTGAGGCTACCCAAACATAGTGTTTCTCCTTAATGTTTCACCCAATTTTAGCATTCATCAGTCGATTTGCCTGCTGCAGTTATTACTGCTGTATTCTAATTATGATTTTCTATTTCCCTCATTCCATGTACATTTATTACTTGGAATTCTGTGAGGAAAATGTAGCCTTTCTCCAGCATTCATTTATTTATTAATCATTTATATCAGTGTGGATCCATGAGTACTTAATTTTATCCTTGCCTTATAATCCAATATGATTATTACTCATTTTATTGCTCAAAATGATGCAGATTTGGCCATAGGTGACTCTTCTAAGTTGACTCTAATGTCCTTTTAAAAATGATCCCATCCTTTTTTTCTTTATTTTCTTTTTCTTAAACACTTCCTTACTGCTCCAGGCTCATTTTTATTTCCTCGTCCAGTCCTAGAATCAGTCATTTCTCCAAGGAAACTTGCTTCCTTCCATTGGAAATGGTATTTAGAAACGAAGATCTGGCTGCTTATTGGTAGTACGTGTCACTAGCACCTCAAATACAGTAAAATGTTTTGAGTACAACTTACGGAACAGAGTTAGGAAAGATATGTACCAGCCCATGGATATAATTATTTCTGTATTTATCTGTCTGCGTCTATTAAAAATAAACATGAGGTCAACCTTATTTGACACTGACAAAATTTCCAAATGTAAATTTGAAGTCAGCACAGATTTCATTCAAATATTTGCACATTTAGACCACGAATTTTTTTTTTAATTTTTTTTTAACGTTTATTTATTTTTGAGACAGAGAGAGACAGAGCATGAATGGGGGAGGGTCAGAGAGAGGGAGACACAGAATCCGAAACAGGCTCCAGGCCCCGAGCTGTCAGCCCGACGCGGGGCTCGAACTCATGGACCGTGAGATCATGACCTGAGCCGAAGTCGGCCGCTTAACCGACTGAGCCACCCAGGCGCCCCTAGACCATGAGTTTTTTTAAGCACCTTCTGAGTCATCAGAGATTTCATCAAGTTCACTCTTCTCTAATGTTTTAATATTCCAATACACTGAATTTATTTGAAATATGATAAACACATTACATAGTAACCAGAGATTTATATTATTATACTTTCATTCCACAAGCATTTATTAAGCACTGAGAGAAAAAGCAACAGTAAGACTTACAAGGCTGCTTCCCTCATAGAGTTTTTATTTAGAGACTAATATGCATTATTTGTACTGATTTAATTGCCTATAATATACTGAGTATAGTTTGTTTTGTCACAAACATACCCTGAAAATGTTTCCTGCCCTCAGAATACTTGCTGTCTAAGGGGGCAATATGAAGTTGTCATGAGGTTTAGCTTCATCACATAAAAATATAGCGTATCAGTACATACCTCAAATTTTATAAACTTAAATTTCTTTTAAAAATCCCTTTTTAAATGCCTTTCTCAGAAAAAAAATGCCTTTTCTTAATAAGTTTTAATAATCAAAGTAAAAGTGTTGAAATGTTTATTATAAGAAGTATTTAATGTCACGTGTGACTTAAAACAACTGACCAAACCCATCACAGCAGCTTATATGATATCAGAACAGAGAGACATCTCAGTAATCTCAGTTGGAAATGAAGCCTTGATACCTACGTTCACTGCACATACTTGGCCTCTTGGCTGCCAGACCAATGCCCATCTGTTTAAATGGCAGGTTGCCTACTCATAAGCTGGCTGGCCTCTTGTGCTATGACACGAGTTCCAGCCAATGACAGCTAACAAAATGCTTCAGGAGGCAGCTCTTCTTACAGGATGTCCTTCCTCATGCCAGAGTTAGAGGGGCAGTTGGCATCATGCAACCATTTAAACTTTGTCACACCTGTTGACACTTTTGTGCCAAAAGCAGACAATACTACAAACGAACACGAGAAAGCACAAAGAATTTAACGAAGCTTAAAAATAACCCTTCTCACCCTCTTAGAAATAGATGCTCAATTTCACTGCTGATTACTTACTTGCAGAGTTGACATTTAATTAACAGTAATTGAGGATAGCCTTCTAAGCGGCCAGAAAAGAGTTTGCATTCAGGTGTCCTACATCTCCAGGATTTGGGTCCTTAATGCCCCATATTGTGTCATGCAGTGTAAGTCAATAATTACATTAAATACCTCTTTTGTCTATCTCTTTTCTAACAAACACAGACACATCTCAATGAAAGAAGATCCCTTTTAAGATACCTTTCTCTTACTGGAGATTTGAAGTAATTATTCCAATTATCTAGGCTCCTATATGCACCAAAAAGCTTGCATTGTCTCTTTCCTGGAATAGGTTAAAGCTACTAGATGGGGATGTGAGGGAAATACATTGTAACATCCCAGATTTTAACTTTAACAAACATCAGGTTATATACATATATATACACACACATATATATATACATATATATACATATACATATGTATGTATATGTATATATGTATATATATGTATATACATGTATATGTATATGTATATATATGTATATACATATATATGTATATATGTATATATGTGTGTGTGTATATAATTTATTATATATAATATATTATATAATTTATATATAGTTATATATTATATAAATTATATATATAAATTATTATATATATAAAATTTATTATATATAAATATTTAACCTGATGTTTATATATAAATATAAAAATAAATATATATTTATATATTTATATATAAATATAAAAATAAATATATATTTATATATTTATATATACTTATATATATAATTTAAATATAATAGTAAAATATGACTATTTATGATTATATTCATTATTTATAGTATTTCAATTGCCTGTGATTTGTTGAGTTTTGTGGTGTGTTTTGTCACAAGCACACTCTTAAAATACAACTCTATGGGGAGGAGCCAAGATGGCAGAACAGCATGGAAGTTTTTTGTGTGTCTCGTGTCCATGAAATACAGCCAGACCAACACTAAACCATCCTACACACCTAGAAAACCGACAGGAGGATTAACACAACAATCGGCACAACCAGAACTACAGAATTCAGCAGGTACGCAATGTGGAGACGTGAACTTGGGGAGCGACAAGGCGTAGGAAGGAAGGTGCTTTGGTGAGCGGAGAGAAGACGGAGACTGGGGTGGGGGGAAGGGAGAATACGGGAAACCAGCTGGAGAGAAAGTGGAAAATTGGAAACAGCCGCAGGGACTAAACTAAAAAGGGAGAAAGGAGAAAGGACAAGGTTTAAATTCCATTAAGACTGCAAACAAGGGGAGCGCAAAGGCTGCAACTCCGCAGCTTGATACCTGGCGATGCTCTGGTGGGAAGGGAAAATCCCCAGGAACAGAGTGGGGTCCGGGAGGTTCTCGGGCCACACGGGGAAAAGCGGTTCCACTGCTGGAAGGACATTTGGTAGAGACTGTTGAAGCCACCTGGTCCCAGCAGACCCCAGAAAACAGCACATGCACTGGTGCTGGAACAAAGTCTTTAAGGGTGAAGCCTGGTGCCAGATGTGTGTTGCGATTTTCCATAATCCCTGAAACACTGCTGCTACACTATCTCGTGAACTTTTTCTGGGGCGGGCTGGCACCTGGCCATAGTCTCGGGGCACCGGCAGCAGCAGGGTCCAGCAAGCATTCCTGGGTGCAGCCAACATTCGGCCATTGCTCATTCGGCCATTTCTCGGTGAGACCCTCCTGCAGAGGAGTGGGACGGGTCAAAGCCGCAGTCCTTCCGAAGTAAGGGGCCGGGGGGGAAACAGCCACATCTGAGACAGAACTTGAGAGAGAGTTACTGCCTGAGGCCTGATCACGGAGAGTGAAAAAGCGGGGAGTGGATGAAAGCTGAAGACAGAGGACGGGTGCGCAATCTGGGGGAACAGACTGGTTAGCTGGGGGGCGCTATTTCACCACTCCCGTGCATGCACATACGCAACTATGAGCCCCGCAACAATCCACCCCAGTAGGCTAGCAGCGCCATCTAGTGGAGAGCGGAGCTGTTACACTGAGTCCCGCCCACTTCACTCTCCGAGAGCACAAGTCTCACCGCCGGCTTAGTTTACGGACTATAAAGCGCTACATAGACTGACTTCTAGGAAAAAAACGAAGCAATTTCAGCCCTACTTCAATCTGTTAGCACGTTCATCTATTCAATTTTCTTTCTTTTTTTTTCTCTTTTACGCTTCTTTTTTTTGAATACAGAAAGAAAAAATTCATTTTCATTTTCAATTTTTAATAAAAATATTTTTATTTAATTTTTATTACTATATTTTTTACTTTTGTGTAATTTTTTTCAAATTCTATTTTACTTCCATCATTTTATTTTAGTCTACTTCAGGGTATTCACCTTTTCAAATTTTCAAACGATCTCCTTTTTTTTCCTTTTTCTTTTTTCCTCTTTTTCATTTCTTTTTCTTGAATTCAGAAAGAGAAAAACTTCATTTTTACTTTCAATTTCTATTAAGAATATTTTCTTTAATTTTTTTACTATACTTTTTGCTTTTATGTAAATTTTTTTCAAATTCTATTTTACTTCCATCATTTTATTTTAGTCTGCTACAATTTATTTCTCAAATTTTCAAATGATTTCCTTTTTTTCTTTTTCTTTTTTCTCTTTTTTGTTTCTTTTTCTTGAATAAAGAAAAAAATTCATTTTTATTAATTTTTATTAAAATCTTTTTCTTTAATATTTTCTACTATATTCTTTTCTTTTGTGTATATATTTTCAAATTCTATTTTACTTCCATCATCTCATTTTAGTCTACTTCAGTGTATCCATTTTTTCAAATTCTCAAAGGATTTCTTCCCCCCGCCCCTTTTATTTTCTTTAATCTGTCAAACCACTTTCAACACCCAGACCATAAACACACCTAGGATCTAGCATTATTTATTTGATTTGTGTGTGTGTGTGTGTGTGTGTGTGTGTGTTTAATTTTTTAAATTTTAATTTTAAAAAAATTTTTATTTTAATTTTTCTACCTCATAATTCCTTTTCTCCTTTCAAAATGGTAAAATGAAGGAATTCACCCCAAAAGAAAGAGCACAAAGAAATGACAGCCAGGGATTTAACCAATACAGATACAAGCAGAATTTAGAATCTGAGCCAGAATTTAGAATCACGATAATAAGAATACTAGCTGGAGCCAAAAGTAGATTAGAATCCCTTTCTGCAGAGATAAAAGAAATAAAAAATAGAAAGAATGAAATTAAAAATGTTATAACTGAACTGCAATCACAGATGGATGCAGCGGCAGCAAGGATGGACGAGGCAGAATGGAGAATCAGCGACATAGAGGACAAACTTATAGAGAATAATGAAGCAGGAAAAAAGAGGGAGATTAAGGCAAAAAAGCACGATTTAAGAATTAGAGAAATCAGTGACTCATTAAAAAAGAATATCAGAATCATAGGGGTCCCAGAAGAGGAAAAGAGAGAAATAGGGGTAGAAGGGTTATGTGAGTAAATCATAGCAGAAAAATTTCCTGACCTGGGGAAAGACACAGACATCAAAATCCAGGAAGCATAGAGGACGCCCATTAGATTCAACAAAAACTGACCATCAACAAGGCATATCATGGTCAAATTCACAAAATACTCAGGCAAGGAGAGAATCATGAAAGCAGCAAGGGAAAAAGTCCCTAACCTACAAGGGAAGACAGATCCGCAGCAGACCTATCCACAGAAACTTGGCAGGCCAGAAAGGAGTGGCAGGATATATTCAGTGTGCTGAATCAGAAAGATATGCAGCCAAGAATTTTTTATCCAGCAAGGCTGTCATTCAAAATGCAAGGAGAGATAAAAAGTTTCCCAGACAAACAAAAATTAAAGGAGTTTGTGACCACTAAACCAGCCCTGCAAGAAATTTTAAGGGGGACTCTCTGAAGGGAGAAAAGATGAATGAATGAATGAATGAATGAATGAATAAATTAATTAATTAATTAATTAATACCAAAAGCAACAAAGATGACAAAGGACCAGAAAATACCACCAGAAACTCCAAATCTACAAGCATCATAATGGCAATAAATTCCTATCTTTCAGTACTTACTCTAAATGTCAATGGACTCAATGCTCCAATCAAAAGACATAGGGTAACACAATGGATAAGAAAACAAGATCCATCTATATGCTGTTTACAAGAGACCCACTTTAGAACTAAAGACACCTTCAGATTGAAAATAAGGGGATGGAAAACCACCTGTCATGCTAATAGTCAACAAAAGAAAGCCAGGGTAGTCATATTTATATCAGATAATCTACACTTTAAAATAAAGACTGTATCAAGAGATGCAGAAGGGCATTATATCATAATCAAGGGGTCTATCCACCAAGAAGACCTAATAATTGTAAACATTTATGCGCCAAAAGTAGAAGCACCCAAATATATACATCAGTTAATCACAAACATAAAGAAACTCATCGATAGTAATACCATAATAGTAGGAGACTTCAACACTCCACTCACAGCAATGGACAGATCATCTAATCAAAAAATCAACAAGCAAACAATGGCTTTGATTGACACACGGGGCCAGATGGACTTAACAGATATATTCAGAACATTTCATCCTAAAGCAGCAGAATATACATTCTTCTATAGAGCACATGGAATGTTCTCCAGAATAGACCATATACTGGGACACAAATCAGCCCTAAGTAAGTACAAAAAGATTGAGATCATACTGTGCATATTTTCAGACCACAGCGCTATGAAACTTGAAATCAACCACAAGAAAAATTTTGGAAAGGTAACAAATACTTGGAGACTAAAGACCATCCTACTAAAGAATGAATGGGCTAACCAAGCAGTTAAAGAGGAAATTAAAAAGTATATGGAAGCCAATGAAAATGATAACACCACAACCCAAAACCTCTGGAACGCAGCAAAGGCTGTCATAAGAGGAAAGTATATAGCAATCCAGGCCTTTCTAAAGAAAAAAGAAAGATCTCAGATACACAACCTAATCTTACACCTTAAGGAGCTGGAAAAAGAACAGCAAATTAAACCCAAAACCAGCAGAAGACAGGAAATAAAAAAGATTAGAGCAGAAATTAATGCTATTGAAACCAAAAAAAAAAAAACAAAACAAAAAAAAAAACAACAACAGTAGAACAGATCAATGAAACCAGAAGCTGGTTCTTTGAAAGAATTAACAAAATTGATAAACCACTAACCCGTTTGATCAGAAAGAAAAAGGAAAAACCCAAATAAATAAAATCAAGAATGAAAGAGTAGAGATCACACCAACACAGCAGGAATAAAAACAATGATAAAAGAATATTATGAACAATTTTATGACAATAAAATGGGCAATCTGGAAGAAATGGACAAATTCCTAGAAACATATACACTACCAAAACTGAAACACAAGAAATAGACACATGAAACACAAGAAATACAAAATTTGAACAGACCCATAACCAGTAAGGAAATCGAATTAGTAATAAAAAAATCTGCCAAAAAACAGGAATCCAGGGCCAGATGACTTTTCAGGGGAATTCTAACAAACATTTAAGGAAGAGTTAACACCTATTCTCTGGAAGGTGTTCCAAAAAATAGACATGGAAGGAAAACTTCCAAACTCTTTCTATGAAGCCAGCATTACCTTGATTTCAAAACCAGACAGAGACCCCACTAAAAAAGGAGAACTATAGACCAATTTCTCTGATGAACATGGATGCAAAAATCCTCTACAAGATATTAGCTAACCGGCTCCAACAATACATTTAAAAAATTATTCACCATGACCAAGTGGGATTTATGCCTGGGATGCAGGGCTGGTTTAATATCTGCAAAACAATTAGTGTGATTCATCACATCAATAAAAGAAAGGACAAGAACCATATGATCCTCTCAATAGATGAAGAGAAAGCAATTAACAAAATATAGCATCCTTTCTTGATAAAAACCCTGAAGAAAGTAGGGATAGAAGGAGCATACCTTGAGATCATAAAAGCCATCTATGAACGACCCAACGCTAATATCATCCTCAATGGGGAAAAACTGACAGCTTTCCCCCAAAGGTCAGGAACAAGACAGGGATGTCCACTCTTGCCACTGTTATTCAACATAGTATTGGAAGTCTTAGCCTCTGCAATCAGACAACACAAAGAAATAAAAGGCATCCAAATTGGCCAGGAAGAAGTCAAACTTTCACTCTTTACAGATGACATGATACTCTATATGGAAAACCCAAAAGATTCCACCAAAAAAACTGCTAGAACTGATTCGTGAATTCAGCAAAGTTGCAGAATATAAAATCAATATACAGAAATCGGTTGCATTCCTATACACCAACAATGAAGCAACAGAGAGAGAAATCAAGGAATCGATCCATTTACAGTTGCACAAAAAACCATAAAATACCTAGGAATAAATCTAACCAAAGAGGTGAAAAATCTATATGCTGAGAACTATAGAAAGCTTATGAAAGAAATTGAAAAAGACACAAAAAAATGGAAAAAGATTCCATGCTCCTGGATAAGAAGAACAAATATTGTTAAAATGTCGATACTACCCAAAGCAATCTACATATTCAATACAATCCCTATCAAAATAACACCATGATTCTTCACAGAGCTAGAACAAATAATGCTAAAATTTGTATGGAACCAGAAAAGACCCCGAATAGCCAAAGAAGTCTTGGAAAAGAAAACCAAAGCAGGAAGTATCACAATCCTGGACTTCAAGCTATACTACAAAGCTGTAACCATCAAGACAGTATGGTACTGGCAGAAGAACAGACACTCAGATCAATGGAACAGAATAGAGAATCCAGAAATTGACCCACAAACGTATGGCCAACTAATCTTTGACAAAGCAGGAAAGAATATGCAATGGAATAAAGGCAGTCTCTTCAGCAAGTGGTGCTGGGAAAACTGGACAACGACATGCAGAAGAATGAACCTGGACCACTTTCTTACACCATCCACAAAAATAAACTCAAAATGGACGAAAGACCTAAATGTAAGGCAGGAAGCTGTCAAAATCCTCGAGGAGAAAGCAGGCAAAAACCTCTTTGATCTTGGCTGCAGCAACTTCTTACTCAGCACGTCTCAGGAGGCAAGGGAAACAAAAGCAAAAATGAACTACTGGGACTTCATCAAAATAAAAAGCTTCTGCACAGCGAAGGTAACAATCAGCAAAACTAAAAGGCAACCAACAGAATGGGAGAAGGTATCTGCAAATAACATATCAGATAAAGGGTTAATATCCAAAATGTATAAAGAACTTACAAACTCAACACCCAAAAAACAAATAACACCCAGTAAAGAAATGGGCAAAAGGCAGAAATAGACCCTTCTCCAAAGAACACATCTAGATGGCCAAAAAACACATGAAAAACTGCTCAACATCACTTATCATCAGGCAAACACAAATCAAAACCACAATTAGATACAACTGAATACCTGTCAGAATTGCTAACATGAACAACTCAGGCAACAACAGATATTGGCGAGGATGTGGAGAAAGAGGATCTCTTTTGCATTGTTGGTGAGAATGCAAGCTGGTGCAGCCACTCTGGAAAACAGTATGGAAGTTCCTCAAAAAATTAAAAATGGACTACCCTATGACCCAGCAATTGCACAACTAGGCATTTCTCCACGGGATACAGGTGTGCTGTTTCGAAGGGACACATGCACCCCCATGTTTATAACAGCACTATCAACAATAGCCAAAGTATGGGAAGAGCCCAAATGTCCATCGATGGATGAATGGATAAAGAAGATGTGGTATATATATACAATGGAGTATTACTCGGCAATCAAAAAGAATGAAATCTTGCCATTTGCAACTACATGGATGGAACTGGAGGGTATTATGCTAAGCGAAATTAGTCAGTCAGAGAAAGACAAAAATCATATGACTTCAGTCATATGAGGACCTTAAAAGACAAAACAGATGAACATAAGGGAGAGAAACAAAAATAATATAAAAACAGGGAGGGATACAAAACAGAAGAGACTCATAAATATGGAGAACAAACTGAAGGTTACTGGAGGGGTTTTTGGGAGGGGGGATGGGCTAAATGGGTAAGGGGCACTAAGGAATCTCCTCCGGAAATCATTGCTGCACTATATGCTAACCAATTTGGATGTAAATTTTAAAAAAATAAAAAATAAAATAAAATAAAATACAACTCTATGGATAAAATGAACTATGTTTTACAAGAACTTTAATTAGGATAGTGCACAATTCCCTGCCTCCAGTCCACCCCCACTTCTCCTTGAGCTAACATGAAGCTAGCACATCAATCTTCTATTTAATACCATGGAAATGATTCTAGAATGTAGGAAAAGTATTTATTCATAATAATAATGATAATGGGCCGCCTTGGTGGCTCACTCAGTTGGGCGTCTGACTTCGGCTCAAGTCATGATCTTGTCTTTCATGAGTTTGAGTCCCACATTGAGCTCTGTGCTGACAGCTCAGAGCCTGGAGCCTGCTTTGGATTCTGTGTCTCCCTCTCTCTCTGCCTCTCCCCTGCTCGTGTTTTCTTTTTTTTTTCTCTCTCTCTCAAAAATAAATGAACATTAAAAAAAATAATAATGATAAAATCACAAAATGATTAAACTAGCAATACTCAATGTCTCAAAGGTTGTTGGAAGTGGATGGTTATCTAGTTCCTGGACATGACCTTCAAGAACCATAGTGATCACTTCCCTGATTACAAGTTGAACAACCACAATAACAAGTAGCATTTTCTAAGGACTTATTATTTACAGAACTCTATGCTACATTCTTTAAATTTATACATCACTTAATAATCAGAACACCAAGTGAGATACCATTTTTCCATTTCACAGGTAAGTAAACTGAAGCACAGAGAGATTAAATAACTTGCCTTTACACGATAATGTATAAGTGGAACAGTGAAGCTTCAAATTCAAGCACTTGGTTTTTTTGCACTTTAAACTTACTTTCTATATAATGCTACTTCTTCCCTTCTATTTTATACTCTTTGTCCCTTCTGCCTAGATTTATACCCTCCCTGCCACCCTCCTTCTCCTGCCATTCATTTCTCAGGGATGACTTCTACTGGTCTTTAAGGTTCTAAAGGTCACTTTCTTCATTGGTTTGATAATACTGCCCTCTTGATGCCTTCATTTTAGGTTCTGTAGTTCTTCTGCATGTTTCCATTATACTCTAGCAGTATTTTTCATGTAGTATAGAAATTGAATTAAATAATATCTCTATTCCAATCTAGATCATAGGAATTTTTAATTTTTGTTAACATTTATTCATTTTTGAGAGATGGAAAGAGACAGAGTGTTAGCGGGGGAGGGGTAGGGAGAGAGGGAGACACAGAATCTGAAGTAGGCTCCAGGCTCTGAGCTGTCATCACAGAGCCTGGCATGGGGCTTGAACTCATGAACCATGAGATATGACCTGAGCTGAAGTCAGAGGCCCAACTGACTGAGCCACCCCAGTGCCCCGATCATAGGGATATTTAAAGAGGAGACCATATCTATCATGTTCACATTGTCATTACAGTACTTAGCAAGGTGAATGACACCTAATAAACACTCAATAAGTATCTGTTCATTCATTCATTTGTTCAACACATACTAAATGACAGGTAGTGTTCTAGGCTTAGGGATACAATAGCAAACATGAAAAGATAAAATGTTGTCTTAGTGGAGGTTAGGTTGTGGATTGGGCTGAGTAATAAATAAAATAAATATGGATACCATACGATAGATGGTAGCAAATGCTATAGAAAAAAATAAGTCAATAAAGTGGCGTAGAGTTTGTAGCTGATTGAGGACTTTAAATAAGGCAGTTAAAGAAAGCTTCACAGGGAAGGTGACATTGGAGAAAACACTGAATGGAGTGATATCTGGAGGAGAAGTGTACAAAGCAAGGAAAAAATTAAAAGCAAATGTCCTCAAGCAGAAGCATAAGTTGAATCTTGGATTTAGCAATATGGCAGTCACTGGCAACCTTGATAAAAGCAATTTTGGTGGATTGATAGGAGTATCCTGACTGGCATGGAAACATGCAGTAGAGATAAAAAAGAGTTTATCTATAAAGGACAGGAGAGAAGTGACAGTTGAAGGAAGAAGGAGGTTCATGAAAAGATTTCTTTCTAAAGATAGCAGGACTAACAGTATGTTTGTATAATGACAGGGAAATTCCAGGAGAGAGTTAAAACTTGATCATATAGGAAGGAGAAAAGGATTGCTAGAGCTATGTGCTTGAGCAAGTGGGGTAAAAGGGTGACTTTATGTAGAAGATCCCAATTAAGTTACTTCTAAAAGAAGTTTATTTCTCTTCCATGTAATTGTCAAAGTGAAAGCAGATCAGACCTATGATGTTGGTACCACAGAGTCAGGATCATAGGTTCTGCTGATTTTTCTCTCAACTACCTTTAAGCTCTGGTCCACATTGTACAAAATGGCTCATAACCACATTCTCACAAGCAGGAGAGGAAAAGGTGTGTGCGTGTGTGTGTGTGTGTGTGTGTGTGTGTGTGGCAGGGGTAGGGATGTAATTGCATGTTCTTTCTCTCTAAGGTCAAGACCCAGAAGTGGCATACTAATTACACACACAGCGAATCTATGGCAGAGCTTAAACACAAGCCCACATCTAATTTCAAAGGCTATTGGAAAATGTAATCTATTTTGGCCTATGAAACTGTTTAAAATTAGTGAATTTGTTTTTTGTAGTAGAAGGGGAGTAGAGATTTGACCTATTTTCAACTCTGTAATCTTTCCAATCAGGATAGTTAGAATATATAAAAGTTGTCCTGTCTTCCATGCTGTCTCCAGTCCCCAATATATCCTAGTGACTGGTGGCCAATAGCTGGAGTGGGGACAGGGTGGGGGGTAACTCCTAGTCTCTACTATATAGAAGAAAAAGATAATTTGTTTGCCCAGTGGGAAAAGATTTTTCAGATCTTGGGGAAAGAAAATCTAACATGTAAGGCCATCAAGTCTGCATCTATCCAATCTACCCAAAACTAATAAATTTGTAGTTTTAGTTAAAATATTTTTAGTTCTCATCCATGTCATAAATGAAATTGCTTACATTTGATTATGAGGCAGTAGAAAGGGGTAAGTAATGCATAATATAGCTAAAGTATGAGTAAAGAGATCCAGGTTGGTACCCCAGCTTCTGTGCTTAAACAAGTTACCTTACTTATTTAAGCTTTAGTTAACTTATATGTGGAAAATGGTTAATAATAATAACAGATTCATTTGGTTGATAGAAGGACTGAATGTTAAGTAGCTAGGGTAGAGCTTTGACATGGTAAATACACAGAAATAATTGCTATTATTGTCCTAACCTGACAAAACTCCATATGCAAAACTAGGATAGTTTCTTTTTTTTTTAATTTTTTTTAATGGTTATTTATTCTTGAGACAGAGAGAGACACAGCATGAGCAGGGAAGGGGCAGAGAGACAGGGAGACACAGAATGTGAAGCAGGCTCCAGGCTCTGAGCTGTCAGCACAGAGCCCGATGCGGGGCTCGAACTCACGAACTGTGAGATCATGACCTGAGCCGATGTCGGACACTTAACCGACTGACCCACCCAGGTGCCCCAAAACTAGGATAGTTTCAGTTTTGTTTGAGCATGTAAATAACAATGAAAATGTTGAATTTATCATATGCTCTTGATTTCAAAATTACTATGAAGATAGTATAAGTTATGAGTAAGTTCTAAGAGGTGACAATAATAAGAATTTCCCATTGATCTATGTGTCTATTATTGTGCCGGTACCATACTGTTTTGATTGCTGTAGCACAGATCAATTGAACAGGATGAAGATTCCAGAAATAAACCCACCCTTATATAGTCAATTAATCTATAAAGTCAATGGAGAAAAGACAGTTTCTTCAATAAATGGTGTTGGGGAAACCTGACAGTTACATGCAAAAGAATAACACTGAACCACTTTCTTTTTATTTTTAATTTTTTTAACATTTATTCATTTTTTGAGAGACTGAGAGAGAGCATTAGTGGGGGGGGGAGGGGCAGAGAGAGAGGGAGACACAGAATCCAAAGCAGGCTCCAGGCCCTGAACTGACAGCACAGAGCCCGACACAGGCCTCAAACTCACAAACTGTGAGATCATGACCTGAGCCAAAGTCGGACGCTTAACCGACTGAGCCACCCAGGCACCCCTGAACCACTTCCTTATGTCATACACAAAAATAAACTCAAAATGAGTTAAAGACCTAAATGTGAGACCTGAAACCATAAAACTCTTAGAAGAAAACATTGGCAGTAATGTCTTGGACACTGGCTTTAGCAACGTTTTTCTAGATATGTCTCTTCAGGCAACTGAAACAAAAGCAAAAATACACTATTGGGACTATACCAAAATAAAAAGGTTTTGCACAGCAAAAAAGAAACCCATGAACAACACAAAAAGACAATCTACTGAATGGGAGAAGATACTTGAAAATCATATATTAGATAAGCGATTAATATCCAAAATATATTTACACGACTCAACACCAAAACAAAATAAAACACCCACAAAAATAAATAATAATAACAATTATAATAATAATAATTAAATTTTAAAGGGGCAGAGGACCTGGATAGATACTTTTCAAAGAAGACATACAGGTAGCCAACAGACACATGAAAAGATGCTCAATATCACTCATCACCAAGGAATTGCAATTCCAAACCACAAAGAGATATCACCTCATACCTGTCAAAATGGATGAACGCAAAAACAAAAAAATAACAAGTGTTGTTGAGGATGTAGAGGAAAGGAAACCTTTGAGCACTGTTGAAGGGAATATAAATTGGTACAGCCACTGTGGAAAGCAGTATGCAGTTTCCTCAAATAACTAAAAATAGAAATACCATATGACTCATATTTCCACAGCAGCCTGAAAAAAGAGCCAAGGAATGAATTAAAGACCTAGAAGACAAAATAATAGAAAATAATGAAGCTGAACAAAAGAGAGAAAGAATAATTATGCAACATGAGAATAGACTCAAAGAGCTCAGTAAGTCCATCAAATGTAACAACATTCTTATTATAAAAATTCCAGAAGAAGAGAGAGAAAAGGGGGCAGAAAATTTATTGCGATAAATAATAGCAGCAAATCTCCCTAGTCTGGAGAAGGAAACAGACATCTAGATCTGGGAGGAACAGAAAATTCCCATCAAAATCAACAAAAGCAAACCAACACCAAAACATATTGTAATTAAATTTGCAAAATATAGTGATAAAGAAAAAAATCTTAAAAAGAGCAAGACAAAAAGTCCTTAACTTACAAGGGAAAACCCACAAAGGTAGCTGGAGATTTCACAACAGAAACTTGACAAGCCAGAAGGGAGTGGCATGATGTATTTGAAGTTATGAATGGGAAAAATCTGCAACCAAGATTCCTCTATCCAGCAAGGCTACCATTCAGAATAGAAGGAGAGACAAAGAGTTTCCCAGAGAAACAAAAACTAAAGAACTTTGTGACCAAAAACCGCCCTACAAGAAATATTAAAGAGGATTCTTTGAGTGCAGAGGAGAGACCAAAAGTGACAAAGACAAGAAAGGATCCGAAAAAATCTCCAGAAACAACAAGAAAATAAGTAATAAAATGGCAATAAATACACATCTATTGATAATTACTTTGAATGTAAATGGACCAAATGCTCCAATCAAAAGACATAGGATGTCAGAATGGATAAAGAAATAAGACCCATCTATATGCTGCCTACAAGAGACTTATTTTAGATCTAAAGACAACTGCAGATTGAAAGAGAGAGGGTGGAGAATGCACATGGACATCAAAAGAAAACCAGAGTAGCCATACTTATATCAGACAAACTAGACTTAAAAAGAAAGACTGTAACAAGACACAAAGAAGGGCACTATATAATCATAAAGGGTACTACCCAACAAGAACATAAAACAACTGTAAATATTTATGCACCCAAGATTGGAGCACTCAAATGTATGAAACAATAACAACCATAAAAGAGCTCATTGATAATAATACAATAATAGTAGGGGACTGTAACACCCCACTTATATCAATAGAAAGATTGTCTATGCAGAAAATTAACAAGGAAACAATGGTTTTGATTGACACACTGGAACAGATGGACTTAGAGATACTCAGAACATTCCATCCTAAAACTGCAGAATACACATTCTTCTCAAAGGCACATGAAACATTCTCCCAAACAGATCACATATTAGGTCACAAAACAGTCCTCAACAAAAAGATTGAAATCATACCATATACCTTTTCTGACTACAACACTATGAAACTAGAAGTTAAGCACAAGAAAGAATTTGGAAAGACCACAGATACATAAAGATTAAATGACATGCTACTAAACAATGAATGGGTCAACCAGGACATCAAAGAAGAAATTTTTAAAAATACATGGAAATAAATGAAAATGAAAACGGAAAGGTCCAAAACCTGTGGGATGCAGTAAAAGTGGTCCTATGAGGGAAGTGGATAGCAATACTGGTTTACCTCAAGAAGCAAGAAAAATCTCAAACAGACCACCTAACCTTACACCTAAAAGATACTACAAACAAGCCTAAAGCCAGAAGTAAGGAAATAATAAAGATAAGAGCAAAAATAAATGATATAGAAACTAAAAGAAAGAAAGAAAGAAAGAAAGAAAGAAAGAAAGAAAGAAAGAAAGAAAGAAAGAAAGAACCACAATAGAACAGATCAATGAAACCAGGAGCTGATTCTTTAAAAAAATTAATAAAATTAGTAAACCTCTGGCCAGACTTATCAAAAAGAAAAGAGAAAAGACCCAAACAAATAAAATCACAAGTGAAACAGGATAGATAGCAACCAACATCACAGAAATATAATTATAACATAATATGAATATAAGATAATATGAAAAACTGTAAGTCAACAAATTAGAAAATTTGGGAGAAATGCATAAATTCCTATAAATATATAAACTACCAAAACTGAAACAAGAAGAAATAGAAAACTTGAACAGACCACTAACCAGCAAGAAATTGATTCAGTAATCAAAAAATTCCCAACAAACAAAAGTCTAGGATCAGATGGCTTCCCAGGCTAATTCTACCAAACACCTGATAGTAATATAACATTGTAAGTTAACTAACTGGAATTTATTTTTTATTATTATTATTTTTTTAATATTTATTTATTTTTGACAGAGAGAGACAGAGCAGGGGAGGGGCAGAGAGAGAGGGAGACACAGAATCCGAAACAGGCTCCAGGCTTCAGGCTCTGAGCTGTCAGCACAGAGCCCAATGCGGGGCTTGAACTCACAGACCGCGAGATCATGACCTGAGCCGAAGTCGGACGCTCAACCGACTGAGCCACCCAGGAGCCCTAACTAACTGTAATTTAAATAAAACTTTAAAAAAAGATGTGGTGTATATATATCATGGAATATTACTTAACCATAAAAAGAATGAGATCTTGCCATTTGTTACAACATGGATGGACCTAGAGGGTATTGTGCTAAGTGAAATAATTCAGACAGAGAAAGACAAACACCATGTGATTTCAGTTATATATGGAATATGAAAAACAAAACAAGGAGAAACAGGCCCATAAAAACAGAGAACAAACTGGTGGTTGCCAGAGGGGAGGGGGGTCTAATAGGTGAAGGGGATTAAGAAGTACAGACTTCCAGTTATAAAATAGACAAGTATTGGAGATGAATATTACAGCATGAAGAATGTAATCAATAATATTGTGATAATGTTGTATGGTGACAGATGAAAATTTCTCTCATCCTATGGTGAGCATAGCTTGATGTACAGAATTGTCAAATTTCCATGTTGTACATCTGAAATTAATACAACATTGTATGTCAACTATACCTCAAGAAAAAAAAAAAAAGGTACTCAGTCATCTCTCCATGAAACCTTTTCTGACTTGTCCAGCCCCCCCTTGGATCATTCCTGAATATTTTTTATAGCTGAAGTATAACAACTTATACTTGAAGTTGTTAACATAGCCATTAGTAATCACATGGTTTCTGTTTGTATGTTTTCTCATTAGAGGCAAAGAAATATTCTTGAAAAATACTGGCAAAAATGATAGACGGAAAGATGATAGATAGATAGATAGATAGATAGATAGATAGAAAGATAGTATACTCTATAGAGTTTGGTGGTTTTATGGTGTTATATAAAATAAGTTCTAATTCTAACTCTGTTTTACACAGACTTCTGACTAACTGTTCAAATGGTAATATTGATGGTATCTTTCTTATGGACTGAATGTCTTTATGTCCCCTAAATTCATATATTGAAAGCCTACTCCCCAATGTGATGGTATTAGGAGGTGGGGGTTTTGAGAGGTAATTAGGATCAGATTTGGTTACGACATGAGCTGTCATAGTAGCTTTAGTGCTTTTGTAAGAGGAGCGAGCTCGCCGCTCTTGTAGCCACGTGAGGATCCAAGAAGTTGTCGTTCTGCAAACTGTTACCGAAACTGGTCTGGATCACCAGGCAGAAGAACCAACCAGAAGAACTGGTCTGGATCACCAGGCACTCAGAGATCTTGGAAGGCAGGAGGTTAACTTTACACCAATGGGCTCAGAGGAGATCATTCTCCAGAGGTCTGAGCCCAGAACATCAACAGAGGGG
The DNA here is from genome assembly GCF_018350195.1 of Panthera tigris. Taxonomy (NCBI): domain Eukaryota; kingdom Metazoa; phylum Chordata; class Mammalia; order Carnivora; family Felidae; genus Panthera; species Panthera tigris. The sequence goes on from NC_056667.1 coordinate 67,531,779, forward strand.
ACAATTTATAGTCTGTTACTTCCACATTCCTCATTAGAAGTAATTTGGCGGGAGCGGCAAGCAGGGTGATCGAAGAAGAACCTGGAAGGGGAGTCTTCAGGCAGGCACTAGAGTTCTCTTATCAGTCCTGTCAGCCATCTTATAACAGATTTTTTTCCTATCAAAACCAGAAGAGGTCCCTCAGCAGAACTGGACCATGCTGGCACCCTGATCTTAGACTTCCAGCCTCTGCACTATAAGAAATCAATTTCTGTTGTTTATACTAGGCAGTCTATGGTACTTTCTTATAACAGCCTGAACAGATAAATACAATATTGTGAATTGTTATGATTAAATGACATAGTATGTAATAATTTCTTTATTCAATTCCTAACATATGAAGTGAATCATTTATTTTCACTTAACGGGATTTTCTTTCAGAAACTGTATACCCCCTGAAGGCAGGAACTTTGTATTAATCATCATTGCATCTCCAATGGATAGAAACTGGTGCTTAAAAAATATGTGTGAATGAATGTGATGTCATGGATTCTAGCATTTTTTTTCCCAAGCAGTATGAAGACAAAGCACACAGCCTGAGGTATTTTTCCTTTCTATAATTTTCTTATTACATAGCCTCTGCCACTATACAGGCCCTTTGCTTCATTATTTTTGACTAAAAATGAGTGATCCCATCACTTTGTGTATTGTACTTCAGACTGAACTCACTGGTATCATTTTCAGGCAGTTTGTACCAATGTCACAACTTGGGCTTGAAGATAGGCTATCAATATCCTTGTGTTTCTTCTGCCCGTTGTGCTTGGAAAACCCAGTGATTAATCACACTCTGCGAGAGCCATCCCAATGGATCATTTTAATCTGAATTATACTGCATGTTGCTCTAAATAGCCTGGTCAAGCATCACCTGCTTGGTGCTAGGAAACTTTTACAGCAAAGCAGAAAAATACTTGGTTGCTGATGAAAATGTCTGAGAGACTAAATGTTGATGTCTGCGAACTCACCAATGGATGGGAACTGCTACAGCTCAGTAGACTCCTATGAAGGAGCACAAGGCAAGCTGAGGGCCAAGCACAAGCTAGCATTACCACCCCCTGCCACCCTTCCCCCCCCCCACCCCACTCCCCACACACCCCTGCCAGATGGGATATGTTTGACATTCCTGAGGCACTCCTGGCTGTCTAAAGACAAAGGAAAGGACAGAAAACAAATGGTTAAACTGATAGTCTCCATCAGTTTACAAACATCTTAGTAAATTACAGGAAAAGAGGCAATCTTATCAATAGCCTAATTTTCAGAAACCTGTAGACTCAGTTTCCTGGAGTCCCAACATCACCCCTCCATAATGATGTGGGGAACAAAGGTAAGAAGGAAATGGCAGGTAAAATTAAATTTCCTTATAACCTGCAGCCCATTGACAAATACTTGAGGCAAATACACAGTATAACTTTCTCCAGGAACTCCCTATGGTCTTAATGTTAATAATTTGCTAGAGGGAAAAAGAACCTTAGCTTGACAATAGCTAGGCCTGCAGTAAGTCTTTAGCATATGAAAGTCGCTTTGGAAACTCCCTTTTGACTTATCTCTCCCGACTCCAAAAAATGATCACCCCCCTCCCCCCACTTGGCAATGCAGCTCTTCCTGCCCATGGGTAGGTCTTGTGCTTTAATAAGATCACCTTTTTGCACCAAAGACTTCAAGAATTCTTTCTTGGTCCTCAGCTCCAAACCCCATGAATCCCACCATCACTCCAAAACCTCATCATCCTCAAGCAATTTTTTAGAAATAGTCTATTAATGAATCAGAACTGAATTATCTTGTATTTAGCCTTTATTCCCTTTACTTTACTCAGAATATTATTTTCCATTTTGTGAAACAATATTTGATTAGTCATATTTCTCAAGATATAGGAGCTATGAATCCAGTGGACTGAGGTTCAAAAACATTTTTTTTGAAAACTATTTATAAAATTTGCCTTCCAGTGCAAATCCTCATCTATACTCCTTCTATAGCTAGTTTGAAAATTAACACTAATTTTAAATGGCATCATAAATAAAATATATTTTACCTCCAAAAGTAAAAAAAAAAAATTAAAAAATTAAAAAAAATAATTTTCAGAAAACTTTCAAAAAAAAAAAGAACTACAGAAGATTTTTTTTTTTTCTGAGCAGCTATAAATTACCAATACTGCATTATAGCCTTGTCTGCTTTAAAAGAAAGGAGGGAACAATAGGACATGCTTATAAACTATGATTTATGCTGAGGTTAAGAAGAAAACTATATTTTAAAAGTGTGTGCATTCCACAAATTTCACTTTTGCTAAACCCTTTCCTCCCTTTATGCAGCAGGATAAATCTTTACCCTGAAGGGAAGCTTTACATTCCACAAAAAAAGAAGGAACCAGCTGAAAACAAGTGCTCTCTACACAACAAAAGACTCTATATGTCTGAGGGCTTTTACTTTTTTCAATGACTTCTTTACTAAGCAGGGAAAATTTACTGTCTGGGTGGGGTTTTGTAGGTATTTTTTTTAGTCCATATTTGTTACACTTTTATTAGCCTCAAAAATAGTTACCATGGTAATAGCTCCATTTATATCTAATCTTAGAGCTGAATTATAGAAAACCTTCCCACTGGGTAGCATACAATGCCATTTGACGGCTTCATCTAGCCTATTATTTAAAGTAGGAATTATTTCAAATACTATCAAGTTGTTACATTCTATTCATGACTTCTCTTTTGTAACTCTCAAGTTAGTGAAATTCTTTGGTGTGTAATTTTGGAAGAACTGTGTTTAATTTCAGTACGTATTTTTTAATACTTTTTATTATGCCTCCTTTTATGGATGCTTTACAAGCTTAGACACAGATGATAGTTTATTTTCTTTTATAACTTAAAGCTCAAAAGGAATTATCAAAAAACAATTATTTTAACAGAAAATCTGTATTAAATCATAATATTAACAACTTCTAAGATATCTCCAATATAAGGGAATCACTTTCTCTAAAAGGTACTTATAGCTTAAGAACAGGAGTCATTAAAAAATGAAGCATGACCATAGACGTTAAAGGAACTTTGAGAGGCCATCGTGTTTATTCTTCCAACTTTATTCTGAACAGAAATTAAATCACCCAATATGACTCTTCTCTAGAGAACATTCTGTAAAGGTGACACTTCTCCATCCATGATAACATACTTTAATGTTTACAACCCTTATTTTTCAGAAATCCTTTTCAGCGTTTAACTGAGGTGCAGTCTGCGTTAGCTTAACAATAACTCACCTGGCTTTGTGCCGTATTTGCTCCCTGACATTTATAGGACAATGCTCAGGAAATCTCTAATGTGCTTTAAATTGAAATTTTGTTAACAATAACAACCTGAAAGTGAAGAAATGTAAAGATATCATGCATTGGTAATATGGGCCTACTAAGAAAACAGGGATAAATCTACCTACTGGATAGTCATTAAATATACTGGTTTTTTTTAAAAAGACTAGAAGTGTTGAAAAGCCTTATGATCCATTGTAAAAGAAAAGGAGGCTGCACATTGTAGCATAGTATGATGATAACTAGAGTTTTGAAAGTGTGAATATAAAATTAGAATGAAACAGATAAAATGATAATCACAATGCTGATATTGAAATGTGTGACTTTTTAATATTCCATTGCCATTTTGGCAGTGTTTTATGATTTTATTATTTTGTTCTACAGAGGAAAGAATAAAATCAACAGGGCAAGCCCCATGTAAAGTTAACCCAACATTCATTGCCAACTTTTCCTCTCGTTTGCCTTCACTTTAAAGGCTAAAGGATCCAATCGCAAAACCCTTCCTTCTCTAGCCGTCTCAACAGAGAACAATGACCAAGCAACAAAGCTTGGATAATAAGATATAAGCAGACATCTGCTGGTATATCTGAGAAAACATGGGCCTTCCTGCTAAAAATGACAGATGATTATTGGTAGTCTCTTAACCCCTACTTGGTTATCCTGTTTTTCCAGCTTTGAGTGGAAACTTCATGTCTGAATTGGAACCCCTATCTAAGAACCATGACAGAAAGTCTAATGCGGGCTTTGCTATCCTTTAGCTACTCCACCAGTTCCAGTAGTTTTGGTGTTCTTGACATGGGAGAAAAATAAACCTCAGTTTGTTTCAGCCACTATTGCCCAAAATTTCTTTCAGACAAAATATTTTCCTTTGATTCAAAGTGGCACATACAATCGATATCACAATGGGTTTGATATCTTTGTGTCACTCCATAAAAAAAACCTCTTCAGAAATTTAATTCTGTCCCTTAAACTCTTGGATTACAGAATAATTGAACACTTTTGTGTTTAAATTTATTAAGGACAGGCTATTTGCTAGTTGTTAAAAAAATGCTTAAAGGAAAGGAAAGATTTCCAATAGAAAAGATTAGTGTCGTCATTAGATATGAATTGGCTCTCATGAAGATTTTGATGATAAAAGAATATATGGATCTCAAGTCAATGACTGTGTTTCCCCAATGTACTACACAGTTTTACATATTCAAAGAAACAGGCCTGCCCAAAGGCAGTTGTGATTTATCAAAACAGTGACTTGTATCTGAGCTTTTCTAGCTTTCGATTAATCTTTAATGTTTCCAAGTCTGAAATTATTAGGAAGATTGCTTTCTAAAAGAAATTTTAGGAACTACTTCACTATTATTATCGGCATTTACGTTGCAAAAATTTCCTCTAGAACACACATGTGTCTTATGGATTGCTGGGTCAGTTAGTTTATACTAACTTCGAGAATAATATAACTAAGAGATTTCATGATTTCATAGATGGATCTAAAGCAGAAAAAAAGCATAAACCAAGGAGATATCTTCATTTTGACACAGTCCCTTTGAACTATATTAAAATGGGGGGATTGCTATTTTTATTTTAACAAGTAAAATGAGATGCTGTCAGAATGGAGATAAGACTAGGATCCTATAACAAATGAAATATTTTTGACTCCTACTTTCTGTTCCATTCTTTCTTCCAGATAAGTGGCAAAGATACCACCCACATTGCTTGCCCACATTTTTCTGAAGGTCATTCAAGCACAAGATTTTTAATAGAATTCTAATATGAATTCACATACAATGATATTGTTTTTCTTGATGAAATCCAATGGTGTGTTTCTTCATAAGGGACATTAATGTTCACTCTTCTACTGTTGTGTGTCACAAAAGCAACTGCTTGCTCTCCTTTTGCTTCTATCACCCACGACAATGCTAAAATCCACAACCTCTGGAAATGTTCAGAAGTTAGATCCAAATGCTTCAAAGAAAAGAATCTGAGTTAAAGGGCTATTGGTAAAGAGCATGTTTCCACTGGCACTTTTTGAAAACCACTTTAATACTCCTTTTATGGTATCTCTTTTCTCTACAAAGGAACACATTTTTCTTCTCACTATACATTTAATTTTCACTATACAAATGTTTCCGGAAAACCACCTGTCTTTCTGGTGAGACTTCACTGCTGAACAGTGTTGTTGTTTTTTGTTTGTTTGTTTGTTTGTTTGTTTTTGCCCGGATTAAAAAAGCTTATCACAAGAGAAGAAAATGGAAATATTGGGTGGACTTGGAATTTATACTTAAGGATTACACAAACCAGTATTTAAAATATTTTTGTCATTAAGAATCTAGCACTTAAAAATATTTTTTATAATTGCATATATATAACTTTATTGTTATTAGAAAATTTTTGTTGGCTGCCAATGTCTATGAAAATCATAGACTCTATTGACTCTATTACTATCATCTTTGACTTTATTACTATTTTCAACATTTCTCATACACAAAGTAAAACTAACCAAAGAAAGCAGCACCATCAGGGAAGGTACCCAAGAGGAAAATGCTTCACATTTTAATATGACCTATTTAAGGATCTTTTCCTTCACCAACTACAACAGATTTTACCAACAGCATCTTCAAAGATATTTAATTGTTTAGTAGTTCACACGTGATTTGAAACTCTCCTTTGTTCTTCAGTCTTTGTTACAAAAAGTACCTACAATAGTATTTAACCTATGGTGTGAAAAAGTACAAATAGGCTCACTTACTTACGTTTGCGTTCCAGTAGACATTAATAAACTAAACCAATTCTCACTGTCAATAAAAGGAAGTATTCTTTCGGGGCACGTGGGTGGCTCAGTTGGTTAAGCATCTGATTGGCTCAGGACATGATCTCACTGTTCATGGGTTTGAACCCACATCAGGCTCTGTGCTAACAGCTCAGGGCCTGGAGCCTACTTCAGTTTCAGTGTCTCCCTCTCTCTCTCTGCCCCTCCCCCATGCGTGCTCTGACTCTCTGTCTTTCAAAAATAAATAAATGTTTTAAAAAATTTATTTTAAAGTAGATATTATTTTTAGGAACAATTGAACAAGAAAATATTTCATAAATTTGGCACGGGTAATTCTAAACCAATAAGAAAATAATCTTATATGTTCTTATGAACAGGTAGTTGGTGATATTTTCAACAAACAAGTTTTAATCAGCAGTGTAACTATTTCTATTAGATAATCCTTCATCTCATTCATGTAATGGAAAGATACAACCTCTTATAACACATAGAGTGAGAATAAAAGACCTAAAAACTGAGATGACCTTCAGAAAGAAAAATATGATTAACACCTAAATCATCTATGGCCTTTTTGTCATACTATCCATTGAGTTAAATTGAGGAATAGGGGTAGAACAGAGGGAAAAACACATAAGTGTATTCTAAATTCTAATTATACCCATTGTTTTTCTTCTTTCTTTCTTTCCTTCCTTCCTTCCTTCCTTCCTTCCTTCCTTCCTTCCTTCCTTCCTATTTAGTCCACATCTACACCTACAGAGTCAAAGAGAGTTAATACACATTTAGTTATTCCTGGTTGTTATCATGATTTTATTGCATTTTGCTCTCCTATGTTTTCAGATTTTTTGCAATGTTACATAGCTTTATCATCAGAAAAAGCAATAAAGCTAAGTTAAACAATCGTTAGACAATTCCAAAACGAAAGATCTAGAGAAAACACACATGCTTTTTACCTAGAATAAAAGTTGTTTATATGGGCTGAAAATTTTAAAAAGAAAAAAAAAATTTAAAGAAAAAAAATGCAAATTTCATAGGGTTGCCCTGAGTTTCAAATTAAATAAATTCACTTAATAGTATGATTGATGGGATTAAGCATCTGAAAAGAAGAGGAGGAGGAGAAAGAAGAGAGGGAGGAGGCAAAGGAGGAGGAGGAGAGGGAAAAGGAAAGGAAAGGGGATGATGAGGAAATGCGGAGGAGGGGGAGGAGGAAGAAGGGAAGGGTGAGAGATAGGGAAAGAGGAGGGGATGGAAAAGAAGAGGAAGAATCATGTACTATTTTGTATATTGCTGCTTTTCTTTTCCCTTGCAGTTGTAAGCTATGTCCGAATTATCTTCGTAATTTTCTGTTCTTTACTTTCTATAGACTACTACCGCTACTATTTGTAGAGGTCTCACATACCCAATTAGGCCTTGTACATAAAAAGAATCCCATTTAATCACTACAAGTGTCTTGTGAGATGGATACTTTCTCTATCTTGAAGATGAAGAAACTGAGATTCAGAGTTTACCTATTTTGCCTAAATTCACAAAAAGCTAGAAGAGGCTGAGACAGCATTTAAATTCCAGTCTGTTTATGGATATACGACCTTTAAAATCTTAAAACAATTTGTATTTTTACTTAAATTCCATTTTTTGCTGTTCTAAGTAATAAAGTGCTGTTTTAAAAAATACATTTAAAGCTGTAATATGAACAGCAGAATAAAATTTAATTTCAAATTAGTACCTTTTAGGTTACAGTACAGATGATTGCTTCAATTCAAAAGAGGCAATGAATCTCTTTTATAATGGCTTCAGCTAAAATAAGAAACAATATTGTTTTAGCTTTATTCACTTCAAATATGGAAACTCTCCTTCATTAAAAATACTCCTTTTAATTCTTGCCAAAAAGCATATTCTAGATTATTCCACTGTTGTTGATTTTGAAATGTAAACAAAATTCAGAAAATAATGAGCAAAATATTCTACATGTTGAAAGTCAGAGTTTCATTTCATTAAATCCATATCAGATATCTCCTTTTTCATTATATTGAAAAGACAATTCTTATTTTCTCTACTCTCCTTGTTTTATATCCAAAATCATTTTTTTTTTTTTTTTGGTTATCTAGTTTATCACCTCCTGATGGATGACAAAGATAAATTTTAATTTACTGTTTAACAAAGTCATGAGTTAAATACCATTTGGCCAGTGATAAATTTTAAATTACTGGACAATTCTCCCAGACCGTAAAATTATTTTCATTCAATTTTAGTCATCTTTAAACTAATGTAAAGTATCTTCCCGATAAGAATAAAATTTTGTACTCTTCTATCATCTCCAATGGTCATGTAACTGTCTGCTACTTGGTTGGTCACCAAACTTGTAAAGTTGCCATTTTCTCTGGATTCTTCTCTGTTTTCAAACAAACAAATGCAAGTGACTGATATATTTTCTTGGCTTAGTCCGGTTTGAGGCTTGAAATAACTGGGAGGGAAACAACTGACCTCACTAGGTACACAGTGGAGGTATTTATCAAACGATACATGAAATCTGCCTTGCTTGACTATAAAGTAGAAGTGCTCAGCTGTATCCCAGTGCTCCTGTAGAAGTCTCAGTGACAGTGCGTTACATTAACTATCTGGCTAACACTAATAGATCTTTACAACACAGACAATCTAATTTGGTGATAGATGTAATGCAATGTAGGAAGAAAATTAAAGCATTCAGAAGCTCTCCTTCAATTTGCATTTCTGGTTTTGTCTTTGTTTTTAAATCGATAGCTTTCAGCTTCCTGGGTTGGCTTTATTTTGTTTTGCTTTGTTTTGTGTGTATGTATTTCAGGGTATATAAAATTTCTCCGCGAGGTGGGAGAGAGTCTCTGGGCAGAAAGCAGAGGAGGGGATACATTTACATTAAGAACAAAAAGAAAACAGATAATCTTTTCTTTCAAAACTATATTACAGAAATAGATATATATCGGTGACTTGAGGTGCCCCACCTGAATGACCACAAATAAAAGTTGCCTGTATCTTTGGGCTGCCAGGCTATGATAAACTATAAAGGGTTTCTGTTCAAAGATGATTTAATACTGTTAACAGGGAAAGAAGTCAGCAGGGCATATCCTTTGGAGACTAATATTCTTCATATCTGAAATTCAGCTTTGGTTAAGGACTCCAAAAGAGACTTTAGGGACTGGGAACCTGCATGTTTTTCCAGCAGAATTTGACAAGCATGGCATTTCTTGCATATCAAGTATGCCAGGTAACATTCATGAGAGAATCCTAGTTGCTTGTGGCTTTTGCTAAACTAGAAGTTATTTTATAATACACAGTTGTCTTCAGATTTTTATTTGGAGTATGCTTTCAAGTATGCATGTATATGTCAGGAAGGGGAGTTGGATTACTACTAACTGAACACTGTGAAAACAGAAAGCAGTAAAGTGTTCCTCCTTTTTTCCCCAAACTAGATTTTAAAAGTTAACATGAATGTTGGTTTTTAAACTCGATCGAGGAATAACTGACAAATATAATTGCGTATATTTCAATTGTACTACGTGATGATTTGTTGTACATAACATTGTGGAATGATTACCAAGTCCAAGATAATTAATACATCACCACACATAGTAAACTTTTGTGAGTGTGGTCAGAATGCTTAAGATCTGCTTTTAGCAACTTTCAAATATACAATACTACATTACTAACCATAGTCACCAACCTGTGCATGAGATCCTCAAACTTATTCGTCATATAACAGAAAATTTGTACTCTTTGACCTATATCACCCCGTGTCCCCCTGCCCCTGTCCCCCCACACTTCTCCATGTTTCTATGAAATCAGCTTTTTTTTAAAGACTTCACATATAAGTGATGTCATACAGTATTTGTCTTTCTTTGTCTGCCTTATTTCACTCAGTATCATGCCCTCCAGTTGCATCCCTGTTGTAAAAGCAAGATTTCTTTCTTTTTTAATGGCTGAATAATATTCCAAAGTGTAAATGTAGGCCACATTTTCTTTATCATTCATCTGCTAAAGGACATTTAGGTTGTTTCCATATCTTGCCTTGGAAATAATGCTGCAACAAGCATGGGTGTGCAGATATCTCTCTGAGATACTGATTTTAGTTTCTTCAGATATATACCAGGAGAGGGATTCTGGATCCTATGGTGATTCAAGTTTTGATTTTTTTCTATTATTTAAAATTTTTTTTTAATTAGTCTATTTATTTTTTGAGAGAGAGAGAGAGCAGGGGAGGGACAGAGAGAGGGAGAGAGGGAATCCCAGGCAGGCCCCATGTTGTTAGCACAGAGCCCAACGTGGGGCTCAAACTGACAAACATGAGATAATAACCTGAGCCAAAATCAAGAGTAGGACCCTTAACTGACTGAACCACCCAGGCGCCCCTCAATTTTTAATTTTTTGAGGAACCACCATACTGTTTTCCACAATGGCTGTACCAATTTGTATTCCCACCAACAGTGTATTAGGGTTCCCTTTTCTCAACCTTACCAACCTTTATCTTTTGTCTATTTTTAATTATGACTTTTCTAACAGGTGTGAAGTGAAATCTCATTGTGTTTTTTTTTTTTAAGTTTATTTATTTTTAACAGAGAGAGAGATAGAGACAGTGCGAGCGCGAGCTAGGGAGCGGCGGAGAGAGAGGGAGACACAGAATCTGAAGCAGGCTCCAGGCTCCGAGCTGTCAGCACAGGGCCCGACACAAGGCTCCAACTCACGAACCGAACCGTGAGATCATGACATGGGCCGAAGTTGGACGCTTAACCGACTGAGCCACCGAGGCGCCCCTCATTGTGGTTTTGATTTTCATTTCCCTGATTGTTAGTAATGTTGTGTACATTTCCATGTACCTGTTGGCCATTGGTATTGTTTTCTTTAGAAAAACATCTATTCAGATCCTTCTCCCATTATTTAATTGGATTATTTGGGGGATTTGTTTGTTTGTTTTTGCTGTTAAGTTGTATGAGTTCTTTATATATTTTGGATATTAACCCCTTATCAGTTATATAGTTTGCAAATATTTTCCTTTCATTCTCATTTATTATATTGTTTGATGTGCAGTAGCTCCTTAGGTTGATGTAGTCCTACTTGTTTATTTTATTAGATTTTATTGCCATGCTTCTGTTTGTCTTCTCCAAGCAATTACAGCTAAGACCAATGTCAAGAATCTTTTTCACTATTTTTTTGAGTTTTACAGTTTCTGGTCTTACATTTAAGTGTTTGATCCATTTCAAGGTCATTTTTGTGATGGTGTAAGATAGGGGTCCAAATTTCTTTTATATGTGGATATCCAGTTTTTTCAAATGCCATTGATTAAAGAGACTACCCTTTTCAATTGTGTGCTCTTGAGGCCTTTATCAAAAATTCATAGATCATATATGCATGAGTTTATGTCTGGGTTCTCTACTCTGTTCCACTGGTTTATGTGTCTATTTTTAGGCCAGTCCCATGCTGTTTGGACTACTGAAGCTTTGTAATATAGCTTGAAATCAGTCAGTGTGATGTCTCCAGGTTTGTTCTTCTTTCTCAGGATTGTTTTGGCTATTCAGGGTTTTTTTGTGGTTTCATACAAATTTTAGGATAGTATTTTCTTACCTGTGAAAACTGCCATTGGAATTTTGATACAGATTGAATTAAATCTGTAGATTGCTTTGATAATATGGACATTTTCACAGTATTAATTCTTCTACTCCAAGAACACGGGATATCTTTCCATTTATTTGTGTCTTCTTTAACCTTTTTTCCTCAGCATTATATAGTTTTCAGCATACAGGTCTTTCACCTCTTTGATTAAATTATTCGTAAGTATGTTATTGTTTTTAATAATATTATATATGAGATTTCTTTCTTAATTTCTCTTTCTGATAATTCATTATTAGTGTATAGAAATGCAACTGATTTCTGTATGTTAATTTTGTATTGGAAACTACTAAATTCATTTATTAGTGCTAACAATGTTTTGGAGTATTCTTTAGGGTTTTCTATATAATTTTACTATTTTTTTTTCCAACTCAGATGTCTTTTATTTCTTTCTCTTGCATAAATTCTGGCTAAGACTTCCAATGCTATGTTGAATAGAAATGGCAAGAGTAGGCGTCGTTGTCTGGTTCCTGATCTTAGAGGAAAGGCTTTATTCATCATTGAGTATGATATGTTAGTGTGGACTAGTCAAATACGGCCTTCACTATGTTTGAGGAACATTTTTCTACACCTGATTTGTTGATAATTTTTATCATGAAACAGTATTGAAATTTGTCAAATGCTTTTTATGCATCTATTGAAATGATTGTATGATTTTTATTCTTCATTCTGTTAATGTGGTGTACCGCACTTTTTTATTTGTACATGTTGGTCCATCCTTGCATACCAGGGATGAATCCCACTTGATTGTGGTGTATGACTCTTTTAATGTGCCCTTGAAATTCATTTGAAAGTATTTTTTTTATTTTTATTTAAAAAAATTTTTTTTTAACGTTTATTTATTTTTGAGACAGAGAGAGACAGAGCATGAATGGGGGAGGGTCAGAGAGAGGGAGACACAGAATCTGAAACAGGCTCCAGGCTCTGAGCTGTCAGCACAGAGCCCGATGCGGAGCTTGAACTCATGGACCGTGAGATCATGACCTGAGCCAAAGTCGGCGGCTTAACCGACTGAGCCACCCAGGCACCCCATCATTTGAAATTATTTTGTTGAGGTTTTTTGCATTTACGTTCCTCAGAGATATTGGCTTGTAATTTTCTTTCCCTGTAATATCCTTGTCTGGTTTGGGTAACAGGGTAATGCTGGTCCCATAAGGTGAGTTTGGAAGGGTTCCTTCCTCTTCAATTTTTTTGGAAAATTTTGAGAAGAATACGTATTAATTCTTTAAATGTTTGGTAGAATTCACCTGTGAAACCATCTGATCCTGACTTTTACTTGTTAAGAGATTTTGGATTACCTATTCAATCTCCTTGCTCATTATTTTCTATTATTTCATGAGTCAGTCTTTGTAAACTATGTTTTTCTAGAAACCTATCCAGTTCTTCTAAGTTACTTTTGTTGGTATATAGTTGTTTGCGGTAGTCTCTTATGATCCTTTGTTTTTCTGTGGTATCAGTTGTAATAGCTCTTCTTATGTTTGTCATTTAATTAACTTGCATCTTATCTATTTTTTTCTTAGTTTACCTAAAGATTTGTCCGTTTTTTCTTTGTTTTTCCTTTCAAAAACACAACATGCTTCTTTGTTGATCTTTTCTGTTGTCTTTCTAGTCTCCTGTTTATTTCGGCTCCTCTCTAATTATTTCCTTCCTTTTGCTACCTTTGGGCTTAGTTTGTTCTTTCTTTTCTAGTTTCTCGAAGTAATTAAAATATTCCTAAATCTTCACAGTAGCACTAATAAATAAGATCCGTGTATAAATCATATAAACGAAACTTTCTTTCTCCTTGGGATAAATTTCCAAAATTCTCCCTTAGAATAAATTCCTTTCACCTGGATAGGAAATTTGAACTCAGGAAAGTTCAATTTTAGTAGTCAGTATCTACGGACATCTGTTTTAATCTAAATTTATAATATTACAATCTTGTATGTAATATATGTATGTGTATATTCAATTTCAATTTTAATTCTTTTTCTTAAGAATGACTTTTGCTAGTGATATAGAAAAAGACAATAATACACATTACAATATCAGTTTGCAAAACACAATCTGACATTTTAAGAATAAAAAAATTGAGACTGAATTCTATCAAAAGGTCATTTCCTAAATAAGTCTTTTCAGTAGAATAAAAACATTACTTAATTTTGCCCCAATCACCCACATGTGAAGAAAAAAAATTCTCACTGAGCTAGTACAAATGCAGATATATCTATATTTTAAAACACGAAATCACAAAATAATTATTTCATAACCTCACAGTATAAGAATACAGTGTACTGGGGGAATACATAAAGATGAATGTAAAAAAAAAATCTCGCTTCTTTTAAATTGACAATCTAGAAGGAAACCTTTTTCAAATGCACATATGAATGGGCAAATAAATACATTGGAATTAAGGGCAATTTTTAGAAAAGTATTTCTTAGTGAAATATGTAAGCCTTTGCCTTATTTTTCAGAGATGAAATAAATGCTGTTGGACATACATGAGACAAAATTCTCTGTTGAAATGTCTACTAACAGACTATACAAAATATATTTATTCTGTAAGTTGTCTGCATGCCAGCAAGGAAATATCTTGTATTAAAACCTCTCTTGGACATGGGAAAAAATCTGATTCAGAAACAATTTAACAAACATTCTATTCAGCTAATTATGTTCTAACATAAAGTGATGCCCTTCAAATCAGAAGTTATGTTGTCTTTTTGCAAAGTAAGTCTTCCTGTTCATGCCCACTTTTTTAGGTCTTTGGGCATAAAGGGCTTGGAACGTTGGTTCTGGAGGCATCAAATGATCACCATCCATAGCTGGACTCTTCTCCTTCTAAACAGAATAAACTCAGTCAAGTTCTTTATCCTATTATAAATGTCTGGGGACCCCTTGGTAGGTTCAGTCAGTTAAGCATCTAACTGCAGCTCAGGTCATGATCTTGCAGTTTGTGAGTTCAAGCCGTGTATCCGGCTCTTTGCTGTCAGTGTGGAGCCTGCTTTGGAATCTCTGCCCCTCCCCCGTGCTCTCTCTCTCTCTCTCAAAAATAAATAAACATTAAATATAATTAAAAATAAATAAAATAAAATAAAATTTAAAAAGTTTAAAAAATCAAAATGAAAACAAAATAAAGGTCTCTAACCTCCTTGAACTTCAGTATCTTCTTCAAGTTTTGGGGATTTTTTTTTTGGTATAAATGAAATAAGTTAATCTATGTAAAATTTGTTAGTTTGCCCAGGACATAGTAAACACTGTATAAATATTACCAATTTTATCAGGAGGCATAGATATTCAGAAGTGGTAAATAGTGACATCGAATTCATTTACTTTTAATACTAACATCTTATTAAGTGACCATTTATGCTTAGTTGAAATGATCTATTTAATAATGTTAGTGTTATTTAATACATTTATTCCACATAATAAAAGAAACATTTCTTGGCTGTCATCTACGATATGTGGATTAATGAATTGTAAGGAAAGGCTCAAGGGTTAAAGGTTTGGCCAATTTTATTCCTTTCCCTATTCATCTTTCTTGCTCATTTTTCACTCTTTTTTTAAACTATGGAAGAAAATAGTTAATAACTTTTACCGTCGCTCTGTC
This sequence comes from Panthera tigris, assembly GCF_018350195.1. Lineage (NCBI taxonomy): Eukaryota > Metazoa > Chordata > Mammalia > Carnivora > Felidae > Panthera > Panthera tigris. Next base: position 67,547,082 of record NC_056667.1, read on the forward strand.
TTTCCATCTATTATTTATCAGGCTGTTTCTGGGGTGCTGATTGTTGTCCTACTGATGTTCTATCTAGTGCTTGTTGCACACTTCAGAAAAGCAGGCATGAAGGGAGAATGTGCAGAGGCCTTGATTTGGCAGATCCAAAGGAAAGAGTTTTCAGGTACGAGGGGCTTTGTTGTCTGGTAAGACAAGACAAAGAAAGCATATAAAGTATGAGCCAAGAGAGTTCTGAGACGTGGGGAAACAGAAGATATTTAAGTAGTGTTGTCAAATTTCTGAGAGTGAGAAGAAAATTAGTGTCACCTCTGCAACCAGGTAGTATCCCAAAGAAGTTGCCTCTAAGCAAATCTTTACTGGCTTCAAAGTTTTCTTTCGAAGCAATATTTTTTCTTTGATGGAAGCATTTTATAACATGTATTTGTAAAATAAAGCTTTTGAAAATCTCACATTTGGGGTACTTTATAGGAATCCTTTTTATCTGAACTTTGTTGATAGGAAGATACAGGTTTATTGGATTACTAGAAGTATTTTAAAGCAAAGATGTGACTCTCATAAAATTAGCTTAACCAATATTTTACCTACTTACTGACCATTGACAAAAAATTGTAAGAATTATAATGTATTAATGGACACAGTTAGCTGAGGCTCATGGAGTTTAGATAACTGGGCTCAGTCAGGGTCACAGCTAATCTATGTTTCAGAGGTAAAATCCAAGTGCAGCTCTGGGGAGATAAACAAAGAACAAGTTACAAGGTACAACATGTAACAAGTCAAGTAGACACTACAAGGTGTGTGTGTGAGTGTGTGTCTGTGTGTGTGTCTGTGTGTGCGTCTGTGTGTGTGCTGTGTGTAGGGTAAGGGGAGAGGGAGGTTGAAGGAAAATCCAAACACGCAGACCTAACCCTGGGTGAAAAGAGGGTGGGTGAACTTTTGAACTGTGCTAGTATACAAAGCATGCAATAATACCCACCCGCCCAATTCTGCAGGTAATACAATCACAGTTCTCAAAGCAAATAGGGTCTAATCCCACCAATGTGTACTTCAAATAAGAACCTAGTTTCACTGGCATTAGTTCCTTATTTTTTCAGTTGTTTCCAAGTCCTTTAAATATTTGTATGATCAGTATTGCTCTAGGCTTCTACACTTTAAAAGATAAGGACCAATAGTTTAATTTTGCAATGAAAAACACATAGTAATATACCAAGAATATAGAATTGCTTAATATATGCTTTTTAATTATAATGGCATTTTCTGCTTTTATTTCCCAAATGTAAATTAAATGTTTAATAATTTAATTTAATGTTAATTAAATAATTTTGGTATGACATAAAAATTGAATAAAATAATTCTTTTTAGAGATTAAAAAATTACTTTGTTATACCCTCTCAGTTCATAGGGCACAGTTAAGAGAAAAACAAACTTGCTGACTTGTCCTTCTAATGTTTTGGTCTGTGTAGTATAATTTGCATGTTCATTAGATTTTATCATGTTTTAAATCTTTAGTACCATTCAATTTTGGCAACTTGTACCAAAAAGTAAGATAATAATTTTCAGAGAAACTGTGGGCTAAAGAACATTTATTGTTCATCCACTTGTCTTTCTCCAAAATATTGCCAAGTTGAGAATAAAATCACATGTATGAAATCATGATGATGAAAAACATGTGCACATACTCAAAATGCATAACACCAACTAATAACGCAAAATGTTTACCAATTGTTTCTACCAGCATTTGCTGTGGATTAATTTTTTTCTTTGTATCCTTTGGTGTGGGTTGTATTATAAACTTCCCACTTTACAAATGATATCAAAAGAGGCAAAGAGAAGTCGTTTGTCCAAGATGACAGACTAGTCATTGTTAGAGCTAAGAACCTATAACAAGCCCATTGACTCGACATTGCCTTCCTCTGAAGAAGGAATTTTTTGATACTTAAACAAATAAAAATTGGGGCACCTGGGTGGCTTAGTGTCGGACTTTGGTTAGGTAATGATCTCATGGTTCATGAGTTGGAGCCCTACGTCCAGCTCTGCGCAGACAGATTGGAGCCTGGAGCCTGCTTTGGATTCTGTGTCTTGTTCTCTCTCTTTGCCCCTCCCCATGCTTGTGCTTTCTCTCTCTCTCTCTCTCTCTTAAAAATAAATAAATAAATAAATATTTTTTAAACAAATAAAAATTCGATTTCTTATTCAGTTGTTCTTGGCTTTCTTCTTAACTTATTTGAAAATCAAAAATAATAGTAAGCAAAAGTACTAAACTGTTATAAAGCAAATTGAAGGATTTCTCTATAATGCATGCCATTTGCTTTGTGCACACAGTGTGGCCACAATGTCAGATTTTTATATATTTATAAAACTTATGTGAAAGCAAATACATATTGCAAAGTTAAAAATTGTTCTTTAGAGGTGAAACAGACATAGATAAATTATGGTAGAAGAAATTATGATCTAAGTTGCTCAAACATATTAGCATCTCTATTGAACAAATTTTATATTTAAGGTTATTAAGTAAAATTTGAAGAAACACATGAAACATGTTCATTATTCTGGATTACTTGTGTAAATTAGTTGTTATGCATATCAGTAAATTGGGAGCAATTTGTGAAAACATTTAAGTTGTATTTCTGTAAAGCATTTGGCTGTTTTGACACACACACATACACACACACACAGCCCTAACATTTCGTCTTACATAATACATATTATTTATTTATGAATGTATAAATATGCATTTTCTAATTACGTTTTTATAATACATAATATACATTTTATAATATACATTTTATAAATATATTATCACCGTATCATTTCATTTATGTATTTAGTTCTATAATAAATACATATAACAAAACGATTGGCCTTTTTGTTTAATTTTGTGAGTTGCGCTGTTACTTTTCTCGTATGTGTATGACACATATGTGTCATAATTCAAAAAGATTTATATACAACGATCATAACTAAATAGACTTTATCACTTACGATTTTTTTTAAAAATTTTTTTTAACGTTTTATTTATTTTTGAGACAGGGAGAGACAGAGCATGAACAGGGGAGGGTCAGAGAGAGGGGGAGACACAGAATCCGAAACAGGCTCCAGGCTCTGAGCGGGTCAGCACAGAGCCCGACGCGGGGCTCGAACCCACGAACCGCAAGATCATCACCTGAGCCCAAGTCTGCCGCTTAACCGACTGAGCCACCCAGGCGCCCCATCACTTACGATTTTTTAAATCACAACAAACAATCGGTCATTTGACACCTTTTACTGGCAATATTTGTCACCTCCACGTGTCAGAGGAAGATTTTTTAAATATTCTAAAAACCAATCAAAATGCATTTCGGCTTATCTTCGGTTTGGTGGGAAAGAAAAAGACTTTATCCATAACACTGCAAATTTAATCCTTGTCGGATTACTTTTGGTACCTCTTAAGTCACTATTTCAGTGTGCAGAATTAACCTGAGTTTGTTCACCTAATACCCACCGTCACGAGTTATGGCAGCTCCTTTCAACTTCCATTTAACTTCTTAATTTAGTGAACTTCATTAGTGAATTCTAAAGATCAGGCTGTTTTATAAATGAAACTTTTGCTTCTTATGTCTAAGCACTGTATGCGCTTTTGCCATAGTGAGAAATAAAAAAATAAGTAAAATAAAAAAGTTGAATTTTCATTTGTTAATTGCAGATGTGATACAGAAAAATCTTCCAGTATACATCTTTATCCTTGTAGCCTCGCACCCAGTGCACTGCCTCACGTATAGTAAATAATCAGTATGCATTGAGTATATGTGAATATTAATTTCATTGGAACCTAGATACATAGAAAAGTCTGTAGGTAGACAGTCACTTTTGATTCTAATGTAATCTTAAATGTGGTTTGAAAATGAAAAAGCGACATTTTAGAAGTGAAGCAAGCAACTAACGTTTCTTAATAAGCTTCTCATTTAAAAACTTCTAAAATAATTAATAAATCAGTTAGAAACAGTTCAAGTTCATACCCTTTGCAGGTAAGTTCAAATCAAAGTACTTCCCATGAAAAATGGTTCCGAAGCAAATCACTATCTTTGAAAGGTGAAAGCAAAATTCTAATACATTCCATTACACACATATTTTCTCCTTTCTTAAATCTATGAAATGTTATTCACTATTACTTCATTGTGTATAATATTTTCTCAAGAAATGCCAAGAGTCAATTCTACATCTCCATAAACTCTCCTTTAATGCCACTATAAAAATCCATATATATTTAGAATCAATATAATCCTTTAGAGTCAAATTTCTTCAAACGTTAGGCATTTGTAACCTAAGTGTCTATACTCATCTATGTGCCATTGCTGAATAGAACATTCTTTTTTTATTGCCAGAGACATGAAAGTCAGAGGCAACTATCTAGATTTCATGTTAAGTCTTCAACTTAATCCAAACATTATGTACTATTGGTAAAAATCAAAAAGGGGCTGGTGTTTTGAGTAAGGAAAAATTAATACATGCAACTGGAATTCTGTTTGTATTGCAAACTATTCATCTTTTTTTTTTCTTTACTGTGAGCAAACATATTCTCTTCATATAACTGTGAATATGTTTTAATAGTTTCTATATACCAAAACTCTATTTAAATTTTATGCATCACATATTTGGATGGAACTCAAATTCCACTCGTAAACTTCTAATTACAAGCCCACAAATTACTTCACAAAAATAGGATGCTAATTAATGTGTGAGTTAAAAGATGTTCCTTTTATAGCCAGTAGTCACTGGTTTTTCTTCAAATCTCCTTTTTAAATACTATTTATCAAAGATAATATCATTTATATTCTTTCTCAGAGTGTCTTAGAGCATACTATCTTTTATCCAGATACTTTATCATGTTTTAAATGTTTTGATAAAGACACTTTATTGAACTTTTAAGTATTTAGTAAAATAACACAATACATTCAAAACTGAACATGATAATTGGCACAATGTTATGATTATTAAATTCATGCTACTTCTTCCAAGAGAAATAAAATGCTAAAAGTTCTTTAACAATTTATTTTAAATGACCCACCAAACTACAGCAGTGATATATTGTCCTTGACATTTGATGGGTAATTTATATTTTCAGATGAAGGAGATCTACAATCAATGTAAATAAAAAGCATTAATTTTCAGAGGAAAAACTAAATCAGGGTGATCCTTTTAGAGTCACATTTCTGCAATCATCTGGTATTTATGAATGTAAATATCTTTACTTGTCTCTGTCCCATTATTGAATAGGGTGTCGTTTTCTTATTGCAAAGGACAGGAAAGTCAGAACTGATTACCAACTTTTCATCTTGAGTCTTTGACTTAATCCAGACATGAGATTTGTCTTTTTTTTCTCTCTTACTGTCTTAACAAATTTAAAAATCAATATTTTTCCGGGTATAGCATTAACTTTCTACAAGTTGTAATGTTATTTTCTGAAGTATTCTGTGCTGATAGTAAAAATCTTAGAGAAAGAAAAAAAGCACATGCAAATTTACTTTTCTGAATGTCTGGATACTTTTCATAACTTTTGGGAATGAGGCTATAAAGTTACAATTGTAAAGTTAGTGCTTTTAACAGATGCCATTGGATTTTCATTACCATTGTTTAGATTAACCATTTTAAGAGATTTGAGATGGTAGAATGTTAATACAAATGAAGGGAAATGTGAGAATCAATAAAATGCAGCAATGACTGGTATAAACAACAACAAAAAAAATTCTGAAAAGTTGAAGGACTCCACAAACTGTTAGTCACTTAATAAGTTAACACTTCTTTTATCCTGTTTTTCATGACTCTTTTAGTTTACGTTTAGTATAGACTCAAGCAAATAAGTCCTATTGAATAGTTGATTGTCTCTGGCTATAGTTGTCTTTACAGAAGAGCATTCCAACATAGACAACTTCCACACCATTTACATGGCCTTTCACATATGGGACAAACTGACTACCTCAATCGGCATTCATTCTGCCTCAAGAAACCTTTCTGAGATGTGACTTCTCTTTATGTCATACTGTGACTCTCTCCACTAAATTAAAGATTAAAATGTTGGCTTTAAAAGTATGCATTTAAGGAAACCAGTTTAAACTCTTTGTCCAGCCTTCTTATAAAGTATCAACTTATTGTATTCTTGTATCATGTTTTGAAAGCCTCTGATTATATTTCACATAGAAAAAAAATATCCCAAGGTATTGATTTAACTCCTTGAAAAAGTGACGTTATTCTTAAAATACATTGCTACCTATATAGGGCTTTAGAAACTTCAGTCTTAGACAATAAATTATTTTCAGAATAAAATCTAAAAAACATGATTTGGAAACGCTTAGTGATTTGGATTTTGTTTTCCTTGTTACGCTCATCTCTCATGACTTCATCCTGAACTACATTCTGCTCATTGCCCAGAAGGTATGATGTGTCTCCTCACTTCCAATGGTTGAGAATACCATCTTCTGTGAATGAGACAGTACAGACTTAGCCAACGCCGCTGATCCCCTCACATGCCTTCTCTTGGCTGATTCCACTACACTCCATCTAAGACAATAAGGAATTTCCTCCACAAAAGGACACTGACCTTTAAAGAATGGATTTAATTTCTTTCAAAAATATCAAAGAGGCAGGAATGGTATAATGAATCCCCATGTAGCTGTCAACTAGATAAACAGTTATCATTCTGCCATTCTTCATATCATGGTTTTTATCACTATGTTGGAACTGATGAGGTATATGTCTGTATTACCCTGGACTCTAACTTCAATGGTGAGTAGGACCACGTCTATCTAATTTACTACTTATGCTTACTGCCTGGCCAGCCCAGTGTCTGGCACATGGTACCTTCACTAAACACTACATGGATTCAGATCCTTACATTCGCACTAGGAAGAGCCTAGGAAATATGCCATTGATATAACTGATATTCAAAACAATTTATGGTGACTAACTAGCTTTTAATTAGTGACTGATTTATATTATTTATCCTCTTACAATGATTTAAGTATATATGCCTATATGTGTGCATGTGTCTGTGTATATGTATGCTCAAATGTAAACATATATATATTTAAGACAAGAAGTAAACTGTATCAAAAGTACATATAAATATTAAATGTAAAATATTTAATTATTCAATATATAATATATAATGTATTAGACTATTAATATATAATACATTATGATATATATGTATTGAGATCACTTACCTAAAAGATATCTAAAATAATTGAAGTCCATGGATCATGAAAGTGAACCATATGCTAAGTATGTGGCTAATGTAAATACCTTAAATGAATGCCATAATAAGCTCCAAGTTTTTTGATAACCACAGCACAAAGGAGTTCCATATGATATAGAATTCTAACTATCAGAAAGAAAGATTGCAATTTTTCAAGAAAAACAGCTTTGGAAGGGGGTGGGGGAGTCCTTAAACTATAAATGTGATTTCACCACAAACATTATACAGAAAATATTTAAAATTATTTTGATGACATATTTGAAATCATATGATTTATTATATTTCCTATTAATGGAAATCAAACATATATCTATTAAAACACCACATATACCCCTATGTCCATGGTATATAAACATTTTCTTTGGTAGTAAGAATAAAGGAGATAAGCATAAATATATAGATTTTAAGTAAATTAAGAGATAAATATTTATTTAAATTCATAGATTATCCTTTATGATTTTTAATAGTATTGGACAGTTCCATAAGCCTCTTACCTTAGGTTTTGATCTGATTAACTTGTCTATGAGTCACTCTAATTATCCAAGACTGATAATTGGCATTCAAAAAGGTAGCAGAATGCACCTGCCACTCTGACCACTGCTGACCTTCACCATGAATTAACTGCAAAATCCATGTCAGGCAGCTAATTGAATGAAGCTGCAGACTTGTAAGTGGTAATGGTTATGATTAGTGTGTAACATACCACATAACGGTAATGATGTAATCTGGTCTCAATAGACCTCAAGTTGAAGTCTAAGGAGTCATATTCTAATGAAAGGGAGACTAAATGACAATAAGAAAACTTCAAATGGACAGACAGAACTCCCTCGCTCCTGTCTCCAAAAAGAGAAATGTTCAATCAGATTTGAAAGGTTAGTGGGTTTTATGCTGCACCCTTGTGCTTGATAGCCCTTTAAGGTAGATAGGCCTGTCAGCACTCCTTTCATTTAGGTCTGAGTAGTTATTCTTCATTTGCCGCAGGGAGTGAGGAGTCAAATTGGCACTGCTGACTGCTGCCTTTCTTAGCAGCCGGTGAATTGCATGTTTCAATGAGGGGCATGCTGAGCATGGCATGTGTATGTGCAGTGGCTTACCGGTTACTTTTTGTCGCATGTTTTCAGAGCTATTACAGTAATGAGATTAGTGATGCCCAAGCTGATCATGCTTTCTTTAGACATTACACGTTGTATACAAGTGACAAATATGAAGTGAGCAGCCAGAAAATGTCATTTGGTAAGAAAGCACGAAGTGTGGGTGTTCTGGCTAAGCACACACTGTGTGCAGGGTGAAGAGCTTTTGTGGACTAGATGAATCCTGCTGGGCTCTCAGCCCCAGTGCTCTCGGATAAAAAAGAAAGCCTGTCCTGTGTGAAATTTGCTCCTGACTCCAGAGTCTATCCGATGCTTGTGAGAATATGACATCTTGTAAATATCCTCAGCAAGACATGTTGCTGAACCTCTAAATGAGAAAAATGAAGCCTTTCATAGCAAATGTATCAGCCCAGTGACCAGCTTACTCATGAGCAGAAATTGAACATGTGTCCAGAAATGCAAAGTGACGCTTCAGAATGTGCTGTCAGTCCAGAATATTCTAAATGTGGTTGGTGCTTCTGTAATTCAACAGTATCCTGTGGTGTGTAAATGGGCTGCACTTCTGGTATTCCTTTCCATAGAATCATATATTTACTACGTAAATGATACTTGAAGTTAATGGTGACTGGGAAACTGCTTAATGGAACTCAAGAGCAGATCTGAGAAATGGCATCGGTCTACCAATAGAGCTATTAGAATGGTCACAGATTTGCATCACAGATGCTACATTAACCTTGCAAGTGCATCGACTAATTCCATAAAGCCTGGTGTGTTTATACTGTATCCTGTCAGTAGGTTTGCAAGCTGTCTGCCATAAAACCGAAGTCATGGTATGGGACTATTAGGGGTGTAGCATATGTCTACGTTGTGTAACCAGTGTGAAAGGTAGATGGAATGTTCTTTTCCTTCTATCGGTACAAAAGTTAGGCTAAGAAATATCTTTTCAGTTTGAGTAGAGATACTGATAAACAAGGAAATTCAAAATCCTGAATTGGAAGATTAGAAATACTGATAATAAAGAAAAATGCTGTGAGGTCAATGGTGATCTCAGCTCACAACACTGAATTTTATCTTTGTCTTCCAGGATATTGTTTTCACAGTATGAGCTTGAATTCATATTAAATGTTTTCGAATTTAATAACTGGCAGCCCATTGAAACAAGACATTTAGCCAGGCTCTGGAATTAAGAAAAGGAAGGAAGAAAAGAAGGAAGGAAGGAAGGAAGGAAGGAAGGAAGGAAGGGAAGGAGGGAAGGAAAAAAAGGTCATAGCCTGAAAATCATTTTAAAATAATGCTTGAGAATAAATTACTAGAATTTATGCTTAGTATTTCAATTATTGATTCTAACCCAATGAATGGAACAGATTTTTTAAATGAGAGGCTTTTCTACTTCTTTAGTTAAGGTATTAAGGGATATTTACATGGAAAATTGTGTATTTACAAAATTTATCTTCTAGCAGAGTGTTATCTATTGCTCATTTAATATAAAACACTGAAAAATAAGAGATTTTCCACTAAAAAAGGAAAATATCTTTTTTTTTAATTTTTTTTTAACGTTTATTTATTTTTGAGACAGAGAGAGACAGAGCATGAACGGGGGAGGGGCAGAGAGAGCGGGAGACACAGAATCGGAAGCAGGCTCCAGGCTCTGAGCCATAAGCCCAGAGCCCGACGCCGGGCTCGTACTCGCGGACCGCGAGATCGTGACCTGAGCTGAAGTCGGAGACTTAACCGACTGAGGCACCCAGGCGCCCCTAAAAAGGAAAATATCTTAAATCAATATTTTACTTTCTAAATTTTGAAATCAGAATTTATAGGAGTATCTTCAAGTATTATTTGCACTGATTTTACCTCATTATACTTTTTCTCTTTTCAAATTGTACAACACATCTCTATATCTGACATATACATACATACATATATACATATATATGTATATATATTTAATGTTATATGTATCATATTTAATGTTACTGGCATTTAGGATTAAATTGTAGGTAATAAAGACAAATCAAAACTGAATACATATTGCAAACTAATATTTTTAAAAATGTTAACTTTGTCCTTATAGATATAGACATTTGATATAGACATATATATACAAAGATACAGATATTTGTCAACATTGCTAAACAAATCATAAGAGAGCCAATCGGCTCTCTAATGCATAGGAAGATAGTCAAAGCTTTATGGTGGTTTGCGATATTATAGATCAGTATGACGTCTACTGACCCGGATGTTTGGTAAGAAGTTATTTTAATCGTACATGGATTTAGGTTTTTTTCCCCCAATCATCTGTGCAACTAACAGAAACCATAAATGTAGTTTTAAAAATTGCCAAAATATATTCACGACATATAAAATTTACTATCGCATTTAACAGATAACACATTCTTTTAAGCTCCAACTATTAAAACACACTTAAAAAGATTAAGTGTATATTTAAGCTTGATTAATTTAATTATTAACTTTGCTTTACCTAAGAACTTCAGAAACCTACATATGCATCCCTAAAAACATTCACACTAGTTGAGCTACAATATATCTTATATAGACTAATGCATTAAAATTAAAGGTTTGTCAGCTTTATATTCTAACTTGCTTGTCAGTATATTGTTACATCATTACATTCTTAACAGTTTTGAGAGAGGGGAAGAATGTACATATAAAGGATCATAAGAATGCAGTTTTAAACAGGCAGGTGGGGGTGAGAAGTATTAAAAATTCAAAAGAAGTTTTAAAATAAAGCAAGGTATTATAAAGTTTGTATAACTTTATTTTTTTAAGTTTATTTATTTATTTTGAGCGAGAGAGAGAGAAAGAGAGAGCACGAGCAGGGGAGGGACAGAGAGAGAGAGAGAGAGAGAGAGAGAGAGAATCCTAAGCAGCCTCCATGCTATCAGTGCAGCCTGAAGTGAAGCTCAGTCTCACAAACCATGAGCTAATGACCTTAGCTGAGATTAACAGTCAGATGCCCAACAGACTGAGCCCCAAGTTTGTAAAACTTGAAATAATCTAAGTTAAAGCAAAAATAAAACCAGTGTTTTAAAGGTATGGCTACAGTCAGTAGGATCTCTTTGGGGTAAGAAAACAGTAAGTACCACAAAAATTGAAAATTTTCCTATCCAAATACGTTTATCTTCATATACTCCACTTTCCAGGTTAGATTAATTCAAATTTAAGGTTTGTCATGAATTTAATAACTTTTATATTAAAGTCTGAAGATGAAAAGCAAAACCTTCTCTTTTATAAAGATTGCTTCGAGGAAAACATTTCTCCCATCCAAGTACTAACCAGGCCCGACCCTGCTTAGCTTCCGAGATCAGACGAGATCGGGCGCGTTCAGGGTGGTATGGCCGTAGACAAAACATTTCTGAAAAAATTGATAAAATCAACTGGTATAAAGTAATATTCCAAGGGTATCAATGACTTCCATGCCAGGAATGATTTTAAAAGTCATATCAGGACTTTAGGAATATACTTCTATAGCTTGGACAGAAATCTTTTTTTTAATTAATTAATTAATTAATTTATTATTTTTTTTAAATTTTTTTTTCTTTAATGTTTATTCATTTGTGAGAGACAGAGAGAGAGACAGAGAGAGAGAGTGAACAGGGGCGGAGCAGAGAGAGAGGGAGACAGAATCAGAGGCAGGCTCCAGGCTCTGAGCTGTCAGCACAGAGCCCCACGCGGGGCTCAAACTCACAAGCGGTGAGATCATGACCTGAGCTGAAATCGGACGCTCAACCGACTGAGCCACCCAGGCGCCCCCAGAAATCTTTTTAAAGATATGTTCCATAATTTTTAAGTTTGAAACATTTTTAAAAAGTTGGGTGGGTAAGAATAATTTAGTTCTTCCTCAACAAAGTTTTCATATATTCATAGGTGCTTGTATTATTAATTTTGTTAGCATGTTATGGCATTAAAGAATGAACACATCAGATATTCTTCAGAATACATGAATGTAAAACATTAGGAAACATAAGGGATTCATAGAAAAGGATCCAGTGAAATTATCACCATATCTATATGACTATAGAACCATAGTCATATCCTCCAGCGTGCTTGTTCACGAGTATGTGTGTGGGGGGGAGAGAGCTGCACTGAAGACTTCAGTGACCATACTCTTGGATGAGACATACATGGCCTCTGACAAATTTGGTTCCATTTTAGATCATTCAAGACAAAGGGAGTGGTATTAGTAAGAGACTGTCTACTGACAGGCTCCGTGTCTACAACATTACTCCAATACTGTTATAAGCCGTTTAAATCAAATTACACGCATCAATCTAACGAGCTGCTTTATTTTTTACAGAAACATATGTTTAGAGGTAAAACAACGAAAGAGCAAAGTTTGATCCTAGTTTTCAGGTGGGTAGGTATCAGCCTGAAAAACCAAGATGGTCACATGTTCCACTTTATATTTTTAATTTGGAGAAACCGGAAACTTCGTGGTGAATAGTTGGAATATAGTTTAAATTTCGTAAGTTATCTTTTTAATTTTGGCTATCAGTCTGTATCTGCTCAATATGAGTGGATCTATTTATTTGGTGAAAAACCAATGCCAAACTGATCATCTGCCAAACGGGTAAAAAATAAATGTTTCATTTCATTATCTCAAACTAGAGAAACAATGTGGTTATACCTATTTGCTGCTGGCCATAGATGAAAATAGGAAAAATATTCAAACAATTGCCTACCTTTTGGAAATACCTAAATATCTGACAGGAGTAACTGGTTCTTATTTCTAAATACAAAGGTATAACAAAAAGATATGCTAAAGATTATTTTTTCATATTTTATTAAAATTAAAATCTGTTAGTCTACATTAAACAAATTGAAAAAAAAACCTCACATTTTGAATCCATTTGATGATAACTTAACTATTTTTAAAATTTCTCTTTCTTATTTTTCCCCTTATTTTTATGTACTGGATTGCATTTTAGACTCCTTAAAAACTTTGATTTCTTGTTGATTAAGCTAATTTCAATTAAGCTAATTTTAAACTATTTTAAGCCGAAGCCGATGTACTTCCTGTATTTTCATTTAATATCACCCATATTTATATCTACATATTTTTCCCTATTTTCTGGGAATGTACAACTATACCATAGATAACAAGTTCAAAGAAAATTCTCAATTACAACTAGAGTATACATATTTAAATTTCGATATGTGCCTACAAAAAAAAGAATCATTTTGATTTTATTTCTACCAAAGTGTGGGTGTATTAAGTTATTATATATGCTTGGTCTAAGTCATTGAAATAAAATACATTTATCTAACTTGCTGTACTAGTTTTTATCTTTTGTTTCTGTTTTGCAGTATTTTTTTGTTTTTATTGTTGATAGGTAGCCTATAAAAGCTACCTAGTTTTGTTTTGTTTTTTAAACTTTTGAGCAACTTCTACTCATTACATATATCAAGGGGATTTTTAGTAAAGCCGACAAATCTTTTCATTTTGGTTTTATAAATGCAGATATATGAGCTATCATTCAATTCACAAATTCAGAAAAAAAATCTATTTCCTAGATTTAATCAAGATGCCTAAAACTGAAAGTTACATTTCATTTATCTTCTCATTTCTTTGGGTTTGGGCAATATCTTGCAAATTAGTTTGTGATAGCAGAACTCTAAAATAGGTAGCCCTTCATGCCTATCTACTGACTTCCTGACTTGTGTCTACCATGGGGGTAAACACAACATATTATTCTTAAATACTTTTGTGAATGTTAACAAAATGAAATAGGGCATTGCTCCAAAGGAAGGGAGGAGAAAGAAAGAAAAAGACCTTCTCTATAATGCTGCTAGCAAGGCTTTATCTTTATGACACTAACGATAATCCCTTGTGTAATTAACTGTAGAGTGGTTATGCATGCCGCACGCAGCCCATGACAAGCCTCATAGAAAATACATCAGTATTAGCCACAGGTGAATTCGTTTAGAAAGATTAATGACTGCACCTGAATTTTAATGTCTGAAAAGGGATGGAACACTGAATCCTTAATTAAAAAGTTGAATGACTGGTATGGTTTGTTTAACATCACAAATTTCAACGGGAGGGTTTTGTATTCAAATGAAGTATGCAAAAGGAAACTTTCCTTAGAAAGTGGTGAAGTAAGGGTGAAAAGCAAAAATGTTTTATGTGCTTTACTTTATGTAAATCGATACATGGATCAGTTGCTTTGATATGGATCAAATGTGGTGTAATTATGGCTCTTTTCTGTTTACAGTGAATGTGAAGCGAAGAATTCTTACAGAACATGAGCTGGCATTACCCTCAAACCAAGAGAAAGTTTGAGTAGGGGAGCAGTAAAACCGACAAGTAATCTTATTCTTTCCTTAATGGGAAGCCGTTTCTTCTTCATTATTATTTTACAAAGTTTTTTAATGAAGAGAAAGTAACCTTGAAAAACAACTTGGCAATGCCATTCCCAGTAGAATTTTAACTCTGCTTTGCAAACTCGTTTACGGAGTATGTTAAAGCTTGTCACAGACAGAAGATTTTTCAATGACAATTTTAATCTTCCTTTTAAGGATTTAGGAGGGGGCCAGAGGAAGGATGACGTGGGCATGCTTCTATCTAGAAGAGAAGGAAACAACTCCGACTAATCATTTGTCCTTCGGGTAATAGTCAAAAGCAGATGTCTTAAGAGTGACCCAAAATAGTAATTATTTTGGCCACTGTGCTTACAATTTTAAAGTTATTATTTTCCAATTAATCACAGAAACAGTTAACATTTGGAAGTGTCAACAAAATCCAATATAGAAAAAAAAAGAGAGAGAGAAGAAAGTACACAAGGAAAAGAATTACATAATATGCTTGATCTATCCAGAGTCGAGAATTGACATATTTAATGTAGATGCAAAACTAGATCACTTTTTCTTTAAAACAAAAAAACAAAAAACAAAAAACAAACCCAAAAACTTAGTTTTATGGTCAGAATGTAGAGTTTTAAAAAAAGAAACCAAGAATATATCTGGTAGCTTTGTACTAACACAGTTTATACAATTGTCTGCATTTTCTGTTTGTTCTTTTCTTGAGATGGGAATTCTATTGAATTTTTACTTTAACACATATCAAAGCACATGTAAAATTCCTTTGCCTTTTTATTTTCTAGGTCAGAATGCTGCTCACATCCATGGCAAAGTAGATTTTGATGCTCCTTAGCTTCACACATTGCCTGCTGCACTATTTTTTTTCTGCCAAGTAAAAGCATGGCTTTTAGTTCTGTCCGCTTTCCAAGGGAACACATTTTTAATGAAATGTCATTTAGGAGTATTTGTTACTTCCTGTAAAAGCTTCTTTCATGGTTTTGTGTGTGTGTGTGAAGAAGAAAAAAAAAAACAGCCTCTTAAAATGTTGTAGTTGTAACTGTTCCCAGTATTCAGAACACTAGAGAGGGAAAAAGAGAAACTCCAGTTCTCACAGATGTATCAGATGTTTTTAATAATGGATTGAAAAAGCATGTGTTCCGTATATGGCTAGCGCCTCTGAGATGATTATAAAGCAAGTTTATCACTGCCGATTTCCATTAGTTATAATTACCTGTGCCATAGGGTGAGACAATGTTATTGGCACAAAAAGTATAAATATTTTTCAGAGACTGGATTTAGTTTTAAAGTAAACATTGACATCTTAGCATAAAGCCAAAATTGAAATGTAAAGAAATGCTAATGCTTTGGCAGCTCTTGTCTGTTGAATTCAGTTAATCCATTAGGAGTCAATCTGTGGGATAAGGTTTGAGGAGGCTTAAGGATCAGTATTGTTAATACCAGTTAAAATAATTTACAAAGGTGTCCATTAAATCTGTCAGCAAAGTGTTGACGGACAAAAATAGGTTGAGTCTGGATCCGCCCAGAGCTATTCACATTAAATGCCAGTTAATAATGTCTGTTATAATTTTAGTAAGTAAATGTCTGAAAGTTCAGTATTAGAGCTTTCTCTCTGTTATGTACCTAAATCTCTTTCCAAACTTATTTAAATCCTCGTCAGTAAAAGTTAAGCATAGTCTCAATGGGTTCATAAGCATTGCTGGGAGAGTCCTTGTAATTTTCTCAAACTCCAGGGGGTTATGTTCACTCCTAAACCAATTAAATAAGAAAGAATAAGCAAATTTCAAATGTAACAAAAATTAAAGGATTAAAACAAAAAAAAAATTTAAGTCACCGTAAAACAATCATTGAAAGACATTGTTAAAGAGGAAAAAGTGCTGTGATTCACTGAGATATTGGACCAAAATGTCAAATTGGACTAAAACTCATATTCATAACTAAGCATACTATATATATATATATATATATATATATATATATATATATATATATATATAATTTCTTCTAAAGATTCTAAATTTACTAGGTCCTGCTAACTCTGAAAGGTAGAATACAACTCTCATGATATGTGATAAACCCTCACCTCTGAGGCATCTTACCCTGTTCGTAAACCTGCCACATGTAATGCCTTAGTAGACAGAATATGAACCACTTTCCTTGCTGAATGAAGGGATAATATGTTTATATGTGAGTCTCCCTCCCTCTCTCTCTTCCTCAAGAGCAACACAAATTTTTGACATTGAATCCCAGTATATACTCTACTAGTAAACATAGTTTAGAGCTCTTGAAATATATTGTAGTTTAACTGGAAGGAATACTTATATATTTTGATGAAATGATTTTAACATACATTTATATATATATAGTATACATTTACATACATTTATATATATTTATATACATACATTTATATATATGTATATATATATAGTATAACCCATATGGCTAGTTAGTTATTAATAATATAGTATAATTACAGCAAAATTGTTACTATCTGAGAAATGAGAATGACACTAGGATGCCAATACTAATATGTATTGATTATTTATTATATGACAGTCACTATATTACAGGCTTTAAATGTTATCTCATTTTGACCTGAAAATATGTTTGTGAGAAGTATCATATTTTAAAAAAAATTTTGTAATGTTTATTTATTTTTGAGACAATGCGAGAGACAGAGTGCAAGCAGCAGAGGGGCAGACAGAGGGAGACACAGAATCTGAAACAGGCTCCAGGCTCTGAGCTGTCAGCCCAGAGCCCGATGCAAGGCTCGAACTCACAAACCGTGAGTTCATGACCTGAGCCGAAGTCGGATGCTTAACCGACTGAGCCACTCAGGTGCCCCGAGAAGTGTCATATGAAGTACATTTTGTAGATAAGAAAACTGAGGGGGCGGCTACTGTAGGCTCAATGCACTACGTTGTGCTAAAAACACAAAGACTTTTTCTTTCAATTTGCCGTTTCTCTGCCCACTCTATTTAACTCTCTATCATTGCTAAATTAAGAGCTACCCAGTTTTCATTCTATAATTCTAGAATGTTTGTCCTGGAGTTTGTTTAAAGATTTGTTACCCAACTTGTACACAGTCCTATGACAGCAAATGCATAAACAAGCAATTGCAGAAAACTGTAACTGCTTTCTGGCCCCGACTGGGATAGATTGGATGTATCACAGCACTTATAAACCATCCTTGGAGGGCTGCACCTAGGAGATAGCAGTAGATATAGGCAACATTTATGGAAATGCAAGCACTGAGTAAGGCAATCCACTAATACCTATTTTATTTAAGAGCACATATAAAGTTTTCTGTTCCTTTGGTTTGGGTTGGGGGTTTCATTAAGTAGACAGGATACACATTTCATTTTCTGTCAAGCTTTCCTTAGGTTCCATTCACTACAAGGCTGAAGTCCTCAGAGAACCGGGGAAACATACAAATGACACTTTTCTTCTTGTGGGAGGCTTCCTTTGCATTACATACTTTTCTGTAATTACATACATATCCTTTGCATTACATACATATCTGTAAAATAAAAACCATTTACTGGTTAAGAAATAAAACACATAATATTTTTTACACATTAAAAGCTTAAGATACAACAGTAAAATTCACTTGCAGAATCCAAGTAGTGGGTATATGGGTGTTTACAATACTTTCTACTTTTCTGGATGTTTAAAAACTTTCATAATAAAATGTTGAGTGGGGGAAGCTTCATATAATTAAATACAGTCTAAAATCATACATCAAACTACTAACAGTAGTTATTGCTATGAGACTTTCCGTTCCTCTGAATTTTTCTATTTTGTGCAAAAGCTTGTGCTATCTATTAGGGGAGGTTATTTCTATTTTATATGTAAAATAAAATTTGTAGAAAAAAGTTATCAGTGAAACAGAAACTGGATCACTGAACCGCTTTAAAATTCTGTTTCCCTTTGATGGAGAGTGAAAAGAAAAATAATGTCACTGATGTTGGAAAGGTTCTTTCTTCCTGTGTGTTGTGCCAGAGGAATTACCTTTTAAATTTCATTAGGATCCACATAATAGCAAAGTCAAAGAGCAACCACAAATAGAATATGTTGACACTCTATTATGTGCAGTATCTTGTTGGATATTTTATATATTTATGTATAAGTATTTTATATTATGTATGCTTATGATGTTTCCCTATCTTCAAATCGCATATGAATTAGTTGAGGAGACAAAACTAACATATTAAAGAAAAGAAATGTTTAAATGAAACTCTCAAACAGAAATTCAGAGAAAGGGATTTGAATGGAGTGGTTAGACAGAATTAATGTCTTGGAAGAAACTACAGGGAAGAGTCTGGGAGCTCAAAAATCTTTCCAAACATGTAGATTAGTCATTTACACACACACACACACACACACACACACACACACACACACACCAGGATCATGCTGCATAAGCAATTTTAACCGAGTTTTTCTATAAATATATAACATGAAAACTTGCGCTTATTAACTATTCTTAAAGCTATGACTTTTAATTGTTGCCTGAAGTTCAGTCATGTGGGCATATCCAATTTCATTAATGCTTATTTTGTGGATGGCTGTGTTTGGTCAGCAATTAGCTAGTATTCTAAATAATGTTGTAAAATATTCTTGGATTGAATATTTTGATATTTTTGCATAGATAAATCTACTGCTCTTTTCATTTATTTTTGTTTCTTCCTTTTCTTTTATCTTTGGGGTCTGGGATAATGGATGATTTTTATACCAAAGAGGAGATCTAGCAACAGGTGCTCTGAGTTAGGGAAAAGTCACATATGAAAATCAGTTTCTATAAAAGATCAAACTGTGAACGAATTCCTCATTTTATATGAACGGTTTCCCCTAAGTTCTCTAACTATAGATGTGCTTAAAGTGTACTTGTATTCATAGCATTTTAATGTATACGTCATAGTACCCACAATTTTGTTAAGATGTATGTTGAGTTTATTTCGTTATAATTTAGACAAACTTTTCTAAAAGTGAAATTAATTGGTACAAATACCATAAACTTTCCTTTTAAGTACTTTTTAAGCTGCTTTTGTTAAGAATGAGCTTCAGTATATTTTATATCAACATCATGCTGAAATTATTTTAATTCCATCCACAAGCTAAACTATTTGTCTCCAGCATATCAGAAATTCTGATGTTAAGATTTTATTGAAAAATAAGTTATTCTTACAACGCAGAGATGAAGTATTTCCAGGGTGAAAATGTGGTACTGCTGCTTTCTCTGGCAGTGTGCGTCTTCCATTTTCTTTAAAGATTTAATATTTTTCCAAACGTAGCTGTATGAAAAAGCTAAAGTACAGCATTTCCTGTGGAACCATTTGTCATTTACCTACATTCACTGTGTTTACTGTCCTCCGAGTATTGCTAAACTTCACTTTTAATAGGAGAAAATAGGCCTTAAAAGGGAAGCAGTATTTTACTGCTGAGCAAGAAACTATTTGTATTCCTCTTTCCAAGCCTGCCCAGGAGCATGTAGAATGCCTCTTGACCAAAGGAGATGGTATGAATATTCATGTGCTTTATGAATCACAGAGCTGAGGCCGTATGGTTTTCCCATTTATCAATTACTGGTTTAGGATTACCCAGGCGAAGAGTTGAACTGATTAACAACGTTCTTTTTGTTTGCTCCGTGTTGAGGTGAAACAGCCCGGTGACGACTGTATTATTTCTTGCCTCTTCAGCTGTCCACACTTGTGCAGGAAGCTTAACATCCTGTCAGGTTTCATCATGTAGTCTCTTTATTACCACGTTGTGAGAATTTGTGTAGTTGTAAATCAGAATAACTTTTTAAAGTTTCATTTCTCATTGCGGGAAAGACGCCATGGTTTCTATGGCTAAGGAGCATGGCTAATCGTGCCCATCATAAGGGAGCTCAGGTATGCTTGGCATCTGATTGGAAAATTAAAGTTGTAAAAGTTAATGCCACAGGCAGTTGAGAAAAGCAGCTGCAGTGAGAACCTGACTGTCGTAGAGAAGTTGGAATCATGCAGACAAGCTCACCTTGATTGATTAAGATAGCATGTTTGTGTTGGTCTTGATTTACGTCTGTTGGTGTTTTTTCCCTCTGACCTTCTATCTTAGTTCCTATTTAAACTCCCACTCCGAGACTTCTGCTAGGACTACTGACACTGTTAGTAAAATTAGAAAAAAAAAAAAAAACAAAATAAAACTGAATCCTTTAGTGGTTTGAGAATGCTGCTGTTCAGAAACTTTAAATCCTAAACTCTTCAAAAAAGAAATGAGTCATTGGTAACCTAGAGGCTTGATCCTCCTCTCCTCTCTACCCACCCCCCAACCCTCGTTGCCCCCACCTCGCCCCCCCCACCCGCCTTCATGTTTACTTTCATTAGTATGCACTGGTTTCGTTTAATTGGGTAGTGTGAAAATAGTCAAAGCCTGAAGGGGCTTTCTTGATGCTGAAGTAGCGATTTCTTTTCCAAGAGAACAATGAACCTGCTCATCCAGTATTTAGCAGCTTAGATTTAAATTCAAACTTTTCTTTTTTGCCCTGTTCCGTATTGATTCCCACTTTATCCCTCTTTTTCTGTTTCTTTGTGGTTTCATGTGCTATCTCTGACTAGGGTCATCTG
Organism: Panthera tigris; assembly: GCF_018350195.1. NCBI lineage: Eukaryota > Metazoa > Chordata > Mammalia > Carnivora > Felidae > Panthera > Panthera tigris. The sequence continues at coordinate 67,568,339 of NC_056667.1, forward strand.
TTTCCATCTGTGTGTGTATAAACATCCCAAGCTTTCTTCTCTTCTTCAGTGACAGGCAGCCAGTTTTAAATCTGTCGAAGACTGTTTTTTAGACCGTCTGAATTATTTCTCAGATTCCTTTAGTATTGTAAATATGGAGGAAATCAGGCAGTCGCTCCAATCCACTGAAGAGTCCGGTGCAGTCTGAATTTGCTGTCATCTGTTCTTTTTTCATGGACACAACCTTTACTGCTAACCTACTTGAAAAGGAGCCAGGGAGAAGAGAGAAACTGCCCTACACTTTAGTTGTGTAGAGCTAATACCTTTGCTCTAGTGTGAGAGAATCTAATTTTCTCTCTGAATCTGGAACTGCACAAGAGGCAAGTTATCACCTTCCAGCACTTAAGAATACCCCATGCTGACCTAGAGTCTCTGAGTGATTGAATCACCTTCCCCCACAAAAACAAACCTGATGCCAAAATCAAACAAACAAACAAGCAAACAAACCTTCATATTTTAAGTAGATTTAAAAGAAGTCTATAGTGTAGGAAAACAAAACTCTTTTTTTTTTCTCTTTGGAAAAATAATCCATTTGCCACGTAGGACTGTATAGCATCAAGACAGTGTCAGGGCTGTTGAATTTCTTCTCTCAGATCCAAGCATATCATTCTACATAGAATAGGAGCCTTTGGCTGTCTGGGATTCTGAAAATTCCATTTGTGAAGCAAGGAACAGTGTCAAGTTCTTTGTTCAACATTCTGAACACCAAGTCTCACACTGTGAATTCCGTTTTCTGGTTTCTAAATCCTGAGTGGTTGAATGCAATATGTATGTGGGATGAAGATTAGAAAGATTGTCTATATAAGTTCTTACTCCTTCTAAGGTGTTTATTTTTTGAGTGTGACTTAAGTATATCCATGCTCATTTTTTTTTCTGATGAGTGAGTTCAATTCTTTGGTTTACGTTTTATCAAATATACTTTTGACATTATGTACAGTCTAAGGTTCTAACACTGCATATCACTTTTTTATTTAAATTTAGTGTCTTCTAGATCATGATATGACTGAAGGAAGATTATGGATTCATTAACAAAATAGTGAATAAAACACAGGCATAGATCAATGAACATGCAAGAAAGAGAAAACCGACAGTCTTCATTGTCGAGTTTGTTTTTCGATAAGGTTGATCTCTCACTTATTCCAGTGCTCTCCTTCCTCATACACTTTTCTCTTCAAGTCATTTCTCATCCATATTATATTATACGCATAAAAAATATCAAAGGCAGAATTTTATATTTCTACTTTGCCATTTTTATTTATTTAAATTTTTTTCACCATTTTATTTATTTTTGAGAGACTGAGAGAGAGCATGAGTAGGGGAAGGGCAGAGAGAGAGAGAGACAAAGAATCCCAAGCAGGCTCCAGGTTCTGAGTTGTCAGTGCAGAGCCTGACATGGGGCTTGAACCCATGAACCGGGAGATCATGACTTGAGCCAAAGTCAGACTCTTAACCGACTGAGCCACCAAGGTGCCCCAATATTTTCAAATGTTTATTTAATTACTTTGAGAGAGAGAGGAGGGGAGGTGCAGAGAGAGGGAGAGAGAGAATCCCAAACAGGTTCCGCACTGTCAGCACAGAGCCCGCACACGGGGCTTGAACTCACAAATTGTGAGATCATGACCTGAGCCGAAATCAAGAGTCGGACACTTAACTGACTGAGCCACATAGTGCCCCTACACTGCCAGTTTTATAATTCAAAATCTTACCAATTAAAGTTATTCATGCTGTTGTTTTGGCTGAAAAATAATGTATAAGGTGCTTACAATTTTCTGCATGGTGATAACAACTTCAGAGAAAGTTGCATTTGGCAAACAACAATGAAAAAAGTTGTCTTAAGACTTATAAATTCACTAATAAGTGCACCTTACAGAGAAAACCATGGCAAATATAAAGTAGACCTGAATCACAAAACCAAATATCTCTTTAAAAACGCAAATATGTCATCTCTGTTTATATAAATGGATTATTAATCCCCCCTCCATTTTAAGTAGACTTTATTTTTTAAAGTAGTTTTAGGTTAAGAGCAAAACTGAGCAGAAACTACACAGAGTTCCCATAACCCCCTTCCCCCTACCTACTCACAGCCTCCCCCACTATCAACATTATACACTAGAGTGGTACATTTCTTGCAATTTACTTTTCTATTTGTTAATGAAAAGAGACAACTCTTGGGTATCGCATCCACTGATAATCTGGGTTTAAAAAAATCCCATTTTAGCTCAGTTTCAAGCCTTGCTGAGGTGCATTATTCCAAGAGATGAATAATTCTTTGAGTGCTGCTAAATTTGTGACGTTAAATGAGTTACTGAGGGTATACTGTGTTCAGTTCATGATACAGAGAGGATGCTAAAAGAAACAACTTGGAAAAGGTGCCAGTAAAAACACTAGTTGGTTTTTAGATAGAAACTGAGTGCCTGGCCAGAGATGAACATGGTGGATGCAATACAGCCATTTTGAGCCTTCTCCTCCTTCTGCCATCGCCAATTGCTTCTACCTGTGGGTGGACAAAATTCCAGATGTAATCGGTCAACGCTCAATCCTGCTTTGTCAATCTGCCTCCAAGTGGGACTATCAAATAGAACCTGCACAGAGAAATTAAAATGAAATTGTCGTATCATCTTAGGAAAAAATAAACGAGTTTTTAAGCCATATACAGATCTCAATATATGACAGCAACAAAATAAAGAGCATACTTAAGAGTGGAATGAAGCATGTGAAAGAGATGGTATTAGAGGTAATACATTCTTGGATAGCCTGGGTGTTTTCAGACTATCATGAGACTATAAACATCCTTTTTGTTTGGGGGATCTAACAGCAATTCCAGTACGGATACCGATTCGGAGCATTAAATACAGTGTGTTGCAAGAGCTTGCTAATGAATCCGCAGAATACCATCTATCCTGTTTATTCATCCAGGTCTTGAATATTAAATAGGATAGCCTTAAAAACTTGAGTTCCATAAGCTTTCATTATATCGGAGACAGATATATATTTGAGTGAATCAAGACTATGAGCATTGATTCTATCAAAGAGTTCTGGGAACATTAACAGAAAAGATATTCTCATGACATCATGTCCCTCAACATAATGTGTGCATATACTCCATGTAGGCATGTATATTTTATAAAATTATTGATGGGCAAAGAGATTCCTTTAAGGCTTTCCTCTTTAAATGGAGTCTCTCCTCAATTGTCTTATCTTGTTGCTTTGAGGCTTTTTAAGTGCTTGCTGGTTCATGGATCTAGTAAGCTTATCCACGAGCATCTTCGTCAAGGATTGTCCTAAAGCTTCAGTTAGTCCTCATTGTGATTGCCTCCAGTGGTCTTGCCTCTGTACACTTTTCCATCTTACCCTAATCCCACAAACCATTTACAAATAATTGTTATTTAAGAGTTAATTAAGCACTCATAATATTCCTGCTTTGGAGGAAAATTGGCTGCACATTAGAAAAGCTGAAGCTGTCATTATTCTATTATAACATTTCTGATGGAGCTTTCAATTTCAAGGCCAACAGGGGCACCTGGGTGGCTCAGTCAGTTAAGCAACTGACTTTGGCTCATGTCATGATCTCATGGTTCATGGGTTTGAGCCCCGCATCAGGCTTTGTGCTGATAGCTCAGAGCCTGGAGCCTGCTTCGAATCTGTGTCCCTCTCCCTCTCTGTTTCTCCCCTTCCCCTGCTCACTCTCTGTCTCTCTTTGGCTTTCAAAAATAAATAAATGTTAATTTTTTTTTAATTGAAGGCTAGAGGTAAAAAAAGCCCAAAATAAGTTGTTGTTATTTTTTTTTACTTCCCAATACTACTTTCTTAGTGCTCAATATCCATTGGGTGCCAGTGGTATTTAAGTCATTTCTTATAACAATCACTTACTTCTACCCATTTTTATCTTCATCATTTTTAACATTTTGGATAAAGAAGATCAACCTTATGTATCAACCCTAATACACAAAAGATGCTCTATGGTCATTTATTGTATGAATGAACAAGGAAAACTTTTCCATTTGGCTTTGGGGGTTTTCTTTTCACAAGTAAAGTATTTAATGAAATAAGTATGGAAAAGCATTACCAAATCCACGTGTATACATACCACAAAATACTTGGACGTTAGTACTTATTTAAGCATTAGGGGTACTTTTTTTTCCCTCCAGTGTTTACAAGACAGTAACAGGTCTTCTATCTTGGCATAATGTTGTCAAAAACTACAAGACTGTAGATAAGAAAAGGGTGCCTTTTCTTCATAGCTGTGCTCTGACAGAAAGAAGGGATTGGTGGTTTCAATCTGTGCTACATAACTGAAGGCAGACAGTTACTTAGGGCTCATTACATGCGGTTTGAACGGCTAAGAATAGATCTGTTCAAAGCATAGATATCAATGTCTTAAAAGCCATTCGTGGGATAGACAACAGCTTCTTCTTTAAGCCACTTAATTTTTTGTCTCAAAATTAATATTTCATTATTCCTTGGAGCACTTGACATGGTCTGTATGGTTTGAAGATGTACAGCAACCACCATACAAACTAATATTAAACTGTGTCTTTAAAACCCATCGAGAAGGTTTTGCAACTAAATGCTTTCACACATAACTGCAGTAATTAACTGTGGGAGACAGATTTAATGCTGCGATGGTTTATTTTAACCAAGGACAAAGGTAGGCAGAGACAGGGCAGGAGAAGAAATGGCTACTGTGGGAAAGTAAAAAATTAAATAAATGTCAATGTTGCCCATGTCAGGAACAGTGGCTCCCTGCTACTTTCTGAACTATCATGTTCAAAGCTGTTGATTTAGGCTCCTGCTGGTAAACATGTTTTTTTATAACCTCAACTCATCCATATTTCACACAAGAGACTTCATAAAAGAGACAGATTTATAATTTTCTGTCACTGAATTCAAGATTACCAATTATTTCTTTATTGAAATTTTTTGCATCCTTTACTAGAATAGGTATTCATAGCTTTATAGACCTTTTCTTTTTTCTCAGTCACTCAATTTAGATTTATGAAGCTTAAGAGTTTTCTCCTGCAGCAACTCACAAAAACATTCTACTTCAAATTCACAGTGCCTCAATCAATGTAATTATTTCCAGGAACAAGCCACAAGTTTTAGAATTTATATGCTTTAATAATTCTATATTCTTGGATTATGACATGATTTTACATGAATGGAAAACAAGGATTTTTGAGGACAGAATATATGAGAATATTTAAAGATCGCTTTGTAGATTAATTGGACATTTATATTGAAAACTTTAACTTTTCTCTGTGTACGGTCCAAGATTTAAAACTTTCCAAACCATATCAATAGCATACTTTCAGAACACTAATTATGTTGATGTTTGCAGAAATGGCACAGAATTTCAACCCAAATAGCATACAGAGAAACTGTAATAATGGCGATAGAAAAGTTTATGAAATGGGTGTAATCTTTTGACCCTGAGGGCTTAAGGGCATTGTCCACAAAAAGATGAACAACATGTTGGATCATCTTCTACAGGCACTACGTTCTGTCTTGTTGATAGAGTTTTGTCCCTGTTGCAGTTCTAAGAAGGGGTGGAATTTGTGGGGGTGTTACAACAACACGATCAGGCACAGGTCCTGTAGGATAGCCTGAGAAATGGTGAGGACCTAGAGGAAAACTATCTAAAATATGTCTTGAGGGCCCTGGCATTTCTTTTTTTTTTTATTTTTTAAAATTAATTTTCTTTATTTTTTGAGAGGCAGAGAGAGACAGAGCACATGTGGGGAAGGGGCAGAGAGAGAGGGAGACCCAGAATCCGAAGCAGGCCCCAGGCTCTGAGCTGTCAGCACAGAGCCTGATGTGGGACTCGAACTCATGAACTGTGAGATCATGACCTGAGCCGAAGTCGGACACTCAACCGACTGAGCCACCCAGGCACCCCAACCCTGGCATTTCTTAGTCGGCCAAGAATGATGTTCTATTCAGCCTGAAGAGATGAGTGGTGATCCCACAGGGAGAGAGTCGCAGACTTAGCCCATTCTGTGGCTTTTGAAGACTGGAAAAAAGAGCCCCCAACTCCAGCCAGACTCAGCAGCTCCCTCTCTAGGGGATATTTTCTTCTTTTCTTCTTCTTTTCTTTCTTTCTTTCTTTCTTTCTTTCTTTCTTTCTTTCTCTTTCTTTCTTTCTTTCTTTCTTTCTTTCTTTCTTTTTCTTCTTTCTTTCTTTCTTATTTATTTATCTCCAAGTTTTTATTTAAATTCCAGCTAGTTAACATACAGTGCAATATTAATTTCTGGTGTCCATGTAGTGATTCATCACTTACATACAACACTCAGTGCTCATCCCAACGAGTGCCCTCCTTAATCCCCATTACCTGTTTAGCCCATCTCCCCCACCCACCTCCTCTCCAGCAACCTTCAGTTTGTTCTCTATAGTTGAGAGTCTGTTTCTCAGTTTGCCTCTCTTTACCACCCCCCCCACCCTATATTTATTTGTTTCTTAAATTCCACATGTGAGTGAAATCACATAATATTTGTCTTTCTCTGACAGACCTATTTTGCTTAGCATGATACTCTCTAGCTCCATCCACATCATCGTAAATGGCAAGATTTCTTTCTTTTTATGGCTGAGTAGTGTTCCATCAGATAAACCACATCTTCTTTACCCCATTTGTCAGTTGGTGGACATTTGGGCTTGTTCCATAGTTTGGCTACTGTTGATAATGCTGCCGTAAACATCAGGGTGTATGCACCCTTTCAAATTAGTATTTTTGTATCCTTTGGATAAATACTTAGTAGTGTAATTGCTGGATTGTAGGAGAGTTCTATTTTTAGCTTTTTGAGAACCTTCATACTCTTCTCCAGAGTGGCCACACCAGTTTGGATTCCCACCAATAGTGTAAGAAGGTTCCTCTTTCTCTAGGGCATACTTCCTGAGGAGCAGAGAGGAACCTGGATTTCATCCCTCCCGCCACCAGGCACCTGGAGCCAGCGTCCCTTGAACAGCCACATGTTACAGCCATTGATTAGGCTCCAGGCAATTCAACAGCAAGGGCATCTCCAGAAAGTAAGACCCCAAAACCTATTCTTTCCAGACGTCACACCTGAAACACTCCCTTATGGACACCTTGGCTGAGTGCTCAATGCTCAGAATGGGAATGTTCAACAAAGGTTTGCAGAATAAATACATTAAATCTGCGGCTGAAAAGCCACAGATTACTACTAAGAATTAAAATTATTTGGATCTAATATGTGTCTAGGTTAACACTGCTTATCTAAACTATGTATACATGTTTATAGTTGATGTAATCTTCATGTTGATCTTCACAGCAATCCTCTGAATAGACAGGGTCCAATATTTTAATCCAAATTTTCATATTAAGAAGCAGTATTGTTCAGAGAGCTTAAGTGGCTTTCCTCAAGCTACACAGAAAGTTAGGTAGTACCACAAATAGAACTCATGTTCTGAATGTAGAAACAAGAGAGTGAAGACTGGAGATTCACATATGAGAAACAGAATAATTTGGATTTTGAGATTTTATGAAATGATGATTTTCAGCTAACGCTGAATACGGATAGATAGGAGAGTCCATGGAAACCATGGGAAGGTCTTCCACAGCTGTGTGAGTCATTCTTTTTCTAGTTTCCTTTATCTTTCAGACATTTTCCACATGTACAGTCACTTACACTACTGTTGTCACGTTTCCCAGTTTGTTTTGTTTGTCTGTGACTGTGCATGTTTGTCTGTGAGGGTGTGCGTATACTTTGATGCTGGATGCAGGAATAACCACCACCCCCTGAAGGGGGTCCAAAATAGGACCCAAGAATAAAGATTTAAAAAGAGATTTTGGGGGGGGGGAATTGCAAATAAAGATTATTATAAGAAAGTTTATAAATAATATTATAGAATCATTTCTGGGCCTCCTGGGTGGCTCAGTTGGTTGGGCATTAGACTTTGGTCATGATCTTGTGGTTTGTGAGTTTGAGCCCTGTGTTGGGCTCTGTGCTGACAGTTCAGAGCCTGGAGCCTGCTTGGGATTCTGTGTCTCCTCTGTCTGCCCCTCCCCTGCATGTACTCTGTCTCTGTCTCTCTCTCGAAAATAAATAACTGTTAAAAAAAAGAAAAAGAATCATTTCTGATTATTTTTACAGATAAGTATGTTTTCATGGGGCACTCTTCAAAAAAAAAAAAAGCAATGAGAGTCTCACATGTTAAGTCACTTCTGAAGTCAATTCGTTCACTTGTCTTTGTCCAGAATTTTTTAAATTACATGAAAATCCCAGATTCAGTTAGGTAGCCATTAAGGCTACATGTTTTATTAAGATGTCAGGAAATGAAAGTCCTAAAACTTTTGAGATTCTAGAAGCAGTATAAGAGTTGGAAATTTTGTGAGTGATGTAAGCGCACTATATGTGATGTTGAACGAGCCACATTGCAAATGAGTTGAAATTGTGCAATTCTGAGTTTTTGTTTATCCTCAAGGGTATATTGTTTTTATATTTTAAAAACATAAATATAACAAAGTACAGTATCAGAGGCCCTTTATAGAGTCACATTTAGTGGTGCAAACTCTGAGTTGCTATAATATAAAGAACGGTATAACTTGAAGGTAACAAAGCAGAAAAACAAGGCAAGAAAAAAAACCATGCATTTTATGTAAAGTATTTTGGCTTACAGTATTCTAAAGAGGGCAAAAAATTGCTGGACTGTAACATTCACATATTGTTTATGAACATACTAACAGCAAGATCTGGGATTCACAAACCCATCTCGGTCCATTTATTTTTCATCAGTACTTCTGTCCTTTCCTCTATCCTCTAAACAATACGTTGAAAACAGGAGACGTATAATCAGTGGTTTTCAAGATTCATTTTGATAGAAATAAAATCAAGTAAACTTGCTTATATTTTCCAGTGGTGAACCACACTATATTTTATTCTAGCTTCTCTTAATGCATCGATTTTATCCCCTGTCAGTGTGGGATCACTTTAAAGAAATAATTTTGTAACTACTTTTAAAGTACAAAAATTTACATCTCAATTTTCATCTGTTTTTGTGACTTAAGAATATGCAGCAATTTTCAAGTACTGTAAAAATGAGACACATAATAATGTAAAGTGAACAATGAGAGAGAAATCTGGGTAGTAAGTTTGATATGTCAATAGATTAAGAACTCTTTGGTTTCTCATGCTGCATTTTCAGATTTCTTTTTAAGGAGATATCTTCTTTTACTTTCTTCCTATTTTTTTTTATAAGATTTAAGAAATCCTCCCAAGATTCTGCAAGCTCCTTTTGGGGGCTTTCCATAATAAGGGCTGCAGGCTGTTACTTCAGGTGACTGTGAAATCTTCTTCATAGAAGTCAGTTGAAATTATGCTCATAGTAATCATACTGAATTTACTCTGAGAATAGATAGAGCATATAAATATGTATAGGATCAATTTTTACATTCAATCAAATATTTGCATTTTGCTCAAATAATTAACATGAGGATGAAAATGATCCTGCGAAGCACATTATCCACATTTATATAGCATGCAATACTTTACCAGGGTTCAAATATTATCATTATGCCTGATGTGCACATGTGAAAGCAGATCTTAGGAATGAAGCATTTATAGTAAACATCCATATGTTTTAGTAAACACAATTGCATGCTTTCCAGAGTAAACAAATGTGTGAATTCCTTAAATGGTACTGAGAATTAAAATAGTCACTCTTTTTATATCCCTAAAAGAAAAGAAAAAAAAAAAAAAACTAAGTAGCATGCTTTGAGATTGCAATGAAATAACAGTGATGAAAACAGTGACAAGAACCTATTTGGATTTAAGCCCCTTCCTCCCCCCACCCCAACCCCACCCCCCACACACTCACACAGGACCATCATACTAAGCCTACAGCTTGGGTCCTATTATCTTCATATTTTACAGAAGTCTTACCTCAGAGAGAAGCAATTTAGTAATTTTCAGGTCATAACTGACCCAGTAGAACATAAGCTCTAGTCTTAAAGAACTATACTATATTAAAGAATTCTACTAAAGCTAATGCTTTCATACTATTTACGAAGTTGAGACATTGGGCGCTTTCCTAAGTGTTTTCCGCATATTGAGTCATGTAATCTACCCTATTTGGTTGATTCCATTATGGTCTTCATCCTCCTGATGAGGAAACTTTCATCAATAAGAAATTGTAAGTGGAATTTGGGCTGAAGTCGTAGATTAGTAAAAAAAAGGGTAACAGTTGATTTCTACAGCTTTCTTGACTCTGAAGTCTCTGTCTCTCGTAATAAGGATGTCTTTTTACTTTTTAGGCCAGACAGGGTATTTTTCACATGGGAGATTTGTTTCCTGCTTTCAGGGTGGACAGGGGAGGCTTGGAGTCTCCTTGGACTGGTTGCTTCCCAAGCTTTAATTCAAAGTAGTCGATATGCCATTATGGTATGTTTGGGGACAGCCTGCTCTGGGGCCCTTCACTTCACTCTCGATGGTGGTATACCGGGATTCCCAGTGGTAATAAAACACGATGGCATTTCTCCCCTCTTTCAGTTAGGGACTTCACTGTCATGAGACCCTTCACATTTTTAGGACTTCACGATCTCATGAATTAGGGGTGAAATTTTGCCATTTATTAAAAGTTTACTTTTGGGGTAGCTACCCCTAGGAAAGTACCCTAGTAAGGTAAGTACTTTTAGACCATCTGTTAGGCTGTCTCTTCAAGAAAGAAATCACAGGAAACAAGAGGTATACAAAAACATTACTGTGGAGAATAATGAAAACACTTTGCATGAAAAAGTCATGGGAATTGAACTATGGTTAAAGCAAGAAAAAAGGAACTATATAAACTCAATTGCTTCATAAGTGTCCTCCCAGTGTCCTTCTGGACTTGCTGCATCCCTAGACTAGGAATCAGGGGGATCAGGACTCAGGCAGAAGTTCAGGAATATACTGTCAGGGTTGTAGCAGTGCTCTTTCCTCCCCCATATGAGCAGCATTGTCAGGATCCCAGCCATTTTCTAAACCTTCCCCGGATAAGACAGGCTCTGGGAGCATCACGAAACCAACCATTTTAGGTGTTGCTGGGACTCATTTTCCACAATTGTGACTACATTTATTACAGCTGTGGGAACAAACTTTCTTAAATCTCTTTCATGTTTTCTTTTCTTTCTTTTTTTTTTAATGTTTATTTATTTTTGACAGAGAGACAGGGTGCAAGCGGGGGAGAGGCAGAGAGAGAGGGAGACACAGAATTTGAAGCAGGCTCCAGGCTCTGAGCTCCAAGCTATCAGCACAGAGCCCATCATGGGGCTCGAACTCATGGACTGCGACTCGGATGCTTAACTGACTGAGCCACCCAGGTCCCTTTTTAATGTTTTCTTATGCTAAACAAAATTCTTAAAGAAAGAAAATGGCTTTTTTACACTGGTGGCTAAATGTCTTTAAGCTTACCCTCAGAGCCTAACCTCCTAGTCCCTGGGCCAGGTTTCACCAACAACTTCCAGCTTATGATTTTTGAATCGAATTTATAACTAGCCTCCTTAGAAGGCCTCACCTTGGTTCCTGATATAATCATTTCTCCCAAACTCAAAACCCTGAAAGCTCTTTTTTTACTGAATTCTATAATACCTTGAGCACCTTTGAAACTTATTAAAGTAGGATACTAACTTATTCAATAGCTGTCCAATTTTCCCCTTCAGAGAGTGATGTTTCCCTCATATGTGAATCCCCCCATAAGGAAAACACTACATGGCATGTTGACAACTATTGACTCTGAGGCTCTTTCACTCTTTTGCAGATTTTACATTTCTTTTTTTAATGTTTATTTATTTTTGAGAGAGAGAGACAGAGAGAGAGAATGAGCAGGGGGAGGAGCAGAGAGAGAGGGAGAGAGGATCCGAAGCAGGTTCTGAGCTGACAGCTCAGTGTGGGGCTCAAACTCATCATCTGTGAGATCATGACTTGAGCCAAATTCAAACACTTGGACACTTAACTGACTGAGCCACCCAGGCACCACTCTTTTACAAATCTTAAAATCCTGGCCAAATCTAGACCTCTCTGGTTCACTTACAACAAATTATCTTCCCCTTAAATGGAGGGAATATTGTCAAGCATTGCCAACCCTTATGAGTAAAAAACTAAATACGTCTTCAGGACACTCTAGCAATTTGGTATTTCGGGTATATAAATACCAAGTGTTAGTATCATAGGTTACTAGTAAAACAAAACAAAACAAAAATTTCTTAGTTATAAGTAAAGGTAAGATAGGTCAATGGAATGAAGCTTTATTTTTCATTACTGATGAGAAGGACCACCTGTACATTTTGATCAGTTCCAGGCATTTTGGGAAGTCCCTTAAAGCTGACCAACGGGCCACAGAACATTCTTCAAGAATCATTGCAATAGACCATATTTATGCTTATCTCAAGGAAGTAAAGTTGAACAGCCCACCTCCTTTTCATCTCAAGTGATACTATTTTTAAAAAAAAACAATAGACATTGCTTTTTATGTTTCAAAAGCACCGTGGGCTTTATGGGGAGCACAAGAAGATAACATATCTTCCAATTTTGAAAAATGTCCCATTGCATTGCAGCTGTTCTCTCCCGACTTTGCATTCTTCATTTGGTGAAATATCACCATTTACCACAGATATTCACGCACCAAATCTCTCTTCTTTCTTTCTCTCATATAAGCAAATGCTGTCACCTCTACCTATAGATGTATCTCAGATTTATTCACTACATTATCTAAGCCCTGGTCTCCCCTGGGTGCTTTCAACAGCTGCCTGATTAGACCTTCTATTTTTCTTTTTTTCTTTTTTTGTTTTTAAGTTTTACTTATTTTGAAAGAGAAAGAGAGAGCGAGAGCAAGCTTGAGCAGAGGATGGGCAGAGAGAGAGGGAGAGAGAGAACCCCAAGCAGGCTCCCACGCTCTCAACACAGCCCCACTCAGGGCTCAGTCTCACAAACCATGAGATCATGACCTGATCCAAAATCAAGAGTTGGAGGCTTAACTGAACCACCCAGACCCCTTGACCTTCTATTTTTTTTCATATTTATTTATTTTTGAAAGAGAGAGAGAGGGGCAGAGCACAAGCAGAGGAGGGGCAGAGAGAGAGGGAGACACAGAATCTGAAGCAGGCTCCAGGCTCTGAGCTGTCAGCATAGAACACAATGAGGGGCTGGAACTCACAAACCATGAGATCATGACCTGAGTGGAAGTCAGACGCTTAACTGACTGAGCCACCCAGAGCCTTCTTGACCTTCTATTTCTGTGCTTCCTTATTCTCTCTGCCCCATAAAGTGATCTTTCCAAAATGAAAATCAGATCATAACACTTTGATGGTCTCAATGACCCATGACCCAGAAACCCACATCCTTCCCCAACAGCCTCATCTCCTACCCTTGCTCTCCTCATTCCCTCATTCGAGGGGGTCAAATGGCCTCCTTGCTGTTCTAGAACACACCAGAAATGTTCCCACCTCGAGCCTTTACACTTGGACTTTTCTCTGCCTGGAATGTTTTCCCCAGGACTACAGCTTACATCTTTGTTGCATTTGTGTCTCATTCTTATGACACTTCCTCAGAGATCTCAGAGCCTATCGCAAATGCACATTCTATCACACTTCATTCCTTTACCCCACATCACGTTTTTCTGCCTAGCCCTTGTCACTATGTAACATTATATTGTATGTTCAATTCCTTTAATGTTTATCAGCTGTCTCCCCCAACTACAATGTAAGTTCTATGAGGCAGGGACTTTTTAATTTATCTCTGTAGCCCTAGTTCCTAAAAGAGTTTCTTGGATACAGGACATGTCCAGTGAATATTTTTTTTAATGTTTTGGTTTTTTTTGTTTTTGTTTTTTTTTTTTTTTGTAGAGAGAGGAGGACAGAGGATGTGAAGGTGGCTCTGTGCTGACAGCAGAGAGCCCGATGCAGGACTTGAACTCATGAACCGTGAGATCATGACCTGAGTCGAGGTCGGGTGCTCAACCAACTGAGCCACCCAGGTGCCCCTCAGCAAATATTTCTTAAGTGAATGATGGCTATATTTACACCTTCACTTAGGTCATTGTTGGGATTGATTTAGATAACTGCCTAATGCCACATTCAGGTAGCAAATTACTGGAGAGTTTCTCTAGAATTCTTACTCATTTGTAATACACTTGATTTTCATAGGCTCCAGAGACCCAGTGACCATATTCGAATCTAGCATGAAACCAGGAAGACAGGAGGTCTGATTTCAATTTCCCTCATCCCCAGCTAGCCGGACAATTAGGTTTCCTGATTTAATCGTTTTTAAAAAAAAAAAAAAAAAAAAAAAAAAAAAAAAAAAAGCTATCTCCTCACAATCTACCCACCCCAGAACACTCTAAGAGATTTGAATCTCCAACCAAGGACCCCTATTCATAATTTTGAATGACAACTATTGTAACCACACTCCATCCCTTAATTTTGCTGTTCCTGGGGAAGAAAAAAACCTGATGTTTAGGAACCAAAAACTTTAACAAGCCTCTGTCTTTATTTCATATGACACTTTGACTTGGTAGATAGAAGGATTGCAGATTGGAACTGAATTATATCTCAAATGAGCTAAATATATTCTAATAGGTGAAAAATATTTAAAAGACATATCCTAGCAATATCATGCAACTCTAATCCAATAAGAACTTTTTCAACTTTTCTAAGTAAAAGAGTTTGGATTTTTTTAAAGACCTATAAGCACTGTTATAAATAATTTTACTGAAAACAGTTGAATAATTAACATCAGAATATGTCCTAATAATTGGAAACATGGTGTAGGAAATATGGATATTTTATATTTTTATATTCGTGATGAAAATTAATAAAGAAGGTAACACTAACTATAATACCATGTGACAGGGAATGTTACAAGCATTTTATAATCACTCTCTTCAGATTTGACTCCAGCAGCACTGTCTCTTATGTGGGTATTAGTGAGAGCTTCACCACCTTGTCCATCGGCTACTGCCCTTGACTCCTACAGCCTATTTTCAGTATAGCTGCCCAAAGATGCTTTAAAGACTAAGCCATACCATATTGCTTTCCTGCTCAAAACTTTGCTGCTTTGATGACTTTCTACCTCTTTTAGAGTAACATGAAAAACGCTATCATGTCCTACTAGATCCTATGTAAGGCAGCCCTCAGGACCTCCCTGATATCATCTCCTTGCTCAGGCTGGCTTCTGTGCTCCTTCTAAACTTTCCTGGCATCCTCCTTCCCCTGGGTCTTGCTACTTGGTATTGTCTCTGCCCGGAACACTTCCTCCAGATGTTTGCATGACAGCTTATTTTTCTTCCTTCAGTGCTTTGCTAAAATGCCATCCTCTCACTGACACCTTCTCTGACCACACAGTTTACAAATGGCAGTCCCCACCCCAATATTTTTTTCTGCCCTCAAGTTCCTTCCATGCTAGAACTTATCACCAACCTCCATATACATTTACCACTAATTTCTTTGTTCCCAGCCTCTACCGACTACAATACAGACTCCATGGGGGGCTTTTTTGTCTGTTTTATTCACTCTTATAACCCCAGTCTTTAGAACAGGGGCTGGTACAAAATAGCTAATAAATATTTGTTTTATATATATATATATTATATTATATTAAACAATAATAAGATTCATTACCTATGTACTTAAATGGATAAAATCCAAAACACTGGCATAAGTATGGCAAGGATGTGAAGCAAAATATCACTCATTCATAGCTAGTGGGAATGCAAAATGGCACCGCCACTTTGGAAGACAGTTTGGCATTTTCTTACAAGGCTAAACATACTCTTACTGTCTGATCCAGCAATGGTGCTTTTATCCAAGGGAGTTGAAAACATGTCCACACAAAACCTACACAAGACTGTTTATAGTGGCTTTACTCATAACCACTAAAACAACCAAGATGTTGTTCAATAAGTGAATGAATAAACAAACTATAGCACATCAACGTGATGGAATATTAGTGATAGAAATAAATGCGTTGTCAGGTCACAAAAAGTCATGAAAAAAATCTTAAATATATGTTGCTAAGTGAAATAAGCAAGTCTGCAAAGGCTACATACCATATGATTCCAACTATGTAACATTCTGGAAAAGGTAAAACTATGGAGAAAATAAAAATACCAATAGTTGCCAGGGCTTTTGTGGAGGGAGGTAAGGATGAAAGGGTAGAGCACAGGAAAATTTTAGGGCAATGAAACTATTCTGTACCATATTGTATTGGTGAATACTTGGCATTAGATATTTGTAAAAATCCATAGAATGGTATTAACTCAAAGAATGAATCCTTATGTGAATTATGGGCTTCAGTTAATAATGTGCCAACATTGGCTTGTCAGTCATAACAAATGTGCCACACTAATGCAAGATGTTATTAAGAGGGGATTGGGAGTAGCAAGTACACGGGAACTCTCTGTATGTCCTGCACAATTTTTTGGTAAACCTAAACTTGCTAAAAAAAAAAAAAAGTTTATAAAGTTAAATAAATACCTTTATTTTGGGGCTCCTGGGTGGCTCAGTGGGTTAAGTGTCCAACTTTGGCTCAGGTCATGATCTCACCATTCCGAGTTTGAGCCCCGTGTGGGGGTTCTGTGCTGACAGCTCAGAGCCTGGAGCCTGTTTCAGATTCAGTGTCTCCCTCTCTCTCTCTCTCTCTGCCCCTTCCCTGCTCATGCTCTGTCTCTCTCTCAGAAAAATAAATAAACATTAAGAAAAAAAAGGAAATAACTTTATTTTTAGTCAATACTTTTAGTTCCCAATTTGGTAATAGACAAGTAGATTAACTTGTTTAATTCTCACAAACTCACCTTGATGTAGTTTCTATTGTTGTCCCATTTTGAAAATGGGGAGACGGCCTTGCCCAGGTTATGTGACTCTTGTCCAAGCTCATGTGGCTAGTTCTTGGGAGCCATAGGTGTGGAATCCAGAATGGATCATCTCCAGAGGCAGCACTCCCGATTTTACTCTCACCAAAGGCACTAAATATACAAGAGAAATATAGTGGTAAAAGAAGAGCTGTAGTCAGACATGGACACTGAGGTATATTTCCACCACATGTGCAGAGATGGTCTGTTCCTTGCGGTCAGAGAATGAAGGCATCTGTACGTAGTAGCTGTGCTGAGAAGGACATTACCATTCAGGAAGGAAGTCTGATGGTTTGTTGTCATTGCTTAGTATCTCTGTTGTTGCTTTTGAAAACAATTTGATCACTGTTGACGTACACAGTCTTTTGATGATAACTATGAACATTTTCTATATTACTGCATAGATCTCAATACAAACAGATTCAGAGATACATCTTTTCTAGTTTGCTTTTTAATTCATCGGTGGACCTAACATGTGTCTGCTATAGAGGGAAGGATGGGTTATCTAATTTTTGTAAAGGATTTTTTAATATACCTGAGGGGACATTTATGTAAAATTAAAAATATGGCAGGATGAGTCATTGAGTGTGAAACAGAATTCCAGTTGGCTGATGGGCCCCGCAGGCACATCGCTGAGGGCTTTATGTTATTCTTCTTTAAAGCAGTTTCTAGATATCCTGTTATCATGACAATCGTTCTCAAAGTCTGGATCTTCAAAGTGACCTTTTCCCTGTACTGCCCAAAATAGAAATTTCACTCCATCTCTGCCTGTGGCAGTAATAAAACAACCCTGATATTCAGCCTCTTTCCAGATTATACAGTTTATAATAGGATATCATCATAACTTCTTTCCAAAGCATAATATCCATCCAATTAACCTTGAATATTTTTAAAGAAAGCTCACAATAGAAAAGATAATTGCATAGTTGTCAAAAATTATGACTAACCAGGTACAATAGAACCAGTAAAATAATTCCTATCAAAAGATTAACATTTACCATGTTGTACTAATGAAACGTATTGTAAGAGATTTTAAAATAAATAATTGGAAAAATGGTAAATAGTCATCGCATGCAAAATATACAACTCAAATGAACTAAAATGGTAGAAAAATACATTAAATATAAAGAAATACAGTCTCTGTATTTAACATAGGAATATGTCCTGTCATCTAGAAATTAGTTTCCCTAAATACTTGTTAAAGAAAGAACATATGAAAAAAAAATGCTTTCCTTGCCCCTTTGTGGTGTCACGAGGTTATTCTAAGAACAACTTTCTCCTGGATCTCCTTACCAAAAGTCAAAGACGTTAAGGTACAGTCCTTGGTGAGAAATAGCAAGGAAAACCTTTCACACATATAGAAATGGAGAAAATTGCTAAAGAAAGAGAAAAAAAACCCCCTTGACAGATAAGCAATAGCTCTGCTTACACAGTAATTTATGGTAATATCAGAAAGCTTTTGATAAAATTTCACACATATTGCAGGGTAGGACATTGAAGAAGATAAAGGACTCAAAGAGATAGGGGAAAATTAAACCATTTATAAGAGGGGGAAGTATTTTGTAAAAAAATTTTGGCAAGTGGTTTTGATAGTCATAACAATTTATGTAATTTCTGTGTGCATTAGGCGCTTGCTGTCTGAGAAGTGGCAACCTAACATTTCCCCCATTGCTACAAAAAGTAATTTTTGAGAATAATAAATATGGAAAGCTTTGAAAATACGCACACACACGCGTGTACGCGTGAAACTTTTGTAACATATTCGGTAACGTTTGTGAGCAAAATTTCTATCATTTGACTAGTTTGGACCTTTTAAACTCTTATCTTTATTTTATTTGATAGCAAATCAATTTTCCAATAAAATAATTTTGCCTTTGGGGTAACATAATGAAAAAGCAATTTAAAATATATTCCTATAAATACCAAAAAGTATTTTCACACTAGGTGAAATATTTACACAAGTTGCTACTTCCTTTCTTTTTATCGGAAAAATAATAAGCCTTAATTTACGCATGTCTCCATCAACCCCTGAAGCCTTTATGAAGGTCAAACCTTGAATATAACATATTTGCCATTCTATGGAATTTTATGTTTTGAATTTTAAAGTTCTATTTGAGGCTCTGACTTCACCTTCTATACTAAAATATATAAATGGCAACATTAAGGAGTTTTTAAATGTTTAAAAAATATTCTTCAATGACCATGTTCAGTAAGGTGGCTCTGTCTTCTTCTGAACTACAGTGTATTTTTGGCTGGTGATTATCATTGTTACTCAGTGATTTCTCTCAACTCAGTTTCTGACCACAGCCACTACAGAAAGCTTCAGTTTAGCAAACAAAAGATTCTGTCGTTCCAAAAGCATATTATAAGAACTCTTATTTGTTTCTAAAGAAAACTAAGAGGAAAAATGGGAAAAAGTAATGCCAGTTTGTCTCTGTTCTCCCTAACAAATTTCTCCTGAGGCAGAGCTTTAATGAGTAGTTCTAGAAACTTCTTAGACAATGTATGTCACTGAACAGAATGGCTGACCCTTTCAAGCTGGCTGATTCTATTCAATAAAGATACTATCAGAATCTGAAGTAACTGGTTTGAGTTTTTAAAGTATTTCGAGGAAATATTTTGTAAGAGTGGGAAGCATATTTTAATGCCATTCCCATGTTTCCCTGAGAACAAAAGCTGATCTGCAAGGGCGTTGAAAGCATTACAGGCTAATTTCATTGCAATTTTGGGAGCTGGGAGGGAGGCTGGGAGACCAGGAGGTGGGTGAGGGTTCAAGAACATTGAGGTGAACACTGTTGACCCTCTGGAAAATCGCTAAGTGCTGGAACCCACTCTAGAAGGCTCATGTTTTGAACCTTTACAACCATCGTGCACCTCTCTTGAAAATTTACACTGTCATTTTATTTATAGCAGATGTCTCTTAAAGCAAACATTTTTACTTTATACTCTACAAATCTTACGGAAAATTGCAAACATAATGTGAGTTTTGGTCATGCTGTAGAAATCTACAGTATTTTCTATAATGGATTGTGAGCAAGGGGAAAAAACTGATACTGATCTAAGGCTGAAGGATAAAGGGTAATCAAAACAAGGCTTCTGTGGATTCTTTTATGGAACTTATTTTAAAAGAAAAGGCAAAAGTTGAAACTGTGGATTAAACCAACTAAATCAAATCATCTTGTATTCAAAATACATTCTGCACTTCAGAATAAAATGACCAGAAGTCAGTGTGAGTCTTAAGAAAGGAACTCAGTTGCTTAGATAAATCCACTGTCTGAGTTTAAAAAGAAGAAGAAGGAGAAGAAAATGAGGTTTACTTGGATTTTTCTAAATTAAAACTTCTGTTTCTTGTGTACATCCAGTGAAAAAGTAAAATCTAAGAATGCATTTTATTTTTCTAGCTAGTTCTGAATTGTAGTTATGTTGTAACTCAATTTCGGCTGTAGGGACGTAAATACATGTCCTGTGGCTGCTTAGCAATTGTTCAACTGATGGTAAAGAAGTTGTGACATCTGAAATTTGGCTTTTAATATAAAAATATAATGTGCAATTAAAAGAGAAAGTAAATTCTGTTTGGAAAGTCACACTAGGAAATATAAATAGGAAGAAAACAAGAGATGTTACAATTTCACAGAAGCAAATGTCAGCAACTTTAATTTTCTAAGGAGTAAGTTGATCCATGTACAAATATTTACTCCTATATTTCTTTTCCTAATTAGCAGAAGTTAAAATAGACAATCATATAAATTTTTGAAATTGAAATCCAGATAAGCAAAACTTGTATTTCTGAGAATATTCTGTTCATTATTCAGGGTTTGTAACAAGACACATTTCAAAAAGTAAAGTCATTAAAGTAACGTGGCTGTTATGTTTTCACAGGCCTTTGTGGGAATTTGAACCAACACAACAGCATAATCTCTCTGGACTTTAATAACACAAATCCATGACAAGGACATAAGATTGATAAAATTAGTAATTATGTATTTTTTATTTATGTAATAAATGTATCATTTCAAGGACATTATTTGAAATGACCCCACTGCGTGTGGATTTCTATGCTGTTTTCATTAATATGTGCAGAAAATTTTTACACTCTTAACAATTGGCTATGGGTGTTTCAGTGGGTTACTTACAATTATTATTCTGGTCACAGATGAGGGTTAAAATATCTCTAACCTTTACAAATGTATTATGTGGCACCATTGACAGAGCTTTTATTGCAGATAAAACCTATGACAAATTTTCTGTATGACAGAAGAAGAACATGATTTCATATTAAATTCTGATGATAGAGACATAGTTCTCTGCTTGTACTTCTGGAATGTTTTGGATATAGTAACAATGGGCAATACTTCCTCTTCCATTACATCAATAAAATCTCAAAATCAACTTCATTTTTATGGGTCCACTGCTTCAGTAAATATTTCTTATACAGAACTGAAAACAGTGTAAAAAATATTCAGAATCTGGTTCACTTCTAACCTTACTGATCAAAAGAGACAAAACATTCTGCTGGCTAGACATAATGAGAAGCAGAAAGAGGAAGCCACAAAAGAGCCTAGACTCTGAGCGTTGCCATGAAGGTGTGTAAGAACTTGAGCAAAAGTTTCTCAAATATAAGTGTCAAGGTAATGGCAGGTCCCTCTGACAGTCATTTAAAAGAAATAATAAAGCCTATTATAGTAACTTTATGGAGTTATAAAAGCATTTGAGTTTTCAGGGAACCACAGACTTGTAAAATGTTTCTGACATCCCATCAAAAAGTTGGTATTATGACATTGTCATAATACATAATCATATAGTCAAGGAATGATTAGAAGTAAATCCATAATAGCAGATTTTTTAAACAAATCTCACGTTGCATTCCAGACATCTCCTTGCTCCATTCTTTCCTAGTTTTAATGATCAAGAGAAAGGTAGAGAAGTTCATTGTTTCTCCTGATCCCTTTTCCAGACAATCTCTTGAGAAAGATGAGAATTCTAGTTGGTCTTTTTTTTTTTTTCAGGTATTGGGTTGTGAAGAAGTTCAAGTAAGTCCACGTCTGATGATCTAAACTATCCAATATTGTATTGAACACCTCTTCAAAGTTACCTAGTTAGGAGAATGTGTCTCTTTAAATTGCCCAGATGCCTCACAGTTATATCAAAGACTGCATGAATTGTGTTTAAGATTCTTGAGGATGTGCTGAACTTGAGTCTAGATCCATTGCTTTCTCTGCATGTCACTAGAAACTGCCCTAGACTATTTAGGGACTAGGCCTTTAATCATAAGATTACCTAAAACCAGACTCAAGCTTAACATATGGAGTAGCCAACAGTCACATGAATATTACCCCCCCCCAAAAAAATGTGACATGTGGCTTTCATTTCATTTAATTTATTTATTCTTTCAATTTATTTAAAAAAAATCTTTGCCCATTGCCTAAGCCTTTGGGCACATGTGTCTAATAAAAAACACTGCTGAGCATAAATAATGTATATTAACTGTGTCTATTAGGATTCTCCAGAAAAGTCCATCAAAGTGACTTATTTTATAGTCAGGAGTCTCAGTTGAAAATCTATTAGCAAAATAGTTCTATTAAATTGTATGATATTTCTAACATCAATTAATTACATTTATATCCAGCTTTATAGTGTAATGACTTTGTAACATTAATTTTGATTTTAATTTAGGAAGAGAATTTGTAAGTTTGCCTCATGTTTTAGTGTTTAATGGTTTTTCCACATTTAGACTGTCCAGAAATTAAGATTTTTTTTTCCATTTTTCTATTTGAACAACCGGTCATTTCAAACTTTTTTTTAAGGGTTTTTTTAAGGGTTTTTAAAGGTTTTTTAAAGGTTCTTTTAAGTGTTTTTTTTTTTTTTTCTGACTTGAACAACTTAACTTGCTTTGGGGTGGTAAAGAAACTCAGTAAATAGACAAACTAAAAGTTACTACATAATAATGCTTCTCTTTTACTATGTACTTACCATTCACTTTTAGCTATATGACCAGTAACTTCTTCACAAATATTGGAATTGGAGTTTCCTATGATTGAAGATAGACAAATGCAATAACCTGATTTTAAAATAAAATATGTCATATCTGACATTAGTTAATAACACCAACTAAGATGTCTATACCACGTCAGCACTAAGTTGATTCTTTCCCACAATAAACAAGTTTTACATCTGGTCATTTCAACCAATTAAACCGGCTGCTGAGATGACCTGGATCTTGGCCTCAGCTCCTCCCTTTGGAAGTCACACACTTGTCTGTGAATCTTGTTTCTTCATTTATAAGCAAAAAGAGTGACGATGAAGTAAAGTAGCAGATGAAAGTGCTTAGAACAGAGACTCCCACAGGCAATCAGTAAATGTTTTTTGCTATTACTAATATTATCATTCAACCTAATATTGTTATTTAAGCTTTTCACTTTTAGCATGTTACGCTCCATGCCTGACATGATCTCCTCTTCCTGCCTTGTCTTTGTAAATCAAATATTTTCTTCATGCCTCAGCCAAGCACTGGTCCAATGATCTCTCTCTTCTCAGAACTCATGTTGACCCTCCCTCCCAAATCACAGTTTAAGCTATGTGTTATTCTCTAAACACTTCTTACGTTCACAAAAGAAGTGCAAACTGATTTAAAAAGGGAACACTTGCTATGTTTCTTGTGCCTCCATTTGACATATAACACATGCTCTGTAACCATGTCACAATTAATACCATCAGGATTCAAAGAATTAACTAGCCACCGTTTATGACATCGGTAATTTTTCCTGGTCAAGTTAGAGAACCACATTGTATTAACAGAGATCTAGCTTGTTTTTTGTTTTTTTGTTTTTTGTGTTTTTTTGTTTGTTTTTTGTTTTTCTTTTTTTTTTTTTTTAATTTTTTTTAACGTTTATTTATTTTTGAGATAGAGAGACAGAGCATGAACGGGGGAGGAGCAGAGAGAGAGGGAGACACAGAATCAGAAGCAGGCTCCAGGCTCTGAGCCATCAGCCCAGAGCCCGACGGGGGGCTCGAACTCATGGACCACGAGATCGTGAGATCGCGAGATCGTGACCTGAGCTGAAGTCGGACGCTCAACTGACTGAGCCACCCAGGCGCCCCTGTTTTTCTTTTTTAACAATAACTCCTATTCCTTTAATGGCAACTCCATATCAGCCTTTGGACTACAAAACACATTCTTATACACTAAAATTCTTTGGATTGAGTCCAACAAAGCCCAAGATTATACAGTTTCCCTCTATAATGAAGAATTTCCACAACAGCTTATACGTCTTTTGTTGCATTACAGAATATAAATAGAGATTCTTGGATATGTCTATCAGGCTCCTTCAATTCCCTGAAGCCAAAACAGAGATGTCCACTATTACTGACACAGTTCAGGGTTACAACTATTGGGCATAGTGTCTAATACATGCAATGCTTGTTACCAACAATGGGGATTTCAAGTATTTAAGATTTACATACGGATTTCATTTGAGCCCATTAAATGGCTTGGGTGAAGGGAAGGTAGTTGTTTCAACGATTAGATGCCTAGAAGATGATTTTTTAAATATTTTAATTGTCTTCATGTTAGTATAAAATCTGTTTGCAGATTAAAATGAAACCACCAAAATGTGTGATGTCATTGTTTCTTTTGTTTTGTTACTTTGCTGAAAACATAGCTCTTACCTAGTTGTCAATCTTTTCTACTCATCATAAACTGAGTTCTTTATTTCTTCTACTGTGTCATAAAAGATTCAATAAATTCTTATTTGCATTTCAAATTCAGGTCTTTTTTTAGAAGGACATCAGATTCAGTGACAATTACATCACTAATCTCTTTGGCACTGACAGTGGGAAGCCACGTTCAAGCTCCTGGTGACTGAAGTCCTAAAGATAGAAGATCACATAATGTCTTTCTTCCGCAGCAGTAGTGATTTTTTGTGTTTGAATTCTTCATTTCATTTTTATTAACCAATATGTGCTCATTTAAGCCATTCGCTTTGGGTAGATATTTCATACTATTTGTCTCGTTCTCATTTTATTAAGAGATGTGTATCTTATTATTTTTGCTACAGAGGAAACTTTCCAAAATTATTTGCCACAGTAACTTTTTCATCATTATTTTATTCTTCTAAAAATATTATTTGAGGAAATTATTTCTATGTAATTTTAGAAAAGTGTTTTTCCATTTTGGTTTTGTTACTGCCTAAATAATGAAAATGACCAAAAGTTTCAAGTACTCGTATATGAATGTTTATGTGTTAGTTAATGTGTGTGTATACACACTATATATAAATATTTTGACATTCGGCACCAAAGAGAAAGCTAAATTTAGGCCTTGAATAAATGTTCTGTGAATCAATCATTGCTACTCTAGATTCCAGTTTTAAACTTTACTTTCAAAGGCTTGTCACAGTTACAGCCAATTTTATCACAGTAACTATACACAGTTACAGAAATTACATTTCTGATAATAAATTTTGCTGCTTCTGTAAAGAAATAGACAATATAAATTCACACGGAAGTCATTACAATAATTTAGTATAAATTAATAAAGTGACTATCAAATATTATGATATGCACATAATATGGGACTTGGATAGAAATGAGAGAAGAATTATTAACAGGACAGAGGAATTATTATTATTAAATAAATTTCCAAATTGTTTAGTGAAGTCACAATTTTAAGATGTTTGTGTTATCCACAGAACTACTAACTAATTATTACTTTTAAATTTTAAATTTTCAACAAATAAGAACTTGCATAATAGTTTATTTTAGACAGTTTAGGGGTAAGATTGAGTGGAGAAGTACAACCAGATTACAAAAACAGAAAGTATAAATGTCATTTCCGTATTTTTAAATCAACATATTCACTTTGACTGCACTGAAACTTGTAGCTAACCCAAACAGCTATTATGTATGCATTTAATTTGAAGTATAAAATGGATGCTTAATAAACACTTGTTAAATTACATTAAAGGAAAACAAATCAATAAATTATTTAATTTATTCTGACCAAGAAATTCCATTATTATGTCAGAAAAATCTGGTTAATACCTCAAAGAATTGGTTGATTTTGTCATTGGTTTTATTCCATATAATAGTGTATGTGTGTGTGTGTGTGTGTGTGTAGACCCAAGTTCAGGAAATTTTGGAAACAATCAAATCCAAATAAGAAAACCAAATCCACACTGCAATATGGAAATATTTCCAGGTAAATTAAGTGTAAAATGCCTACTCAAGATAAGAACTGTGTGAATACTTAAGAAGTTAAAAAAAGAAAGAAGAAAATTTAAAGATTGATTAAACAAAAAAATAAATATTCATTTACTGAAAATAGTGTGTTGATACCAACGATGTAATAAACAGTAACGTTTCTTGATAAAGAATACTTATATTCATACCAATATAAGACTAAGTAACTTTTTTATGGTCTCCCCCTTCTTATCTAAATCCTTTATTTTGCACATTTTATTTATTATTTTTTTAAATGTTTATTTTTGAGAGAGAGAGAGAGAGCAAGCGTGCAGGGGAGGGGCAGGGAGAGAGAGAGAGACACAGAATCCGAAGTAAGCTCCAGGCTCCGAGCTGTCAGCTCAGAGCCCGACGCGGGGCTCAAACTCACGGACCACGAGATCATGACCTGAGCCGGAATCAGACGCTTAGCCGACTGAGCTACCCAGGAGCCCCTATTTTGCACATTTTATAAGGGAATAAAAAATGAATTTTGCAGTTGCTACTTTCATACATTACTGCATGATAAAATAAAATAATGCTTCATTTGTTAAAAGTGAGTTTTATGAATGTCTCTATTACTTTATATACATAAAGACATAAGTACATATATAAATATATATGTAAAGACTTATGTGACATTTAGAATAAAAATAAATCTGTGTGAAAAAGAATCTGTGTGATCAACTGAAATGAATTTTTTTTCTTAGAATGGGTCTGATTATTAAAAAATATCAGCGGGGCGCCTGGGTGGCTCAGTCGGTTAGGCGGCCGACTTCGGCTCAGGTCATGGTCTCCCCGTCTGTGGGTTCGAGCCCCGCGTTGGGCTTTGTGCTGACAGCTCAGAGCCTGGAGCCTGTTTCAGATTCTGTGTCTCCCTCTCCCTGACCCTCCCCCGTTCATGCTTTGTCTCTCTCTGTCTCGAAAATAAATAAACATTAAAAAATATATATATTTAAAAAAATATATCAGCAATGTGGTCACAGCAAATAAATTTCTCTCTCTAGGTATTAATAGCAAATTGTGACTACTGAAACCAGAATAGTTAACTGAAAAAAAAATATATATATGTATACACACACACACATATATATCACTATTTAAACAATACCCATTCATCCAGACATTAAGAAATAGTTGCTGGATATCTTCTGATTAAACATATTCAAATATATGGTGTCTTATCAACCAAACAACTGAATGATTTGACTGAATTTTTCAGCAGGATGTTTGGGCATTATATAGACATAAGTCCTTTAAAATTTTTTTTTAATGTTTATTTATTTTTTAGACAGAGAGAGAGACAGACCGAGCGTGAGTAGGGGAGGGGCAGAGAGAGGGAGATACAGAATCCCAAGCAGGCTCCAGGCTCTGAGCTGTCAGCACAGAGCCTGACATGGGGCTGGAACCCGTAAACCACAAGATCACGACCTGAGCCAGTCAAACACTTCACCGACCCAGCCACTCAGGTTCCCTGACATAGTCCTTTTTAAAGGCCTGCATGAGTTCAAGAAAGTTGTTTACACACACAAAGATAATGCAGTTGTATATGACTTTATTACTATGTACAATGTGAAGAAATTTAAGTACGGAGGAGATAAAAGTTTTCTAATTTTTAGGAGGAAATATGTAAGTATATCCTTGTTCAATATTGTCTCCTTTCCTTCAATCTGTGCAGCCACAGAAAGAACAAAATAGCTCCTTGTGGAAAAAGAGACCAATGGGAGGACATATTTGGCAAGCTATGGAAGAGGTGGTTGACAGGGCATAAACAGAAAAGACCCCAGAGGCAAAAAGTGTGTGGGAACAGTTTTGCATGGATGAAGGAGTACGTGGGGATTATACAAACTGGGAGAAGACAGAACTGTTCTGAAACCAGAGAACCCCTAGTTCTAAGAAATCTGTGCATCATTCATCCTGGTTTTCTGGAATTTCAATATTCCAGATGTAGCTGTTACATGCAGCTTTGGAAAAGTGCAGAGATTAAAGCAGAGTATGAGTTTCATTCACCGAATTTATTAGAAAGCTTTTGCCTAAATAAGTACCCTTACACTACAAGTTTAAGGAAACATCATTTAAGATGTATATTCTTAGGCAGAGGCAAAAATCAAGAAGCAGAGGTTTGGTCAAGATGCCAGGGAATCAAAAAACTATTTAATGCAACTCCAGATATTCACTTTGAGATTTTTATGCACATGTAGACTTCGACAGAAAAATAAGTAACTTGAGAAACAGAAACCCACCAGTTGTGTCTTCAAGAGAATTTGAGAAATTAGATGCAGAAATAGGTTTGTATAGACAGACTACCTTGGTAATTTTGGTAACTGTTTTTTCAAGGAAGAGTGTTGGATTTACATGCGTCCTCATCCACGTCATCTGTTTCACTCCGTAGAAAGAGCTAAGCAATAAAAACCATCTTTTAAATTCCAGAGCTTCTGCAAATCCCGCCACCGCCAACTAACCACGAAGCTTTCTTCCAAAAGTGCTGCCATTGATTGTATTTACCCAAGCCTTTATATCTCATGGGAAGGAGCTTTAATTGTATGTAAATAATAAAGAAATGCAATGAAAATACGAAATGAAATACAATATAGCAAAGTTCTATTTGGGCTACCCATAAGCCTCAGCAACTTTCTTTTAATTAAAATGTAGGCCTTTCCCTTATTGTCTTAAATTCATATTTTTGTACTTAAGATACCTAGGGAAATTAGTAGACAACTGAATGCTTTAAATAACCCAGAGAACAGAAAATGTGTGAGGCTCTATTGTAGAAAGGTGCCAGAAAAAATTCTGAGAAGTGTGGTTTATTACAGTGCTCAACAGTATTAAAATAAATAAATTAGTTATAAAAATAATAATAATACTGAACATATTGAACTGATTTGAGTATAACAGTTTCAAATGTTTTCAGCCAGGCACTTGTCTGACGTTCAAGTAAATTTCATAGACTTTGCTTTTTGTTTCCTTTGCCTTTCATACCCCAAGGCCAATGCTTAAAATAACTCCAGATTCAGGTTCCCTATATCATCTTCATCTGTGTTCCCCAAGACATTTCTTCTATCCCCTGTTCTACCTACATTTCTCATCCATCAAAAGAGCTATCCATCTCGTTTCCATTTGCACTACATTCTCACTATGCTATCTTTGAAATCCATTCTATGGGAGGACCATGTTCGATGTGAAAGTGTTATAATGAGATCCTTCTGGTTCATTTGGTAATAAAGCCATCTGGATTTGATCCAGCATGTACAAGTTTTATACCAAATCTGACCTATTAGGGCTAGAATTACACTAAGGGTCCATTCCACATTGTTTCTTATTTAAATTATGATCCAATCATCAAGGATTTTAAGCAGCAAATTATGAAAAATAAGTTTACACAAAGATAACTTACAGAACACGTTACTAAGTGTGATTCTGCTAGAGGAGAGCCAGAGACAAAGACAAATAACCTAGTTTGAGGTGTCCTGCTAATTAGAATAGTAGCTCTCAAACTGTTTTGACCTGCGCTCATTTCAACAAGGCAAATGGCCCTGAAACTCACTTAATCTTCCTGATCTTTATTTTCATTGAAAATACGGCTCCATGATGGCAGTGAAATATCGCTCACTGTACAATTAAATTTGGAAGAGGAGGTTAGGATTAAGTGATATAGATGATTCATAGATGATTCACAGTACATACCTTAGAGTCAAGTTATTATAAGATTAGAGGACAGAAAATTAGTGGTAAAATTATACTTCGCTACCACTATAGAGTACAATTAAATAAATACACAACAAGGTAGATCATGATGAGCCTAAACCCAAAGGAACTTACACAGAAAAGTCAAGAATGATAATCGAAAATCATCACCAACACAAGACAGGCTTCACAACATTTACACAAGCAGCCTTCCCGCGGATGATGGAAGGCCACTCATCTCTAGGAGCTTCTCAGAATCTCCAAGCTGGTGTGGCAACCAAACTACTTAGCAAAGAAATTACTTCAGCAAATCTAGGATTATACAAATTTTGGCTTATAAACACTAAATCATGGTCACCCTGAAGAATTTGCATAGTATTTTACTGGTAACTAGGCTTCAACTATACATTAAGATGAAATTCTATAGAATTGCTTGTCATAGCCCCAAAAGAACAAAAGAAAGAATTCAGAATGCTTGTAGCAGCTCACAGACCAGTGGTGGACCAAGAAACTTCATTTTTTTTTTTTTTTAATAGGCTGGATTCCTGAGCTCCTCAAGATTTAGATCTATGTTTGGAATGGTAACCTAAAAATTTGTCAGTAATCATATTGTGAATCATTTGGATGAAAACTATAATTTGCTTTTGGCTTCCAAATACACATTTGTGTTCAGGATATCACGGGATCAAGTTGCACCCCTTTAATTTAGTCTAAGGCTAATGAGAACTTCACATCATAGATAAATGAAGAATATTGGCCAGAAAAGGCCAACCAATTTCATTTGAAATCCTCACAAAGATTTTTCTGTAGTTTGACTATGGAAAATGGTGAGCAAATGAACTCGGAATAAGTGATAAGATAGCACTGGCATTCCAAACTCAGAAGAGCCTGATTGTCATTTAGGTTGTGAGCAGCAATTTAAGTTCCACGAAACAACTTCATCTCTCCATTAAATTAATGATCTTAATTTAAATTTTATTGGTTTTGTAGTTTTTATTGACTTGAACTTATAAAATGGTTTTTCTTATGCATAGTTATATAAAGCCGATAATCATGCAGGGTTTATACCTATTTTTATGTTTAAACGTATTTAAGTAATACTATAATAAGAATAATTAAGTCAAGGCTTAGGGTCATTAAAAAACTTTGCTCTTAAAAGGGGCTTGTACAATAGTGTCCTAGTTTGTGGTACAGAGAAGCAGCTATGTGGCCTAGTCACAGTTTGTCTCGGCTAATCCCCAAAAGAACAAAGACATAAAATGAATGGAGCAGGCTGGACCTACGGAGAAAATGGGCACAGAGATTAGGAAACATTTCTGTAATCAGCTGGGAGGATTTTAGTTGGGAACTGCTGAACAAAAAACTTCCCCACGCCCTTTGAAGATTTCTACAATATTATCTCCAAAGAAACCCAGCAAAATGGCACTTCCTGGTTCTTCTAAAGAGTTTGAAAGGCCCCAAAACATCTTTCTCAAACTTCCAGAAATATCACATTTTGCCAGCTTTCACTTGTCCTCACATCAAATCAAAGCCCAAGCCCTGTTTACCTCGAAACTCTTGCCTGGGAACTCTCCTCACCATTTCCACTGTCACTAACCACGGCCAAAAAAAAAAAAAAAAAAAATTTCTCCCTCAGGAACTGAAGATAATCCCTCCAGTGGTTCTTTAATGTGAACCCTTCCTGGATTATAAAGCAATTTACATACCTTGCAATATTACCACAACAAAGTGCAGTTTACTTTTGTTGCCTGCTCTGAGAGCCATGAATGTTCCAGATTGCCAATTAAATTAGGTATTCAAGACAATCATCCTGACATTCAAAGTCTTTTATGATCTGGCTTCAATCTCTCTTCCCAATCATGTTCCCCAATACATCTAAACTCCAACAGTAAATTACTAAGTGTTCATACTTATCACTTTTCCACCTCTGTGAATTTGTACAAGCTATTTCCTTAAAAGGAAATAGTCTCTCCTCCTACCCAAGTGTCATAGGACAGATTCTCTAAGAAACAGGCTTTGAGATTCTGAAATGTATAGATAGAGGTCTAATTGGAAAGTGCTCTCTGGAACGGTAACTGTAAAAGATCAAGGGAAATTAGGGCCGTTTGGGTAGAGGTTGAAGTTAAAGTTGGATAAAATTACAACAGGGGACTCAGCAAATCTTACTGAGAACTAAGATTCTGGGGATACTTCACAGACATGTCCCCAATCTAGGTAGAGGAACCAGGCAGGCATTTGTAACACTGTATTCACCAATCATTGGATGCAGGCAGCCCTGGAAATGGGACATAGACTTTAGCAAGGCAGCTTCCTTCAGCTGAGAGGAAGAGAGTGGGATGGAGCTACGTGTAAATAGTCAGTGGCCAGTGATCAGGTAGATCCTAAAAGCAGATGTGCACAAGACAACACACCCACTTCAGGCGACCTGTTCCTTGTGCCACTCAGATCTACTTGCTTCATGGAGCCGTTCGTCCTACTTAGGAAAAACTCTAGAATTCTGGTGGGTCTTTTTTCCTGGGGCAACTCAGGAGATGCAGGTTAGTGGGAAAAAGTAGAGCCCAAGATTGCATCTAATATTCATTGTCCTTCCTCCAATATCTGCTGTAGATTCCCCAACATCTAGTCCAGCACCTCTGCTGGTTTAAGTAGGTTACCATGTAGGGTGAACTCCCTGAAGAGTCTCGTTCCCTGGTCACAATAAATTTCTCAGACCAGGGCTGATTCACCTTTTGCTTTTACCATTAAGTTGTATACAGGGAGTTCCAAGAAATGCCCTAGTGGGTCCCCTGGGTGCCTAATCTATTTTTCCTTTCTCCCATTGTATAATAGCAGCCCTACCTCCTCCTGGTTATAAGGATCAATTAACCTACAACATTCTTGTTCTCCCTTGTCCGTGTTCTCTTGGCAAAAAGAATCTGATGTGACTGGGCAGGAGCCATCACATAAAAACTTAATGGAATTCATGAGATGTCCCCTGAGGTAACTGTTCCCACTCTAAGAACTAGCATTTCTAGACATACAGAGCCTGAAGTTATAGATGTGTGGCTCACAAACTCCCCAAATAGGTCCCTGTGAACAATGGGAAGTAAGACCACTTACATTTCTGCCTCTTGATATTTCTACAGACTTATGTATTCCACATACTGGTGTTAAAGCACCCTTTAACGATCATTTAATTGAATATTACATCCTTTGGGATGTACTTATCCACACCAAGTATCATCAGCAAATTGGCACCTCTGTTGTGCCTTCAAGAGACTGTTCAACTGGCAATGACTGGTTGATGCAGAATGTGACAGGACCAGTGTATCCCATGACCATGTGCCCACTGTCATACCTCCATTGCTTTAAAGAAGCTTCTTTGATCCAAGAAAATGTTAGGCAGGATTCTATGGTCATGGATCATATACTCTCAGGTAGTGGTGTTTGCTGAGCTTCTGCAAGCTGGACGTAGAAACCCATACTTGGAATAGCTTATGATTTTAGACGTATCAATCATAGCTTCTTCTGGAGTAAAAGTAATCCTGTGAAATTAACTTGCCATCAAGTTGGTGGTCGGTTCCCTGAAGAAATGGCACCATATCTGAGGCTCATTATTAACTTGTTGTCAACATGTTAGCCTCTAAGTAGCAATAGTAGTTAGATTAGTCTTGGTGAGTAGGTACCATGTTAGAGCATCACCCATTCTACCATGGCTATTCTATTCATAAGCCATTTTGGCAGTTCTTGGGTAGCTGGTAACAAACGACTGACAGATGTGAACTGGCTGAGTCCTGCAGTCTACTTAGTTATAGTAACGTTTCCATAGTGGGTGGTCTTTGGTAGAAATTAACATGTAATGCAAAGATTGCCACATTTTGTACCCGTGCACATAGGTCTAGTCACATACTAGACTTCCTTATTTGAATATTCCTTTCTTTCTCTTTTCAAGCCACCTACCCAGTGATCTAAGCCATTTGACACTGTCCCCAAGTCCATATATATCCTTAGCCAGGGCCACTTCCCCTTCCACATAACCAGGTACACTGCTTAACTAGGTACACTGACCAAAGCTGTGCTTAATTGGAGAATTTCCCTTAACACACTCTGTTGGGAGCATCCTGAGTGGACCTCTAGTGCACTTGTAATTGCATTCCAAGTCAATCCAACTGTGAAACATACTCAGCCCTTTTTTCTCTTCCATCACCTGGTCATAATGGATACCCTTCTTGTAGACATAGGTGTAAGTAAGGTAAGGAAAAGGTGACAGTGCAACTATAATAGATGATATGGGGTCCTGGGCAACCTGTTCAAGCCTCTTACTTGTACCCCATGGCTCTCCTCATGCCTCATTCTGGATGAACCACTTCCATCTTAGGCTGATTTCTGTTTGGCCTGCCCAAACTTACGACTCAGTGGATCTGCCAGAACCCAGCTCACCATGGGCATCTCTGGACCCATGAACATTTGATGATTCATAGTCAGATTCTCCACATCTAACAGAATTCAGCAGCCCATAGGAGTTGTTTATGTGAATAGTGTTTAATACTGTGCTATAGATGGCATGATGCAACAGATAACTGCATGCCTGTATTGTGATTCTCTTTGGAATTTTACCCACCACAGACACCAGAGGATGGAACAGATTGTATAGTCTAAGTGGCAAGTCTGCTTGAATTGCAGCTTGGATTGCACAGAGTGTATTCTTTAAAGGTGGAAGCCTTCCATGTCACTCGGTAAATGGGTTGGATGTTCCTACATGTGAATATGCTGCCTCCAGAACCTGAAGAAGCTTAGCAGATACCATATTTACTTCTAGTGTTGGGAGTATGAGATACAATCATTTCTCTTTATTTTAGAAGAGATGCCCTGGCATACACTAGTCCCCGAAAACATTCACTAATAAGGTAGTTCTCTCTTTGTTGGATTTACCTCCAATCTTTCAGAGTTTACATATTTACTAAGGCCTTCAATGTACTTGCCACTCCTTGCTCAGCTGATCTGATTAACACGGTATCGTCAAGACAGTAGTCCAATGTGCTATCATGTGGCATGTATCAGTGGCATAGATAAATCTAGATCCCTTCTGAATATATTTTCATAGAAAGCACAAGACTTGGAGCAAGACAGTAAATAAATACTCTTGTCCACCTTATGAGAATTCACCTTGCTTCTGGTCCGCTCTCCTGATGGATATTGAAAAGAATACATGATCTAATTCAGTGGTAATAAACCACATGCCTGAGGCCACGTTAATCTTTCAATCAAAGACAGCACATTTGACATAACAGTTTCAGTTGGTGGCACTATTTGGTTGAATCTGCAGAAGTCTTTTTTCATTTTCTAGGCTTCATCTGTTTCCATAGAAATTAGGCTGATGAATTAAAAGGAGGATATTGTGAGGGCCATCATCCTATATCCCCGAAGACTTTAGTGGTGGCACAAATGTCTGCCATTCTTTTCAGGATGCAGTATTGTTTTTGATCAACTATCTTGATTAGGGTTTTGAGGGAATAGTTTGAGAAGCTTCTGCTTGGCCTTCCCTGTGATAGTTCTTATTTCATAGAGTAAAGGAATCAATGTGAGAGTTTTGCCAACCACCAAGTATGTCTCTTTTTAGACCTCATAAATTCCACTCTGACAGGTACCCTGGATGTCAAGATCAGCTGAGACCTTGTATCCAACAGTCCTCAAAATGTCTGATAATCCTCTTTTCCCAGTGTGGCATAGATGCTTCAGTTAAAAGAACTAGGGTATTAGTTATTGCATTTACTTGTTATAGTATTGCAGGGTCTTTTTTCTTGTGACCTCTTTTTTAGTCATTGATAATTCCAGATCTGAAAACAGACTGTCATAGAAATAGAGCAAGAAATATGATTTATTTATGGAAGCTGCCCTTGTCCTCCTAGTTATCAATTCTTTTTAAAAAAAAATTGCACAAATAGATAACACCCTTCATGGCTGCCCACATACCTAGAAATAACATTATCTATTAATGAGTTCCATTGCTTTCAGCAAGTCGACATCTCCCCACATCCTGGTTACAACTCCAACCTTACTTGCATCACATTTTATCTTGCTTTCAAAATGTCTAATATTTGGGGATCTTTCCATGTCCTTTGTTGTCAGCATATAGTTCTTTTTGCTAATTAGCAGGCTCAGCACTTATCTACTGGATTTATTATTGTGATTTGACCTGATTTATCATTCTGGTGACCAAGAGGGAAGGTAGGATTAGATCCAAAGGGTATACATACTGTCTTGCAAAGCAGAGATCTCTGATTCATGTTTAAGTAATTGCCTTTAACTGGGAGCAGTGAACCACTTTTGTACTCCCAAAGAATTGAGAGAATCTAAAGACTCAAGAATTGTAGAAGAGAAACTTAGATGTTCTTAACCCATTTCTCACCATGGCATAGCAAGTTTGCTAATATGGAAAATTCAACTTCTTCTGGAGATCCGTTACTCATAATTAAGCCCTAGGCTGACTCACAGCTTATTCAGCCTTCCAACAACAGGAGATAAGTCTTTTTTATGCTGTTGAAGCAGGGCCTCTGATTTTTACACTTAACTGGTGATTATTCTTAGCCTTCCATTGGCTTACTCCAATATATAGATTCCCCCAAGCAACAGCCATCAAATGCCATGGTACCTATAATTACAATTTCCCTTAAGCCTCTAAAACACCTGAAATATTGCACCACTATTGCATTCCTTTCCATCAATATCTTGTTCCAAATCCAATTCACTGTTAGATTGTTGAAAGAATTAACGATTGCCCTGGTAGAGCATATCAAGAGCTATCCATATTCCAATCCCCACCCGTGATGGAATCCTCATGGCTAAGCTAGTCTGTCCAGCTCCCAAATTCCATTTTATGGTCTACTTTCTAGGACTACTTCCCAAACCAACTGATTCAAGTTGGGTTGCCTGGGAAACAGACACTGAGATTCTAAGATTTGTGTGCTGAGGTTTATTAGGCAGTGTTTTTGAGAACACCTATAAAGGGAGAGAAAGGATGGGGCGCCTGGGTGGCTCAGTTGGTTGAGCGACTGACTTCAGCTCAGGTCATGATCTCACGGTTCATGAGTTTGAGCCCCGCATCGGGTTCTGTGCTGACAGCTCAGGGCCTGGAGTCTGCTTCGGATTCTGTGTCTCCCTCTCTCTCTGCTCCTCCCCTGCTCACACTCTGTATCTCTCTCAAAAATAAATAAAACTTAAAAAATGAAAAAAAATTATTTATGAAAAAAAGGAGAAAAGTAAGTAGAATTGGGCAGAAAGGGGACGTAGAAATGTGATATCATTGCAAATATGACTTCAGTTTATCCTCTTAGAAGCTCTGAAACTGAGATGATTGTTTAGAGATTATCTCAATCCAGGTAAGGGGACCAGATCTTTGTAATGCCACAGTAACCAGTCCCTGGTTGAGAACTCCTCTTTATTCTGGGAGGTGGTATAAACCTGGGAGTGATGGGTTCCTTTCAATCAAAAGCAATTATTGGAGAAGGACAAGGCTATGAGCTCTTAGCACATAATACTCACAGGATTTTGAGGAACGAACATCTTGATCGTGAGAGGTTTGGATGGTACAACACAGCATTCACTACACTACCTCTGACAATCTCCATCAAATTCCATCTTTGTTCTTCTAAGATGGAAATATCCTTATTTTTCTTCTGAACTCTTACTGAACTTTGCTATATATTTCTTATGACACTTTCTATCTTCTACTATATTTATAGATAAATCTAATCTAATCTTTTTATATTTAAAATTCCTTGGGTGAAGAATTTGAGTCTGATTTATCTTTGAGTTCTTTACTAAGTCTATTTCTGTACTTTCTCATTGTGTAATCAATATTTGTTTCATCTTGCAAACTTCTATTCATCTTCAGATCTCACCTTACAAATCATTTCCTCAAGAAACCTTCTCTAACTTCCCAGACTCAAAAAGGTTATCAGTGTTCATAACATCTTGTACATGTCTATCATTGCATTAATTACAATTACACTTAATTTGTCACAGAAGTAGTTGCTGGTAGAAAAAAAATCACGAAGGCAAGATCTATGTCTCCTTTGTTCGCCATCTTATCTCCAGAAATTAGCACAGTACTGACTGCATTACTAGTTGCCAAATAAATAGTTATTGAGTAAGTGAAAGGCTGGATGAATTAATAACTAAAGAGAATTCCCTTCAGGGTGAAAGTCACTTGGTAAAGAATAGAAATTAACGGTCATTACTGAATTGGGTTCCTGAGCTTTCTTTCCTCCCAAGACCATGCCAGGATCAGCAGCACCAAGGAGCTGCTTTAATGAGGAAAGGAAAAGATCAAAGTATTTCAGGCATTTCGACTGCAGGGCAGAGCTGAGTGAAAGACTACAGAGAGGTTGGTCATCTGGAAAGCATGAGGACCTTGAGTCTCTGAGGTTACAGATAAGATAAAGAGCACTTCACTATGAGTCAGAGATGTAGGAAGGAAAATAATACTGTTGAAGCAAAACTTTGTCTTCTGTGCTACTTGATCACATCCCTCTACCAACAGTCAAAGGACTGCATTTTAGTATTGTTTTATTTTAGTATTCTTTCATTATTATTCTAGAGGATGGACTTTAGCATCAGAATATCTAGGTTCAACTCCTGTGTAAACCACTTGTGAAATGAGCTCTTTTAAAAACTCACTTGGGCTAATTTATAAAATAAAATTAATAGAAAAAGCTACCTCAGAACTATTGTAAGGAATACATTAAAAATTTTTTTTTAATGTTTATTTTTAAGAGAGACAGAGCATGAACAGAGAGAAAGGGAGACACGGAATCTGAAGCAGGCTCCAAGCTCTGAGCTGTCAGCACAGAGCCCAGCTCGAACTCACAAACTCTCTAGCCAAGCTGTGAGATCCTGACCTGAGCCCAAATCTGACGCTTAACCAACTGAGCGCCCCCCCGCCCCACACCCTTGTAAGAAACACATTTAAAAATCCATACAAAAGCACTTTGTTAGTGATAAGTCATCACCCCTATGATTAACTCAGGTAGTGACAGGCCAGGCTCAATAAAGAACGGAGCCTGGGCAGCTCAGTAAGTGGAGGGTCTAACTCTTGATTTCGGATTTCAGCTCAGGTCATAATTCCCAGGGTTGTGGGATTGAGCCCAGAGTTGGGCTTCACACTGAGTGTGGAGCCTGCTGAAAATTCTCTCTCTTCTCTCTCTCTCTCTCTCATTCTCTCTCTCTCTCTCTCTCTCTCCCCCCCCCCCCCTCAAAAAAAAAGAAAAACCATCATGGCATTTACCCATAAGGTTATGGGCCATCTTTTTGTGAATACCTTATTTGGGGCAAGTTAAAAGTCTAAACGATTATTTTAAGTAATATAAGTGCTTTAGAAGGAAGCACCTGGTATTAGCAGGATACTAGCACAAGGATTCACTCAATGACTGCCTGCCAACTGATTGGTTGATATTCATGCCAATTAGGCCATAAATTTGGGGGCATTTGCAGTTGTTGTCAAGCCAGGTCATTACCAAATATCAATTATAATGTCTTTTATTTTTCATTGCATATTGAGATTTAGGAAAATAATTGGCTTACTTCTCCAGATCAAACTATATTCAGACCTTGTATTAGGTTTCTCATAGCCAAATATAATCTTCACTTCTTATGTCATTTTATTTATGAAGAAATGCTTAAGGTCCACAGGTTTGATGAAGATTCTGCTAAAAAATATGAACACATTTGTGACCACACGTGGCCCCTTGCCTTTTTGCCACATGACTGTGAGTATAGAGCACAGGCTGAGCATCGGTAAAGCTCTCTTTAGCCCTACCTTTTCTACGTGGCACTGTGAACACGGGCATACCCAGGCATGCCTGTGTTCTCCTCTGTAAAATTAGGCTTCTCTTTCAAGTAACATTTACCAAGCACCTACTACAATCAAGAAACTGTGCAGGGAAGAGATGGTGACTTAGGATGCCTTTGATGGCAGCATAGAACCTAATACCAGTGGTCTATTTTTTGAATCTTGAGGTTGCTTCCTTCTACTTTCAACCCATTTCTTCACATTTATCCTCCTCCCGTTCATTCCTTTGTAATATATGTATATATACATGTGTAATGTATGTGTCCATATCTGGTCCCCCACTGAAGTAAGTTCCTTTGAGTGCAAGGACTCTATGATAATATACATTTACATACACACCCACACACACACACATATATATATATATATGTATATATATATATATATATATATATATATATATATTTACTCCCCATTCTCACCCATAGCATTGGCAAAGCAGTTAGACATAGCAGACACTAGATGAAATTATAAGGATAAAAAAATTAATAGCTATTATCAAAGGGGATTGGGTAAATGTCATAACAGAAGTTTAAGAAATTTACTCTGAATAACTGGAGCTTATTAAACTTCTAATGTGTTACCTCACAAGACAACTGTAACCAAACCAACATGAGTTGGTTCCTTGGTGAGTCAGAAACTAAACCAAGTTGAGTTGTCACACAAAGAAAACTTTATTTGAAGCATATAAGATCACAGGGAATGGCTGCCAAAGCTGTATCTCCCTGAGCAAGGGTGGATGGGATCTTTTTATTTAGTGTTAGGATGAATATTTAAATAAGAAAGCCTGGTCATCAGATGCAGAAGTGGGCATATGTTCACATGTGAGTCTTAAGGAAACATGCCTAGACATACATTGTGTGCTATGCAAATGAGGCTTGAGCTCCTCCTCAGCTGGAGATTTTAGTAGTATAATGAGGTAAAGGTCATCATTAGTCATTCTAGAGGTTAGTCAGGGGCTAAGCTCAAACTGGTCTGGGTGGTCTAGGCAGCTGGAGGTCTTGTCAAGGCAGTCCCTATTGCTCAAGGGGCAGTTTTGTTTTCCATTTGCCTGAGATAAGAGATAAGCTGGAAAGAAGAGCTCAAGGGAAAATGTAGGACAAAAGTGGGTGAGTACAAGCAGGTGGGTAGTAAAGGTCCAGTCTTGGCATCTAGTTGGTGACACAAACATATAAGACAGTGAAATATCTTTATTTTGTATAAAAAGAGTTCAAATTCAGTTAACCTAATAATTTGTAGATCAATCCTGGATTCAAACGAGAACTTGTCCAATTTTAAGTCTTATGATATTTCTACACAGTCATGTTTCCCAGGGTAATTACACATGAGAAAGAACATATCCTAGAGGGAAGGATTAGAAATAGTTTTCTGAAAGTGGTGATATTTGAGATAGATCTTGAGATCAGATAGGATTCTGAAAGAGAGATAAGACAGAAACACGGTTAGCAAAGGGAAGAATACAGGCCAGCAATTGGGGAGCTTGGAGGATGATTGGGCTAATAGTAATCCATGTGACCTATAGTTTTGGTATATGACTAGTAATCAAAAAATATTATCATATGAACATAATGCAAAATTATTTATATACTTTTGCTATTTTAAAAACATATGTGTCAGGGTGCCTGGACAACTCAGTCAGTTGAGTGTCTGACTCTTGATTTCACCTCAGGTCCTCAGGTCATGGTCCCTTGGAGCCTACTTAAGAGTCTCCCTCCCTCTGCCCCTCTTCCCCACTCGCATGCTCTCTCTCTCAAAATAAATAAATAAATAAATAAAAACAAAAAATAAAAGCATATGTATCAAGTTATGTTAGCCCTCTGCTCAGAATGCTTCAAGGTCTTTCCATTTTCACTCAGAATAAATCCAAGATCCTTTCCACACCATCCCCAATGCTGCCGCAATGAATTCAGTAACTACTTTTTCTCTCTCACCCACTTAATATCATTTATACTAGTTTTTTTTTTTCTTTTTTTGTACTTTTTCAACTTGCCAAGGCCTCACTTCAGGGTAACTGGCATTTTCTGGGTCTAGAAATTTTTTTTCCTGGAGACAGTTCTATTGCTTAATGTCTTGATATAGTCTAGTTTCTGTTCAACTGTCATCTCCTAAAAAGGTGGCTTGCCTAGCCATGCTATCTGAAATAACAACCCTCTTTACTCTACTCTGTAACCATTTATCCAGCCTATTGTTCTTCCTATTAGTTGTCTCCACCCAACATTAAAATAACTGTCAAGGTCATCAGAAATAAGAAACATCTGAAAAAATGTCACAGCCAAGAGGACCCTAAGGAGACCTGACACCTGAATATAATGTGGTATCTTGGATGGAATTCTGGGACACTAGGTAAAAACTAAGGAAATCTCAATAAACTATGAATTTAAGGTTTATACTATATTAATATGTAAGATGTCAGTAATAGGGAAAGTTAGGTATAAAAAAGCTCTCTGTAGTTAATAATTTTTCTATAAATCTAAAATAATCTAAAATAAAAATTTATTTTAAAAAAAAGTAGGGTGTGTACTGTTTGATTATTGTCCATTTTCCTAGAAATTCTTGTTCACTGCTTTATTACTAGTGTTAGAACAATGTCTAGCACATAACACACATTTCATAAGTATTTGATCAATCAATCAATTAATTAATTATGTAATTTATACCTCACATGAACCTTCTGATGGGCTCAAAGATCTTAAATAATATTTGCAAGGTTATACAAAGAGCAAGGGTTAGAATCAAGATTTAAACTCAATTCAAGCCAATTCCAAAGTGTGTCTCTTTAACCAGAATTTGGGACTGAAAAGGGAAATCCGAGTACAGAATTTGTATTTAGTGTAGGTGCAGTAGGGAATCATGGAAGGTTATGAGCAGAGATAGTAGCAAAGCAGATTTTCAAAGTGAAGAATGAATTAAGAAGGGTAAAGCCAGGGATGGGAGGACCAATTTGAAGATTGTGACAACTGATACAGACGAAAAGATATGATACCTAAGCCAGGTGGCAATGACAGTGCAAGAGATAGTATGGTATAGGAATATATAAGACTGACAAGTGACTCAAGGTCGTGAGCAAAGAGAAAAAATAGAGATTAAACTAAAGTTATGAGTCTGGATGACTGGAAAAATCATCATCAACTGGAATGAAGAATTGTAATTCCTTTCTGACCTTCCTACATATCCACATTCTCATATGCAGCAAATGAACATAAATATACAAAAATAGGAAATTCTTTGAAAAAGTTAAAAACACTACACAAAATATAAATTATTTTCAAAATGATTTTATTTAGTAGATTCCTAAGCAAAAAGCTAGAACAACAGAGTTTATTATGTCATCTTAGTATATGTTTTGCTTTATCTGACAAAGTGTGAAAGGTTTTAATTTATTCATGTCTCAGGTATACAACTTTGGTAATAAAAAAAATCCTTGTAGAAAGAATATTGAGACCTCTGGCCTTCACATCAGTCTTGGGGTTATTAAATGATAATTATAACTATTACTTACTATCTATCTAAGACTAACACACGTACAACTCACAGAACAAAAGAAAAAGAAAGGTGTTACCCTGGAGCAGAGTAATTTTTTTATGATCAATAGTCTATCA
Organism: Panthera tigris; assembly: GCF_018350195.1. Classification (NCBI taxonomy): domain Eukaryota; kingdom Metazoa; phylum Chordata; class Mammalia; order Carnivora; family Felidae; genus Panthera; species Panthera tigris. The sequence continues at coordinate 67,611,537 of NC_056667.1, forward strand.
TTAGCATAATGTTTATTTTATGCATCTGCAGACTTTTTGTCACCTGAATTGTGGTTTATAAGTATTAACCTATTGATCTTTGCTACTCTCCCATCCGCTATAAGAGTTGCAGATAAACATCATCGCATCTTTTTTTGTAGGTGAAGGACAAAACAATAGCAAACCTTTAGATATCTGATGACTGGACATGGCTAAAGAAAGATTCAGAATCCAAGGCTGTCTAACTACATAAATTCCTCAAGCTATCCTGAAGGCTTATGTTTTAGTTTATTTGCAACATTCAAGCTGATAATATGTTCTTTTCAATGCAAATCTAGAATGAGTACAATAACATAATACACATTATTTTACCCAGCATATGACATGTGATTTAACATGCTTTATAAATTATCAAATAACATACTGAAAGTATACTTGGCCTGTTTCACAAAGATCTACAGCCATTTATTTTCTTTTTGTATTTTTTTCAAGTTTTAGCAGTAATTTATTAAGCAAGATATCCTGATTTCTCCCCTGGAAAAGTGTCTTTCCATTCTCTAGGGAATTCATTACACTGGATAGCAATCTGATTTCCTCTAGGTAGTGAAGATCAGCTCTTTGAATGACCAAAACAATACACCCTTAAAAATAATAAAAGAATACATTTACAGGAATCTAAGAAATTCATTACAAATCCATTACTTTTCCTAAACATTTTTTTTTAATTCAGTTTGTGTGGATTTTTTAATAGAAAGCTTTATCTGGTCCATTTTTTCTCTAATTTATTTTGCTAAAGTAAACCTGACACAAGACTGAGTCCTGGGACCAACATCCGAGTTATATTTAATGAAAATTTAGAGCACAAAGCACTTCAATTATTCATATTTCCTGATTTATACTGAAAAATGGGTGCACATATGTGTGTTCTTTTGATAGGGTTCAAATTAGTAGTGAGCTTTTGAAAATTGGTCCTTAGTAACTTCAACAAATGTCTTTTTACCAGCTTATCTTGAGCAAAACAGAGACTTTTAAATCAAACTTCTATTTCATCTATTTCTTTCTTTATTACTGAAATGAATAAAGTAATTTTGTATGGAAACTTAAATGCTTATCAAAATTGGGAAGCAATAAGTACAACAATAAAGCCATTTGTTAGAAGCTTCATATATTATTATATTATATTATTATGACTAGAGTGATACATTTGTCTTTTCACAGGGAGTTACATGGATTTTTTTAAGCGGTGAACCCAGACATGTCATGTCTGTGCAAGCCACAGAACCAAAAATTATGTCCAGTTGAACCCGCTGTAATTTGTTTATGCAAAGAGACTTTAGAAGTGGGAACCAACAGCCCCCATTTCATCAGATGCAGCACAGAAAAAGACTCAGTCACAGGTCTGACAAATCCACATTCAGGTCCATATGGTCATTTATCCTCCCTATGTCTTTGAAAGTAAAATACTGTGAAGGCGGCATTTGAGTTTTTGGTGACAAATTACTTTTCTCAATGGAATCAAAGGCTGTGGCCATCTGCAGTGAAATAGATGAGCCACAGCTGGCTTTCATAATAATCAATCCTGATTGCGGCAGGACCGTGGCACTTCTGGATTGATTGTGAGGACCCGCTGTGACAAACAATACTGACCAATTCAGCTACATAGACAACCAGTTATTTCTCATGTTCAGATGCAGACTCTACCTCATGTCATCGGAGGGAAGGGAAGATGAAAATCGTCCAATATCCTTGGTCAGTGGTGGAAACCTGAAAATTCAGAAAATTCTTCAATCAGACTTGGAGACCTAAACGAGCTACATGACATGCCGATAGTGTGATTAGATGTATATTATATCAGCAAAATGGGGAACCATGGTTTACCAGGAATTTCTGTCATGCCTCCTCAACCTGCACATGCATCTTAGAGAATACATCCTTATGAATAACTCCTGCTATATGAAGGGTAGTCCACTTGATTCCAGTTTTTCTCTTATGTCCCCCTGGCACAGCTGATTCGGCCAGGGATGGACATCCATGAAAAGGCAGGCAGTTCATAAGCATGGTAGTGACTTTGTGGTCCAAGCTAATCAAATTCCTCTTTTGGGAATTTGGAATGGGACATCAAAGACCCTGAGGTAGTTAGCTCTGAAGAATTACGCTCAAAAACTATATAATCTCTAAATTTCGGTAAACTGCCATAGGACAAACATTAGTGGCAAGAAAGGAAGAGTAACAACGGCTAACAAATGTCGAATACTTACCCTATGTCAGACATTTGCTGAATGTTTGTCACCCACTATCTGTTCTAAACCTTGACCTCACATCCCTACTAAACCTGTTGATAGGTGCTATTTATATCCTTGTATAACTGATGAAAATTCTGAAATTTGGAGACATTATTTAAATTCCCCGTCATGTAGATGTAAAATAAAGACAGATCCAAAGCTTAATTCTACTAGACTTCTCTTGATTATTCAACTATAGAACTGGGAATCTATGGGGTTGGGGTGGAAAGAGAGAGAGAGAGAAAAAAACACCATAAGGAGAAATAACCTTACTATATAGCCTTGAGATAGTGGTCTTCTTTTTGTATAGCTTCTGAACTGCAGTTCTCATAGATCTAAATATTCCTTGATCTCTGTCCTCAGAGACATGTTCCCATGTCCCCCACTGTGTCTCTAGATTCATGTACAGTACACAATACTTTGGGTAGAGCTATTGAGATAATTAAAGCAAAGGTCATAGTTTGTCTTCATTTCTTCAGATATTCATTTCAATGTTTGGTAATTCACATTGATTTCAGAGATTTGACCTTACTATTGTGTGTTTGCCTGAATGAAAGATAACCAACTAGTGACTGTGAGGAAATGTGAAATCTGTGTTTTTTCAGCAATTTCCTACCTTTCAATTTATAAGGAAAGCCCAAGACTGAGTCAGAAAAAAGTGTATTTATTATTAATAATGTATATGATCTAAATATACATGTGCTTCTCCTTCCCTCTAGAATCACTTTCATATTGTGATATATTAAATCTGTTCCAAATGAACAGGTCACTAATAGTTTTAGCCTGTTAACAGTGTTTCAATCCTGGAAAGAAAATCTCAATGCGGGGAGAGCAGAACCCCTCCCTTTCTCCACTTTTTACCAACTGGTTAAACTGTTACTCTAAAGATGAGTCACTGGGGGATTTATACCCAATGTTTTGTTTTTGTTTTTGTTTTTTTCTCAATGTCTGGAAAAGAAGAAGGCCTCGATAATTCAGACAGCCTGAACTTTCTGAAGAAGCCTGCTTTTTTATGTAGGAGCGACATTCAAACGAGAACAAAAATCCTGTACTATTTTACAGCTTACACTGTTTGTGCATTTCGGTTCCCTTGATTTTACTATCCCCCACTTCGTTTGAAGATGGGAGTTTTCACTTCACTGCCAAGTTGGGTTAATTCACATTTCGACTGTTCAAAGGCAAGATTCCGCAAGGGCTCCAACACCAGCCATGTGGCTCAGTCTGGGCCAGGCCTCCATACTGTCTGCGAGCCCATCAGCATCGGTGTGTTCCATGTTCCACAAGCAGACAGTACAATCACGGTCTCTTTTCCAGAGAGTCGACTACTGCTATGTTTGGCAGTAGTTAACTGTTTAAGCAAATGTAGGATACTGGCATAGCAATTCAAGCTGTATAATGAGACACAGAAATAGTTCCTTAGCATTTTCCATTACTTTCATAATGCTTCACCATCATTCTCCCTAAAAGTGTTTCTCTTTGTTTTATAAGGGGGAGGGAATAAAAGGTTATTTATTGCAAAAATGTAAAGATTCCTTTATTCTCTTTGATATTGTTCACAAATCCTGTGTCATTACAGACAAATTGTTGAGAAGATTTGCAGATAATCTTGTCTCAATTTTCTTAAACTCATTCCGCTGTATTTTTCTCTTAGAGTAATGTCCTCACTATAATGGAATTTCAAATATATTAGCAGATATTGCCATCGATCTTCCTCCACAATAAATAACTATTAAATGTATATGTTGCATTCATATACATAAAAAATAGAAAAACCGGTCAAATATATACATCAATATTTTACATGATTCCACTCATCTCTATAGCATATTTTTTGAGGATTAATGGCTCATTTTGCATTTCTTTGAGGTGTAGGGCTTTTGCTACACTGGCAAGTTCATATTGGGGCAGGAAAGAATAATTCAACAGAGTATATTGAAAGAGAAATTGAGAAAAACAATAAAACTGTATGCTACTTCAAACCCAACTAAATCTAGCTTCTTCAATACACACATACATTGAGATGTCTAATCAGGATTAAACCACGATATGCTGGTAAATATATATATTATGTATACATACATATATACATATTCATAAACACATATATATACACACATGCATATATATATATATGTGAAAAGAGTCTACTGAAGTGATATTGTATGTTCACATCGAATGTTTTAAGAAATATTAAAATGTCTGCTTGTGATAAATATTATAAAGATATGACAGAATAAGAGTGCTAGACAGTGACAGAGGCATCATGCTATCACGTGATCATCTATACCAAGGCACCATTTGAATAGAGAACTGCCAAATTGATGGACTGCATTTTCAGTTTGGGGGAAGATCAATGCAGGCAGAGGATGCAACAAAGGCCTGAGACCTGGGCATGCTGGTTGTGTTTGAGGATCAGTGAGGGGGCCGAGGGGCTGGAATAGCTGGAAAGAGCAGAGGGTGGTAAGACTTGTAGTCAGAGAGGTACAGGTGAAGTAGTATCTCACAGAGGCAATGGAAGGGCCTTGCGTTCTACTCCGGGAGAGAAGGAAGAGGATAATAGGAGAGTTCTAAGCAGAAGAGTAGCATGATCTGACACATATTTTTCATGTTGACTCTCTCACACTTGGTGGGTTTTTTTTCTTTTTTAAATGTTTATTTATTTATTTTCAGGGGAGGGAGGGTCAGAGAGAGGGAGAGAGAGAATCCCAAGCAGGCTCTGCAGTCAGCACAGAGCCCCATGCAGGGTTCGAACTCATGAACTGTGAGATCATGACCTGAGCCAAAATCAAGAGTCAGACGGTTAACCGACTGAGCCACCCAGGTGCCACTCACATTTGTTTTTTGTTTGTGTTTTTTAATTACTATGTGTGTTGTGAGATTGGGCAGGGCATGCACTGTCCAATTGGCTATGGTATATGATGATGCTTGTGGTATATGATGATGTGGTATATGATGATGTCTAGGCATGCTTCACTCATTCACTTTCCTTCTTTTTTTATTTTATTGAGGTAAAATTGGTATACAAGTTTATATTAGTTTCAGGTGTACAACATAATAATTCAATATTTGTATCCACTACAAAGTGATCACGACAATAAGTCTAGTTACCATCCAACACCATACAATTGATCCCCTTACCTCATTTCTCCCATTCCCACTCCTCTGAAAACTACCAATCAGTTCTCTGTATCAGAGCTTTGTTTTGTTTGTTTAGGTTTTTATATTTCACATGTAAGTGAAATAATATGGTATTTGTCTTTCTCTGTCTGATTTATTTCACTCAGCATAAGGTCCATCTGTGTTGTCACAAATGGCAAGATTTTCTTCTTTTTTATGGCGGAATAGTATTCCATTGTCTATTATATTCTTCTTTACCTATTCATCCATCAATGTACACTTAAGTTGTTTTAATATCTTGGCTACTGTAAATAATGCTTCAATTAACATAAGGGTGCATTTCTCTTCTTGAATTAATATTTTCATTTTCTTTAGATAAATATCTAAAATTGGAACTGATGAACCAAACGGTAGTTCTATTTCAATTTTTTGAGAAACTTCCATATTGTTTTCCATAGTGGTTGTACCAATTTTTATTTCCACCAACGGTGTATAAGGGTTCCCTTTTCTCCAAATCCTCTCCAATACTTGTTATTTCTGGTCCTTTTGCTAATATCCATTCTAACAATTGTGAGGTGATATTTCATTGTGGTTTTGATTTGCATTTCCCTGATAATTACTGCTATTGAACATCTTTTCATGTGCCTGTTGGCTCTCTGTATGCTTTCTTTGGAAAAATGACCATTTAGATCCTCTGCCCATTTCTTAATCACAGTGTTTGTTTGTTTGTTTTTGCTGTTGAATTGTTTGAGTGCTTTATATAATTTGTATATTTACTCCTTATTAGATGTGTGATTTGCAAATATTTTCTCCCATGAAGTAGGTTGTCTTTTCATTTTGTTGATGGTTTCCTTAATTGTGCAGAAGCTTTCTAGTTTGACACAGTCCCTCTTGTTGATTTTCGCTTTTGTTGCCTTTGGTTTTGGTCAGATCCAAAAATTCAATGCCAAGACTGATATCAGGGAGCTTACTGCCATGCTTTCTTCTAGGAGCTTTATGGTTTCAGGTCCCACATTCAAGTCTTTAATCCATTCTGAGTTAATTTTTATGTATAGTGTAAGCTAGATGTCCAGTTTCATTCTTTTGCCTGTGGCTGTCCAGTTTTCTCAACACCATTTATCGAAGAACTGTCCTTCTCCCTGTTGTATATTCTTGGCTTTTTTTGGTCATAAATTAATTTCCTGTATATGTGTGGGTTTATTTCTGAGATTTCTATTCTGTTCTATTGATCTATGTGTCTGTTTTTATGCCAATACCATACTATTTTGATTACTATACCTTTGTTGTACAGTTTGAAGGCCGAGAGTGTAATAACTCCAGTTTGTTCTTTCTGAAGATTGCTCTGGCAACTTGGGCTCTTTCGTGGTTCTGTACATATTTTATAATTCTTTGTTCTCGTTCTATGAAAAATGTTATTGGAATTTTGATAGGGGTTGAATCTGTAGATTGCTTTGGGTAATATGGACATTTTAATAGTTTAGTTCTTCCAATCCATGAATATAGAAAGCTTGTTCATTTATTTGTGTCTTCTTCAAATTTTTTCAGTGTTTTATAATTTTCAGTGTATAGGTCTTTCAACTCCTTGGTTAATTTTACTCCTAGGTATCTTATTCTTTTTTATGTAATTGTAAATGGGACTGCTTTCTGAATTTTTCTTTCTTTAGTTTGTTATTAGTGTGTAGAAATCAAGCAACTTCTTTATATTAATTTTGAATACTGTAACTTTCCTAAACTCATTTATTAATGCTAATGGTTTTTTGGCAAAGTCTGCAGGGTTTTCTATATGTAATATCATGTTATCTGTAAATATTTCTTCCTTTTCAATTTGGATGACTTTTATTTCTTTGTCTTGCCTAATTGCTGCAGCTAGGACTTTTTAATACAATGTTGAATAAAAGTGATGAGAGTGAGCATCTTTGTCTTGTTTGTGATCTTAAAGGGAAAGCTTTCAGGTTTTCACCATGCAGTAATGAGGCTCCTGTGGTTTTGTCATATATGGTTTTTATTATATTGAGGTACATTCCTCTAGACCCACTTTTTTGAGAGTTTTTTTTGTCATAAATTGATGTTGAACTTTCAGTAAATACATTTTCTGCATCTATTGAGATGATTATATGATTTTATCCTTTATTTTATTAATGTGGTATATCATGTAGATTGATGTGTGATGCTGAACCATCCTTGCATCTCTGGAATAAATTCCACTTGATCATGGTGCATGATCCTTTTAATGTATCACTTAATTTCATTTGCTATTATTTTTGTTGAGTATTTTTGTATCTATGTTCATCAGGGATACTGGCCTATAATTTTCTTTTTTGGGGGTGTCCTTGTCTGGTTTTGGTGTCAGGGTAATGATGGTCTTATAAAATAAGTTGGGAAGCATTTTCTCCTCTTCAATGTTTTGTAGGAGTTTGGGAAGGCTAGCTATTAAATCTCCTTTGAATGTTTGGTAGAGTTCACCAGAGAAGCCATTTGCTTCTGTATTTTTGTTTTTTGGAGGTTTTTGAATATTTAAACTTCTTACTCATAAATGATCTGTTCAGATTTTCTATTTCTTCGTGATTTAGTATTGGAAGATGGTATGTTTCTAGAAATTTATCCATTTTTTCTATGTTGTCCAATTTTTTGACATATAATTGTTCATAGTGGTCCTTTATGATCCTTTGTATTTCTGTGGTATTAGTTTTAACTTCCCTTTCATTTCTAATTGTATTCATCTGAGACTTTCCTCTCTGTTTTTGCTGTATCCCGTAGATTTTAGATAAGTTGCATTTCCATTTTAATTTGTTTGTAACTTTTTTTAAAATTTCCCTTTTGATTTCTTCATTGACTCATGCTGTTTAGTCTCCACATATTTGCATTTTTTTCCAGTTGCCTTCTTAATTGATTTCTAACTTCATACCATTGTGATTAGAGAAGATGATTGATATGATTTCAATCCTCTTAAATTTATTGAGACTTCTTTTGTGTCGTAATATGTGATCTACCCTAGATAATTCCATGTGCTCTTGAGGAGAATGTTTATTCTGCTGCTTTTGGATGGAATGCTCTGTGTATATCTATCAAGTCTATCTAGTTCATGTGTCATTTAAAGTCTATGTTTCCCTATTGATTTTTTTAATGTTTATTTAATTATTTTTGAGAGAGAGAGAAAGTGAGAGATGAGCAGGGGCAGAGAGAGTCTCAAGCAGGCTTCAAGCTCTGTGTGGAGCCTAACTTAGGATTCAATCTCATGATTGTGAGAATATGACCTGAGCTGAAATCAAGAGTCAAATGCTCAACCAACTGAGCCATTCAGGCATTCCTCCTTATTGATTTTCTGCCTGATCATTCACTCTACCTATCTGGCCCCTGCTGGCATTTGAATTGTGTCCCTTATTCCAGACAGTTTCTGTCTTTAATCACATAATAGGAAACCATTCTTAAAACCCAAGCTCAAGGTGCCTGGGTGGCTCAGTTGGTTAAGTGTCCGGCTTCAGTTCAGGTCATGATCTCATAGTCCATGGGGTCAAGCCCTGCATCCAGCTCTCTGCTATCACCACAGAGCCTGCTTTAGATCCTCTGTCCCCCCCCTCTCCCTGCCTCTCTCTCTCTCACTGTCTAAAATAAATAAACATTAATAATTAAAAAAAAATACACAAGCTCAAGTTGCTACCCTTTATGTTTCATTTTTTTTTCTTTCAATGCATCAGTTTTCCTCAGACATTGTCATGCTCACATTCTGAATTGTAAAATAGTTCTAAAACTTCCAAGTCTTCTGGGATTTGTTGTGTCACTCAGAATAGTTTAGGCCTAAAAACTAGACATACCAGAAGATCTTGAGCTTATTGCCAACTAGAGACCAGAATGATTCTAAAGATCTTTTAAATTTCCTTTTTTTTTTTAAAGCATATTTATTTATTTTGAGACAGAACACAAGCAGGGGAGGGTCAGAGAGAGAGAGAGAGAGAGAGAGAGAGAGAAACCCAAGCAGGTTCTGTGCTGTCAGCACGGAGTCAACATGGGGCTCAATCCCATGTAAGATCATGAACTGAGCCAAAATTAAGAGTCAGATGCTTAACTGATTGAGCCACCCAGGTTCCCCAGATCTTTTAAATTTCTCTTGAAGAAGATCTGGGCAAAACTGGAAAAGGACTCATAAATAGACAAAGTCATCCCCAGGGAATGAGGAGGTCAGCCATAGTGTATCCTAAAATTTACTCCACAACATACTGCTATAGAAAAAACAGCCGAAAATTCACTTCCAATATAGACTTGAAGAAGGAAAGAAATATCCCAGAAGCAGACTAGGCATGTTTAGAAGTGGAAAGAAAACTATACACTCTTTGTTCTGATAATGACATCTGTAAGAGCCAAGTTGGTGGGGAAAAGAACCTCGGGTTTCTTTTTCTTACAAGTTTCCCTCCATTCAGCTTCCTTCTTGAGTACCAAACATGTCAGTGGAGTTCAGAACTTTCACTACCATGCACAGAATCTACTATACACCCCAATTTAACATTTCATTGAAGATCAAAATGTCACTTATTAACATTTGGTTTGTCCTCATGAGATTCCTAGCACTGGCTCAATAATACTCTAGAATTGAGCTCATAGGGTCTATAAAATCTTCCAGGCAAATTTAATTTTTATTTGCCCTGTTTAATATGCATTACCAGTTAGATTTATTAAGCATGTACTATGTGTCAAGCACTCTGGGCTCTGGATATTAGGCCTTGGTTATAACAAGATTCATAAAAACTATTCTTTCCTTGATGAATGCATGTTCTAGTAGAGTAGACAGAACTATAAATAGGTATATAGTGATGTAGTCTATTAGGTGCTATTACTGAGGTAAAAATAAACTGTGAATACACAGAGGACACTATCTTTCTGAAGGAAGATCCCATGCAGAATTGAGCACCTCACTTTTCACTTGTCACTTTACATTTTAACTCATACTAGCATCCAGGAAAAAATAATTTCATGTATCACAAATCCTATAAGGTTGTAAAGGTAAGATAGTAGATGGGCTTCGATGACATCTTAAAGACATTGAATTGCATGCTATATAGCAATGGGAATACCCTGAGGGTGTTTAAGCAGAAGAGATACTTGATTGTAATTATATTCCCTCATTTGTATCCCTAGACCAGGCCTTTCCTCTGAGCATCTGATTCATATATCCAACAGCCTATATTATTTACTTCTCTCCTTAGAGGTATCACAAATCTTGCAAATAAAAAATATTCAATATTGATTTCTTTCTAATCTAGCCCCTCCCCTAATCTTTGCCATTTCTGACAGTGAGTGACGTGACCACCTACCCACTGCTAACTCCAGACACTTGGAAGCCATTCTCAAGTCTTCCATTTTCCTTATCCCCCATCAGCAAGTCCTTTAATTTTTCCACCTCTAGGTTGCATTTGGGATCTGTCCCTTCCTATTTCCTTTACTCCCACCCTAGTCAAAGCCACCTTCATGGTACAGACTCACTATGACAATGATTTCCTCCTGGGTTTTTCCACCTCCACTATGTCTTGCTCCAGGCCCTTCTCTATAGCAGCCAAAGAGTCCTCCACTTATTTATAGCATAGTGCTTAATTTGCATCCTTCATAAAACATATTGCAGCCTGTAATTAAATAAATGATGATGATACATGATAGATAGGTAGGTAGGGAAATAGACAAAAATGTAGACAGTTAAGTTGCTGTTATTTAGTTGTTTATTCTTTGTCTCCCCTATTAGACCATTACACTGCAACCTCCATGGGGTCTCTTACATCCACTGTAACCTCTACATCAAAGTGCTCAATGAATTTTTGTTGAAAGAATGAAATACACTTGGGGCACCTGGGTGGCTCAATTGGTTAAGCGTCCAACTCCTGATTATGGCTCAGGTCATGATTTCACAATTCCTGAGTTCGAGCCCCACATCCAGCTCTGTGCTGACAGCAGGTAGCGGCTTAGGATTCTCTCTCCCTCTCTCTCTGCCCCTCCCCCACTTGCATGCATACTGTCTCTCAAAATAAATAAATAAACATGAAAAATTGTTTAAAAGAATGAGATACACTTTCCTTTTTTTGGTCATTTTCCTTGGAATTTATGTAACTAATTTCCATATATTTCCAACCTATTTAACTTAGGAGTCTAAAAATTCCTTCCTCTGACCACTTTTTACTAGGTGCAAAAGATTTGGAAAAGATAACATCTCATCCACCCCTTTTCACTGCAAAGCACTAGAAAACAATATTGCAGGGCATTTTCAAATGCTATAATTCCCATATATGGCCAATTTCTAGATTTGCTGGAATTTTTACTTAAATAGATATCCATTTAGTCTGTCATCAAAGTGAAGCAGATAGTTAAGTCTGCTTCTCTATTGTTGATGTCTTGAGCGAAATAAAAATAAATAAAACAATTCCACTCAAACATTGTTTATATATATAAGCAACATAGGTAACTTTGCATTGCAAGTACACATAAACATTTTTCTTGTGTTATTTCACTCCCAGATTCTAGCCAAAACATTAAAAAAAAAGACTATTCTTGCAATCCTTGCAGAATTTCAAGCCTTAGTCAAAGAAGAAAATCCCAAAAATCTTTTCAGAAATCCTATTTGGGCGCTATTCCCAGCCTAATTTTGCAGACCAAGATGTTTGGGCAGTCCTGGTATGCCAGGGATAAGCAGTTGAGGATTTTTATCTGAACCAAACCCAAATTCCAGCCCTAATTAAAATACCACAACATTGTTAACTCCTTGACTATGTTAGACATTGGTTTAGTTGAACTAATTCCACTTCTGGAATACAGCCTCTCATTTACCTTCCTGCTGATTGCTTATATTTTCATTTCAGCTCCCCATTGTTTTTCAAAGGATAGAAGTACTGTCCCAGTTTTTGTTGCTATGCAAACATCTCTAGAGTTACATAAAGAAAGCAAAATTACTAAAGACAGATAATACAGGTATGGTAACAGAAACTTCTGGAACCTTCTGTCTTCTCCATTTTTCTTCCTCTGATGACAAGATGGTGCAAAAGATGTCTTGTGACATTTTATTTATATTTTCCTATACATTTGGAAGAAAGGAATACTGAATATATATGTGTGTGTATATATATACATACATATATATACACACACACACATATATATATATATACACACACATATATACATATTTATATATATAACAATTCAAATGTTGGAATTTAAGTTCATAGTCCCCTATGTAGGAAGCATGAACAGGCAAGATGAGTGCAAACTCTTTCTGTGTTTATACAACCAAGTATATATGTAATTGATGCATAGAAACTACCGTTCTGTAAGAATATGCCCTAAATTCTTTGAAATCCCATCAAAGAAAATCAGCAAAGGACACATGTTCTCTGTCCCTCGTCCCAAGACTGCTTCACGTAAGTATTCATCTTTTGATCCTGTTCCCTTCAAACCTTCTTTAAGCCCCTCAATTTTAACTTGCATTACCTGTTGTTAACACCGCTGCTATACCCTCATTACTATTTCGCTGGGAGTTCTGGAACCTGGTATGAAGTCAAATATAAAGTGACAAGTGAAAACCAAAGGGTTTCGAAGTACAAATTGTGTATGATCGTCTTGCCATAACAGAATAGTGTCTTTGTCCTGCAAAATTAGAGATTCTATGCTCTTCTACTTCAGAGAATTAGCAGTATGAATGCTATTCGACAGCTAATGGGACTTCTAGAGAGATTTGGAAATGTTCCCCAGAAGTAGCAGAAGTAGGGTGTTCTTGGATTCCCCATATACTTTTCTCAACACATAAACATATCATTTATTAAGCTGAGAAATTGTTCACTGGCCACTTCCCCTAAGTGCTGGGCAAAAAGCAATGAGAGAAGTTCAAAAAATGTCTCTCTTGTGGAGCTCACATTCTAGTTGGGAAGATAGTTAACAAACAAATGAGTAAGTACAATGTATATTAGCTCAGAGGATGGCAAGAGCTGTAGGGAGAAGTAAGGCAGGAAAGGAGGACAGGACTGAGCTGGGAGTGGGAACGTTAGGCAGTAAATGGAATTTTAATAGAGTGACCAGGGAAGCCCTCACTACATAAAAGACATTTCATAAAAATCTTGAGTCATGCAGGCAAGGTATCTGGGGAAGGGCATGCTAGATAGAGGGGACAACGAATCAAAGGACTTGAAAAGGGTGCCTGCTTTGTGTGTTGGAGGCACAGCAAGAAGGCCAGAGGTCCAAGTGAAGAAGGTAGGGAGAAAGTGTAGGATATGATGTCAGAAAGGTCAGAAGGAGGGGGAAAGAGTCCAGGCAGGGGCTTGTTGGTCAGTGCAAGGACTTTGGCAGTTATGTTTTAACCTGAATGACACATGAAGCCTTTGGAGGTGTGTCAGTTTCCTAGGACTACCTTAGCAAATGACCACAAACCAAGTGGCTTAAAACAAGGGATATTTATTCTTTCTTAGTTATGGAGGTCAAAAGTCCAAAATCAAGGTATTGGCAGGACCATGCCACCTCCAGAAATTCTATAGGAGACTCCTTCCTTGCCTCTTCCTGCCTTTGGTGGCTCTAGGTGTTCCTTAGCTTGGGACTATATCAACAGGATCTCTGCCTCACTGTTCATGTGATCATCTCTGAGCCACTATTTCTGAAAGAGACAGAGAGAGCAAACAGAGAAGCAGGGGAGGGACAGAGAGAGAGGGAAAGATGATCCGAAGCAGGCTGTGCACTGACAGTAGAGGGCCCAATGAGGGGCTCAAACTCACGAACTGTGAGATCATGACCTGAGCCAAAACTGGATGCTTAACTGACTGAGCCAGCCAGGCACCCCACATCTCAATATCTTTAACTTAATTATATCTAGACAATTTTGTTTGTTTGTTTGTTTGTTTGTTTGTTTGTTTTTTTGTTTTTTCCAGTAAAATCACATTCACAGGCTCTGGACATTAGTGTGTGATCACATCTTCTTTGAGTCCACATTCAATCTGTTACATGGAGTTCTGAGGAGAGAAGCAGCAAGATCTGACTTGTGTTTGAGCAGGTTCATTCCAGTTCCTGTGGTGGAAATGGACTATAGGGAAGCAGGACAACTGTCCAAGGGACTCCAACAGACCGTAGAACACAAAGCAATAATTTGGGTGAGTACGTGACCTGTACCCGAGCAGTAGTAATGGAGGTGGTGAAAAGGGGTTGGATTCTAGACACATTTTAAAAGTAGAGGACAGAATTACAAAAGATTTTAGGTGAAATGTAAAAGAAAAGGTAGAGTCAAGGGTGAATCCAAGGTTTAGGGGCTTAAATATTTGTGAGTTACTTTTGATGTATATGGTAGGAATGCCTCCTTTTCTATAAAGCTCGTATATTTGGGGTATTAAGGTCATTAGCTTGCCGCTAGTCTTCGCCCAGCGGGTCTCACAATGGATGTCATTTCCCTCCAACAGCTTTCTCTGACTTCAGTAGATTAGATCAATATGTTTCTATGCTCTGCACCCTAAGGTCAAGGTCATCCCTATTATACCCTTTTGGGTTGTTTTTTTTGTTTTTGTTTTTGGTTTTTTTTGGTCATTTGTTTTAGTTTGCTTTTGCAAACTACCCCAGAAATTAGTGTCTTAAAACAAACAAAAACATGTCTCTAGCTCATGGTTTTGCAGATTGACAATTGGTTTCTCTTGACTGTGCTGCTGGTCTGGTCTGGGCCATGGACTTCTTGCTCTGGTCTGGACTTGATCTGGCATCTGCAATTATCTAGTGGGTCAGCAGCAGCTGCCTGATTCACAATGGCCTCAGGTGAGATGGCTATGATGGCTGGGGTCTCTCTATGTCTCTCATCCCCCACAGGATGGCCTGAGTTTGTTTAGAGCAGTCAAAGTGTTCCAAGAGTGTAAGAGCAGAAGCTTCAAGACCTCTGGAAGCCTATGTTCAGAACTGGCACAATTTCTCCTCTGTTATTAGTCAAAGCAAGTCACAAAACCAGTCCAGAATCAAAGGATGAGGAGCTGGAATCTATCTATCTATAGGAGAAGTTACCAAGTATTGTTGTGATTTTGCAATCTATAGCATCATTTAATATAATTGCTTATTTTTGTGTCTGTCTTCTCTGCTAACCACCCCATAAGCAGGGACAAAGTTTCTCCTGTTCACTACTGTATCCTGAAACAATAGACATTGAATACACATTTGTTTTTTAAAGAAATGAATGAGTGAAAGAATCAGGCAGTAGATGAACTGAAATGCAAGTCAGTCTGCAAATGTCATGATCACTTGATCTATCTCCATTCTCTTGAATCTGCATCAGAATCTTCATGTTTGGGGTGCCTGGGTGGCTCTGTTGGTAGGCTCAGGTCATGATCTCATGGTCCGTGGATTCAAGTCCACATTGGCTCTGTGTGACAGCTCAGAGCCTGGAGCCTGTTTCGGATTCTGTGTTTCCCTCTCTCTCTACCCCTTCCATGCTCATGCTCTGTCTCTCTATCTCTCAAAAATAAATAAAAACATTAAAAATTTTTTGAAAAGAAGAATCTTCATATACTCAATATCTGTAACCTGTATTTGCAGGTAAGGTAAATTATTGCTTCAAATAAAAAATCTGAATGAATGTGGACATTTGCAAAAAATGGTCAAAATAAGTATTTCTAAGAATTGTTTAAACATAAATATTTGGAATAACTTCTTAAGGCAGCTAGATATTCATTGGTTTTATGTTAGCCTAGAATAATAAATTATTTTAGATTTTTTTGGAATAGTTGTATTTGTATATGCAAGTTAACAATATACTTACATCTTGAGTTTGTAGCAGGTGTTATACAGACCCATTTTTCTTCAAGGTTTAGAGGTCAGGTAACTCTCTTTTTTGCATGAATCACATGGGTCTCCTTTGGAATGTTTTGCAGAAACTAAAGTCTTTTGAAAGTATTCTTTTGTTTTTCACTGATGTTCATCTTAAAATCTAAAATTCAAAGGATTCATTAATGTTGATATGCCTTCCTTGTTAAACAATGCTATTGTCTGGGAAACTCCAAGTGTTTTACAAATGGAATACAGAAGCAAGTTGTTATCCTTTTTGCAGAGGAAACTTATAAGTGCCTTGGTGACAGAGATAAGAACCAAAATTAAAATCTCAGTGCTCAATCATTTTCACTAATGACGTCATTTCCAAAGCCCCATCTATTTTTCTGTTGTTACTCCATGCATCAGGAAGAATTATTGAAGGAGAGCAGATTATGCCACCCCCAAATATTTCTTGGCATGATGATTACTTTGGGCTAAAGGCAATCAAACCCAGGAAGAGCTCTTTACTCCAACTGCCTAAATTTACACTGGAGAAGGGCCTGTGCCAGGAAAGAGCCATCACCAGAGACACCTTTTTACCTAAGAAACTTATTGTAACAGGGCAACCTTTGCTCTCCAAATGTCTCTTCTTCCTTCCTCTGGCCTTCCTTCTCTTTGTAGTCCCAAGCCCATACCCCTTATATCAGGGGGTTGTATAAGCTTCAATCGCCTGACTGCCTTTAGGACTCACATTTTTATGGGGTTCCCATATGTAGGAAATTAAATTTGGTTAATCTGCCTTGTAACAATTTAATTATTGGACCATCCAAAGAACCTAGAAGAGAAAAAGGGAAAGATTTTCCTCCCCTCCCCTACCTACCAGTTAACTCCTTTTAGACTCTCTTTCATGGTTCAAACCATCATTGATACGAACTTCTTTCGGCACTAAACCTGAATGTCTTCCAGAGCCTTATTGATCTAAGGACATCAACATGTTGTTTGTGCTGATTGTCTGCTGCAGTTAGTCTAATGAGTCTATTGGACTGTTCAATTCTGTGCTTGGTAGTGTGCTTGTGTTTTGTACTCCCTACATCAGAGATGTGGAAACACGGTAGTAATCTGAGAAGCCATTCAGTGAGAGCAGCTCCCAGAGAACCTTTAGCTCTCCAAAGACTTCTTTTTTTTTTTTTTCAAGAACAAAAATTTGGGGGAAGTAAAAACACGGTGAGGAGCTTTCTAGGAGTCCTATCGATAAATGAAGACTTAAGAGTTCGGTTCCTTAGAAATTGGAGGGAAGGCATCAGAAAGAAGAAAGAAAAGGGGGCTCTGTATCGAGTAAATAGATTGTTGACCATTAGGAACTTGCGTCTGCTTGGAAGCAAGCGCTGAGAGGAGTTAGGGGTCTAAGACTTCTGTGAGGAGTCCAAGCCTATGAAAGTCAAATGCTGGGAGAGGCAGGGTTGGGCAGGGAAAGCATCCAAGGTGTCCTGCCCTGGGCAACACAGACAGGCCTTAAGAGCCCCCATTATGCTTAGTCATTGTCTAAGAGGAGGCTGAAGAGGGCAATTGTGACAGTGCTGCTGGCTGGTGGCTGTCACTTCCCTTCGTCTCTTCGTGCAGAACCCCGAGGTTTTCCTAGAAGGGAGATCCATATGGTGCACCTTCTTGGCTGCCAAAGAACTGGAAGTTCTCTTAAAATATTGGGGACTAAATGCTGGGCTAACCCAAACCCTGTCACCCCCACTGGGCAGGAGGCAGGCAGTGGGAAGAAGGCAATCGAAAGATAATTTAAAAGAATCCTAATGTATTCAGTCCTTCTGTTAATCAGCATAATTTTTCAATCATTGCGGTTTGCGTGCCCTTTTTGGAGGTTTTACTTGTCATTGTGTTTATGGGAAATTGACACTTATTAATTGTTTTCAAGCTTGAACCAGTCCTTATTAGAATTCAAATATATTTCCCACTACTGGGTCCAATATCTATGTAATCATTTATCTTACAGTGAATTTTACTGTAAGTGTAATATTTACAAGAAGCAATTTGTCATTCTTGGGTTAAGTATAGAAACTTCGATATTTTCTTGGATAAATGTGTCAAAATAACTAAGATTCAAGCAACAGAAGAGAACAGGAAGCTTATAATACAGCATTTTATATTAGAGCTGGGAGGTTTGCTATCTGGTCTGAGTCCGTTATCGTTATTGTTTTTATAAATATGATTTTCCAATTATTAACCATCATTAGTATTAATGGCATTAATGCTGGTAATCTGTCTCGCTAAGGATTTCAAAGTGCTGTATTTTTTTATATGCTAAATGAGTTCCAGGGCTCCAGCAGTGATTCCCACCCTGATTTGCTACATCCCAAAGTCTCCAAACACAATTAATTTTAATTCATAGATGAATATGCCATTCAGCACTTTCGGTTAGGGAATGGGGTGGCAGAAACTCACAAACAATTTTGGAATATTTCAGCCCCCTAAAGACTTAAATCTCCAATCCAACCTTTGGCAACTACATCCTCCTTTTCTCACCCCGGGGATAGCACTCCTTGTCATTTAAACATTGCCCTAGGTTTGTGTTCCCAGGGCTGGGGAGCCCGGATGAATGCTTGGGCGAGGAGTGCAGAGGCAGAGGGGGATGAAGATCTGAGGCTGACGCCCAGAGGTACACAGGATCTATGGAGCTTGTGCCCCACGTCTTCCTTCCGTGAGCTGCTCCTCAGTTCTTTCTAACATTCTAGTCGCATCTTTCCCCATTTCCCACTCCTCCTGTGCTCTGAACATACTCAACTGATGGTCTCAGCCGGTTGTCTCTCTCATGCCGCCCCGCCTCTGTACCCATGTTCACTCCACCTGGCGCACACCCACAGCCTCGCCAGCTTCCCTTATGTGTCCATCAGGGCCCACTCTGCCTTCAAGAGTCACACCCGGCATCGCCTCGTTTGTAAAGGCCTTCTCAATTACTCCAGCTGTGCTTTGCCTTCCTTGCCCTCTTTCCTCTGTACCCTTTTCCTTTGGACAGATGTCCAAAACCAGACTCAATCTGTTTACACACTTGTGTCCATCATCCCCAACAGAAACGAGAACAAGCATCATCTATTTTGAAATGGGTAGCCCTAGGTTCTTGCCCACAAAGCGCTTGGTGAATGTCTGTTGAATGAATGAATGAAGCCTTATTCCTTGTTCCAGTGCACCAGGGGCAAGCACCTGCGCATTGCTCTCTGAGTGCCTGCCACAGGATCTCTCACATACTGGAAAATCCAAGTTCACGCAAGTGCTGTATATAGTCATCTCCACACACTGTCTGGTGTATCCCAAACGAGCTTTCTCTCCACCGTCATTGAAATCTGGCTTTCCCTTGGCATTGCTGGCCTTCCTCTAGTTACTGGAAGAAAGTATTTCAGATAGAATAATTAAAACAACTATGAATTCCTGTGTTACTCTAAGTGTAAACTTGTTAATGTGTGAATGCTGCCAATAGTATGTGCATTGAAAAAAAGAATGGGAAGCCAGTAAAACATAGAAATAAACTTCTAATGGTGGCATTTCAGGAAATAGGAGAGGACAGATGGGAAGATATTTCTGGACAAGGAGCTTCTGGATGCCCTTCACTTTGTACCACACAAGCCATTTCCTGTTCCTGTACAGAAGGTTGGATCTGCTTGCTACAACACTCTCTAGCTCTCCTGAGAATAGTACTTCTATTTCTGTCTTTTATAAAAAGGTAGAAGCACTAGCCCTTCTGGTTGTCAGAGACCAGGAAGGAGCCTTCCTCATGTAATGGCAAGAAAAACCAAGAACAAAGAAGTCATCTTTTTTTTTTTTTTCCCTGCATCCAATAGAAACCATAATAACACTTCCCAGTTCAGAGAGAGACAATCAAGTTCAATGGAAACAGGTTTATAATAATTAAACAAGAAAAGCTTATACTGATTAGGTATTTACCCAGTTGCTCTGCTGAGCCCTTTCTTCTATTCCTTACATCAACTGTATAATAAAAGTCATTTTTTATCTCCATTTTGCACACAAGTTCAGCAATTCGTCCATGGACACAAAGCTGAAAATTGCCTGAGTCAGCACTGGTGCCTAGAAAGTTGTGACTCAAATCCTCTGGAAGCTATCCCCTGGTATGAGGAAGGGGACACCTAATTAAACTTACATGTCAATATACAACCTAGCACTACCTGAACTGTCATTATAGTCCCATATATGACAAGACATTTACATTATGTTTATTTCACCTCCTTTTATTTCATGAAGGTACGGAAGACGTTACAGTTTATGGGTCCATTTTTTACTTCAAACAACAGATATAGAGAATATAAGTTCTTTACTATTATTTCCAATATATTTTCACACACATTTATGAAAGATCTAAAATATGTAAAGGACGCTTTCAAAATATTTGGGGAGAGATTTTAAAAGAGAGTATTTGGTCCCTGACTCCAAAGAGTTTTACAATCTGAAAAGTCACATTAAGACCTCAATAACATTCCAACTCCAGCCTGTGTGCAAACTGTGTCCAAATTGATATCAGAAACCTGAGAACTCACCCGTCCCCTCAGAGAGCAATCAGACCATTGGATGTCAGAGACATAAAATAACTATTGTCTTCACCCTGTTACTTTCAAGCAATTGTTTCCTAAACACTGTTATAGTCACTAAATCTGCACACTTCAGAAATTCCAGATCTTCACTAGATCTCATGAAAATGTGTGTTGGCATTTTCCTTTAGATTTCCTTTAAAGTATTACTTCTGTCCATCAAGTCAGAGTTCCTGTAAGTGTGGTGTGTTGAAATTCTTTCTCTTTCCTGACAGGATGCGGATTCCCAAAAGCAGCAAACATCTGACTGGTCTCCTTACTACTCTCTGCAAATATCCCACACATGTGTATGTTGAGAGTCTTAATGTCATTTGTTGAAATATATTTAACCAATGTCATTTGGTTCACACCAAGTTAATAATGGCTTCCCCAAGGCTATGATCAATTCAGTCAACCAGCTGGTTTGACTGATTTTTCCTTTGAATTGACCTAATTGCCTGGCTGTTTGGGCATCTGCAGACACCTTTACACAAAGAGAAGGCAGGCTTCCCGTTAACTTGCTAAATGAGGGTTATTCTTTTCTCCTGAGATCTTCCACGACTTACTGAGTGACTGTTGGCAAGAGTTACAATCATATTGTGCTCCCTCTTTCTCATTTTAAAAATGGGAATAAGAATATATAAAGCTCTGATGATACTAAAGGGAAAGGCAAGTAATCACTGTATGTTTAAAGACACATCTGCATTGTAGTGAAAGAAAGATTTCTTCTCTTCTGAAATGCCAGCAAAAGACAACATGAAGTGGGGAAAGAACCCAATTAGCAGCTTAAGGAGATTACAAAACAACACATTTCCTTTCAGTTGTATATTTGGGTCCTTTCGAGGAATTAGTTAATTAATTAATGCTGTTTTCTTTTTGCACTGCAATATACACCACTACCTCTTTAAAAGTTAACAGGGATTAATTCTCTTTCAAAATAAATATTCTACTTAACAAATTGTCCACGTTCCTTCACTGGCACGTTCGTCAATCAAGTCACAGCTCTGCTCTCTTTCAAAACTCCGAGTTTTATCCAAATGTGTTTACCTGGCAACTAATAAGAGATTTTCTGCCTACCCTCTAAAATCCTGATGACAAAACAGAAGGACTCATAACACGTTCACAAAAATCGGATCAGCCGGAGCATCAGCTAATCTGGGTATATTTTTCCCTCTGATTAACCAGTTCTTAATGACAACATTTCTTATCTTACAACTGTGACATGAAGAGGGAGCTGTAGCTCTTCTGAGACACAGTTCTGCAAGAACCAGCTTATACACGCTCTCCGATCTCGTGTCTGTTTCTCTTTCTCTCTCTCCCTCTCTTGCGCTGTCCCTCATTCATTCACTCTTCCATCTTTTTGCCATTGTGCCAGCTCAATTTAAATGTATCTGCTCTGTATCTGTTCAAGTGGAGATAATCCATGCAAATCAGGAGCAGTGGTTCTCAGTGCTTGGTTCACAGAGAGGACTCAGCTTGAGGAGGTCACTCGCTCCCAGCCGCTCCTCCCATTATATTTTTCCCCTTATTGCAGAACTGCTGTATGTATACAGTGACTGAAAGGACTCAATTTACTGCAACTGCTGCCTGGCTTTACTCACAACTTTTTTTTATAAAGGAACTTACCTCCATCTGTCTTTTCAAGGTAGGAAGTCTGATTCTTCTAAAGACGTGTGTAATGCCTCCACTGTCTGCTCATTATCAAATGTCACTTGAATGCTTTATATTGTTGCTGGCATTAGGCACAAATGCTGCTGATTCCAGGTGCCTCACGCTTTTGTTACTTAACCGAATAGGTACAATTGTTTAAGTGTCGGGTGTTGTAATGTTTATTTTCCCTGCAGCCAGCTTCAGGTTTACAATGTCAGAAAGATTACAGTGCCCACTCTCTAATCTAGAAATACAATCCTCTATCAAGTTTTCCCTCTTAAAAAAAAAAAATAGTCTCTCAGTATGCTTTAACTTATCATGCATCCTGGCCAAAGCATAGTCAAGTGTAGAATTCAATCGTGGTAATTTTTGCTTTTTAACCTGGAACCAACCTGCAGCGTTTTCTGGGAAAAAGAACTAACTGTTGAAATGTTTTTAACAACAGCAAGAGAAGGATAGATCTTACCTCATTCTGCTGCAAAGCAAGAAGCTGAGGGCCTTATTGCTAACAGGCCTGTCAAATAGATTTATTCTTCACAATTTACAAATTGTTACTAGGCTATGCAGAAGTATTATAATTAGTTAGGATTCAGTTACTGTGATTGTACAGGCGATTATTTATTGTTTTGAGGTTGAAATTAGATTATAAAAAAGTTTAATGTTGCAAGCCTAACAAAAAAGCTTATGTTTGTATAACACTGATGTCATTTTTTAAGACTGATTTTGATAGCCAAATGGTTACGTTTAGATTAAAAATGCACGTAAGAGGCTAACAGATTTGACAATATACATGCTGATTTATGAAGGCAATTTCTGGGCTTACATTACTTCATATGTGTTTCCTTGAAGTTACTCGTAATAATACTTTAATCATTCCTTCATCATTTCAATCTTAAAACATACTACATGTCATAAAATCATAGACTCAAAAATCTCTTTTTGATTAGTACAAATATAATTATAACATTCCAGTTACAATTTAGTTTTCAATAATGTAATATGTCTTTG
Source organism: Panthera tigris (assembly GCF_018350195.1). NCBI lineage: Eukaryota > Metazoa > Chordata > Mammalia > Carnivora > Felidae > Panthera > Panthera tigris. Next base: position 67,634,893 of record NC_056667.1, read on the forward strand.
AACGCCCTCCTTATTAATATAATTTTACATTTATTACCTTATTTTTCTACGAAGCTTTGACTTGTAGCTACGACAAGACTATTTAATCTCTTGTATGGCATAGAATTGAACATAAACAGTAAACAAAGTTGACAGTCCTGAAAAGAAGAAAAAATGATCCTCTGGTATACTGAATAGTTCTGATGACATAAATCTTACATTTCATCTTCCAGGTAGATACTTGTAGTTAGTGGAGTTCAAGGGAAAAAAATTTATTATCCACATAAAATATCTCAGTGCCAGAAATGTGCAGTTCTTTTTCTTTTTGATACAGACTCCTCTACTGAAAAAAAAAATGCACTCTGATTTTTGAGTACAGTACAAGGCATGAAGCCCTGTCATTGTTAGCATAAAGAAGACATCTACACAAGTATTACTGTGCAGAGGGCAATCTTTCTGTCTCTGGCATTTGTTAGGTTACTGTACATAGAATTTAACAGATGAATATGTTCTGCTTCGTGGCATTTTAGTGATCCTATTGGTATGCAGGCTAGTCTGCTAGGATAGCAACAGAAAAAAAAAAAAAGGATATATGTTTTATAGCAGTGGGTAATAAAAGCCCTACGCAGTGAGAGAAGAAGAATTGGGCTCCTTTTTTATGCAGTAATTAGAATTTCCTTAAAACTCTTTGAAATACTGAGTGGTAAAGTAAACTGAGGCTTCCCAGGAAGGGCTAATTGAATGCATCTATTCGAATCATGTAGTTGCCCATGAATATCTTCTTCCCAGACACTGTCTCACTGGAGGATTCCATTCACATCTTCAGTATTACAGGGAAAGAAATGGATTCCTCACTAATGGTAGAGGGTGATTCTTTCATATTTAAAACGAGTTTGAGAAGGGCACCCGACACAGGAAAACCTTAACAGATGGAAAGGTGTGTGAGATCGCCTGGTTGTGGGAACTTCACACTAGTGCGAAACCGAAGGATGCCCTTTCAGAACAAAGGAACGCCATGCAGTACTCTGTCAGCAGTCAAGCTGAGGATAGATATAAAAAGTGGCCAGGGAGATCTTTTGGGGAGAGGGAAAATGCAAACTACTAGGCATTCCCTTTTCAGCCAAATTAGCAGCAGCTGATAGGTATGACGGCATTTCCCCCACGGAATATCAACCCATCATTTCACAGTTATTTCAAAATCACATATCTTATAGACTTTCCCATTTGTTTGTCAACCTCCTAGGAAACTCTCCGAAGACCCAATAACCTGTATGCCTTGAGTTAGCTTTTACTGTGCATCCTAAATAAAATGGTCACAGCCTTTAACTCTGGGTTTCTTTTGCTTCATCTGTAAACTTGCCATTCCTCTAGTAACTCATTCAAGCAACTGTTCAAGATAAGTTACATTTTACTCCATTTTAGTGTGCCTTGCAGCAGAATCTATAGAACTGGTAACCCTTGTAGCTGTATATAATACCATGTTGTTATTCCCACCTGGCTCTTTTCTGCTGGTTTTACTGAGCGCAGTTAAAAAGATAAATTATCATCTTAAAGGGATGCCATGGAGGGTGTTAATAAGTTCTCTAACTTCAGGAGTGTTCAGAGGTGCCAGAGAAACTTGCGTCCCTGCTTGAGGGAAAATGATGTGCTTCATCAGCAGACATTCAATGCCTATATCATCTGTAGATATGCAAAATTTCTCAAGAAGGCTTGTAGCATGCCATACATATTTTCTAAATCTTGAAACTATTGCTGTGTGTGGCGTGATCATAATTTTAAGTGAAAACTCAGCAGATACTAATTGGCTTATCTGTATTAATTTAATCTGCACGACACTGTGAGGTCTAGAGAACCATCATCTTCATTTCGCAGATCAAGACATCAAGGTATAGGGAGGTCGAGGTCCGGTAAGTTAGTCAAGGCTGCACAGTTGTCGTAGGACTGGGATTTGAATCCATTTATTCGGATACTGGCTTCAAAACATCACACAACAATGCCTCCCTGGCTAACAAGCTCAGATGACTGTACGTAATAAGGATACTCCCCACCAGTAGCCAAAGTGTTTGCATTTACCCATTTGTGGTCTTGATTGACACGTCCGATTCTGATTTTTCAACTCGCATCATAGCTCTTTACTTTGTCTGTAGTACCATTGTAGCAGAGGGTTTTTTTCTTTTGTTTTGTTTTTGTTCCTTAGGTGTTTCATTTAATGCATGCCAAGAACCCTATAGAACATTTGCCACTTACCTCAAGGAGTTAAGAACCAAATCAGGTCTGTGATTGACTGACTTGTCTACTGACAGCCTTAGAAGCGCTGCCCCCACCTTTACTTTTTATTTTATTTATTTTTTCTGTCTAAAGAACAAGATTGACGTCTCTTTATACGTTTGGAATTCTTCAGTGGTGTAAAGTGCTTGGTAAGGATGGAAATTAACCTGAGGCTTTATCTAACTACCTTTCCTTGCAACTCCATTGAAGTTCTGGTAACAATTAAAATTTTCATGCAAACAACTGTTCCCATCAGAAAAAAATACATTCTTCTGTCTTGTCATATTATTCTTCAAAATCTCCTGGGTAGTGAAAGGAAGCCTTCTCCCTTGCCTTTCTTTCTATTGGGTGCATGTGAATGAAAATTTCCCAAGTTGAAATGTACCAGCACATTAGAAAAGCAGAGAAAGAAAACAAATGGAAAAAATGCTGAAGTGAAAATGCATCTTTAAACGGTCGGACTCTGAAACACTGAAATAGTTATCTGTCCTTGTGTTAGAAGGTGTCACCTCCTTAAGGAGAAATGAGCAAGAACAGGCCCATACAGGGGAGCATTTGTGGCTTTACTTCTGTCTTTTTATTTGGGATAGCTTGAACTGTCTCCCACTGTTTTTCTGTGTGGTGTGAAAAGATGAACTATTATACATGTAACTCACAGGAATCCGATTCAAAGACTGTGTTCATTTGACCTTCGAATATCCAGTATGTAATGTAAACAAAAGTCTGAACAGCACCAACACATAATCAAGTGGCAGAAATGTGGGGAACATGGGTCAGTAGCAATTGAGCAAACTACACATTTCTCTAGTAACGAATGAAAAACAATTTTGATGCCATTCTGTGATACCAGCATTCTTTTTAGATCTTATTTGAAGTATCAGGCAGATGGACTGCCCTATATATCCAGAACCCCTATCTGCTGTCAGGCAGAAAGGCTGAGAACCTATCTTTAAAGTTATTTTAATATATCAGTTTTGCCCGGATTAGCTAAGTTCAACATCGACCATTGGTACGGGAAAGGTTGGGAATTAATTTAAATTTGAGCTTACCCTCCCATCATCTCTTGCTGAGTGAGTTCCTTAGCCTGTGAGACATTCCTTTCAGATTTGATTTCTCCATTACTTGGCTGATATTCCTACTTTGAAAGAAAAAGAGGGGGCAGGAGGAGAACAGAACTTGGTGGCTATGAGCTATGTGTTGATATAAACAAAGAAGTTAAAACTGACCTAAAACCATTTGAAGAATGTGTCCCTTGTTGCTAAATTCTTCAGCGTCATAATTCAATTTCCTATCTAAAAAGATGTCACTTTTCTGAAATTAAAAATAAAATCCAAAGATTTTGCTCACTGTGGAAAGCTTGTGATATGAGCAAAAAATACTCAGATAAATTAATCCTCAAATGTGTTAACTGGACAGTTAGCCACATATCCAAGCTCAAAAACAAAACTTCATGGGCGAATAAGATCTATAGTTTGGAAAACAAAGCCAACACCTGTAAAAAGCCTTAAACTAGGATTGGAAAGTCTGTTTGCTTACAGCTGCTGTTACATACATTACTTTTCTATCAATCTTCTTCCAGAAATATTAATTAAGTGCCCTTCCCACAGTCCCTGAGACCTCTTCTTTGTATCGTCACAGCACCTACTGTATACATTACACAAGTCAGCCTCTGCGTTCTTTCTCATATTTCCCTGGTTGTTTATGGGTCATACTCTTATATGCTGAGTAGCTTATAAACTACTTAAGGGTAAAAATCATATGTATTCTGTGTCCTTTGTAGAACTTGGCTCAGTGTGAGGGCCAGAGAGTAGTCTTGATTAATATTTGAATGATAGATTGAATTTTTTAATATCTAGTTAGCTTAGGATATATATATATATATATATATATATATATATATATATATATATAAATTTGTCTCAAGGGCAAGACAAGGAACATCTATCCATTCAAAACGTTTCTTAAGACTTTGCTATATTCCAGACACTGGACCCATGCTGTGACTGCATATGACAGTTTACATGTGCTCAGGTTTAAAGAATAGCTACTGGAAAAGAGTTTATTTCAGTAGATAAAAATTATATCTATATCTATACATACATGATATATACGGCATATATATGGCATATATATATATATGATTTCTAAGTTTGGAACTTAAAGGTGAAGGCAAATGATGGGAGAAGTAAGGTGAAAGGTGAAAGCAGGAGACAAATGAAAAAGACAAAGAGAAATAGGGCAAAAGATGGTGAAAGAATCAGGAAGGGAGACATGTCTTGATCCATGAGGAGGGAAGGGTTTTGAAGATTTTAAAGAATTCAGACCTTGACGTTTCTCATGGACGACAGTTTACAGCTTTGTAATTCCTATCGCTAAATGTCCATACACTATAAGAGGACTAGAAAAAAGTAATTAATCTCAAAGAGAAATTATTCACTGACCTGAAGTTTTGTCTCCCTCCGAATGATATACTAAGCGGGGTTGGGGTCCTAAGTAAGTATGAAAGCAAAGAAGATATAAGGTGGGTTTTAAGGCAAACTGCAAAACAGTCAATCCAATAAGAAATCCCACACAGAGAGTTGACAACCATAAATCAAATTCTGGAAGGAATTTGGCAAAATCTGGTATTACTCAGGCAGACAGACATCAACACCTAAGCAGGGTGAGGACGGAGCCTGTCAGAGGAGTGGGCAGCTTCAAAGGTGCGATTGTCAGCCAGCATGCTCCTGGAAAAAGGCTGGAATTCGTGGATTTAGACATAGGTTTCAGGAAGCAGTGCCGCCGGAAGTGAAACAGGAGAAGCAGTTTGGGGTTCACCAACCTGCGGAGAAAGCAGGTTCCCCGTCTGTCCGCTTCTGGGTCCCAGAACGCAGGGGAAATAAAAATCTCCCAGTTCTTCAGAAGATTCTCTGTGAAGGCTCTAACCACATGGCCGCCCCTCCTCACTGACCCGGGTACTCTGGACTCATGCTACTGGGCATGTGGTGGTCTCAGCACTTGGTCATTTCATTTTTCTGCTCTTAGCCATGGAGATGGTAAAGACTATTTGTGAGATTCTTCTGTTAGCAAATGAAAAGCCATTGCATGCTGGCCGCCGGGATTTTGTTGGATTCGGTAAAGGTGACTGTACATGCGTTTTTCTAATTAATGAAGAAGATAGAGGACCACATTTTAGAGTCAACATCCTTATTGGAAGACAAAAAACAAAAGCATTTAAAATCTTGTGAACTGAATTTAGAGAGGAAGCGTAATGAAACAGAAAGAACACTAGCTTCAGACAGACAGTCCTAGGTTGGAACCCCAGCGATTGGCAATAGTATTTAATTTCTCTAAGTTACAGCTTCCTTATCTGTAAACTAGAAATTTAAAAAAAAATGCACTTTAATGTTTCTCAGTTTTATAGTAAAAAAACTAAATAATATCTGCTATATACCCCAAACAATGCTGAGCTTATGGAAGACTTTTGACAAGACTTCCCCATATTCGGTTTGTTTTCTGCCCAAAATCAAATTTACATTACCTTGGATCCCTCCCATGGACATAAGCATTTGGATGTTTAATGGCTTAATTTTAATCTGTAGCTGAAAAAAAAAGAAAAGAGATTCATGGGACAGCAAAGCACTGATACTGTTACTAACATAGTATCTGAAGATCATGATACTTAAAATTCTCAGGTCTTGTCTTATGGCAGTGAGGCCAGTCATAACCATGAATAGCAAATGCTCAAAGAAAGATGCTTCTTATGCTAGGGGTTATATCTGTAATTTTGATTAAAATTAATATTTTCGTCTACTTCTGCTTCTCAGGTCCTGACAATATCCTTAAGGCCTGATGCCTAATGACCAACATGTGTTAATTTCTACAGCTTTTTAAGTGGCCGGCAGGTCAGTGCTCCCAGGCATTTCTGTAATTGGCACTCGCAGCAAAGTTTGCTGAATTCCTTCTGAGTAGGTTCTGTGCGTCACTCTGAATTTCCAATACCAACATTCAAAAGCCAGATTGAGAACTTTTGGAAGGATTGACTAGGGATTAGTCTAATATAAAATCCCTCCTAAGAGGACTCCGATTTTTAGCTCTTTGTGTGTGCGTGTGAGATGTGCAGAGAGCCCACGTCAGAAAAAAAAGAATAGAAAAAGCACGGGGACATGAGAAAATCAGGAGGACGTTTCACAGCTTTGTAGGATTTTCCGATTTCTTTGGAAACTATGTAAATGAATTCCTTAAACACAGACTGTCATTGATTTTTCCTGATGTTCATTGATCCCCTCGTCATTGCTTCATGTATGTGTTCTCCCAAAACATCTAGTATCGATATTTCTCTCCCTCAACTCTGTCCCAATCCATTATAAGTATATCATTAAAACCTGTTTAATTTCCTGTGAAAGATTGTATTAAGTGCACTTTTAGTGTAATTATGTCAATAGTGGAAGATAAACACGTATTAGGCAGTGCAAAATGCTGATTATCTGTCAAGGTAAATCTGTTTATTTGAGATATAGCAATCTGACAACCCCCTGGTGTTAGCCGGGAAAGTACATTCTTGTTCCAGGTACAGTTTGGTGGGGTTTGACAGCAAAATGCTCTCCATGGCCTCCTGCTGTGGCATAAGCTTCATTGTATGTAAACCCATATACATGTGTATCTGTGTAATAAAATGCAGACATGTGGATCATGTGTTTTAGGCATATGCGATATGCTTACATTCTGGTGTTTTTGTACATGTAGAAAACAAAAATGTAAATTGACAAGTTCAAGAGAGGGGAGAGTGGGTTACAGGATTAGCCTGCGTTTTAGTTTGTGTCCAGGACAGGGTTTGCCCTCATTCGTGTTGGCTCGGAACCGTTTGCATTAATCCCCAGAATAAAGGAAAGAGCCGGTGCAAAGAAGGGGAATCAAGGAAATAGGTCTGGTACAGGATGTTGACCAATTCTCGATGCACACATGCTTCTTTTATTCTTTTCACTTTTATCCTTGAGGTAGTAGTTTCTAAATATATCCTACAAATGCCACTGACTGCCAGCTGCTATTGGGCACAAAGTTTTTGTTTAATGAGATGAAACAGTACGAGGAAGTCAACGTGCCGCACATGACACGTCTGAATTTCACCAGGTTTTTGTGCTGCAGAAAATGAATCGAAATGAAAATGGATTGAATATTCAGGCACGGTGTGCCGACCCCTCCGAAAAATAATTCTGTCTGACTTTATTACATGTGATCATTTCCTGAATGCCACAGAATGCTGAGTAGAATAATAAAAATTGATATGTATATTGACATTTTAGTTTTCTAAATAGAAGCTGAGAAAATATAAACAGCATTTTGGTCTTTGCAACTCTTCTGACCAATCATTCATATGCTGACTAATTCACTTAACTCTCAAATACCTCATTCGTCCTTAATATAAATGTCTTCTGAAATAATTTCTCCCCTGTAGATTATGCACGCCTTCAGTTTGATTCAGAATTTACATGTGTAGTTTGCATATTTTTGCATCAGAGTGTCTGCTTTAAATTAGATAAAGGTCACTGTCATTCATAATCAAGAAGAAGGTGGATTAAAGGTCACAATTCAATAAAAAAAATCTGATTAGATGTAGAGGTTTGTTCATGTGATTCAATATCATTGGCTAAGTGGAAATCATGAGTCAACAAATTAACCTCAGTATAATGGGCGACTTGCTTCACTGTGATCGAAAATATTCACAGATTTTTACCCCCCAATGTCTAACTTGTTTTTCTCTGCGTAGCAGTGACAGTTCCTTCTGTTACTACTTTTACCATTAGGTGTCTTTTATAATGTCATTTGGTTTTAGGAGTGACATAAATGACAATTTTATCTCCAAAATAAAGTAGTACATTATAATGAATTAATAATAGACAACTGTGGATTAGGAAGTCCCTGAGGACCTATGGTTACTCTACCATTTTTCCCCGAGCTAGTTCCTCGTTCTTCCACTCTTTTTAAAAGATGGAGCTGTCACAGCACATTTCTTCTCTTACATAACTATTTTATACCTCTCACAGAACACTTAAGAGTCCCTCTAAACCCTTCCACATCTTGACATCTACTCGGTGTTTCCGTCTGTGATTAGAATGGATATGTATAAAATAAGTGTAGCCAGGGGCAGACAATTAGGCTTTGTCAATTTGGTGAACCTTTTAAGGTAGTTTGACAATGACTTGAATAAATGGAAAGTAGTTGAGAACAAACAAATGCTAAGATGCAGGTAGATATTTGTTTGGCCCATAAATCAATCTGAATACCTGAAGGAGGAAAAATTGGTAGACTTTTCATATATGCTTAGAAATTTGACATTGAGTACTGAGGTGTTAACATCAACGCTTAGTGTAACAGAACTTACTACCAAAACGTGAAGAATCTGAATTGATCATCTTAAAATATTTCTTTCTCTTTTTGCCTGTGCTCTTGACTTAAGAGGAAATCTTAATCCCCCTCCCTTATTTGTCTACTCCATTTGCTATATTGGCATCTTAACAGAAGATCATACATCAAAAAAAAAAAAAAAAAGGAAGAAGAAGAAGAAGAAAGAAAGATAGACAAGGAGACACCACCTCTTTAAAGCACATTGTTTATTTTTCCAAGGAAAATCAAACATTTTTATAGGAACTATAAAGGTTAAATGGCTTAAGCAGATTATAATTAGTTAATTTTGTTAAACATATATTGGATCAATTTTACATTATTTTAATTACCTTTTGGAACAAATGGTTTGGTGAACAAATTCACTTGATGTTCAGGATCAAACAAAATTACCTTTCCTCTGGGTAGGCTTAAGTTTCACAAAATGATTTGGAAATGACCTCCTTTGCTTTCATCTAAAAATATCTTTGGATTTAGAAAATGATTAAAGTTGGATATATTGTGTTTTAAGCCAATCAAATTTTATCATTTTCATGGCTTATTCTTTCTTTAAAGAGGAGTGTAATCAAACTTCACTAAACAGATGTTCACCCTTTAAGGAGACTCTTGTAATTCATGTAGTATCATGGTATCTGTAGAGTTGATTCAACTCTTATTTATGCCAGAATACATATAATGTATTCTGGTAAGTATATTCAGTTGTTTCTTTTTTCTGATAAGATATAAGAATGAAAGCTAGATAGTCATTAAAAATCAGGGCCAAATCAGAAATGCTCCAATTTATGTCTCTGTAGTGTACGTTATGTGTATATACCTACACTCATACCTAGAAATAGTCCCTAAATTGTAAATACTAGGTCCCAGGTTGTTGAGTAGTAAATAAGAAAACCAGATAACTGTCTCTCACCCACCCTAATTTAGGGCATCTAGAGAGCAAATTGGGAAAATGCAAATATGATTTGCCCTTTTTCTGTCAGTGTGGATTAGCAAGTTCATCTAGTGCCCAAAGGTAGTTATCTCTCTTTTTGCTTACAGAAGGAGTTCTCCATGAGGGATGATTTTACTTCCCAAGAGACATTTGGTACTGTCTGGAGACATGTTTCTTCGTGGTTGGTGGAGAGAGGTGGATGTTGGTATTACTAACATCTAGCCGGTAGAGGTCAGGCATGCGGCTAAATGCACAGGATAGCCTTCCACAACAAAAGATTATCCTGTCCCAAATGTCAATAGCCTTGAGGATGAAAAGCCCTCTCTTGTAAGGAAGAGGGAGATGTTTCTTCATTATATTTCTCAACTCTATAGTATCTCATTTCCCATACCCCAACACTACATCATCCTGACCTGCATCTGGCTAACTTCTCTTCATCCCTCAGAACCCTCGGGTCAGTCACTGCATTCTGATAAGCTCTGCTGGTTTGTCATCTGATTATGATTACATTCCTTTGTGTCATCACACTGCTATATACCTCTAAACTTGATTAATATGCTTTGCTGTATCCCATCCTCGACTATAAATCTCTTGAAAATTACACTGTTTTTTATTGCTAACATCCAGCATGGTTTGTGGAAGGAACATAACTGTCCTATTAGACTTGTTGTTGTGTGAAATTAAGCTTATCTCTAGAAACAATACTGTATAGGGCCTTTGGGTTTAGCTTAAATAGCACCAAAGATACTATTTCAGGAGTTGTGGATTAAATATATAAATTGTAGTTGCTGGCTTAAAAGCATAACTCTTTTTTAAAAATATCTTGCCTGTGTAATTATTCATATTATATCCAGCTATATATAGCTGGATGTGTTTTAAAACACAATCATGTATGTATGAAACATGGCATGGTTGCAAGTATAAATATTTTTTTCAATAAGGGATACATTTTAATGAAGGCACTCCAATACACTATCATATATATACATGTATGTAAGTGAAGCACACTTGTAAATTCCCTTTAGTAAATTTCCCAAGCTCTAATGACTATTTGTACTTAATATGCCAAATACTATACTTGCAATAAAATAGGGAAGACCACTGTCCATATCTAAATAACATGGATGCTTTTCCTTCACCATTCTGTCTTATGTTTTTGTCTTGATCTCTGTTTTGCATTATAAACATGGTCAATAACAGTATCAAATTATAAAGATACATCTGTGCAAGTGAATATTAAGTGATCGGTTAACACTGATTAACATTAATCAATGAGAATCCAGAACTACCTTTACATCAATTGTTACATCTTTCAAAAGTAATATTGATAACTCTGCATTTGGCAATCCTGTGCACTTTTATTATTTCACAAAGAGAAAAAGAGTGAAGTCAAAATCTAGCAATTCTCTGATTAATAAATGTCAGCCCAAGCAGCTAATTTGGATACGTTACAAAAAATCTACTTTCATAGAGCTTAAAGATTAAGAGCGTTTAGACCCAGAAAGATTTATGTTCCATTTCTGGCTCTGCCATGTAGAAACTTAAGACCTTCAGCAAGTTTTGTTCATCTGTAGAATGAGAACAATACTAACATCTACTAACACCTCACATGATTGTTGTGTAGATAAGTGAAATATTTAAAAACAAGAATTTTTATGTGCCCTTAGACACAAGAAGTCAGCTCAATAAATGATGTCTATTACCAACAAAAGTAGTAGTTATAGAAGTAACCACACTACTAACAACAGCAATGGTGGGGCACTATAAATCCAGGATTTCTTTTATAATCTGGGAAATATACCTAATAACACTTCTGTAACTTAAAAATGGATTTATATTAGAAAAATTTTATAAAAGAGATTCTCTTAGTGTTTTTCTTTGCTGCGGTCATAATTCATTCTCTAATGTTATCTTTCTGCTCTCTCCTACTTCCATCCTTCTGTTGCATCAAACATTCATTTTATCCCCTATCAATGTTAAGTTGTTGTTTGCAAGTATGTTTGAAAGAATTTTTAAGAGTGAGTTCCAGACTTGCACTTCTCTAGTAAATCCAATGGCATTTTGTTCTACACCTCCGTGTCTTCACATGGCACACCAGAAGAACCTAATTGTAAATAAAAAACCCAGCTTTTTGTTTGTTTGTTTGTTTGTTTGTTTTCTAATGAGGGGCATCACATTTAAGAGAGGCTGTAAAGGGGCACCTAGGTGGCTCAGTCAGTTGAGCTTGTGACTTTGGCTCAGGTCATGATCTTGCAGTTCTTGAGCTCGAGCCCCATTCCCATCAGGCAGGGGACTGTCAGCATTCAGCCCACTTCAGATCCTCTGTTCCCCTGTCTCTGCCCCTCCCCCACTGTCCCTCTCTTCCTCAAAAATGAAAAATAAACATTAAAAGAGAGAGAGAGAGAGAGGCTGTGAAATATGCAAGTTTCTCATCAAACTAGGAGAATGTCATCTATTTCCCCTCCTCTGACCCCGACAGGCCAGAGTATCTGAGAATAGCATTTCTACAAGGCTGATCATAGAGTTTGAGTTCAGCAAATGTTTTTGAATGGAACTGGAATAATGAATGTTTCTAAGGAGTGGTTCTATAGAAGCTAAAATAATCATGAGTCCAATTATCATGAGTTTTTATTGAAATCATTAATTTTATTTCTTGGAATAAGGTAATAGTTAAAGAGGAAAATAAGACCTGTGTACCATTTTGTCTTCTGGGCCTTCTAGGTCAAATTTTTCTTGGAATTATTCTTGTAATCTTTATATAAACATACATAGCTGAACTTCTTCATAGGATGCAGTTATGGTTAGCCTTTAACAATTTTAACTTTTTGTTTTTAATTAATTTTAAAATAATTGAGGCATAACACTTGTTTCAAAACTTAAAGAAATAAAATGAATTTGCCTATATATTTGAATGGACTACTACCCTTTCACCATTGTATTTTAAAAAGCAAATGCTAAAATTTTTTTTAAACTTAAAATAAGTTTATTAAAATTTATATGAATTGGGGAGCCTGGATAGCTCAGTCAGTTGGGCATCTGACTCTTGATCTCAGCTCAGGTCTCGATCTTGGGGTCATGAATTCAAGCCCCACATTAGGCTCTACACTGTGCATGGAGCCTACTTAAAAACATGAAAAATATGAATTATGTTACATATGTCCATGATACATATACATAATGTTTTTATTTTTTTTAATGTTTATTTATTTTTTATTTAAAAAAATTTTTTAACATTTTATTTATTTTTGAGACAGAGAGAGACAGAACATGAACAGGGGAGGGGCAGAGAGAGAGGGAGACACAGAATCGGAAGCAGGCTCCAGGCTCTGAGCCATCAGCCCAGAGCCCGATGCGGGGCTCGAACTCACGGACCGCGAGATCGTGACCTGAGCCGAAGTCGGACGCTTAACCGACTGAGCCACCCAGGCGCCCCAATGTTTATTTATTTTTGAGAGAGGGAGAGAGAGAGAAAGAGAGCACGTGTGCGTGCTTGCGCGCAAGAGAGAGCGAGGGAGGGGCAAAGAAAGAGGGAGACACAGAATCCGAAGCAGGCTCCAGGCTCTGAGCTGTCAGCACAGAGCCCGATGCAGGGCTCAGACTCACAAAACGCGAGATCATGACCTGAGCCGAAGTCAGACACTTAACCTACTGAGCCACCCAGGTGCCCCTATATTACATAATTTTATGTACATATATTATATATATTTTTAATATATTTTTATTTAATGAACTAATATATATATAATTTTAATATATAACAAATCAAATAGTGACATCCTTGACCCCCACATGTGATGAGGAAGGGCTAAAACACAAAGCTTGCTTTTTCTACATTGACCGTGAAAAATAAAATATGCTTATCCAGACTACACATGAGACTAACCTGAAAAGGCTAATCAGCACCCTATGTGACAATAAACATAACTTAGCACAAGATAAATAAATGATCATTCTGAACATCAGTTAAAAACATTAAATGAACAACTTAAAATGAAGCTCTCTAGCTAGGAACCTTAGGGAGAAAAAGATTTATGGATTTTAGTTAATCACAAGTTTAATATGCACCAATGGTGAGATCCGGCTGCTAAAAAAGCATACCACCACCTTAGGCTAAATTAATGGGCATTGTAAGAAGGACATTGGAAAGAATAGTTCCATTAAATTCTCTAATTATTAGATCACATCTAACATATTGCAATTAGTCCTCCATATTTAAAGCAGAAAATTGAAGAACACAATGTGTCAAAAAATGTGTCCAAGATGAAAAGGAGTTTGAAAACTATGTCACATGAGAAATTGTAAGGACCCAAAATTTTTGGCCAGAAAAGAGAAGACTAAGGAAAATGTAAGAAATAGTTGATAAAGATATCTTTCAACAAATATTTATTGACACCCTGTTACAAATACTGTGCTTAAGTGTAAGGTAAATAGAGAAAATTAACAAGGAACTGATCTTTTATTTTTATCCCTTAATTAATGGACTTTAAAATCAAGAGGAGGTGACAAGACTTTAATAGTCATACAAATGAACATTAGATAGCAAATAGTGATAAGAAAGGAAAGGAAAAGCAACAATGAAAAAATAAATAAACTGATCTAATTGGGAAGACTCTCTGAAGACGTGACATTTAAATCACATAAATAAAGGTGGGGGAGGAGGGAGGGAAGGCTTCCTTCCAAACAATGATAATGGTGTAGGCAAAGTCTCATAATCAAAGCCCCAGGGAGGAAAAGAACTTAGCAAAATTGAGGAATGGAAAGAGGAAAGGGTGATTAGAATATATGAATAAAGAAGGAAGAACAGTGTGAGAAGAAAGAGGGGCCAGCTTGTAGCCCTTTGAAGACACATTAAGTCTTCTATTCCCTGTGCCAGGGGTAGTTATGGAAAGATTGCCACAAAGACTAAGGTAAGGAGATTTGCCTTTCATAAAGATCACTCTGGCTTTGTGTGGATAATGTACTGGGGAGGGGCTAAAGGTGGTAAAGGATCTACTTCAGAGGCTATTGCAGTGGAAGAGGCAAGAGATCAAGGTCATTTGACTTTCACTGGAAAAGAAGACTGAATAACAAAGAGAGATTCAGAGATATTTTGGAGGTAATATCAAGTGAATTTGATGATGGATTGAATGTGGGCACGGAAAACAAAATGTGGTACTGAGGAAGATCCCTACTGTCCGATATGAGTAAGTAGATTAATTACTGAGAAGTGAAGAAACTTCAAAGCTGAAGTTCAAGTGCCTTGGCTTGGGAACAGTAAGTTTGAGAAGCAGGATCAATTGTTAAACAACAACATCAACAAAAACCATAAAGACAATTTTCATATTAATTGGGTGAATCTCTGGTGAATTGTCAGGCAGAAGAGAGAGCAGAATTATTTTGTTTTCTTCAAAAAAACAGATCTGCAACCACAATGTCAGATTTGCCAGCAGGTCAGTTTCAACTCAGTCCATGAAAGAACAATTTTTAAGAACTAGACTATCTAAAAAAGTGAAGACTGTCTTGGAATGGGATAAGTTGCCCTTCACAGTAGCTATACTGGCAGAGACCAAACTCTACAGGAAATGTCTACAGGAAATGTCTACAGGACTTTGGTCTCTTTCAATACTGTTGTGTTCAATTCCAGGAATCAGGTTTTAAAACCTTGAGAAGAAAACAAAGAGGATTCTCACTTAGGTCACTGCAGGTGTTTAGTAAACCATTTCATTGCTGATTGCTATTGGGCATGTACCTGGCACCTTTCTACCAGAAGGGTTATTGATTGCATTGAGCAGCCATTGGCTGTTAACTGAAGTGCACACACTTTCCCTTTTGGGTAAGTGAAGGTCAGCACCATGCCAGAAGTGTACTGCAAAGGTTAGAATCTGAGACTTCTCTTCTGTGATGATCCTAAATCCTCCTTATGCAAATGTCACTAATTTATTATGGCTTGCTTTCTTGCTGTACTTACTCTTAGCCTCAAGCGTCCTTTTCCACCCAGCACTCCCAGACAATCAATACCTTCTGACTGGCATTGTCATTTGAGATGGTATCCACCCAGTTGTCATGAGTACTCAACCCGATGACTCACAGCTCCTATGGGCATCTACCCTCACAGACTCCCCAGGGAATGAGAAGCTATGATGATTTCTTCTAGGGCTCTCACCTAGAGAATTAATGCCATTTGGCAGCCAGAACAATCTCTTCTCCCCCTGCCCCCATCGGTATGCTTCATTTATTCTCCCTTCTGAAAAAGCTTTGTAAACTTAAGACCATTCTGCAGTGTGGTCTGTATATATACAGGTAGAAAGATCACACTGTCAATAGGTTTGTCAGAATAACTTGCTGTTTGATCCTGCATTATGTGGAGAGTGAGGGAACGAATTGGCCACATAGCCAGAATCCCATGATAGACACTGTACCTAATCAGAGCCAGAGATTGCAAAACATCTCAGTCCTCGGGGGGGTAGGGGGGACAAATGCTTATTTTTCTTTTTCATAGACTTTAGCCTTCAGTAATAATTGTGTACTTTGTGATTGTGGTTCAGGGATAGTACCTATCACATTAGAGTTCAATTTTAATATATCTAGAGCTCTTTAATAAGACAGTCTGTTAAGACTAGGGCACTGACTGATTAATAAGTTGGTTCAAGTAGACTTTCGTTCGGTTCTCAGGAATAAGTGCTCTGTCTAGTTGATAAATTTCCACACTAAACACAAACGTTGTTATTTGTCATATACTAACTGTTTTAATGGGCCATTCTTCATGATCTTTAACAACTATCAATTGATCTCTAGAACTCAGATGTCACACTGCAGTCCAGCTACGTTCAAAGAATCTAAGTTTAAGTGAACTATAATATAAAAGAAGTAAAAAAAATTAATTTTCTCTAAGGACAGAAATGTATTAAGCGCATTAATGAAGATGTGAACAACAAGCAGTGACTCAGGGCTGTTATTTTTCTCCACAGCAGAAATATAGTAATCAATCCAGACAGTTATATCTTCAGATCCTCAGGTTTTAATAAAGGTGAGTCTAAGAATTCTATTTAGACTTTCAGACCATTACACCTTGAACCATCAGAAATAATCAGATATGTTTAAATCATCTGGGAGATAAACTGAGTGATTTCATACTTGTAAAACATAAACTCTAGAGGCAGCCTAATTTTCACGTTTATCGTTTGTGATTATTCTTCCGGTTCCTCCTTGCCTAAAAAAAAAACTATCAAACTCCGATTTCCCTTCAGCAGACTGGCAGGTCTAGGCCACTTGATATAAATAAAACCTAAAATGCTTAGAAATGAAATGAGCTGTTTTTTAAAAATGTTGAGGGCAAACACTTATGTCCAGGAGTACAAAGGGATATGCCTATTTCTTCATCTGATAGTCTCCGGTGGCGACATTAGCACATCGATGTTTTATGCATTTCATACATAATACTCCACGTGATTATCAAATCCAGACTGTAGAGGTGAATTAAGTTTTCTGAGAATGGAATAGGGCGGGAGGAAGAACATGCGCTACTGAGAAAAATCATCCCGTTGCTTTATCTTCTAGGAGATCTGTGGAAGCCTTTCTTTTGGAAAGTGCTCAAAGACAGATCAAATGTGATAATAAAGGTTCACTATCTGAACAGGTCTGCCCTAGAAATAGTGCTTTAGAAATCTGAGGTGGGAAAGAAAAGCAGCCTGTGCCAGAAACTGATTAAATTTCAGTCATCTATCCAAAGAAGTCCCTGGTTGCTTGTAAAATGCTCCATATAATTACAGTAACTACGGGTTTTAAAGGAATTTACACATTAGCCTTTATCATGGGACTTTCTTTGTGGGTGCATTTCTACTTTAAAATCAATATCTCTAAAATAAACTTTAATAAGATTTATTAATTTTATCTATGTGGACCTTTTAAAAGTCAATATCAAATATCTTTCTCCAGATTCTTCTTGGCATTTGAAGAAGCTTAGATATAATCAAATGTCATGCCCTCTGTATGTTAAACGATCATTGTTCTATGACTTTGCTCTTGTATACAACGTAGCCCAGTTTTAAACTTTGAAAGAGTTGTGAATCAATACAAAGGCTGCTTAAAATGTATGGGTCATCCTGATACACGATCTCAGTACTGTGGACAAGGCTCATTAGTTGCTTCTTGAGCTATTATCTTGCTCGGTGTTAGATTTGAATAACCCAGAGAAGTAGTTTGACGGTCCCCAGTTGACCCTGCACCACGGTGGCTAAAATCACTTTTTTGCAGGGCGCCTGGGTGGCTCAGTCAGTTGAGCGTCCGACTTTGGCTCAGGTCATGATCTCAGAGCTCAGCTCATGAGTTTGGGCCCCGCGTCGGGCTCTGTGCTGACAGCTCAGAGCCTGGAGCCTGTTTCCGATTCTGTGTCCCTCTCTTGCTCTGCCCTTCCCTCACTCATGCTGTCTCTCTTTCTCTCAAGAATAAATAAAACATTTAAAAAATAAATAAATAAAATAAAAGCCCTTTTTTGCAACATGTACACACTTCACAAAAAACAAAAAGGCTTTCATAAAGTTGTGTCCCAGAGAACAAGCTTATACTATCTTGCACTGAACATAGAGAGCATTTGTAGGATATCACAGCTTTCAAGTCTTCATTTTCAAAAGAGACTTAGCACCAACATTTCTTCCCAGTAAACGTCAAAGGAGAAGACTCCCTGTCAACCACACGCTCCATGGCCTCATGTTAAGTGGCTATAATCTTAATCCAAAGAAAAGTGAACTCATATTTTTCATTGGATGGAAGACTTCTGAGAAACTCAAATGTTAAGATCTTCATTGATGCCAGAAGAATTCTACCATTAAAGCATAAAGGAAATATTTTGTTACCCCCCTGAAAAGGAAACCTGATTTAATCTTAAATCTCAGAGGTTTGTAAACACGAAAGTCAACTTCTCACCCCCCCACCCCCCCACCCCCTAAAAAAGGTAACAATGAAGCCTTAGTATGAGATTGGAAGCTGAATGACGTTTCCTTTTTTTGGTCTACTCTACCCTGATAATGTCTAGTTTCATGAACTACAGTTTCTATTTAATAAATCTGTGTACTATCTTGGAAAACTTACTATGGAGTGAATTCATGGTATTCAAACTGTATTGGTTAGGCATACCATAAAAACATAATTTAGTAATCAGCCAAGGTAAACATCACATCTTTCCACTCAGATAATGGAAGAAAACAAAACTTCAATACTTTACATGGCTAGCTACCCGGGGATAAAGATCACCGCAATTTCAATATCTATATCTACCAAATTCAACAATAAGCTATCTCTGGCCGCCCTCTGCGCTTCTCACACACAGAAAAGATGGTATTTGACAGCATTGACTCAAAACATCAAAGGGTACAGACATACTTAATTATCATTTTATAGTCTGCCCTTTACCTGGACTATTTAAATAAGGTTTTTATTTCCTTTCTTATTTGCTAGTAAATGACATTTTACATGATCTATAGAGGATCTATCAATCTATATTAGGATTGGGTCTAGTTGCTTATAATGTAAAACCGAATTAATAGTGGCTTTAGCCAGCTAATATATATTTTTTCATGCAAAAAGAGTCTGGAGTTAGTCTGCCCATGAGTAGTTTGGTGGCTCCATTTACAAGTCACCCATGTTCCTGTTTTTTCTGCCCTGCCAGGCTGCATGCTGGCTTTCTTTCTTTAAGTTTCTCTCCTGTTTGCAATGGAGCACTAATGCTCTCGTCATTATATTCTTTTTTCCAAACACCAAAAGGGCAAGGGGAAAAGGACCTGTAGGATCATCCTAGTGCATTCCTCTCAGATCACCCCTACCATCACATGCCTAAAACTCATATTTATATCTCATTATCCACCCTTATTTTGAAAAGAGGCTGGAAGGTAGTTTTGTGGACATAGACATTGCTGTTCCCAACAATATAGGGATTCTCTTACTTAAGAAGAGAAGGATGATATGTATAAGGCGGGCAGGTAGTTGTTTGACTGTTGCCACACAGTCTTGAAATTTGCTCCTTTAAATATGCTTTCGAGGTGACTTATTTGGGGACCTGTAACCCCAAATCTAAAGCAAAATATTTCCCCCCAAACCAAGTGGAGATTCTGTTAGCTAAGATCTTTTAGCTTTATCTGCCTGCTTGAGCAGCATTGGATTTTAGAAGTAAAAGCTCTAGATATAAACTGCAATCTTAAAATAATTTGATTTCATCTAAACAGTTCAAACCACCAACTATCTTTTTTAGGTGTCATCTTAGTTTCTACTTGTGAAACTTTGAGGTGATAGGCATCTGTGGTTTAGGTAACTTTTATTTTCAAAGCTTAAGAGAGTCAGATAGAAAAACTGTTGGTTTCACATTATGTTTTTATTCCGTTTCACCTGAAATATGATGGTTACCAGCACATTGTTTTATTGCTCTTCACGGATTGTCATCTGAGAAGTCTGCTAGCGCAGATTTCCTTCTTTTGTTTTTCACTTTTCTGATAGCTAGTTTTTAATTTGAGTTAAGGTGAAATAGAAACAAAACTCATTTTGATTAAATTGCTCCTAAGTAAATGGCAATGTTTTTGGTCATCCAAAAAGCTTTCTAGCCGGTATTTGCCATAAGCTAATAAACTAGAGCATCACAAGATTAAAGACTATTAAAATATGGATTTTCCTGACCATGTTTAGCATCCATCATTATGATGAGGATGACCAAAAATATCTGAAATATGCTGATGGTTTACAGAAAATAGGGTCAGAAGATAATCTCAAATACTGACCCAATAAGGATTAATTCAAAGAGATTTCTAAAACTGTCACATGCCATTGAATGAAGCACATGTGATACGCTGCCTGGTCTATGGCATCCGTTGGTTGTAGGAGATTAAAAAAAGAGAGGTCACATGCTTTTATGTTAACATATTTGCACACTTCCTTGGAGAACATTCCCCTGCTGAGGAACATACAAAGAAGGGAACTCTAATTTATCGAAATGTAATCCAAAAATATCTGAGGTATCTTACTTGATCAGAGTCAGAGAACACTGCAGGGGTTAGTCATCTGGACAGTTTGGATGTACTTGGGTCAAATGTTATTTTAAGCTGGGATATCTTTAAAATTCAGTAAAATTAATGGATCTTTCCTAGTATACCACGCCATTATCATTAAAGTACACAGAAGCTGTTAACACATGGCATACCTGATCATCATCGCTACCCGCTGCCAACAGATGTATCAGTCAACAACAAATGTATTCTAATCATGTCCTGGAAAGAACGGTTTCACACCTTTGAAGGCTGACATCTGCACCATGTAGAAGTCTGTAAAGTCTGCATTTATTACTACTTGCTATGTGCATCTGAGAAAACATGTAAGGGTTGCTCAAAGGATGTTCTTACGGAACTGAGAACACATGTTCCTAACTGTTATAGGTAACGTTTTAAAGTTTCACAACACAGGGGCGCTTGGGTGGCTCAGTCGGTTAAAGCGTCCGACTTCGGCTCAGGTCATGGTCTGGCGGTTTGTGAGTTCGAGCCCTGCGTCGGGCTCTGTGCTGACAGCTCAGAGCCTGGAGCCTGTTTCAGATTCTGTGTCTCCCTCTCTCTCTGCCCCTCCCCTGTTCATGCTCTGTCTCTCTCTGTCTCAAAAATAAATAAAACATTAAAAAAAAATTTTAAGTTTCACAACATAGATTAATTTTGTTGATAAGTAAGTATATGACTAAATCCTACATTTCATGAATGCTGGAACCATGTCTTAAACTTATTTGCATGTCCCATAGTGCCTGGCACAGGGCCTGGTAAACTGTATGCTCTCAATTAATATTTGATGATGAGTATTTTACCTTACATCTACACCAAACCAAAACATCAGTTAAAAAAGATTTTTGACATTTAGATCCCTTAATGTCCCTATACTCATTTCTCATTTAATTTCTTTTAAAAAATCAAGTAGTATGGAACTGCCCTGAATAATAAGAAATATCCAAGAATGCTAATGACAATAAATAAGTTAGAGTTTTTACATTTGTGAGTAAAGTGGATGGTTTTGGAATTAACTCATGTTACTAATTCAGCTCTGAAATAATGATTGGGTAAATTTTGACCATTTGTGGGTATATCTTTTCTTTATGTTTTGAGACCTTGGTATCCAGGCTGTAAAAATATAGGCGAGAATATATCAAGTCACAGGCATAATAGAGCAGTGAATAAGTGCTCATCTTTTTCACCATTATTGCCTCTATGTTATATTTATTTTCCCCAAATAATTATTAGCTTTATATAAATAATATACTTTATTCCCTTGCTAGTGGAAAATGATGTTTGACATTAAGGAAAGGTCAGGTATCATGAATAGGAAACCACAATGAGCATTGCCTTTAAGGATTATTGAATTAAGAGGTACATATATTTGACAAAGTATAGAAATCAAATAGCTGCCATGTTAGCAGTGCCCTTTTACGTGCCATAGATTTATTGACATTTACTAAATATAAAAAAAAGTTGAAACAGTGAGTGCTTAGTATGCAGTATGATGAAAAACCTAATATCACTTCCCTGAAGATTATATGACAGCATTTTAACCAGGGTAAATTCACCAATTGATTGGACATCAGATTGGAATATAAATTAAACTGGCCATTTAATTTTAGAAAATACACACACAAACAAAATTAGCTAAGTCGCTTATGTCCAGTTAAGTTGTAGCTGTTGACCTAGGTACAAGTGAAATCCTTATTACACCCACATGCACACGTAATTTCCATGGGCCCAAGTTAGGCTGGATATTTCAATGTGACAAATGGATTCTGCAGTTCACAGGGGTGCTTACTGCAATAGATGTCATGGTAGCAGCTTTCCAGCTGAAAGGAAAAAAAATTGTCCAACTCCACACCTTTCGTTTAAGCGCAAAATCACAACGTAGAATTTGTATCAGAACTATTATGGGAGAGATCAAAATAAATATATACATCCAAGGTTCTAGAATCATTCCTCTCACAAACTCCTTTCTTTTTCCTGATAGATAACATAATTTTTGCCCCAATTCTGAAGTCTCTTGCGTAAAAAAAAAATTTTTTTTTTACATTTACTTATTTTTGAGAGACAGAGAGAGCAGATCACAAGCGGAGGAGGGGCAGAGAGATAATGAGACACAGAATCCGAAGCAGGCTCCAGCCTCTGAGCTGTCAGCGCAGAGCTGACCTGGGGCTTGTACTCACAAACCATGAGATCATGACCTGAGCTGAAGTCGGATGCTCAACTGACTGAGCCACCCAGGCACCCCTGAAGTCTCCTGTTTGTCAGTATATCTGATCAGTAAAATAAAGAGTTTTGCAGAGATTAGGGAGTAAAAAACATAAAAATCCTGATAAGAGTTTTCATAGTCTTTCATATGCCAGTCAAGTGGTCATAAGTACTCATGGGGCCAAACTGATTTATACTCATCAGATTTAGTGATATTCATATTCCAAGAACTTAAAAAAAACATTAAATTCAAACCTACTTATGAAAATACAGTTTAACCCCAGGTGAATGTTTTTGTTTGCCATTACCTGAAAGGCTACACGGACTTTGAAACTTATATAAGCTTGAAACGTACCCAAAATGTTAAACTCCTCTAAGGAATGATATTTAAAAAAATTTTTTTTAACTTTTATTTATTTTTGAGAGACAGAGTGAGACAGAGCATGAGCAGGGGAGGGGCAGAGAGAGAAGGAGAGACAGAATCCGAAGCAGGCTCCAGGCTCTGAGCAAGAGTTTAGTACAGAGCCCGATGCGGGCTCGAACCCACAAACCGTGAAATCGTGACCTGAGCTGAAGTCAGACGCTCAACCAACTGAGCCACTCAGGGGCCCCTGAGGAATGATATTTTTAAATGCATAACAATAATACTTCATACGCAATTAAACCAAAAACCCATAACATAAGTGCCTTTTGCCTTATTTTCTCTAGTAAAACATCAAAGCAAGAAAGTTTGCTTTAAAAAGAGAGAGGGAGGTGGACTTATATATGACATTTGAAAACACTGAATTCAGAAGGCCTTGTTTTGTTGTTTTATTTCATAAAACTGTATGTCTCTAGTTTTGTTTTGTTTTTTTTCCTCAGAGAAAAATGAGCCATCATGAGATTGTAATATTTCACAATGAAGTGACCTCAGAGTCCAACACTAGAAAGAACAGTGGACTGAGAATTAAGAAACTAGTTTCTAAAATGAATTCTACCATCATCCAGGTGTATAGTTTGGGGCAAGTTGGGAAACCTCTCTAGACCCTGTAGACATTGTTTATGATGTTGTAAAGGAAGGATATTGGAATAAATTATTTAGTGGTATTTATTATGTTAGGGTTTTGCTTAACATCTCCCAGCTACATAGAGGACTCAAAGAGAAATAACCTAAATGCATAGTTTTTATTACCAACTGGGGCTCCTGTCATGAATCCCACTTTCCTATTTGGAGAAGGCAGCCTGAAAAAGTGGAGAAATACCAAGGAGCCCTTTTTTGTTTCATTCTTGGAGCCTAAGCCAGCATCAAACCAGAAGACCCAGCCTTTTAGCTGCCTTTACCCCCAGGCACTTCCCTTACTTTCCTAACCTTCCAGAGCTAAGTGTTCCCCTTGCCAGCCCCCTCCACTGCAAAAAGATGTCATTTCCAATCTGAATGGAAAGTGATAGGATATTGTTCTGTGATAGTCCATACCTTGGTACATTTTAACTCTGAAATCTATCAGGAATTTTCCTATCTACTTTATGTTCCAGGGATCCATTTGAGTAATATAAGTTCGGATAGATGTTTCTCAATATTTTCAATTCTAATGGCATCGTTAGGCATGTCAAAACTAGAGCAGAATGATTAGATACACGGCTCTAGAATCAGTCTGTGTCCTTGTCTCAGCTTTGCCATTTATCACCTGTCTAACTGAGCGAGTTACTTGATTTCACTAAACCTCACGTTCCCCATCTGTGAATTGCAGATCATAGGAGACTTTCCTCACAGGATCTCCTATAGCATATTTGGTCTTTGACCTGATGCAGCCTTGACTCCATAATCCATACTCTTTAATACTACACAGCCTCCTACCCTACACATCGTGTTTCTCCAATTTCCATAAAAATGATTATCTCCTTGACTTATTTGACACCACAGCAGAGCATAAGGGCCAGATGGAATATGACTTTTTTTTTCTTTAAGTAGATGAAAACATAATCTAGGTTTGGCATTTTTTTGGCACTCAATAAATATTGGCAAATTTCCTGCCTTTGACAGCACCTCTCCCAATAAAGAAATTGAATTTATCTATGGGCATTGAATAAGGCTCCACTTCCCCTCAAAAGTCACATGCAAAGGATGGCTAAATGCTGGCCTCACCATCTTCCTTAAACACAATGGTTTTCAAGGATCACTGTGGTGTGAGGTAGGTTGGCGGGTAATATGGTCAGGAATGCAGACAGACAGACCTGGAAAAGATGTGAGCTTCTAACCCTCATTTATCCACTGTCCCTTCATTCAGGCAATAAATGCTTCCTGTGATAGTATGGGATATCAACAATTCTTTGCCCTTACAAACATTCTAAATGGCGGAGACATTCAATAATCAGGGAAACTCATAAGTAAACCAGTTAATAGTAGATAGTGAGTGCCTAGAGGACAGTTTTTGGAGGTAACGTGAGGGAGAGCGACTCAGGTGGAGTGAGGCGCCTCCCTCAGGTGATTGGGAAGGCCTCTCTGAAGAGATGACCTTGAGCCGAGATGTCAGTGACGAGGAGGAGCAAACACAGGAAGAGCTCATTCAGAGGAGCAGACACAGAAACAGCACTTGGAGAACAGAAAGAAGATCCACATGCCTGGTGCTCAGTGATCAATGAAGGACATGTATTACCACATGAGTTCAGAGAGTGGTGTAGCACAAGACCTGCTCAACAAGAAGTGATAGGTGGAGAAACCAGTGTAGGAAAGTAGCCAAAGCCATATGTGACCACATTTTGCTTCACATCTCTGCTCTACTTCTTTCTAATGGAGAGATCCTGGGCAAGTCGCTAAACCTCTCTGAGCTTCGATTTCCCTCAGTGGAACGGAAGCCATCGTAACTACGCCTCACAAATCTCCTGAGTGTCGAATGACCTAGTGAATGGAAAGAGCCTAACCCGTCACCTCACTCACAATAAGCGCTCGACAATCACAGTAATACATCATTATAATTCTGACTGTGATCATACGGTTGTGATGCCACCATGGCGGTGGCGGTGATCTCCAATTTTCTTTTTTTCAAGATATCTTTCACCGAAAAAAGTTCAGCAAAATCTGTATGGTAATTTAACCAAACTACAAAATGATTTCACTATCTCTATTTATACAGTAAAATATGAAAAAATGAATCCCTTATACTAGATTCTGGTCACGAGAAGAATGCACAATGCATTATTAGTAACCCCCATCCAATTTTGCTTGGATATGAGTTTGCTTGCAATCCCAGCCTCCAGATCTAACTTTCACGACAGGATTTAAGGAGCAGCAAATATGGATCCTTTCCCAATATCTCAGAATAGCATACAGTTAAAAGCACAGGTTCTGGAGCCAGCCAGCCTAGGTTTCAATCTGGTTCCACCACTTGCCGGCTGTGAGACTGTGCACATTGCTCATCTTCCCTCTGTCTCGGTTTCTTCATCTCTAAAAACAATACCTACATTTTAGCAATCACGTGAGCTTTCATTAATAGTGTATAGAAGTATAGGTTATAGTTTTTTTACATAAAATAAATTCTCAACAATGTTAGCTATTATTATGACCCATGATCCAGTCTTTCTGCCATACTAATTTCATTCTTTCATTAAATTTTTTTTTGACGTTTATTTATTTTTGAGACAGAGAGAGACAGAGCATGAAGGGGGGAGGGGCAGAGAGAGAAGGAGACACAGAATCGGAAGCAGGTTCCAGGCTCTGAACCATCAGCCCAGAGCCTGACGCGGGGCTCGAACTCACGGACCGCGAGATCGTGACCTGAGCTGAAGTCGGAGGCTTAACCGACTGCGCCACCCAGGCGCCCCTAATTTCATTCCTTTTAAACACTGCTAATTTTAGGATGGAAGGGCTAGAAATTGATTTACATGTTGCAACCTCCCCAATTTTATCCACATATTACCATGGTTTTAAAAAATGCCAGTTTTACAGTTTGATTTTCTGGCCAGTACATTGATAAGTTACATGAATATATTTTCCTCTAAAGTCTTAATAAAACAAACAAACAAACAAAAAACAAACAAAGTACTTTGCTAACATTTAAATGGAGCTATCAGTGAGTACTAGGATTTCAGATGACTTTTATTGTATTCTTTTTGTTTTTATATGGCCTATTAACACATTTATTTTCCTAGAACTGGCATTTGTAAAAAATGGTTGTTCACCTCTGCTTGAAGTCATTATCACACATTGATTATCAGTCAACACCTTAGAAGGATTAGTTGCCAGTCAGAGATGGTAAGAATTCTTGCAGGATGGATGTGAGGACGATAGTACAGGCTGAGGAGCAGGGAAAAGCATCCCAGGAAAAGGAAAAGAAAAATGTCAAGGGTGGGAATTAAAGGAAGTAGGGTATGTCAAGGACTGCCAAGGAAGAGCCAAAATGTGAAGCCAAATGAGTTTGAATCCAAAGCCTTATGAATGCAGTAATAGCAAGACAAAGCTACATTAAAAATAATTTTTTTTTAATGTTTATATTTGAGAGAGAGAGAGAGAGAGAGAGAGCAGGGAAGGGGCAGAGACAGAGGGAGATACCGGTTCCAGGCTCCAAGCTGGCAGCACAGAGCCCGACATGGGGGCTCCAACCGTGAGACCACGGCCCGAGCCAAAGTCGGACGCTTAACCGACTGAGCCACGCAGGCACCCCTAAAGATACATTTTAAAAAATACTTTTAGGGTGCGTGGGTGGCTCAGTTGGTTAATTAAGCGTCCGAATTAGGCTCAGGTCATGATCTCAAGGTTTGTGGGTTCAGCCCCGCGTGGGGCTGTGTGCTGACAGCTCGGAGCCTGGAGCCTGTTTCGAATTCTGTGTCTCCCTTTCTCTCTGCCCCTCCCCCACTCTTGCTCTGCGTCTCTCTCTGTCTCAAAAATAAATAAGCATTAAAAAAAATTACTTTCATGTGGGGCACCTGGGTGGCTCCGTCAGTTAAGCATCCAACTTCAGCTCAGATCATGATCTCGTGGTTTCTGAGTTCGAACTCTGCTTCCAGCTCGGTGCTGCTGACAGCTCAGAGTCTGGAGGCTGTTTCAGATTCTGTCTCCCAATCTCTGCCCCTCGCCCGCTTTCTCTCTCTCTCTCTCTCTCTAAAAAATAAAGAAACACTTTAAAAAAATTTTTTTAATACTTGCATGTGATTTTATATTAAAAAAACTTTCTGGAAATCATTTTACCTGATCCCTATAAAAAAAGAAGACGAAAAGTAAAAGAAAAAGAAAACCTGTCAAATATCATTATTCCAATTTACAGATGAAATTGTAAAGCTCAGACTGTGGAAGTAATTTAATATCACATAGAGCTGCATCTTGAACCCACAATTTCTGACTTAGTCCAGTATCTTTCCAGTACACCAACCTGTTTTCATTCATTAATTGATTGCACACTCAAAATACAAAATGAAGTCCACATAAACCAACCCCTCACCCCCAAACCGAGAACTACAATTCTTGTTTACAAAAACATACAATTTGGTGTAAGAAATAAAATGTGCGTGTACAAAAGAACTTAAGATCCCTTCCATAGAGAAGATGAGCAAATACAGGATTAAATATAATTTACATGCATAATTCCAACTGCCCCTCCACAGTCCCTCCACCTCTATTTTCCCCCTAATATTGGTCATTCAAAATCGATTTTAGAAGAAGGAATATAATGCATGCATTTTTTCCCACCATCTGTCTCGGTTTTCACTGATTTTTGAGATTCCTTCCTTCCTCCATTCTACATTTATTATATCCTACTAATAGCCACACTCCTGAACCAAGCCCTGGGGCTACAATGTTAAGATAGTCACCACCTTTCTCACTCAGGGAGTCTGCCAATTCTTAACAATGTTTAATGGAAAACTTTTAGTTCAGTAAATAGTACAATTGGAGTCCAGATATCAAAATTTCCTAACACTTCCTTCTCTTCAGCAAGTCCCTGTTTTAAGTGCAAGGCTGCTTTAAGTGTGGCTGTTTGCAAGACAGGAGCGATTACTATCCTTGTCCCATTGTGATGACCTTCACTTTATCACTCCTTTCATTCCTGGTTAACGTTCAGTGGCCTTGTCAGACTTTCTCCTCTCCTATGCCAATCTGTCGCTTCCAGACCTGTTTCACCTCCCTTTCTTGACTGTAACATTCAGAACTGGATTTCTGAGAATTGTTGGTGCAAGCTGTAATAATGCTACTTTTTAAAAAATAAATATACTGATAAAAATAGGAATGTGACTCTGATACTAACCAAGGATTGGAAAAAGGAATAGTTATACAGTGAGTTATTGCAACCTCTTATTTATTTCACTCTTAATGCTCAGTAGAAATCATTTTCTACCTTCAAATATTAGTCAGACACACAGCCAGGTGAGACTGTGAATCTTCATTGGAGCCAGTTAATTTTATCCACCCCCTTGATGTTCTGTCTGAGTTGGGAATACATGTTCATTGCCTTGGTAATTTTCTTGTGCTCATTGCCCAGGTCCCTGAGGATTGTTAATATGAAGTGCAGCTGGGCCTATATATCTATGGCTGTCAATGCACAAGGTTATTCTGTAAATACCATAATCCTCGTGAGTGGGGAGATGACATTCTCATTTGAGGTGTCTTGGTCTGATCCTTCTGGAAAGAGTTCATAAACTTTTGCATGTGTCATCCTAGCATTACAAGATCTCTCAGAGAAATATCATTTGCTTTAGACCAGAGGAGACTGAGCCATCCCTGTGCTTGTGTAGCTGCTAATATACAGTCTTCTTTCAAGTTCATCAGTAAGTTAGTCCACTGTCCAGATATACTATTTTTTTTTTTTAAGATCGCTATTGGTCTATTGGATTTTGGTTGAAAACAAACAAACAAAAAAATGCTAACAACAGTTACCATACATTTTATATGCTGGCATATTCCTTTGTTCAGAGTAATTTTTAGAACATTGGACTGTCATTTCCAATCATTGGAGGCTCCATCATGTGCATTATAATTCTGTGCATCTGTTCAAGTCTTCAGTCAGATAATTTGCAAATGGAGATCAAAATATGGCCAGAGTTCTTAAGTCTGTGAAATCTGACTCAAATTTCCATTCCTATTTTTTTTCAGTAACCTTCTATAAGTAAGAAAAATAATGTACATATTTAGTTACATAATCATTTTAGAAATTGTCTACCCTGAAGGAGTGTTGATTTACTACAATTAACACTCCTCTTAGTGTACAGTCAATAAAGTTTTTTTGGCACCTAGTCTATACCAAACACTAATATACTGATAGTACAGTGGTTAATGACTACATAGTGGCTAACTGAGTTCAGAGTGATAGAAGTTAAATGACTTACCCAATAACAAGCAAAGAATGTTCAGGGCACACACTTGCAGACGTTACTTTGGGCTAACTCCACCAGAAACCCAGGAATTTAATAACAATACTTAATAATTCCATAACATTCAGCATGCACCACGACAATGTTCTGTATAATTCCTACTCCATGCGTAGGAAATATTGGTATCTCTCTTTTGCAGATGAGGAAATTGAGCCACAGAATGATTAGTCACTTGACTAAATTCAGATAACTTCCAAATGGCAGAGCTAGAAATTGAACCCCGGAAGTCTGACTCCCATGTCAAGCTTCTAACATGCACACAGTATAGCCCCTCATTGAACTCTGCTCTTGATCTCTGGGTCTTTAAATGCCCCCTTCTTTCTCTTGTTTTGAGAATTTCACTCTTTTTTTATTCTGTCATCTCATTACACTACATTAGTACCTGGAATGTTTTTCTCCCCATCTTCTTTGTGGCACTAAACTTACTCAACCTACAAAACTCAACTCATAGTTTACTCTCTTCCTTGAATCTTTAGTCTAATATAGATGTAGTCTCCTCTGTGTTCCTATTATATCTTGTGAATGTGTGTGTAT
Source organism: Panthera tigris (assembly GCF_018350195.1). Lineage (NCBI taxonomy): Eukaryota > Metazoa > Chordata > Mammalia > Carnivora > Felidae > Panthera > Panthera tigris. Next base: position 67,665,523 of record NC_056667.1, read on the forward strand.
AATAACTAATGTTTATTGAGCATTAATATGTGCCAAGTATGAATGCCTTTCCATGGATTATTTGGTCCCATCTTTGCAACATCCCTGTAGGGAAGGCACTCCATTTCACAGAAAGAATATTGAAGTACACCAATAAGTAAGGGATTTCCTTAAGATTGTAATTAATCAATTAATCATAACTGAAACAATAACGATTCAAACTCAGATAACCTGATTCTAAATGCCTTCACCATATATCCATATATGTGCTACACACACACACACACAATTATAATCATAATATTTGCTCCATTGTGTTTTTCACCTTTACTGAAAGGACCCTGAGAGTCAGAGCCATGACTTATTTGATTTTGTATCCCCAATTCCTCCCACAGTGCATAGCAAATAAATATAGCTTGAAATTCTATCTGCTGTAAACTTCTCTGGTTCTTCCTCATTGGTTCCCTCCTTTTTCCCCTTAGTCCCCCCCGCCCGATACTTATCTCATGGTGTTTGCCAGGGCTTCAGTTCTCATAAGGTCTTTTCACCCTAAGTGAGATTCACTGTTGTGGCCTTAGCTCCCACCTACATACTTATGATTCCTTCACTCACAGTGGTAATACTGATGTCTGCCTTTCTTTCTCTGACTTGCAAACTCCAAGTTATTCTGGATTCAGCTTACCCTGGAGCTTTGTTGGGTTCATGCATCCTTTCCTCTGTATTTTGGATTCATGTTTCTATGATAGCAGGACACATTATTTGTGCCATGTTATAATTATATGTTTACCTGTATCTCTTCCCCCTGGGAGATGATGGAAAGGAACTGTGCTTGTTTATGTCAGTATCTCAGTGCCTGGAAGAATGTGTCACATAAAGTATGTTCAAAAATATCATTTAGTCAATGAATACGTGAGAAATCTGAAGAATCTATTTTGAATAACATTGTCTTTACAAGAGGATGCTTTTTATCGGAAAGTTATGGGTTAGTGTTTTGTCACTTTACAATAAAAGTAATTTCAAGATGCAGTTACAAACAAATAATATGTTATTAACCCTTACTTTAAAATATATATTTAATGTAAGAAGATTGATATTTTATTCTTTTTCACACTTTTTCAATATATAATTAACAATAGGAGGACACATTAACCTTATCACTGGTATCCAAGCCTCTGCTCTTTGAAGAGTCAAAATCCTTTTGCCCAACTTGTACTTGCCCTGGGTCACGAGTCCACATCAATGCTTCTGGTACAGAAGCAATCTTTTCTCTCTTCTAAGGTAGCAGGGTCATCTGATTGGACTTCCCATGGTCCTGGCTGAATAGGAAGGGAATTAAATTGCAGTGTCAAAGGAAATTACTCATTCTAAGAAGCATTCACGCATTATCTATGGCCAAAACCATCTCTGACACTCATTTATGATTAAAATTAAAAGAAAGAAAGAAGAGGCAGTTTGGCAGCATTTCTATGACAATAAAAATGTGAAGACCAAATTAAATCGATGGTACAAGTCTGTGGCACACCAGATAAGAAAGTGGCTTTCTCGGTGGCGTTTTAGAATTTAGAGGCATACCTAGGGAGAAAAGGAGAGGAAATGTGTGCTCCAATGTGAGATGGTCTATACAGAACTTCATTCTAGAACAAACCTTATTTAGCTTGGTGCCTGATAAGTTCAAATCACCCAGGCATCCTCTCGTGGGAAGTTTTTAAGGAGCAAAGGTCTTTCTAAATGAAATCCTGAAGGTCTTAAAGGAGAAACCTTCTCCAAAACAAGCCCATTCTTCACCTTGCCCATAAGCATGTACAGTTCTGCTTAATTTATTTTCATCATTGTCCTAAGCATCTATTTGAAACCTGTTTACATTTTTAAGGTAACAGGTGGTTACAATGATTGGTGCAAAAGATAATTTCTTGATAATGTATCCCTGAAATAACACGGAGCTGAGGTAAAATGCAGGCTTTAAGATATTCCAAAAGTACACAGCCTGACTTAAAAATTGTGCTCAACCCTATGTCTGTAGAAGACATAAAATTAAAATGTTAGATTTAACAGGAAACTCAAATTGATTCTTTTAAGAGTAAAAATGTTTTTTTGAAAGGTCACGGGACTATTTTCATTGCTGGAATAAATATAGCAGCAAAGATAGTTTAAATGAGAGAGGCACCTAGATTTATGTGAAAGACTTATCATCTCTTTGGCCTATTCACACAAGGCAGACAGAACAAAAATGATTTATCAGCTGGGCGATACTCCTTTTAGAGAACTGTGATTTGTTTCTTATATGGACCTATTTTTATACTTTTATTTTATTGCCTGGCATTTAAACACTTAAGCATCTTTTTCCTTCAGACGTCAGTTTTCTCTACCAAGTGAGCATTTATGTTCTCCTTGTAAAAGCAGGTTCTTGTCAGGTTTGAAGTAACAGCTTACTATTTATTTTATTCTGATGCTTAAGCATTTTAATGCAAGTGATTCTTGTGTTACTTTCATGTGATCGCATTGCTAGATGATTCTATATTTCCATAAAAATATGTGTGTGGAGCTCACTGGGAGTTATATACATTTATGCATCCATTATGTAACTATCTGCTAAAATCCATCACAACTAATGGAGAATTTGGTACCAATTACTTATAGTAAATGTTAGTAATTGTATGTGTTTTGGATCAGAATTTAACCTAAAACAAATGCAGATTCAAATTTTAATTTTCTACAGTTTCCTGGAGAAAAGTGTGAATTACATGAAAATTAGTTCATTAGTTACTTCCTGGAGGAGGGGGAAGAAGCTAAGTAGCAGTTAATGGTGTTTAGGCAAATGTGTTCCACTCAAACAGTGCTGCTGACTGTCTCTGTGAGGGCAACAGGCCTGAGTTAGTGACAGTTAGGTTTCCTGGACACAGCACTTGCAAAATAAAGATTGTTTTATACCCTATTACAAAGCTAGAACTTTAAGATACCAAGTGCAAGTACTTAAGAATAGATAATTCTAAGAACAACTAAAATTTCCTGCAGTTTTCTCCCTAATAAAAATCTCATTATAAATGCCCAAGTTAATCCACTAAAAAAACCACTTAAATATCCATATGTTATAGTTCCTTATGTTAAGAGTCTATAGAAATTACAACCAATATTGAGAAATATGGAGTTACACTGGGATTGATCAAGCCAAATTAGATCTGTATTCTAATTTATCACATGGCTTTCAACAATTTTCTGTTCATTTTATAATGATTTTGAAAGAAATTGATTGGCCTTGTCTGAATTTGGCTATTCTACTAAATGATATCAAGCTATGCCTTCACTATGATTCATGGGTCAATTCACCATTTTACAACAAATGATAGGTGGAAAAAGTTTCCATCTGGCAATTTGGATATACTTTTAGATAGAATGTCAGTAGAATTCAAATTTCCTTTAAGACTTAAAAAAAAAAAGTCGAAATAATCAGTAATTCTAATTTTCCATTAAGTAACTTTATTTTTCTTAATTGAGTTCTTAATGCATGTGTTAAGTATGCATTTACTATCTTATTTTATCTTTATAACAGCCTAACGAAGTCAGTATTATTGTCCCCCACATTATAGATGAAAAAAATCAAGGTCCACAATGTTAGCCAACTTTTCCTCTGACATACAGCTTACTAAAGTTGTGGAATTTTGATTTGAGCTTAGCTCTTTCTGTTTGCAGAGTCTGGCTTTTTATCACATCAGTGCTTTACAAATTGTACTCTCTTTTTCTAAAAATGTTAACAGGCACTGTGTGTGTTCTGAGAAAAAAAAATGCAAGTAATATTTTTTCCTAAAATAAAAAATGAGGTATATGTAAAGACAATAATAACTACACGTATTTGATTATTACTGTACAACAATCTTCCTTTCACAAGAAGTTACTTGTTACAGTTGTAAGCATATAAAATAATATTGTTTTAAAAGCCAGTAAAGGATTAACAAAACTCAGAACTATAGTTTCTTCCTGTCTTAGTCAGCTCAGGCTTCTATAATAAAATAGCATAGACTGGGTATCGTAAACAACAAACATTGATCTCTTATAGTTCTGGAAGCTAAGAAGTCCAAGATGAAGAGGTGCCGGAAAATTCTGTTCTTGGCAAGGGCATTCTTCCTGGTTTACATATGGCTACCTTCTCACTGTATCTTCAATGTGGTGGAGACAGTAAGCTTAGATAGCTCTTCATTTCTTTTTTTACAAGGGGGCACTAATCCCTTCATGGGGGCTCCACCCTCATGACCACTTCTAATCCTAATTACCTCTCAGAGGCCTCACTTCCTAATACCTTCACATGGAGGGTTAGGGCTTCAACATATGAATTGGGGGAGTTCACCACCATTCATTCCATAATGCCTCAGTGGAAAATAACTATGTGATAGTTTAGGGGAGTAATACACAAGAAAATGCAAATTATTGTCAATAGTCTAGTTTTGGAGTTTAGTGACAGATTGACCTGGGGTCATTATATTACAAAGAAAAGTAAAATAATAATAATAATAATAAATAAAGGACATTCATGGATTAATGATGAGGGTGAGTCAAGAGTTATAACTGGTGTGATTTATGATTGATCCAATCTTGTGTGCCTAAGGTAAGGAAAGTTGTAGGGAAGGGGGGGCAGGGAAGAGGAGGAAAAAAAAACCTTTTTGCCATACCAGGAAACCCAAAATTCAAAGGGGACATCATCTGATTCACAAAAGGATGGTCTTCAATGTTCATACTGAAGCCTAAACAGCCTTAATCAACTAATCCCCATGTTCATTTATAGAGTGTATTATATATTTTGTCTTATAACTTCAATAAGTATTTTTGAGTTAATTTTTATCCTAGGTTAATTGTAGAACATAAATGTTTCCCATGGATTTGTGATTGGTAGAATAATTTAAATGAAAAGAATATTGTGTCTGAATCAAATAATGAAAATTGGAACAAGTCAAAATAAAAATCAGCAAATTTAGCTTTTAAACTCTTAAAAATCATAAAGCAATTTTTCTACACGAAACAATTATTTTTGCATCATCCAAATTCACTGTGCAGATCATGTAATTAGTGATTTTCTTTCCCTTAACACTCAGTACTCATATCAAACAGCTAAATGATGTTTTTGTAATCACTTTCTCATTTAAAAAGATCATTTTTTCTTGCGTGTGAAATTTTCCCCCCAAATGCAACATTAATTAGGCTTTCTTTTTTATCTTATCATGATAAGATTTGTTGTTTTATCTCTAAGAAGATAAGATGATTTTTTAATGTTTTACTGAGAGTTTGTGGCCAATATAACGTTTATATGTATATGAGTTATCTTTTGCTGCATAACAAATTATTTCAAGACAGAGCGGCTTGTAACAATAGTAAGCATTTTTGTCTCTCCCAGGGTTTATGGGTCAGGAGTCTGGGAGTGGCTTAGCTAGGTGATTCTGACTCAGGATCCCTCAGAGGGTTGCTGTCAAAGTGTCCAGTAGGGTCTTAGTCATCCAAAGCCCGGAGTGGGCCAGCAACAGTGGTGGGCTGGAACCTGCTCACATGACTTACAAAAGAGGGTTCTCACATTCCCTGAAATTCTGCTAGCTAAATGTTAAGTAGCCATTATTAACAATTAAATTATATTAAAGTTATATTAAAGTTATTGAAGTTATGTTACGTTATGTATTTACTAAGTTAAAATTTATAATGAAATTAACCATTACAGTATTTTTAAGTACATAGAAATAAGTTATACCCAAATCAAAGGTAGTATATAATCAAAACTAATCACTTTCTAAAAGTTTTACTGTTTTACTACAATCAATGCTTTTGAAGTTTATTAGTTCTTTTAAAAAAAGATTTAATGTTTATTTATTTGGGAGAGAGAGACTGGGAGAGAGAGAGCGTGTGTGAGTGGCAGAGAGGGAAGGGGACAGAGTTTCCTGAAGCGGGCTCTGTGCTGACAGCAGAGAGCCCATGCGCGAGGCCAGAACTCACAAAACTGTGAGGTCATGACCCTACCTGAAGTTGGATGCTTAACCGACTGAGCCACCCAGGTGCCCCAGAGGTTTATTAGTTCTTTTATATCTATATGATGGAAATACTATAGAGTTTTGTGCTACTGTGCACCTCTTCCTAGTCCACATCTTGTGATATAAATTGGTAGGTTGAAGTTGGCCATTGTGCATTTATACAGCAGAAATGGGTAGACCTTATAAATTGGGACTTGATTTATTGTTCTATTCATTGGCCAGGCTTAAGAAAGTGGTGCACAAGTTGTTCATAATGCAGATTGCATTTTAATGTGTGTTGTGTCCATAGCTGTCACATCATCAATCGCATAAAAAAAAAATTGAGGAAGTATTTTTCAAGTCTCCAAAAACTATTTTCTAATTCAACAGAGAAGTCATTCAAGCCATTGATGAACAAGTGAAGTTCCAGCTTATGTGTTTATTCTTCAACTTTTGCTTTATTCATTAATGTAAACAAAAATATCAACCAGCATTCACTTCAAAACTACCCTTGTTCATCAATGACGTGAACGTTTTCTTTGCAGAATTGACTAGTGATCAATTTATCCAAAATCTGATCTTGTGACTCTTGTTGGAGATAAATTACAAAAACTGGTAATAAAATTTTCGAGAAATAAGACAGATCACCTGAAGTATAGGTATATGGAGTTTATAGTAAAGAATATTGTATATTTTATTATTGTTGGTAAACTCTATACTATAGATCCTTTATGATAAACTAATGTGGGGATATTCATGTGTTGAAATAAAGATACATGCATGCTTTTTCAGAGAACAGAAAACCATTTACCAGCATACCATTGAACTGATTGAACTTCCTATGTGGCTCACTCACTAAGCTGGGAAGCTGATGCTGGTTGTTGACATGAGGCCTCAGTTTGTCTCCGTGTGGCCTCTCCATAGTGTTGCTCAACATGCATCTGGCTTCCACCAGAGGGAGTAAAACAGGAGAGGAAGAGCCAGATGGAAACTAAACCCTTTTCACGACCTAGCCTTAAAACTCACATGGCATCCTCTCTCTTGAAACAAATCTAAATCTAGGACTGTTGTCAAAGAATGGTTGATTAGATGAGAGTCACTGCTATTGATGGATTGGATGTCTGTGTCCCACTCCCCCCCCCCCTTATATATTGAAGACTTCACCTACAGTGTGAAGGCATTAGGAGGTGAGGCCTTTGAGGCACTTAGGTTATGAGAGTGGAGCTTTGTAAAAAGTCTGGAACCTTATTAAAGAGGTTCCTTGGCCACTTCCATCACATAAGGTTACAGTGAGGAGATGGCTGGCTATGAGCCAGACTCCAAATCACCCTGTGCTTTGGTCTCAGACTTCTCAGCCACCAGAACGGTGGGGAGTAAATTTCTGTTTTTTATAAGTCACTCACTTTATGGTATTTTTGCTATAGCAGCCCAAACAGACTAAGTCAGTCACTAAGCCAAGGCCTCATCCAAGGGAAGGAGAAAACTCTCTCTTTTACTCTTATTCAAGAATAGCTGTCAGCATTCCATCAATGCATAATCGTTTTTATATATATATTTTTAAGGTTTATTTATTTATTTTGAAAGAGAGAGGGAGAGGGTGTGCATGAGCGGGGGATGGGCAGGGACAGGGAGGGACAGAGAGAGAATCTCAAGCTGGTTCTACACCCAGTGGGGAGCCAGATGTGAGATCATCACATTAGCCCAAAGATTCAAAGATTCGGCACTTAACTGACCGAGCCACTCGGGCGCCCCAGTGCATAATTGTTTTTAAGGAACCACTTTAGCCCAATAAGTTTGAAAGGCATGTATCCTACTACATTGTCCCATCTTTTCCTATCCTCGCAAAACCCTTTTCCAGAAGTAATGGGAAGACTAATAGTATTTTGCTAAAATATCAGAAAGAGAAATGATAAGTAAATTATCCATTAATGCCAAAATGCAAAATACATATATAAGACACTTTTCTTTTTATAAATATTAATGCCAGAGAATCTATACAGCACCTGGAAAATTTAGGTGAACTGCTTTTGGCCTACTAGCCATAACTGTCCTAGATTCAGAATTATTTAATTAAAAAATGAGAAAGAGAGGGAAAGGCAAAAAAGAAGATAGGAAGAAAGAAACTGTATAATGATGTAAAATTTAATGCTTAAGGAATTTTTTTAATCCTATTCTAAAATTTGTTAGTAAAAATCTAGATATTCAATTGAGATTATGAAGTTTGGAATATTCATTATATATTCTATTCACTTACCTCAGTACCATTTCAAAGGATTTGAGCTTTTGTTGGATCTGCTCTCGGATTCTGAATTTTATGAATAAATAATTTTTTATAGTTCTAGCCTCTATTGTTTCACATTTGATTTTCTGTGACAAGATATAATACAGCAACAGTAATACTTTGCTTTTCCATAACAGTTTCTGCAGCAAGTTTATAAAAGTATTGTCTGTTAACCCAAAGCTAAATTGCACACTGAGAAATGTGACAGGTATTTGGGGGATGGGGAGATAAAGGGGATGGAGTGGGGGATACTCACCTGGGAATATAATGCTTCTTACTCAGGCTTGCAAAATACCTGCAAAATGAAAGTTATCCATCATATTTATGTAGAAATAGGTCACACATTTCTGCAGTTGTTCTAATCCTTTGGACATCTGTAAACACCCATACCACATTTGTGTCATTATAATCTCATAATCAGAAGGAACAATTTGGCAAACCATCTTTACTCCAAGGATATGATCTTTATTCAAACTACATGTTGCACATTCCAGATTCCATTACAACAGCATCTGAGACTGCTGTGGACTGAATTTTGTCCCCCTAAAATTCACATGGTGGAGCTGTACTACTCAATGTGACAATATCTGGAGATAGAATCTTTAGGAAGTAATTACGGTTAAATGAAGTCATAAGGATCTCTAATCCAATTGGAAAGGCTGTGGCCAATAAGAAAAGAAAGAACCCTCTCCCCGTCTCCGGACTCCCCTCTTTCTCTTCCTGCTGTGTGAGCACATAGCTCAAAAGCAGCCATCTATAAACCAGAGAGGTCTTACCATAAACCAAATTGGCCAGCACCTTGCTATCAGACCTTAGAGCCTCTAGAACTGCAAGAAATTTCCGTTGTTTAAGCCACCCAGTGTGGTATTCTGTTATGACTGCCTGAGGTGACAAAAGACAGATGTTGTTATTGGGAAGTGAGGTGTCTCTGTAACATACCTAAAAATGTGGAAGTGGCTTTGGAATAGGGTAGTGGGTGGATGCTGGAAAAGTTTTGAGGTGCACACCAGAAAAAGTTGAGACGTCTGTGAAGGGATTATTGGCAGGAAAATGGACATTAAAGGTGAGGTGAAGGCTCAAAAAGGAAAAGAGAACTGGAGGAAAAGCCTCCATATTCTTAGAGAATGCAGACATAATCAGAAACAGAATGTTGGTAGAAACATGCACCTTCGTGGCCATTCTGGTGAGGTTTCGGATGGAAAGGAGGAACAGGTGATTGGAAACTGGATGATTGGTTACTGGAGCGATCCTCATTATAGGATGTTCTAGTATTTCATGGGAGGTAGAACATGAGACTGGTGAAGTTGAATATTTAGCAGAGGAGATTTCTAGGGAAAGTATTGAAGATAAGGCCTGGATTCTCCTTATGCTTATAGAAAAATGCGAGAGGAAAAAGATGAATCAAAGAAGGAATTGTTAAGCAAGAGGAACCGAACTGGGAAGATTTGGAAAATTCTCAACTCATCCATATTGCAGGGGAAAAAAAAAGAAAGAAAGAAAGAAACAAGAAAGCTTGTTCTCACTTTTCTCATTTGTTCTCATTTTTCTCACTTCATGCTGAAAAAAAACACTGAGTGTGTGGCTGAACAACCACTAGATACAGAGATCATGGGTGCAAATCGTGACTTTCAGCCATCTCGGCAGATGCCAGGCATAGAGATTACACCAACAGAGACACTGCAAGTCGGAAATAAAGGGACCTGAGAAAGCAGGACAGGAGGCAGGAAGGCTGTTGGACTTCTTGGATTCTACAGGACCAGACTATAGAGCTATTTGGCTGCAGAATGTGTTATTTCTAGACAAAGTAGAAACAGCCCTGAAACATTCAGAGATCATTCATGCCACCACACCCACTGCAGAACCAAACAGGTAGGGTTACCCTGCAGAGCCGGGGGCGGGGGAACACTGCTCCCACCTTGGGTCTGGAGAGCATAGCATAGCACCAAAGAGGATTATAGCCTTCAAATCTAACAGATTTTAGCTTCTTCTGTAGCTAAGATTCTAAAACACACAACCGCTGCCTCTGCTACCAAACACATACTCATCACTGACTTAATTCACCTGCTCCTGGTGTTTTAGAAGAGGATCATGGCAGAAGCATCCTCTGTGATACAATGTTTCTAAGTGCTGTGCAGAATCTAACTTCATACAAGTTGCCCGTCCTTTACATCTGCTCCACTTCTCTGACCACAAAAGGTACAATTAGTACATGAGGTCTCCAGCAAGGACAACTTTATTAAAAACTCGGGATGGTTTCCCTGAACCTGGCTAAAAGGATTATGAACTGAGAAGCAAATTCTTGAGTTTGAGAGCCAGATTTTAGAAGCATCAAAGAAGAAAAGAAAGCCCAAGAGTAACAACAGAAACAGTAACAACGGAAAGGGTTCACGGTGAATAGCTTTCAAAGACTGTGCTTCCTTGCAGTCATTGAAAATAAAAAAGTTTTTAAATGAGGACAGTATGAAATATGAGGTGGCCCAACCAAGCCTTTCCAGTGTAATACTGGGAAACAGTAAACAATTACATTATATAAACCAACCATCTGAGCAGAAATGATAATTAAAGTAATGCATCTGTATGCTCCATTGATTTATGAATTTGTTTAATGATTCTCGTTCGGAGTAGCAAAAACTATTATGCATTCACTGATTTTTAAAGGCAATATATAACTGCCTGACCTTTTGTTGCACCAATGGAAGTAATATGCAGTAATACTCAGAGAGATTCAAACGGTCACAGTGATTTTTGATTACATTTTAAACCATATCTATTTTTTTTTCTTCATTGAAAAAGTTTTATGATTGTGTATTCATAACTATTGATTGTTTGGGAAAGAATCATGGCACCCGAGCAAAACTGCCTCCCAACAGCTAGGGTTAGTCTTAAATCAATGCAAGCAAAGCCATTAACCATGGCAGAAAGCTTGGCTCCAGGCCCCTCCACAGACTTCAGTCCACAGCCACTAAAGGGGTGTCTGCTTGTAGCCAGGTACTGCCGGACAAATGCTGTGATGGGTGGTTGTTCTTATCAGGGAATTTCTTTGTTTATATGGTACTCAGTCACACACTGATCTTTCTATTCATGTCTTGTGGTGTCAACTTCCTTGTTTGTTTTCATTTCTTTTTGACCTGGGAGCCAGAGAATCTTAGGACACCGGGAAACCCAGGAACTAAGTGACGACAAGAATGGCAGAGAAGGAGGGATATTAGTGCTCTGAATTTTGAACTCTTCACAAGCTTCCATCTCTCGCATTTTCTTTCTCTCCCTTACACACACACACACACACACACACACACACACACTCCTCATACCAGTCTGTCCAAAAATGCAAGAAAGAGATGCTAAACAGGGACATGCTTTGCAAGCTGCATACACACACCAGCGTTCATTCACTCAGTAAATATAAGCATTCTCTCCTCAGCATACCCATGCTTGACTGGAAGCAGATACAAAGAAACTATAGGAACAGCCAATTTGCCAAATCAGATAGGACCACACTTTTATCTATTTCTGTACCATGCCTATGGGGGTGACCAGTTTCTGATGCTTCATATGGAGGTGGCAGGCTGGGGGGGGTGTGGCCAAACAAAATAAATAAATACTTTCTTTAAACACACTTTAGATACTCCTTCCCTAGTCAGGATAATACTTTACAATCTTCTATTTTCATGTTCTTCCCCCCCCCCCCGCCCCATACCTTCCTGTCCCATATCAAATTTAAAATAATAATAATTATTATTGCAAATATCATTTGAGTATTCCATGAAATATTTTGGCAACCTTACAATTTATTACATGCCTTTCTTTCATTTCCTTTGTGTTAAGATTTACCTCTGTTGAAAATTTGATTGTATTTTTAGGAATTAATTTCTGAGAAAAAAATACTAAGCGACAAATAACTCTCTTTGATTTTCTTGGTGCATAGGTATAATTTTACCACTCGCCATGTCTCATAGGATGTGCTGTATTAAATGATGTAGTATTTACCCTGCCTGAGAATATTCTGACAAGAATCCATGTGCTTGTCGCTGTCAGAAATTTGCATGAAACAATGTGCGAAGATGTCTGACATCGATTCAAGTGAATTTTTGTAAAACATTTTTGTCTTGTAAACCAAGATTAAACTGGATCTTCAAGGATTTCAGTAAAAACTACTGAAAATTACTTTGGAGGCAATTTAAAAAGAATTGCCAAGATTTGAATCTAAAGAATAATCAGTAAAGAAGCCAATGTAACAACATCAAATATTGAAGAAAGCTGTTGAAAACACTTGAATATAGAATCTCTTTCATAACTGTAACATAGTTTGGACTTCATTAACAAAATTTTGGGGACAGACTGCATGGAAATACAAAGAAAGCACAGAAGCATAGTTGACCTAAGTAAGATCTTTCAGGAGCAAAATTTAATGACGATAAAACACGATGATGGTAACTGACAATGCTGTGATTTAAAAAGTTTAGGTTTTTTACATGTAAGCGTTTGTTCACACGCACACATGTATATCTTGATTGTGATGGAGCATTCGAGGACGATTTATGTGTCGTTTTTGTAGCGATAGCATGAATTTTCTATCAGCATATCTCTGATCATGGAAAGGAAAAATATGCTCATTTTTTCTGACTTATGACTCAAAGGGATGGTTCTAAATAAAAATGTCCACTGTGTTTTCATTGATTCTATGATTAAATGCAAAATTACAAAAATAAAATGTTTAAAATCTGGGACAGATTTCCCACTAGATTATGACAATTTAAAACTTGGTCAAAATTGACCCTAAATTATTTGACAGTGTCCCTTTAAGCCTTTTAAGGGTCACTTAGCATTTCCATTACAAATCTCAACTTTCAGAGGCTTAATGCTTGGCAGTTTAAAGTTGCAGGAGTCTGGAACTTATACAAGTTGTCAGACCAGATGTTTTTTATTTACTAGAGATTTTTTTTTCCTTTTTACCCTTTCTTTTCTTTCCTGTTTCACTAAAAGTGTTGCTAAAACTGCTGGTAACTTGCAAAGTACACAAAAACTAAAAACTTAAAGCTTTTTTATTTTTCTGCGCCAGAGCCATAAATATTTTTATTTAAAAATATGATAATATGTAGGGATCTGCTCCCTACCCCATGATGAAAGTAAACCCACCGATTCCAGTATTATTTTATGTATTACAATAAAAATGAGAAATAAAAATGAATGTTTAAGACCAATGATAAGCAGCAATCTGATAATATTAAACCGAATGAAATTCTACCGAATAGACAGGTATTTGACAAATGCACAAAGGAAAAGAAATTGAGTTCAGATTAATTGTAGAAAAGTCTTTGATGTCCTTATCCAGCATACACAACCTTCAAGTTGGTGGAAGGAGGTTTGGATCCTCTACCTAGAGGAAAGGTGCTGAATGCTCAGAATCAAGTACACGTTAAGTAGTGTTTTTAGTGCTTCCATTTTCTGCCAAAAAAAAAAAAAGTATTCCTCTTATCAACTGTACTCACTTTTTAAGAACCTGAATGACTACATAGGTGACAAAGTTATAAGCCCCTTCAAATAACTGACAAGTGTCTAAGTCAGTTTAAAAAGATTAAGAGTGGCTCCCTTGTTGTGAAATTATACAAAAGTGCCATTTCACTTTTGAAGCAATTTGAAAGCCATTCATTTCAGTGGCAGGTAGCCAAAATACAAAAATCAGAGAATGGCAGCAGAGATGTCAAACAGGCATACACACATATTTTCCAAAGGCTTGTGCTGCTTCTAACCTGAAAGGCACAGCCTCAATAGGTTGCATAGACAAAAGAGTCGCAGCAAAGATCTGCACTAGGTGCATGTATGTGGACCGGGTTCTGGCTTTCCCTGATTCACTCTCGCTGATCGCCATTTCTTAACTAAACTCTTGGACCTGGGTGCCACATTGTGGGTGCCTGGATGCCAGTGTGAAGTTGCTGGCCACGGAACAGTATATGTATCATCCCAAATATATGATGGATAATATGTCGGTACACCAGTGAACATTCTGATAGACCATAGCTGAGTTTCCGTTTCTGAAATCTTCTTGCAGTTTAGTTGCCTCCAACATATCCATTGGAAAGACACAAGATCTGGCAAAATGCATGCAGGTAAGACTCTATTTCTCCTTGTCACCTAATACAGTTGAAATCTGACTTTGCACAGCAAGCTTGAGCCCTAGCAGTAAAAACTGAGATTGAACAACCAAAACACTATGAAGAATAGTTTGAGTTGTAAGTCAGGCAGTGTGCTAGTTCCGGAGGGTCCAGGAAATACTAGAGTGCCCAGTGGGGGTAGGCCAAACAAGAGAATCTTGGAAAACTTGAAAACTTCTGTTGCACTTTATATCTTTAACTTAAATTCTTAAAGTCAACGGTGGTTAAATACCGTTGTATGTTACTGCTGTATGCTCTTCCTCCCGATTTAAGATTGCCATGTGAGAAAGTGTTTTTTTTAAAGCTCCTTTGGTGAAGCTTATGTACCTGTCTAGTTCACAGCCATTTCTTTTAGTCATCTAGACATTTTCCATGTAGGAAAAAAAAAAAAAGAGAAATACATACAATTTAGTGGCCTTAAGGCAGCGGCAATGGAAGTGAAAGGAAAGAGTGTTTACATTTGACTGGGTAAGTCAAGAAAGGTTTCAAAAGTGAGATGACATTTAAATTAGTGTTTAATAGGAATAGAAGGATTTAGTCAGGTAAACAAATCAGGTTAGGGAGTGGGTTAGGGATAGAAAGATAAACAAATGCTTTCAGAATATTCAGAGATAGTAGTGGGTGAACATAAATTGAGCATTGGGGGTTGCAAGGAGGGTTGGAAGAAGTATTGATAGCCAACATGTAATGAATGCTTGCTACACAGTGGGCAATATTGTGTGTGTGTGAATTAATCATCACAAGAACCTAATGGCTGGGTGTTATTATTAACCTCACTTTACTTGTCAGAATTTGTACCCTGGTGTTCCCTCCTCCAGACCCTGGCACTTAGGTATCACCCATCCTGTCAATAGCAATGTTTAGCACTGAACTTCAGGGGAACGGAGAGAGTCTCAAGAACTGGTTATTGGCGTACTGGAAAGTTTAAACTGGGCTCTTTAATTCTGTAAATATTAAGGAGACTTTGAAGATTTTTGAGCAGATGAATGTCATGTTCAGATCTGTTATCCAACACAAGGACAGACTAATGAGGGGCAAGTTTAGAAGGAGAGGGACCACAGTCTAGGTTAGACGTTCTAATGGCTGGGCCACCGAACACACCTGAATTTAGAAAGGTGCAGATTCTTGGGCTTCACATCACACCTAGAAATCACAATTTCTGAGATGATCAGAGACTTAATAAGTGAAGTGGCAAGAACACGAGAGAAAGGGAAGTGAATTTGAAAAGAAATATGCAAAAAAATAATTTAACAGGATATGATGATTGATTGGAGGTGGAAAGATGAGGATGAAGAAAAAGTCTATGCTGACTCGAGGGTTGGTGCCTAAAAGCTCATTTGAAGAACGTCTTCAAACAATCAGAGAACCCAAGAGGGAGAAAAGGATGAATGTGGTGCATTGTAAGTGCTTTGGGATGACCGTGTGGACATGTCAAGGATGTTGTGGTTCTGGCGGTCACAAGGGAAGCTTTGGATAAAGTTACAGATGAGCAGTTGGTAATCACCAGTGAACCGATGGTAGTTAAAACCATCGTGAATGGAAGAGTGTGTCCTAGAATAAAATATGTGGAGTAAGAGAAGAGGGTCAAACATGAACCCATGTAGCATTTAATGCATGAGTATAAAATGAGTAATCTGAGGAGTGTTGGAAATGCTGTAGGGTTGAAAAAGGGAGAACTAGCACCAAAGAAAGATAGAATGAGAGTGTGGGTGTAATATGACATGATGGCAAAGGGACTTTGGAGTCCAGCAGACTGGATTTGAACTTACTGGGCAACTACTTTAAGCCAGTACTTTATATACATTATTTCATTTAATCTTCACAAATAACCATACAAGGAAGCTACAATTGCCAGTCGTATCTCACTGATAGGGGAAATAAATATTAGAATGAGGACCTTCCTCAAGGTCACTTAACTAGCTAACGATGAAGCTCTGGGATGCCATTTCTTCCCCCAGAGCCTAAACTCCTAATTATATACTAAACTACCTCTATAAATTCATACTTCAGATGCCGGATGTGGATCTTGTTGAACATTGTATTTCCTTGCACCTAATACACCACCAGAAACAGAGTAGGTCCTCAATAAACATTGAGTGAGTGAAGGAAAGAATAAGGATTGAAGTGTAACTGGTGTCTTTCCTCTCCTCTCTTTGGCCCCTCTCAGAATACTTTCCCACTAACCTTACTAGAAACCAGCATATTTCCAGTCTCACATTTATACCATAAAGCCCTCACATCAGCTTCATCCAAAGAAAGGTTTCCTTCTCCTATACCCGTACAACATCTGTGTGTGCCACTCACCTAGAATGTATTCTATCTTGTCTTGTAATCAGTTCCCTTTCTGAATTCTTCCATCTTGCTTCAAAAGCAGACTGCGAGCTTTGCAAGGAAATTGGTGTACTTCTGTATCCTCTAGGTCAACCAGCCCCATGTCTTTTACCAGATAGGTCTTAGGAATTGCCTGCTTATTGATTTAACTGGTTAATATCAGAATATTAAATAGCATTTATCCCATGGCTGTTTCACAAATATCACTACACTCCCTTTCTCTTTTTGAGAAAGATTCTAAAGATACAAAATACAGATTTTAGGAAAAGGAACTGTATAGGAAAAAAAATACGTGCCAGACATCCACAGTTACCCTCTGTAATGTTCTTTGCTACTTGCTGTTAGAGCAGACAATCTTTTGCTATGCCTTAATAAACCCCAATTTGCAGTTTTCGTGTCTTCTGCATTTCAAGTTATATTTAGTTGAAACTTGGCATACAATTTTTAGTTTCAAACATGCATGTATGCTTTCTCTTCATCTATAAACTTGTTTCGATGCGTGGTCCAAAAAGTAAATTATCAAGTTCTTCGGGTGCCTAGTTGACTATGATGAAAGTGAAGGGTTTTCATTGTCCCTATGGGGGACATAACGTCTGTTGGCATTTGGGAAAGAATGCATTGCAGTCCCAGAAAGGGCACCACAGACAACTTGTAGAACATTTCATGGAAAACAAGATTAGAAGCACGTTCCCTGGGTCCCTCAGCTTTGCCAGCTCTCACACACAGATTCTGAATTCTCACAGGTGTTTTGTGAAAAGTAACGGCCTCTTTTTATCTGCCATTACCCAGTGAATGGTGACCCACTCCCTCTGGGCCTGACCTTGTCTCTGTCTTTGTAACCCCTGGATCAGACTATTGCTCTGCATTTATACAGATAACATTGACAACTGCCTAAGAGCCTCATTGTGTACAAAATTAGGAAAGTGTTTTCTTACTGCCACCATTACGTATCTTTCTCTCCTGTTATTATCTTGGATAGGATGTGAACATTGTTTGCTAGAGGAATGCTAACAGAAAACGCCTACCAATTGATATGAAATTATTCTATTAGGTAACAGCTTGCCAGTGGGTAGAAATAGAAGCACCTGAGATAGCCCTCCAGGACAATTCTCAAATGTTTTCCTCTCTCCCACCCCTAATATTTATACAATGGCTTTCCTCAATTAGATTTCAAATGAACTAAGGGAAATGGTGTCATCTCTAAAAGGAATGTTAAAAAATTAAGCATGCTGAATTCAACCTAAAATTTCACTGAGGCTTAGGTTATACCTTGCAAAATGCTATCTGCTTTCAGGGGAAAGAAAATATTTCAGATCATATTTAAAAAAGAAAGGTGTGGATCAATGAAAATAATATGGGATTTTTTGCCAGGCATGGATTCAACTTCTTTCTCCTCTGCTTACTATATGACCTTGAACACATTTACTAAATTTAAAATTAATTTTTGTTGAAGGGGGAGCTGAAGAAATTAGAAAGCAAAAAAGAGTAAGGAGAAAGAAGTGAGAGGGTCCCATCCAATTCTCTGTGAGGGAATCTCTGGTTATTTTCTCCGCATTATGGAATGAGGTACACGGCATTCTCTTCTGACAGAAGCCTCGTAAACATCTCAGTGGGATACTTCAGTCTGTCTTCAAGGGAGCATTAAGAAGTTATCTTTTTGAAGCCCATTAAGAGTCACAGATCTCCTTTCATCTCAGGTACCAGGTATTTAAAGCTCATCTGTCCAAGAGATGCCTACATAATAGTTACTGACATCCAAAAAGCTTCTGAGAAAGTGTAAACACAGCAAGGTTTGTCTTCCCAGGTTGACCCCTTTTTTAGCCAGAAGGAAGAACACTGGGCCTTTGGGCCTTGTTCTTCTTCTGCCTTATTGTTTGTCTTGTGCTTTATATTCATAGGCTAGGAAAGCTAATATTTGTGATCAGGCCCCCAGATTCCTTCTGTCTTCGGTTCTCAGGTTGTAAACATCCTACATCTGAAAATACAATGCCAGCGCCCCCCCACCCCACCCCAACCCTGTAAGTTTTCATTCTATCTCCTTCACATTCATGTGATGGCTAGATCTACTAAAGCCATTCATCTTTACTCCTTTACTAGCTGTTTCCTTCCAAGTCTCCAGTATATTTGCCAGGATATAACTCCAACATTTGTTGTTGTTGATGTTGTTGTTGTTGTTTGTTTGTTTTACCTCTTGTTCCATAACATGACGTTATGGAAAAAAATACTAGCGCTTAACCCATGGGTAGTTGATTAAAAAAAAAAAAAAAACAACAACTTCTTAGCACCACTTCAATACATATTTTTTTATTTCAAACATGTCTTGTTATTTGTTCTGTACAACAATGATATGAAATGAATAACACTACCATTTTCCAGGTGAAATAAATGAAGCTTGGCAGGAGCGGGGAGTGACAAGGAGTTTATAAGTAAGTTGCC
Source organism: Panthera tigris (assembly GCF_018350195.1). Taxonomy (NCBI): domain Eukaryota; kingdom Metazoa; phylum Chordata; class Mammalia; order Carnivora; family Felidae; genus Panthera; species Panthera tigris. The sequence goes on from NC_056667.1 coordinate 67,684,683, forward strand.
TAAGGTCCTAGAGCCAGTAACTAATAAAATCCATATACAAATTCAGCTCTCCTGACTCTAATGTGCATACCCTTTTCACTAAACTCTTATGCCTCTGGAGTTATTTAAACTCCTTAAGCCCTAATTCATTCATTTTCAAAATGAGGATATTAATCTCTGCATAGCTCAGAATGCTCTTGTGAAAATCAAAGAAGCGAAAGTGCTGGGTAAACATTAAAATGTTATAAAAATATGGAGTAATAATAAAGTAAATTAGCAAATGCAGAGTAACAATCATTTTCCTAAAAGTTATTATACGCATTAAACTAAAAGGTACTTATTAATTAGCCATTTTTACTTAGAAGAACGAAGCCCCCAAGTATGGAAATTAGACCTCTAATTCCCTTTTCAACATAATCTAAAAAAAAATCACAAAAGCTAATTTATGGAAACAGGATAAATTTTATACCTTTAAACCTGTGTGGCAGAGGGTGAATTTGCAAGGCAATGTGGGGAAAGACAGATTTTTCATAAGCAGGTATGAGAATATTTTTCCCACATCATGTGAATAAGGTGCAGTGAGAGAAAGCAGTGACCTCGCCTCTCTTGAAATGAATGTGCCTTGATGACTAACTCGAAGATGCCATTTCATGCCCTCTGTGCTCAGGGTAAAATACACGCACTGAATCTAGATTTTTCAGAAACTGATGGTGTCCTAGATTTTTGTTGCATTAAATTCAGTTTGAATCTTTGAATAATCCAATTTAAAAACAGATATATGGAAATGTTGCTTTTGTGTTCTTTAATTTCTTCAAATATATGATATATATGAAATTTTCTCTCTGGTGAAAATCTCACGGATAGTTTTATTAATTTCTATTGGAATTGTAAGATGTCAACCTGAATAAAACAGCCTTGTTTTGGGGTTGCATTTTAGAGATTCCATGATACTTGTCACTTTGAAAATCGTGAAGGTATTTGATTTGTATTAACTGCCTACTGTTGTCCCCACCTAGATACAATGGTGAGCAAGACAGGACTGTTTCCGTTATAATGGAAAAGTAAGGTATCAATTAAACAGTTACCCGATGTATAACTGGAAATTTTAATAACTCCTCCATAGGAGCATTATCAAGTGATAGAAGAGAGATATACTTAGTGAGATGGAGGAAAATCCACTGAAGAAGTGCTGCTTGAGCTGAGGTCTAACAAATTGCTCAGCATTAATTAGAGAAAGAGGGTAGAGGAGCAGGAAGAAGGAAAGGATTCAGAAAAAGGGAAACCGATGGTAAAAGCCTGATGTGGAAAGGACTTTGGTTCCCCAAAAAAGATAAAATAAGTAAATCAATAAATAAAACTGTGTAGTTGAATGGAGATGAGATCATTATTTTTATAATTTTTAAATTTTAATTCCAGTATAGTTAGCATACAGTGTTATGTTAGTTTCAGTGTATAATATAGTGATCCAACAATTCCGTACATCACCCAGGGCTCATCACAACAAATGCACTCCTTAAATCCCATCATCTACTTCATCCATCCCCCCACCTCTCCTCTGGTAACCATCAGTTTGTTCAGTTAGTTAAGAGTCTGCTTCTTGGTTTCTCTCTCTTTCTCTCTCTCTCTCTGTGTTTTCCTTTGCTCATTTGTTTTGTTTCTTAAATTCCACATGTGAGTGAAATCATGATATTTGTCTTTCTCTAACTTATTGCACTTAGCATTATACCCCTAGTTCCATCTAGTTCCATAGTCATTGCAAATGGCACAATTTCATTCTTTTTATGGTTGAATGATATTCCATCCCACATGTTCTTTATCTATTCATTTATCAATGGACACTTGGACTTCTTCCATAATTTGGCTATTGTAAAGAATGCTATAAACATAGGGGTACATGTATCCCTTTGAATTAGTGTTTCGTAGTTTTTGGATAAATACCCAGTAGTACAGTTCCTGGATCATAGGATAGTTCTATTTTTAACTTTTTGGTGGAACTCAATACTGTTTCCACAGTGGCTACATCAGTTTGCATTTGCACCAACAGTGCAAGAGGGTTCCTTTATCTCCACATTCTTGCCAACACTTGTTTCTGGTGTTTTTGATTTTGAGGCTAGATAATCCTTTTTTTAAAGAAATTAATGTTTATATGTATTTTGAGAAAGAGAGAGAGTGGGGGACGGACAGAGAAAGAGGGGAACAGAGCCTCCAAAGTGGGCTCCATGATGACAGCAGAGAGCCCCATGCAGAGCTTGAACCCAGGAACCCCAAGATCATGACCCTAGCTGAAGTGGGATGCTTAACTGACTAGGCTACCCAGATGCCCCGAGGCTAGATAATTCTTAAACACACTTTCTTGACTATGAACAACAAATATGCAGGCTTTTAAATGACTCTGTTAGCTTATTGTTTACACTCGATTACTTCATGTCTGATCTATTTATTGAGCTCCAGCCATTGTGAAGCATTATATTACAAAAGGCTGAGTAGACCTAGGGCACTAAACAATATAAAAATGGCTTCTGTCCACATAAAGCTTACAGTCTATAGATTCAATCTGTCATTGGTTACCTATGTTTTTCAAAGAAGAAGGAACTCCAGGTTTTGATTTAAATCCCAAATTTCAATAGTAGCTGTTCGGATGTTACATTTCATTCATTCATTCATTTATTCATTTATTCATTTATTCATTCATTTCATGTCCTCCATTCTGGAAAAACTAATGACTCTTTAAAAAATAAAATACATTTTTGGTTGCCCTTTCGAAAAGAAACTTCATAAACCATCTCTTTATAAACAGATTATTCCACTATATGGACCAATTCAAAAACAAAATTCTTGATTAATTGAGGTATAATTTTACAAGTCCAGATGTGTGTACATGGGAGAATGATTTACCAACTAGATATTTTAGTCTAAATTTGTTCATAGATCTCATTTAAACATATCTGAAGACTTGGGATGCTTGAGTGGTTCAGTTGGTTGTGTCCAACTTCGGCTCATATCATGATCTCACAGTTCATGGGTTTGAGCCCCATGTCGGGTTCTGTGCTGACAGCTAGGAGCCTGGAGCCTGCTTCAGATTCTGTGTTTCCCTCTTTCTCTGCCCCTCCCCTGTTCGCACTCTGTGTCTCTCTCTCAAAAAAAAAAAGACATTAAAAAGAACTTTAGAAAACATATCTGAAGACTTATCATTGCTTTGCCCATTTTTCCCCCCACCAGATTACAGTTATCTACAGAGATCTGGGTGTAAGTTCCCAGAAACTGTGATAGGAACTCTTTGGGGAATTCACAAGTGACTTCTGCTGTGTGAATAGCTAAAGCAAGGCATTAATAATTAATATGGCACTCATCAAGTCATGGTCATTTGAAAGTATTGATTGCTTTGTTGGGTTATGAGATTTTAGGCTGCATTCTTAATGTTTTCTCTAATCCTCTTCCACTAATCATAAAAGGGATAGGATGAGGAGTATATACGTATGCCACTTCCCCCAAGTGGTAGATGAGAAGATGAGTCATGACCAGTCTCATGAACTTATGATAAAAGTTTCTGTTTTCAGCCTTGATCTTGCCCCTGAGCCCCAGCATTGTATGTCCACCTGCATCCTTGTCACCTTGACCTAAATATCTATTTGGCACCTCAAACTCAACATACCCACGAGCAGAAATTTTTATGTGCCCTCACCAACCCTTTTACTCCCAACCTGCTTCTCTCCTGGCTTTCCACACTCAGTGAGAGAAACTATCATCTACTTTTTCCAGCCAGAAACTTATGAGTCAATCTGACTTCTTCTCTACCCCCTCTTGCCTTCCAACATCCAATCCATTAGCAAGGTTTTTGAGCTCTATATCCAAAATTTACCCAGAACCTATCTTCACAATCATTCCTCACCACTACAGTAAATAACAGTCCTTTCTCCACATGCCATGCACGGTGATCACACCTTAACTTAAAACTCTTTAATCACTTCCCATTTGAATAAAATCTGGACATTTGATGAGGTCTCCAAGACTCTCTATCATCTACTTTTTGCCTAGTTCTCCCCCTTCTTCTCATATGATGCTTTCCTTTTTTGTTATAATCTTCACTCATGGGAGCTATTTTACTATTGCTTGAACAAATTAAACATGGTATTGAATTTGCTGTTTCCTCTGCTTGGAACTCTCTGCCCCCAGATCTTTGCTTCTTGCAATTTAGTCAGTTGTCAGTTCTAGTATTAACTCATCAAGTGTATTTTTCCCAGTAGCAAATATGACATAGTATTTTGTTCATACAAATCATTCCCTATAATTATATGTAGTTTTATTCTCTATGTTGTTCTTACTATCTTTTTGTAAATGTGCTTACTTTCTATCTATTCCAAGTAAATATAAATTTTACAAGGACAGGAATCATACCTATCTTTTTCGTGCTTATATTTCCCATTCCTGGAAAAGTGATTTATAAATATTTGTGAAAAGGAAGGGAGAAAGAAAAGAGAGAACAAATGACAAACGAATGAACAAATGATGGAAAAAAGAAAATACACAGCCAGTGTGCCCCATAAAACCACATTGACACCCCTTATCTTTCATTATCACTCTTCAGTCTAGATATAATATAAGCAAGGAAATATTTCTCCCAAAGCATTCCAAAAACATTTTAATGCACCCTGGGGAAAAAGTCTACTTATCTAATATCTACATTTTAAAAACTAAGTAGTAAATCTGTGGATACAACAGGAATGCAAATGACAAGAGGAACAGAAACAAAGAAAAAAGAACGACCTCATCTTGCACTGTTGAGCAGTGTTAGTTGCATTATCTTTAGTTTTATTTTTTAAAAAGGAAAAAGAAAGACAACACACCACAATGACAATTCACATGCATGTTTATTCTGTTGGGTATCATTCAGTAGATGATACACAGGGCTACGTTCTCACAGTGTGATTATTCCCTGAGTAGAGCTCCATTGATTTAAAAGTCTCCAAGCTGCCATTTTGGAGTCCGCTGAATGCAAATATTATAATGCCATTTGAGATACTCTAATGTGCCTTTTAGAAAAGTAGTCTCTCAATAATACCCAAACTTACCATGATTGGGATTTGGACTACATTCTTGCTAAGAGAAGATGGCTCTCCCTGCTCTTACCATTTACTTTCAGCCCTTTAAATTTGACAGTTCAGAGTTCTTCCCTAAGATTTCACTGATTCTACACAGGGTGGTGCGAAGCTTTAACAAAGTCCTGGGGTGCCGGAGTAGCTCAGTGGGTAAAGCGTCTGACTTCAGCTCAGGTCATGATCTCATAGTTCATGAGTTCAAGCCCCACATTGGGCTTTGAGTTGACAGCTCAGAGCCAAAGACTGCTTTGGATTCTGTGTCTTCCTCTATCTCTGCCTCTGCCCTGCTCGTGCTCTGTCTCTATCTCTCAAAAATAAACATTAAAAAAAATTTTTTTAAGTGATTCCTAAGGACAAAGACTCTATGTTATAAATCACGATATCACAATGGGGACTGGTACATTAGAGGCACTCAATAAATGTTTGTTGAATAAATAAATGAATGAATAAATATATCAATATTAATTTCTACTTTCTTAGTAAGAAAAATGAGCAGTCCGCCCAGTCAATCTGGTTTTTCCACTTCCGGTACCCAAGAGTGAAATAGAAACTTCCTTTAGAAGTTTCAAAGGTATAAACACTTTCTTTTCCCTGACTTTTTAAAATACAGCAAACACTTATTAACCACCTGTTAAACGCAAGGCATTGGAATAAACACGAAGCAATTAAGATGTCTTCTGCCCTCTAAGAAAACCTGTTCACAGACAACCCTGTAAGACCTCTACCTATCTTTAGAAATGTTTCCTGCCTTCCCTACAATAATTCCTTGCTCTCACAAAGTTCACAATAATTTTTTCCAAAAACAAATTCCCTGTTAATGCTGCCCTCCCATTCTGGAAAGCCCTTTGTTTTCCTGTCTATGCCTAATGAAGGAGATAGTGTCCATTCTTCCTTCAAGCTTTAATAGACACTGTGTCTGGCTTATAGTATCCCAAGAAGCTGAACATTGAATGATACTTATTTGGCCCATTGCTTTCTCCAAGATACTTTGGTATGGTGTCCTAGGCTTTCATTAAGCGATCGTATAGTAAAACGCTATAGGAATCTCACCTTGACATTTAATACAGGGAAGTTTTTTCAGCATGATTTTTCTTTCATTATATTACTCTGTGTCTCCTCTCTCTATGAAGTGTCACATGAGAAGATTTTTCAAAACTAAGACTGAGGTAAATCCCTACTTCTCCCAAAGAATTATTTTTATTGTGTCCAAAATGTTCATTATGTTCATTATATTAATCTTATAACTTTTGCAGCTGCTTTTTTAATTTTTTTGACTAACAAAAGCTTAGATTTGGAAATCCAACCAAACTTTAGTTATCGCATGGATTCCACTGTCCTTCTAATATTATGCTAATTTCTCCGCAAGATAAGACAATAGGGGTCACCAAATTTATATGTAAAAAATGTTTAGTCAGAGCTAATTAAAAAAAGATATATATATATATATATATATATATATATATATATATATATAGGCTTTTCGATTTTTGAGGGAATAGAGCAGTGATGAGTACAGATCAAAAAGTATCAGTCTTCATAGCATTTATCGTCTTTGTATTTTTCCTTTTTATTTTTTAACTGAAAGAAGTGGCACAAGAATGCCCATGCTTTGATCATCAAATGATCCGATATGGCTAATATTTTGTTACATCTCCTTAAAATCTGTTGAGCTATGAAGCCTTTCTCATGTTATTACAGCCTCTTCTCAAATGATCAAGTGATATTCCATTCAGTGGATATGTCTACTTTACTTAACCGATCCTAACATCTTAATGATGCAGGCTATAGCCTGTTTTTTAATCATTGTAACCCTGTTATATTTTGGTATTGTCAACCTGTAGGACTTTCTGCCACTTTTCTTGTTAGATTATTCCAGATATACATACATTTTCTTATGTTCACTACATTGGATTCTTGTCTCATTTATCAGCATCTATGCCCTTGCTATATGTATTTACATAGTGGTAGAAATTTATTAAGCAGAATGAATATCCTGAGTCATTTAAGTATTTGGATGTAATTATGGACATGAAAAAAATATATTGCAATTAGAGGACAAAATTTAGTAATGTGTAGTATTCCTGACAACTATAAGATCAAGAACAGGAAACTTTGATTTAATCTTGGAAAAAGAAGCTTTCTGTGATATTTTAATAATCTCCTTGCTACAGTCAAGCATGCTAAAGGGTAACCTAGTCATTATTCAAATTAAGCTATTAATGAGTCAATCCTATGGTAATCCAACTGAATAATTTTTTCTCTAGAGATGTCTATACATAACAAATTTTCCATAAAGTTTGACAACTAAAAAAAATGTGTTCTAGTACAGAATTAGCCTTCCTCTGAGGGACTGCAGGCTACCAACTGGGTAGAATTCTCACATAGGAGTAGCCACCAGGGAGCTTAAAACTATGTTAACCCTAGGCACCAACAATTGGTTCATTTGGTCAAATAAATAACAAAATTCGTCCAGTATACTGCTAACGAATCAAGCCATTTAAATGTTATCTCTGTGTAGCAACAATGTTGTAAGAGACTTGTATTTTATTTGTTTATTTTTTTCTCAGTCCAGAGGGGTAGCTTTCTTACTTGCCAAGTTAAGCAATTTTCTGAAATACACATTGGAATATAAATTAATGCCTCCATATATTACACTGAGGAAACAATAGCCTAACAATGGAAACCTATAAATACTTACACCATGATATTTTCCTCTGAAAATGTCTACTCTATTAATACATTCCTATTTCTAATATGAAATGAACAAACACTTCAATTAAACTGTGTTGCAAATGACTTTTCTAAGGACGTTTAATGCTGTTGAAAGACCTCTGTTTCTTTATGAGGGTGAATCGTTTTTACATTCAGTATCTGTAGAGGACTTAACTCATGCCTCAGTACTTGTTTCTGCTGTGTTTTTGTTTTAATAATCTATTATTCCAGCTCTCTTTTTCCTCTCACTCTGCCTCTACCTCCCATTACTCTAAAAACCAACAGAAAGCCAGACAGAAAGGAAAACACGGTGAGGGGAGAAAGTGAATATTTTACTAGAACAAAGAAAGGATGAGCCCTGAAATTTTTCTATTTTTATTGTTTTTATGGCTTTGCCTTGGTCCAGGAGCATGTTTTCTTTCATATATACATTGGATTGGAAATCCACCAATTGTATTTTGACCTATTTCCCTATTCTAAGTTCAGTTCTTCATGGGTCCTCTTTGCAACCAAAGATTTAACTTATGCATTTACTCCATGAGTAAAAACACAGGAAAATAAAGATAAAAAAGGAGTTGAAAATTAATCATTTTTAATGTGATGGACCCAAGTGTAGGACAATTAGCTTGGCAGATATGGATGTTCAGCTCTGCTCTCTAGACCTAACAATTCTTAACATGAAATGTAATGAAATAATTGAGCACTTGAAAGGCTAAGACTACACCTTTTATTATCTGCATTACTGTGGTCAGGAAAGAGTGAAACAATTAGTAAAAACTCCAAAATTCTAAGCAGTACTCTAGTAGTCAATCACTAGAATTCTTCATGTCAGGAACAATGAGACACTGGTAATGAATGTTTTGAATCTGTGACTTATACTTGGATTGTGATAACCATTGTTTATTTGATTTTATTTGCTTCTCCATCCTATCTGGCAGCTCATCTACCTGAGCCTGGAGCTCAGTTGGAGGTATATTGGACCAAGATTTACTGGGCTTCCCATTGGGACATCTACCTAAGATCAGTATAAAACTTTAACAAAAAGTCCATTTGTATGTGGTCAAACAGTTTCAGGTCAGAAGCGAAGCAGCAGATCATGAATTAGAAGATGAAGTGGTGAGGGGCACTTGGGTGGCTCAGACAGTTGAGCGTCCAACTTTTGATTTTGACACAGGTCATGATCTCATGGTTCGTGAGTTTGAGCTCCATGTCAGGCTCTGTACTGACAGCATGGATCCTGCTTGGAATTCTCTCTCTCCCTCTCTCTCTGCCCCTCCCCTGTTTATGCTCTCTCTCTCTCTCTCTCTCTCAAATAAATAAAGAAATAAAGAAATAAACATTTTAAAAAAGAAGACAAAGTGGTGGTTTAGATAATAAGTCCCACTGAACTAAGGTGGAGACCAAAGCAAAGACTGGTGGCATAGAATGTAGACATGAAATAAAAAGTTCTCAAAATATAGGGAAAGTAATGAATGGAATTTATCAACACTAAACTTTCACTTTCACTTCCATCCACAAATAATATCTTACACTCTCCTTCAAAATGAAAATAAACAAGGATTATATATGCTGCCCTCTTTGTTTATCTCACGGCTATCCCCACTTCCTTGATGTTTATTTCCATCAAGACTAAAGACAATCAAATGTTTTCTGTCTTCTCTTATCAAAAGAAGTAAGACCCTCTACCTTTGTGCCATAAAAGACATCTCTTCCTGGCACTGAATCATTGGTTGGGAATAATAATGGAAAATCTTCGTTTGATGACTACAATATCCATAAGCATGATTGCAATGAAATCTACATTTTACTTCCCTGGTTCAACTTTTGCACTTATTCACCCTTATTTGAAATCTGTTGGATTTTAAACCATACCACTGACATTGGGTAGTTTGATTGCAAATGACAGCTCTATCACTGACTATATGATTTTCAACACAGTACCTGATTTTCCCATGGTCAGGTTTCTTCATTGGCAAATGGGGTAAATTATCTCAAGACCTTTTTAAAAAAAATTTTTAATGTTTATTTTTGAGAGAGAGAGAGAGAGAGAGAGCACAAGTGGGGGAGGGGCAGAGAGAGAGAGAGAGAGAGACAGACAGACAGAAGCTGAAGCAGGCTTTAGGCTCCAAGTTATCAGCACAGAGCCCTACACAGGGCTCAAACTCATGAGCTGTGAGATCATGACCTGAGCTGCAGTTGGACGCTTAACCAACTGAGCCACCCAGGCGCCCCACAAAACAATTTTTTAAAAAGCCAAATGTATCTATTAACATATATGGACACATTAGCACAGGGCATGACTCCCCATAGGTTCTTAAAGAATACTGGTTTCTTTCTCTTCTCTGCTGCTCAAAGATTTTCCTCCTCTTCTGATGAATAATGGAGACATGAAGGATTCTATGTTGGTTTTCAACAAGTTTTGTCACTCATTCCTCTTGAAAATATTTATGAAAATCTTTAACCTGGCTCTTTCAGTCATCATAAATGCCCTATGTTTTCCTACTTCTGAATAACAAGTGAACTGGTTACTACAGTAATGTTTAAGATAAGTCATGTAGGCAAAAGGAAACTCACGCATCTCCATCATCTTCATGGGCCCTTTACTAGGGAATATGCCTGGATATGATACATATGGCTCCAGAAAAAAGAAATAGAAAATCCAATTTGGCATGGTGTGAGGTTTTTTTTTTTTATCAGTTATTTAAAGAAGCAGGTTCAATGCTCAAATATTTATAGGAACATGCCAGGAATCCTACAAAACTGCAGTAGTAAAACAAAAGATTGTAAGATGAAATGTAGAGCATATTTTATGCAGATTCTAGGTTTTCTAACTAGTTTTCTTGCTTCACTGTTGCTGTCTTTATGCTTTTCACTGGCCCAGGATCACGTATCCTTTTAATACATATCAAGACGATATTTCTCTGCAATGTCTTAAACTCTCTGGCCTCCGATTTAACGCAGAAATACTTTGCAGTAACCTGAATTCCACAGTTGCACTACAGATTCAATGAAGATTCCTTTGAAATAAAACGATATGAAGTGCCTCAATCCTTCAAGTTTATGCTTACATATCTTTTTAGTCTCTCTAGTGAATTTTAGTTACTTCTTCAAATCTATGGTTCTTGAAAGCCTCGCATCCATTGGATTCTATAAGACTCTTCTTCTATTTCTTTGACCATTTCCATCCCTCCTCTTCTCCTATCTATCCTTAAGTGTTGTATCTCCAGTGATTTATCATAAGTTTTTTTCTCTTTTTTATTCTACTTACTTTCCTGAGATGATTTTAATCACTCTCTGAATGCTTATGATTTATAAATTCTCCTACCATTAACTTCTCCTGAGTTCTAGACCCAGACAGCCAACTAATTATCTTATAGTCACAGAAATGAAAAATGTCAATAGACAAATGGATAAGGAAAATGTGGTATATGTGTACAGTGGAATATTACAGAGCCATAGAAAAGGATGAGATAATGACATTCGAGACAACATGGATGGACCTAGAAGATATCATGCTAAGTGAAATACGTCAGACTGAGAAAGACAAATACCATATTATTCTACTCATAAATTAAATCTAATAAAATGAATAAACAAATAAAAAGCAGAATCAGGGGCACATGGGTGGCTTAGTTGGTTAAGTGTCCAACTTCGGCTCTGGTCATGGTCTCATGATTCATGAGTTTGAGCCCCGCGTCGGGCTCTGTGCTGACAGCTTGGAGTCTGGAGCCTGCCTCAGATTCTGTGCCTTCCTCTCTCTTTCTCCCCCTCCTTGACTCATTCTCTGTCTCTGTCTCTCTCTCTCTCTCTCAAAAATAAATAAACATTAAAAAATTTTTTTGAAACTAGGATCAGAACTATAAACATAGAGAACAAACTGATGATCCAGAGCGGAGGAGCATGGAGGGTTGGGCCAAATGGGTGAAGGGAAGTGGGAGATACAGGCCTCCAGTGATGGAATGAGTAAGTCACAAGGATAAAAAGCACTGCATAGGGAATACAGTCAACGATACTGTAAGAGCAATGTAATGGGACAGATGATAGCTATACTTGTGGTGAACACAGCATAATGTACAAACTTGTCACATCACTAGGTTATAGACCTGAAACTAATGAAACATTGTATGTCATCTATACTCAAATAAAATAATTAATTAGTTAAGTTTTTCCAATGTCTAGCAACTTTCCTACCTGCCCTGCTTCTTCCTCAAGTATCTCTTATCTTGGTGTCACAAATTTCCATATACTTGAACAAACCTGTAACTAGGCAACGAGTTTTTAACCCGTTTTTCCTTCCCCCTTATCTAATTATTTCCCAAGTCTTACCAGTTTTGTCTCCTTAATGTCTCAAAAATTTCAGCTATCTCTACCTCCCTTGGCCACTTCTGTAATTAGAGCCTCCATGTCTCCTTGCCCCACCTGTGTCCCCTCCATACCCCATTCTTGGCCCATCCCACTCACCACACATCTTCCAGAGTGTTGAATGTAAACATACATCTTGTTCTGTCAATCCAATGTTTGAAATCTTTTAATAACTTTCACATAAGATAAAGCCAAAACTACATCAATGGCATACAAAGACCTTTACTATTTGATCCTTAATGATTTCAACATGTGTCTTTATTTTTTTTAAGTTTATTTACTTATTTTGAGAGAGACAGAGACAGTACGAGTGGGGGGAGGGGCACAGAGAGAGGAAGACAGAGAACCCAAAGCAGGCTCCCCACAGTCAGCGCAGAGTCTGACATGGGCTTGAACTTAGGAAACAATGAGATCATGGCCTAAGCTGAAACTAAGAGTCAGATGCTTGACTGACTGAGCCACCCAGGCGCCACTCAACATGCGCCTTTAATGTCTCTTCTTCAAAATTTACATTCCTATACTACTGAACTGCTAGCAGTCTGTCCCACTACATTTGTGCCCCCACTTTCCCACCATACCATTGTTTTGTATCCTTCTATCTCATTGAATGTACTTTACTGATGCATGAAATGTGTTCACCGACATCTCTACATGCCCATCCACTTGAGCTCATTCTTTCTTTTTTTAATGTTTATTTATTTTTGAGAGAGACAGAGACAGAATGTGAGTGGGTTGGGGCAGAGAGAGGGGGAGGCACAGAATGTGAAGCAGGCTCCAGGCTCCGAGCTGTCAGCACAGAGCCTGACATGGGGCTCGAACTCATAAGCTGTGAGATCATGACCTGAGTTGAAGTCGGATGCTCAACCGACTGAGCCACCCAGGTGCCCGAGCTCATTCTTATTATTCTAAGAATAACAAGGCATAACTTTTTGGGCATAACTCCCACATAAAACCATCTCTGTCGGGGCACCTGGGTGGCCTTCAAAACAGCACACCTGTATCCCTGTCGTAGGGTAGTTCTATTTTTAGTTTTTTGGGGAACCTTCATACTGTTTTCCAGAGTGGCTGCACCAGCTTGCATTCCCACTATATATTTTCATTATTACATCTAATATATATATTATATTAATGTTTATATTAAATTAATGTGTCTAAGAGAGAGTGTGTGTGTGTGTGTATACATGTGTGTGTGTATTTCAGAGACAAAGAGAGATAACAAGATAACAAAAGGTAACACAGAACACAAGAAATGAGGACAGAAAGATAGAGAAAATGCACAAATATATATTCCGGGATTCAATAACTATAGTATTTGGCAACAAGAATAAAATATCTGCAGTTTGGTAGCGCCTGGGTGGCTTAGTCAGTTGAGCATCCTACGCTTGGTTTCAGTTCAGGTCATGGTCTTGCAGTTGGTGAGTTTGAGCCCCACACTGGGCTCTGTGCTGACAGCATGGAGCCTCCTTGGAATTCTCTCTCTCCCTGTCTCTCTGCACCTCTCCCGCTCATGTGTGCTCTCTCTCTCTCTCTCTCTCTCTATTTCAAAATAAATAAATAAACATTTAAAAAACATTTGCAGTTAGGGCTATTGTTTACTTTTGAAATAATATATTCTAAGCATTCACCAAAAGAAAATCCTTAAATATTTATAATCAGTAGCAGTATAAAGATATTAGTTCATATACTGATAGCTTAGGTGTGGTTTATGTTTTGCTAAGTAGATTTCTTAAATGTATTTTCCTTTCAAGCAAATGCTACAATATGTTTAACTGCAAGCATTTTTGATAAATGAGAGCTAATATATGGTGATATATAGGTATGCTTATTCTTCCATCAAGCTAGATATATCAGGGATAAAATAAAGAATGTATGTGCTTGTGTATATATATATATATATATATATACATATACATTTAAATATAACTGTATACATATGTGTGTGTAAATATGTATGTATACACACACACACACACACACACACACACACACACACAAACACATACATACATACATTGTCTGAGACTAGTAGCCACTTGGCACAATACAACATTTCCAGGGTTGTTTTTCATTTGAGTTAGGGTTAAAGGATTTAGCATAAAGCATTCAGATAGAGCCTACTTCTGGCAAAATGCATGCCTCCTTATACAAGGCTGTTGTTCTGTTTCTAATAGCAATCTTGCTTCAGTTGAATGGATGACCTTTTTCTGAAGTTATTGGCTCATTTGAAAGGCCATGTATACTTTTTCTTTCCCATGAGCAAGGGAAAACTAGACTACATCAATTTATAGTTCCTATGAACATTAAAAAAAAAAAAACAAAGAAACAAAAAAACAAACAAACCAACAGAAAAAAAAAACCTTGAGCTCAGAAAAGCCATAGCAGAAAAACATGTTACATAAAACAAGGCATCATTTGAACATTAATCTGCATGAAGCACTTGTAATCTTACAGGAAGAGCTAGACTGTTTTGGTACTGGGATTAGGTATTTTTACTTCTTTATTTTTCATTATTACTAAGCTTGTTGGTACTGCAAACTGGACAGCAGCTTTTACTGATTTCCAAAGTTAGTGGAATAGCCTTGAGAGTTTCTTCCTTACGGGCTGACGTCATCGGTTAGCCAGTTTCTGTCACGCCATATACTACCAAAGAAGTTCCTCTCTGGATTAGTTCCACCTTCACCTGCCAAGAAAAGAAAACACACAGCTTCCTTTATTCCACAGTGAAACAAAGTGGTTTGGACACAATTTGGAGGAGAACTGCCAGAAAAAACAAACAAAAAAAAAAGGCTTTAACTTAATAACGTTTCCATACATTTAGATGCTCTTCCAGAATATATGACTTTAATTGATTTTTACCTTTTTTATGGAATACAACTGGTATAGTAGAAATTGAACATTGGCCTTGGCCCAGAATTTTAAAGAAAAGATATAAAACTTAAAAAAAATCCAAAACTATTAAATAATTGCTGGGGGGCATTTTTTTATTTTCCCTTTCATAAAATAGCACAGTGCTTGTTGCTAACAAAAAAATAATCCTAATTTTATCTGCTTTTGTCCGTTTTACCTGAGACAAAATTCTAAAGAGGGTGATTTATTAAAACCATACTGTGTACCAAAGAAACTGAAATAATTGCTCTTGTTTCTGCATGGAAATTACTATAGTCACAAAATTATTTGTACAACTAAATATAAGCATCCTAAAGATACTTGTGTGTCTCACTCTCAGAATGTTCTCTTTGCCAAAAAATAATAAATTTCAGATACTAAGCCCTGAAGACAGTTACCATCAGAATGCTTAGGGCAGAGTACTTCAGAAATTTTGAACGATTCCAGTTGTTTTAGAAATACATTGCAGCACTTAAAATCTATCTCATCCCTCATTAAATATGATTTTACCCCCTGTGCTTTAAAAAAAAAACACTTCACTTTATGTAATAAATTTTCATTTGGAAATACCCAAAGAATTAAGTTACACTAAGTATAATAGAATCATTGATATTAGAGATGAGAAAAATGCATTAGGTCTACCCTTTGAAGTCTCATGAAGGACAGTTTTCAATACAGTGTGTGACTTAGTGAGTCCTGTAGTCTAGCATTTAATGGGAAATTTCAGTATGCTAATAAAATATTTTTAAAAATCTATCTATTTAGGCCATGGGTACCCAAGTGACACAGATGTTACTAAAAAGTGGACTAAGTTCCCATTTTCTGGAGTTCATTAATATTGGCCTTGAGTAGGAAAGCAGCATCTTTGGGGTCTCCACCACCCACACAACCATTACATGAACAAAGGCAACTAGAGGCAACCAATGCTCGCTTTTCTGCCTGTTTGGTCCACAGCCATAGGGATGAGACCTTAGTGTTCTGCACAAATCGAGGTAGCTATTTCTGCAAATTCTACTTTCGCATATCAAGTTAGGTTGAAATAACAGAAGGCAGAAAAGTTAACTGGAGTTGGAGAAAGGCAATTAAAAGATGGAGAACAGGATAAAGATGAAAGAAGAGTATAAATGGAAAGGATGAGTTGGTGGAATTAAACTTGGATCTTCAACACTAATGCTTCCATTGAAATCATTAAGTATGTTTACTAAGATTCTCACTTCTAAATATTTGCTTGTTTTGAAGAGAAAGTAAGAAAAGACTTATAAAACAGAACAACACAGGTTATGCATTCCATAATTAATCACTTTTGTTCTTTATACATGAAATGTTCTATCATATGCAAGACGCTACCTGAAACACAGGATAAAGGTACAGACTTACATCTCTGTGTCAGTTTCTATTGCAATTATTTATTAAGAAATATGGAGGCCCTTTTTCAGAAAGTGTGCCATGATTTTGAACAAGAAAAATCGTGTACTTTGTCATCCAACCATTCACTCACATATCCAATAAATACTTATGGAATACTTACGGAAATCATCTCTCAAGCATAGTATTAATTACTGGGCACAGAAATGAACAGAAACCCTAGTATGTTCAAATTGCAATGGAGGTGACAGATATATAAACAGATAAACAAAGAACAAAGGAACAAGGGCTGACATGGAGGTCTGTGATAGGTACAGCTGAAGGGCAGTCATGTGAGAAGCGTCAGCATAGGAGATCTAGAACACTGGGGTCTCTGTCTCCCCCAGTAGTAAGCTGTGGCATAAAGATCTCAGATACGACACACGAGTGTGAAACAAACAACCTGTCTATTGTTCATGTGAAAAGGTAGGTCATCCTTGAATCTGTGATGTCAGTAAGACTTTGTGCACTGTGCATCAATCAATTAAGAAAAAAAAAACACCTAGAAATTATTACAGCAATACTTCAATTAATGAAAATTTGAGAATAAAGATGAATAAACTCAAATTCTATTTAGATAAAATTGAACAAAAATCTTCATAAATTATTCAAAGGATGCTAGTGCATCATAGAGCTAAGGAACCATGTCCCTCTAAGATATGATGGTGGCTGGTAAGGATGAACACTCTCACCTTATGTAAGGCAATACATAAAGGGAAGGGAGAAATATCAGTGCGGTCAAATTTTCTTTTCTCATTTGTACCCTACGTGCCTTTATTTGCTATCTCCTGTACAACCTAGAAATCTTACCTGTTGCTAGACTGACTGATTATAATTTACTCCAAGTTTTAGTATGTTGCCACATCAGATTTTGGCTTCCAGTGCTTAGCACTCTGTAATTAATTGGTTGGTGAAGTTGTTGTTTGTTACCCCCATGTCATTCCCAAAACGTTTTCGAGGTGATCAATTTTCTGATGGCTTAATAATAGACTTTGTCCCCTCTTGAGACAATGTACCTCATCAGTAGGTAGAGAGATGTTTTCTTTCCATCTTTCCATCTTTCCAAAGAAACCCTTGAAGTATAGGTGTCCACCTGTACATACAACTAAAACCCACAGCTTTATGATGCACAGTCATATCATTTTGATTAGTAACTCTTCTATCCTCCAGAAGCACGTTGACAACAACAGAAGTACAACACTCTATTTTCTTACCCGTATGTCTCATTCTGTTAGTTCTTTTTTTAAATGTTTATTTATTTATTTTGAGAGAGAAAGCATGAGCAGCAGAGGAAGGTGGGGGGGTGGAGAATTAGAGAGAGAGAGAGAGAGAGAGAGAGAGAGAATCCCAAGTAGGCTCCATGCTCAGTGCTGAGCCTGACACACACAGGACTCTATCTCACGACCTTGAGATCACCACCTAAGGTGATATGCTTAAGACTTGGATGCTTAATAAGGCGACCCTTATTCTAGTAGTTCTAAAGAGTGATGTCTATCACCGTAATTACACAGGGGACAAGGTTTATTAAAACATGGCTTCCAGGGCTCCTGGGTGGCTCAGTCGGTTAAGCATCTGACTTCCACTCAGGTCACCATCTCATGGTTCATGAGTTTGAGCCCCACCTCGGGCTCTGTGCTGACGGCCCAGAGCCTGAAGCTTGCTTCAGATTCTGTGTGTCCTCTCTCTCTCTGCTCCTCCCCAACTCATTCTCTGTTCTGTCTCTTTCTCAGACATGAATAAACATTTAAAAAATTAAAAACAAAAACATGGCTTCTCAGAGTTTCTGATTCAGCCTATCTGGTCTGGAGCTCCAAAGCATGCCTAAAAATCTTCATATGATGCTGATGCTACTAATTTGGGGATCATACTTTGAGAACCGCTGTCTTACCCAGTAGCTGGTAACTATCTAAATAGTGGTTGTAACCAAGTCTTACATCTGTACAGAGCTTTTTAGAAAGTGCTTAATCAATGTTGAAAACATTAAATAAATGAATGAATAATTGTACCTGGTTTAGTTTTCTAAGGTGGAAAGATCTCACCCAAAATGTTGGCATTTGAAAAACCCTAAGTGGGATGAGCTTGAGGGCAAGACCATAGTGAAAGCCAAAAACCTACTAGTAGAAATGTCAAATAACACTTCAGTCTTCAGTTTCCTCAATAATAGACAAATGGGCCCCACATAAATCCTTGGCAAGATTCAAAACATGTTTCTGAAGGGATGGGTTGTGGAAACGTAGAAAGGGAAGTAGCAATCAAAAGAATCCTTTTGAATTGTTATTTGTACTCATTTTGAGTTTCTCAATAACATACCAAAGCTGACCGGAAGCATTTTTTTTCCTTAGCAAAGTTACTTACAGGGTACAATAGGATGTACAATAGCCATAAGGTATCTGCTACAACAAAAAGGCCTTACTTGTCAAGTACAATGTGGAAAAGTAAGTTAGATGTCTAAAAAATTATATAGATTAATTAATAAGGACCTGGATGGATATACAGCCTAGAAAATGATCTCTAGTGGTGTGGCATAGATGCAGCACATCATTTCTTAACCTTGATTTTGTCAAGCGTTTTGGTTATGACACGGTGCGCAAGTCATCAGAATTGCAGACAATTCAAAGTTGGAGGGAAAATCAGTGATTTAGGAGACAGAATATGAATCTGGCAGTATCCAGACAAGCTGGGGCAATAAACTGAAGCAAAGATTTCACTTAATAAATTGGACTGTCTGGAAATGTAGTAGGTCCAAAGATCAAATACATAAACCTTAGATTCAATACACCATGTATGAGAAAGGCTGATAATTAGCAATATGTCAACAGGAGCCAACAGTATGTTGTGACCACCTTTAAATACATGAATATAAACATACATATAAATATACAGTTGTACATATAAGTAGACATCTATAATATATATTACATATATATATTTAGAAAGAGAGAGTAATATGAGAATGAGTAGGATAATGGGTACCTTTTTTAAAGTACTGAGATTAATCAGACTAATCCGAGTACTTAATCCCATCATTTTATCCAGTTGTTGATTCAAAACCATTTATTAAAACACACAACATAGGGGCACCTGGGTGGCGCAGTCGGTTAAGCGTCCGACTTCAGCCAGGTCACGATCTCGCGGTCCGTGAGTTCGAGCCCCGCGTCGGGCTCTGGGCTGATGGCTCGGAGCCTGGAGCCTGTTTCCGATTCTGTGTATCCCTCTCTCTTTGCCCCTCCCCCGTTCATGCTCTGTCTCTCTCTGTCCCAAAAATAAATAAAAAACGTTGAAAAAAAAAAAAAAACACACAACATACCCCAACATAACACAGTGAGGGGGATAAAAATGTTGAATTCCATCAAAGATGGAGCTAGAGAGTATAATGCTAAGCTACGTAAGTTAGAGAAAGATAAATACGATATAATTTCACTCATATGTGGAATTTAAGAAACAAAACAAAAAAGCAAAGGAAAAGGATAAGAGAAAGAGAGAGAGGGATAAACCAAGAAACAGTTTCTTAACTACACAGAACAAACTGATGGTTACCAGAGGGCAGGCAGGTGGGAGATGGGTGAAATAGATGATGGGGGGTTAGAAGTGCACTTGTGATGAGCTCTCAGTGATGTATGGACGTATTTGATTACTATATCGTACACCTGAAACTAATATAACACCGTACGTTAACAAACGGGAACTAAAACAAAAATTTTTTTTAAATGTTGAATTCCATAAAATGCAAAATTGCCTTGTTAGGAGACTAAAGAAATAAGTAGGACAAAGCTGCCAGCGAATCCACTGGCAATTCCGGGGATCTTGGCATGCAATTCAGACATGTGCAAGTCCCAGCCATGGTGGCAACTGCCCACTCCAGCTTACATACCCACTCTTGTCCACACTGGCTACCACATCCATCCAGGATCCTGGTATTTATTGGGAATTTCAGCACAGCCACAGCTATTTCAGGCATTTCTTGATTATTTGGCACCCATTTCATTGGTCTCCATGCAGGTACATAAGATGAGAGAGAACTGAGTCATGAAGATCCGTTCTTTGTCTCCCACTTCCTGAGTAGAGCATATTCCTCCTTTTCCAGTCAGCCCTCATTTGAAAGCAGGGATGCATAGAAGACCATGCCTAGCACCAATCATGTTCTGTCTGCTTTAGGGCTTCCATGGAGGCCAGTGATCATGGAGCTTTGTTCCAGACAACATGCTAGGTACCTAGCCCACCAAGATAACAAGATATTGTCTCTGTCTTCAAGAAGTTATAGTCAAATGAGATGTGAGTAAGTGTAATGGCAATAGGGTTGACAACTTAAGTCCAGCTTGGGGAACCAAGGAAGTCTTCTTACGGAAGCTCAAAATGAAAAGATGAATAGGTATTTGCTAAAAGATGAGTGATTAGATTTCACCATTGAAAAGCCAGAAGATAAAGCTGGACAGTTAAGGACAAGATTATGTAGGACCCTGATATGTATCAAAAGTATTCAAGACACCAAACAGCAGCAAGAAGAGAAATTTTATTCAGAAGCTATGAATGAACTCACTGGTGGTCAGAAACATTCATACAAATAGAAAGAACATGTTACTGCTTACAAACCTATTGGAAACTCGGCCATTTTTAGATGCTTCTAACATTCCACTACTGGTTCTGAGATTCAGGAATGTTAAAGTGGAATGTTGCAAGGATGTTAGTGCTTGGATCGATTTCACATTATTTCCTCAGCATTCTGTCTCGGATGACTCCATGACTATGGTTAAAAGTAGTCCCTTAGTAGATGGGATTTCTGGAACCCCTTTCAGGGAGACTTGTACTAGATTCATGCTATAATGTAGTGGTGGTCTCAGGGATAAATACAGCTCTGTTTCATCACTTGGACTTTTTTTTCCCCAAAATACTATCCTTGATGCTATTTTTAAAAGCAAGAATACATCATTTGACATTCTGTTAATTAGAATAAAGACACCGATGTTGGGTCCTATGCTTATCATGTTCAATAAAATTAATGAATTCGTTTTTTAAATACCATAATAACAACACCATTACCAAGATAGCAGTAAATACCAGCTTCTACTTTCTGGGGGATTGGCCACTGCCACTCCTGGCATTGGCCTTGTTCTCTCTTCCTTTGGCTTGGCTGAATAACATAGAAATCTTTAGCCTCTCTTCACAAGTCAGTTTACCATGTTTTTAAAAATCCATTTTGTTCAGCTCAAACCTGTGAAGTCCAAAGCTGGACGTACTGGTTTATTGCTAACCTATTCCAGAGAACCATTAGGCATTTACCCAGCTGCCTGTGGGATAACTTTCACTTTTCACACTTTTCCATTGCTGAGAAGGGAACAGCAGAATACTGCCAACCAAGAACACATTGCCCAGTGGCTTGGTAATCTGGGAATTTTTCCAGCCTGCTTTATGGAAGCAGTGCAAACACCATAGCGTTCTCAAAATACCTGACTGGCTTGACGAAGCCTATAGTGATTTCACGCAATTGTATGTTATAACCTTGTTAATAAGAGTCTCGGCATTTCCCTTCTATCCTGCCTTCCTCCCGACTCCCTCTGATTCCCTTCTACCTTCCTCCCTTTCCTGTCTGCATTCCTGGGCTCCTCCCCTCATTCTTCCATGTCTCCTCTCAATTATCTACAGCCCAACATTTTGTGATCTGGCATGAGGTCCACTCTACTGATGTATGTTGGAAGAGGATGAGGACCCCAGGTGCTCTTCATTGAGAACCACCACCCCCCCCCCCAGACCAAACACGGGCTGTGACTGTTGGCATTGTAGTGTGGTCAGGCAGTGTTTGCCAACACTGAAAGCACAGGGCTTGGTCAAGAAAGTAAATGCATGACTTTTTCTATTTATCAAAAACAACCAAACTGGAACAAAGAGATCAATAGATTTTCAGAAAAAAAAATCAGTCATTCACAAGTATATGAAATAAAGGTATTATTGTAAGGTTACTCTGAGAGCTGAATGCACAAGGCAAAACGGAAGAAAAATATTCAGTGCATTGTCTAGAATTTAATAAATGCTTGGTAAATGGTGTTATCATCATCATTATCGCATGCCTCATGCCTTACTTATTGTCCATATTGAAATTAGCAACATCTTAAGGTAGACACTATTTTAGTTAAGATCGTATTCAGATATTAGCTGGGCATTGTTTGGTGTATACTCATTCTAAGACAGCAGGAGAGGTATTATTCCAAAAGCATTTTAGGTGGGAACAGATTGGTCAAGGTTTATACTACCTCGGAGATTCCTGAAGGGACCATGCTATACTCATCAGCAGCTTAAGTGAAGGTTGGTCGTTAGGCTTCCTGTTGGTATGACACATTTGTGCTGGCAAAATATGTGTGAATATTTTTAATTGCCTGACAGTTGTTCTTCTTTTAAAAAATATCTTTAAGTGTTATGCCTTAATTTTTAAAAAAAAAACTCAAAAAAGAGAAAAATGATGTATTATCTAGCCCACCACTTTAAGACAACATCTCTCAGTAGCCTTGTGCATTTCATTTTGATTTGTACGCACTTTTTAGAGTCATAATAATGTGCATACACTATCATAGCATGGTGTCTCACATTCATAGATTGTGGTGATCGAGAGTGGATTTTGTCATCAGAATGTCTACGTTCAAAATTGCAGCCCTGTTGTGTATTAGCAATGCAATCTTTACAAGTCTTCTGACCTCCCCAAGACTCCACTTCTCCTTAGGTAAAAATGAAGGAATAGTAACAACAATGACAATGCATACCTCATTGTGAAAACTAAATTAGAGAATCCACGTAAGGTGCTTTCTGAAATGCCCGGAGCACAGAACTCAATAAACACTATGCATTCTAATGTTTGAGAGTCATCCCTAATCTTTTAGCCAGCTCTCAATGGTTGTTAATGTCTACTCATGCAATATCATAAATGATGTTATAGGTAGCAAAATTGTAGGTTCGCACCACCCTTCCTATCAGTGAATATATTTTTTCTTAGTTTGTTGCTGATGTGGTCATCAAAAGATAATGTCGTATTTCACATTGGTTACTATTACTCTTAGCTGTTTATGAAAATTCTTACTGCAAGTTAACTAAAGGAAATAATACCGTGCTTACGTATTTCTTCTCCATTCAAGCTTCCCTCCTCTATTCTTTCCCTACGGGCCAGCAACCTGTGCCCAGGACACCTTCAGGAAAGAACTGCAAGACGCAGGGGATTCTATGACATGGTTTTCTCCTGCTTGTTCACATCTCACACTGTCCCTGCCACACAGAAATCCCAAGACTCAAACTATTTCTACTCCCCTTCTTTTCTGTCGAAGCCCAAGTTACAAAAACAAACTGTAACTTTTCCCAATCTAAGTTGAATTTGCATTTTTTTGACTACTAATGAGGTGAACATTTTCCCATATGTTTGTTTACTAGTTGTATTTCCTCTTTGGTGAATTGTCTGTTCCTGTCCTATGCCTGGTACTTATGAATTTGTATGGGTTTTTCATTTTAATTGCAAAGTTATTAACCCTTTGTCAAATGGAGAGTGAAGTATTCTTTGTGAAATAAGGATTATTTTGTATTTACAAAATAATTTATTGATTTTTTAAGGTTACTTTTTAATCATTTATAAATTCAGAAGCTTCTATCAAAAAATCTAATTATTTATCTTATTCACTTTTTTCCTACCTTAACAATCGTTTGATTTTTTTTTTTCATCTTAACATTTTAATCCATCTGGAATTTAGTTTGGAATAACATGCAAGGTAAGGAATACATGGCATCTTCTGAATTTCTATTTATCATCCGCCACTTTTGATTAAGCCTTCTCTTCCCCATTGTACCTGTTTACAATGACTTTATTATACACGGCATTTTTACAAAAAGTAACAATTATTTCTGGGCTATTTATTCTTTTCCATTCAGCTGTCTATTTTTATACCAAAACCACAAATGTATTTATTATAAGTTTATAATGTGTTTTGCACTGGCAGTGGTATTGGTTTCCAATTTACCTTGATAATCTCGCCCTTTTACTCTTTCTACATGAATGCTACATTAGAAAAAGAAATGTTTTAAGTTTCCCCAAGAGCTCCTATTTCACTTACGTAAAACATAAAGAAATGTGGCAATTTTATTACACATATAAATAAATGAGGGTCAATCATCTCTTCTAGAATCACATTTTTTTAGCCTTAAAGATTTCAATAAAGTTTTTAGTATAACTTTTACTTATGGATAGATTACAGCTATATTTATAATTTTATTCACATATGATTTAGAGATTTCTTTTGAAGACTATCCTAGATTACTAATATCTTTTACTGATGTTTTGATTGTGATTTCTTCTTTTAATCATATTCCTAGCTTTATATTAAACACAATTATATTTTAAGTCCATATAAATCTTTGGGGATTATAAGTGTCCAGTATTTATACTCCATATTTGGTTTCATGTTACACTGGTTAATCAGAAATCCCCAAATAGTAATAAAAATTCATGATGGTAATGGTGATTGTTATCTTATTTCCAGGTTTAACCATTAAATAAATACTGGCTATTGGTTTTAAAGAGTGACTATCATGTTCAAGGAAAGTCTCCTACT
Organism: Panthera tigris; assembly: GCF_018350195.1. Taxonomy (NCBI): domain Eukaryota; kingdom Metazoa; phylum Chordata; class Mammalia; order Carnivora; family Felidae; genus Panthera; species Panthera tigris. Next base: position 67,709,701 of record NC_056667.1, read on the forward strand.
CTTTTTAGTGTTTTCATGAAGAATGTCCACGGACATTCCTTTTCAGCACCTTTTCACATAAACATATCATTTCCTTATAATGCATTAATTTGGTATCTCTATGAATAGATTTTATAATACTGAATCAGGCTTCCCCTCCTGAGACTAAACCTCACGTGGCTGTGGTAAATTATTTTTCACAACACTCCAATGATGGGCTTATAACCCAAGAATTTAAACAAATAATAATTATTGTATCAAACATTTCCCTAAAGTCCTGCTCTTATAACCCCACTTGCCTTCCTTTATCCACCAAATCGGTAATCCTATAAAAAAAAATGATTAAGCTTGTCTGGCCTGATTTGTGCTGAGGAAGGTCGTGCCCTTCATCGGTCATGACTCTTTTGTCCAACAGCGGTTTAGTTTTTCTCCCTTGATATTTGTTTCTATGTTTCACTAATTTTCGACATAAAAGAATTTTGTAGGTATTCTTCTCAAGCAATGGTCCAACTGAACCCTTCTGCGCTTTAATCTTCTAAGTCAGGCTCAGCATAGCATGGCATCCATGACATAGTCATCATTACATGGTACTTTCCCAGGGAGGTTATTCTGCTGTTCACCCTTCACTCTCAAACCAAATCACGTCAACATCCATTGTTACAATGCAGGTTTTGTTCTCTGCCTGATTAAAATTTAAAAATCGCCCAGATTCAACATATGGGATTTTTCATTATCCTATTATTATCAAAACTACTATTGCTATTTGAGTTTAAAACAATGGCAATCTGAGTGCCCATGAAGGTCTAACACACAATAGGGGTGGCTGTTGTGAGTTAACCACGTGTTAGTCATAGTATATACCTGATGACCCACGCACACCTAAGATAAAAAGGAACTGTTTTCAATCACAGGGCACTGGCTAGATTTTTCGCTTTTTAAAAAGCAACGTTAATGTCTATTCTCCTCCAGACAAGGGTTTGTCAAAGATGTACGACTTCTCTGATAGCAAAAGAAATGCAAATGATAGCTTTTATAAAAATCTAAAGGCTTTTATATTACTCAATCTTGATCAAGGCTTAGGAAAGCAGAGTGTGGACTGTTATGGGAGAGCAATGTGGCGTAGCATTTTCAAAGGGAAATTTAACAATGTGTATCAACACTAAAAATAAACCAAAAATTGTACAAACATTTTCAGTTACTCTTCTTCTGGGAATTTTTTTTCCATGAAAATTCTCATATAGATGTGCAAAGGTATAAGCCACAATGTATGCTATTGCTTTGTTTTTCATAGAATACAAGTAGAAACAATCTAAATACCCATCAGTTGGGAACTGGTAAGATAAATTAGGGTATACTTATACCATGGCATGTTATAGAGCCTTTAGAAATGAAAAAATCTGGGGTACTTGGGTGGTTCAGTCAGTTAAGCGACAGAGTCTTGATATCGGCTCTGTTCATGATCTCGCAGTCATGGTATCGAGCCCAGTGGGATCTCAAAGTCATGGGATTTTCTCCCTCCTTCTCTCTCTACCTCTCCCCCACTCATGTACTCTCTCTCTCTCAAAATAAATAAATAAACATTTTAAAAAAATGAAACAGAGGGTACCTGGGTGTTTCAGTTTGTGAAGCATCTGACTTCACCTCAGGTCACGATCTCACAGTTTGTGAGTTCAAGCCCCACATCGGGGTCTCAGCTGTCAGTGCAGAGCCTGCTTTGGATCCTCTGTCTCTCCCTCTCTCTGATCCTCCCCCCTTATTCTCTCTCTCTCTCTCTCTCTCTCTCTCTCTGTCTCAAAGATATAAACTTAAGTAAAATAAAATAAAATAAAATAAAACAATGATTTTTAAAAAATGAAAAAGACCTATATGTTGGGAAATATGTCTTTAAAAGTAGTTGTTGAGGTATAGCACAATCTCATATTCACAGAAAAAAGATGGATGTGTGTATGTGTGTGTGTCTGCACGTGTATGTACGTATGTATAAAAGAGTAGAAAGTTACCATAAAAATATTTAAGAGATTCTTAAAACTGGTGACCTGGCAAAAGAGAGTGGGCAGTTCTGAGAAGGTGGAGACGATTCTTTTATTTTGTCCCTCTTCATATTGTTTCTTTTTTTTTTTTTTAGCATTTTAAATTAATCTTTAAATAACGAATTATTTAGTGCACCTTTTGAGCTGTATAAAATAACAAGTTTATAACAGATGTGAAATCAGGAGGTACTATTTCCACCACTGTCACTATAATTCTATACGTGATGTATTTTTGAAGGTTTACTGACATGCGATCTGACACATTCAAATGTCTTCTGTATTATTCTGGTGGGGCTGTCATAACGAAATGCCACAGACTAGGTGGCTTAGACAACTCTATTTTCTCACAGTCCTGGAAGGTGGAAGTCCAAGAGCAAGGTAGCAGTGGGGCTCATTTCTGGTAAGACTTTCCCTGGCTTGCAGATGGTTGCCTTCTCACTGTGTCCTGAGTGTGGCAGGAAAAGAGAGATCTCTGGCGTCTTCTCGTTCTGATAAAAGCACTAGTCCTGCTGGAGTAAGGTCCTACCCAAATCACCTTATTTCAACTTAATGACCTCCTTTAAGGTCTTATCACTGAATTCAGTTACATCGAGGGTTAGGGCTTCAACGTATGAATTTGAGGGGGGACATAATTCCATCCATACACCTTCTGAATTTTTAAAACACTGTAAGTGACAATGTATCAATGACAACTAATATATTTGAAAATGTGGCTTAGGGGCACCTGGGTGGCTCAGTCAGTTAAGCCTCTGACTTCAGCTCAGGTCATGATCTCAGTTGGTGAGTTGGTGAGTTCGAGCCCCACATTGGACTTTGTGCTGACAACTCAGAGCCTGGAGCCTGCTTTGGATTCTGTGTCTCCCTCTCTCTTTGCCCCTCTCCCACGCATGTTCTCTCTCTCTCTCTCTCTCTCTCTCTCAAAAAATAAATAAACATTAAAAACATATTTAAAAAAAGAAAATGTGGTTTAAAAAGGCTATTTCATAATATACCTGGCAATAGATTAAGGTAAAAGAAATAGCCATGTTACCAATTTGACCCATTCACTTGAAGTGCAGGAGGTTTTACAAATAGTTTTCAGATGCATATTGTCTTCTCTACTGATTGCTAATGCTTATGAAATAATGATTTTATCTTCCTCCTATTACGTTAAGCACCATAACCCCATTGCTGCCCTAAGCTCCACAGTTGTCCAACAAGATATCAAGTTGTGGTTAGTTCCACACATGCTGCCTGCAGTCAGGTAGTCTTTGATAAATATATAAAAAGGGGACATAGTATTCCATTCCTTTGTTCTTCTGCTATACCTGAAGAGAATACTTAAATTTTATCAATACTATTTCCACATATTCTTTTATTATATGGCCATATAAAAGTGATGGTCCTATAAATTTATTTAAAACCCACTATTTTTCTTTAGTGAGATACAGCTTTGGGGGTTTGGGTGAGTACTGGAAAATCATAAAGCCATGTGAATATAAGCCTGGCATGAAAATACAGTTTTCAAACTGGCTTTATTTCCCCAAGTTGAAATATGTTCCAAAGGCTGCCTGAAACGAGAGCTAGAAAGATGTCATATGACTACATTTGTGAAATGTGAAAATTTATGAAAATCTGATCTATTCACAATAACTGGTTGATGTCAAGTACATTAAATCCAAGGGGAAAGGCAGATGAAGTGTCATACTAATGAGAAAGAATAAACACAAGACTGATTTAGGCAAGACATATAGAAATATTCCCTGATACGTAGAGCTATTAAACATTGTTTGGAGAGAATGACAAGGAAAAAGTCCTGAGATATTACTCAGTGAGTCTGGAATACCTGCCCCTAGAAGTAGAGAAAGTTATGGCGACCGTTTAAGACAAGTGGAAAATAAGCTAAGAATGGTGTTGATGCTGAAATATGGGCTTTGTGTAATTAATAACTGAAATAAAAACTAAAAAGTATCTGCAATATGTATATCAAGACAGTTCCCTGGGGGAGGGGGGGAACCTAAGGATATAATTCTACTTGTCTAATTTAAAATTGCCACTAAGTTAGTATAAAGATTTGCTCAGAAGCAAAAGGGAATGATCCCCAAAATAAGTGCTAAAGAAAATGAAAGGTCTTCAGAAACCAGAAAAATAAGTGTTAACTTGAAGTCTGAGACCACATAGCTCAGTGTGTTTCTATAATTGTCTGGTGTCCTTTAGGAACTTGTGGCTAATTACAAAAAAAAAAAAAAAAAAAAAAAAAAAGGCTCCAGAGCAATCTTAATTTGTTTTCTGTTTAAATAGCACAATCTATTAGGTTTCAATGTCTCTAACTTGAAAGAATTTTATTTCTTTTTCCTGAAAAAAGTCCTATTCTTTACCATAAAAAATGACAAGTACAAGGTCAAATTCAGAGGTAATCTAATGGCATGTCTGCCTATTCTTCTACCTAAATGAAATAAAACAGACACAGGCTCTTTTATAAAGGACCTAATAGAATAAACCTAGTAAGCAGGAAACCATTTCATTTAGCTTAGTTGATTTGGCCTTGGTTTTAAAGGTGACTAGCAGTCCTTGGTGTGTGGGAAGGTGGTAATTGAACTGGGTTTTTGCTGGCCTCCATCATGCCTTCTCTCACAGTATTTTCCATAATTGTAGAATATTTTGTTCACCAATATTTTTCTAAAATAATTCAAAATCATAGACGAGCAGATTATACTAAAACATGTCTATTGTAAAGCTAAACTTTAAAAAAAAATAGGGAAAATAAATTAAGAAAATGTTCAGGGCCAGCTGAGTGGCTCAGTCAGTTAATAATCCGACTTCAGTTCAGGTCATGATCTCATGGTTGTGAGTTCAAGCCCCTCACAGGGCTCTGTGCTGACAGCGTGGAGCCCACTTCAGATCCTCTGTCTCCCTGTCTCTGCCCTTTCTCCACTCAGAGAAGTGTGTTCCCTCCTTCTCAAAAATAAATATTTAAAATAACAATGATAATAATAATTAAGTAAATTTTTTTCATACATAAATGCTTCATCATACAAAGTCTTTTTATTTTTCTATGATAACAGCAAAGGTAATTTGCATTTATTTTGTGTTTTCCAAATAAGGTGCTATTTCACATGCTTTAAATACTTCTTTAATTCCTTGTACAATCATATGAGCCACTACTAACATTATTCTCTTTCAATGGCAGAAGAGGAACCTAAGCTTGGAGAGGCTGAGTGACTTGGCCTAAGTCATATGACGGAAAAGGCAGTCTAGCCTGAAAGCCTTCAGTCTTAAGGATAAATCAGTTCATTTATCTAAAGTTACTTGTTCACTAACTGCTATATTCCAGGCACTGTGCTTTTGGAGTCTGCAGTTTCACGATGATGTAGGTGGTATGCCTTTCTTTCTATGTATCCTGTCTGGGAATAGAGGCTGTTTCAAGCCTGTGGATTAGTATCTTTCTTTCTTCAAAATTCTCAGCCCCTTTTCTCTCCAAATAAGGCCTGCTATCCGTTCAGCTGCCCTCTCGGAGTCTAACGTATCCTGGAACCCTTCAGCCCATGCCCTCCATCGTTGCCTTTTCCTCTGCATTTCCCATCTTTTGATTTCTCGATGCTTTGTTCTGAATAATTTTCTGGATCTACATCATCGGGGTTTTATGTCTTGTTAAATCTATCCATTGGATTTTGGTCTTGGTTTTTGAAGTTTTCTCTTCTAAAAAAATTTAAGGTGACACTCTTTTCAAATCTTTTATGTCACTTTCCATAGTTCCTATTCCCTGCAGCTGTTCTCCGACTTGCCTTTAACTTCCTCAATTGTGGCAATTGTTGAGTCTCTCTGACTTACAATTCCAGTGTCTGAAGTCTATAGACCTGTCCCTTCCGATTGATGTTTCTCCTGGTATCTACTCAGAGTGCCTTGTTTCCTGGTGTATTTAGTCATGGGGATTCTCTGAGGTCTAGCATGGAGGTGCCTTCCTCCAGACGAATATGTTGATTTCTTCCAGATATATAGAGGCACTAATTGTTTGGAACTATCTCAAATCAAAGACTCATAGATTGAAGATTTCCGGACCACCCAAGCCATGCATAGTGCAGGCTGCAAATCTATAAAAATAATCACAACAAGTTCTCTAAGACAGGTTATTTTTCTCTTTCCATTTCTTGCTTGTTCAGTGATATGCCAAATCAATCCTCACTGCAATCCTTTAGGAGCAGAAGATGGAAATGTAGGGACATTGCTATTGCAGGATTCCTTGTCCTTTGTGGACTGGGACCCTATGGGGCCTCAGCTCAGCATAAGTAAAATGTCCTTTTGCACTCCCTTACTGGGAGACCCTCAAAGAGTCTGCCAAAACTATAGCTCTTATTTGACGCAATATAAAAATATCCTTGGAGCACAGGCAACTTAAACACTCCATGTTTTACTTGCTTTTCTATATCCCCATGTTTTCTTCAATTCTGTCCTATAGACCTTATCTTGTCACCTCTTAGATGCTTTTGGGCAAATCTTCCTTTTTTTTGTTTTTTTGTTTATTTATTTTGAGAGAGAGAGAGCACAAGCAGGGGAGGGACAGACAGAGGGAGACAGAATCCCAAGCAGGCTCCGCACTGTGGGCACAGTGCCCAACACAGGGCCCGATCTCACGAACTGTGAGATCATGACCTAAGCTGAAACCAAGTGTCAGACACTTAACTGACTGAGTCACCCAGGCGCTCCTCAGCAAACCTTTTTTAATACAGATTGTTTTCAGCAAGATTTCTCTGAATAATGTCACCATTCAACATTCAACAACATAGACATTGTTGAAAAGAGAAGCCCTATAAATAACGGGACAAGGTCTTTTTCTTTTTCTTTTTTTTTTTTAACATTTATTTATTTTTGAGACAGAGAGAGACAGAGCATGAACGGGGGAGGGTCAGAGAGAGAGGGAGACACAGAATCTGAAACGGGCTCCAGGCTCTGAGCAGTCAGCACAGAGCCCGATGCGGGGCTCGAACTCACGGACCGTGAGATCGTGACCTGAGCCGAAGTCGGCCGCTTAACCGACTGAGCCACCCAGGCTCCCCAAGGTCTTTTGCTTAATAGAGGTTGTACTCTAGTCAAAGAATTGTACCAAGAAGATATAAAAAGGCAAATCAAGTGATCCTGAGTTATGATAAGAAGTATGAAGATAATAACACAATGAATTGATATAGATAATCATGGAGGGGTGCAGAGAAGGGGATATTGTATACATGCTTACTGCTTTTCTTAAATTCAAGGGAACTTGGAAAAGCAACGATAATCTAGAAAGGAATTTAAGATTTTATGGAAGTTACAATTAAATTAAATGCCTTGTCGGGTGTCCCGGTGGCTCAGTTGGTTAAGTGTCCAACTCTTGATGTCAGCTCAGGTCTTGACCTCAGGGTTGTAAGTCCAAGCATACCCAGCATGGAGTCTACTTTTTCATTAAAAAAAATAAAAAATATATATGAATTAAAAGTAATTAATTACCCAATTAAATGCCTTGTAATGAATGACTTAGGCAAAGTATGATTTAGAGTATAATAGTAAGAGGCCTGGATTGGCAATGAGGCTTCAGGGATTGAGCCATGCGTCATTTACCTCCTTAATAATGATCTTGAAGAAGTCACCTAACCTATCAGTATAATTCAACCCCTAATTAACTGCACAGTGTTTGGTTGTCTATAAATGCAAGGCACTCTGCTTGGTGCTGGATGGAGATGGCCATAGAAAGTGAATGTGAAGGTGGGCAAAGCATGGTTCCTATACCTTCTGCAATATGAAGCTAATATAAACCTTTAAAATAAAACAGCCTGTTATGTATACAATTTCACGTCTGCTAATCTGATTTCAAATCTCCGTAGTTTGACCTTGAGCCAACCAGACGATCTGGTCGTGTGGATTGAGGTGGCGGTTTTCACACTGGGCTTCCTGGAACCTTAAGTGTTCTGTGGATTCTCCCTCCCACCTGTGCACCTCTCACTCGCACCTGAGGCTGCCCACAAGTTGGGAGGAGGGAAGTTCCGAAGCTTCGTTCTGAAATCCACACAAGAGTCTGCTTTATCCATTCTAATACTGGGCTTTTCTGTACTATTTCCTGAGCATGAACAAAGAACGGTGCGGCTAGCAAACATTTGAAAACCTGCTGGTTTGTTTGTTTATTGATTTTTTTGTTGTTGAAAAAGGTAAAAGAGTTATAAGAACTGTGTAAGGCCAGTTTTCATTTTGGTGATGAAAGAACTAAGGGGGAATTGAAGAATTATCACAAAGGGTTTCCACATGCAGGCATGTCCCAAACATCAGCCATTGGCAGAACATATAGGTCTAAAGCTAAAGGGGAATAAATCTATACATCTATACATGTAAGTCAACAGATAGATAGATAAATACAATAGTGAAAGAAATACTACATGCATAGATATGCTATTTTAAGTTTTAAAAATACAAGTAATTCATGATCATGAGGAGAAAATTCAAATAGCATAAGTTAAAATGTGAAAAGTAAATGCCCCTTTCCTATCACACTCATTTCAACGTATCCTCTATGCTTCCAGAAACTGTCCATACTCTTCCCCACAGACTTGTGCAGTTTTTCATACACACTGAAATCATACTGTACATTCCAGGCTGCAATTTGATGTTCTCTCTTAATATACCTTAGACATTTTTCTGTATCAGGACATATTGATCTACCACCTTCTTTTTTAGTACTGTGAAGTATTTCACTGCGTGAGTGTAGCATAATTTATTTAACCAGTCCGCTATGGACGGACGTTTATTATGTTTTTATAACCTATCTTCAGTTGCCTTGCTATTACAAAGATACTGCGGCAAATACCCCTTATGCCACCAGCTCTGAATACATGTGGGAGCTGCTTTGGATGCTAGGTCATGTATTTTCTCAATCAAGAGATAATTCAAATACAAATACTCATGAAAATTTTTGACGCTTAAAGGAAATCTTCATGCGCAAATCATTTGCTAACTACTGAGTTAGAAATTCATTTTGAGCTTTGGTTTAGCATATGCTGTTGTGAAGTATAACAGGCAATCAAGTTTGTTAACAAATGAGATAAATGAATGCCCTTATCTGGGACTGGCCGAAATCGATTCATTGATGCAGCAAACTCATTTTTTGAGCACTTATTCTGTGCCCGGAATTGGTGATACACGAATCAGAGATGGCCCCGTGCTTGTAGCACTTGTGGGAGAGACGGTGGTGTTAACATAAATTGCGGGACAAGGTAGCAAGTGTTGTCCGAAGAGCTGCCCTGTGATTTTGCTCTTTTAATGTGAACGCTGAAAATGATGAACTAGAGCCGCTGCTCTCTCTACCCATGTATGCGGTCACTCTTCAGGCATTTTCAGTAGCTGCTCAATGTTCTCTGTAAAAGAGAGCAACAAAACAAACCGGGAATCTGGCAAACACGCTTCAGTTTTCGTGTACTTCGCAATCACTTCCTGTCTGTGGCTCCCATATTTTCTCCTCTAAAATAAAGGAGGGATTTATCTATCTACTCTTACCTCTCTAGCAAGTCCTCTGCTCCTGTATGTATCTTTATATGCCCTTTGAACGCTGCAGAACTTTATCCTTGCAGAAGTCTGTCTATGGTAAATTCAGCCTAATGCTTGACAATGTAGCCTTCACCCTCTATCCAAACCTATGACACAGCATATGCTACGTAGCGTCTTTTCTCTGATCAGAAGGTGCCTGTTTGGATTCCTTTTGTAGAAAGAAGAAATAGACACCTCCTAGGAATAAGTATTTTACTGTGGTCAGCGAGGCTTTGGCATGCATCTCAAATAACAACAATAATAATATAAACAATAACAGCTACCATTTATTAAATCCTTACCACTGCGATACTGCTTTACATACTGTACTAAGCACTCTGTCATCTTACTTGATTTTCATAGCATCATTTCCTCTAATGTACTCATGAGAAGCATGAGGCAAGGAAAACCAGGTAACTCACGAAGTCATGTAACACGCAAACTGCAGAGCCAAGATTTAAAGCCAGGTCTGTCTATTCCCTGTGCATACTTTCAACTACTACACAATACCTCCACAATGAAAGGTTTTTTTCAAATCTGGATGATATTGATATTTCTAAATCATGTGTAAAAGCGCTAAATGCAGACTTCTCACCCTTCACCCCAACCCACCTCCATGCAAAAAAAGCAACATTTCCTGGGTTTAAGCAGACACTTCTTGCCTGGATGCAATGAATAGAAATAAAGTTTACATTAGGAGCAAAGTTTTGAATATACTTGAGATATTTAAGTTTTATACCTACCTTCCCATGTTACTTTGTTGCCTAAAGGTCTTTATGGATACTAAAGTCTCACCTATTTTTACCAGTTTCTACTAAATTATGCTGGAAGAGCAAGCTAATGCTAACAAAGAAGCTAGCTTGACAGATAAAGCCCCAAGGAAGCAAAAAAAAAAAAATTATCTACATTAGAGTAGTATTAGCCTAATCCCACATCCCAAAATACCATACTTGGATTAACCAATCTCTCTTAGATAAGCAGGATATAAATTAGCAATGGAAGACTTGGCCCAACCTCTCTGCTGGAAGCATATTATTAAGAGACCATGCCCAATAGCATTAGGGAGAAATGTGTTTGACTACAATCTTGAAATCCAGTGGGAAAGAGTGCCAACTGGCACAGTTTCCTTTATTAGTTCAGCCTCTCTTGCTTATATAACATAGTGAGGATAAAACTTTATGTTTCATAAAGTCAGTCATCTAGTATAGACCATACCTATCACAGACTTAGAAAATCTTTTGCAAAATGTTGCTCTAGTATAATCTATCTCATCTGATTGATTCACAACGTTTTTCTGAAAAGGGACAAGTGTAACTTTTTGTGCCCCATCCAACCAAATCACGCTTCAATAAAATTGCTTTCCTCTTTCATTGTTTGTACACATTTTTTTGATTGTCTGATAACATCTGCACATGGGAGTGTAAATTTCAACATTGTTGATGTTTCCAAATAGTTATAAGTTCCAGCTGTTAGTCCTTTTCTCTCCAGCCGAGATCTAACATTACAAAGGAAAAGGGGAAGAAAAAAATATATATATAACTAGTTCCCTAGCCTCTCATTACAGAAGAGATAAATTGTATGGTAAAAATTTTATTAGCAATTATATTTTTAACAAATCAAAAATTCTCAGCAAGCAGTATGTAAATATTCCCAGTTGTCTCTATCATTTTGAGGTGGGGAGATCAGTGATTAAAACCTGGGGATGCAGAAAGTTCAGATAAAACACAGAATTGCATGCCCCAGAAAAATCATTGCACATATGTAGAATTTCATAAAAGGTATTCTCTTGAAGTTCAAGAACACTGATAAAGTAAGCACCGATCATTTTATAGGTGAGGGCCTTGATAATTAACCAGTTCCTGTCCCTATTGCTCTCCAAGTGACATCTATTCCAACTTAACTTTGGCAAGAAAAAAAGACTCTACAAGTTGCTACTCCCTGTTTTAATGTAGCAGGGAAGATGAAACACCAATGAGAGGCCTATGTGATTTCAAAGGTAGGGAGGCAATGTATTACCACCTCCATCATGTAAAATCCCTTACACGATCACCTGACCAAAGCTTCCTGTTGAGGAGGACTGTGCCGAATGGACACATGAGGATAACAATCTACTTCATAAAATAGATATGCGTCAATCAACCAATTAATAATTGAATACCTTTTATGCTATGCCACTATCCTGCTCATTTGAGAGTGTTTATAGAAAGGGAGTGCTTGGTTTTCCAGAATTTTTTTTTTTAATCAACTTCAGGAAACTTCTTAGTCATCCATGAAGTAATTAAGCGGCATCATTTTCAGCTACCTGCTTGAACTCACTGTGCATTAGTGGATTGCCTATTTAGGGAAATAAAACCCACATAATTATGTCCCATTTTTAACTTTTAAATTTAAAATAAAGTAAGTGCAAATATACATTATGCTTAAATCCCTAGAAACATCCTCCCCTTAAAGGTAATCGCTCACCCAACCATAGAGAAGAAATAATATGATAACCAGGCTTTCTCTCTAAAGGATTAGAAGCAGATTTTTTTTTTCCTCACAATTCCAAGAGTAGTAAACTGAACGGATATGAATTGGCAACAAAAGACTTGATAGATGACATGGTTTCTTTGAAAACATGGTTCCTCTGTAACCAAATTAGTTTATCTTTCTTCATTCTCAAATACCAGTGAAATCTGGCCTCTTTTCTTGACTAAACGAGAAGATAATTATCTCCCTATACCATAAGGTTATGATAGGATTCTCACTGTTTTCTTAGCCTGGTGCTTTTCCCATTGAGTATGTCATCCACAAACAGACTACACAGTGTCTTTGGGAAATTGAGGTCAGGAGGGAATATGCCACTCTGCCTGCCAGGCTCCCTAGTATGTTATTTCACCTGCTGGGTACAGAAACTTCTCTACAGAGTTCAACAAAGAAAGTGCTTCCCTGATTAATCACATACAGGTTCCTGCACCCAGGGGTCACTGGGTGATGATTCCTTGATACATAGCAAGAGAATCCACCATATAAAGCTGATATTACTGCTGCCATCAACCCTTCTGGTATACATTGTTCCAACCTGTAGGTTCTAGCCACAGCCAGCTTGTGTTAATAAGATTACAGAAAGGGACTCAGCTCGAAATTGCAAAAAATCCTGGGAAAACTTTAAAAATTCCCTATCCTCCTCTGGAACAAAAGAACTCATGTTTTTCCTCTTGGCAGATCTTGTTTTCTCGATTTTCTTCTTTTTCCTTAGTACTCTCTTTCCATATATACTGCCTAAAACAACCATGAAATGGTTTTGTTCACCGAGCGTTCTTATTCACACGGTTTCCACCAGCTCATGGATATGCAACCAGTCTTTATCTGAACTGCTCACCACCACCACCGCCCCAAACAGCCTTGTCAGAGGCCAGTGACTTCTGTTTACTCATTTGGCGAATGGTTACTGAGCACTTATCCCATTCTACACTGGATATTATTCTCGGTACCAGAGATAAAAGAATAAGCAAACCAGAAATAATTCTTGCACTCATGGGACTCTCAATGGAGTGGAGAAGACATTCATTTCTCAATCATTTTTTTTTTTTTTAATGTGTGACAAAGTGGTGCCTGGGTGTCTCAGTCAGTTGAGCATCCACTCAGGTCATGATCTCGAGGTGCGTGAGTTTGAGCCCTCCCTTGGGCTCTGCCCTGCCAGCATGCACCCTGCTCAGGATTCTTCCTCTCTCCCTGCCCCTCCCAATAGTCGTGATTGCTATGCTCGCACTCTCTCTGTCTCTCTCAAAATAAATAAATAAAAACTTCTTAAAAAATCACAAAAATGTGTGATAAAAATTGTATAAAACTTGTATAAAAATGAAAGGTTCATGCAGTTGAGAGACCCTCTAACCAACAGGTATAATCTACTGAGGAATCTAGGAAGATGTTCTTGATGAGACAACCTTGGTAACAAGCAATTAATTCCAGAATAGCAACAATAAAACAATAAAACAGCTACTGGAATTTGCATGACACTTTTCTTTAAGATAATACCTCCAGTTCCCATATCAAAAGTAGTGTTTTGTCAAAGAATTCAGTAAGCCTATACTCTTAGAAAGGAAAAATAATAGTTACCAGGAAAAGAAAACACATTTACATGCATATTTGCAGTTTATGTGTTTCTATATTTTGGTCATTATCTACCTCTCCTTTGTAAAATGTCAGAGATTGTACACAGAGAAAGTCAGTGTCTTGGTTTTTATCAAAAGATCTGATGGTTATATCTTGTTTGTAGTTAAAAGTTCATGGATAGACCTCATGCCCTATTAGCTTGCCCTACCGCACAGGGAAGCTCCTGGCCCCTGGAATCAAAAGTACAGAATACTGACCCCTTCTCCACCACCTACTAGTTTTCAGGCAAATTACATCAGTTTGAGGGACCTCAGCTGTCAATGCTTTAAAAGGAAAATAATGTGGTTTTTTCATCAAAGAGTTTATGTGAGAATTAAATGAGAATACGTTTTAATAAACATTTGGATGGTGGGTTAGTATGCCTCAAACACAGTTCCAAGAACTTTCCCAGTATTTATTCAATTCCTTCTCATAACATACCAATAAGGAAGGTCCTATTAGGACATGTTATCACATTTACCTGTGACCTGGCCAAGGTCATACAACTAGCAAAAGGCAAGGCTCACCATCAAACCCAGAACTTACTCTCCTCACCATTCACACAGAGGCTCTGAATACACTAAAACACTGAGTGAAAGTGCTTTATGTGTATTCACATGAAAAATGTGAATTACTGTTTTTTTTTGCTGGCAATCTACATATCCATGTTCTCATGAGTAGTCATTCCAACTTTGCCCAGACTACTCCTATGCTCTAAATGCAGATTAGACTTCCTCTTCCTTTTCTTTCACTTCCCACCCTTATTCTTCCAACAAAATTATCATTCTCTTTCTCTCTTCTTCCCTCTCATGTGCACTCTCATGAATCCCTTTAATGCACAGATATGTGACCTCTCCTTATTTTTAATCATATTATAATAGACTAATAAACAAGCCAAGAGGACTATAAAATATTTGCCGACGTGTATAATACCTGAATTGAATGTAAACAAGGCTTATTTAGCAAAGATTCTAAAAGCCCATGATTACATTCTAAGACAACTTTTCAGATGCTCAGTGGTGTTGAGATTTCAAAACCTGCTCTCATCGCTCATTGTCTTCTCAACATAGAAATTCTTAGGTTAGTTTATGCCACAGAGCACAAAAATTTCACCGAAATTTGTGATGGTTCAGTAACAAGCCTACCGGTGTTAAGAGTATTTTCTGAGGAATGCCCCGTCAGGGGGAAGCAGGGGAGGCATGCTCAAAATTAGATTTCATTGCCATATTATCACTTATGCAACACCACAAGAAAATTGGAAGAATGAAGTCTTCTTTCAGTGTTTGCCGATGACTGTGTGCGAACTTAAAGTTGGATGAACTATTCTGGACAGGACAAAACCCAGACTTAAGTCTCCTTCCATGCATTTGGGGAACTATTTGGAATATTGAAATATACTATTTCATACCTTGAGCAAAATGCATCACATTGTCAAAATAATAATAGAGACTATTTTCCTAAGGCGTTTTGCAACTTTCCAATATGTTAAAAATCAGTTGGGCAATCTCCTCACCTCCCCCAAAAATGTCATTGTGGAATCACGACTATGGCATGTAAGGGGATTGTTCTTATATATAACACTTTTATTTCATTTCCTTTTAAAATCCAATAAAATGTTATCTCCTCATGAAAAGTTATAAAATTTTAGTCCTCTTGAAAAAGATTATAATTAATCTGAGGTTTCAGACACATATTTAATCTATTAGTAGAAAAATGTTCTACCTCTACTGTAATTATGTTGAAAAAGTTTGAGAGGAGCTTTTAAAAAAATCTTTACCCATGCATTAAACAATTTTGAATATTGCTCTTTTAGTGAGAACAGACCAAGAGGAAGTACACTCTTAGCTGCAGTATAAAAGATTGAGGCTAGTGAGAGAAATGGCCTCTGGTAGTTTTTACATCACGGAATTTTTTTATCGGTGGAAATCACAGACCCTCTGTGTTAAGGGCTTCACAATAGAATTTTCACCTTTCAAATACAATTTAGCTTTCACACTGTTTTGAGATAAGACGTGAACTGAGTGACATCTTAGCATCTTTTGATCCCTCACCTTGAAGAACTGCTCGGGACCATAATAGCACCAATCTTGAGTAGAGAAGTGGAACCGATTTTGCTAAAACATCTGAAACACACTCTTCCTAAATAGTAACACCTGGTCATGCAGAAAGTCCCAAGGAGTCTTTGTTCCCAGGAGATTCCCCAACCCAGTTTTCTGCTACTGGAGAGGCTTCAGTCACACGGCTCCGGTCAGAGAAGAGCAGCCATGGGTCCAGTCTCTGGGCTGTTCTTTAAATAGCACTGCTTCTCTGACTCTCCTCACGCTCAAGTTTTGGCTACAATGCAATTCCAACTATTCCTATCGATATTTTTCTGTTAATTAAAAATAACAAACGGCATTGTTGTCTGAGAGGAGTTATGCTCTCCATGGTAGATGCCACCAGAGCCTGAAAATCACTGACTTTGGGGAAAGCAGAACTCTGTGCCCCAATCAGCAACATCTGCGATATGAAAGGGGACTCCAGAGGTTAAAACCAATTTAAGCTTGTCAGTCTCTAGGCAAATGCCGCAGAATCTTCAGAAACAGCTTGTGACGAGGGCGTGTTGAATGGAAATAAGCTCAATCAACCTTCCGGTTTGGATCATTGAGAACGCTGGGATTTTTTTAAAATTGTATTTATTTATTATTGTTTTGTCGTGTTTGGGGTTTGGTTACATTTGGCTTAAGCTCTTTATTCCTCGTCTGGTGTTACTTGAAGAAATGTGCGTTTCTGTGAGACATAGTTCCCCCCGTTTCCAGAAATCTTCATGGAAGAGAAGTTCATTGCTACCATCTGCACTTGGTTTAGGAGAGCTTTGATTAATAAGGACCACCCTATTGTTCATTTGTTTGACATGTGGAAATATTTGTAATCTGTTCCCGGTGAGAGAGATTTCAGCAAGGACCTGGCTTGACTTTCAAACCCACGTTGCCAATGAAAACCAGCCTCCTGAATCCAGAGGTCAGTGGGGAACAAGCAAAGGTGTTTTATCCTCCCATCACCCCCTCCTGCAAACACCAACACCTGTTAGAAGTGAGGTTGAAACGATCCTGTTGGAACTCCGGGACAGAGACCCAATTCCAACCTGAAAGAGGCTCTGATGTGTGGTGTATAATGAGAGCTGGAGACTGCCCACTGCTACACATCATTATCATTCAGATCATGAAAGAGAATGAAATGGTTCAAGCAGATAACAGCTGTTTTTATTCTGCTTTTCAAAGATTCTCTTAAACAACCTGATCTCATTGCTTTTATTTAAGGGTGAACACCCAATTGTAAACATAGGAGAGATGCATTCTCATGATGTCAGTAATAAAAGCATGTATAAAGCAGCATGTGTATTCTGGAAAGCTAACTAACCATTAAAGCCAAGAAACATAGTCTGGCACAAATCTTATTATGTGTCCAAGAGGACTTGATGGTATGCACATAAGAAAATGTAATGAAACAGCGGGAAGGAGAAAAGAAGGGAGGGGTTAGGAGGCAGAGGGTTGGGGGTGCGCACTTTTGTATCTGTGAGATGTTAGCAAAATTAGAGAAAGGCAAAGCTGCCAAGATCATCTGAGAAAAGGGTTAGCATAGCAAGTAGAAATGCAAGCAATTCGGTTTCTATTTCACTGTATATTGTATTACAGAATCACCTCTTTGCATTTTTTATCTATTAGTTATAGACAATGAGGCAGTTACACAAGCACACACAGGAAAAAGGAAGAGGCCCAGTTTTCCTTTTATCAGGAGCTCAGATCTCATTTGGGGCAACGTACGTCTATTGTGCTTATAATTGCTCTGATGATTATGATAAGGATTCAGAGCAACTTGCTTGAGGAATTCAGCATCACACATCTTTCATCAGAATTTCATGAAAATAAAAGTGTGTGCAAGGGAATTTTGAAGGGGTAAACCTTATAAAAGGGTTTATGAAAACCTTTCTTTTAGAAACCTTATAAAATTGATATTCGTGATAATTTTTCATTTTTGTAAAAATATAGCAAGAAAATAGGCAATCTCTCCTAGATGCACTGTAGGATGACAATGCTTATTTTTAAATGTTTTCTTCTTATTTCAGTATAATAGGTGGCGTCGTTTGCGAAATGGGTCGTATGTGTTAATTACAGTAGAAATAGATCATCCCTTTACTATACTTGGTAATAAAAATGTTTGTGTCTGAGAGAAGCATGTGTATGTATACACATACAAAGTTTACACCTAAGGTTGGTTTATGACCCACATAAATTATAACATTAGACCAAAAGATGAGTTCAACAAGCAGTGTAAAATTGGAATCTGCTATTCATATGCTTAGACTTGTGTTTTAAAAAAAAAAAAAAAGTAGAAAGCATTAAAAGTGTCAGCTCGGTAGATTTGCTGCGAAAAAATTCTTGTTCACCTGTGCATAAAATACAACCGCCCCCAAGGGTGTGCAGTTTTACAAAGGCAAATTAATCTTTTATCTGCCCAATGTTCAAACTACAATATATTTCAAAATTGAACAATATAAACTACTAAATGTGAGTGTTTTAGATAGTTCTGCCAAAGAAAAACCACAATGCATAGTTTGGGATCCTAAATTATAGCTGGATTTTCTGCTCTCAGATGTTGATTAGTTTATGTGGGAAGGGGCCAATGAAATAAAGTAGCAATATCTGGAACCACCGTGTGACTTTCTATTTCTTTGTATCAAATAGGAAATAATGTGGCAAACACTGTTTTGAAAAGGCTTTTCCAGCTCAGTTAGGAACAGTGTTCAGATTTAAGTGCAAAATTTTTTCATCAGGGTGAAAAATGCTGATTCCACGGGCTTGTGTTAAAACAGTAGAGCACACATGCACACGCACAAGCACAAATGCACACAAGTGATCATTCCTAATGACTTAAATTGATATGAAAATATTCTATTTATTATTGACTGTGGCATGTTAGTTTTCCAGGTTGTGAGTTATCTGCGTTCCAAACTCCTTTTCTTTTTCTTTCCTCGTAAGCACCTGGGTAGGGTCATTCTGCTCACTGGTGTATCCACTACCAAAATGCAAGTGCAAATCAAAGGACACTATAAAGAAGACACCCATCACCCTGGAGAGGAACACAAAAAGCATGCAGATTTATATTGATTAGCAGCTCTAGGTCTCTGATGAATAAATGGTTTTCAACAATAACACCAAAGTAAGGATTTTGAATCTGCAAATATATCCTGAAACACAGAAGCTGCGTAGGTTAGGCAGCGAGGGAAGGCCAAGGGTAGAGCTCTGGAATTCAGAGGAGTGTTTCTATTTATGGCACGTTAGATAGTCACATGGCTATGAAACATGAATTTGGATGCCAAATGAATAACAAGTTTGAAGGCTGAGTGCCAAGTGACTTTAAACATCTGTGAAGTGAAAATATCCCTGAACCAAGGCATGCTACTGTATCACAAACAATTACTGTTACTGATCATTTTTCTGCTTTAGATAAAGTGCATCTCTTTTGGTGGGAGCAGGTACTAAAGGCTTTGTGAACTGTAATTAATCAAATCGCAAATGGACCCAACGCCCTCGCCCCCCTGCCCCCCCGCGCGGACGCGTGTACACACACACACACACACACACACACACTTTTTTGGTAAATCCATACAAACGAGCTCACAACTTCTTAATATCTCAAAGAAAAAAACTGGTGATTTGTTACCAAGGAAGATACATTTCACCTTCCCACTTCTCCAAGATTCATTGTAACGCAGAATCAGGTGGAGCAGGGAGATACCTTGAAAATCTGCTCCTTTACCCCTGCTTTTGGTATATTAATGACTACAAGATGTTGAACGCTTATTTGAGCAGTTAGAAGAACCGCTTCCCAAAAGGAAAAAGAAGTGGGAACAGACCCAGAGGAGCAATAAGTTAGTGGACAGGTCTCAAGAGCTCTCAACATCAGCACGTTACAGAGTTTAGTAACAAAACTGAGACTATTCCATGATCTCTCCATCAACGTCAGCTCTAACATTTTCTTTCATTATGACTTTTAGAACATAACTTCTCTTTCATAAACTTCAAGTATTTTTCTGACATCGTAATTTATTGCACGATGCTAAAAAATTAGCATTCCGCCATTGCCTTTTTTGTCCTGCTCGTGAAATGCTTTAGAGAACCACAAAGAGGGGGAAATGCGTATGTGAAGCCATGCATTAAATGTAGGTTCCTCTTTAAAGGATGGGGTAGAACAGAAATGTCCTGCTTCCAAAATGCTTATTTTGATTTTGAAGAGCCCTCTTGCCTAGGTGCTGTTCTTTTCTTCGTTTACTTTTCTTTCAATTGTCTCGCTTTTCGCCACACATCCCTGATGCAGATTAGCACAGGCCTCCAAGCCCCAGGCATCAAAGGAATTAGGTCAGACCCAGAAGAAATCAGGTTGCAGGCAAGAAAAAAAAATTTAATAAAATAGAAGCTATGCCAGCCTGGTACTTCTGTATTCCTTCAGGCAGACTAAGGAGCCCTGGCCTTAGATGTGACAGTATTCAGTAATAGGGATGCGGGGAGAAAAGCAGAAAAGATGTTTGAGAGACCAAAGATTTTAACAGTATTAGCAACATGATGATATGCTGAATTTATTTAAAGCTAGTCTGTCTATGCTGCTTGGGCAGGGTGGGTTCTCAGCCTAAAAACAATATTAGCAACTAAAGATAATTCCAGGGAAAATCTAGTGTGATATCTGCTTGCCTAGCACTTAGATTTTGGAAGGAAAAAAAAAGCTGTTTTGTACTTGTATTATACCTGAGATTAGTGGTCTCCTAAAGCATATAGTATCTGTCTCCAAGAAAAGTCAGTTTATGTTAGCATGTTTAATGCTTCTTTATATGATCGGGTTTTGGGTTATGCTAAGGACAAAAGAAGAGAGAGAGAGATTTTATTAGATGTCCACGCTCAGTTCATTCTCCAGATGACCATTTTAGGTGCCATTATTACTGCCTCTGAAGTGATTGGAGGAGTAATTCGAATTCAACCTATCACATTATCCAAGGGCATTCTATGAATAGCTGCAACCCAGAGCAAGTTCTGGCAAAGCTGCAAGGCAGCCTATCAAAGTCAGCAATAGCATTCAAGAGTGTTTTCCAGAGTTAGCGAATGCAGATGAGAATATTTATATGTGATCTCTCAAACTATAGAAAGTATTTTGGGAAAGATATTTTTCACAATCCTTAGATTAGCCATTATGTATTTTCTAAGCATTTTAAAGGGGGTTTGGGAACGATGAAAGAAATCTTTGGGTGATGCTAGCCACATTTGCACGTTATCCCATTTAATCCTCCCAGGAGCCCCTGAGGAAGATCTTAGTGTCTTTAGAATCTCCTCCTATGATAAGAAATTGAGACACAAGCATTAAGCAACTTGCCCAAGACCTTAGAAGGTAGCAGGGACAAAATTTGAACTCAGGGCATCTGAATGAAGCTTTACTGGTGTCTCCACCTTGCTGCAAGCAGTTTTAAGTTTTAAAAAAGGCAAGATCTCTTTGGGTTTCTGAATGTAGTAAATCTCAGCTTGGAGAGCTTGTGAGAGCTCTCAGACGTACGTTAAAGAGATTTAAAAAAACGGTTATTGTCAGTACTCTTATTATCAGTAAGATAATTTTAAGAAAGGAAAAATATTATCCTAACTAGCATATCCTGAGATATTATTTAAAGAGAGATATATGTGTTTTTCTTGCATAAAATAATATAATACTCACTATAAGGGATATCGTATTATTCCCAATTTGAAGAAAGAGAAATTGAGTCAGCGAGATGTTGAGTAATTTCCCCCAGGTTATCAGCTAGAAAGGAGAAGTGCCAGGATTTAGGCCAGGGAAGCCTGGTTCTAGAGACAGTATATTTAACCTCCAGCTCCCCAGGTCATTGTTAACTGATTCATTATATCACATCGTATGTAAAGGAGTGGGGTTTTATTAAATGATTATGTTGTGAATATAAATGAATACCAATTATTAAGGACATGTTTTACATATGCATGGCTTTTGTCTAGAACTACCTTTTCTCTTCATTATCTACCTAATTCTTCTTACTTATCTTTTAAAATCCAGCTTTAACGTTAGCCTTCTGGGATTCATCAGTGTGCTTTACAAGCCCTTCTGTCCTCACAGGAGGGCTGTAATGGCATCTTTTACATTGTGCAGTATTGCTGTACTTAACTTTTTCTCCAACTGGACTCTAAGCCTCTTGAGGGAAGAAGGAACTCCATCTTTTATGACTTTATATCACTAGTAATAGTGCTTGTCATGTGGCAGGTGCCCCAAATAACTTGGGTTGATGAATGAATAAAAAAATAAAATGATGTGTAAATACTTTGTTGGAATAGATGATTGGATGCAAGATGGATGATGGATGGAAATATAAAAGAATAACTGCCATATACATGCAGGAAATACATGCATCAGTCCAATGTATGTGCCAACTTTATGTTTTTTTAATTTTCATTTATTTTTGAGAGAGAGAGAGAGATAGACAGAGTGTGAGTGGGGGAGGGGCAGAGAGAGAGGGAGACACAGAATCCGAAGCAGGCTCCAGGCTCTGAGCTGTCAGCACAGAGCCTGATACGGGGCTCGAACTCACAAGCTGTGAGATCATGACCTGAGCTGAAGTCGGATGCTTAACCAACTGAGCCACCCAGGAACCCCCCAACTTTAGATGAACAGAAATTCTTGGACATACTTCTTTAAAAAGAAACAATATTTAATGGACTCATTTTCCTACCTTATCTTTAAATACCATTCTTTCTTCCATTGCTGCCTTTTAATAGCCATTAATTATGATTCATCAAATTAGTGGTAAATTTGCTCTTGGAAAATTTCTCTACTTGTTTGCAATATGTGTATCTAAGCTTTTAAGCTTGATCTCATTCCTCTTAAGTCAGACATCCTAGATGCCTTTGGATAGAGATACTGCATCATATTCTCTGGCTCCCTAGCTGAAGCCCTCCATTTCTTTCCATCATTTGCCTGGCAGGTGCTACTTGGAGATTTGGCCTCTGTTACACCCTCCTAGATGTTAGCAATGAAAATAGCAAGAAATCCTAAACCTACTGCCAAGTGTGAATCTTCTACTTCAGAACAGATTTTTCATCCTGGTCCTAACAAGGAATAAACCACATAATATTTCCAATATTTTAATATGATGCCATTCCAAATGGCAGATTATATTTACCTACCTGTCAGAGCAAGAATAAAAAGAATGTTTTCTTCATTAATAACCATAAATTGTAAGAAAACATTAATTTCACCTAAAAAACCCACAGAAATTTCAGGCTACCGTCATGGGTGCCTCTATGATACCATTTATGAATATAATACTCTGTTAAGAATGCAATTACCAGAGAAACATTTCTCCATGAAGGATTTGGGGTTGTTTATAACCAGAGAAATATTATCCACCGCTTTGAGAGTTGCTTTGGACAATTACTAGTCAAAGCTTAAAGATATAAAGGCATGTAAAGATTGGCCTTTTACTTGAAGTCAATAGTTCACTGATTTTTGTCAAGAAAAAGAGTTCACTGGATTTCCTTTTACACTATCAAACAGCTTCTCATTTTTGATCTGATAGACTAATTATTTTCCACAGTGGTATAATTTATCCCTTTAATTATTTCTTCAGATATTGATAGAGAGCCCACCCTTTGTCAGGCACTACAGTGTAATGTATTTTCTGACTAGTGATTAAATATCTTGTTTCTCTCTCACTGTGTTTTTGCCCTCAATGACCTAGTGTTTATGACTACACAAACCAGCCTGTCAAAATCTACAAACGAAATAACATGGGGGGCAAAATATACATGTGTGCCAGTTTATTTTAATTAATAGTAATAGCAGCCTCCCGGCTTACATAATGTTAAACTCTTAGAGATTTAAGTCAGCTAAAGAATAGATAAATTCAAATTGTTGTCGGTTGCTACCGAAAGGCAAAAAGGGAAACTGGAATCTTGCCATTTTCTGGTTATGTAAATTAGAAAGTATGCAAAATCTCCATTCAATTCTTGTTTTAGCCAAATACTTGTTTGTAAAATTGAGGCACTACCACAGTATGGGAGTTGTGTGTGTGTGTGTGTGTGTGTGTGTGTGTATGTATATTATATATCTGTATTTTTTTAATTTTTTAACTATGATACTGTATTCATAGAAGTATACCTAAACCTATACGGGATGCAAACGACAAGGAAACTGAGCCACTAAGTATAAAAAGTTTGTCCAAGTGGCCTGAAAAACCAATGGATTCATATACAAAAGTCATCGCAATTTTTAAAGTTCACCAACATAATCTCTTAAACCAAATTAAAAATTACAAGTTGGAAAATATTTGTGGGTTATCAAAACATTCTTTATGTCTGGCCTGCTCTGTGCTGACTCATAGTCTTGCAAGTCTCATGGGATGCTTCTTTAACACATTTCACCTTTCTTTCTTCGGTTTGTAGGGTAGAAAGAGTCCCTTTAACTCCTGAAGACAGTAAATCACAGTTTGTGTGGTGGTTCTCAGAAGACACTTAAAGAACTGAATTGGATGCTCTCCATAGCACCCTTGCCAAAAGAGTTCGGAAATGACTTCCAGCTTCCCACAGTAATAAAATGGCACTGTTTGGCATCTTTAAGGTAATAAAAGTGAATTTTTTCCATTCTAGTAAATGAGAAGAGAGGCCTGGTTGTTTTAAAAACTGATTAAAATTCATGTGTTTTCCTCAAATTATAGAGCATGATATGAGCACACTTACACGTGAACTTCAGACCACCTCAGAGCATTATTATATCCAGCTCTCTGAGGGAAACAGGATGTGCTAGTGGGTCAGTGGAAGGGAGCCTGGGAAGGACCCATCAGGTGCTGTGAATACTGAGGCCATCATTCAATAGGTGGCACTCTTCCCTCTGAGTCAGTGGTGAATGAATTCGAAGCGTGCTCTTTGGAGGATGTTATTTTGCTTGAAGGAAACATTGTGGAAGTTTGTAAGTGTTTCTGGCACTGTTAAACAGCTGCTGAGTCTAATCGCAGACTCTGGCTGTATTTTGGTGATGGGAAAAGCTCTAGAAAACAGGTTTCGTGTCTTTAAGAAAGCGGCTTATGCAAGGCATTATCGTCATTTGTATACAAGACGTTTTTGAAATTCAGTTTCACTCTCTTCACCTTTCAAAGGAAAATCTTTTGTCATTCCTATTTGACTCATAGGGTCTAGGAGGAAGTTTGATCATCTTCCATTTCCCATCTGGTTATTCATAAGGCACCTGCACGTCTGTGATTTCTCCTAGACTACACAATGTTACCGACTGACAACAAACATTTTATAAAGGAAGGCCACCTTTCAGAAGAGGCACCTGAACATTAGAAGCTTGTCAGCCAAAGGCACGGGATATAGCTTTCTATCCTTCTTCCTTATTTCAACTGTACCAGAAGCCGAAATTATAATTGCGCTAGCCAGAAAAGAGAAGATTGATACTTTTTACATGTAGTCCAACCCACATTTGTCTTTGTTTAATATGCTGCAATTAGAAGGCTATTACAAACAAATTAGTAGTATCACGGAAGAAATTTTAATGACTTACTGATTTCAATTATTGCCAAATACCTTCATCTAACCGTCCCATTCTTAATTGAGAGATGCCAGTGTGTGTATTTATATAATCTCTTTGTTAAAATTATGCAATGGTGGCCTCAGTAGTTAGGGGCTAGTCCATTAGTCAGGTAGACAAAACTCTTACAGAGGTTAAACAGATTATTACAAAAGTAGCAGGATATAGACACACCCAGCTTAACAATAGTGGGGAAGGAGGTGTCCCCAACAAAGATATGATAAGAGGAAGGGGAAACATCACTGCAACTCTTAACGATGGTCTGTAAACACTTGAGTTCATGTTTATTAAGCCCGTGACAGCTCACTTCAACAAAGACAGAATTAGATGTACATGCTAATGCCTTTTGCTCACAAATACTCCCAGTGAGTCTGACCCAAATCAGAGCATCCGACTTCAGTGGGTAGCCATCTGTGATGAAAAGGGGAATGTTTCCTTCTGGACGAGCCCTGAAACACCAGTGGAGACAGTGTTCCTGCAGCTAGTCCTTGATTTTCACCTTCAAGTACGTATTTACCTACTAAATGATGTGGTCTCCAAACAGACTCATCAAAGAGGTTTAAGAAAGAAAAGTGTAGTCCCTGATACACGGCTAATCATCCACAAAATATGACCCAACATGTTTATAGACCTATACTTGCCCTTATTCCTTTGTAATGTGATTTAGCCATTCCTCTCAATCTTCGAGCAATGTGCTTTTCATGGCCATGGAACATATTTAACTATGAACAGAGAAGTCAACCAGTAAGTATTTACTGAATGAATAGGTAAATGAATAAACACATTAAACTGAATTTCTCATTTTTCTCATTGCTAAAGTGGAGGTAATCTTACTTCTAGTAACTATGTAAGGGCAAGAACATTCATGTTCTTGATTTTTTCAAGTGTAATAAATTTATCCCTAAATACAGAAACTGTACAGTGCTACCCTAAACAACCTTCCTGCTTAACAGTATTAAAAGTTAAAAAAAATAATAGCAAATTCAACATCTCTTACACTAGCAGGAACTTTCTAAAGAGTTTATAATTACACTTGAGTTTGTCCCCTTGTCTCCCCCTTGTTACCTTTTCTAGAACTTAAATTATTTATCTTCTACATTCCAAATATTATTATATATTTGTTGTAGATAAAACAATCACTTTCCTTCAAACATTTCTAATTGTGATTTTTAAATCTAACGTGTATAATTTGTATCCACTGTGTAAAATTCCATTTATCCATTCATTTCACATATGTCAGTTGAGTGTCTACCATATGTAAGATAACCTGCCAAAATTCAAGGATGCAACAGAAAATATTCAACTTCTCTTTATTCCTTGTGTTTCAGATGTCACCTAATGCCACTGGTTTACTTTGATTTGGCCAGGGATCGTAAGTGATCATACAGGCTAAAGCTGGGCCTTTACGAGAGTGGTTCTGAAAGTTGTCCATACTTAGGAAGCATCTGTGACTATGTATGTAGTAAAACAGGCTCTGAATTTCATTCCCCTGGAATCAGGCTCAGTAGATTTGGCACAGAGCCCAGAAATCTGTGGCATTTCTAACAAGCTTCTCAGGTAATTCTCAGGCAAGTGGTCTTCAGAACATGCATTGAGAATCACTGTTTTACAAATTAAAGAGATTTTTTTTTTCTTTTCATGCCATGCTTCATTCTAGGTACAACACACATCTTCTTTTCCTTCCTCATTATATGCTTCCTATAAAACATGATTTAAATGTTCCTGAATGGTGCTTTATAATTACAGAAAAATCTGTTGTGACCCACGAGGACTACTACAGTATTTTTCATCCTTCTAAAATGGATAGGGATTAATGAGGAGTATTAAATGCGATTTTTTTTAAAAAGTCACATTTTGATATGAAAAATACTTTAACTACCATGGTTCAACTCTAAGTTAGTAATTCGTTATGATGAAAATTATGGATTTTTAATCATTAACTTTGACTATCATTTTACAAAATAATTTTCACAAGTTTCCACTAGGTGCTTTTCTTTTATGCTTTCTTTTGTAATTTTCCCTTAAAATATCCCATTGGGTCCTAATATGAATTTTTCCTCAGTCCCTTGGAAGCAAGTGAGAGAAGTAAGATCTATTCTGCTTCCTATGTCAATAATACCTTACCTCGAACTCTTTGAATGGATTATTTCTCTCCATTAAGCCCTTCAGTAATATGGCAATGTCATAGGTTGTGAACACAATGACATTATTTAAGGTCAGAATAGATAGAAAAATCTGTGACTAGCCTCTACTTCTTGTATTAGGGTCTACCATTCTCCTTTAGAAATGTTGGCTTATTATTTCATAATTTGAGTTCCAGACATGGTTTTCTTGCTACTAAGGTTGATAGGTCATTTCTTTAAGAAAGTTGGATATATTTCTAACCTTTTCTAATTTGAATATTGTCATTGCGTGATCTGGTGACATTTTTATTTTTTTCACTTAAATTTAATTAACTTACAGTGTTGTATTAATTTCAGGTGTACAATAGTGATTCACTAATTCTGTACATCACTCAGGGCTCATCAGGACAAGTGCACTCCTTAATCCCCATCACCTATTTCACTCATCCCCCCACACACCTCACCTCCAGTAACTATCAGTTTGTTCCCTATAGTTCAGAGTGTGTTCTTTTGTTTGTCTTCCTTGCGACTTTCTTTTTAGATAAATCAATAATCCCCAAGCTGCCTTAGGAGATTTCAGTTGCTATTAGCCCTAAGGACAACCTCCAGTCAAGTGTGGCACCATTTAGACACTTGGTTTGCATAACAGTACCACATTTACTTTTATTTTTCCTTCCCTTTAAAAAAAAAATCTTTTTTAAGAGGCTCACTTGGAAACAGGTCATAGTAGACCATTTTCAAATGTTCAGTTTCTTTAAGTGCTCTAAGCACATTCACTTGAATAATCCAGCTCACTAAAGACCGAAATCTATTCTAGCTATTTGTGAAAACATAGTGCCCAACACCTACCTGTCCAACAAAGACGTTAGGGCTAATCAAAATAAAATGAACCATAATAGCTCCCCCTCCAAAATGAAATAAAAAATGGATTTTTATTTTGAACATTTAAAAGACTAAATAAATTTGAAACGCTGCTTTAAAATATATATTTCCACATGATAATATGCCCTTGGGCCTGGAAACAATTATAATAAAATTTTGTGGGGAAAACCCCCCACTGTTTTTGTGGTGGCATTTCTGCCATGGTTCCAATTAGAATTCCTATAAATCTTGGAATTGAGCAAATAGGGAAATAAAAATCTCATAAAATACCTGTCTGTATTCAAGCTGAAAAAAATGAATTTGGATAGGATTCCAAATCAAACTTTCTAACTTGTTGAAGTTGATGTTATACCTGTTTTTCAATCTGTGGCAATCTGTGGCAACTTAACTAAACAGTTCCAAGTTAAAATAGAATGTAGACTTTGATCTTTCCTTTTTAAATGAAATCATGATAATTTTGGCTCAATTACCTACACTAATGTAACCATTTCCCCACATGGGGTTCTGTTAGAAGCTACAAATAAAAAACAATTGAAAGGTTTTCTCCACAAATAATAGCAAGGCTGAGAATCCAGGAATCCAATGCACTGTGGACCAGTGACAGACCACGCAATGGAACTCAGCCTCAAAATGGACAAAGGAAGGGGCACCTGGGTGGCTCAGTCAGTTAAGTGTCTGACTCTTGGTTTCAGCTCAGGTCAGGATCTGATGGTTTTGAGTTCAAGTCCCACACCAGGCTCTGTGCACGGAGGCTGCTTGGGATTCTGTCTCTCTCTTTGCCCCTCCCCCGCTCACTCTGTCTCTCTCCCAACATAAATAAATAAACTTAAAAAAAATGGACAAAAGAACTTTTTATCAACAACTTTACAACGATAAAATGTAAAGTAGAACACATTTACACTTTTGACTGTTTCCTTTTCAGCAACCTCATACAGAAAGTTTTCTTTATCTTTTTAAATGTCATAACTGCATAATTGTAAATGCTATGCAAATTATCTATTACTAGCTGAACAAAAATTCCAAAATACTAAGCATCATCAAACTTTAGAAAATACATAAATATCTGTAGGACAGTATTTTCAAATGATGCATAGAGGTAAATACAAATGCCTTTTGAATCATAGGCAACGCTTTAAAAAAATCTTAAAGTAGGAAAATCCCTTGAGGAGAGGCCTGACTCCCTTTATGAATGAAAAATGTTGCCATGAGGTAGAGGGGATCCATCTGGTGGTTTTAGTCCATCTTATCCCATCAGAGAGGACACCACTAAAGTATGTTTCTCACAGTGAAAATATCTCATGGTGAAGGTTGACCTACCTTCACTGTCTTTTAGAAATGTGTTATTGGAAAAGGAAAAGTATTCTAGGTCTACCATAAGCAGTCAAGAAATTAGATATAGTCATAAGTAGGCGACAGCTTTTGTCTGGTAGGCTTGTAATTGTAACGAAAGCTCAGAGTTCTTTTCTTTTCTTGTAAATCCTAATTTACAGATGCAGAATTATATAAAAACAAGGAAAGAAAAACAGAAAGGCAAAAAAAAAAAAAAAAAAGAGGGGGGGAGCAAACTAGCCTATAATCTACTTCTTATAATCACTTACCAATAATGCCAAAGTGAAAACAGATTATTAAATTAGATAATGCTTTGGATAGGAAAAATGTATTTAAAGCACTCTATTTGAAAACATTAGTACCATAATTCTCATCAACATATTATTATCCTTCCTCCAGAAGACTTCAATATCATTAGATGTCTATCTCTTACACTTTAGTGTTTATGAAGGCTTTTTTTGTTTGTTTGTATTTATCTATCTGTCATCTATCAACAACCCATCCAACTTAGTGGAGGCCAGATGGGTCCAGTAGCTAAAACTACAGAAGAAGCTCTCCTAGGTTGTTTGTTGGGAAGTTCAATATTATTGCATCCCTAATAGCAGCTGCTTCTGTTTGAACTCAGGGTTATGGAAGATGAACTACATTAAATGGTAAATCATTAAATATCAGCTGAGTAAAAGCACTGTGGTGCGGTCCCTGCTTCAATCACCAGCCTCTGCCTTCTTACGTGAAAAGTCGCTCTTCACAATCACACAGTGGAACACTGACAGAAGGCCAAGGCTGAAACCACACAAAAAACCGCAAATGGCATCTTTTGGGTTTTCAGTCGGCGAGGAAATGATCATGAGCAAATATTCAGCCATGGAGCTGAAGCACAACATTGCATTTCACACAGCTATAAAATATTTAGGAATGCATAATCCCTTTAGAGCCTCATTTTCTTCTCCTCTTATGTGTTTATTCTCCAGGAAAAGAAAAACAACTGTTTAAATTATGTCCACCTAATACCTTAGATTTACTGCAAAGCCTACAATTTGCTGGTTTCCTTTTACTATTGATCCTCTTTTTACTTATGGGGATGTGAACATCACAACCAGAGATACTCATACTTATTCGAAACTAACACCGTACAATAATGGATGCCATAAAGTAAGGTTGCGGGACTGTTACAAAAATTAGACCCTTCTCACCCACCTGAATGCGGCGGCAGAATAATCTCCAATGGCAATTATAGCTGTAACATCCCATTCCCTGCGTGGCTCAGCTTCCTAGCAGGACACTCACTACTACAAGCCGTGTCACAAGACAATGGTCTTTCTTTATCTTTATGCTGCATGTGCTTTCATGGCGCTTTGCTCCACCATGGGTTTGTCTTCTCCGCATAAATGTTGGGGCTATCACTCCAGTGTCAGACCAGATGCCAGTGTCGTGGCAAGATACTGGAGGTAACCACAGAGCATCCTCAGCTACATATTCTTCTCACCTCCCCTGAATATACAGTCTGCCAATCAGTTTTACGATATGCTTATTTGGCAAATGTATCCTGTCCTGTCGTTGCCACACTCATCTCTGCTGGAAACATATTACTTTCTATAGAAGGTAGAAAGAGGGTCTCTAAAATGCCCTTAGTAGTTACACGTGCAGACTCATTTCACTCAACAGATGAAAGGAAGAATTTTCTTTTCATTTCTATAAAAAGATGTCATAAAATTATTTTTATACCAGTTATAAAACAAATGAAATGTTGAGGAAAAAATTGTTCACTAACACCCTGAAACTTTAAAAGGATACACATTTTTATATCCATGAAACTTCTTTTTTTTTTGTAGGAACTGTATTATTTTATACATTAGAAAGGCGTATTTCATTGTAAAAAATCTATCTTTTCATTGCTGTATTAATGAGCACCTACCTCCGGTAAAAATATCATGGAATATCTCATATGCACAATGTCACATTTTGTTTAGGAAAGAAACAATTATACTCTTGTAACAAATTATAAGGCCTGGAAGGTCCTCTTATTGTGTGACCTTAGGAGAATATTTATCAGCTGTTTGTCACCATTTTCTTGTTAGAATAGTGGCAATAATAATGCCAACCTCACGCACGTGTGAAAATAAAATAATGGAATAAGTGCTTGTCATAATACCTGGCACATATTAAACTCTTAGAATAAGTGAAATGTGTTTTTTGTTCCAAAGCATATGTAATGTGTCTCAAAACTTTACTAGGTAGTTTACCACGTTTCCTACAGTTTCTGCCCGTTCCCTACTCTGCTGTGCATTTACTAAAAAGACTCCTTTTTATAGCTTCTCATGCCACATGTTTTATCCACTGGAAATCTTTCAGAGACCAACCGGTGAGACCAACTTGCAAATATATTAACGGAAAACACACATGGCATGTGGCTGGCTACCTCTTCTGGGACATAAATAGACAAACAGAAAATGTCACTGATGTCACAGTGTCATGTTTTCGAAGAAATATAAATCTTCATGAACTGCTAGACATGATTTTGCTAACACGAAAAAGAAAAGACAACAATTTTGACAAAATTAAACTTAACCCTATAGGACCTGGTTATCCTCATGTTAGCTGCCTTTAAGATGTTATTGGCCTACACCCATATTCAGGTCAAACTCAAGATAACCGAGTATTATTTAGCAGCATTGGAGAGGGATTGAGGGGGAGGCAGGCATATCCAGGACATCATCTAGAGGACAGAAGCAGGACATATCCTTATTATTCAATACTGTCTTGTCATCGTGTTAAAATATATCCATCCAGACAACCCAGAATGTTCATTGGGCAGAAATGAGGCCCTAGAACCTGTAAGGGTTTGTGTACCTGAGAGCAAGGCACACGAGTGAGTCACAATTTATAATGGAATTCATAACTCAGATTCTGGATGCTGAATAATCTAGCACAACTACAAGAATTGTTCAGTGCAGTGTTTTGAAATTTTGTCAATCAACTTCCTCTTATTTTCTTATCCCCATAATAATGCTATGCACATATATGTGCTGTGTGAATAACGAAGACAGAAGTGTAAGTATTTCATGACAAAATGCTACCTGAAATGTAAAAAGAAATCACTTAATTAATTCTTAAACCACTTAGACTAATTTCATCAGAGATTACGTCATTCAACAAGTCACGTCATTACGGAAGCCAAGGTTAAATTGCTCTTTCTAAAAAAATAGAAAGCCAATCTTTAAAGAGCTTTACAAAAATGAAAGAACTGATTGATCTCGCCTCGCTCTCCTCCTGAAAGAAAAGTGATCTATCTATCTACCAATGTATCCGGCTCTCTGTATAGTTACTCGCTCTTATCTGTACTGGTTACAAAGTTTCCAAGGACAGTACATTTTAGGATGCTAGTGCACATTTCATTTCATAAGGACACCTCAATTTCTTTTCATTTTTGGAGAAGATGAATTTTGTCACTGAGCAGTCCAGGCCCACGTTGCTTAAAAGGAGTCAGTTTCACACCAGCATTTACGGAAAGCCCAAGCTTGGGTGTCAGAGAGCATCCAAGAAGCGATGAAGCATCACTCGCAACTGCCATCTGTTGAGCGTTTTCCCGACAGCTGTATCTCTTGACCATCACAAATATAGATAATCGCAAGAGGCATGAAGGAAGTGCCCAGCAGTCAGACACAGAGGAAAATTCCATGTTCATCTGTGAAACAACACTGCTTTTAATTGCCCCATAATGATTTTCTAACAGACACAATGGTATGTAGTGTAGTCTTAGAGTTGATTTAAAGCACACAATAAACCACAGTGCAGCTGAAAAACCAACTGAGACTTCTTAGTGCCAGGAAGGTTTTCGTCCTACATGAACACTTAAGAGCATTTTCACCAGCTACTCTGTCCACAATCCACTTTTACCAAAAATAATTGCCTCTCTTGTGGTGCCGGGGCAGTTTTGAAAAGTAAATGAACATTTTTATTTCAAATATCAGCGAAGCAAAGTTCTGGTTTTATTTTTAATCTTTGAGATATATAATCCTAAAATAAGTTCACTGGCCGGGTGATGGCCCCAATCTTGCTTTCCTGATTTTTTAAAAAAAAACGTTTAATGTTTTTATTCTTATCCTTCAGTGTAAAGGTCCAATTATCTTCAGTCTTTGCTTCTTACAAGACATTCTCTGACACAGCGGTTGAGGTGGTATTGAGAAGGTGGAATTGGCTGGTGAAGACATTCAAATCCTTGATTTCTTAATGGGGGCAATTAATAACAACACTAGAAGCTACCATTATTTGAGGCCCCACTATGGGGCAGAATTCCTCTGAGGACTTCATAGGCTTGAACTTGAAAGATTCCAGTCAAAACGTCACTTTATGCGAAAGTCTAATACTCTGTTTCTGGGAATTCGGTTGTCAGAATATGATGGATTAATCAACAGAGGCTTTCTAAATCCCCTGCTCCATCCCATTCCATAACATGGAAGAAAGAGAGACATGGAGAGAAAGACAGAGAGAATGAAGGGAACTCCAAAAGATCAACACGTTTCCACTTTCCATTAATCCCATCATTATTATAATAAGCAATATATGTTAACGCTATCACATCTCTACACAACACCAACACACATGCACACACACACTCACGTTATGTACTCTACACTCTCATCTCTTTCACCAATTGCCGGATCCCACTTACTTGTATATCATCGTGTTACTACCTGTTACTGCTACTCAGGAGTGTGGCACCAAGAGCAGATATTGTACACAAATTAAAAAAAAAAAAAAAAAGAATCTGTGCAAAACTTGCATTAGGTGCATTTGGACTCGTTATCTATTTTTCGGGGGGGGGGGGAATCTGTGTGCCAAAATTGTAAGGGTTAAATTGTACTGTAAGGCTAACGCTTAGCTTGAAAGATAACTTTGTTCTGACACTGAAGGTCAAAAGATAACAACCTTGCTTTTACTCTCGTAAATCATACTTCATACTCTTGTGAATCAGGCTTTACCAATGAAGGAAACAAAACCTCAAAAAGAGCATCAGAGACAAGGTCAAGGAGATCCACTGGTTGAAACTTAGCAATAGAAAGTCTAAAATAATCACCTCATTCGATAACTGTTTCTGACTCATCTGGCAACTGTTTCTCTGTTGTGTTCCCAGATAATGATAAAACGATGTGATCGGCTTTAAAAACTCTGTACCCCAGCTGTTTAGGGCCACACTCTTTTCAAGAGTGTTGGTCCCTATCGGTCGGCCTTGCCTTTCAGCGTCACTGGCAACGAGTGCGCAGAGGTCCAAGTTCAAACCTGCAATAAACGACCCTTGCCGCTTGGCTTTGACTTATGACTCTGGTGGTCTTTTGTGGGAGGTTTCAGAACTTCGGGCATAACAAAAATGAGCCCCACATGCCCTTAAGCGATATTTTTCAAAAAAAAAAAAATCTGAGCCACCTACCCAGGATCCCAGAAGGCACGGAAACTTAGAAAATACACTTTTGAAGCCTTCTATCTATATTTGTGAATTCTCCATAATGCATTCCAAAAGCAGCTTTTTCTACAATGACCCACTATTCTTGGTAGTAAGGCCTGTCCCTGAACCTGACTTCCAGGTTCCACTGCTTCATGGTGAATAATGGTGAGAGATAACAGCTAAATGCACTGTCACCTGGATGCTACTGTTGCTTCTTCTTCTTCTTTTTTTTTAAATCCCACAGATATTTACACTCTAATAGTCTCTGGGTGTTGGTAAACATTCTCTTGTTTAAAAAAAAAAATTGTATGCATAATCCAAGAGGTGCTCAGGAGCCATGACTAAACAATATAATTTAGGGAAGAAGAGGGTATAAATACAGCCTAAATCTGCTTAAAGAATGTTCCTTATCCCTAAATCAGTAGCAGAACATGGTCTCAGCCTACCATCAGTTTGTCGCCTGTCCTAAGAACAGCCCTCACTCCTGCTTTTCAAATCATTTGCAGTAAAGAACGCATTCATCAAATGTGTACTTCTTCAGCTGCGCCCTAGTCTATGCCTAAAGCACCCTTCGATCTCTTTCTTGAAACAACGGTTTCCACACACCAACTGGTGCAAGCACTGCAGACATGTTTTCTAATATGAGAAATATAAGGACTGTGAAATTATACCCACATATAAATGGGACAAATAACTACTGAGTGTCTCACAGGTGTCAGGCAGTGTTTTGGGAAGTGGAGAAAAAGAGGTGAACAAATGATTTGAAGCCTATGACCTGGGGTATTTTATATTGTTAACGGGAGAGATCGCTAATAGGCAACCAGTATATGGCCAGGTAGTGAAAAATGCTAGACAAAAATGGAAAGCAAAGCGATGAAACAGAGAGGAATGCAAGTCGGGAGGAGGGCTTGTCTGCGCGGGGTCTGGGGAGAGGGGCTTTAAACAGTGTGGTTAGAGAAGCCCTCCTCTTGTGGTTCCATTTGAGTGGAGAGCTCCGTCAATGTCCCAGGGAATAGATTTCCAGGCAGAGGAAAGGCTGGTGCGAAGGCAAGAAGGTGGGAAGGGGCTTGGCATGTTTCAAGAACTGGCTGTTTCTGAAGGCTTTTGTGGCATGTTGGTGTAAAAGCTGCCAAGGCTTCATTCTTGTCAAGGAGGTCTCGCATTTATTCTACGATGATGGCTTTCCTCCTTCCTCCCACCCCCCACTGATGTTAACACGTCCTTTCTTTAAAGAAGTGATGTAAGATTTCAATGTTGGTTGGGCATTGTTGTTTTGTTTTCTTTTGTTTTTAATAGCCTAACTTGGCAATATCAAATGTTGGCAACCTTATGTTATTCTCTTTTTCTTGCCTTCCCCCAAACTGATTCATGAAATACAAAACTCTGTTAAGCTCTGGCTTAAGACGACATGACTTAAAGCGCCAAATCCCCCCCCTCCCCCCACGCCGTGTCCATGGAAAACTCCATCTTAACGGGCTCCTTAGTGTTTGTTGTATTTAACTAATATTCGTACTTACTTCTTATTTTCCAGGCTTATTCTGAAAGAAAAAGAAACATTCAAAAATTCACAATGTGTATGTTTGGTTTATTTTAGTTTGTTTTTAACATGAAAAAGCGGTAGTAACATTTATGCCCGATTCTTTCATAAAACAGCATGTCAGCAGAACAGGTACGGGAGATGGGGCCCTCCCAAGATCTTTGATTGTCTGACATCAAAATTAAATGGGGGTGTTCAGAACATCTGGGCCTCTCCTCCTACTCCATCCCCCCCGGCCAGGATTTCCAAGGGATACCCATGTTTGTTTTGTGATTGTGTTTTGGGGGTAAGGTGGAGAGTTTGGAACCACTTTTCCACCCCCTCTTTTTTCTTTAAAGGGAAAAGAGAAAACCAGATATTTTCAAGGGAAATGACTAGTAGTGGCCAGTATAACAAAGAAACCCCGCTAAGCCTAACCACAACCTGACAGAATGAAAAGTGATTCCACAGCTGCCACTCACCACAAATCCCCACGAAACATGCCAGGAAATCAGCTGAAAGCAGTAGAGAGACTGCTTCTCAGGGGCCACAAACATGACCCCCGGAGAATCTTCTGGTCCCATTCAAATTCAAAGTTGCAAAGGGCGGTGGGGGTGGAAGCGGGAGACAGAGACTTAGCAGCCCTGTGATCACTTTCAGGGTGATGATGGAACTGATTTAAAATGCAAAACCGAGTTCCATTGTAAGCACGGACACACACTGGAAGCTGAAGGGAAGTGGGATTTCATTTAGTGATTTTCAATTTTAGGATTGAAATGGGGGTAGAAAGATCCACGCTATTTATTTTTCCAGAACTGAGATCGCCTCTTCTTTGTGCAGGATAAATGAACATGGGCTGATCTATTACTTCTTTGGGTTTCCATGCTAATAAGGCATACTTCCCACAGAATCTGACAGAAAGGATGAATACCTTGCCCTGCCAATGGTTAATTTGTAGTGGCATGTGTCTTTCTTGAATGTTCATGAAGTTTTCTAATTCATCAGCACACAATTGGGCTTTTTTTCCTCCCTTTGCACAGAATGAAATGCCGAGAGGGCAAGAGGTTGAGGGTGTTGTATTATCCCTCGGCCAATGTATTTACTGCCCCAAAAGTTATTGCTAATTTTTGTCTACCTCAGGAACAAAATTGTTCTTCGGCAAATAATTTAGTACTGACCACACTTTAAAATGTTTATTACTGTCGAATCTGTCACAGATTGCATCAAGCCACAGAGATGCTAATCTATCTCATGTATTTGAAACTCCTCTGGGAAACATATATTCGGGCTTACTGCTGAGTGAACATGACTGTTAGGATTATAGAGACCATACAGAGTGAAGAAAAGCAGCATAGCTTTTCTGACTGGAAAGTAAACAATAGGGTGATTGTCGGCTTACACATTGGGGCCAATAGCCCTACTGCTGAGGAGCTCTATGTAAAAACCAAGATCAGCAAGCAGTCTTGATGTTTTCTTCTTGGAGTTGGATGTTGTCAAGGATTCAGATGCGCCACCCCAGTGAGTATGCAGGAAACAAAACAGGATATTCTTGTTTAAGGACTGCTTTCTGTAATTATGTTGATTTTTTATGCAACACTTGAACTTTTAAAAACTCAAGGATGCATGAGAAGTACTCCAGAGGAGAATAAATGATTGGGATTTTGTCTTGAGTGAAACGTTATCTTGTGTTCTTAACAAAATTAACTTGTTTGTATTTGTGAGTGGGTCTGTGAATTAAGTATACTTAGACTATGCCTGGTTTGTCTCCCCACCTCACGCACCCCCCACCCCCACCATTTTCAAACAGGAGGTCAAGTTGTCTTTGGAACATCATATTTCCTGCTTGGAAAAGGCACTGGATTGTATAATAGTCTGACAGGAAAGTATCAAGAGCACCAGGAGTTTCCCCTGGAAGGCTCGAGGTAAATGTGCAGCACCTATGAAGTTCTTTCCTTTGAGCTAGCATGAGCTGTTCTATTGTTGTGTATTCAAAGTCTTCAGAATGGAAACAGCTAAACTAAACTGTAAATGCTCTAAGGAAAAACATCTTTGGAAATATGTACAGTAGCTTGCTTGGAAACATTGTACTGTTTTATCTGTCCTTCCTTGCTGAGGAAGGAACATCTGGCTCAGACACTCGCCGGTTAATGCTATCATGCTACAGACATCCGGTAACTTCTTTTCCATCCAAATATCAGTTCTGTGTATTAGACAAGGGATGTAACATATTTGTATGCCAAGATACCTGATTTGGTGACAATTATTTGCCCTTTATTTTAACAAAATTACTTCATGCTCCTTTTCTTTAATCAAAATGCCGTGCGATTTCCTATTTCACTCAAATAATTCCCATAATTTTACAACACAATGAAAGGATTATAGATTAGCACAGGTCAATCTCCTCCATATTCTCCTTATTTTTCTTAAGATTCCAATCCACAAAAGGTCTTGGACCACATAATACTTCCGGGTCAAGGACACCACAAGGGCTCTTTGCAAAAGCACCCCAGCGGCTGTCCAGAGCAATCATATTCCAATGGCAGTGTGCTCTGAGTCTTAACCATTGTGATTCAATGGCGAAAATGAAATGTAAAGTAGATGGTAACTACCGACTTGAGTCACGGGCACGCTGAGAATGCTGATTTCCCTCCAGGGGTAGGGGGGGGGGGGCAAGCCTGAAAGGGTTTGAATCCAGATTCTACCATTTGGCAAGCAAATCACTCAGCCTTTCTTTCCCCTGCTTTTCTCCTGTATAAAAGGAAGATTATAATTGTTCCAATTATCCATTGCTGCATAACAAAATATCCCAAAACTTAATGGTTTAAACCAACTCTTTATTATTATCTTTCACTTTTCTGTGAATGACTAGGCCCCATTGGGTGGTTCCCATTTGGGGTTTGTCATTCTGGTGGGGTCGGGTCCCAGCTGAATAGTAGCCTTGATGGGGCTGGCCATCCAACATGCTTCGTTCACATTGTAGGCTGGTTCCCTTGAGGATCACTCCACACCTGACCCCTCAGGCTTTCTCACAGCATGGAGGCCCTAGTCTGACTTCTTAACATGGCAGCTCAAGGCTTCAAAGGAGCAAGGCAGAAGTCCAGACCTAGTCCGTTGTCTCTTCTGCCTCATTTTATTCATCAAGCAAGTCACTGAGCAAGTCAGCTCAGATTCAAAGGGAGAGAACTTAAACCCTGCCTCTCAGTTTGAAGAGTAGTTGATAATTTGCCTCCATCTTCAACCCACCGCAGATAAAATATCCACCACATAGAGTCTTGTAAGGATTAAATAATTGACCTGTGTAATGTGTCTAGACCAGTGTCTGACACTTGTAACATATTTTCAATAAAAGTTGGTTTTTATCATGTTCTAGGTCCTGACCTAGTTTTTATTATGCTCTAAGTTCCTTTTATTCTTCTTCTTTGCATTTATTGCCATTTGAACTTACTTGTCATTATGTTGCTGTATATGTACACATGTGTTTATTTTCTCTCTCCTATCCAAAATATAAACTTTACAACCATAGGGACTTTTTTTTTTCTTCAGGGCTTGGAAAAATGTCTGGTATATAATGAGAGTACCACGAATATTTGTTGACTGAATAAATGAATGAACCCCTAGTGAATATAGAACTTGGATGTTTGGCTGTGGAAAATGGGACTGTGATTGGGGTTGGGGGAATAGTGTGAGCAGAGAGACCCAGAGAGAACTGACATTCTGATTTATTTACATGTTTTAAAAATTAGGATATCATCTGTTATCTGGAGAAGCTTTTAACTGTAACTCTCTTAAGAAGCACAACCATATGAACAAGTCCTACTTTACCTCCAGAATAGTTGACATTAGGCACAATTTGAAAACTGCCTTTTGCTATTCACAGGCCTTAGAATCTGACAGGTCCGGGTTTAAGGCCCTGCTTTGCTGTTTGCTTGCTTACTGACACGAAAAGTTTTTTTTTAAACTTCTCTGAGTTGCAAAATCTGTGAAGTCAGGCAACGAGGCATACCTCATGGGGTTCCTATGACAATTAAATTCAGTCCACAAAAGATTTCAACAAAAGGTCTGGACACAGTTGATAAACATGTACCAATTCCCAAACATATTAATGATAAAGAAGCTATTGATATGACTATTAATATACTCTACCTTGGAGTGGATGGCTTTTCAATTTCTTTGTTTCAAAAACTCCTCTTATGTTCTGGACACATTTTAAAATATTAAAATAATATTAAGTTCACTTCTTACTAATTCAGTATTTACTCTGTGACCATATGGATCCATAAATTGACCTTTCTACTCCACCAGTATTTGACACAGGAATTGAAACAGGATATTGAATAAGTTTAACAACCATGTTACAAATAAATATTTAAATATTTACATTTATCAAGAAAAATTGTGACCTCAAAGGAAGTAAATATCATGTCCAAAGAACAACTTCCTAGAATTCAAGGGGGATTCCCCACCCCAGACCCTTCGTGAGAATGTCCAAAAGTCGATTACTTTATCAACAGATGGGGTGGGTTTAGAGTTCAACAAATTCAAAGTGCTCAGAACTTTGGGGTATTTTTGAAAAGGAAACCACTTCCTGTTTTTTCGTGTACTTAGTATTTAAAAATAAATGTACTGACCAAGATAAACTGATGAATGTAACAATTTTCTTTCCTCAACACACACACACACACACACACACACACACACACACGAAATCAACTCAAGATGGGCAGTTTATGGATATACACACATTTTTATGTAAACTCATAGTGAGTAAACTGGACACATTTTTTTTCTGTTTTATTGTTTTGGGAGAGCTCTCAAATATTTCTAACATTGCACAAACTGCTCTAGAATATGTGAAAGGTAGAAGCTAGAAAAAAAAAGCCTTGGCAGAGAATCATACGTATTTAAAAGGAAAATATTCAGCACTGATGTTGTATATGGCTGGCAGCTAGACAGGACAGCATATATTCTGTTCCCCAAGCAACACAACAAGACATCAGAGCGTGCACATAGCAGGCACAGCAAGGTCCTCCAACGTGAAGGGGAAGGTACTTACAAATGTCACAGGATAGCACAGTAAAAGCTAATCGATTTCTTTTTGTTTGGACAGGGGAGGGATGTACAAATACAGGACTCACTGACAGGTTTGGTGCAACCAGAGAGTGGCAACGTTAAAATTACATGTATTTAACGTATCTGACAAATAACAGGTTTTAGTTTAGTTTTCTTTCCATCTTTCTTTAGAACTATATATTCGTTTTCATCTATTACCGTAATGTCTGAGCTCTGTAACTAAGAGTATAGCCACATGGGCTGGTATCATCTTATGGTTCTTTGTTCTCAAGTAAATATACCTGATGGTGGTTAAGCATTAACCAATGGCAGGTCAAGGACCAATGGTTCTGTCAAACACCAATACGGGGAAAGTAGAAACCCAGATGAAAGAAACATAAATTTATCCTAGCGTTTCCATCGTTCCATATTTGGTTTCTTCATGACCCATATATTACAAAGATAAGTATGCCAGAACTTAATACAAAAGGGGGAACCCTAGTTATTCTCTATCAAGATCTGATTGGATCCGATTATATAAGGCTTCATATAGGCAAATATTGACATTCATACCACCACAATTTTTACTATACAGATATGCCGACGAAGGCAATTTTTGTATTTTGTTTTTATCCCCTTTCACATTTCACCCCTTCCAGAGAATGCCTAGAATTCTACTCTTTAAAACAGTAAATCCAAATGGTAAGAATTTTCCATAAAGGGCATTCATAAACATTTACCTCTTACTTCCATATTTATAGTAACGATAACTAATAACCTATACTTTGGATTACACCCTGTCCAATTTATCCAACCAAGACAAAAGCCCTTTAGGGAAATTTCAGTGTCTCGTCTATTATTTAACCTCATGAACACAACACCATGCTGCCTCACTGAAAAAGATTCATTGCAAGAGTTCAGAGCAGATGAGATGGGTATCCTCACACAAATGTACAAACAAGGGAACTAATTTTTCTCTACTGTTTTTACAAAAAAAAAGGAAAGCTTTTTTTCACACTAGGCAAACAGCAACTGGTTTATTCTCATAAATTTACATCTCCTAAGTAGTGTCAGTATTCAGGCAGATTAGTTTAACAGGCCTTGTGTTATCATCCAAGGGAAAAAAAGAAAAAAAAGGAAAATATATCCAAAGTCATCTGGTTAATTGGAGGAGGTGGGGAGATGAAGTTGCTTCCATTAAGTTCTTTTGGAACAGTTGCAAGATCCACAAAATCTGTTTTTAGCTCAGTCATTCATCCTGCTGGATGTGTGATGTGTTTTCAATTTAATGATAATTGCCCTTTCCATTTCTTTGATAATTGCCCTCTCTATTATCATTTATGGAGATTCAAATTATAAATCAAGACAAGACAGCCAGAAAAATATTATGATTGTCCCTTCTGAGGCCACAGCAACTCAAGTAACACTGCCAAAGTCTGAGAGTTTAAACCATTTTCATTTGCATGTTTCTGAACATTTTATTTTAGGGTCCAGTGGTTTTCCTAAAGAGGAGGTTGCATGACAATAATAGGACTGAATGATAATGGATACAGAGAATGTAAGTTTAGCTTCAATGCAACAGTTATAAATTTGTATTTGAAACCAGAGGCTTTCTCTCCTGGCTGTTGGAGAGTGAAAGTGAGAAGTCAGCCAGAAATGTTTGCTCTTAGTCACCTGATGTCCTCACGGAGGACATTGCACAGCTCTGCCTCCCCTCAGTGCCCTTCTTCTACTCTTTTTTGGGGAAAAAAATGTCTTCTTCTCATTGATTATGCTCCATGATCCACACAATGAGATAAATGCAAAGACATGAGTGACATTTTTTCTAAGATTCCAGGAGCCATCTCCCAAAACAGAGGTAAGAAAATAAAAATTTGCACCCAAGATGTGGATCTTTGAGGGGCTGCCAGCTTGTACCTGCTCAGGAGATCCTATTATT
The DNA here is from genome assembly GCF_018350195.1 of Panthera tigris. NCBI lineage: Eukaryota > Metazoa > Chordata > Mammalia > Carnivora > Felidae > Panthera > Panthera tigris. The sequence goes on from NC_056667.1 coordinate 67,753,259, forward strand.
AAAGCTTCAGGAATTTGGCAGGCTGTCTGTTCCCCCAGAAGGCCACTATTAAAAATTAATTGTATAAATTTTGATTTAAGTACATTGTACTAAAAACGAAGTCAATAAATACACAGAACTCATCACTTCCTAATTATTGTAGTACACTGTACTGTTTTCTGTGTTCTTGAGGGTATTTCTGCTTCTTGCATTTGAATGTTAAAAATATCATATCCTGGTGTGATAGGGAGCATCTCTTTCCAATTCTGCCGGTAACTTGGGACACATGAGTAGCTTAAAATCTGTGATGGTAATTACACCACTAATATCAAAAAATGCTGCAAATCATTGCTTTTCCCCCAGAGAGTTGGTTGTTAAGCATTTTGCCGTCCAGCCCTGGACAGTAATACAGTTTTGTGAGAAGGAGGACCTTGGAGCTGGGATGATCTGGGTTTCCTTTGGGCTCAATTAGCAGCTGTATGATCTCAGGCAGTTTACTTAAATTCTCTGAGCCTTAATTTGTCACTCTCCTGCTTAATATCCGTCAATAGCTTCCCATAACTCTTAGGATAAAGTCCAGAATCCTCAGGGCCTCCTTTCCCTTATCTTTGCCCCAGATTTCTTTACTCCTCAAATCCTAAACACTCCTCCTGTCTCAAGGCCCTCACATCTGGAATGCCCTTCTCTTTCCTCTCCTACCCATGATGTATGTCTCAGTTTAAATGGCACTTTCTCAAGGTAGACTTCCATGATAGCAATCCCCTGTACCTCCCACAAAACAGGTTAGGACCCCTTAGGATAGACTTTCATAGAAGCCTGAACTTGTCCTCACAGCACCTGTCAAAAGTGTGACAGAACTATTTTGCACATAGTCATTTGTTTCCTACCAAAGCCCCCTCTTTTGCCCGTGTTTGTCATGCATGTTGCTTTAACTCTCAGGTGCAGCTCAACACTTTGGTAACCTAACCACTTAAATTTTTTTTTAATTTTTTTTTTTACATTTATTTACTTTTGAGAGACAGAGCACAAGTGGGGGAGGGGCGGAGAGAGAGGGAGACACAGAATCCGAAGCAGGCTCCAGGCTCTGAGCCGTCAGCACAGAGCCTGATGAGGGGCTGGAACTCACGAACCGCGAGATCGTGACTTGAGCTGAAGTCGGACACTCAACCGACTGAACCACCCAGGCGCCCCCTAACCACTTAAATTTAATCTGTAGGATACCTGTTCTAGTAAAGAGGGACCCTCTTTTCAAAATCACTTATTCCACCTAAGAAGCTCCAGCACAGTGTTAAGGACAGGGGCTCCAAAACTCTAACTCTTATGAGCTGTGTGGCCTCAGCGACCTCGCTGTAGCTCCCTTTTCTAACTTATGAAACGGCGTTAATAACAAAATCCGCTCTCTAGGGGTTGTTGTGAAAATGAAGTGAATTGACCCCTGTAAAGTGCTCAGTGTTGATGGCGTGGGAATCGGTATTTTAACTGTCTGATCTTATTTCTACTCACCTTACCTCTTTCCTTTCCCCCAATTGCATCATTTCCCAGAACCCCCAGTTCTACGGAGGCCCCACCCCACAGCTTTAACTGTCCATCAGAATGACACCCAACTCTCTCTTCGTTTCTCCCCTAATTTATAATCTTACAGTTCCAGCTACGTACTGTCACCTCCATGAGACTTTCTGACACAGAAAACACAATATACCACACCCGGATCCATCATTACCCCATCAGACTAGTTCGGCCTTTTGACATCTGTGGATCTGTTCATAGCAACCCGATTTCTTCAGTGAGGCTCCAAGTTTCTAATTCATCTATGTCTCTCCTCTCTCCTGTACTGCACATCTCAGCAGTTGCCAGTTTCTATTGATTGTCTCTGAAATACCTCTTGCATCTTTTTTCTTCCTTTTAATTCCCCTTGCTCCCACCTAGTCTAGGTTCTCATTAATCTCTTTCTTGTCTGGACTATAACAATAGCCTACTATCCAATCTTCATAGCCTTAGACTCAGCTTAACATAACAAGAGCATTCCTCCAGAATTAGACACTCTCAAAACACATGTTCCTCTCCCTCCCTCCCCACTTCTTTCTCAATTATGTGATATTTTATGCCTGTCTTCCGTCTGTGAAAGCAGAGACCTTGGCCAACTAGTTCACGTCTGTATCCTCAGTACCTAATAACACCAGAAAGAACTATTTACTTAGTGCTACTATTATTAAATATTATCACAGTATGAACATACCATATTATTAACATTGAAAGTTATTATTCAAATAGTACCATTAAATGTTAAATACTGCTAAAACTATTTGTTGGGTTAATTATTGAATAAATCTGTTTTCTGTCCTTGCTTTGATCTATAGTACACACACTTCATCTACTTAAATTGGATTTCTGGTTAATTCACTCTCTTGCTCAAACATCCTCAGCCCTTCCCAATTGATTGCCTACTGTCTAATGTCCCCATCCTGGAATATGAGGCTCCAATTAAGAGGCCAGGCTCGCCTCTGTGAAAGCTCCATTGCACTCAGACTCTTCCGAGTTGTTGTTGTTTTAATTAGGGAAATGATAATATTAGTTGTGACTTCAAAAGCCTCCTCAGCCTGTATCATGCAGGGCAACAGAGAAAGGAGAAAAGTTAATCTTTCCCTGATGATTACACTTGCTTCTGAAACAGAAGGTTCAGTGAAGAGTTTATCATCGTCGTTCCAGCATGAACCGCGGAGAAGAGATGTACCTCTTTCAATAACAGAATATTAAGCCTGCGGAGTTCCCTCCAAACTTTTCAAAATAATTTTGTCTGTCTTAGATGTGAAAGATAATATAAGATGATACCGGAATTCTCCTCTGTTTTACTTAAATTCATTTCACTTTGCCTTTTTTCTCGAGATGACATATCACTGGATGCACTTTTTCTCTAAGCTGGCTTCTTTTCATTCTTGAGCTTTTTTTTCCGTATTGAATTATGTACTCTTTTCTCAGTATATACTCATAATTATAGCTTCTTCATTTGCATCTTGACGATTAAAATGTTGCTTTCATATCACTTGGAATTTATTTTTTCTTGAATCTCATAGATTTTCCCCTAAGTTATGGTTTAAACAATACTCATTCTAAATTGATTGTTAAAGTCCTGGCCTTGCATTTTTAAATATTGATATCACCAGCACATCAGGACTAAATGTTGCTCAGACATCTGAGTTCTTTAGATCCTATTGTTTTCATATCGGAAAATTTCCCCAAGAAACCGACTTCAAAGTTTGAAGAAATGACACAAGGAGTAACTCTTTTCAAGGAAGAGAGAAGTTTTTATTCAACAACGATAATAAAGGTTGTATTCAAAGGTGACTAGCAAGTCCCATTCTGATAAATAAGGCAATCTCAAAGTTTAGCAAAAATAGCTTATTTTGTACGTTTGACTACACTTGGTTAATGCTGCCCTCATTAGGTTTGTTCACAAAGTTAGTACGTATGTTCTGCATGTAAAAGACATATATAAAAATTAATTATATTCCTGTAATGTTCTAAATGATCTGATATGGCATGCATTGAATCTTTAAACCATGTGCCTAAACTGTCAAGAAATAATTGAAAATTTTTTGAACCTGCATTTTCAAATATAAATGCCTATTAAAAAAATTAGAGTCTTGGGGTGCCTGGGTGTCTCAGTCGGTTAAGTGTCCGACTTCGGCTCAGGTCATGATCTCACAGCTCGTGGGTTCAAACCCCGCATTGGGCTCTGTGCTGACAGCTCAGGTCCTGGAGCCTGCTTCAGATACTGTGTCTCCCTCTCTCTCTGCCCCTCCCCTGCTCTCGCTCTGTCACTCCCTCCCTCTAAAAAATAAATAAACATTAAAAAAAAATTTTTTTAAAGAGTCTGGCTATCAGTTCAAAAGCTATACTCATTATTACAGATGTCAAAAATTACTCAGTTACCTTTGATCTCTTAAAGATAGCAGCGTAGTCTGATAGCCAATATTAATTCATCCTACAAAATGAGCTTCTTTTTTCTTTTAAAGATTTTATTTGTAAGTAATCTCCCACACCCAGTGTGAGGCTTGAACTCACAACCCTGAGATCAAGAGTCACATGCTCACTGACTGATCCAGCCAGGGGCCCCTAAAATGAGCTTCCTTATTACAGATGAAAATATTCCTTTTTTACAAAATTACATAATGAGATGCCAATTATTTCTGTGTTAATCTCATATCTATTAGTTAACCATGAGATGAAGAAATTGGCAAGAAAAAACCTCAAGTGCTACTTTATTCCCTTAGCTTTTTCAACTACAATCTAAGATATTATGTCCATCTGTAAGTGGACTTCACCAAGGGCAGTGTGAAACCTGGGATGAGTCTATCTGGCAAACTTTCCTTCGTCACTCATCATTGAACCCTTATGGTTATGTTGGACCCTCATCATAAAACATGGTGCTAAATTCAATATTAGACCTGGTTGAACTGCATCCCAGGACTGTCATTTTGATGCAAGATCACATGGAAAAGGGATGTATGTCCATTTTTCATCAACCATTTTAAGGTCAAGTTTTGCAGCCTCACTCTAACAGTCTGATCAAAGCCTCTGTATTCACAAACAAAAAAATCCTGCCCCATTTCACAACAAACTTAGAGTTTGCTGAAAAACTAGAAATTACTGGTCTCCAAAAACTTAGTTTCTTGTTCTCTTACTAGTAATTTGTACATGCCAAACTATAAAAGAGCCATATTCTTCACAACATACTTCCATCAAGGATATGAGTGATATAATTATAAATCTTTTATATTCAGGCAACAAGTAATAACTTGTCTAGCCTCCAAAATGTATGACAGTCAGCCCATCTTGGAATTCTATTGTTTTAAAATTCACCAAATAATACTTTTTTAATAGGCCGTCATTTCTTAGTCCATTCCCTTGATTAAACTATGTCGGCTTTAGGCCAGAGACACTGCTTGATTGTCTCTTGTGGGTATGACTCACTTGATGGAAAATCCATCCATCTACATACTGCTTGATTGGGAATGAATTTTAAGTACTCAGAGCCTACATATAGTAAGCCTGACTGTTAGAGACTGAAGTGAGCATAAGAGAAAGTAGTGATTAACAGGCCACGAGTTGGCTTTACCATCTCAGTGCTTCGAGAAATTGTAGCTTACTGCTACTTCGCACCGTTTCTCTACTTGCAAAATGGTTTTGACTGGAATTGGAATGTCCAACAGAGAGAGAAAGCGATTACTGGTAGCAAAAGAAATACTAACTGCTTGAGTAGTAATAATCGATAAATAATAAACACGCATTCCATCAAATATATACAAGGTAAATTAAATCTACTCATTTTATGAAGAGAGAAATGAATACTGACTTATCTGCTACGAAGGTGGAAGTCTGGAGTCCGCCCATCATGAGAATGATGTCTGCTTAAGTATAGCGTCAGGGGGTGAGAAAACAGGAGGCCCATTTATGGCTGCTGTTTGCAGAAGCCGAGAGAGGTAGACACTGGCTTCTGATTACCAATATAAAAAATTAAAGTTTCTTCCCTGTCTACCAATGGTAAGTAGGCACTTTCTTTGCTTTAGGAAATGTATAACGTTTCTTTTCAAACTTGAATCATTGTCAATGGATACAAAAGTGATACAGGTCAATCTTTCCTTCTGCTTTTGGGAAAGAATCATTGACAGCTGAAAAAGAGGCAGCGATCCCTAAAGAACATTAAAGCAAACAAAAAGTTTGTGTAATCTGTGTGTTTTTAAGCTATGGCCACATCAGATCTGAGGGATACAATTACCCAAAGAAAGAAGAAAATTCCTCTGAGCCATTTTAGTTTTTACATTTAAAATGTTTCTTGCATTCACATTAATATTAACTTTATGACCTCCTCATACCGTGCTATAATCATTGAAGAGAAAAACCACACACCCTCCCTTCCCTGGGTAAAGACTTGCTTTCAGATTTGCTCTCACTCACATCTGTGCTTACCGAAGGAACAGATGCTCAGCTTCTAAGGGTCCGACTTTGGCCTTTTCCCTTCTATCGCCACAGCAGAAAGAAAGGGGGTTCCCAAGTGATGGTGGCAGCTTTCCAATGGCTGGGCCGTACTTTCACATTTAAAGTAAGCAGGTGGCATCAATGGGCTGTCTAATGACTAACAAGATAAGAGTGCAATTGATCTTTTTATTAACCCGTGTCCCCAGGTGGGGGGCAGCCTGCTCCTCCCTCCTGGGTTCAGATACACTGCTTCATTTCAGGAACATTTTAGACCCTTTCACTTTTTTTGGTCTGAGCTGGTTCTTTTTTTGTTTGTTTGTTTAATGTTTATTTTTGAGAGACAGAGAGAGACAGAGCACGAGTGGGGAAGGAGCAGAGACAGGGGAGAGCAGAGAGAGAGGGAGAATCTGAAGCAGGCTCCAGGCTCTGAGCTGTCAGCACAGAGCCCGATGTGGGGGCTGGAACTCATGAACCTCGAGATCATGACCTGAGCCTAAGTGGCACTTAACTGAGGGAGCCACCCAGATACCCCTAGTCTGAGCTGGTTCTTAAAGCACAGGGGTAACAAACACAGAAGATATTCCATGGCATCCAAATTCTATTTTCTCTGAAACTCCAAACTAGTAAATACCTTTGTAATTTGCATCTAACTCAAAACAATATTTAACGTACATTGAGAATTTATCTACAATCTTATTGATATTCTTTTCATGCTGAATTTGAACTCTGGGTTTGTTTGTCTTCCTTTTAGGACTCAGACAACTCACCCTAAACCACACAACTCGTTCTGAAGACGATGGAGCCCACATAGATTCATAAGGTAAATGATTACTTTCAAAATATAACATAATGGATTCAATTACGGAATGAATTCCAGCACTGTGGAAACGTGTTGTTCTTCATTTGTCTGCTGGAGACTTGCTAAGTTAAGATGCTGGGTGGTCCTTTAGTAGAAGGCAGAATCATGATCCTGGGTGGCGCTGTGGGAACAATAAACTGCATCTGTGGGTTGGCTGTCTTCAGAATCAGATTATCTGTTGTATGTTGCATAAGGCTGGCTACCTACCTCGATTTTTTCAAGTAACTATTCTTGTGATCTTAGGAGGCTCCTGCCCTGGGGCATGCCAGCACATCACAAATCCCACTGTCAAGTGGAGTGATTAAAGCCTTTATTGTCACACACCAAGCCCAAAGTTACTAGGATGCATTCCGTTGTGGAGGTAGGAGGAGGTACAAAACATCCCATGAAGGCTACCTCTGCCGCAAGTGACGTCAGATGAGGAAGTGTGCGGCACAGGAACTGAGAGACGATGGCCTCGTTTTTCTGTTTCTCTAAACCACAGTCATCATTTGCTTTCCTGCTTGTTAAAATAATTATTTATTTCTAGAGGCTGCCAATCTATGTGAAGGTACATATAGGATCTTTGACATCCCCTATAGCAAAATGGTGAAAAGCCTAGGCTTCAGAGCCTACCTAAATTCAAATTTGCCAGCAATGACACCGTGGCCTTCAATTTTCTCATCTATAAAGTGGGAGAAATAATAGTACTCACTTGCAAGGGCTGTGGCATAGTATATAAACAGATGGGCAGATGCAAAGCACTTCAAGTATTGCCTAGTACCTAGAAAACACTAAATTCACTGATTAACTAAAGGGCTTTCATTCTACCTCCTCACTTTGTTTCAGGTTCTCAATTTACCTTTAGTCCAGAAACTTGGTGGTTGGGGGAATTATTAAGGGAAGCAAACTCCCAATTCCCTCTTAGCAGCCTTCCTCCTAAAGGAGATATATTATACCTTTCATGTAAATGCCAGGAAGGGAAATAATTGGCATCCCATTGCCCTTTGAATGGGTCCCTGGCTAGCCCTAGGTGGTGTGACGTCTAAAGTGACCTGAAAGCGGGGTGCCTGCCAGCTCAGCAGCACAGTGTAGTGGGAGAATCAATTAGAAGACTCAGGGCCATTTCAGAAACATGCAAACATCAATTGGCATCGAGTTTCAGGAAGCAGAATAAAAAGGGATCTACAAAACAAAAAGCCTTTCAAAGGGATGGAGGGAGGCACGGTTCTTCCAAATCACGAAAGGATGATTATGATCACCATTAGAGCTTAATGAGCCTATATATGGCTAATGACTTCATCTCTCCAGTAGATTTGCCAGTAGTCTGTGTTTCCACTGGTATCCATCCTTCTCTTCTAATAAACATTACCATCCCGCTAGCTGGTCAGAACAAGTCATTGGATTTCTCCTTCCTCCATTAGCAAAAGCGTATTTCTCAAATCTCCCATCCCTCTGTTTCAGGACTGAAAGGAATGCAACAGAGAAAAGAAAATAAATAACACCACTGTATGGTCTATAGATCCTTGGAACACCTAGGTTTAATTCTGGGTCATTAACTGCTCTCTGACCTAGTTTTCTCATCTCCAAAATGCAACTGATCACGATTTGATTTCTAACATTAACTTTAAAAATAAAAATACATGAAACTGATCCTTTAAGACATGTATAGATATGGTTTATTTTACCCGATTTAGATATTTCTTACAAATGACATCATTGATTATGGCTAGATTTTTATTTTAATAACCAAATGCAGAAAACGGCAAGTATAAGTTTTAAACTAGTTATCTGCTGAGCCATTTAAAGACTATTAACTTGAGTAAGACGTAAGAAATAAACTGAAGTTAGAATCTTTTTTTAATTAACCATACTGTTATAATATTTAGTTAACAGTGATACAGTGTTACAATCATTCAAATGGGCAATATTTGGCAAAGTGGAAATAATGCCGTATCTTTTAAAGAACAGGTGTTAATAATAAGTTGTTTATTGGAAGGGAAAATTTCTTATAAAAATAATAAATACCATTCCCCATCACAATTTTTACTCACATGTTTGTGTGAATATTTCTCTCATTTTCCAATTTTCAAAGTATATCCTTTAAATATAGTAGATCATAATATAGTCTTGAATAATAATCACACAAATACCATTGTCCTAAAATAATCTTGAATAGTATCATGCAAATATTATTGTCTCAATATAATCTTGAATAAGAGCACACCACTATAATATTGAAAATAAGCAAGCAATAGTTATGGTGGAAGGGATAATATTAGCTATTAAGACAATACTTTAGTGTCATACTTCAAAAATTTTAAATTGTTTTATGTTAAAATATTCCAGCATAATTTTTCTGGGGTTTTTATGCTATAAATAAACTTTGATTGCTATGGTAATGTAAGAAATATGAATGGATAATGTCTGTTCCCTATAACCATCATCACAGGTAAGTGTCATTGTTAAAAAGACATGGCTGGGATAGCGTTTTTGAGTTCTAGTCCCAAATCTGCAACGGAATTTTCTGAGTGATCTTGAGCAATTAGCAACCATCTAACTGAAATTTTTGGTATAATATTTGAAGAAATAAATAAAGGAGTCTCAAAAATGAAAGCTGATTTTGAAGAAAAACTTTCAAGCAACAAAAACATTTAGCGAATTCTAACATGAGCCAAATCCACATTCCGCTGTCAGTCTTTCCTGCAACTTACCTGCCTCTTCCTCTTGTGCACTGATTCCATCATTTCACGAATGAAATGGTTGGTTAGTTTAAAATGCGTCCTGTTCATGGTCACTAGAAACTTTAAAATCACAAAAAAGTACAAGCTAAATGTGTGTATTTTTTAGGTTCACCGACTAGATATTTAGAAACTTCTTTTTTTTAAGTTATTTAATTAATTTTATTGAGGGTCTCTAATATATCTAAAGCTGTTCCACCTCAGAAAGGATGTATTAAAAAAGAGTATAAAATGTGACCCCTACTTTCCACTTTAACATTCAAAGTGTGACCCCTACTTTCTGTATATATGAAAGTAAAATCAGCATATACAAAATAAATATTATCATCACAAAAATATATGTATGGGTTCATCTCAATGTTATAAATTATAACTTCTATAAGAGTTCTGATGGAAGTGGTAGGATCCAAGATGGGATTTTAATAATGAATACAGCAGGATATGTAGTTCTTTTCTGGGCCAAATAACCAGTGGTTCTGGATTTATATTATCCAGGGTCTATGTAATGAGCTATTTGACCACTAAACACAAAGCGAAGGAGTAGTCAGTTGAAGGGGCTGGTTAAGTAGTCAGTTGAAGGGGCTAGGTAGGTCCCACCAAACAGATCGTTCACTCTTCCATGCCCAGTGAAATCGAGAATAGACATCCCGCCCAAATCCCAAGCTTACCTGGGATATGAGTCTGGCCCCTCACATTGCAACAGTGAAGATTCCATCATGAGTGGAGAGAATCATTCCTCTCAGAAAGAATTACAGCTCTTTTAATGGAGTTCAAGCCTTTAAGACCCAAATGCTTGGCTTGGATACAAAGCTTATTTCGATTTGAGAATATAGAAGGTGAGTCCCTGAATTAGTTCTATGAATTAACCATTTGCCATCTAAGGAAAAAAGGAGATCATTTATATTAATAATCCAAAACTCGACTCACACCAAATTAAAATCAGATACTATTCCTGAAACTCTAAGTTGCACTGTGTTATGAAAGTAAACTGTAAGTATGCTGATGACAGTGGCGATCGTAGCTACCATGGATTGAGAGCTGATTGCACGCATGGCATTCTGTCATATGCTTTAACTTATATATATATATATCTCATTTAATCCTCACCACATTTATATACAGGGAAAAGGTTTTGTCCCTGGTTTAAAGATAAAGAAATGAGGCTCAAAAAATTTAACTGGATCAAATTTAACAAGTAGCAAGTAGCAGAGCCAGGACTTGAACCAGTGTCTTTCTGAGGGCAAAGGGCATGCTCTTTCCATTATGTACACTACCTCTCAGACAGTGCTGCCTCACTGTCTAATGACGCTTTTCTTATATACTCAGGTATACCAGTAAGATGACTAAGTTGACAGTTTTATTGCATGTATGTACATTAACATCAACCAATACTTATTATTTAGTCCCATGAAGTCAATGAATGTTTTGCAGGCAGATGGGCTACAGATTCAGAAAAATCAATGAGTATTTGACTAAGCAAGTGAATTATGAAGAGTAAAAGCATCATATGTGCTTTTTCTTGGAAGTAAAAGGAAAGCCATGGTGTTAATAAAACAGACCCAATGCTAATGACTTCAAGCCCCCCACCCCCTCAAAGTAGAAATCAATCTGACTCTAAGGTTGATTTTGCTCATTCCATAAACTTATTTCCCAGTGGAGTTCCTTAATTTTGACATTCAAAATACAGAGTACCGTCATAGCTCTTTGGCTCTTTACTTTCAGATTTAAGGCCAGTTTACTTTTTAATCTCTTCTCATTTATTATTCACTTTCATATAAAACTTTCTTTGTCTTCTTTTCATACTCTTCATATTCTTGCCCACTCTCTAACTGACTGTTCTCACCATCTGGAAGGTCTTCCATTTATCTTACCTTTTCTTCTTTGTGTCTATTAAGTCCTCACTGTATTCAGTTTCCAGGATCTGTAGTTCTGATTTTGCCTAAAGCTTTCCCAACTAATTAGATATAAAACATTGTAATCCTTCCATGGAAACCATCTTTCCTCTATAGCCAAAGGCATTACCAGTGGGAAAATGTATTCGTTTTGTATATAACAGTAATTTCAACCATTAGGTTGTACTTTTCATTGATCTATTTTTTCTGGTTAGAATAGAAATGCTATTGTTGAAAATTTATAAATATCAAAACACACAAGGAAGAAAATAAAAGCCATTGTTAATGCCAACACCCTGAGAAAAACATTGTTAACATTATATTATATTTCTTTCTTTGGAGTTTTTTTTTTTTAACACATTTGGTTGTATTTTAACATCAATTCTCCGTCTTAATATATTTTGATCCTGCTTTGTTTCTCCCGAAATCAGACCTTAAATTTGGATTCATCCAGTTCTCTGGATTAATAAAAGCCAAGTGACCAGTAAGAGGGTTGACCATTAAGAAAGAGGCCTAGCATTGATTCATAGAGGTCTAGAAATGTTCCTATTTCTGGGCTTGTTTACAAAGATAGGGTCTTGTGTGAAGCTCCTGGGTGATTCCCTTTGCTTCCGTCATGTGCTAATTTCTTGTTAATTGAAACTACTCTGTTTTTATTTCACAGAAGCTAGGAAAATATATTAATATTATATAAGACACAGTATTATAAAATAATACATCTGTCTTCTTGATTTCTAAATGAAATTAAAGATCAAAGAACTATTTTGTGTCCATGTAACATTGTAAATGCCCTCTGTGGGTTTTATCTCCTGCCTGCAGGCCCATCTTAACTACATGGAAGATGAAATTTTCTTGTTCAGATACCTAACCTTTTTATCCCCCCCAAGCTCATTTTATCAAGTGTGATTCATCAGTTTTCATCTGGTGAACAGACATCATTTGAAAACTTAACTTTTTCCACATGCCTTACCTGCCCAAGTTTGGGGTTCAAATTTTTATCATTTAGTCATTAGGAAGGACTTCGCTCTTATGTAATTGCTAAGCATCTCATTTCTTCCACCTATGCAAAATAATGTTTGATTATTCTGCCCAGGTTTAGACACTTATCCGGTTTGGATTTGTTTGCTAACTAAACATCTAAAGACATTAACTAACATTTCCCCAAAAAAGCATTAAATGTGACCTCATAGGAGAAATAACTTTGTAGTCTCACTGAACATTTCTCCTCACAATTCGCCTGATATAATGTGTATCCTTAGTAATTAGTACATAGTATATACCACCATCAACTATTTGTAAACAAATACATAACATCCTTCAAGGCATCAGAACTCATCCCCAAGCTAACAGGACAAAGGTAATGAAGGCCAAAGGTTTTCATAGCTTGGATGAGATGCAAAAACTTTTGTTCCAAAAAATCTATTTCCTTAATGTCAACTATAACCCTCTTGCCCATGAGAAAAGCATTTCTCACACCTTTTTTTTTCCCCTTACACCACCTAAAAGTGGACTACCCAACTTAAACCCTGAGTCTAAAAGTATTGAGAAACTGCTAAATATATTCATGTCTCTGTAGTGAAGATTTTACAGACAAAGATAAAGAAGCCAAGGTATCAACACCAACGATGAGTCTGAGAAGCGAACAGCTGTGGGTGTTGAGGTGCCCCAGGGAGTGGGGGTTCAAGGGGACAATTGTGAGTTGTCAGGACAATCAAGACACCATAATATTTTAATTTGCACACATTCAGCATCCGGGCAGATACTGCCCACATGAGGTTGGTGTTTTACTGGAATCTAAACTAATTCCACTTGTTTCATGCTACTGAATGGTTTATTTGCTGTGGGACCCTCAGGGGGTAAAGGGGAGGGAAATACATTAAGTCAAAACTGCAAATACTTTTTAAGACTACACAAGGTGTATCTAGCTCTCTTATTGTCACATGGTATGTTAGGAGAAAAAAAAAAGTCTGTGGGACATCTACCCTGACTGATCAAGTCAACCTTTGAAACCTGCAATGAAAACACAGAGACAACCATACAGTAATACACGGTAGCATTAACAAGTTAATTTTCTGGAAATTGTGCTGGCATTAGGATGAGAAGTGGATGAAAAGAGTTCGAGGAAAACAAAGACATCACTCTGTAAATCAATAAGTTTGCTGATTAACGAAGAGCCAGGCTTTGCTATGAAGGACTGGATGCTCAGTTGGTTATGAGCACATCTTTCCATAATGGCTGCCACTCCTATATGTGCCTGGAGAGAGAAGGAGATAGAAACATTTATGACTTTTGTACCACCCACATACACAAAAACACATCCTCACGAATCCCTGTCTATAAAGGTTTATTTATGTAGCTGTAAATTGGAAAATCCTAAGCATAAAACTCTATATCTATTAAATATACAACGGTTTAGTGGACTAGAGATGGGGCAGCCTTCCTTACTTGTGCTTTTTTCTGTCAGCGATGACACAAGATCATAGGGAATCCATATCTCTAAAGCCAAAGAATAGCTCCCAGTCATTTGTGGCTTCATTAGCAACGTTGTGATGTCCCTTAAGGACAAAACACATAAATGTTCTCTTGTCACTTACAATTGTGTCAAGGAGAAGACCAAAATGAACTTGCAAAGTCATGCACCAGCTCAATTTTGGAAGGAAAAAAAATCTTCTTTGAAGGAAACGAAATCAATCCCCAGTTCAAATTAAATTTGGACTATTCTGTGAAGCTCCAATACACAGCTCCAATAACAATCAGTACTTATGGACTTAAAATGCAGGCAAATAATGTTTCATTTAAAAGAAATTGAATGAGGATTACTGACAGAGAAAGTTTTAATGCTGTTTTATCACTAGTTAAAGTTAAATCATGCCGTTATTGGCTCAGTCGTGAACATCTCAATCCCCACTCCTTTTTTTTTTTTTTTCTTTGCTTTTTCCAAATGTTACCAGGAGTCCTTTGCTAGGTTGGGCTTGTGTTTTCATCTTATTAAAACCCTGCCATGCAAATGTATCATAAGTGTAGCCTGAAGACTTCTGTCTCATGCAAAATTTAGCTTAAACTCTACTAGCATGAAACACTTTGTTATGCACAAACCTTCTGTTTGGTTTGCTGACATTCTTAGTCGGCTCTCATGGTGATTCATTATCTTGTGATATAGATTTCCAAGTATCATCTTTGTATTGATTTTTATATCTTTAATAACCACTCCACAGAAGATGGCTCCGCTGGTGTCATTGATCGCATCAAAAATTCAAGGCTTACAGAAATACTAGAGGGCTAATTGGTAGCAGAACATTTCAGACTTAATCTTAATGCAGTCTTAATCTTCTGCATTAAACCTACCTGAAGGTTTCCTTTTGGAGTCGACCAGGGGAAGTTTAGTGCTTCGTTGAAAAACACCTGGTGAGAGCATGCAAGAACATAGCAATAAGTGGACTACAAACTTGAAAATGTTACTTAACATTCAGAAATGAAGAGCAGTCCCTTCATCTGGGGTCCTAATCGTGGGCATGCTTCTTGCTTTCCCTTCCTCTCACCTCCGGCTCCACAGAGCCAGGTTGGCTTATACGTTTCTGGGAAAGAAAAGTCCTCATTAGTCTAAAGCTCCCACCACTCTGGGATTTGATAATTTCCCAGTTTAATAATAGAAGGGATTCTCTGCAGAAACTTAGAAGGAACATCCTGTTTGTGTAAATTCCCCTAGACAAGAAATTTAGGGCTGTTGGTATCGGGCCTGTAAGTCTGGACACCAGCACATGACCAGGGATGTCCTTCTAGTGCTCCTTGTGTAGAGACCATGCAGATCAGCTTTAGGTCATCAGACACCTAACAGGAAGAAGCAGGTACTTTCTGCAGAGCTTAAGGGTAGCTTGATTATAAAATTGGAACTGGAGTCACTGTATTCTTGCCAAAAAAAAATTTTGTGTGTGAACCTACTCCATGCCATTCAGTATATCAACGCACAGATAAGTATAACCTGGTCCCTGCCCTAGAGAACCTTGCTTTCAGAAGTCTGTGGGTGGAAGGTGGAAGCAGACTGAGAGACATTTGGTAACTAACTAGAAGGCAAGATGTATAAGGACGTACCTTTGGAATTGGCCACACCTGAATTCTGTTACACCTCCAACATTGTGCTGTGTGACACTTGCTGCCTCCCTGAAAAAATGGCGACAGTTAAATGTTTCTTGAGGCACCTGGGTGGCTTAGTTGGTCAAGCTTCCAACTCTTGATTTCAGGTCAGGTCAAGAGCTCACAGTTCATGAGTTGGAGCCCCACGTCGGGCTTTGTGCCGACAGCGTGGAGCCTGCTTGGGATTTCCTCAATCTCTCTCTCTCTCAAAATAAATAAACATTAAAAAAACTTTCTTCTGCATGAGAATAAAAGGTGACAGTGCATACAAGGCTGAGTATGAGGCATATCATCCATGCACCTCAAAGGCATGCTACCTATTAGAAAACGACGAAAGAAGAAGCGAGTGTTTTTGCTTTCCTTTTGTGTGGGACTTGAAGTCCTTTAAGAGAAGGTAGAAAAGAGAGATCAACTTTAAAAATTGTATGTATTCTTCTTTTCTGGCAAAGTTTAGAACAAAGAGTTAAACATATAAGTTATTTCAGCATTATAGATGTAGCATCAAACACTGAAGGGAATTTGGAATTTTTAAGACATTTGAAATTAGAGTCCAGGCTTTACAGAGACTGGGAAGATAAAGGGCTGAGTCAAGGACGGAAGCCACAGTGAGATTTTACAAAGGTCATGGTGACTTTTTGATGTGTGGCATTTAGGTACTTGAACCTTGGGATTCACATAATTTTTAGGTAGGTCTCCAGAAATTAGAGTCACGCGTTTCAAAGTTTCTCATTTTCAAAATGCAGCCTAAAAATCTCACAAACAAAATAATAAATATGTAAGGGTCTATGCAACTGATTTCGGCATCAATGCACTGATAGAACTTAGCCCCCAGGTTATCTTCAAAGTGTTACATTTACAACATAAGGGTGGATTTACAATATAAGTAGGATAAGATACATAAAGAAATAACAACTGCTTCTATAATACAAATCGTTTTTCTACTCAAGTCGTTATTCCTGCTGCATAGTTATTTGCTTCACAGAATTTAGTCCTGTCTCTAGTCCATAAATACTCATTTGTGGATGAAATTCAGTCTGCATTTTCATTGCACCTCTTTCCCAAACAAGCTACAACTTGCAACTTAGGAGAGTAACACATTTTCAAGCAGTTTCCTTACAGATGTTTTATTTCATTGTTGTCCAACCGCCTTTCAAGTTGCCTTCCCACAAAACAGTTCCCAACTTTACAGTTTCCCAAAGAATTCATCCCATTTGCTGCCTCCTTCTTCTGCCTTTTATTTTCTTCCTTTCTGCTCCCTTCCCTGCCTTTTCTTTGCTATCTTTGACCTTTTCTCTGTCAGCACTGCTTTTATCCCATTTCATTTCTCTGTCTCTTCTGCAGTCCTCCCTTCCTCTTGCCCCTGTTAGGTTATTACATGAACTGAAACCCAATGCACAGAATTGTAAGTTTGATTCACATTTTGTTTATCCTTTGGATACCTTAAACAACAATCCAAGGAGTCTCCCAGTATGCTGCTAAACTCATTTTCCATCTGTCATAAGAAAGGATTAATGCATGAAAAGGAACAAGAATTCTAAGAAATTCAGATGCTGCAAACTGCAGTAAGGATACCTTTCCAAGTACTGAGAAATTTCTTCTTTCCTTAACCTTCATCTTTTATTTTTTCCTGCAGTGTAACAAAAATTAAAGGTCTCTGTAGTCCTCAATACAGAAAAAAAATGCTTTTGCTTAATAGTAAGTTAATATGGAACATGAATAAGTGATTTTCTATTTTTTTATTTTCAAAAACATTAAAATATTACAAGAGGAAAGTATACGTCACTACTTTTAATACACTAGAAAAAAAAGCATTCAATAGTTACCAGCTTATTATTTCTGAAAATTTTTCATTCCTTTTTAAAAATAGTATTATCTATTCCTTACCATTGTTAGGGAATTAAGCTTATGTTTATTAATACAATAATACTATTAACAGTATTTGATTCTTGACCAATAATCAAATAATTGGAATATAGTAAAAAGCCACTGACAAAAATATGTATTTCTAGTTTTTCCTTCTTATTAAGTTCCTTTGTAATAATTATAACCGCCCCCCCCAAACAACCAATACAACAGAGTTGAGATTTCCAGCCAAGTGAATTTTTAAAAAAATATTGGGCCTGTATATAAAACGGCCCAGAGATGAAATAAAAAAGTTGGACACTTTCAAAGTGCTCCCTTTTAAGGGCTTTCTTCGTCTGATCACAGCTCAGTACTTGTTACGCTCTAGAAATGGGAGCCACCTTTGCGATCATCATTGACCCTAGGCTTGAAAGCATATCACACATGCCTTTCAACTTGTCACTGTGGAATTTATGTAAATTCCAGTTATAAATCGAATGCCCAATGGACAAAACTGGCATCCTAACTTCCAGTCACATAGTAAGAATGCCACGTTTTAAGGAACTGTGATGCTTTTACTCGTATTGTCTTGAATTCTAGCAAAGACCCACTATGAGGAATATTATCACCTTCATTTTACAGATGAGACAACTGAAAATTGGATAAATAAACCAATGTTGCCCAAATGCACAAAATCAATAATCATTCCACAAAAACTTTCCGTTCTGTTTGGCAAATAACAATGTCCTGCAAAATGGCAGTTTACAATGATTAGTAGATGGTTTTGTTTCATATTGTTTTATTTATTGTGCTAAAAACATTTAATATGAGATCTCGCTTCTTAACATATTTTTAAGTGTACCATACAGCATGGTCAATTTACAGGCACAAGGCTGCACAGCAAATCTAGAACTTTCTCAACTTGCTTAATGGCATCTTAGCAGCAGGACTGGTGTATTTAACACGCCTCCCTCGGTGGGTTGGATTTGCCTCTAAGGAGTTGAAGAGTCACCCCTTTCACTTTCTAAATGATGGAACACACTGGCCCGAAACAGGGCTAGAAGCGTTTTATCCCCTGGCTCCTACCCACTTGCCTCTGGATGCCACTCTAACCAGGCAAAAGACATGTCAGGACACAAGCTATTTGACACATTTCCGTGGCTTAAATCTCCCTTGCAAAACTGATGGAGTTTTCGCTGCTTGAGGGCCATCTATCTTGCACGCCTCGGTCAGGTGTACGTTTTATATCTAGTTCAAAAGGAAACAGCAGTACTTAGGCAGATGTATGACAGCATATGGTCAGGATTTAGATGAGTACATAGTTGCACCTGGAAATCAAATAGCGCAGGCAGCCCCCTCTCGCTTGCCCAGGGCAGCAGCCGCCTAACGGGGCAGAGAGAGAGCTGGCAGGTCAAATGCAATCCAGATGTCTCTTCCATCTCCTCGTCCTCTTCCCATGCAACCTTCTATTGTTTTCTTTGTCCTTTGGCAACATTTCTAAGTTTCTAAAGGAGTAAAAGAGCCCAGAAAATCGAAACAAATATGTGTTGAAAGCCTAACAAACATACCACCCATTGAGCAGTTAAGGCTTTCTTGAAAAATTAGTTGTTTTCGCTTTTTAAAAGGTTTGTTTTCATTCTTTTTCAGAAGCATCAGATTTTTGTAGTAATCCTTGGTCAAAGATTTAGAAGAAGAGCATCCTTCATCGCTTAGTTTTCAGATTGCTAAGGCAACTTTTGTGAAAGTGCCATTTTGGATGTTACTGAATGTCAATAATGTCCCAGCCACCTGCTCAGATTCTAATGTTTACATATTGTAACTATCCATTTATTGCATTTTACTCTGAAATCCAGTGTGTTGCTTGGGGTAGCTCACTAGTAAAGGATCTTGTTTTATCTTTTCAAAATACTTTTCCCCCCTTAGGCGTGTCATGGGACCTCTTTGTTCCTTAATATTTCTATAATATTTCAGAGAGATAAAAAGATAAAATATGGTAAATGTGTTGAGAGCTTCCGATCTCTCTGAAGCAGTAATTAATCATTCAAAATCTCTGATATAAAGATCGCTTTGTAAAACAGGCCAAAACAGGGTTGGGGGATGGACTTGCCCAGGAAAAGGAATAAATAAAAATAGCCAGTTAACATAAATTCTTCAAAGCATAAATGAAGAGCTCATTGTCCTACCGAGAGAGAGAGAGAGAGAGAGAGAGAGAGAGAGGAAGAAGAAGAAGGAGGAGGAGGAGAAAAGAGAAAAATGAAGAAGAAAGGGAGGTAGGGAGGGGAGGAGGAAATGGGGAGAAGAGAAAGAAAAGAAAGAAAGAAAGAAAGAAAGAAAGAAAGAAAGAAAGAGAAGAGAGAAGGAGGGAAGGAAGGAGGGAGGGAGAGAAGGAGGAAGGAAGGAACAGAAAGAAAAAGAAAGAAGGAAATAAGTGAAAGGAGAGAGAAAGAAAAAGGTAGCTTTATTAGTCTATGATTGCCCTTCACAGTATGTGGACAAAATGCACACTTAGAAGGAAACTTAAAGTAATGAGAGGTGGCAGCTTCTGGTGATTAATTTTTTCCCTATGTGATCTACAAATGTGGCATTTGACTTAAAGTTATCAGGTAGAGTAGTCTGTCTAATTCTTACTCAATTATTCTGTTACTAGAAATAGGCCTTGTTCATATTAGCACCTTGTTCCTGTATTAACTGTTTAAATATTTGATTTTTATGGCTTTCTGGTTAGTCACGATCTAAGAAAGCTATCTATATTCTGAAAATAAGGCTGTTATATTTATTTTGTAGAAAATCATTAATCAGTGGGAGGGCAAAGCATTAAACATAGAAAAACAAAACAAATTGTATCAACTTTGTATAAAAATATTAATAGCCATTGTCTTCTGATACATATGTAGGAGCGGGGAGAGTTGGTGTCAGACAGGCATAGATTGAATTCTTACCCCCTCCTTTGCTAGCTGCATTCTTGCTCTCTCTGAGGCTTAATTTTGTCCTCCGTAAAACGGATATAATAATTTTTGTGAAGGTTAAGTCACACAGAACGCAGACAAAGCGCTTGGTACTGAGTTGGCTCTTGTTAAATGTCATTTCTCCTTACTAAATTTTTGTGCTTCAAAATATTTCTGTTATAAACAATGGTTCCCCAAACTGAGAACTTTCGTTACAAAGCTGTTCCAAAGACAGCCCTGGAAACCCGAACCGGCAGCTGTTGTGTGATCTCAAAATGAAGAGAGGTTCTCCTCTGGCCTCTTTCCCCACCTCGCTGAGCTCGAGGGGTATTGGGAACAACTGAGTCTTGTTTTTATTTGTCATGGATTCTCTTTTTGCGAGATCGTTACCTAAATTAGCCAGTAAAATATACAGACAGCAAATGAACCAGAAATGCCATAATCCCCTGCCCGATCAGCCCTGAACCACTTCATGAGGTGGCACTGAGACTGTATCAGGAGATTGATGTGTGTGAAAACAGTTCACATTCTTTGCAGGAAAGTATCCTTGGTGTCATTATTTATTACTCGCAGGAATGAAAATATCGCCACTGCTCTAATTAAAGAAATTCGTATTGAAGCCCACTTTAAGCCTGTTTCTCAGATTTGTCCAAATAATATGGAATTGGAGAAAAAAAGTTTCTTCTTTCCTTCTTCTTCTTCTTCTTCTTCTTCTTCTTCTTCTTCTAATGCAAGCATACCGAAAGAAACTCTATTAGTGCTCCTATATCCAAAGGAAAAGAGTTGCACACGCACGCACGCACACACACAATCCTATTAGTAGTATGCTCCATCAGGAAATCTTAAAATGATTGATATTTAAAGTATTATCAGCTCAGGTGGAAGTGGAAAAACTCCCATCAAATACAAATTTATATAATTGCATTTTTCCCTTCTCTTTCTTTTCCGCAAACCTGCTAGCCAGCTTCAGTCTCTCTCTCTCTCTCTCTCTCTCTCTCTCTATTCAGAGTCTTCCCCTTCTGTCTACCTCCCCTCATTACCCAGCCCCAATTTGTACACGCACTCCACGGTCCCCCATCCCCACCCCCCCATCTCTAGCGGTGTGAAAATAGAAAAGCATCTGAGGATCTGGGCAGCCTATCAGTTTGCTAAGGTTCATTTTAGCTAATCCAGACATCCCGCACAGCAGGGGGAAAACTGCTGTATCTAGTGAAACAAGAGCATGAATAATTAAAACTCTGTTATTAATGAACTTCCAGTCGTTATGTAAATGAAACTGATTTCAAGTCTAATTTGTCAGCCTGAATTCTTTTTCTGTTCTCCCTTTGTCTAGGACAAGAACTCATCATAATGGACTTGATAATAAAACACTAGTAGACATGCTGTGTGCAGTGCCCATCTGAGTTAGAGCTTTTAGCGTGGTTAATTGATACAGTTACTCCAGAACAAGTCTATAAGGCATTTTGTATGGCTCTAAGTTTTAAAAGCCGCTCTTTTTCCCTTTGACAGGCCTGCCTATTCTTCGCAATACCTCATTATCATTTACCTTTACACGAGGGGTGGCATATAATTACTGCCTAGTAAATAGTTTCTTTTGCAATATCCATGATGTTCAAAGACAGCAGAGTTCAAAAAGGTCCAGGGGAAGGGAAGTCTGTAGTCTTCTGAGAATAGCAAATAGCCACCAGGGAGAGAAAAGAGAAGAAAAGAAAAAGGAATACTTGACAAAGCGCAAGACCACTAAGTACCAGTCGCCCACTCTTCTACCCTCAAGTGTCACTCATGCTATTGGTGGCATTGTCCAAGTGATACCCTGATGTCTGTGGCCACATATTTCAGCTGCATTGTTTAGATCCACCGTATTGTTTGTGAAATCAGTCACTATTAAGGTGACAGCTTCAAATTCTACAATCTGACGTCCTGGAGTTACAAATATTTCACACAGCGTAAGAGCAATAATTCCTTCAACAGAGAGCTACTTGGTGGTGTCATAGAGAACTTACTGAGCTTAAATCTTTACATTTGAATTTGGAAAATACTTCTGTGTTATTTTTAGGGAAACGAATAAATTAGATATCAGAATTAGTACTTTGGATATGTGGCACATGGTTTTATTTCTGTAAGGCAATGTATTAGTAAGATAATGGAAATTAACTCCTATCATGTATGCCTGTCACACTAAAATAATTAATTTTGCTCCACGTTTAGAAGGAGGGAAAAATTCAGAAAAAGTCATTCAAAACAACCCTCAATCTTTTAAGCTACCATGATGCTTGCTAATCTGGTACATTTTTCAGTACGGAATCATAGTTCACAATAATATTAAGAACTAAAAAACGTCTTTAGACCCCGCCAATATTGATGCAGCAGCTCCTAGGGAGTTTACATCCTTGTACCGGTTATCTGCAGTTCTTAGGCATCATTGAAATGAGAGAAGTGTTGCAGGCATTGTTTCCCTCTGCTGTCTTTTGTTATTTTGTAACATTGCTTTGTTTACAGTACCAAAGAATAAATATTATCCTAATCACTTTTGTCCAAACAAAGAAAAATGGGCATCTCAGCGTCTGCCCAAGTGATACAATCCATCCTTCAGGAGTCAGTCATGGACTCCCAACACACATTTCGGTCACCTAAAGTATGCTAGATACAGGGCTAAAGCAATGGAAACAAAAATATGAAATGAGAACAATCATTTTTAAAAAGGGGGACAGAGGTCAATGAACCATATTTACAACTTGTTGTGAAAGGTGCTATGTATATGGTATATATACACTATATGTATGTGTGTGTGTGTGTGTGTGTGTGTGAATATATAGTGTACAAAAATGTGTAAATTGTCAGAGAAGGCAAAAGTAATTTAATTTGCCAAGAAGCCAGGAGACACGATGTTTCAGAGCATACCGTCCTCTCTACTTCGTCTAATGGCAAAATTTTATCTAGCCCGAGCCACTGTCAGTGTTGTCAAATGCAAGGTCTGGTTATAATTTGATTCCTTTTCTCCTGGATGCACTATGTAGCGATCTATGCCTCAATTTCCCAGCCAGCAAAAGGCACACAGTTATTCCAAAACATGTCTGATTTTCACAATGTCAAAGTAGAAGTCGAAGGTGTAGTTTAAACAATTTCAGTTCCCTGCGATTTCAGAGGGACGCGACCGGACCCGTGGTATCACCACAGGGACAGCACGATTTAATGTCTGGTGGTGCCCAGCTTGATCCTGCTCAAGGAACTGTCCCACAACATATCTGTCAGTTTCATCTTGAAGAGGTTTTGTTCCCATTGTGCCTATGATGACGTTGCTAAAACCACTGCCCGCTCTCGAATTTTGATAAACCCTGGAATTCCTCTGAGCCAATCTAGACCTAAACAAGTACCTACATGAAAAGACAAAGGCAGCCCAGTGATACGTGCAAGATATGTGATGACACATAACATACAACGTCACACACACAAACACACATACACACACAAATGCCACGTCTTCCTACTTCCGATGGATAACAGGCTCATGGGGCCAGGAACTCTATTCATTCCTAGCCAACTCCAGAAGAAGTCATAAAAATACATAATCTGAAATTAAAGTCAATTAAGCTACGTCGCTTCTTTGGAAAAGTTAAAAGGAAAACACACATAAGTAATAGAAATCAATTATTGTATATTCCCAGGCCTATTCTTATAAGCTGGAGAGGTAATCAATCACTCCAGAGATTTCTACAAGGTAATTACTGTTTATTCTTTAATGATAGTACCGTCTTCCTCTTCTTCCTTCACACCAGCCTCCTGCAGCTGCCACCTCACAGAAAGCAAATAAGTTACAGTTGGAAAAAAAAAAAAGGCTGAAAGAAAGTTGGTGTTCTGCATAATGTGAACAATAAGCCTGCTGACCTTCATCCCCTTCTGTGACCCGAGGCTGCAATACTTTATGGCCCATGCTGTATGTACACATCATAACTGCTTTTCAGTAATAAATGTGGCCGTGGCTTTGAGAGGACACTGCTGCCTAGGGAGAATTAATGGGAAATATCTTTCTTGTGGATGTTTAGTCACTTAAAAGAACGAAGTTCGAAAATAATAAGCAGCTGAATAAGAACATGGGCCAATTAAGAATTTAAAACAACCAGCATCCAACTACGTCTCTTTCCCCTCTTTCAAAAGAAGGGGAGAGAAATAAAGAGTAAAAATAAATGCTGCTGCTATTACGAGAGCCAAAAGCACTAACCAAGAGATTTCACAGCGCTTCAGTCAGAGCTAGGCTAATGAATATAAGTTACCTTAGCTGGTTTTAGCTGACTTTGAAATTAAAGTTCCAAACCCTTGCATGGAGGGAGAGCTGGATTTGAGCAAAATGGACTTAATAAACTCCATTGTGCGGTTAGATCCCTAGTGAGATTTCCTGCCCATCCATGACCAATCGGTATTATTTTTCAGTGACTGGTACTTTTGTGAGCAAGATTGGGGTTTCTGGGAGTGATTAGCACTTTTCACCATTGATTGACAGGTTCAAACAGAAATGAGACAATAGGAGGAGTCATTAGGAATTCAAATGTAAGGTTAGTGTTTGCAGGCTTTGCAACTGATTTTAATAGAAACAAAACTATATGTAAGGAAAGGGGTTAATGTTGCAAAAGTTAACTTATGAGGTATAAATTAATCTTTTCAATTTCGAAAAAGTTTTTCAGAATTGAAATTAATCAAAAACAATAAGGAGATAAAATAGCAATATTTTGGGCGTTCTTTCTAGAGATTTCTAATGCCGGCCAGGGATGCATTTAGCTCTTTGCTTTAGATATTTAAGACCCAAAGATCTAAAATTTTAGAGAAATCCTCAGTTGCAAAGGTTTTGATTTGGTTTTCTCGTAGGTGAAAAATCTTGTAGACAAAAGAATAAGTATTGTTTTTCTAAGAAAAGAAATATGATGAAGCTGTCCAGTATATCCAGGGAAGATTCCTTAGGGAAATAATTACGGTGAATGATTCTAGCATTGACCAGTAATTGATAATTGGCCACAAATAATTAGGGTAGAATATATTTACTGGTGTAAATTATGCTAATAGCGCAGCCTCGTCCCTAGGTGCTGATGTTGGTTTCTTATAAGTAATTTTGTTTTAAATTCACCTTATAAATGTAGCATACTATACTTGAAAATTTAATCTTGTTTGGCATCAAAGCAAAGGCAGATAATACAGAATTAAACAAGCCTAATCAAAGAAGAAAACTAAGATGAGCACCGTCATTTCTCAGGATGTTTTGGTAAGAGTGGACTTCTCGTGGGAAAAGAAGTTTCCCGGGACAAAAATGCACACAAACTGTGTTTTGAAAAAAGCAGAACCAAATCAGAGCCAAATGCGTGACTCGGAGTCACCTCACAGATTTGACTAGAAGCACTTCCAATACCTCATAAGCTGTTAATATTTAAAGGACGATAGCATAAATCCAATACCCTGTGCACAAAATAATCACTGCATCAGATTTTTATGCATATCCAGTATGCAGCTCAACATTCAAGCTGCATTTTTTGAATATGTTGTGACTAATTTATGCCAAGTTTTCATCAACCTAGCATTTTTCATTTTTCAATTGACATACAAAGTTCTGTAATTTGTGTGCTCAGTATGTTAATACACTGAGATGGTAAGAGAAGATCCAAGCATCACGATAACAGAAATAAACTGTCAGGGGGCCTCGACGGAAGTGAGGGGTCAAGAAAAGAAGCACAAGCCAGTAAGTGGCTGGTGTTAGGATTTGTGTGGGTCCTTAATAATGCACACTTCCACAGCACGAGATGATTTCGGCCATTCTTTCTTAACCAATTGACCCACCATCTGCTCTACAATTTCCCTCCCAAATTTTAAGGCATGCTCTATAAATAAGGGGTTTTCACACTTTGCTGCAAGTCGGAATCACCTGTGCATCTTTAAAAAATGCAGAGGCGTGGCTCCTTCCGCACGCACTCTGATTTCTTGGTGTGGGGCACAACCTAGGCATCAAGAGATTTTTCTAAGCTCTGCAGGAGATTCTAACATGCAGCAAAATTTGGGAAACGTGGCTGTGATGGTTTCTGCCTCGGTTTTTTTCTAATTTGGTCGGAAGAGACACGGATGTCCTCTCTTACACATAGTTAAAAGAAATGCTTCTCCGTCTTGCAGTTGATTTCAGACACACAGCTCCTTGATCTGCTGTCTTCTGAGAAGGATCACATCCCCGTACTCAGTGCTTCTGGCAAGCTCGCTTACTGCCTCTCATCTGCTCTCAACTTCTTCCTTATTTTCCTTTTTATACTCTTTCATCCCCTAAACTACTACAGACCAACCATTACCCCTTGGAGTTTTCAGTTCTTATCCAATTTCCTGTCTTTAGCTCTCTTTGGTATCTTATCGCCAGTCTAAGCATGAAAAAGTTTCCTTTTCAGTGTTACCTATTTCTTTCTCGTTATCTGAAAACCCACAGGCAGGCTCTACTCCTTCCTTGAATCTTCATTCAAGAACTAACTTACGACTCTTAGTGATTTTTTATCTCATTAGAGTGGACTTCTCTCTTTCAGACTCTGGTTTCTGTCTCCTCCCAAAAGGCTCATTGGGGTCTGTAGGAAATGCTACTGTCAGACTTCTTGTCATTTCCCCTGCTCATTATGAACACGTCGCCAGTGTGTTTCTTAAACGCATCCTATCCAATTTGTCTCCCTATTCTCTTTCCCCAGAACCTCTTTCAGTTCGAAGCTAACCCCAGAATTACAGGTGTGGCTGCGAGTATGCCTAGAGAATTGATAGCAACCCTTCCTACATGCTTGTATACCGAATGAATGTGCACAGAGGACTGTTCCACGATGACCAAGAGCCTCTCTCAATTTCCTAGAAGTCCTGTAAGCCTTAGAAATGCATTTGTTCCTCACCCCTGTTCTCCTTCCTTTCTTCAACTCATTTCATCCAGATTCCTGCAGCTGACACTGAGCCAGGATCATCCAAAGGGTCAGGAAGGAGTACACAGAACTGATAGTTACATACATCTATGTCTGTGTCCTATTCTTTGTCAGATTATGCAAATTGTAGACTTGTTTGAAAAACCGTAAAAGGAATGAATGCCATTTTGCATTCCACCTGAAGGTCTGTTTCCCAAATAAACTGAGCTTTGTAAAATCCATCATCATCCTGGTTCTAACCCCCCAAGGCTCCGAACACACTACTGCCTGTCTCATCAGATTCCATACTCAAGCTTCTCCCTGGCCTCCCTCTTCCCTTTCCTGTCTCCATTATCCTGTTTCAAGTTCTACATTCTCATTTAGCAAAGTCACCGCCACCTTGTTTTTTTCTCAACTCCCTCTTACAAATTCACTTCTTGCCTTGACACTTTTCTATGATAGCTTTTCAAATAAGTCTTCTTTCAGAGGAAAAGAAACAAAAAGGTTTTTAAAAATTTTAATGTTTACTTATTTTTGAGAAAGAGAGAGACGGAGCGTGAACAGGGGAAGGCATAAAGAGAGGGAGACACAGAATCCAAAGCAGGCTCCAAGCTCTGAGCTGTCAGCACAGAGCCTGATGCAGGGCTCGAACTCACGAGCCATGAGATCATGACCTGAGCTGAAGTCTGATGCTTAACTGACTGAGCCATCCAGGTGTCCCAAAAAAGGTTTTTGTTTTTTTTTTTTTTTTTAAGTCAAGGAAATATATACCAGTGAAGAGAACC
The DNA here is from genome assembly GCF_018350195.1 of Panthera tigris. NCBI lineage: Eukaryota > Metazoa > Chordata > Mammalia > Carnivora > Felidae > Panthera > Panthera tigris. Next base: position 67,781,284 of record NC_056667.1, read on the forward strand.
CTACCTTCTTTCTGGATGCATTGCATTTCTAAGTTATTTAATGCATATGTGTCACATGATTATATACGTCAATCCCGGATGGAAAACAAGCTCAAAGTAACACACAAGAATGATAACTGCTCGAGAATCAGTAAGCAAGATTCAGTTGTCACAAAATGAGTTAACAAGTATCACGGTGAGTTTTTTTAAAAAGTGACTTCAAAAACTAGTACGGTTACTTTTAATTTGTCAATTTTAAATGAAGTCCTGAACATGCAGAGTTGTGTGTGTCTTAACAGAGAGAAGAGTGGTTTCTCTGAGTTCAGACTTGGGAATTGGGTAGATTTGTTTCAGTTCCTTACTGCAGTTATGTTAGTGGTATAAGCTTCAGCAAGCAATTTAACTTTTCATGGTCTGTTTCCTCATTGGTAACATAGAGGTGTAAATCTTATCTCATTTGGAGGATATTTTTGAGGTCTAAGTGAGAGAAGACCTGTTAAACACATTGCAGGGTTGAGACACAGGAGGAACTCTGTAATGGTTATTGACCCTGTTACTACCAATGTGCCTTAGTATATCTCTTACCAAATATGTAGGTATCTTTCCTATATTCCCTTCAGCAGCTATGCTACGATTCTTTTTTCAGACCACTCCAGATCCATCCTGGCTTTTAACATACCAACACAAAGAGATTTTATAATCTTTCTTAAATCAATACCTCAGCATTATTCAGTATTATGTATACTTTGCTCATTTTTCATATAAGGAAAATTTTAAATGGAAAACATTAATACTCCATGTGCTTTCAGTATAGAATATCTGTTATCAGCCTCTATAGCCACTAGATGTCAATACAATGTTTATCTGGGAAGTTTAATAAAGACTCATTAGTATCCTATTTAATGATTAAGTAATGTATTCCTTTTGCAAGATATTGTAATATTGAAGGGTTTCAGAACATTTCACCATACTATTTATGGAATTGACTCCACTAACAACTGAAATGCTTCACTTCATCCAGTTGTAAACAGTTGTTGAATAGAAAGTTTTAAGCCCAAATCAAATTAAAATTGCTAAGAAAAATGTACATAGGCAGAATATAATTGCCCTAATTGGATTTTCTCCAGGTACTTTACTTGTAGAAACACAATGAGATCTTTATTATTCATAAGTGGATAAGACTTACATTTTATATTTCACTTTAAAGGTAGCATCTTAACTTTTCATAGGTACAATAGTAATTCTGAGAGAGGAAATAATCTAAGGTATTTTTACACTCATTTCCTTCAGGATATTGGCTATTTTACTAATGATCTGGCTAAAGATAATTTAAATTCCTGTCAAAACTCAGCTTTGGAAGGCTTGAGTATTTACTCTTCAATCTTTAACCCTCAAATTATAGTCAATAACTTTTCCCTGAACATACTAAATAACTATTATTTTTGGAGCCTCTTACTGATGTAGAGAAATGTAATTCAAATCTCCTTTCCTTTGACATTAGAGTGTCATGACTTATATGTGAAATAGAGAGAAAAGGACCTCAAAACAAAATACAAAAAAAAAAAAATCAAGCAAAGAAGAAAAGGAACCATATTGTCTTTATCTGGGAAAATTATTAAATGTATTTTTGCCTAGTTTTTGTAAAAAAAAACATTTTTATATGTTTTTTTCTCTCAATATGTGTCATATAACCTATCTGTTCATTTTAGCCAAAAAAAAAAGCTACCAAGAAAAGTTGGAAAATCTACTACCCTAAAATAAATTTTTAGTCTAATCTTTAATCAAAATATATCTTGTTATGTGTTCTGGTAGTATCCTACATTGCTAACCCCCAACCCTAAACAAAACTGTATTGTAATAACATTTTAAGACAGAAACTGAAATTTTAGGACAATATCAGGAAGTTTCTATTTTTCATCGCCTGCCTTTCCCCATCTACACTGCAGGTTGGCAATATTTTACATAAGATTATAATTTAATACTAAATATTTTAGGAATAAAGAGAGGGTAAAAAATAGTGGAGAGGGAGGAAGGAAACTGAGGTCAAGAGGGTCTATCTGAGATCCACTCATTAATTTCCCAACCATTTTATGAAAATTCTCTTTACAATTAGGACCCCAGTGCCTGTTATGTGATGGGTTGGTGTAAGTAAATCAGACACGGAAAGGAGGAAGAAATGTTGATGTGGAAGGTGGAGGGAGTGACAGAGGGAATGGCATGTAGGCGAGAAAGATTTGTGTAGGTTCGGAATGTTGAACTGACCTGTCTGCCCCCAGACTTTCAGCTGTGGTTCAAAAAGTGAGAATAAAAAGTGTCACTCCACTTTCAAGGGGGGACTAGCCCCTGGTTGCTCAGTGCGGTAGGTAGTAGGTGCATGAGCCTATGGAGCACTGGGAGTATGCCTAGTTGAGCTGAGATGTGCCGTGTATTAAATGCACACCAATGTTCAAAGATGTGGTCTGGAAAAAATATGAACGATCTCATCAATATTTTTGTATTGATTATGCCTTGAAATAAAATTTTGTATTTATTTGGATAAATAAAAAATGTATTAGTAAAATTAATTTCACTTCCTTCTTTTGACTTTTTAAATGTGGCTAGCAGAATATTTAAAATTACGTATGTGGCTTGCGTTGTATTTCCACTAGACAGCAGGGCACTACACCACCCAGGAGGGCCTTGCTAACAGAGATCAAAAATGGTTCTGTGACCCTTACACTATCATTATCTCCATCTTAATATTGTAAGACTAATTAGAAAGTGAAAAATGGTTTGTAAAGGAGAAATTTAGGCCTGTCAAGAATAGCACTGTGGCATCTTCCTTCCATCGAGCAAGGGATGTGCTTTTTCCCGACATCAAGTCAAGCAAAGAGTTTCAAAAAAGAACCCTTTGTTCAGATGGAGACCAACACCTCATGCTAGGGTTGCTGAAACTCTTAGGCAACTGTCTCCCTGGTACATGGAGCTGACGGTGGTTTGAGGGCTCTCAGAAAAACCACCTGGGCTTCTCACAGTTGGAGGAAGTCAAAAGCCGAATTAGTGGTGGGGGGAGAAGGGATAGCAAGGAGGTAGAAGGAAGATATTAGTTCCCCTGTCTCTTGTGGAGGTCCTCACATGCGCAGGCTTGAATTGGGGAAGAGAAAGGAACTTGAGTTGCATGTGAAAGGAACACTGTGGGGGCGTGTGGGTGACTCAGTCCCTTAAGCTTCTGACTTGGGCTCAGATCATGATCTTAGGCTGGTAGGTTTGAGCCCCGAGTCGGGGACTGTGCTGATGGTGCGGATCCTGCTTAGGATTCTCTCTCCCTCTCTCTCTGCCCCTCCCCCACTCGTGCTCTGTCTCTCTCTGTCTCAAAAATAAACATTGAAAAAAGATAAAAAAGAAAGGAACATTTTGGTTTGCATACAACTGTACTTTTTAATAGCTGAAAATGACACATCTAATACATGTAAAAGACCAAAAAAAAAAAAAATCTATGGAATATGTCTGAGTTCAGAGGGAGGAAAAGATCTTTTACATTTCTTGTCTGTCTCCCCCCATTAGAATTTAAGCTCCAAGAAGGCAGAGTTGTTTTGTTTGTTTTATTTTCACCTGCATAATCTAAGTAGCGTAAAATACTACTTGGCACATAGTAGGTATGCAATAAATATCGGTTGAATGGATGAATATATGAATCTGACATAATATGACTAAAGGCAGTAATTGGAGAGAAAATGCTTCCTTTTGTACCTTTATGGTCTAGCACATTCAATAAACTTGACACTTGTGTTAGGGAAAGCAATGCCTAAGTCATTTAATGAACATGAAGTGGCTGGTAGATAAGGTGAGGGATTGCTGGTCAGTTCAGCAAATGCAGTCCATTTTAGAAATTATAGAGTAGAGTCAAATCACTGCATGATGCTCTACTATCAAGAACTCTTTTAAATTTTCCTTGCCAACAGTCTCATATTAAGGTTTGTGGTGCTTAAAAGATTTCCAGTGTTTTAGAGTTATTGAACTTCTTTCAGTCAGTAAGATCCTTAGTGAAATTTCTTCCATCATTCATGGCCAATTACCTTTGTTTTTTCAATTACTGGTCATTTTGTTTGAGATTGAGTTTTGAATGTGATGAACACTTTTCATCATTATTTTATGTAGATTCAAGGAACAGTGAGAAAGATTGTAACTTTGACAAAGATATGCGCTCCCATCTGCACAGTTCCTAACCTTCTCTGACAAAACACCTTAGTAGGTGGTATGAGACTGCTGCACCGAAGACCGAGGGCCCAAAAGCAATCTGAGTCAGCATGCTTGGTTCTTAGGTTTCTAAGTCTTTAGTGCTCTATCTCTTTAGTTTCCTAGAGCTCATCGACATCGCTTTTTGTATCTCAAAGTCAAACAGGGTATGACAAAATGTTACACTTCCAGTTTAGAAAAGTTTGTGCCTGAACATTTTTCAAAAATGCACTCATGGCCATAACAATATACTCATGTCTGGGCACCTGAGTGGCTCAGCCGGTTGAGGGTCCGACTCTTGATCTCAGCTCAGGTCAGGATCTCATGGTTCGCGAGATCGAGCCCCGAGTTGGGCTCTGTGCTGACAGCGCAGAGTCTGCTTGAGATTCTGCCCTGCCCCCCCGCCGCCACCCGTCCTCTGCTTGCTCTCTCTCTTTTTCTCTCAAAACAAACAAACAAACATAATAAAAGTATATACTCATGTCATATTCGTGACTTCTCTATTTCAAAGTATGTTAGAAGATGGTGATGATTATTTTATCTGGGTATGTGTACCTAGCTAAATCAGCTAAGATTATATGCACTATCCTTCCCTCACCTGAACACAGGTGGACCATCATGGTTTCCGTCACTTTGGTCCATGTCCTGACACCTCTTTCTCTTTCTTCATTGCCTGACATCTTTGTTAAAAGGTGACTACTCGCCTTTAAGTTCTATATGAGATCTTTCTCAAAAGATTTTTAAAGCATTTGTGCATACTTTAGAATATTTTATGAAAGGGAATTAGGACTCTATTTTTCTATTCCTTAAAATAAAAATATGAGCAATTGTTTCTAATTTCCATCATTTCATGGGTGGTGGGAAAAGAATGTTGCAACCTTTAATAATTTTGGAAATGATTTCATCTTTCTTAAGGAGAAAAACAACAAGAATCTGTCATGCTAGAAAGGGTACTCTATGAGAAGAGATAGGTAGAGAAATGCAAAAGACAAGGAAAGCAGTAAGGGATGAAGACTGGGGCAAGTAAATTCAAATGGATAGAAGAGGAACAAAATGTAGGGGTATCACATTGTTGTCAACCTGGATTAATAGTGGCTTTCCTGAAGCAGATTGTTTAGAAAAATTTTAAGACTATTACAACCTGTATAGGAAAGAGTGCTGTGATCATGGTGCATGGATACGCACAGAACCCACATAGTTTAAATATATATATATATATTTATATTTATATTATATATATAATTATATATACATATATATAGTTTATTATCAAATTGGTTTCCATATAACACCCAGTACTCATCCCAACAGGTGCCCTCCTCATGCCCATCACCCACTTTCCCCTCTCCCCCACTCCCCATCAACCCTCAGTGTGTTCTCAGATTCACCACCAATGTCAGAGAATCCTAGCTATGTCAACACTGAAAAACTAGCTCAAAACTTATTTTTTTCCACTGAGAAAAGAAAACTCTTCCCCCTATGCAGTTAAGTTTAAAACAAATCTATAGTTTGGAAAGAACATAAGCCAGAAGAAGGAGGGGGGGGGGAGAAGAAAGAGGAGGAAAAGGAGGATGAGGGGGAAGAGGGGAGCAGAGGGAAGAGAAGAAGAAAGGAGGAGAAGATCATTTGACTATTTCAGATTCACTTACATCTTTGAGGTCTCCATTATTATTTTTTTTTAATTTGTTAACGTTTATTTACTATTGAGAGATAGAGAGGGAGCATGAGCATGGGAGGGAGAGACAGAGAGAGGAGGAGACACAGAATCCGAAGCAGGCTCCAGGCTCTGAGTTTTCAGCACAGAGCCCGACGCGAGGCTTGAACTCACAAACCACGAGATCATGACCTGAGCTGAAGTTGGACGCTCAACTGACTGAGGCACCCAGGCACCCCATTCATTATTATATCTTAAACTACTAAGAGAGCTTGTATAGATGATTGGTGGGCTACTCTAAGTTAAAAAAAAAAAAAAAGAATTATAGAGAGTACAAAAAGTGTTAGAAATCTAGGAATAAGGCAAATATTCTTCCAGCACTCAAAAAGAGGAGGAAAAGATGAATTGTATTTACCATGGAAGCAATGGCTTTTCTCCTCTCCAAAGTGAAAACTTCCACCTATGCTCCCTCTTGTCATGCATGCCAAGATCCTTCCTTCTTCTCTCACAAGACAAATTTACTGAAAGAATAGTATGACCATTTACCTTCCATTTTTCTTCTTCTATGCTTCTTAATTCGTTACAGTGATTCCTACTCAAAGAATTGCTAAATGTCCAGTTTGCAGTGCATCATTCAACATCTTTCATTACACTTTCTTTCAGGTAACATCATGTTACTTTAATGTATGAGACCATATACTTTCTGGTAGTTATCCTATATCTTCCTCAAGCTCCTCATCTGGCCTCTCCTGTTCTGACTATAAGTATTCTCCTAGATTCTGTCTTCATTCCAAATGTTTGACCTCAGAAACATTCATGACAACCATGAATTAAACTATATTTTTTGATCACCAATACTCAAATCTACCTGCCTAGCCCGGACCACCTAAATGTTGACCTTGGGTTCTAGCTACCCACTAGAAATAACCATGGTTGTCTTACACATACTTCAGTTCAATTTTTCCAAAATAAAATATATGTTCTGTGTTCACAGACATGATTTTCCTTTTGTTCTCTAGATTGGCCAGCCATTCCTGGTGACCTGCTCTTGAACCAATATTCTGTACCCACCATACATTTTGCTAAGGTTTATGTGTGACATATAATAGGCACAACAACCCTATGAGATGGATTGTGATGCCCTTTCTGCAGATGAGGAAATGGAGGCACTAAGAGGTTAAGTTTCTTGTTCCAAAAAAAAAACACTAGGCTATTAATTTGTAGTGTCAGAATTGCTACTGACATCTAACTGTCTTGAGAGACAATCACATTTTTGTGTGATCCTGAAAGAAACATGGATGAGGAGAGGTAGGTTTATTCTGTTTCTACAGAGGGCAGAACTGGAACAATGAATGGACACTGTGAATCCAGATTTCAACGAATTTGTCAAAAAACTTCTTTAAAAGTGGCATTGTGGAGAGAAGTTTCCAGGCAAACTAATGGCTTTAGACGCAGGACTGTTGCAGAAAATTCTTTTGGATAGAGAGGAAATTTAGATCACAAAAACTCCTAAAGTTCACAAAAAATAATATTCCCTGAAACTGCCTCATTTCCTAAAGTTCACAAAAAATAATATTCCCTGGAACTGCCTCATTTGGATAATAAATTCAATAGTCTGCTTCTTAATCACATGAAAGACTAAACAGATACACACAGAACGTTTAATAAATATACTGCCTACTGGATTACCAACGGACTGTGTACTGAACAGTCTCAAGTCGTGAAAACTTAGGTAAAGCTACCATTTTAAATAGGAAAAAAGGTGTGTTCTTTTCTTATTTCAGTGGTTCAGCTGCTTTAGGTCATGTCCTGCTGTCTTTGAAAAACAGCTACCACGACTGCTGCAAATATTTGTAAATGACCCATCCCTGTAATGTAGTTCTAGCGGTATAGCATCATGTGGTGTGGTTTCAACAGGAAGAGGGGTGAAAAGGGTCAGTGTAATAAATCTGACACTGTGATGTGAAATTGAAGAGAACATTTCTTGTATCTCTGGGTATGATTTTTTCTTTTTTCCCCACAGGTGCAGTACATCCGCATTTTACATAGTTTGGGTTTTCGTTTGTTTTTGTTGTTTAAGACAGACTTTCATCTAGTTTTTATTGTTTTAATCTCTGCTTTTGGAAAGGGTCTATGCTTAACACTTCGAATCATGTGGTAATTATTACTCAGGAGAACTGGTAAATAGGGGCAAGGGGCAAGAGGAGTCATCATGTCCAACTAAAACCATAGTGGGGAAAATAAGAAAAGTGAGGGACTAGATAAGAAATGCCAGAATTCCAGCCTGTGGCCAGGTAGGCTGGGCGATATGCCCAGGGCTCTAGCTGATTCTGCGGAGGCCACTGGCAGGTGCCTACAATAAGACTGTTCATCCCCTTTAATTAGCACCTCATCACTTGCAGCTTGGTGTCACCCAGCTGGCTAGAGCAAGATGACACCTCCAGCTTGAACTGGGCTCCATTCCATTTTCTTGGGGCTTTTGGAGACATGTGGTGCTTTCTTCAAGTGCAGCTGGTGCTGGCACTTTCATTGTAAATTTAAATCTCTGTTTGGAAAAAGGTGATAAGAACAGTTTGTTTCAAGTCCCTGGTGTTTAAGCCTTAAGCAATTCCCAGCAAATACATTCAAGGCTCCTTCTGGTTTGATCAACTACAATTTGTAGTCTTATTAATAGTAGCAGTGTTCAGATTCTCCTTAATGATATGCACCTCAAGGAAGTCTCTACATGGGCATCACTGTTTCTCTGTGGTTCAAAGTTTGTGCTGATTGCTTTTAGCATCTTTGGTGGTGCTTGTTGATCAGTGCAAGGTATGAGAAAAATACTGGCATCTGCATGCATTTATCTGAGATTGTTTTTCCTCGTTTCAATGGGACAAAAATGGGAGACTTACTAGATGCATTACATTTTATTGTAGTTCTTCAATAACACAGGTGCTCGTATCTAAGGCTGCACAATGAACATGCAAGAACTTCATGTCTGCTGTTTTTCTAACCAGTACCCACTATCAGTATTTAACTCATTTCTTTATAAATTATCTGGATGTGCATTGTGCTTGAAAGTTATTATATAAATAACATCTTTATCTATTTTATAACCAATTTGTATATCTCTTGGCCTTGGTCCCCAGGGTTGGAATTGTTGATGAAAGTATTTGCCTTTTCTTCGATTTCTTCATAAACTTCTTTATATGGTCTTTAGGTATCTGGTAACTAAAATTGGGAGATTAGGAATGAAGTAGCTCAAATTAAAATTACTTCATTTTTCTATAATATTCTGGGCAACCTACCAGGTATCTTTATTGATTCTCTCAACTTCAAGATCACCCTTTTAAAATTATCATTATGTGTCCTAATAATACTTTAAATTGTATGCACGGTATTTTTTTGGACATTATCTTATTTGGTTCTCATGACAATTCTAAACTTTATAGGCAAGGAAACTGAAATTCACACAAACTAAGTTGTGGGCTGGGGTCACCCAGCTGATGAAAGAGTTGTCAGATCCCAAGCCCAGTGCCTGTTCTACAACACGAGGCTGAACCCCACTAAGCGGCTCTAGACTGACCTACTTACCTTCATCCAGAATTTCTTGCCTAGTAAACCACCAACAAAGGCAACTAGGAACTCTTATGCATTAGCAAGGGCCCCAGACATTATCAACCATGACACCTTGGCCTAGTAATTGAATTTCTCCAACTCTAGTATTTGTAAAACATACAAAGTCATACCGCACTCGCATAAGAGGGCAAATATGTAGCTTGGTAACTGTTCATTAACTTCATTTCTCATTTATACTGGAAATCTAGATGCCTGGCCTAATGTTACTAGGTGAGGCTGAAATAGTCTCAGTTGTTCAGTTAAGAACTATATGATGTTGAACTTGACAATTCGTCCTGAAGCAGAATACTATTTCAAATATAAGTTTTATTTTACAACATATATTGTAAGACTACCCTACCTCTGTATAAAACAGATGAGAAATATTTTTCTAAAGAGAAGAAGGTATAGGTAAACATATTGGGGGAAAGGAAGTATGCAGTTTTTAAAACTTTACATAATTCATAATGAAAATGATAGGCTAGAAGTAATAGCTAACCCTTCTTACATAACAACTAAGGGTTTTTTAATAAAATTATTTTATCTTCACAATAAAATTATGAATAAAATAGTTTTTATTAAACCAATTTTGCAGATGAGGAAACTGAGGCACAGAGTCAAGGCCATCCAGTGCAGAAATTTATACCAGTCTGTTGATAATGTTCACATGCAACCAGGGCAATATATTGCCTTAAAATAAATTAACTATCACTTCCAAGAGTAACTATTTGTCAACATACAGATTACAGTAATGAAGAGATGCTCTGAACTTCTGTATTCCCAGATTAGAACTTTTGTGTATGTCAGCATTTATGTCCTGTCTTTACTTGTTAAAAATCAGTCATTGTCAATAAAACTACTCATTAAAGTTGAAAATAGATACAAATTGAAGACATTTAATTTGAACTTTGGATAACACTAAAAATATTTGTTCATTAAGTATTTTCCAGTTATTTCTATCAGTGTCTGGTGACAATTATTTTAAACATGTTAAAAATAACTGTAGATATTGGCAAATAATTTGTTAAGATAATAAAGGAGCTAATTGAGACTTCTAAACTAGGAAACCCAACAAACTGTCAGCAAGGAAATAATTTCACAAAAGTCAAGCTTTAGAAAACAAAACTTTCCAATTCAAACTCTATGAGATGTAAAATCCCATGAGATTATTCCATGAGAAATATTTTCCCTATGAAGGTTATGCATTAATTCCATAAAGAGAGAGAAAGAAATTGGAAGAACACAATATTCAATATCACCTTTATTTTTTTTAATGTTTATGTTTGGGAGAGAGAGACACACACACAATGTGAGGGGGAGGGGATGAGGGGCAGAATCTGAAGCAGGCTCCAGGCTCTGAGCTGTCAGCCCAGAGCCCGATGGGGGCTTGAACCCATGATCCATGAGATCATTACCTGAACTGAAATTGGACGCCTAACCAACTGAGCCACCCAGAAGCCCCTCAACATCACCTTTAATACTCTAGTCTTCCCTTTGACGTTGTTTCTACTGTCATTGGTTGAGGTTGCAGGGTGTGCCTCGGCTCTTAGCTCAGAAGTCCCTGGGCAAATGGGCAATTGCCTGGGGCTGCACCAACTCTGTCAGCCTGGAGCCTTCCTCCCCCTGAGTTGGAGGAGGACCAACAGTTGTGTTTTGTTAATCTGGGTAACCTCATTTTCTTCTCATTTAACTAGTGGGAGTTAATTGAACTGCCTGCTGAGATCTCTGGCACATAGCTAAATAAGGTGAAATGAGGTTACAGTGTTCCCTAACCCACTTTTGGCCCCATTTACAGTATGGACTGGTTTTCAGAGGGTCAGAAAACACTTTGAAAAAGGCAGATTGCATCCAACTACTTCATAGTTACGCCTATGTACATTCTTGTTCTCCTCCTCCTTCACTCCACCCTCCACCCTAGATATTTAGTCCTTCCCTGTTTCTTCCTTCCGTCTCACCCATATCCACTTCCCATCTTTCCAAGCCAATTATCAGCACATTTTTAGGACCCTCCCACATCGATGTGTCCCGTGATGCTTCTAGACACACAGTGTCCACACTTCTGTTTTCTGCAGTTCTTTGACTCCTAACAGCCCTTGCTAATCCTTCCTTTGGCCTGCAAAAACTGTATCTGCACAAGGTTAAATGTTGCTTTGGGAAAAAAAAAATCCAACCAACATACTGCTTGTATTATTTAAAAATATCAAGCTGTTTGATATTTTAGCAGTGCTATGAGTGCATTAATTATTTGGGCTTTGGTAGAAACAGGTACTGGTTATTTCTGACGTAAAGAACAGAACACGGCTTGCGCTAAACAAACGAAAAGTTGGAATAAAGTATTGCATGTTTCTGCCTTGTCTTCCCTTGGAAAAATGCTAATGGAGGATTTGTTGCAGTATGTCCTTAAAAATGTATATTCTTCTTTTACTATCCAAGTAATACATGTTTATTAGAGAGAAAAAAATAATTCAAAAATACATAATCACTATCTTTTTTTTTCTTGTTTTGAACTTGCACATAGTAATTATTAGAAAGAAATGAGGCAAATAGCTATTTATACTTTGTTTGGTGTGTTTGATTCTGAAGATGAACCCAAAGTGCCTGAATTAGCCAGAAATCTCCACTTCGCACTGTAAGAATTCACTATTTTCCCTTTACTTTTCAACAAATTTATTATTGAAGTATAGTTAACATGCAATGTTATATTAGTTTCTGCTCCTTTAAACTCATGTTTCTTTTTTTTCTTTTTTTTCTTTTTTTATTTTTATATACTTATTATTATTTTTTTTTTAGACAGAGAGAGACAGAGCATGAGTGGGTTAGGGGTGGAGAGAGCAGGAGACACAGCATCTAAAGCAGGCTCCAGGCTCTGAGCTGTCAGCACAGAACCTGACGTGGGGCTCGAACTCATGGACCGTGAGATCATGACCTGAGCTGAAGTCGGACACTCAACCGACTGAGCCACCCAGGCGCCCCTAAACTCATGTTTCTATCACTGTCAGTGCTTTATGCTAGTAGAATAATAGCAGTTATAAAACTGTTAAAATATATCATAGCATGAATACATCTTTGCTTCATATTTATGAGCACAGCAGATATTAGCTAGTGTTTTCTTTCTAGATGTGATGTAAGTAATTCCTTCTTATTAATTATCATTTTAAGCCTTACACCTACCACCTACAACATACACAAACTTGTCTTTTATATTAAGCACATGGAGACTTATTATATACCACTCTCTTTTTATCTAAATTAATCATTATATATATATATATATATATATGTATATATATATATATATATACATATATATTTCTATTTCTGCTTCTATTTCTATTTATATTTCTATCTATGTTTGAATTTACCTAAGTTTGTGGGTTATTCTTCTTATTTGGCTTGTCTCCAAACTTACTATAGAAAGTTGACTATCGTGTGACACCACAAGGAGGAACAGACTGTCCCCAGGACCTGGACGCACCAATAAAACAACTCTCGTCAGGTGTGTGTGTGTGTGTGTGTGTGTGTGTTTAATGCTTAAATTTATATATTTTGAGAGAGAGAGAAAATGAGAGAGAGCAAACAAGAGGGGCAGAGAGAGAGGGGAACAGAGGATCCAAAGCAGGCTCTGTGCTGACTGCAGAGAGCCAGATGTGGGACTGTAATTCACTAATGGAACCATGAGATCATGACCTGAGCTCAGGCAGAGGCTTACCTGAATGAGACACCCAGACGCCCCTCCATCAGGTGTTTTAAGAAACCTGAACACAAATCTAATGGGAATGGCATAGAGTTACTCCTAAAACTATGCCAACTATCTGTTCTCCTGTGGAACATTCTTTAAACCTTTAAGTTCAAATTAGGAGTAATCAGTGCCTTTCATATTCAATCTTCTTTAACTCATTTTTTTTTAAATCATGGTTGTTACATCCTAACATGATAGAATAAATGAATCAGTCAGGAAGAGTAAAAAGCAGCCAAAAGAAATGCTCAAGCACCTTTGCGCATTTAGAAACATTGAAATATATTGACAAATAACAGAGTATTCCTGGGGTAAATTTAAAAGTGGGGGAAGAGCAGAAATATATATATATATATGCATATATTATATGTATATATATAATATATGCATATATATATATTAAAAATATATGCATATATATATATATATATGCCAACTGTTACCTGATATGTAACTATTTCTATTTAAGGATAATCCATTCTTTTAGTGATAATCCTAAATAAAACCCAAACCTGCATAGGAATATATATTCTTTTCCAGAAGAAAAAACTAAGTTTTAGCAATGTATAAATGGAATCAAGAAGCCAGGCATAGTGAAGTCTTACCCACATTTCCACACACATACTGTCAATCACAGGATGATTAGAGTGCAAAAATACGAGAGATGTTGACCAGGTTATTTTTTACATTGGATGTAACTTGAAGTTTGAGTTTAAACAAGGTATTTTCAAGCATATTTCCTTTCATAAAACGTTTAAAAGACATATGGAAATGGAGACACATGTTTAACAATTATAAGATAAGTTCATTTGAAACTCTTTAGAATAAGACTGAAGTTTTCTAAATCATGGTGGCTCTGATTTTCAAAAGACTAAATCAAATCCCCCAAAGAAAGCAATTGTGATGGAGTTAATTAAGACAACTTTGTGGCTATATTTGATCATTTTTAAGGAGTATAAGTTTCTAAAGGGTATAGGTTTTCATGTTTTAAATTGTGTGGGTCTTCACTATGAAAGGGCCAGTTCCCCATACCAGATGTTTTTGTATACCTGCCAGGGGCTACTTATACACGCATAATGTAGGGGAATAAATCCCCTGATGATCAGGCTGTTATAAATTTAAATTTAAAAATAAATTTGAAGACTAATTGATCTAAGTCACATAACAAAATTCAAAAAATACACCTGCATTTCCTTGTTAGCCTTGTGAAACCTAATTATTTAAAGAGCATTCTTTTTTTTTCTTTCTCTCTTTCTTTTCTTTCTTTCTTTTTTTTTTTTTTTTAATAGCACTTGCTTAAATCTTATCTCTTTTCTAGTTCAAAACACTGATTGGACCACAGAGGAGCAAAACAGCTTGCCCACGTCAACAGATCATTTTATTTGGGCTCCAGGTTTCTGAATGAACTTCCATACATGCCCTTGTAGACATCTGAACTCCATAAATCCACAGGTGTTTAAGGAGCCCTAAAGGCTGGGTCAGATAGCAGACTTGTTCCACTATGACTTTATAAGGATTTCGTACTGTGTAAACAACACGTGCAGGGATTTCTCTTTACTGCTGGATAAAACCAGTAGCAGGAAGAGCCACTTTTAGTTTTCTTCCTTAAACAATGATGTGGTTCAGTTTTATTTCCATTATGATACAGTAGGTTATCTTGTCCACAGTGTAGGTAGCATTTTCTTTCTTTACTTCACAAACAGGATGATTTGGCACAAAGCCTCTTTAAAAGGAAAAAAAAAAATAGCCACCTTAGAAAATGTATTCTGTTACAATGATATTTCCATCTTTCTTTCCATGTACTATACAAAGGAAGAAACTGTGAAACGCCCAAATATCATTTATTTGTTCTTTAAAACTAGAAAGCTTGCTTATCTCAGATACCCTTTCCATAACAGAAATCTGAGTAAAGTTAGTATAAGCATATAACAGATTATACCCAGAAAATGCCTGAAAAATCCAGTTTTGTTTTACTTTAGAATAATGCCAGGGGTGCCTGGGTGGCTCAGTCGGCTGAGTGTCCGACTTCAGCTCAGGTCATGATCTCAACAGTCTGTGAGTTCGAGCCCCGCGTCGGGCTCTGTGCTGACAGCTCGGAGCCTGGAGCCTGCTTTGGATTCTGTGTCTCTCTCTCTCCCTCTGCCCCTCCCCTGCTAACCCTCTGTCTCTTCCTCTCTCTCTTAAAAATAAGTAAACATGAAAAAAATTTTTTTAAGAAATTATGCCAGAAACCAGATTTAGACGACAAATTCAGAAAGAAAACAAAAAGCCTCACAGAACACTAAATATACAATATGCCTTGAATGATATGACAAACTATAATATTCAAATGTCTCTCTATAAAACAGTATTAGTTCAGCTTAGACCGGGAACCTGAGTCTAAGGAAGAAAAGCAAGGAATTGAAATGAGGGAAAATATACTTGAAGAGCGAAAATAAGGTTACCTACCTTTGTGGCGTACAGTAATTAGAAACTGGGGGAAAAATCAAAATCATTAGGGGATTTTTAATATCAGAAGAATTTAGAGGAAAAATATAAAGGTCTACAAGAAACGGTTGCGTGAAAAGTCATAATTAACCCAAATAAAAAGCCTGGAGTCTCCATGTTGCTCCTGTTCTAAGATTTTAAGTGATTTTAGAAATGTGTTTATGATAAAAGTTTTCTGTCACCTATTAAAATGGTATACTTTGAAGTGTATTTGATATCAAAGCAGAATGAAAACATTGAAATGTTCCTTGATATGGTCTAAATGCTATGTCTGTGCCTTGCTTTAAATGCAATGTTTTATTTTTAAAAATAAGTTTCTAGGATGCCTCAAGATCAATGAACACAAGTCCCCTAGGGAAATGATAAGTTTTTAGATGACATTGGTATAGAGTACACACAGGTATCAACACGTACCAAAGAGTCTTGTGACCTTTCCGCGTTAGAAGGTTGCTGAGGAACACTGCCCCTGCCTCCACGAAGAATAAACAAACATTTGGGAAAGAGAGAATCAGATCCACTCAAGGAAACATTGATTAGCAGTCCAGCCTGATTCGCCTATCAATGAATCATGTATAAATGATGAATCAAGTGAGCGACTGAAGATCAAAGACCATCAGCACGTAAAAGTAAAGACTCAGAGTTAACCTCCACGTGAGATTAGACATCTACTGAGCCAGCGCCTCTGCCCTCCCTACAACACCCCTCCTCATGCTTTGTGTGCAGTACAGCATCAGTAGTTTTCTAATACCTTCTATATTTAAGCCACTGAGCTAGCCTTCTCATGAAAACGTGCCTAAATCTTTCCTTTGAACATCCTCAACAGGAAATTGTAATTTCTGAGAGGAGTTTGGTTTTGAAAACAGGCATGAGTTATTTGTAGCCTTGTTCAGTGACTCAGATGAGTAAACAAACCAAACAGTCCACATGTGATCAAAACCCATGTGTGCACTCCCTTGGCCTTCACCGCCCTTTAGTGACATCATCTGTTTATAAGGCTGATCTTCCCACTAGACCACAAGCTTCTCAAGGTCAGGAATCAAGCTATTGCCATCATTCTATTTCAACTCCTAGCACATTGCTCATTGGTTGAAAAGAACTCATTTTTTTTTTTGTATGGTCCATAAATTGCTTCTGAAGGTATTATTCCAAAAGAGAATAATAAAACATGAATATCTTTGTGTTAAGCATTAACTATTTGGATGAAAAAAACATACATGTTCTGAAATTTAAAAGCCAAATCCCTTTATGTATAGGTCAATGCAGAATATCTACTATAAATTGACAAAATTTCAATACAGTGCTGATAGATGCAAATTCTTTAAAATGGATGTCGTGTTATATATCCTTATTTCTTTTTTTTTCTCCCCGAGTGGCATGTATAACTCTGAACTCATCTCTCGCTTCCAGAGCTAAAGAAACCTTCCTTCATGCCTTTTGTTCATTTGGAGAACACGTGGAAGTGTATTTCTCATGCTCTGCATATATGAGTTGGAAAATCTACCTCACATTTGGCAGATTTATGAATGAGAAATTTCTAATTCCATTTCTAATTCTCATTTAATTTCTAATTCTAGTTTGTGATTATTGATTCAACAGGGGAACAGTAACTGCACCTAAATGGACGCCTGTTTGAAAATGTCTTAAGACTTTACAAAGGAGGCAGGAAGTGATAAGACTACCAGATAGAACTAACAGGCAGGCTAATGGTTGTATCAGTTTAAAGTCAAGAAAAGAAAAGGGTCTAATCACACTGAAGTTCTAGCAGTAAAAGTCCATTTAAAGATATATTTGAAAATGGGGACGGGAGCCTGGGTGGCTCTGTCAGTTAAGCTTCTGACTCTTGATTTTCTCTCAGGTCATGATCTCACAGGTCCTGAGATCAAGCCCCCCAGCAGGCTCTATGCTGACAGTACTTAGGATTCTCTCTCTCCCTCCTCCATACTCTCTCTCTCTCTCTCTCAAAATAGATTTTAAAAAAACATAAAAAACTAAAATGGGGAATGTTGCTGAAGTACAAAGGAACTAAAGTTGTATACTCAATAACATTGTCAACTCCCACGAGTATTCAAAGTTATGTTCCAGAGTTTGAGGCAGAGGTTATCCAAATACACATTTACTTGAAGAATGGACAGGCTGAGGAGGAGATACAGAAAAATGTACACAAATGTCAGTCTAAAGTATGTTTCCTCACAAATACTTAGAAACTGCTGGGGTTTTGTTGTTGTTGTTGTTTTAGCTACACATGGTAATATCTTTATTCAATGCAGTGCAATAGTTCAGTAAAGAGTACGTGTGTTTTGTTTGTTTCCAGGGGGAAAAAAACTGCCAATCTCCAGTGATACTCCTTTCATCTTTTTTCTAATCTAATATTTTGATTATATTTATCTAATAGGTTGAAAACTCCCATGACTTTGCACAAGTGGTTTGCACTAATTAAAAAAAGAAAGAAAGAAAGAGAAAAGAAAAAGGTAAATGTGGAACACACATAAAAGGCATTTTTACATAAATGTCTCTGTAAAATGACCAAAGAAGTGAAGAACACTTTAAATTCCATTCACTTTTTTCATATCAATTTTCAAGTAGATTTGTGTATGTTTCATAAGTTCAAAATTCAGTTAAATGTAAAGAACTTTATTCTGATAATGACAGTCTATTGACCGAGAGCGCATGAGAATGAGAAATGTAATACAACCTAGAAATACTTAGATTGTAGCTAGAGAAAAATGGGCTATAAATGAGGGATTCTTGGGCCCAGACGTGCTATAGTATGAATGTGTTTCTAATCATTGAAAATCATCACCGTGCAATATTTAAACTAAGAATGCTGCATTTCTAAACTTGGAAAAACTGATCTCATGTGAACAAAATCGTCCTCAAAATTGGATATAATGTTCAATAATCTGAGTTCACAAAGATGTTTTAAACAGCAAGGCATTTAATGTTGCCATCCAGATACTGCTCTGATGTCTGAGTGCACGTAGATCCGAAATTTGCTGATGCGGGAGCCGGTGAGCACACTTCCTTTCTGGATTTCTTCCCCATCCAGAAACAGAACAGGAAGGTCATTTGTGGGGCTGGGGGCACCGAAGAGTATGTGTGCGAGTAGTACGAGATGACTTACTTGGATTATGATCTCTTCGGCCATCGAGCATGTAATGCATATTTTTTAATCTAGAAAGAAACAGAAAATATATGTAAGTGATAAAGCCTGCAAAAAAATAAAAATTCTTTTTAAACTATATATATATGTGTGTGTGTGTGTGTCTGTGTGTCTGTGTGTCTGTGTGTGTGTGTGTATACACATACATATATATATATGACACTAATACTAGTGAGAAACACCCACAACTAATTGTTATACGCTCCTCTAACCATTACAAGAGGCAAAGCCACTGAACCTCAAGGAGATCTGCGAACTATATTTCAGGAGCAAGCAAACAAACAAAATCCTAAAAAAAAAAAATAAATGCGATAGCCAAGCAGATGAAGTATCAGGTTTCCCTGGATGTCACAACACAGGACAGTGTATTACTAAACCACTGGTTAAACTACTAGTGAAAGAGTATTTGCTGTCTATCAAACGTAGGCCGATGGTTGCAATAAATACTTCTCTCTATATATCACTGGCTACCTGCCTATCTGTAATTTCAGGCCTTTTGAAATTTTATCTCATGAAATATTAAGATACGCTTGTTCTCTGCTATTTTTAGGCCTGTTTCTCAAAAGTGTTCTATTTGTATCATACATCAAAAAAGAAGACAGTGGCTGTGTGTTTCTTCCCTTTGTTGGGATATGTGGAAGGAAGGGAGTGGAAGTTATTTTGGGCGTGAGTTTGTCTCTGGTCAGCTGAAACACAGCAGTGAAGTAATTTCCATTTAAGTCTTGGCTTTGCCACTCAGTTTGTAATAAGCCAGAAGTATCCCACGGAAATCAGAACACAAATCCCTAATGGTTGCCAGAGAAGACACAGAACATCAGAAGAATAACATTTATAAGGTGGAGGGAGTGGTCAGTGGTCTTTCACAGCACAAGCCAGCAGCCTCATCAGAAGTTAGGGTCGGTAGATGCTATTCACTTGTTCAAAAATCTCACAGTTGTGTAAAAGATGGTGGCAGCTGGGTTGTTCTCAATCCGGTTCTTGATGTGAAGAAAATAGGAGGAATTACTGGGTGCGAAGGACAAGATGGAGGCACTTTCTGAAGCAATTTTACATTAATAGCTCTCTTCACTTTTAAATGAGCTGAATAGTGAAAGGGAGTGTCAACATTCCCCAACTCACTTCTCCTTCGTGTTTTGACAATGTTCCCTGACCTAATAGCATCAAGTTTTGCAAACTCTCTTGCCTAAATGGCAGTTCTGCATATTAAGTTAGCTCTGTTTTGCTAGGGTGTCAGAATCTTGCTGATTTTCACTCACTGATGTGGAAGACTTGCTTCTATCAATCAGCAACATCCTTAGCAATTTATACATTCCGTGTAAACTGAAGCAAGATATGGTGTCCCATTTTTAAAATTTTGTCTATACTCATCGTTTTTAAAAGTGTAATCTGGAGGCTCTGAGCCCCTCTTCTAAAGGTGGATGATTTACTTTTGAAATGGCTTTTCCCTGGGCAAGATCAAATGCCCATGCGCAAACCAAATCCATAAAGTAACTTCCCCATCATCTGCAATGTGTTTCATGGGAATAAATAATATGGTCACACAATTTTACTGGTGGAGAAACCCTTAAATATCACCTATGACATTTATTTCATGTCACCGCAGAGGAACATGACATTCATTTCTTGTCACCGCAGAGGAAACAGAAGCTCAGAGAAATTAAGTAACTTTCCTAAGAGAGAGTAAATCACACTTTGGTGGTGGGGGGGACGGGATGGCACCCAGAAGTTTTCATCCTTAATCCAGAATTCTTATCTGAACATTTACAAACATTACTCTAAAAAGTGTACATCACAACTTCTCTTTTACAAATTTCCTCTCCCTCTTCTCTCTCTCTCTCTCTCTCTCTCTAGTTCTCCAGTTTTAGTTTTTCTTCATCTTGAGAGTTAGAATCAACAATTCTGTTCCTGGAATACTTTGTTTTAATACATTAGTTACCTTTTTTTTTTTTTCAATGCCTGTACTCAAGGCCATCAATAGCAAAAGTGTTCAGAAGTACACATTCCATAAAATGAAACTGCTAATCTACACTACCATTTTTTTACTTAACAAAATTAGTCTGCCCATGTAAACCCTGGGTAGGCAAGTTGGCACTTAGAACACAACAGAGAACCACATTTGTGACATCGATAGATAACTATTAACTCCTTTTAAGCTTTCAAATGCCTCAGAAATGTTGGAGCAAAGGATCTAAAAACTGCAGATCGTATTCAAATGAATCAGGATAGAGCAGATGGTTGAAGAAGGCACACAAGCAAGAAGGAAATCTCCTGTTCTCCCTTTCTGATTGCTTTGCCCACAGAGGAATAACGATTCAAAGAAAATCAGTAATCATGGCGGATGTCATTAGCATATTCCCAATAAGGCAGCTTACATAAAAATTCCCAGAGAAAAGGAATGACTGCTTGAAGATCAATGTGCAAAGAGCACATTTCCAGCTGCCTGCCTTCTTCTAAAATGTGAGCTATTTAAGACTTTTAAAAATTAAAGTTTGTAAAAGATATGGGCAAATACTGGAGTGTTGTTTAAATTAATAATGATGATTATTATAAGCAAAATAAAGCAGGTATATTTGCAGGTGGTCAATGATTAGAATGCTTTAGTATCTTATCCTTCACATTTCTTGATCAAATTCCACTTGGGCTGCAACAAAGTCCAAAGACTTATTAAAATATTGAATATCCCTTTTCTTCTCACCCCACTGTAACGGAAGATTAAATAAGTCACAGTGAGGCACCTTCACTGCTTTATCGTGAATCCATGTGGTAAAATGTGTTTTCCCCCTCTTGATTGATGAGCAGAAATCACTGAAACGACCCGACTACTCTAAATAAAAACTTGCATGAAACAATTTCAAAAGGGGAAAAATTCTAATATAGGTAACTATGAATTTAATGTGTCAATACTGAGAAAACATTTTGGAAGATGTGTTTTAAATTAAATGCTGAACGAGAAAATAATGACTTAGAGTCATATATTACACACCTGATGAGAGTTTGTCATCGGCATACATCTCTTGTTGCCCTCGTGTATGGTTCCTACACTTCTAGTTCCTGAAGGGACACAAACATCCATTTTGTCGAGGTTGAATATTTAACCCTCAACCATGAGACTAAAGTATTTCTCCTTTATAGGAAGAACAGCGGTCACCAAATATATAAACACCTTAATCAATAATAAATCTCCTCGTAAATTAACCATGAGACACAATATTGGCAGGTCTTCTTGTTAAAAAGAGAGGACCCAGGTAATGTTATCATTGATTGGACCAGTAGGAGGCAGATGGTTAAATAACACAATAGGAAATGTCACAATAGTTTTAATTTTATTATTGAAACCCAAATTTCACTGGCAGTAGACAGATTGCCTTCATTTTTCATCCATAAAACAACCATCTTGAACGTTTCATCAAAAAGAACTTTTCTTACACTGGCATTGCAACCAATAAAACCTTTTATGCATGGCAAGTTGGCAGAAACTATTAATAAAATGTCTGTCAACTGCACATCTCTCTTTTTTTTTTCTTTAGCAAAAAAGGGGGGAAATCATTAATTACAGTTTCTGTCACACACAAAAGAAACAGTGATTGGTCTGGTTTCTTAACAGCCTGAATTCACCTAGTGACCACCTCTTCTGTTGAATTTGAAAAGGGATAGGTCCTTATCCATCTAAACAAAAAGCTGCAGAGCAATCAGAACACATTGCCTGTGTCTGCCTGGGCAACAAATGTGGTATTTTAGGTTGACTCTGAAAGAGGATTATGAATATGGATAGAATGCAAATACTTCATCTATCTTAATCAGAATACAGGAATTCAAGCTGTTGAGGAAAAAAAAAGACCTTAGAATTCCCATACAAGGAAAGAAATTTTATAGTGCTTATTGAATTTAGAAGACAGAGATTAGAAATGAACTTAATGAATCCGTTCATCAGAAGGCAAGCAACAGACTTAGCAACAAGTGTAGCTCAATTACCCTGATGACAAATAAATATAATGAACTTTCAGAGAGGGAAACAACTGTTTAGCACAATTAAAAAAGAAAACGATTTTCCCCCCTTTGCCTTTCTACCTGACACAAAGTTTTTTTTCCTCTATTAACTGTCTTTAAAACCCTCTCCATCCTCCTAAGGTGATCTTTTCTCAAACGAGTTTTGCAGTACGTTGTGCATAGTGGAAAAGAGAAAGCACAACTACGCTATTTCTGTCACAAACACAGAGAACAAAAGGGCCAGGAATGATACGCATAGGTTCCTTCTGAATTTGCAACAAGGTTTTTAGCAATAACACAGTGTAGAAAGCTGCCAGTTTTCTTTATTATTTCAATTTATCTGCTCCAAGTAAGTCAACCAAAAGGTCTAGGTAGCCAGGTTCAACTGGTCTGGGTTCCCCATTTCTTTCACATTTAATGCATGCATTTATTCCAGGCACTAGAGTGTTGAAATGCAAGAGCTTTTCTTTTGTCTTTTATTTAAAGAGACTTTTTGATTGAGCGTACTTTTTAATATGAATACTAACAATGATCAGTCCATGATGCTATAGGTTTTTAAAATATGCGCTATAATTATTTTATGAATTTAATGAATCAATCTACAGGTTTATCACAAGTTTATGTTGTAATATATCTGTATTCAATTTCCAGCTCTACTTGTGATTAGTTGTGTGACTTCAGGCAAGTTGTTTAACCTTTCTCTGCCTCAGTCTCCTCATCTAAAAAAGAGGAAAATACTAGTAGCTACATCATATAAAGATTAAATGATTTGAAGTCTATAAAGTCCTAGACCCCTAGCGGGACATAGTAAG
Source organism: Panthera tigris (assembly GCF_018350195.1). Classification (NCBI taxonomy): domain Eukaryota; kingdom Metazoa; phylum Chordata; class Mammalia; order Carnivora; family Felidae; genus Panthera; species Panthera tigris. Next base: position 67,804,911 of record NC_056667.1, read on the forward strand.
TGCTATATAATTGTTAGTCATTATTATGAACTGGCCCATTTTCATTTGATCCAAAGCCAAAAATGTAAAGATGTGAACTAAGTTTCAGTGCATACACTAAATCTTATTCGTTCTTGACTGCTAACAGAATAGGTATGGTAAAAATTCTAATGAGAATTTTACAGAATAAAAGTAGGGACCACTCAATTTGATGGTTAGAGGACAATAACCCTGGTAATGTTCAAGTATGTGTTGTTTCTTTTCTGTTAGGAAAAAAAAAAAAAAAAAAAAAAAAAAAGAAGGCTATAAAAATCTGCCCAGTATCAGAATTGATATCATCTTGTTTGTAAAGTCTGAATCCAGAGTAGGAGATGACTGTGCTGTTTCTTACTCTAACATATGCATATGTACGTATGATATATATATGGACATATGTATATATGTCATCTTTATAATCTTTTTTCAAAAACCTCTGTTGAATAGAACTTTATTACCACTGGTTAAAAATGTCATATCACAAGAATCTGGCAAGCATTCAGAACCATTTAATCTTTCATCAAGGTTTAATCAGAAGAGGTTTATATCTCTTTTGTGCATTGTCAAGTGCCCACCACAATTTGTCTTCCCCATACTGGACTGACAGATTGAGAGAATAAGCAAAGAGCCGGAACATTGGAGCATAATTGCAGTGTCAGCACTGTTAACTGTATTTATGAGAAGAGAGTTAACACTATGACATTAATAATTTCATCAGATTACACATGTTTGCTTGACAAACAAGCAAGCTATTCTCTTTAAATTATCTGTGACTAGTGCCGTTTTCAGCTGGAGAACAGCCATGAATTCCAGTTTAAAAAGAAAAATAAACTCACCAAAACACCATTCAACTTACATTGTTATGTTTGGGGAGAGGAAAAAAAAAATTAAGTCTTTAAATATTTGCATTGAGCCAGATTTCATAAATCCTGGTTTCCTGTCAATAAGAAAGAAAAAAAAATGGTTCGGAACGTACAATAAAAAAGAAGGGCCAGGAAGTATAATAATTGTGTCTAGCTTGTACTGTAGTGTTCAAAAATAGCTTCAGGCAGAGACATGAAGTCTTTTAGTTTGCCTTGACTTTTTAAACCACTAGATGCTCACCTGCAGTGGTTTCTGTGATTTGTGGCAGCTTACCAAAGGCACAGGATAATAAAGACAGTTTGTTACCCTCTAATTTTGGAGGGGCATAACACATGAAGCTTGTACAGCAATCTCTTACCTACATATTTCACTCCATAAGGGGAAACAATAAGAGAGAACATGACATGTATTAGAGAAGTAAATTACAATGTTATACTCTTTGGTCCAATAAACCATTGTGGGCTGTCATGCTCCTGACTACTGAAGTGTTGTTTTATGCTACAGCTTAATCAGCTGGGTCTAGGCTGCGCTTTCATACGCCAGTGCCTTAGGCGGCATAAATGCTATGATTCACACACGTGATCACAGGAGCCTATATGGTGAGGTCTGCACGACCTGCCATGAAATTATTGGCCCAGGTCATGAATCTCTTTGCACTTAATTTAGAAGAGGGAATGGACTTGAACCCGATTGTTAAAATTATCACAAAACGTCAAGCTACCTGTTTGTCTTATTTAATAGGAGCATCTTGCTGGTATTGGTTCTAACAAAAGTAATGTTTCATCATTGGAGCCTAGAATCTATGCCCTTGTGAGAACCTCTCAGGCAGAAAGCATCTGTATTTATGAAGCTTGTGTGAGGCAGCATAATGTTGACCTGAACGCAAAAAGTTAAAAAGAGATATATTAATGACATCAGTAGCAAGTCCCAAAACAAAAACCCACCACTTCTACAAACACATACAAAATCAACTGTCAAAGGAAAGTATTTGTACTATTGTTTTTATAATTCTGCTAGGAGTTTTGTATTCACTTTCATCATTCTATGGCAGTATTGATGACATACCAAAAACAAATAACATGACAGTAATAAATTATATGTTTATTATATATATGATATATATATCATATATATTCACACACGTATGTACATAATCTCCATTACAAATACATGGAGCGACGCCTGGGTGGCTCAGTCAGTCTTGAAAAAACTAGTGACACCTGGGTGGCTCAGTCAGTTAAGTATCTGACTTCAGCTCAGGTCATGATCTTGGGGTTTGTGAGTCCAAGCCCTGCGTCGGGCTCTGTGCTGACAGCTCGGAGCTGGAGCCTGCTTCAGATTCTGTGTCTCCCTCTCTCTCTGTCCCTCCCCTTCTTATGCTCCCTCCCTCTCTCTCTCTCTCTCTCCTTTTCTCTATCAAAAATAAATAAACATTAAAAAAATTTTTTTAAAAAGGAAAAACTAATAGATCTGGTGAGTAAGAAGGAATAATATATTTGTGGACTGAAAAAAAAATCTCAATTCAGTAACTTAGAAATGATATCACTAGAGCTTTAAACAAAATGAAGAAAAAATATTAATGAAACATATAGGTAAAGCAAATTTTCCCTGTTATCAAACAACAACAGAAAGCAAGTGGTGGCAGCGATGTGGAGAAATTGAAGCCCTGTACATTGCTGATGGGAACGTAAAACGACGTACCACAGTGAAAACAGTACAGCAGTCCTCAAAAATTAAATCTATATTACCATATGATCTAGCAATCCCACTTCTCAGTACATACCCAAGAGAATTGAAAACAGGAACTTGAATAGATATTTGTACACCATTGTTCATAGTAGTATTATTCACAATAACCAAAAGATGCAAATAACTCAAATGCTCATCTACAGAGAAATGTACAAAATGTGGTATATACATAAAGTGGAGTATTATTCAGCCTTCAAAAAGAATAAAATTCTGACACAAGCTGCAACACAGATAACCTTGAAGACATTATGCTCAGTGAAATAAACAAGACACAAAAGGACAAATATTGTATGCGTCCATTTATGTAAGGTGACTGGAATAATCAGTTCATAAAGACAAAGAGTAGAATAGTGGTTACCAGGGGCTGGGAAGAGTGGTGAATGAGGAATTATAGTTTAATGAGTACAGAATTTCAGTTTGGGATGATGAAAAAAGTTCTTGAGACGGTTAGTGGCAATAGTTGCAAAACAGTGAATGCACTTAATGTCACTGAATTGCACACTTAAAAATGGCTAAAATGGTAAATCTTACGTTATATGTGTGTGTGTATATATATATATATATATGTTTAATTTTTTTATGTTTTACTTTTTATATTTGAGAGAGAGACAGAGAGACAGAGAGCGAGTAGGGGAGGGGCAGAGAGACAGAGACAGAATGCGAGGCAGGCTCCAGGCTCCGAGCTGTCAGCACAGAGACCAACGCGGGGCTCAAACTCACGAACTGTGAGATCACGACCTGAGCCGAAGGTGGACGCTTAACCGACTGAGCCACCTAGGTGCCCGTGTTATATATATTTTACCACAATAAAAAAGTGTCTTAAAAAAATAAAGTCCTTATCCACCCCCCCAAAGCTAGATAATATCTAGAACTAATAATTTAACTATCAGAAAGGACAAATATAAATGTACTAACTTCAGTTACAGTAAAATCTCAAAGTCGTGGGTTTTAAACTGATGTCACATGTTCAAGCTAGGTCAAAAATTCCTATGTATTACATAGATACCCTTTGGTATAGAGACCCGAGGTGCTCATCAGTAAGTATCCTTAGTTTCTGGGGCAAAGTTCACTGCTGTTGCAAAGTTCATTGTGTAACGATAGATTCGATGCCAGTATTAGAAAAATGCCGGTAAGAAAGTGTTTACATTTATAAAATTTACTCTGTTCGCTTCTTTATACAAACACGGCATTTTAGCGCTCAAATTATGAGTAAACTTTTATGAGCTTTACCAAGGACATCTGATGATTTGTCCAGAAGTACCTCCTAATAATGTATTGGTAGACTGTTCTGGAATATTTCTGCTCTGTAATTTTTTTCCCCTTTCTTTTAATGTTTATTTTTGAGAGAGAGAAACAGAGCGTGAGTGGCAGAGGGACAGAGAGAGAGGGAGACACAGAATCCGAAGCAGGCTCCAGGCTCTGAGCTTTCAGCACAGAGCCCAATGTGGGGCTTAAACTCGCAAACTATGAGATCATGACCTGAGCCGAAGTCAGATGCTTAACTGACTGAGCCACCCAGGTGCCCCAGCTCTGAGATTTTACTAGCTGTCTGGGCCAGCTTCTGTGTGTGTTCGGGGTACAGTACAACTTATTTCAGCTGCTGTAACTTGACATCCTGTTTAGTAATAGTTTAGACCCAGTTTTGAAAGTGTGCTTTATGCCTGATCATGTGTGTATTCTGGTTCACTCACCTAGGTACAGAGCGTGTCTCTGTTTCAACATTAACATCAATTACAACAGCAGGATCCTGAAACCAGGAATTGAGAAACACCTGACTTTCTATTCTGTTGTGTTTTTACTTTCTTACATCTACCTCAGTTTTTGATGTGGGATCAATATCATTACATCATTTTCGTTAGTATCATTTAGAAAGCACCGCATTATACACAAGATGGGCCTGAATGTTGTGCTAAAGATCATGACCGGTGAATTGGGTCCTTTCCTTCTGCCTGGAGGAATTTCTGTTCCTATTCTGAGAGACACAGACTGATGAGCATGCAGAATTAGAGGGAATGCAGAAACCAGTAGGGCAAAGTAACCAACACTGTGGCACTTGCATCAAATACAGGTTAAGAGTAAACTTCTTTTAGTGTGAAATCCAAGAATATGATGAGTCTGGAAAGAGCAGGACCCAAATGGCAGCACCTTTCTAAATAGCCCAAGAAAGGCTGCTTCATAAAATATTAAGAACTTGAAGGAAAGAGGTGGATTTACTCTGGTAAAAGGTTCATTTAAAATTCTGTGAGGTCAATAAATTACCACTTAAGATGACATTTCCCAAAATGTGTTCCAAAGAATACTTGTTCTAAGCAGGGGGGCGGGGGGGGGGGGGGGGAAGAGGGAGGGAGAGTCCCAAGGTCCAATTGACTGCTACATTAGATCTCTGTTGGAGATTGACAAGCAACACTGAGCTATTATCAAAGGCCTGTTAAGTCCAGTGATAAAGAAGATAGTTGAGTTTCGTTTAATCCAGTCTTTCCCAAATTTGTTTGTGACCTTCAACCACTCCTTCTCTCTCCCCACCCCCATTCATCAATCTAACAAGTGTTCACAGAGGGCGCACTCCAGCCAGGCAGTGTTCTAGGCCCTGGGGACATGGCAGTGAAAAAAAAAAAGACTTTCTTTGGCCAACTGTATGATTAAGAGAAGACAGACAATGAGAAGACAGTGCTGTACATAATGTGTCAGAAAGAGTTAAGCGCAACTGAAGAAAACATTTCGAATAGCAAGGGGAGAGCGTTGCTGTTTTAGAGAAAATGGTCTGGGTTAAGATGACAGGAGGCACCGATGACATGTGTTGATTTGATCAGTTGCTGGCAGACCAATGGCAGCACCAGGGGAATGTGAGAGCTAACACTCCCCTTGAGAGGGAGCCCCTCAGCACTCTCTCTTCGACTGAAGAAGGCTGACATCGGTAGCAAAGTTCTGCATAGACACACTAGCATTAAGCAATTCTAATAAGGGATTGACTCTACTCATGTGGATGGGCAAATGGCTCATCTTCTAGTGGCAAATGAACTATTTGGGTCTTCTAGGGGATTGTTCATTTACTAATTAATTTATAAATTGTGTGCTCCTTGGGTTCTAATTAGTGGCATTCTCCTCCGTGGCCACATATTATGGAAATGTGCTACTTTCAAGTCCTCCGTTTCAAATTGTATGATGGCCATTTATCTTGCTCCTTGATGAGAAGGCAGCATGACCAGTAGGAACTGGTCATACACTATTTGTCATAACCAGAAAGGTAGCTACCAAGTTGCTGAGCTGTGATGAGTGGAGCAATGACAGGGAACTGACAGGTTTGCTGCCTGAGTTGATTCTGGATATCACAAGAAGGGGTTCCATTTACTATCGTTGTGATCAATACTGAATGACTCCTTCAAAGGTAAAATCATTTAGAAATCTGGAAAGTTTACCTTATGGTACTTGGGGACACATCCCACTTTCTACTTCCTTGGTAGAAATATTTCCTAGTTGCACAGCCAGCTACGTAGTTTGTGGAGTTCAGTGCAAAATTAAAATGTGGGTCATATTGTTCAAAAAGTGAGGGCGGGGGATGGTATTAAAGGTCCTAAAATACACAGATTTCTTTTCCTCTTGTACATAGTCTCATACGTGTGACTTATGTTCGTGTTTATTTGCTACTTCATGCCGTACTAAGTAAATTTTAAGCTATCAGCATGAATTTTGCCAATTTTATATCACGCAATGCCCATTTTATAAGAGCATTTAAGTCACACGGAATCACTGAAATCACACAACTCCTATTTTGTATACTAGATATGTATATGCATTTTATTCTTACCAGAATAGTGGAAAGACAACACAGAGCTAACTCGGTTGGCTTTATTTCACTTCTTGATTTATGCACATTCTACCATCACTCTCCACCTCACAGAAGAGTAGGAAGGCTGAACAGGAAAGACCTAGGTGTTGCCCTACATTTTCCCTTCTATGTCATCATATCACCACCATCTCAGTAACAGACATAACCCATTTCCCTTGTGCTCACTTTGAAACTCAGTGAGCTTCCACACACACATGATGGGTCCACTGGAATTCAGTGCTCATTGGGTACCACAGATGCTCTCTGTTCATGGGAGATAAGGAACAAGAGACACATGTATTGCGTGTATCTCCTTGGTTTTTGTCCATGCTCCATCATTCTGTTAGACTTCATACAACACAAATCCAAAGATAAAAATATTAAGAATGTCATACATCAAACTAAAAAGTTTCTGCACAGCAAAAGAAATAATTCACAGAATGAAGAGACAACCTAGGGAATGAAAGAAAAAAAATTATAAACAATATGTCAGTAAGGGGTTAATATCCACAATATATATGGAACTCGTGTGACTCAATAGCAATCATGGTCATTATCATCATCATCTGATTAAAAGATGGACAGGAAACCCGACTAGACATTTTTCCAAAGGAGACACACAAATACCAAGAGGACAAGAAAAGATGTTCAACATTATTAATGATTAAGGAAATTAAAATCAAAACCATCATGAAATATCACCTCACACCTGTTAGAATTCTAGACAATTCTCAAAAAAACAAAACAAAACAAAGCCAGGAGACACCGAGTGTTCATGAGGATGTAAGAAAAGCGAACAATTGTGCACTGTTCATAGGAATCTGAATTGGTACATATATCATGTGAAACAGTATGGAGGTTCCTCAGAAAATTCAAAACAGAGCTGCCACATGATCTAGCAATTCCACTTCTGGAATACATAATGGAATATTATTCACCCATAAAAAAAGAATACAATCCTGCCATTTGCAACAACAGGGATGGACCTTGAAAGCATGATACTAAGTGAACTCTGTTAGGCAGAGAAAGACAAATACTGTATGATCTCACTTATATGTGGAATCTAAAAAAAAAAAAAAAAAAAAAAAAAAAGCCAAGCTGATAGAAACAGAGAATAAAATGGACTGAATGGGCTGGAAGGGTGGAAAAAATGGGGAGACGTTGGACAAGGGTACAAATTTCCACTTATAAGATGAATGAGTCCTAGGGATCTAATATTCAGCATGATGATTATAGTTAAGAGTACTCTATTCTGTACTTGAAAGTTGCGAAGAGAATGGGTTTTAAATGTTCTTACCACACACAAAAGTACAATTATGTGAGGTGATGGATGTGTTAACGAATCTTATTGTGATAATCATTCCACAATGTAGACAAATCAGATGACCACATTGTACATCGTAAACTCACACAGTGTTCTATGTCAATTATGTATCAGGAAAAACTGGGGGGAGGAATGAAATTCACAGAAGGAGGCTAAAAAGAAGGCCTAATTAGTGGGAAACATAGTCTGATAAATCAAATTGATTCCAATCTTACTAGTCAATTTAAATAATGGAATTCATTAACAGCATCAAATCTGGATTAAAGAAAGGGAGAAGAAAGAAGTTGTTTCAATACAAGACTTTCACTGGCTGGTGTCACATGATATCCATCTGATTATACGGCTCATAATAAAGCATACTCCACAATTATTGAAAAATAGGAATTTCGAGACTGTGGCAGCAGAGCATTAAATCCTGAGGCCCTGTGCCCGGGCTGTATGCGGAATATCACCTTTATACAGCACAAAGTGGGGACCATAGATGAGGTATTGCCATCTCCCAAGAAATGTTACAAACTCTGTTTCTTCATTTATTTTCCAGATCTACCTCTGACATAACCTTTAGAAGGTGAAATATTCACCAAGAATATATATTAAATATTAGTTTGAAAATAGCTTCAGGACTTAGTTTGAACAACTAAGCTCAAACTGCTCCCAGCCCATGTGCCCTTTTTCTGTAGGCTCCATTCAAGAAGTGTGCGATCCACCAGAGGAACTGTTCTTCCATCTTTCAATGCAATATCGTAGCTCCTCTTTCCCTCTTCTCATGCTAAAATCGCACTTTGATTAAAGTCGCCCTTTGCTTCCTCCTTTCTTTCAACCACTGCCACATTCCTCACCCATCAAATCCCTGTCTTGCAGAATGATTAAAATCTAGAGTAATGGAGTACCACAACTGCCAAAATGAATCGGAGATCAATGCACAACAACACACAAAGCCAACAGGCCTGCTCATAATTCTGATACCCCATTAACTGCATCTTAGGGTCTAGTGGCCTTTGTTTCTCTTGGGCACAATACAGCTCTCATTCAGCTCAAGGTGTACTGTCTTTTTTTCGTGGGAAATCACTCAGAAAAAAATACATCAGTGACATGCCAAAAACGATGCCGCCGATATTAGTAAGAAACAAAAAGCTGCTTCCCGGCTCATTCTTTAGCACTCTATCTGCCATCCTACACTGTTTTGACCTCCTGCCCTATTCACGTACGTGCTTTGTAACCCAAGTGGAATAGACAGCCTTTTGACAGACAGTTCGTATGAATTTACTGTAAACCTGGTGCCTGTCTGCATTGTGGAAGAAATCATATTACCAGATTCCTAACAAGAAGCATTATTATGTTAGAAACTGTTAAAAAAAAAAAACCATGAATGAAAAAAGCCTCCTTTACACAGAGCCTGAAGAACTAGTTCAAGTAACAAAGCCCTATTTTTCCATCTTTTATGTAAAGCAAATGGATTAACAACTGGCACCAAGCTGAACTGACACCTGCCTCACTGTGCCAGGCAGGCTCTCTATTGAGTTGTTTGCACCAGCCATTTCTTGTGTGCAAACAGGAGGAACTTGTTCGGGCAGCAGCCGTGCTGAATGGGATGTGAGGATTTAGTGAAATACATGCTGGGGACAACTTTCTTAATCCTTGCAAGTCCGCCCGACAGAGGGAATTCCAGGGTGACAGATGAAGGAAGACCCCGAGGCTTTCTCTGCACACATTCAAGTCCAGAAAAGGAAGTTTGTGGAGCTTTGCTACATATTCAGCGTCTGTTCACTCAACAAACACCACCGTCAGGAGCAAAAGTTACATGAATGATGGTAATAAACACACCGGTACCACCCACTGATTCAAGTGTCCTGATGCCTCTTTGGAAATCAAAGGAGTTATCCTGCTAATGAACTAAATTAGACTGAACTAACATTCATGTTAATAATTATTACTTACAGGGCTGGGCTAGCTGTGTTGGGCGTGATAACGATAATGTGAAAGCTGAATATAATAATATTTCTCAGGTGTCTATCCTCCAGTTGAACGCACATTCGACAAGTCCTCATGCGGCTCGATTTTGCAGTCTGGAGGGAATTTTTTCAGAGTATGGATGGCAGATTAGGTCCTAGGTGAGCAATGAAAAGAGGGCTGAAAAACAAAATTCCTTATTAAAACCAGAAGTGTTAACCTGACAAACACACTCATTCAAACTCTTTAATACTATATATGAAATACATATGGTACTCATTTTCCCTTAAAATGAGCCATGATAAAAAACAATTTTATATTCTCAAGGCTAGAACCAGAGAAGATATGCATTGGTGATAATATTGATTTTTTTTTTTTTAATTCTACTGAAAGGCCATTACTAGACATAGGTTATAGTTACAGTGAAAACCGAGAGCTGCTTTTAATCCGCTGGGGGGGAAAAGTTATGTTGGCTCCTTTTTGTCACTGTCAAGGTGTAGAAAGAATGAAAAATACTTTGGTGGATTTCATTATTAGTACACATGAACAGTTTGAACTCTCCATTATTGGGTTGTCTTTTTTCATAGTCAGTGCCTTTTTCAGGCTCCTTTTAAAAAACTATTTGACAAGGAAAAAATAGCTTTCTGGGTTTGATATGTGAGTATATACAAGTTTTCACAAGTTTTCACAAGAAAGTAAATGAAGAGCATGCCCTGCAAGCTTAATCATATTAGCAAGGGACACAATCAAAGCTTCACATTTTTAACTACATCTTGGTGCTTAATGTGAACGTTAAACAAAGACCGTGTGGAAATAGTTCCTGGTCTTGGACCAAAAAAAAAAAAAAAAAAAGTTTTAATAAACAAAATAGATCCCTACGCTTCAGAGTAAACATTATATTAAATCTAAAATAGTATGAAATATCTCAGGTAGCGACAGCCAGATACTACTGTCACTCAACTGTTTCGAATGTGGGGTAACATCCTTCCCAAATAAATCATCATTGGCAATCAATGGTACCTACTGGTACCTCGAGGGATGTTGTCGCCCTTTTAACTAAGACCACAACTAAAGAAGATCACAGACTCCTCGATACACAGATGACTAGGGACCTTTAGGATTGTTCCTTTAATATTTTAGTCCTCCAAAAGCATTGCTGTTAATAAGTATAGGTAACCTGCACCTTTTATTTTCTTTGTGTAGGGAAAAAGGGTGACCAAAAGAGTTTTTTTTTAAATTAGTAATCTCACTTTTCCCACTGAAGTTTAATTGTTTGATATGATTATACTTGCCACATGGTTCTTCTGTGCTGCTTCGTCTTTTAAGGCAGGCAAGGTGAGGCAAAAAGAAAAACACATTTCATGTGAATATTTGACTTTGACACTATTTGGACCAAATTACAGAGAAAACAATGTTCTGGAAATGATTATTTTTTGTTAAACTTATGAAGTGTCAGGGTAGGCCTTAGTGAACCAAGCAAGCACATTTTTCAAATTATTTCAGTAGAGGATGGAGAGTTGTAAAAACAACTTTTTAAATCTCAACATTTGGTAATAGCTCTGTGCCTTTTTTCGTAGAGGAATGCCATCTCTTTAATACGTAGGTGTTTGTCCGTGATGCACATCTGCGTGAACTTAGCATGAGTTTTACCTCATCGTGCTAAATGAGGAAACCAAGTGATTTTAAACATGTGAGCCTCCTACATCTTAATATGTGAGTCTCCAGCCTGCTGCGGGTAGCCTTCAACAGTTTATAGTGTGATGTTTCACATCAATTAAAAAAAGATGAGAGAACGGGTTAGTTGAAGACTTTGTTTCCTTGTAATCAACTGTAAAGAGACCAAGGTCATGTAACAGATTTCTTCTCCTTTCTGTCTTAGCCAGGAAGACTATGTGAATGCAAATTGCTTTATTGGTGAAGGGAATTAAGATTATAAAAAACCAGGCTTAAAGAAGTGCAAAATCAGGGCTGTGTCGGAGCAGGGACAACATAATTGTGGTATGGATTCCCATATGGGACTAAATTATCTAGATTTTAGTAATGTCAGCAGTTCTGTATAGTTGCTGGAACGCGGCCAATGTGCCATATTTGCTTCATTTTTTAAGACGGTTCTGATTCTACACAATTTTAAATATGCAGAAAGCTAAAAGTGTTTGGGTGTTTTGGTGGCACTTCTCAGATACATGTCTATGCATGTCAGGAATTTTATTTGACTATTAAACAGGAAGTGACGCTGGCGTGGCTTTATTTTTCTAAGCGAAATGCCATTTATTATCATTTCTCTCTCAGCTATAAAAATCTTCCTAGCGGGGGGGAAAAATACCCACTTCTGTGAGTACACATCAAGGTTGTCTTCTTTTACAGTGTACCATGCAGTTATACTGTTTTGTAGCAACTCAATAAAGCTGATAGTTTTTCTGGGTAATTACCCACAGCCCCCTGCAGGACAAATTAGCATTCATGACCTGAATAATGCTTACTAGAAAGAGTTCAATGGAATTTACTTAATCAGAATCATTGCTTTCTCTTGGCTAATTTTTTTTTACCTACTCCCCAATGCCTGGTAACAGCAAGTATCTCTCAAGCCAGTGTTTGATAACTGACAGAGGAAAAAAAAAGCATGAATCTTTACATTTTGTAATGTAATTGTGGTCTTAGAAAAATGTATGTTTTTGTGTGAAAATTAAAATATCTATCTTCCTTAAATTTTTCTATTGGGTCATTTTCTCTTTTTCGTGCTTACCGATTTTAGAAAAAGAGAGAGAGATAGACCTTCCATTCGTAATTAATCCTGAACAGTCTCTCAGTTTGCTGAGGACAAACCTGCACAACGGTCACGACTTTGGAGTGGAAATTTGGAGTATCTCTGTATCCCTGGGCATCAAAAAAAGCTGAGAACTTTGTTAACAGACTGTGGGTGTTGTTTTTGATGATTTGATTTCTATTTTGTTTGGCTTTGATTATTTGTTTGATGATTTGAACCAAAATTCCAGGCAATATGGTTATTAGAATATTCAGGGAAATAAGAAGGAAGAAGTAACATTAATTGAACTTCTACTATGTGCAAAACTTCCTGAATCAAAAGCTTACACTGTTTCCTTGTGTGTTGGTTTTTGTGTTTAAGTGTAACGTTCTTACATCTTTAGAAAGGCAAGCAAAAGGAAGTCTTAACCCAATTCCATTTACTGAATCTCTAATTTGGAAAAGATTTCTAACCTGGAAAAGGAGACATGTCTAAAATGCAGTTGCAAATCAATGTCTTTGAAGGACAACCCGCATCCTGATCAGGTAGAGTAGTCCGTGGCAGTGCAACCCTTCCTGTAAATGTTATGTTAGCCGGCTTCTTCCTGGTACCTTTTGTGAATCCCCGTGACCCAGCAGAGTAACAGAATGGTGTGACCTGCTGGGACATGGGCTCCTGGATGGAACTTTGCTGAGGGTTGGAGAGGAATGCAGTTAAGTCAAGCTAAAGGATTCAGGTCTGAGACAAGATCCGAAAAAGCCAAGCAAAATCAGGGTGGTCGTCAGTGTTTCTCCGTACTTCAGGCAGTGGAGACACAGGAATTTTCTGTAGGCTAGGGAAACTTGTCTGGAGGCTTAGTTTGTGTAACAACCTTGCAGTTTTTACTTAAGTGGTGTGGTTGTTTGGGTTTGCATCTTAGGTTTGTTTATTGTTTATTTATTGTATGTTTATTGGAGGTGACTTGAGGGGAAGCTGATGGAGATTACATGGGGTAGTTAGAGCCCCACAAGGAAACCTCTTGGCTCCTCCACTGATTAGATTCCATACTTCAAATGGACTTAAAACCATTCAATACAACTGAAAAGAGGGGATCACTCATTCAGGCCCCTGTGCCATGCAGTGCAGAACTGAATGTGGTACCTAATTAAGTTTCCTGGGGTGCAAAATGGTTATCCCATTTCTAAATCTAAATAAATCAAAATGTTTTTTCAACTTTGGGGGTTTCAGAAAACCCGCAACACATTTTTGCACAGATTTTCCTTCCAAACACTAGAATATTGCAAGGAAAATTCAATCCATATGTTTCAGATTTACGTACAGTCGTATCAAAATCTTGTGCTGCAATTGACATTTGATGTTCATGAAGTTTTCGGAATGCTTTTTATTTGCCTTTAACTCAAGAACAGAAAGTTGATTTGTCAAGCTTATATGTACCGAAACCTCCAAATATTAAATTTGGGTGGAAGAGAACAAACTTAAAATTCGGCATCAGGCATAACATTTAATAAAGCATTTGTCTTGCCATGTCTACAAAGTTGTGCACTTGCAGATATCGCCAGATATTCCTGGGAATATGCAGCATATAGATAGACTTTTGATACTGGCGTGGTGAAAAGAAAGTGGGACAAGGAAAAGAAACAGGGTCGAATATTTTTTTTACTCTGCTATTCCTTCTCGATTTAAGTATTAACAGTACATCGTTTCTCATCTAATGCAAACGGTATGCGTGGTGACAGCCTCTAACTTTCTTCCATCCTTCCAACAAGCTTCCTTCGGTCTCTGATTGCCAGTGTGCAGAAGAGGCTCTATTTTCTGGTCAGTGGTGTCCCTCCCCATCACCAGACAGACAACTGCCGGAGGAGGAGAGGCAAGAATGAAAATAAATAATTTAAACTGCAGCATCAGTGTCTTAAGGAAGGGAGTCTAAAAGAATCTGCATTTGTGGCTGTTAGTGCTATTTTAAGGGCTTCTAAAATGATTGCTTCCCTTTATTCATGGCTAATAATGTGGTTCTGCCTCTGCTTAGAACGTGGCAGTGGTGTCTTCCAACCAGATTCTGTTTGGAGAGAGGCATTATGTTTCTGAGGAGCCAAGCACCTGGGGGTGGGGGGTGGGGGGTGTTTTCTGTTAGCAGAAAATAACAATCTTCTGGTGTTTCCTGATGGCAGTGTCTACAGACAGTGTAGGAGTGGACCATTCGCTTTGTTTGTTGTGTGATCTACATGGGCACCGTCTTTCATAGTTTCATTATTTTTACTTTCAATGTTTCCTCTCTTAGAGCACAACTGGTATGTGGAAAAATAATTTTTCAATGTGGAAAAATAAAATGTATGCAACCAGAAGAAAATAAAAATTCCTGCAACCTCTCTTCCCCAAATAACTATCATTTACATTTGCCATATATATATCCCTCTATTGTATTTTCTGTGCATAAACATGCATGCACTCTATTTTTTACAAAAATGGTATCACATAGTGCATACCGCCTTATTCACTGGCAGTACAGAGTAATAGAAGATTATGCTGTATTTTAAATGACTCTGTGATGTTGCACTGTTGGAATGAACTATTTGATCATCCAAACATTCAAATATAATCATTCAAATTTGATGATTCAAAATACTAGTTTTCAGGTTGTCCCGATATATTGGTTACTTAAGCAATATGACAAATAATCATCTTAACTTAAAATCTTTGCCCATCTCAGTAATTATTTCCTTAGGATAAATGTCCAGAACTGAAATGATTAGTCAAAATGGGAAGGCTTATGAAGCATATTTACAAAAATAGCATGCACATTAAATTCTTTTTCTTTTAAAATGACGATGGATGTGGGGCCCTGTCTTCATGACTTCATCTGATCCTTGTCAGGACCAGTCAGCCACCTTGGCAAGACAGCCAGAAGGTTGGGAAGTTAGCATGTGGTGGGTAGCCATGAAAGAAAAGTAGGCTGGTAAGTCCAAAGGGGCTAAAATGGTGTTGTTCCAACACTCTTTCTTCATATTTAGATTCCGGTATTTCCTTCCTTGATCTTCCTGCATTATTATTTTCCTTTATCTTACTCAAGACCATTATCACTCCTTCAAAGTATTACCTGACCTTTAGGGTCTATTTTAAGCCTACCCATGAGCCCAATGTGTTTTCCATGAATACAGATCATTTTTATAGCAAACCCTGATGGTTTGATAAAGTAAGTTAATTGTAAGGAACGTTTTCAGTGTTCATAAAAATTCTTATAAGGCCAGCATTGACCAGCTTCTATTTGGGGGCATAATCCTCTGTGACATCACTGTGGAAGAATAGGAACGAAGTGACTAGGGAATGCGGTCACTCTATCCCTGCTTAGGAGACAGGACAGGAGAGAGAAGTGGAAAAATACATATACCTTTCAGAAAAAGACCCAGTGTTTCCCATCTACCCTCCATTTACTCACTATGTGACTTTGAGTTTCAGCATCCTCTGTCAGACGCTAATAATATCACCTTCATGCTGTCGTAGAAGAAGTCAGTGGTGCTAGCAAACCACCTTGTGCGCTGTGAGTGCTTAATCAATAGTAGATACTTTAGATATAGTTAGGGAAGGTGCAAGGTAGTCATTGAAGGCCACTTTCAATGCCTTTAGCCCATTTCAGCCAGAGGTCATATTGATTAAGAATTGTGTTCTGCTACAAATAATAGAAAACGAGTAACTTAAATAAATAAGGGACTTATTCTTCCCCACATAATCCCACACTCAGGGGTAGGCCTTGTTGGTGTTGATTAGTGGCTTAAGGATGTCAGAACCAAGCTGTTTGGGATTAATTTAGCCTTTTCCTTCAGCCATCAACATATGGCTGCTGCTGCTTCTTTAATCCCATGTCCTCGTTTCTGAAAAGAAGAAGGAAGTGACCAGGAGGGAGGTGAAGCACCCACGTGAGAAATCCAGAGCAGACTGTGAATATTTCATTGGCCATTGTCACTCCTCACTGCAAGGGAGGTTTGAAGACCGGGCATTTGCTTTCCTAAAGAAAACCAGAATAATTCTCTGCCTGCCAGAGAGGTCTCTCCCCTCCACCTTCTGCTCCTTTTTTTTTTTTTTTTTTTTTTTTTTTTACCCTAGCTTTCTTTTACTTGTTTCCTGTCTGAGACAGAGTAGGTCCAGTTGCATGAGTTGAAAGGTACTCCAAATCCCACCCAACAGTCCCTTCCTCATCCACCAGTTGCTGTTAATGCCCTGTTATCATCTCCGAATTCAGCTATCACCCTTATATGTTCAAATGCATTTCTCTCTGGAAAGAAAATCAGCACATTGCTTCATTTCTGTTATTAACACCTTAGTCCAGAAGTTCATTGATTAGACTCCTTTAAAGAAGAAATTAATTGAAACTGGGTTTTTAGCTGAAAGATGGAAAGCTTAGCTCTGAGCAACAGGCACTAGCCGGGCAGGCGTAGAACAGGTAAGAGAAAATGAAGAGCAGGGAGGGAGATGTGAAGACACAGAGGGAGTCGTGCGGTTATAAAATATTAGAGAAGCACATCAAACACAAATGTCACCTTCTCCACCATTGGTTCTAGGGATAGATTGATTGCTCTTTTCTCTTTAGTCCTCAGCACCTGTGGACATGTCTGATCACACACAAGAAGAGAAGTAGCCCAACCTGAGTCAGATATCCTGTTAGCTCCTGCTTCAAGTTTGTATTACGCGTAACCTAACGTGGCTGTACTCAGGGCCATCTATCTAGGGGAAGGGGAAGTGTTGGCTACACAGGCTGTTACTCAGGCAGAAGTCTTCCAATCTGATGTTAAATATAGAGAGCGCGAGCAGGAGAAGGGCAGAGAGACTAGGAGAGAGAGAATCCCAAGCAGGGAGAGCCTAATGCGCAGAGCCTAATGCACAGAGCCTAATGCGGGGCTCCATCCTGCAAACTGTGAGATCATGACCTGAGCAGAGATCAAGAGTCGGGAGCTTAACTGACTGAGCCACCCAAGTGCCCCCATCTTAGTGTTTTTTAAAAACTTGCAGAAACAGTGTAGCATTGTGGTTCAGCTTAGGCTTTCTAGCATCAAACTGCCTGGGTTCAAATCTAGAGTGACTTGGGAAAGGTATTTCACTTCTCTGCACCTCAGTTTCTTCATAAAAGTGCCCATAATAATGGTGTTTATCTCCTAAGGGTACGGTGATGATTAAATGGGGCAATATAATTTGAGTACTAAGAACTATGTCTGGAACACAAAAGTACTTGCTTTATTAAGTTGAGAGCATTCTTTTTTTTAATCTTCAAACTTTTCCAAAGATACTAATAATCATATATATAGCTAGAGTCCTTTATAGTTTCCAAAGTGCTCCCTTATGTATTTACTCAGTTGCAGATAGGTAGGCTGTTTTTATTATCCCCATTTTACAGATGAGTGAATGGAGTCACAGATATTATGCTCCTGCCCAAGGTCACACAGAAAATGACAAGGTAGAAAGTTCAACCCAGAAATTTGAAGACAAGTTTAATGAACATTGATTTCTATTTGGAAAAAAAAAGTGGGGGGGGGGGTGAGGAGGGTCGGAACCATAGCAAAATAAACACGTCTCAGGATTGATTCTGTTTGTGTGTATTAATGGTTTCCAAAAACTGAGTGTTCTTTATGTGTAGCCCAGTATCCTTGCCAAGGAAGGTATAAGGAGTGTGTGGCTTCCTGATTTCTATGCAATTTTTGTGGTATCCCAGAAGGGCCATAATTTATTCCACTAATATTGAATGACCCAGTAATTACACTTCTTGAATGTACCCAAGAAAAGAATCCTAAGCAGAGAGAGGGGGGAAAACCTTGTATAAAGGATATTAATTTTAAAGTTATATATAATAGCCAAAAAAAAAAGCAAAAACTAACCCGAAATGTCCTTGGCATAGGGTCAGATACATCAACTCAAGGGAATAGTAATAGTCATGGTACCTACCATATATGTAGCAACCAGTAGGAGCAATCTCTTCTGATTTGCTAAGAGTTGGGTATCGTCACTCCATTGCATAGATAATGCCACAAAGTCAAGGTCATATGGCAAGTGTGACAGATACAGCTAATGACTCATGTTTCTGGCATTCTAGTTTCTTTATTGCTAATGGAGCTCTGATTTTGTTTGAGGAGAAAGGTAAACAGCTCCAAGAGATGAATCAAGGGCAGTCTAAACTGATTAGGGTAGTTCAACCTCCCAACCTCCTTTGCAACTCGTAAGCCGAGGGATGGGAATATGATATAATTCAATGAGATTTAAGAATAAATATGCTGGGGGTTTCTTGAAAACAGCTTCCTACAACCTTTCCTTTTCTCTTTTCCTGCTCCCTTTCTTCTTGCCTTTATACATTTTTATGTAAGAAGATGATGCTAGAGACTGAAAGAGCCATTTGGGGATCATGAAGGGATTAGAGAAAAAAGTGAGAATGACAAAGTAAACAAGGAAAATAATCTAGGTTCCCGACCATTGCAGTAAGCCGCCAAGCTACCCTCGTATTGCTTGCCTTTGAGGACTTTTTGTTTTATTTTGTTTTTATGGAAAAAAATACACACCCTTTTGGCAGAAACCACCATTCATCTATATTTGGTACTAACAGAATTGTGTTAGTTAGAATTACATAAAGCTGTGAGTGACTTAGAATTTCCCCAACTTAACTGAGACTTAAACATGTATAAAAGTCTTGGGGCAGCTGTATGGCTCAGTCAGTTAAGCATCTGACACTTGATTTTGGCTCAGGTCATGATCTCGGTGTTAGTGAATTTGAGCCCTGCATCGGGTTTTGCACTAACAGCGTGGATGGAGCCTGCCTGGGATTCTTTCTCTTCCCCCTCTCTCTGCCCTACCCTGCTCATGCTTTCTCTCTCTCAAAATAAATAGACTTTAAAAAAATCACATGTATAAAATTCTGTCTCCTAAAAACCCATGATAGTAGACAGTTTGGGGCGAATATGGCATTCCACAAAGTCCTTGGAGAACCAAGCTTTTTTAGCTTTCCATTGCTTCATCCCAGGAGTGTGCTTTTGCCATTGGGATCAAGATGACTGCTTGAGCTCCAGCCTTCATATCTGCATTCCAGCCAGCAAAAAGGAGGAAGGGGCAAGGAAGAGCATATTCCCTTACTTTCAAGATAAAGCCAGGAAGTTTCATACACCATTTCACTCACATCACATTGGATAGAACAACTAGCTGTAAGAAGCCAAGGACATGACATCTTCATCCTGGGAGGTCATACTCTCAGCCAAAAATCAGCAATTCAATCCTTGGGGGAAAAGCAAAGAATGTAGAGAGGAAGACACATATGGTTGATGAACCCACATCTGTCTGACTCCGAAGCCATGCACTTACTGCTGTATTCTACTGTCTCTTACAGCTAATTAGACTATATAATGATGGGAGAAGTCTGTCATATTACTGTATTTAAAAAAATATTTTTAGTGTTGATTTATTTTTGAGAGAGAGAGAGTTAGCATGAGTGGGGGAGAGGCAGAGAGCGAGGGAAACACAGGATCACAAGCACGCTCCAAGCTCTGAGCTGTCAGCACAGAGCCGGATGCGGGGCTGGAACCCACAAACCGCGAGATCATGACCTGAGCTGAAGTCAAACAATTAACCAACTGAGCCACCCAGACACCCCCATATTACTTTATTTTAAAACTATTTTACCATTCAAATACACTATAAAAAGAAAAATGCTTTTAATATGTTATGCAGGATAAAGTTTTACATAGAATATATATGGGTAAAATCATGCTTTCAAAATATTTGAAGGAGAGGTTGTGTTTGAATTTAGGAACACGAATGAATCCGGGATTTGTTCCTACACTTCTCTGTTTTTAAGGCTCCTTTAATAAGCTAGTAATACTTTTATAATAAAAAGATCTTACACTTATGTGTATATACCATATTAAAATCATATGAACCACACAGTCAGAGAACATTTTTATATATAACCACCAAGCAGAGTGTCTAAGTGGTGAATTTTATGAAGAAGAAAAATGATAAATAGCATGTCATTTGATGCTTCATAATTTTTGGTTTGTAACTTTCTGGGTCACTGATTTCTCAAAGAGTTTTCATTCTTTCCGCACATTAGTTAGGTGATTGAGGAAGGTGTCAGGCTACTGAGACATAAGAAAAGATGATGTGGAGGAATTAAATTCTTCTTTTCTTTTGGCTGAGTATACAAAATACGCAGTATGATTTAGTAGTCTTTCCCCTGAGTGTATTAACCTCTGTCTGCCGTGGGCAGTGTTGAGAAGACATTGTCATCGGCATCGAGATGAGATACAACTTTTTTTTTTTTAAATAAACTATGTGCTGATTTAATAAAATCAATGCTAGGAATTGGTGGAATGGTAAGGACCAAGAATCTTGAGGAAAGGGGGCAAAAAAATGGCTGGTTCGTTGTGATCAAGAAGCATGTTGAAATAGGGGAAGGAAGAATCATTATTGGAGGAGCACTATGTATATAATATGTCCATTCAAGAGAACTTCGTCTCCATCCAGTGAGCACACACCCAAGCCTGCTTCAGTGGTAGCAGGAGTGGCCAACAGCACATATCAAGGAGGAATAGAATCCCCAGGCTGACCTATAATACAAGTGAGACGCACCTCAAAAATGAGAGGTATGCATAGTGTAAGCAGTAATTTTGTTATCTTTTGTGTTTGCTTGCTTGCTGAGTTTTTGAGGAAGAAAAGGAATCTCAAACCAAAAAGTCTGAGGAAAAAACTCAACGTTTAAAATAATGAAACCAGTGAGCTACCATGTAATTATGGGAAGACAGAT
Organism: Panthera tigris; assembly: GCF_018350195.1. Classification (NCBI taxonomy): domain Eukaryota; kingdom Metazoa; phylum Chordata; class Mammalia; order Carnivora; family Felidae; genus Panthera; species Panthera tigris. The sequence continues at coordinate 67,826,152 of NC_056667.1, forward strand.
AAAATCAATATTTTACCTATTAAATTGTAAGAGTGATAAAGCTAATCTGTGTGGGATTTGTCACCATTTTCGAGTCCAATAAACTGAGTAGACAAACCTAACTCTTATTCAACAAGAAGTCTTTGGCTCATTTCTAGTCGTTTTTTTATATTCAAAGGTTCCATAGAAATTTTGTCTCTGAATATGTTCTGAGGAAGGCTTCAGTTTTCCAACTATGTCATTCAGAAGCTGTAAATTGTAGGACAATAGGAGTTTGGCTTCTCAATAGCAACAGAAAAAAAAAATATCTGGGGAAAATTTTAACCAAAAAAATGAGCAAACACTGTAGGATAAAACTTTAAAAGCTTCTGTGGAACAGAAATGACTTGAATAAGTAGAGAAGCATAAAATCGAATGTTCATGGTAGGAAGACATACATCATAAATATGTCCATTATTCTAAGTTTACCTGTAAATATTGATCCTAATATAAAATATCAATCTAAGTATCTTTGAAACAAGATCAGCTGATGCCAGAGTTCCTTCAAAAAAATACACAAAAAACAGCCGTGAAAAGTCCTTAAAAAATATTTATTATGTATGTATGTATGTATGTATTTATGTAAGCTGTATGTCCAACTTGGGGCTAGAACTCACGAACTCATCACTCTACCAACTGAGCCAGCCAGGTACCCCCTACCATGAAAAGTCATAGAAAGAAAAATCATGATGGGGAACTACATTTTCCGGTTATGAAAAGGTCTTGTAATGCTTTATTAACTAAAACAATATAATATTGACATGCACATGTTTACTACACAAATACATGGACATGCACAAACATGAATAGAATAGCTTATAAAGTCCATGAAGATGCAAAATCATAGAAGAATTTAATATGTAAGGATGCACATTAGGTCAGTGGGGAAAAGAATGATTAGTTAATAAAGGACATTGAAAAAGTAGGATAGTCATATGAAGAAAAATAATTTGGATCCATAACTTATCTTTACCATATATCAAGATTTAAAAATTGCCCAATAACGCATGGTAAAGGAAATATATAGAAACTTCATAGAAAAGCAAGCCCTTTTAAATAAAATAAAAGATGGTCAATCTCACTCATTATCTGGGAAATAAAAATCAAAGTCATCTGGAGATTTTTTTTTCCCATGTATAACATTAGCAAAGATACAACTGTTTGGTAACACTGAAACTGAAATTCCACTTCTAGGAATTGACCTGAGGACGTATTTAAGACTATACATATGCATGTGGAAAACCACACATATAAAATGCCATAATATGAACTTCGTATGTGTATAAAAGCAAAAAACAGGAAATAACTTAATAGATCCACATCAATCAGAGACAGTTCAAAGAGATAATGGAACAATCCAGCAATGTAATATTTACACCGTTTTAAAAAGAATAAAAAGAATTTATATAAATATAAAACATTTATCAATATGTATTAACAACAACAACAACAAAAGGTGAGCAATAGTATGTATAGTGTATTACCATTTATGTTTTAAAAATAGGGGATGGGATATATACACTGAATAGAATGTTTTTGTATAGATACACAACACAGATACAGAAACCGACAACATTGTTTATTTTCAAGGAAGAAAAACTTGGTGGCTAGGATACAGGGATGATAGACTTCTCACACCCTTTGTATCTTTTGAATCAGAATCTTTTGTGGGTATTAGTATTCAAAATAAATTGAACTGTAACAAACTTTAAATACCTTAGTTTGTGACTAACAGTTGTGACTGGTTTCAAGCATGTATTTTCTAATTAAAGGGAGAATGGCTTAATGGTGTGTTGGAGTCAGCTCCTTTCAAATAGGTAGGCTTGGACTCTAAATACCAATTAGAGAAGCAACGTTTAAAAAGCACCCAGAGGAGTGCCTGGGTGGCTCAGTCAGGTAAGTATCCGACTCTCAATCTTGGCTCAGGTCATGATCTCACAGTTTCATGAGTTCGAGCTCAGCATCCGGCTCTGAGCTGACAGTGTGGCGACTGCTCAGGATTCTCCCTCTCTCTCTGCTCCTCCCCCGCTCATACTCTCTCTGTCTCTCTCAAAATAAATAAACTTAAAAAAAAAGCACCCAGAAAGAGCCTAATATTCTACATGTGGGAAAATGTCAAAATGGACACCCTAAGTATACTTTCTGACGTAATTTATAAAATGTCTTCCCAACTCTCCGTTTCAGTGGCATTGTGTTGATAGCTTGCAATTGACTGATGGAGACATTTACGCCAAGGAAATCCGTGAACACTACAAACCAGGGTTTTATTAGCACCGTGGAGCGGGGGTGGGGGGGTGGGGGTTGGTGGCGGGGTGGGGGGGGGGGGGTGGAGCCAGTGATTAGACAGTTCCCAGCACAGCACTGACTCAAATATTCTAACTCTTGCCATGATTTCTTTTTGACTTTCGAGTTACTTGACATCCTTTCCTAATAAATGGGTTGATATTTACTTGACAGTGAAGCTAAGAAGAGATGAATGAGAAGGAAAGATAAGCATGGCGAGCTAATAATGAGCAGTATATCCTCACTTTGATGTACAACCAGTGGCACCCATTGAAAAGGATGAGACCATGGAGATACCTTTGACTGTATCTTCCCAGTTTAAATGTACAGAGAATTTTCTATGTCTCATTTTTAAACAAGTATATAAAAGCTAAAGAGATAAAATTAAACAGATTTGCAAGCTTATTTTGTTTCCTTGTATCATATAGTGCATCTCATTTAATATTTGCTTGTTTTATTAATAATTGAAACCAACTTTGCAGCACATAGGCATGCAGAATAACTTTTGACCCTATGGGAATTAATGTCTAGTGACAGTGGTCCAGAAATGATACGAGTTATGATAATAAAAACCCTGGTCAGCTCTTTTGCACTTTATGTACTGTAGATATTTTCCTTACAAGAATGCCCCCCTTCACATGGAAGTTGTACAAATTTATCTAGATAGAATAGCTTGATAAGTAGCAAACTACTTGCAAATAGATATGTGGCCATAAAATAAAATTAACCTTTTTAAAATAAACATGATGAAAGAGAAAACAAAATGTCATACGCATCTTCAAAGGAAAATTACTTTGAATTGTAAAAAAAGAAATGTAATGTTTAATATTATTCTGTTAAACTTTTATAAGCCCCAGTTAGGATTCCTTTCTACTAAGGTTTTTCTCTGAAGTGAATATATGTTCAAGAGGGAAAAGATGTTGCCTGTCTTGGGGAAGTGTTTATATTGTTTTCTGCTTCAAAACCAGCTCCTGCTGATGTAAATGGCCTACCTTACCATTACCTGCATCAGTACTGCCCCAAGGAAGCTATTTCAAATATACAAATTCTCCATATTTGGGAAATAAAAATTAAATCAGACTATTTTCCCCGATTTGTTTTTAAAATTCTGAGTTTGCTAGGGGCAAAGCAAATACAAGTCCACCTGTTTAGACAGCTTGATAAGCATATTTACCTTATTTGCAAGAGTTGTATTGACCATTTTGAGATGACCCCGATTGCGACATTTCTCTGGCTAACCAAGTTAATGGATATGTTTTAGGGGTATAAAAAATCAAAAGCCAATGGTCTTTAAATCACTTCTAGTGGTAAAAGTTGCTAAAGCAAAAACAAAAATCCATATATAAAAATCAAAATGTTTTTATTCAAGAAATGCAAATTGAGCGTTTGATCTGCCAGATATGGTTACATCACCAAAAAATTGCCAACATGTATCTGCCTTTAGGAACATCAAAGATGAAGTTGATCATTTATCAGCTGTATGAGCCTGAGCAAGCCATATAGCCTCCTTAAACCTCAGTTTCCTCATCTCAAAGCAGCGTTAGTGTGATAAAATAGGCAGTGGGCATACAAAAATGAATGACCCAGTGAGTACTATGGGGATTAGAAATTCTTTGGAATAGAAGATTCTTTTCTTTTTTAAGTTTTTTAATGTTTATTTACTTTTGAGAGAGAGGGAGAGACAGAGGCATGAGCGGAGGAGGGGCAGAGAGAGGGAGACACAGAATCCCAAGCAGGCTCCAGGCTCTGAGCTGCCAGCACAGAGCCCGACGCGGGGCTTGAACTCACGGACTGCGAGATCATGGCCTGAGCCGAAGTCTGACGCTTAACCGACTGAGCCACCCAGGCACTCCTAGAATAGAAGATTCTTTAGAATAGAAACAGACTCTTGTTCTTATTGGTAACTTAAGCACTCAGCATAGTGCCTGGCATACAGTGAGCACTCAGCTGTTGCAGGATTCCAGTGACCAGGCGTTCATTATTGGTTGATGTAGAAAGAAAATCCATGGATAAAACAGAATTTTTACTCCATCTTGAAGGATGGCAGGGTCTGTATTGATGAGGAGAATAGGAAAGGATATTACAAATGCGGAAAATATCAGGAGCCAAACTCTGGACAGAAAACGAGAAGAGAGTGTTACGAGGACAGTGAGTAAGATTTCCAGACTAGAACTGAGAGCACATGGAGGTAAATGTAAACATTGCTAGGAAAGGTGAAAAGAGATTTATGAAGAGCGTTAAAAACCAAGCGGAGGAGTGTGGGCTTTATTGGGTAAGTAAATGAGCAGTGGAGGAAAGACATGATGAAAAATGCTGTTTTAAGGAGTTAACCTGGCAGTGATGGGGGGACGGAATCCAGGAAGGAAGTTGGAGCTAAGGATCCACAGGGGGAGGTCTATGCAGCAAAACAGCTGGTGTAGAGGTGAAGGGCAGGGGAAGCAACAAGGGAGGAAGAGATTTGGGAGAGATGCTAAAGTATGAATCCAGAATGTTTAGTGACTTGTAACATGAGGCATGAGGATGAGGGGCCAGGAAGATAGGATAAAGTTGGTGCTAATAATGGACTGTAGCAAGAATAGCGTGTTTCAGATGCCCGGTGGCACACTTCTGAGAACAACTGCATTATGTTTTAAAATGAACTACCCAATACATATTGGATACAATTAAGTATTTATTGGATGCTTACTCTTTGTCCAGTCTGTACGTGGTGCCATGGGGAATATAAAGGAAGTAAGTCAATGGCATAGCTGTCCTCAAGATACTGATAAAGATGAATATTAGGATATTAAGAGGCACCTTACTGGCTCAGTTAGAAGAGCATGTGACTCTTGATGTCAGGGTTATGAGTTCAGGCCCCATGTTGGGTGTAGGAAATTATATATGCCTACATATATATACATATATATACATACATATATACACATACATATGTACATGTATATATACATGTACATATGTATGTATATATATAACTGTCTTACAGTGGTGGGTTGACTTTCCCAGTGTAACAAAGCCAGAAGATAATAGAGTCAGGAATAAAATCCCAGCAGTTGTGACCCCAAAGCCCGCAGTCTCACCATGTATGGAAGTCACTAATGGATGACAGAAGACTGGATACAATTGAGGAACACCTGCGGTATCCTGCATTTTGTTTTAGGGCAGGAAGGAGAAAGACAGGGCTTACAAGAGAAGTTGAATAGGCACCTACACAGAAGGGAATGGAAGTGGGAAGATCAGCCTGATTGTTGCATGAGGGTGAGTAATGAAGAGGAGACAGAAGGTGTAAATCGGGGCTGCATGACTGCTGCAGGGCTAACGGAGTTGTGACTCAGCACACACTGCAATCAATCAATGGATAAATACTCACTGATCACCAGGCATCTTTCCAGTAGAGACAGGCCCAGGAGCTCAGAATGAAGGGGCCTCCCTCTCCCATCTCCTGGGCTTCAGCTTTTCATATCAGTGCGGGCCCAGGATGAGGTCCAGCACCTTATTTCAGATCCATTCAAGCTGCTCCTTTCTCTGGATGGTACCACCTCAAAAACATCCCTGCAATCTTCTTCACCACACTCAGCCTCACAGCGTTCAGTCTTATTATGCTGGGACAAAACCTCTAGAGGGGATCCAAGGAGAGTATATTTTCAATGTATGGAATGGATCAGAGAGGAAAGGAACAGAGTGTAGAAGCATAAGTACCTAGCACTTTCCCTGATGCAGACCTGGTACACAATAAATATTTGTTGAAATAAGAAGGAAACTTAAAGAAGATGTTCTGATCACCAAAGTTTGAAGAAACAAAGACTTGTACTAGCAGAAGAGGAGAATTAGGATGGAATCAAAAGACATTTCATGGGAAAAAGCCAACACAATAGACTAGATATGTGGAGAAGGAAAGAAAAGAGGCATGGGTCTCACTAAGGTTTTGAACCTGTATATTTGAGAGGAGGTGATATAATGAACAGAAATTCCAAGAATTAAATGTTTCTTTAGGGTAGGAGTTATCTCTGTGGTTCTCTGTTGTAATCTAGGAACTAGCAGCATACTTAATAAATAGTGGACAGGCAATAAATAATTAGGGTGTTGAACAAATAATACACAGTACTAGTTTTGAGAAGAAAAGCACTCTCGTATCCTCTCGGTGTGAGTCTCACTTCAGAGCAATGACATTTCCTGCCAGGAATCCATGTCTTAATGAACCACTGTTATGGAAGGGACTTTGTTATATCCCTTGATAAGTTAAAGCAGAAAAAAGCAAAAGAATAATTAATAATAATAATAATAATAATAATAATTTGAGTACCACTACCCTAAGGCCTAGCACAAATGCTTAGTGGTATCTTTGATTTAAGGTTAGAAGGAGAATCCTAACTGGAAAGAAAGGCCTGTGTTAGGTGTTGGCTGAATTCCTGAAACGAAACAACTGCAAGATGGATTTATCAGGAAGGTCAATGAACCCCTCACGTGCATGAGCCCCTACATCTAATTTCTTAAATTTTTATAAGCTTCATCTTTGAACCACAGCCACATATTAGGTTCAGCTGATGCAAAAAAACTATTTGAATTTCTCTATTGCCATTTCCTCATCCCAGAGACCTGGAGTTTACACCCTAGACTTGGAGTTGAGTTAGAACTGAGTTTGAATTCCAGTTATGCCATTTATAAACTCCATGGCTTTGGTCCACTATTTCTAATTTCCTCGTCTGCAAATGGGAATACTAGTGCTAATACTGTGACCCTTCAGGGTTATTATAAAACCTAAATGTGCATAAGAGTTCAATAAATTGTACCTCTATTATTATTACTAATTAGTCCAGTGATTCTCATCCTCATTTTTCCCATTTCCCATTTAAAATTTTATACATAATTGACATTTTGTTACAAATCCTTAGAAGCCTATTAAATAAGACTACTATAACTTTTCCTTTACTTTGTAAGTTCTCCTGCTCGGAGAGTTTCTGGATATGTTGATCTGCAAGAGCTATGTACCAAATTCAGAACATATATTTCCTTTTTTAAAATTTTTGCCATCTCCACCTCCACTGAGTGTAAGTCTAAGGTTAAGCATTAAACTGTTATGAATAATAATTTGGCCCGTATATTTATCATCTCACCAAGTTATTCCAAGGAATTTTTCAGCCTGAACAAAAACTAAATTCAGATAATAATTTAGTGGTCCTTCTTACCATCTGGAAACCCCAAAAAGCCATGTGAAATCAATGAATAAAAGAGTATCATTTAGGGGCTCCTGGGTGGCTCAGTCATTTGAGTGTCCAACTCTTGATTTCAGCTCAGGTCATGATCCCAGAGTCATGGGATCGAGCCCCTCGTCTGACTCCGTGCTCAGCGTGGAGCGTGCTTGAGATTCTCTCTCTTGCTTTCTCCCTCTGCCCCTCTCCCCCTCTCTCACTCTCTCTCTAAAAATGAAAATTTTTTTAAAAGAGTATAATTGGTTTCACAATAATGACCAACTGAAGAGTGATTAGAATTATTTACATAATCATCTTTTAAAGAAAAGTGGACTCACACACTTTTTGTTGTTGTTGTTGGAGGGAGCTCTCACATACATTTGCCCTTAAATATGTTCCCCTGAATTGGTTTTCCAACAAATACCTACTAATTACATTATTCTGGCATAGGAAGAAATGGATTAGGCCAAACTTTCCCAATTTTTTAAACTCTGGGCTGTCCTTTCTTGAGTAGTTGTATATATTTTAATTCTTTAATTAAAAAATATAAAATACCAGAAGCCACTCTGAATTCCATAATGCTTTCAGATGAATTTTATCTGAATAATCTTAATAGCAGCTACACACATTGGAAGCATTGCAATAGAAATGTGTGTGAGCTGTATAATATATTCCATTACCAAGGCTGGCGTACATTCTTCTGGAAATAGCTCCGAGTCCAATCCCTCCTCCCACCTAACTTCACCCTAGGCGTCTAAGGGACACCAAGGAGGAGTCATTGTTTTAGGCACTTTAGAATCAGAAGGCAGAATGTCTTTGCTCCTTCTGCAGGCCTTGACTCCTTCCTAGCGTAAGAGATGGTCACATGAGTTCAGAAGAGAAGGGGAATACATGAGGCACTTTCAGGTCATGGGCTTTTCAGGCAAAGCCTCGCCATGAAAATGTGAGGAAAATCTCCTTTTACAGACCAAAACTTGGGTAAACCCAAGTTCTAATTCTGGTCCTGCCATGCATTGACAGGTAGGTGTCGCCTGAGCACAGTGGGTTTCATTTACCTTATCTTTTGATTGAGGCTGTATTAGAGGATAATAGTCTTCATCTACAGCATGGTTTAGCAGCATCAAAGCACTTTCACATATATTATCTCAATTGATCTCCACGACAACTCTGAGCTAAGACAAGACAAATAATACTATTCCCATTTTTCAGATAAGAGAAGTAAGGTTAGAGATTAAATAGCTCACCCAAGTTAGACTGAATTAGTGTTGGAGGCGGATACCTAGCAAGGTCTTCTGATTCTTGAACTCGTGAGTTTCTGGCTACACTCCACAAACCCTATTTGTATAAGTCTAGGATTCTAACGATCAGGTTCCATCTTGGAGATTCTTTACATGGTTTATGCCTGAGAATACTCGGTGTCTGGTAAGAACAGAAAAATGCCACTATTGTTTAAAATGTTTTCGAAGGTTAAAGAATCAACAGTAAGCTATCGTAAAGATTATTATTTCAGATACTGGGTGAAAATTGTGATTAAAAAAATTCAATGACAAAAGCATACTTTTGAGAAGTTTCCCTCTCTCTCTTTCCCCCTTTGTTTCTCAACCCACAATCAGGGCTTGCTGGTTCTAAGATTTTTGGCATTTCTGGATGAATCTCAGTAATTTGAAATAGCTGCTACGGAGCTGTTGTTTAGTACTTCAGTTCAAGTCAGCTCTAAATGTGTACTACGTAGAAAGAGTTCTTTTCTAAGGCCTGGGACTCTAAGCTTCAAGAATTGTTGAAGGGTTTTGTTTTCCTAGAGCTGTCAAGTTTCTTTGAAAGAACTGAAAAGAAGCAACAAAGGAAGATGTGAGAGTGATTTTAAAATATTTTAAATATCTCTTTGGTTTTCCAATCTCTTTCAAATTAAAGCTCTGTTATTAACCATTCCATAGCTAAATGCCTCTATCTTTGGAATGTTGCTCTGTAATGAGATGACCCTTCTTTACTGTACATGTGTGTGAGTGTGTAAATGTGGGGGTCTCTTTTCCTTTCCTTTCCTTTCCTTTCCTTTCCTTTCCTTTCCTTTCCTTTCCTTCCCTTCCCTTCCCTTCCCTTCCCTTCCCTTCCCTACCCTTCCCTTCCTTTATATTTTCTTTCAGCCTTTTCTCTGAATGGCAAAAGGTTTATCAGAGACCAAAAATTTCTTATCTTTTCAAAGAATTGAATTTGTAGTAAAAATGCCTTGATCTCAACATAAAGATGGAGATGACATGAAAATATATGTAACATTGGAAGAATAATAATACGAAAAAACAGACAGCAGACCAAAATTGTACAGCAAACCATGTTTAAGTGATTTACTTGGGGTTATGTGTTTTTAAAAGCAACATATAAATGCATAGCAGGGTTTTGGCAGATGAAATTGTGTTGTGTTTACTTTAAGGCGCTCGAGGATGATAAACAGTTATTTAGTACAAGTAGTATGCCCATGGTGCAAAGAACACTGAATTAGATACAGTTCCTGCAAAGTAGGTTTGAAATCCAAATACAAATTGGAGAGGCAGAGTATAAAATACCCAGAAAAAGCCTAACACTCTACACATGTAAAAACATCATCATAGGCATTCTAAGTGTACTTGCAGACATAATTTGTAAAATTCCTTAACTACACATACAAACACTGTAAATAGAGTCATACTTTCACAGATTTGATCTGTTCACAGATGTAAGCACATGGATCTTAGATATGCAATTTAAGGGTGGTACGTTTAGCTGCTAAATACAGGCACCCACCTGATAATTGCTATCTTTACTGCTCATCTACCTTACATTTTAAAAGCCTTCCAAATTCCTTTCTAAATTACAAGTTTGCATAAACATGCAAACATTTTTTTGTTTCTGAGTAATATATGTCAAACATATTTGAATGAAATCTCCTCTAACTAATTTTTAAATGTTGCATTGCATCTATGTGGTTGCTGCTGTGTGTTCACTTTATGAAAAAGTGGTACTTTTTTTTTAATTGGCAAAATGGACAGTTGAAGAGCTGTTGAAGAAAACAAACCAAATTCTTCATGTGAACAACTGTTTCACATTGATGTCTTGAAACAAGAAAGATTTCTGCTATTTATTTACCAGAGATGAGTACAGATAATTTCATTGTGCATCGATTTTCTCTACAGAGGGAGGAAGTGTGGTCAGCTAAAACAAAGCATTGAAATGGGGAATCAACAGCCACGACTTCTATTCTCATCTCTGTCTTCAGAATTTGCTCTCTTGGAAACTCATTTGATTACCAAGATTCCAGTTTTTTTCATTTCTTTCTTTGTTTCCTTTGGTGTTTTTTTTGTTTTGTTTTGTTCTTTTGTTTTGTTTTTTGTTTTTTGTTTTTTTCTAACGGACAAGATCAGACTTATAGATAGAATTCTTTGAGTTCTTTTGTTGGCATATTTTAATTGGTCTGCTCTATAATTGATATAGTGATAAAATGGGAGCCAATAGAATTGCCCATCATTCAGGAATATTATCATTGAAGATTCGTGGAACCAAACATTCAGTGAGTGCTTACTGAATGCAAGTCACTGGACAAGGCACTGCGTAAATATAGTTGGTCCTTAAATCACAACAAAATTATGGAACTGTCATTATGTGAAAATAGAAACTTCCCAGTAGGCCAAAACTATATGAATTAAGGATAATGATCCAAAAAAAGATCACCGTGCACTTTAAATACAAAAGAAGTTTATTTTTTAAAATACTTGTTAAACACATTAAAAATTCCAAATCTTTAACCTGCTTGTATTCTGCTTTCAAATTATTATTTTTAAATTTGTGAAATTTATCTACTGTATACATTTGGAAGCTTGGCATGATACCGTATATATTTGGAAATTTTTGATGCCTATTCATATATTTATATATGTATATAAAAAGAACAAAAGTATCATGCTTATGCCTAAAACACACACGTCTATACCTTTTAAATTATGAATTGAATAAACCTGTTATTTTTTCTATTCTCAAGTGTTTTTTTATGCCAGTTCTGTATTCTTGGTTACAGTGAAAAGAAAATTAATTAATTTAATGTTTTTTTTCAAGTTGTTGGCATTCTGTTTATGCTGGCTTTTTAATTTGTCATTGAAAGTATTTCTGGGATTGGTTATTTAACAACAAGTTGTGTGATTTGTGCTCCATTTTGCTTATATTTTGTTCTTCACATCTATATTAGATAAAATCTACTCAGGCTGCTGTAATGAAAAAAGAAAAAGAAAAAGACCAAAACACAGAGGCTCAAATAATATAAAACTTTGTTCTCTCTCACCTGACAATTTAGATGGGCAGGACTGTTGATGTATGGCAGCTGTATAGTATCAGGGACGCAGGCTGTCTCTAATTGCTCTGTCATCCTCAACTGTGGCTCTGTCTCTTGACCCAATATGGCTGCTCCAGCTCCAGCTATCATATTTACCTTCAGCCAGAAGGAAAAGAGAAAAGGATAGAGGGAATTCATGCTTTCTTTGGAGGGCATAATCTGAAATTTTCACACATAACTTCTGAAATGATTCATAGCACATGATCAGGCACAACCACCCTAGAAGACATTATGAAGTACTGAGATGCTCATACCTATACACAGAATCTCTGTACAATAGCTACAAATGCAGCCTCATGCCAGGATATTGAGTTATGTTGAGACAGCATTACAGTGGGTGATTTTTCGAAATGGTATGCAACTCTTAGTAAAGTTTGGAATAAGATAACATAAAAGCCTCCCTCAATTTACAGTGTCTTTGCATTTCTGGGAAAAAAATAAAAACCATCATGAGGGATGTCATGAGGGATGTAGATCAGTTCTTATTGTGTTAGCTTTCCTCTACATTGCAAGAAATTTACCATCCCTGACCACAAAATTCCCTCCTCTAATTATTGTGACAACCAAAAACAGCTCCAAAAATTTTCCAAAATGTCTCCCAGGAACAGGACAACTCATGTAGACAATTCTAAAACTACAGGCTATGTTGGTGCCTGGTCTAATTTCCAACATATCACAGATAACAATTTTACCAAATATCTGCAATGGTCTAATGAAGGATCATTGAATTTCTAACCGTTAATATCATTTCCACCCATCACCTCAATGCTGCACATTCAAGCCTTTTTTTTTTTTTAAGGGCAGCATGCCGCTTAAAGGTACCAAATCATATACTTGTTATGAGTTTAGGCTGCTAGACAAAGGAACCCTAAACTGGACAGATGTTTATTTCCCTCTCATGTAAAAGTTTTCCCAGGCATGCCAGGATGGCTAAATCATTGATTATTTGGGGATCCAGGATGCTGCTCTCTTTTTACTATGCCATTTTCAACATAAGTGGATTTCATTTCATGGATCCAACATGGCTGCTGTAGCTCTAGCCATTACATCTGTATGCCAACAGTGAAAGGGAAAAGATAAAGGAAAAAAAGACATAAATAATCCTTCCCTTCAAAGGTAAATCCCCAAAGCTATACAGACAACTTCTGCTTTTCCCAAAACTTAATATGTTTACTTTTGAGATTCCAAAACTATGAATTGTTGGTAACTCTAAGCATCTAGTAGATATTGTTCTATCAGACAGGTGGCATGATGAAATGTACCCCAAACTAGACATTCTAATTCCGGTTGTGCTTCTGACCAGCTTCGAGATCCCAGGCAGATCATTTAACATCTATGATTCTTTCTTCAGCTGCAAAATGAAAATAGAGGAGTTGAATAGACTATTTCAAATTTCCAAAATCTAGAGTATACTATAATGCTTAGAGGACATCTTATGACTCATCTCAGTCTTAAAACTTTATTTTCCTACCTAAATATTTTCTAGTCCATTCATTGCAGGGGATTGATTTGTATTTTCAAAAGTCGTTTTACGAAGTACATCAGGAACACAAAAGTTTTGAGCTTTTTAATGGCCACTGACCAAGAACATTTTGATCGGTCAGTGATATGCTGAAGGGGTTACTAAATACACTTTGATGTCATCACAGGTTTGTACCATACAATTGCCATTTGTCTGCAATAAGGGCATGTTTTTGTTTTTTTAGACCTGTTCACAAACTCAATCTCTTCTCTCTTCGATTACAATCCTGGTTGGATGGCCACTGTCTCTTTTCTACATTACTGCATTAATCTCCTATTTGATTTCCTGCTCCTACTCTTGGATCTTCTTAATACACACTGCCCAAAGTGTCCAAATGATATTTTTTTTTCGTTTTACCTCTTTTACCCATTTATCCCACCTCTCACCCCTGCCTCTGGCAACAAGCAATCCATTCTCCCTATCTAATGGCTTGTTTTGTTGTTGGTGCTGTTTTATTGAAGTATACTTGACACACAATGTTACATTAGTTTCATGTGTACAACGTAGTGATTCGACAAGTTTACACCTTATGCTGTGCTCACCACAAATGTAGCTGCCATCTGTCACCATACAACGTTATTACAATATTATGGACTGTATTCCCTATGCTGTAATTTTCGTCTCGGTGGCTTATTCATTCCATAACTGGAGGCTTGTATTTCCCACTCCGCTTCACCCATTTGGCCCATTCCCCCACATGTATTTTTTTTTTTTAGATTCCACATATAACAGAGAGCATACAGTATTTGTCTTTCTCTGTCTGACTTATTTCACTTTGCATAATACCCTTGAGGTCCATCCACATTGTCACAAATACTAAGATTTCATTCTTTTTTATGGCTGAATAATTTTCCATTGTATTTATATACCTTGTCTTCTTTATCCATTCAGCCATCAATGGAAACTTAGGTTGTTTCTGTATCTTGGCTATTGTAAATACTGCTGTAATGAACATGGGGGTGCATGTATCTTTCTGAATTCGTGTTTTCGTTTTCTTTGGATAAATACCCAGAAGTAGAATTGTTGGATCATATGGTAGTTTGATTTTTAATTTTTTGAGGAAACTTCATACTGTTTTCTCCAGTGGCTGCACCAATTTACAATCCCACCAACAGTGCACAAGGGTTTCCTTTTCTCCACATCCTCATCAACACATCTTTTTGATAATAGCCATTCTAACAGCTGTGAGGTGATACGTCACTGTGGTTTTGATTTGCATTTCCCTGAGGATTAATGATGCTAAGCATCTTTTCACGTACCTGTTGGCCATCTGTATGTCTTGCTGGGAAAGTGTCCATTCAGATCTGCCCATTTTAAAAAATCAGATTGTATGTTTTTTTTTTTTGCTTTTGAGTTTGTGAGTTCTTTACATATTTCAGTTATTAACCCTTATCAGACATGTGGTTAGCAAATATTTTCTCCCATTCCATAGGTTGGCTTTTCATTGTGTTGATAGTTTCCTTTGCTGTGCAGAAGCTTTTTAGTTTAACGTAGTCCCACTTGTTTATTTTTGCTTTTGTTGTGTTTGCTTTTGGTATCAAATTAAAAAACTCATCGCCAAGACCTATATAACAAGCTTATCACCTATGTTTTCTTCTAGGAGTTTCATGGTTTCAGAACCTACATTCAAGACCTTACTCCATTTTGAGTCCATTTTGTTTAGGGTGTAAGATAGGGCCCATTGCTATCCAGTTTTCCCAGCATCATCTATTGAAGAGACTGTCTTTTCCCTATTGTATTTTCTTTTTTTTTTATTTAAAAAAAATTTTTTTTAACGTTTATTTATTTTTGAAACAGAGAGACACAGAGCATGAACGGGGGAGGGGCAGAGAGAGAGGGAGACACAGAACCGGAAAGCAGGCTCCAGGCTCTGAGCCATCAGCCCAGAGCCCGACGGGGGGCTCTGGGCTCACAGACCGTGAGATCATGACCTGAGCTGAAGTCTGACACTTAACCGACTGAGCCACCCAGGCGCCCCATTCCCTATTGTATTTTCTGCCTCCCTTGTAAATTAATTGACCACATATGCATGGGTTTATTTCTGGGAGTAACAGAATTTAGCGAAAAAATTCACTTTGTCTTTGTCACTTTTCTTTTAAATAAGTATGTACTGAACACTTACCATATGCCAGACACCAAGTTACACACAGGAGATACAATAGTGAGCAAGATCGGCACAACCTCTTCTTTATACAGATAAGTAGGTAGAAAATAATTAGAGTTTATAGGAAATGCAATGAAAGAAATGTTAAAATGTCTAAACAAGAGACTAACAGAGGTCACCAGCTTTATATAGGGCAATCACAAAAGACCAAATAGAGACATTTTTTAATGTTTATTTATTATTGCGGGGGGTGGAGCAGAAAGAGAGGGAGACACAGAATCCGAAGCAGACTCCAGGTTCTGAGCTGTCAGCACAGAGCCCGACACGGGGTGAACCCATGAACCATGAGATCATGACCCAAGCCAAAGTCGGATGCTTAACCGACTGCACCACCCAGGTGCCCCTAAACAGAGACATTTAGGTGAGAAGGAGCTGGCTATGCATATTGTGGGGATAAGGACCGCATTCCAGGCAGAGAGAACAACCTGTGCTAAGGTCATAAGACTTAGGAGGAGGGAGTGAGACTGTAGAAAGAAGGACCAGTAGGGCCCAAGACTAGTGAGGGGTGAAGAAGAGGAAAAGTGACCCAAGAATGGAAAAATAAATAGGGAGCAGATCATACAGATACTAATAGGCCCTGGTAAGAAATTTGGATGTATTCCAGTTTATTTCCAAGGAAGGGTTGAGACATTGAAGGGATTCAAACAACAGAATTATGTGAGTCAATTTTCAGTTTCACATCATTTTTGCTTTTGGTGGAAAAGAAACAAAAGAGAAAGCAGAGAAACCAGTAATCTAGGCAGAAATGGACAGAGAGGTGGCAATAAGAGAGTGAAAAATCTTTACAAAGTGCTATTGTAATGGTTAATTGTACCTAATGCTACATACAATCAACCAACCAACAAATAATTATATTTTGAGGTCCCACCATATGTCCAGCATGGAAATGTAAAGATATATGATGCTTTGTTCTTGCCTTCTGGGAACTAATAATTTATTAGGAGGAAAAACTAACATATAAAAAACTATATTAATAGTCTCATAGAACCACCCTCTGACACCTAATAAATGGTTATTTCTTTAGGTTAACAGGGAAAATATGTAGAAATCTGAAGGTAATGTTTTTGTGTTAAATCATCGCTATTGTTTATTGTATTTACAGCCTGATTTTCCTGTGCCAATAACCAGAATGTGAATAATGACCAAATAGGTTATTTTGCTCCTTTCACATATCATATTTTTCCTCATTTAGACCAGGTCTTGGACATGGGGTAGGTCCCAGATTGCAGCAGGTGGTGAGAAGATTAAAAGAACAATCTAGACTTTACCAGTATATTCCAAGCTCTCGCTCACACCTGTCTATAGAGATCCTGAACTCTGGCTTCTTCACAGGACCCACTTTTGCAAATACTTCTGCCTAACTAGGAGACTGGTGGCCAACATAAGCTATTTTCTTTCTAGAAATTATAAAACACTGACTTAATTCAAATAAGCAAAGATGATCCAATGTACCAAATGGTCTCATTTAAAATAATCAGTGAGCTGTATTAGGAATGTCTTTCAGAGCAGTATCTTGAAAGAAACTGAGAGTAACTTGGCTCAGACTCAAAGGTCGTAGATGGAAAAGGTCCTTTTGCTGCTTAAATTAATCTTTGAGGCAAATTTTCAAAAATTACTGACATCGGAGATGTTCTGGCAATAGCCTCATGCCAGTGGCCTGGGTCCAGAAACTACCAGACTTTTGCCTTCCTCACAATAATTCCAGTTCTCACGGATGGCCCTCTGACTATGTCAGAAGCAACTGGAATAAGAGAAATAAAAATAAGCCAGAAGTCTAACACTTGTGACCATTACCATTCCCGGAATGCCTTTTGCAGGAGTAGGGAAGGGTAATTCTGATATCCTGGAAACATTTGAAACTGAGTAATAACACTTTGCCTACTTAAATGCCCCCTGTAGTTTCAATTAGCTGGGCACGCTTCTGAACATTCTTCTGCTGTTAGGCGAGGCATGGTTATAGCCAGCATGTATTGCTTCAGCAGTGAATAAAAGGGTGTTCTCCTCTAGAACCAACTTTTCAAACCTGTGCAAGGGCAAGGATATAATTTAAACATTTAGGTCCTAATTTGCAAGACATTTTCAGAACAGTAGGGTCAATAACACTTATATAACATTTCTACTGCTGGAAGAGGTATAAAATCCAAGAATATAGTGGCCTATTATTTTGATTATCAATTCAATAAATAGAATCATGCCATTATTGCTATTGAATGCCTAGTTAATAACCATACAGCAATACTCCAAAGCTCAAAAAAATATGAAGGGTGTTCAGATCAGCAATGGATTATTCACATTTTATAGTAGATATTTCTCAGAAAATAACACTGGTTAGAGAAACCATACTTTTCTAACTCAAAAACTGGTGTCCTTGGAGATCTTCCTAGATGTCTGTCACAACAGTTTAGGTTACCTAACAAGTTTGAGATATGCTGGGTTAAATAAAGTTAACATTTTGTTTTGTTTCACAATGCGTAAATAATGTGCTAATGCTTATTTTGGCCTCTAAGAAAGGAGATACTGTAGGCAGGACTATCTGTCCCCAGTTCACGTGACTACAGAACCCTGGGATATATGGTCCCACACTTGGCATGTATTTGCACTGGTTATTCTCTCTGCTTGGAAGAGTCTTTCCTTGACGACCACTGGGTTTGTTCTCTTACTTCCTTCCAGTCATGTGCTCAAATGGTACCCTCTCACTGGGACTATTCTCATCTATTTGTTTTATTTTATTTTTTAAATTTTGACATTTATTTATTTTTGAGAGAGAAAGTATGTGAGCAGAAGAAGGCTAGAAAGAGGGAGACAGAAGATCTGAAGCAGGCTCCGCGCAGTGAGCACAGAGCCTGATGGGGGCTTGAACTCACGAACCGTGAGATCATGACCTAAGCCAAAACCAAGAGTTGGCCACTTAACCGACTGTGCCACCCAGGTGCCCCTCACTCACCTATTTAAAAGGCCAATGTCCACCCTTACCCACTTGGTAATCCTAATTCCCCTTATCCAGCTTTTTTACCTATTGTATTTATCAGGTACATAATTCCGTAATTTATTATATTTATTTTCTGACTCCTTCCATTAGATAGGAATTTTTACTTTTATTTTACTTTTAGTTCCTAGAATAGGGACTAACATATACTAGGTTTTCAGTAAATATTTGTTGAATGAAGAAAAAAAAGAGAATTTTCTGTATTTTTTAAAAATCAAGATGTGTTCTATAAATGATATGTTTTCTTTTTTTCTGTTATAGGATTTACGATGTATGTTACAGTCAGTTATATCTTAGACTCTAGGGAATATAAATCAGGGGACAGTTGCATTTTTTGAACTCATTGCAGCCAGAGTTAATTTAATATCTGGTAAGAAACAGCTTACTGTCATTCATGACTTTTCTTTCTCTAATTTCAGCACGCCCCTTCCTCCACCTGAAATGAATTTTTCCAAGTTGTGAAGAAGCCCTTCCAACTCTATTTCAATAATAACTTCCTCATTAATTTCCTGCCCTCCTTCCCTACTAGGAAGGGCACATGAAGGGGGACAGCTGGCAATAATCCTGAAGAGCAGGCTGAAACCTTATCATAGGTGGTCTTCAAGGCAATCAGACTCTCTATGGGAAGCGATAGAGACCCACTATTTGGAGAATTTTTAAAAACATCTGAATTTCTAGAAAGGTATCTTGACAGTGATGTATCAAATGGGCTGGAGGTCAGCGGGATTCTCATTTCTAATTCTGCACCAACTCTCTGTTTCCCTTCTTGTGATGCTCTTTCCCCGTTTCTCATCTGTTTTCTCTGAGGCCACCTACTCACGTCCCAGACCTACTAGTTCTCCAAAAGAGTCTGGATATGCAACAAAGACACAGGCTCAAAGACATCCCCGTTGCATCTCTGCTGGGGTCTTCTGGACTTCTTACCCCCACTGACCAGAAGCCACAGGTCAAGGGAGGAAGGGGAAAGACATTAGCAAGACATGTGTTTCTTATCATAATCTCTGAATGCTCTCACATAATGCAAGTTAGTCCCACTTTACAAATGAGAGAAACTTTGTTCAAAAAACGTAAGTATTCTACAGAATTTCACTTAGGTAGGGAGGTTCATGCCTACAGCTGCCCCAGAGGATAAAAAATAAGACTGGCTGATGAACCGATTCTCAGTTCCAGGTAGTATGATGTGCACTTTACATAAATTGTCACAATTCAATTCTAACAGCCTCATGAGAAGCTTCAGTTCTTTTCCCCATTTTACAGGAGACTAAAGTTAGGAAGATTTCTTAATTTGTCTAAGTTCATGCAGCTAGGAGATGGTGATTCTAATCACTACAGCCCATTCTAACTAAATAGAGTCAGAAGTCCTACCTGCATATTACCGATAAACTCCAGTTCTTTCCGCTATGTCACCTTGCCTCCTGTGCTATGAAAAGCAGAGGCCGCAAGGACACATAGGGGCCTGGCTCTGACCTGAATGAGGGTCTGTTGGCCTTGGAAGTCAGTGAGCCCGTTACTCTCCCTGCCTGTCAACGCTCCTGGCCAGCCATTGATCCTGACAGTTATGGGAGAGGAGGAGTAAGTAGCTCTGGACAGATCAGTGCCCTGAACATAGAAAGTCCTTTTTACTGTATCCCCTCCATCTCCACCACCATCATCAGAGACATCAACATCAGATGTTAATTCATGTCAAAGGAGTTATTACTCAAAATACTCTATGATACAAAGAGCGGAGCAAATAAAGACTTAGAAAAATTCAATTCCCATAGATATAATGACATAACACAATAATGATGATATATCAGAAAAATCAGAAAGGTATACCGACTATGCTCAGATGTGCAAAGAAATGAGCATACTTTATTTCTTTGTAAACGATTGGGTTCTCTTCACAATCCCACACCCACCAGGTAGTTTAGAAAAGTTGTTTTAATTAAATTGCCAATTCAGTCTAACTTGGTAATTCAACCCATCCCTTTATGTAACCCAGTTTCTGCTTAGATGAGTCAGGGAAACACTTGTCAGAGTTTTGCCCTCTCCACCTGGATATCTGTAGAATGACTGCGGTATGTGTAATCTTAGGGGAGGTGGAGTTCTGGAGTGCATGAGGTATCTTCAAAGTTCTCCTGGTTTGGCCTAGTCCCCGAGCTGGTAATATCTCAGGAGGGACTTGTCACACCCTGGGTACTCTGATGCACCATTGCTAAAAACTGCCTTTAGCGATAATCATTCATATTTTGGTCACTCGACTCTGACAACGCTAGGGGCCACCATTTCCTCTTGGAGATTGGGCCCCATCTCCACTTTCGCTGACAATATGTATTCCCTGACACAGGACTGTGACTTCCACTTGGACCTTGGTCTGTGGTGGATGGCTTCATTCTTCTTAGGCAACCACCTTCGGCAAAGTTGCCAGGCAGGTCCTTCGACTACTTTGATCCAGATCCTTCTAGTTCATTCCAGGATGCTCAGGAACATCTGGAAAGCTTCATACCATACAGGAGCTGAGGGAGACTCTAAGAGCCTTAAACTTAGACCTTTGTGTACAAAGCCATGTTAGGCCATTGAATTGAATTTGGTCTAACAGCCCCCATGTTTAAGCGGAAACCTATAAGGTAATAGCTTCCAATAGTCTCTTGGAGGGCAGCAGCCACTTTCTCCTTGTCATTCCCCTCAACCTCTGCAGAATATCTCTATACTTCCAATCTCCCACTCAACCCTCACCTCCAGGAATTTGTGAAGAGAAGAAAAATTGAAGCCATCTTTTATTCCTGCCTCCCTGCCTTCTTCTACCCAGAATCCGATGGTAACGGAGAAGCCAGGCATTCCCTACCTTCTTCCTAACCTAGCCTACCCTCCTCTCATTTAAGACACTCTACTATTGTTTGTCCAGCCAGCCTCTCAGTATGTTAAAGAAGACAGGAGGCAATTGCAAAAATTCTTTTCTTTCTTACAACCCAAATTTCATGACTGTTGTTTCAGAAGAGTCAGTTTATGAGATCTACAACTGATCAATGGCTTCTTTGTTCTAACCTTGGGAAAGCCCAGCTTCTTTCCTGGGGCTATATGCTCAGTAGGTAGAAGTTTGCAAGGGATCTTGATGTGAGGGAGAAGTGTAAGCACTTTGATTTATTCTTTCAAATGATTCAAATATGATTTCAAATATGATAAATCCTACTAAAATAACAACAATCTTTGGTTCTTACCATGTCAGATACTGTGCACCAACATTATCTTTTAGTTAACTCTTACAACAACCCTGTTGTGACAGTTCTTTCACACATATTTTCAGAGAAGAAAACCAAAGCACAGAAGGATTCACGCAGTGGGTGAGGAGTTCTTGCCCTTATCCACTGTGGTCTAGAATAGTGTTTCTCAGTTTGACTACAACTCAGGTAAGAAACACAATTTATTTCACAATCAAAGTACACACATACCAAAAGCAGAGTTTCAGATAACAATCAATACTTACCATCCACTCTTTTCCTTATGTTCCACACCATTCCCTCTCTCTGTCTCTCATTTTCTTTCTTTCTTGTTTTGTTTTTTTTTTTTTTAATGCTGGTCACAACCAACAAAATTGATTTGACAACCCACTGAAGAGTCATAATTGACACTTGACAAATGCTGCTGCACCACCTCCAGTATCAATATTACCGAATTCTAATAGAAATTACATCAGACTACATTTAGCCATTTGGAAACAGGCGAAGGTAATTTTTTGTGTACATGTCGTAATTGGGAGAGCTTGAATATGAAAGACTTAAAGCAAGTAAAATAGTGAGTAAAATGTCAATTAAATGCTGTTAAGTAGCTTTAAAACTATTTAGTAAGAGGAAATCCGGAAGCTGAACAAACATAGATTTGTGGTTTAAACATTTACCATTTTCACCAAGTCTTCCTTAATTTGGCCTTCAGAACTTATATCTAGATATTTTCACCCTTCATTTTAATCTACAGGGCTTAATTATTATATCTCAGAATTTTACTTTTTCTTCCAAGGATTTAGATTAAAATGTAGCATTCGTTTTAATTCAGTACTGTAGAATTCAGTATTGTATTCAAAATCCCAAAATAGTTAAGTTTCAAAAGAGACAGACTTTCCTGAGCTCCAAATTCTTAGATGATAAATAATTTGAGTCAATGGGCAAGAAGCAAGATAAACACAGAATTGATTATGCCAATTAATAATTTGGGGACACATGAGTGACAGCTCAGGAAACAGAAGGTTCAGAAAATGTTCAAGAAGTTCAAGATCATAAAACCTAGAAAAAGCCAATAGATTTCTGTCTTTTCAGTAGAAGGATCTTTAAAAGGTTGTGTGTTGGAGTACTTTGCTTTAGGCAACTTTCGAGTAAATCAAGAAATGAGCCTTCCTCCATGTTTATTGCACTTTCTAGTTCTCACTAAATTATATCTTTGACCTTGGAGACATTTGCAATAGCACCAGGCTGTGGTTCCAAATTGGATTAGCATTGCCACGCAGATCCTTTTGGCATACTGGAAGCCCCACTCCATCAGTTATCTACTGAAGTCAGATGGATGACATTAGTAGCTCTTAGGGTTAGGTTTTTGAGATATACAACTGGAAGACAAAACAGATGCTTTTTGCAAATACAGAAAAGGAACTGTTTGAAACACAGTAAAGAAAAGAGTGAGTAAACTCTGGAAGACCTGAGCTCTCGCCCTGCAACCACCTTAAGCTAGTTTGAGGAGCCCTATGGAGTCACTTAGCCTTTTAAACCTCAGATTTCCCACCTGGAAATGCCTTCCATAACTTATCACCTGTCAATGGTCTCATAGCGACCCATGTTACACCCAATATTTGGGATCCATTATTACAGTCATATTGCACATGAGATCAAAATCACCACGGTTGGGTCATTTTTCTCAATACTTCAGAGGATACTATAAATGGCATCCGTCCTAGATTCTAGCACATTGAGAAAAACGAAGCACCAGTCTGTTTCAGGAGAGGGTTAAAAAAACAAAAAGGATGAACAAGATTGTGGGAGGAGAAATTCATGTAACCTGCAGGGGGCACTAAGGTACTTTTAGAGAAGGAATCATGAATGGTAAGGAGAGGTACCTGTTACCCCAAATGTAAGGAGGCAAATAAGAAGAAAGGAGCAGAGAGATATCATTTATCATTCCTCATATAGTTCTGTTACTCCCTGCCTTCTATCTCAAGTAGACTGCCTAGACAGCAATCTGCGATTATAAAAGATAAACTGCGAACTGATAGGAAAGGGAAAAATTCCAAAAAGAGTAGCTTCTTTCTAATAACTTGAGGATTTACCATTTAATCAGGATTAGGAAATCCAAGGAGAAAATGTTCAGTGCTCATGACATATGATTATCGGCAGAGCAGTGGTAAATTGCAGAGAGAATTCTAAGAGTCTTGGTTCTTCCTTTATAGGGTAGGGTCAAAAGGATATCACACACGGAAGACTCAAGTCAAGGCCTTATATTGCAGGACTGCTTCTTCGGAAGGAATGAATCAGGTTGAGAATGATGTCCAGAAATACCCTTACGTTTGTGTAATAGTTAACCATTTGTAAAGACCTTTTATGTAGAAACTATCTCCCTTGATCCTCATGATGACCACTTTATATTTGAAGGTTTATGGAGGTTAAGTGGTTTGCCCAAAGTCACACAGTAAATTTCAGAGAGGGAGTCTTTGATGGAAATATGGATTTCTGATGATTTTCAACAGATCAATGGGCTGTTCTGCCAACCAAGTGTGTTTTGAGGGACTTATTCACAAAGGGAAAATTCTGTTACAAACGCGAGAGATGTCAGTTTATGTTTTAGAGTGAAAATCAAATGGCAGATAGTCACAAAGCAAAATAAGAAAAATTTCTCATCACATGTTTTGTAGTTCCAAGAAGCTAACAGGAGTTTTCACAACATTGTCGAGCCAACACAAATGGCTAATCTTAACAGCACGCTAAATTGGCAGTCATGTCGTCTGCGTGATCAACAATATGCCACGCTGCTTTAAATTTATCCTGTTACAAGTCCTCTGGGTAAAGGTATCATTTCCAAAGGTCCCTGTCAGGAACTAAATAGAATTCTAGTAATAAAAGTTAATAGAAGTGGAGTCATTTCCCACCCTCCTCCACCACCAAAAAAAAAAAAAAAAAAAAAAAAAAAAAAAATCATTACTGTCTATATTCCAAAACCCCAAAGCCCGAAAGCCAAAGGGAATAAGGAGCTCAAAACAGGAAGAACAAGTTTGGGTGTGAACTCCACCTGGAAGTCTCAGGTCTCATGATGAGCCATAATGATGTCAGGAGCTTAAGGAGGGGCTTTGAAGTCGGACCTGGGGTTGAAATCCGGCTCTGCCCCTTGGAAGTGGTTAGATTTAATGAGCCTCATTTTCATATCCGTGAAATGGAAATAACATACTGATCCTGCAAGTTGATGTAAGCATCAGAAACAATAAATGAAAATGTATGGCACATAACAAATCCTCCATAACTGATGAGTAGAATTTTGGAATCCCTGATGCTCGGTGGTAAATGTGGCAAACAGCAGTGTTGAAAGGCCTGAAGACAAGTTTGAGCACCTCCCAAGCCTACCTAAAGCTAGTCCTGACCTCAGGTCTTGCGTGGGTCTGCAGATGCTGTAGGCCAAGGACTCTGTCCGTGTAGTTTTACGTTCCCTAGTGTAAAAATTTATCGTACTTTGATTTGTACAAGTCCTCCAAGATCAAAGATGGATTCTGAATGTTAGTTGTCAAATGAAACGAACGATCGTGGAAACATAAAAGCAAAGCAATTCATGTTGCCTTAGGAATAGCTCATTTGCAAAATCGAATATGCTATCACATTGACATAGTTCCTCACTTTATCTATTAAATCTTCCATTTTAGTAAAACTAGTTTGTCACAACCAAATGCTACAATTGTGTACACTTATGGACACGTCATATGTCTATAGTCGGCCTGGTGTATCTAACAAATGCAGGGGTTTGAAAAAAAAAAAAAAAAGGAAATAAAGATCCAAATTTGAAGAGCAACCTCCACGTTTCAAATACCTTTGAGTATAGTCATAGCTACCTTTTAAAACAATCCAAAATTCATAGCTTTCTAAAATTTTAGTTCTCCTAGCACATCAATCCATTAAACTAGAAATTGTTCTTTAAAAAAAAAAAAAAAGTCCAGTGGAAAAAGCTATGAATGTAGACATCATGAATTGAAACACCTCAGGTTAAATGCAGTTTATAAATGGGCACTGTTGTGGGATATGGTCCTGAGCAAGGGACTTGCTTTCCTGTTCCTGGAGCTTTTGTTCTAATCCTCCATCTAGACTTGGCCTTTTTTTTTTTTTTTTTTTTGAATTTACTTGCCTGTGGCCTGGGAAAAATGTTTATGTAAAGACTGACCTCTCTCTGGGTGTCTCAGCAGCTAGTTTGTGGTATAGATGAGTGCTCATTCAAACTCCTCTGTTCACTGTTGACTAAGACCTTGAAGAGTTCTTCAGGCTCCACTAGGCTGAAGGAGAGCCTATTGAGACTTTCAGCCTTTTTCTTACTGCCAAGTTACTTTTTTTATTAGGCTGATAAACTCCTGAATTGTTGAAAAGCAGCTGTTCAAGAAAGGACTTAGCTTATTCTCATGGGGTTTCTGGAGGTGGGGGAGATATATTTGTGAGTGGAACCCACTGGTCCCTAGCACGGTTAGACCTGTGCGACCTCTCTTTCTGACTCTAACGAGGTTTCTGGAATGTGATGGAAACACAGCACCACCTCTCAGAGAGTCATAGCCGCTCAATCAATTTTCTTTCTGTCTCCCATCTCAATGCAGATATTTTCCTATAAATCTTAGTCTTTAAAAGTAGGCTTTTAGTAATTTGATGTTCACCAGGAGAATGCTAACCTGACAGGGTAAATGCAGCTTTGCTAAGAGAAAGAAAGGAAAAGAGAAGGAAAGAGAAAAGAGAAGGCCAGGGGAAGGGAGAGCAGCGAGAGGAGGAGACGGAAAAAGAAAAAAAAAAACGAGAGAAAGTGCTCAGCTCAGCCACAGTAGCATGAGTTCTGACTACAGCTAAGCCTGGTCAGATGACTGAAAGGGTTTAAACTGTTAATTTTCACATATTGCTCAAGTAAGCAAAACTAAAAGCATTTAATTTTTCTAATAATCTCAGACATGGTTTCCTCCTAATGTACTACACAATCTGTATTGATTACTCTGTCGGTGAGATACGCATTTAATAAACATGTATTCCAAAGTGAAGCGTAAAATCAAAGTTTAAATTACTCTTTTTGAAAGCTACTTTTTTTCCCCCGGTATGTCAAAACAAAATGTACACTGGGGGGAAATAAGACTTGCATTTCAATTGTTTCTTGAGAAGCTAATTCATAACAGGCGTTGAGATGAACAGGGCAAAAACAAGCGGCAGAGGACCATAGGACTAAATTTTATTCTTTTTCAAAACAGGCTGGATGTAGGGATGTCATCCATGCGATCTTTTGAGGACAAAAAGGAGCTTAGCTGGAAGTTATACAGGAAGAATAAACTTTCATGCTTCTGAAAGACAAATGAAATTTTCCAGTACTGTTTTAAAATTGTTGAATTGATAAAGGTATTTAAATATTGATCTACTAAATAGTCCATTTATATGCATGTAATAAGGCTTAGATTACAGGCTTTTAGCGTTATTTGCAAAGGGCAGTATTTACATATAAGAGCAATTACTTTGCCAAATTTGAGGAACCAGTCTCTGAACTTTTAGTATCCCACGAAGCAAGATATGCAACTATGCAAAAATTTTACACATTTTTAATGCTCTTCAGAAGAGGTCTATAAGAAAGGAAATTGTAAATGTGCAAAGTGGTACACAGGAGGGGGTGATTAAGAGGAAAAGCAAGTTTATATTTGTAGTAGTAGAAGGTACTGTTGTTTTTGATTTGTTATATGCCTTAATCTGGCATGCTATTTCACCCTTCATGACACACATCAATACCTTCTTTATGTCTGGCTATTACCACTCATTTAAAAATCTATTTTACATGATTCTTTCAGCCAAAAATGGACCATAATGACACAGAATACAGCATGTGCTTCATAAATTCTGTAAGAATCAATACTTTGGCTGGAAATTTGTCAGTCTCTCAAAGTTATGCATCATTAAACTTTACTGTTATTACAGTGGACTCTTCTTCAAAGTTCAGTACCTAGCTCATATTGGAGAAACGCTTTCAGAGCCAGGAAAGGTTGAGAGAAGCAAAAGTTACTTGCGAGGGAATATATCCCCTCAGATGATGCTTGATTTGCAAAATGCAGATAGAACAAAAGTATTTGGCTTATGCAGGCATAGGTGGTTTATAAGATTCAGGTTACGTTTATCTAAAGGTCACAGACATGATAACCAGACAAGTTTGCAGAATCTGAAAGATATCCATCTACTGAGTAGATGCCACTTTTCTTCTAAAACTCAATTATAGTATGCAGGTTAAGAAAGAGATGACGCCTTGGATTCTTCCCCCATTTCGCACTGCTCTCTGACTCAACTGGTAATGAGAACACCTTTTGTTTTGTCCTCTGTGAGAGTGGCACTTGGTCTTTGTCGTGATGACTGGCCTGTGTAGACACCTGCTTTTTAGGCACACCTGTAGGGATTGCAGCTGTTATTGTGTCACCTACCAAAGGCCTCAGGAGCACGGGAAACAAATATTGGTGGCATCCCCTTTGTGAGCTGTCTCCTGCTTGCCATGCCACTCCATCAAGCAAGAGCTTCCCATTCTAACCATAAGGAGTTATTGAAAGGTCCCAGAGCAGACTGAGCTCTTGCTGGTGGGTTCAAGGCCTTGGCTCCTGTAGTGACCTTCACCTGTCCTGCCCTTTTGCGTCTTACCTATTACTTTCTTTATGATCTCAGAATATTTGTCACCTTCTGTGGGAAGTCCTCCCTGACCAACTTAGATTGAGCTTAGTACCCCTCTATTTTGATGAGCACTATATTGCCCCATGCTATATTTGTACCTAGTGCAATTGCCAATTTATTGTGTGGCTTCTCCATAACAGTGACAATTTTGGTAAAAACTGTGTCTTATTTGCCATTGTTGTCCCTCACTCCATCCATTGCCTGGCACATAGTAGGTGCTCACAAAAATCATCAATGAGTAAATGAATGAAGTCTTCCGTGTGCAAAGTAGAAGGTAAATACTAAAAGTCTCAAAGAGGTATAAAACTTAGCCCTTGTTCTATAGGGACTGACAACAAGATAGGGAAAACAGAGCATAGGCACAGATTTTTTTACAAAGAAGAAGAAAAGGAGCTGAGAAAAAAATTAAGTGATTTTTATCAGTTTTGAGAAACTCTTGCTTTCTTTGTGATGATATCTCCAAAAGATTATTTCTCAAACAAGTCATTTAGAGACTGCATGAATAAGTAAAAACTAAATGGCCATTTGAATGAAGGAATTCTATGAAGTCATAACAAATTTCATAAGCATGTTTTCACTGATTCCTGTGGCTGAAATGTTTCATCCACTGCTTTGTTGACAATGCCTCCAGGGCCATGTTGCTACATGGGAGAGTTTGAGGTACAAAAATTCCTTTCTACTCATTCCTTTACCCAAAGTTTCAGCTCCAGATATATTTCCAAGTTGAGTTCAAGCTCTCAACATTTCTTCTTAGGAAAAAAAAACCCCACACCTGATTCTCACTTCTTTTTTGTTGTTGTTGTTGTTTAATTTTTTTTTAATGTTTAATTTTTGAGAGAGAGAGAAAGAGAGAGAGAGAGAGAGAGAGAGAGAGAGCATGAGCAGGGAAGGGACAGAGAGAGACGGAGACACAGAATCCAAAGCAGACTCCAGGCTCTGAGCTGTTAGCACAGAGCCCAACACAAGTGTCGAGCTCACAAACCGTGAGAACATGACCTGAGCCGAAGTCGGACGCCCAACTACTTGAGCCACCCAGGCACCCCTCATTCTCACTTCTTAAAAGAGAATATAACAAAGTACTCATAATAGTATTTGGCACCCGGTTAACTTTGAATGTGTGTTTGTTTTTCTTATTTCATACTCCCTGATATCTTCAAATTACTCTTTCGGAAGCACAGTATTAAGCCTAAAAACAAGACACATGGAGAAGAAAAGGGATGTAAGGAACCTTGCAGCAAACTCTGGGACTATTTCATGCATTTGAAAGTACAGTTCAGGGTTTAGTCATCTGAATTGGCTGCTTAACAATAGGAGTTGTGCGTGGTCTGGGTAGGCGTAAGCAAGCTGGAAACTGGCACAGGTAAGATCCGTGTGCTCTCTCTTCCATCATCTTCAGCGATTTTTCCCTCAACCTGCAAGAGCCTGGGAGCTGGTCAGCCTCCTACCATATGCTGACAGGCAGTCTGCGCGGTGGGCTTTGGAGTCAGAAATTCCTGACTGAACCTGGCCCTACTATTAGCCTCCCCAAACCTCCTTTTTTATTATTTGTGAAGATGCAATTAATAACCAGTCATACCTTAAAATCTTTTGAGGATAAGTGCTAATTAATATAAAAGTAATGGCATAGGTATGCTCTGATCTCGATGAGAGAAAATCCTCTTCTAAGTAGCTAACTGATTAATGTCAGCTGTGATGGATATAAATACTACACCAAGTTGGCATCATGTGGAGTTCAATAGCCCTCTGGTGCATCACAGTATATGGTCTGTGCCCAACAGGCTATGGTCCATATTTTAAAAAATATGCCTACCACACAGTTTTGCACTTGTTCAGAATTCAACATGTGTTTCTTTAACTGAATAGAATTGATGAAAATCAGAGATGATTTTAAAAGAACGGCCAGAATACACTCCTTAAAACTTCAGTGTCTTATTAGTGTTCAAATCATAATTTGCAACTTTGCTGAGTTTTTGAGTTCCTATGGAAGATTTTGAAAGAGTCTATCAATAAGACCCCAGAAGGTCTTATAGAAAAGAAGTGAGTTTTCTGACCTACTATGAGTGTTCTATTTTTCATCTCTGAGGAGCAATGTTTTCTTTTATTTGGCTCATATGGTGGTGTCATGTACAGCACTTCAGGTTGTGCACTTTACAAGGGCATCATATCTAAGGGATACTATTTACATCATAAACACCTCTAATATTTTGGCTTTCAGATATAGTCTACCTTTAGACCTGAAAATAAATTTGTATATTTATTATGACAATTTTCAAGCAATGATGGTTAGAGATCTTGCTCTTCAAAGATCAGAGTGTTACAGTAATTTTCTGCCAGAAGAAAGTAAAATGCCTTCAGGAATAGGATGTTTTTTTCTAATTCACACAAAGCTACCATAGAGGCTTGTAGCTGCCCTATCTCCACAATGCCAAACAGCACTGAGAAGACAGTAGAATTGTAATAAATACTTGGTGAATGAACAAGTGGGTAAAGAAAACATTTCAAAGAGTACGAGTACTGTAAAGGATTATAACAATAGAAGGCAGTATTGTGAACGGTCAAGAACACACTGTGGAGTCAAAAATACCTGAGTTCAAGTTTTAGTTCTTTAGCTTGCAGTCTGCATATCTTGGATGAATTATTTAATCTCTCTGTGCTTTATTTTTCTCGTCTTTGAAATGAAAAATATAATAGCACCCATTTTATAGGTTGTTGAGAGGACTGAATGAGTTAACACATATAAAACACTTAGTATTGTGTCGTGTGCAATAGTGGTCCAGAGGACGATATTCTATAGTCAGAGTATATAGACTATAGTCCTTTATTTATTCATTTATTTAGAGAGTGTGTGTGTGTGCTCACGTGCAAGCATGAGGTGGGGGGAAGGGGAGTGGGGAAGGGGGGGAGCGGGAGCAGGCTCTGCATTGTGAGCACAGAGCTCACCTGGGGACATGAACTCAAGAACCATGAGATCATGACCTGAGCCAAAACCAAGAGTTGGACACACAACCGACTGAGTCACCCAGGCACCCCTACAGTCTATTTTTTAAATGTGCCTAATGCACAATTTTGCCCATATTAGGAATCCAACACATACATTTGGATTGAATAGAAATGATGAGAAGGAGAAAATTGTGGAAATACACTCCTAAAAGTTTAGAATCTTATTGTTCAAATCAAGACAAGTATTCAGTAAATAAATGCCTTGGCAATAAAAGTGATCACGGTGGGGGCACCTGAGTGGCTCAGTCAGTTGAGCTCCAACTTTGGCTCAGGTCATGATCTCACGGTTCGTGAGTTCGAGCCCTGTATTGGGCTTGCTGCTCTCAGTGCGTAGCCCACTTCAGATCCTCTACCCCCTTTCTCTCTCTACCACCCAACTAGCACTCTCTTTCTCTGTCAAAAATAAACATTAGGGGCGCCTGGGTGGCTCAGTCGGTTAAGCGTCCGACTTCGGCTCAGGTCATGATCTCACGGTCCGTGAGTTCGAGCCCCGCGTCGGGCTCTGTGCTGACAGCTCAGAGCCTGGAGCCTGTTTCAGATTCTGTGTCTCCCTCTCTCTGACCCTCCCCCGTTCATGCTCTGTCTCTCTCTGTCTCAAAAATAAATAAACGTTAAGAGAAATTAAAAAAAAATAAAATAAAAAAAATAAATAAACATTAAAAAAAGAAAGAAAGAAAGAGATCATGGTGAAGGAGGAGGAGAATGAGGAGGGAAAAAAAGGCAAGGACAAAAAATTGATCAGTCAAGAGTCAAAGTCAGTCCTCACAATGGCTTACAAATTCCTCAAAGATGTGTACCACCACCCTATCTATAGTCTCCTAGGCCCTTTATCCACAAACCTATCCTCCCTCTCTCCCTCTGTTCCAGCCACATTTACCTTCCTGCCGTTCCTTGAGTATGTCACACACGCTCCTGTCTTAAGACTTTTGTTGAAGTTATGTTCTCTGCTTCAGATGCTTTTTCTTCAGATATTGGTTGGGATAATTTCCTTCTTTCTTCAAGTCTTTGCTCAAATGTCACTTTTTCAGTAAGACCTATGTACCCTCACCCTCCTATATAATATCACCTATGTCAACCCTACCCTTACCTTGCCTCCATACACGCTTTCTTCCCTAACTCTACTTTTTCTTTTACCTTTGGCACATCTTTATTTATTGTGTTTGTTACTTACTGTCTCTCTCCCTTCACCAAGCACCCCTCCCCCCATGAGAATGTAAGCCTAAAGAGGGAAGAGTTTTTTGTTGATTTTATTCACTGATATAACCCAAGGAACTGGTGTACCTGACCCATAATAGGTGCCAAATAAATATTAGTTGCAAGATTTCTCATTTTTTTAAATCCTCTTCTCTCTTGTCATTGTTTTTTCTTTCTGTTGAAATCCAATAAAAATCTTCATTTTGCACCTGATATTACTTTGGTTATAGGATTTCCATGAGACAATTAACATTCTGTATCCTGGCCTAGTTCTAATATGAGCAAAGACCATCCAGAGCTTAGAAGAGCAAGATTTTCCTTTGCTTTGCTTTGTGACGTTCAAACTTCATGCCTTTCTGGGAAAATCACAAAAGACAAAAAGTTTGCACTTATATAAAAATACTCCTGATTCAAATCTTTCTTGAAGAAGCTAAAATATGCATTTCTTCAATGCATAGTTTTTCAAGGTACAAGAACAAGTGCATAAATGGCTTCCGAAGAAACTAATCAACATTCGCAATCATCAATATGTATTTCTGGTTGTAAAGTAAAGTACAATTTAACAAATAATGAGAAGACAGGATAAACATGAGCAGAATACGGAAACTTTAGGAGGGGGTGTGTAAATAAGATATACAGTAATTTAAAATTTTTGAAGCTCTTAGGTAGTTAAGAAATATAACATAATTAGAAATACCAGTAACTTTTTCTGTATATACATTCTCAAGTGTGTGTAATATATCCGCTCCACCCACACATAGTTTCATTAAAAGACTAGAAACAATTACACCCAGACTGTGTATGTTTAACATACTAAATAACTAACAAAGATTGAGAAACTAACCCTTTTTTCCTAATGCAAACGTTTCTCTACATCCTACTCTTAAATTTTTCTCATGCCCCATAAATGTAAGTAAATTTTATCTGTTTCCACTTTGCCACAAATATTAAATTACACACTGTCAGCTGGAAAACGTAATTTTATATGAGAATTTGTTTATTTGCCATTTCCAAATAGATATTTCTATTTACGATTTTAGCAAATTTCATTTTTAATTTTTTTTTGTAAATTGTATGAGTTTGTCAGTTTTCTTGTTTATTTTTTAGATTTTATTTTTAAGTAATCTCTGCACCCGATGTGGGGCTCGAACTCACAATCCGTGTCATGTGCTCCACGAACTGAGCCAGCCAGGCACTCTGAGTTTTTCAGTTAAAAAAAAAAATATTTCATACTAACATTCTGTGAATATTAGGAAATGTTTTTTATGCTTACTGCCTGTCTAGTAGATTGCTTAGAGAATTGTTTTTCTTATTTTGGGTTAATTGTTGTTTAATTGCTAAATCCAAGGGGTCAATGCCTAGAAATTTAAGTATTATAAAAGAAAATTTTATTTTTTTCATTAATATTATTTCTGTAATATTTCATACACACCTATAATTCTGGAAAGCATTTCATTCATTATTCATCTATTCATATTCAACAAATAATTCTATATTCCTTTTTACCAAAGCAAAGCTCGACTTTTTGACTTTGATTTGTGGAAGTTCATTGTTAGGTAGATGCCACATTGTGTGGGGTGCTGTGATATGTTGTATTTAGCTGTCAATATCTATAAACATTTCTCAATATGACCTGTGAATGTTAAGCTGTTTACACTGTTGCCTGCAATTATCTCTTCAGAAATGTGACAGAAGAAATGGGTTCATGTCACCCATAGGATTTGAGAAGCATCTAGTGAAAATCATTGTAGCTTGGCTTCTATTTTAAGACATTACCTGCCAGTTATTATCATGCACTTACATTATTTCTGTGTCGTGCAAAATATTTTAGAATGGCTTTTATTGTTATTCCTTGACAGTTTCCTGATGTTTAGGACACTATGATTTCCATTTTTAGTGGGAGTTTTTTGATTACCTAGGTTCCTCCTATCCAAAGGAATGGCTTATGTTTGTTCATTGGTATTTACAAAAATGGCATTGATGGTCCTTTCCATAGGAATAAGAATATTAAGAATGCAAAACCAAATGAGTAGATGCAGTTAATATATTTAAATTCAAATTAAGGAATAATTGTCATAAAATAGCTAATACTTTCTGGGTGCCTACCAGATGCTAAATATTCTTGTTTTGTTTTCATGATCTCGCTTAAAGAAGCACCTACGAAGTAGATAGTATAGATAGTTTTACAAATGAGGAAAAGGAGGATCAGAGATAGTAAATAACTTCCCTAGGGTCTTAGAGTAGTAAATGGCAAATCCAGACACAGCCCAGATGTTTCTAATGCCAAAGCAATGATTTTATCCACTATGCAGTTTTCACTTACTGACATCAAATCCGTTTCCAAAATTAATTCTCGATAGTGGGAAGGGCATTGTGTACCTAAAGGGTAGGAAAAGGAATTCTGTTCATGTATTAGTTATGTATTGCTGTGTAACAAATTACTTCCTAAACCTAGCAGTGTAAGGCAACAAATACCGTGGGCCAGGAATGGGACATAGCTTAACTGGATCCTCTGGATCAGGTCCTCAGAAGACTGCAGTCAAAGTGATCACCAGAGCTGCAGTCACCTCAAGATTCGACAAGAGGCTCCCTCAAATGGTTGGTGACAAGATTCAGTTCCTCATGTGTCGTTGGACTAGAAGCCTCAGTATCTCACTAGTTGTTTGCTGGCGCCTCCCTCAGTTCCTTGCCACATAGGCTCTCCCATAAGGCAGCCTGGAGAATGGCAGCTGGCTTCCATCAAGATGAGCAAGCAAAAAAACAACAGAGAGTGGGCAAAACCGAAGTCACCTCTTTGTAAACTAATCTCAGAAGTGACACATAAGAAGCAAGTCACTAGGTACCTCCTCATACTCCAGGGGAGGGGATTTTACATGAATACTAGGAGGAGGGCATCACCGGGAGCCATCTTAGAAGTGGCCCACCATACTCAAGTGTTCTCAGAGGAGTACTAAGGGCTCAGTTGACTCTGGTCTACATCCCAGCTCTAGCAAATCCTCTGCAGTGAACTTCCTTCAGTAGCCTCCACCCTAATTCACACAGAGCTTAACATTATGCAGATTGCAGCATAGTAACTCCATCATAGCGTAGGAAACAGTGTAGGTCTGCCCAGGAGTTCTCTAGACCAAAATTCTCTCTCCTTTTTTTTTTTTTTTTCCAGAACTAAATATTCATTTAAAATATCAGAAAAGTAGGGGTGGCTGGGTGGCTCAGTGGGTTGAGCATCTGACTTCGGCTCAGGTCATGACCTCATGGTTCGTGGGTTTGAGCCCTGCATTGGGTTCTGTGCTGACAGCTCGGAGTCTGGAGCCTGCTTCAGATTCTGTGTCTCCTTCTCTCTCTCTCTCTGCC
The DNA here is from genome assembly GCF_018350195.1 of Panthera tigris. NCBI lineage: Eukaryota > Metazoa > Chordata > Mammalia > Carnivora > Felidae > Panthera > Panthera tigris. Next base: position 67,862,094 of record NC_056667.1, read on the forward strand.
CCTCCCCCACTCACTCTGTCTCTCTCACTCTCAAAAATAAATAAACGTTAACAAAAAAAAAATAAAATACAGAAAAGTAAAATGGTAAATATAAGTAACCATTTTTTTGGTACATTATAATGAGAAGAAGGCAGTTTCTGGGATCTTCTGTGCATGCTTAAAGATACATCTCTAGAATGCCAGCTGTTTGAACACAGGCAACTCCCTGTCTATGAGAGCCTCAGTTTCCTGACTGCGGTTCAAGGACATACTCTCACAGTGCTACTACAAAGATTAAATAGATGATCTGTATGAGAGCATTTTGTTAACTGGAAAGCACAACATCTAAATACAAATTTTCTCAGTACTCCCCTTAGCTCTAGAACAGGACAGATTGTTAAGAACAGCTGCTTAGCATACTATTTAACTGTCTTATTAGAGCAATAAATATTTTTGGAATATGGATAATAAATGGACTGTGTTTTTATCACATTCAAAGTAGCATCAGTAGCTACATTTGCTGTTGATTTACTAAAATGAAAAAAAAAAAAAAAAGATTTCCAGATTTTTTTTTTTCACTTTAGAACTCGCGTGCCTGACCGCATTGCAGATTTCAAGGCAATGCATAAGCTTTCCACAGTGTCGAAACAATCTAGCAGCAGGCACTTCCTTCAGCCCTTTTTTTCATTCTCCACTGCCCCCCAGTTACAATGTTCCCGTTGTGTGTGTCTTTGACTTGAAAGAAAACATTTTCCCATTTCATGTAAGAACTACATGGAGTTTAGGGCCCTGATGGACCAGAAGAGTACATTAGCCTTTCTTCTTTAGTGGCCCAGATTGAAATCACATCTAATGTTTTCCCATTAGAAATGAGATGGCAAGATATTTTCTGGGAAGTGATTTAGGTATACTAAAACAATCTATAAGGATCTATTGATTAGAAGTAAACTTGACTCAAACTTGATTTGTGTGCAGTGAAGCACCTTGGGAGGTGATGTGATTGACAGTGCAGAATAGATTGGGGGCTGGAATAGTTAAGATACTGCAGCCCTTTGTGGGGTACACGGACAGAGCTTATCTGTAGATAACAAAAATTGAGAAAGAAAAATAAGGAATTTAGAGTACTGAGATACAGCATACTCTGTGAATTTGGTTGTATATATAAATCCAAAGAAATAAGCAAACGAAGAAAGGATTTTGCATACAGAGTTATACAAGAAAGGAAATTCCAGGGCATTTCAATGAACTTTAAAAATATTCCTACTCCCACAAATATGTATTGGTTGCTATTAGGTTATTCCTGGCTAGTTTTGGTCAATCAGAGTTTTTAAATAACTTGCCAGCAGATCATAATGTCATTACCCATTTAAGTGAAATCAAATACACAAAAAACTTGAAGCTGAATGCCCTGCCCATAATCTTGCAATACATCACTGTAGAAACTAAAAACAAAAGATGAAATGATGATTTAAAAATTTCACAACTAGAGTAATAAGGATAAGGGGCACCTGGGTGGCTCAGTCGGTTAAGTGTCTGACTTCAGCTCAGGTCATGATCTCACGGCTTGTGAGTTCGAGCCCCACGTTGGGCTCTGTGCTGACAGCTCAGAGCCTGGAGCCTTTTCAGATTCTATGTCTTTCTCTCTCTATCTGCCTGTCCCCCGCTCACACTCTGTCTCTCTCACTCTCAAAAATAAATAAACGTTAATAAAAAAATAAAGTAATAAGGATCAAAGGTATATTAACATAAGTCAAACCCCAACCCATTATAAAAATGCAGGAGTCTGTTGAAACTTTCATATTTATTCTTTCCTTTCACTCAACAAATTTACTTGAACTCAAGACATCATGCAAATGACATTTTAAATAATTATGATATTAGGTATCTCCAGGCATATTTTGCCTGAGATAAATATTTTACCTCTTCATATAAGTAGGAAATTAAGATCTGATAGCATTGTATGTATTTTGAAGATAATTCTTGTAAATTGTTTGAAGAAATTTTATTTATTTTTTTAATTTCTTTTTTTTAAATGTTTGTTTTTATTTTTGAAAGACAGAGCACAAGCGGGGGAGGGGCAGAGAGAGAGGGAGACACAAAATCCAAAGCAGGCTCCAAGCTCTGAGCTGTCATAACAGAGCCCAACATGGGGCTTGAACACACGAGCTGTGAGATCATGACCCGAGCTGAAGTCGGACGCTTAACTGACTGAGCCACCCAGGGGCCCCTATTTGAGGAAATTTAAACTAACGATAATATTGAACAAGAAAGAACCCCAGTTGTATTAATAAATAATACACTGAAAACAATTAAATATAAATTTTATCTGAGCAGTGCAACTTTTCATAGAAAGCAGTTAAATCTCATGGTGTCTGTATATGCAAAATGCTACAAAGAGCAGACATTCTCTAGCAAATTTAAGTCTATGGCATTTAAAAACAACCAAAGGTTGATCTTTTTAGACATTATCAATGTAGGAATAAGAGTGGCCAAAGCTACAAACTAAGATCATCAATTGTTGTGGAGTCAGCTGTTCTTCTTGAAAATCTGACCATAAGCCATCGAATCCTGTGCTGTCCAGGGTGGCAGCCACCAGTAACATGTGGCTATTTAAATTTAAACAAATTAGTACAAGTAAAATTAAAAATCCAGCACCTCTGTTGTATTAATGGCATTTCAAGCGTGCAACAGCCACATGCGGCAGCTACAGTGAAGACCCCACAGGTATAGTACATCTCCCCATCGCACAAAGTTCGGTTGGACACACCGAATTCTAGTTCCCATTTGCCATGTCCCTATATCTAGTCTGTGATGTGGGTAGAATCAGAAAAATATGAAGAGCACTTGATATTCTGTCCCAAATGCTAATAATCAGATAGCGTATCTGTTCCTCTTTAAAAGTTAATGAACACAAAACACTTCATGGCCCAAGGTGTTCCATTAAACTATGAAAGTTGTAACAAAATGAGGGCTGGAAATACATATCGGGGTCAATGAAGCACTAAAATATGCTTATCAAGTCTCCATTTGTCCTCTGTGTTTGGCAAGAAGTTAATGGAAAAGGGCATATTTGTTAAAATACATTTTACACTAATGAAACAATATTATCAAAGGAAGTTCTTAATGTGTATAAAGATTAGAATATCACTGAAAAAAAATACCTGAAAGCGTGGAATGGACTTCGCTTTCCTGGGGAAAACAGATTTTTCCTCCTCATATTCCAATATTTTTGCTCTTGCAAGACATAAATTGAATGTTTTTAAATGTTCAAGTCATCAATAATGAGATTAAGTCATAGTATTTTTTTGTATTTGAGCAGTTGCTATCTGAGGATCTCAAAAGTAATACATTGCCTGGCTATAAACATTTAAAAATAAAGTCAGCATGCCCGATTTTTTCCTAGTTTTTGCTGTTGGTTGTGGTGTTACGTGAAATACAATGGTTTCACCAAGGAAATCAAGAATTCTGAAACCTCAGATTTAATCATTAATATGATGACTTATATAGAAGGCAGACTTTTTCTAAGAAAAATATAGCAGTGTTTCTCACTGTTAGAAAAAAAGGAACAGCTGAAGCAATGACTTCTTCATGTAATGTATTGCTAGAAACAGGGATCCTTGTCTCTGAACTTTCTTGACCTTAGCCTGTTTTTTTTTTTGTTTTGTTTTGTTCTGTTTTTTTTTTTTTTTTTTTTTTGCTAAAGTCATTAAAATGATTAGAACCTCAAGGAGGGTTACAGTGTTATATTCTTTTTCTCTTTTTAACTTACTCTGAACTGAATCAACCAGTTTTAAATCCTGCATACACCCTATTAATCCCATCTAACTCTTCTGTCTGTCTGGATGAGTTTCTTCAACAGATTCCTTGAACATGCGTTAAAAAACATAAATCACTGGATTAAACTTGTAGGGAATGATGAAAGCTGAATTCGTGTATATACATGTGGTGGGACAAATGGACCCTTTTATTATTTAACCTGAATGAAAGCAATAAATTTGAAACAGGTTTAACTGATGATATTGGTAATCCACAACAGATTTCATAAGTGTTTTTGAATGAACATCGGTTTTGTTCAATAATCCCTTGGATTAAAGAAGGGTTAGATAACTCAAGCAACCTGCAAAGCATCATAATATTTGGCTATTTATCTTTTATTTTTTACCAAAAACCAATATGTGTAGTTTAGGCTTTAGCAAATAAGGCCAAAAATTACATTTGTCATTTTGTTTTTGAAAATGTGTGGCTGGGGTTAGGCTATATAATTTTACCTGTTTTCTTGGGTAGCAGCGTGTTCTTCACCTTCTATTATTTTTATATGAAATATTATGCAGTACTAATATATGTCTTGTTTTCCAATATATTGACGATAGCCTTTTCTCTTAATTACTTGCTCTACTGACCCCCCACATTCAGTTGAGGTATTCTAAGTTGTATGAATTCTAGTACATGGGATAAAAGTCCTTCAAACTTCTATGTATTCACTTAGTTGCCAAAAAAACAAAAGAGGTTTGAAGAATCTTTAGGTGGATAGTTGGGAGTCCATTCTGACAATAATGAAAAGAAAATAACTACTAACATTTATGCAACAATCACTAACATTTATGTAACAATCTTTTCACTCATTACTTCCTTGAATTCTTCACAACAATTCTGTGAAATGTGGGCAATAATATTCCCATTTTTCTAGACAAGAAGACTAAGTACTAGAGTTAATAATCTGCCCAAAGTCATGCATCTTAGCAAGTGGTAGATCCAGGTTTCAAACACAAGTTGTGTGACATCAGAGCCCACGTTCTCTTACGTCATGTTAGTTATCTATTGCTGTATAATGAATTACCCAAAAATTAGTGGCTTTAAAACAGTAAACATTTATTATCTCATAGTTCTGAAGGTCAAGAATTCAAGACTGACTCACCTGAGTGGTTCCAGCTCCAGGTCTCTTAGGAGGCTGTGGTGGAGATATCAGCAGGAGCTGCCATCATCAAAAGGTTTTACTGCAACTTGAGGGTATGCTTCTAAGATGGCTCACTCACTGGATGTTCATGGATTGCCTCCATTCCTCATCAGCTGTTGGCAGATAGCTCAGTTCCTTGTCACATGGACTTTCCTGGGAGCTACTTGAGTGTCCCCTAGACATAATAGCTGGTTCTTTCAGAACAAGACAGAAATCACAATGCCTTTTATGACCCAGACTCATAAGTCACACTCCATAATTTCCACAATGTCCTATTGATTATACAAGTCAGCCCTATTCTGTGTAGGATGGGAACACAAGAAAATGGATATCAGGAAATAGATCAGCTTGGAGCCTGCCTACAATATATACTCCGGAAGTATAATACTTCTGGAGACAAACCCTATAATCCCGGCACAGAATGTAAAAACTTAGACATAAAATTTAGACATTCCAGCTTTTCATGTCTATACTTAATACTGAACAAAAGAACAGCAGTCATAGACAATATGTAAGTGAGTAAGTGTAGCTGTGTTCCAATAAGACTTTACTTATAAACATGTCTGATAGGACATATTTGGCCCACAGGACATAGTTTACCAACCATTGGTCAACACCATTCTTGAAGTAGACTTTTGAACGGTTACTACTTTGATTGAAGGTAACTAAAAGGACTTTAAATTTTATGCGACAGAATCATATTAAGTGGTTTGTCCTGGCCCATAAAATATTGTACAATTTCAGGCAAGTTGGCATTGTCAAGATAGAAAAGGTGAACCGCTGTAAAAACAGAACAAAATAGATAAGACAAACAATTTGCACATGAAATCATTGCTCTAAAAATATCAAGTCATTCTAGAATATAAACTGACTTGGGGGGGTGATGAAATTTTGAAAATTCTTAATTCTGGTGATATCTGTCTGATGAATATTTCATATTTTTGTCTGACTTTGAATTGTCTAGACTATACACTGTGCCCAGCATAGAATAGGCACTCAGTAAATATTTGTTGAATGAATTAAACATCTTATGTCTTTTACCCCTTCTATACCACACACGCCTCACCCCCAGGCCTTCACTGCCTTTTCTTGTCTCTTCAGTAAGTTTCTGAGAGCACATTGTGATATATGATGTTCAGTATTAGTTTGCTTTTAAGAATTCATTCAACAAAAAGTAAAGGGCAGGTAAGAAATGGCTATTGGAATATAATTGAAGATATAAAGACTTAAAAACAAATTGGAAAATTATAGAACAGAATGAACATTGACTCCAAACAGACCGGCTAACAGGAGCAATGAAGCTATCTATCAGACAATAGAGTAATTGGTGAGGAATTTATTGGCCTCTGACAAAGCTATTAAAGACCAGGGAAATTTAGTTATTCTGACTTTTACTTCTATTATTTTTACTTTGAGGCCCAAATTATTGTTTTAAAACCCACATTCTACTATGGTTACATCTATAACTTAAAAAGATGTCTACTACAGTGTTCATTTATTTATTCAAACAAATATGTATTGAATACGAACACTGTACCAAGCACTACGCAAGTTCTTAGAGATACAATGGAAAACAAAACACGGGTCCTGCCCTAATATGGTTAGAGGCTGAATACAGAAAAGTAAACAGGCATGGTAAGAACAATGGCATAAGGTATAAGGTTCATATCCACCTTAATGAATTGCACATTAAACAGATGTATTCAACTTTAATATTTTCGTCCCAAAGTCAATACTAACCCTGTAATTCAGCTAGTTTTACTCTTCAAAACAAAAGCAACAACAACAAAGCAATAAGGTTCCTGGAATGCACTGCTTTGTAATGGTGTTCCAGAAAGTGCAAACCATTAAGTGTTTTAAGGAGAAAAAAAGTTTCATAGCCAATTTGTTTTTGTAAAATGCTGCATTCAACATAAATGGGTCGCCCCCTGCCCCTGCACTGCAGGAATTCTCAGTGCCTATAATACGGCAATAAGCATTGTGACCCACTCAGAGAGCAAATATGGTTTAGTGTCTTGAAATGTATTTGATGAGGGGCGCCTGGGTGGCACAGTCGGTTAAGCGTCCGACTTCGGCTCAGGTCGTGATCTCACAGCTTGTGGGTTCGAGCCCCGTGTCGGGCTCTGTGCTGACTGCTCAGAGCCTGGAGCCTGTTTCAGATTCTGTGTCTCCCTCTCTCTGTGACCCTCCCCCGTTCATGCTCTGTCTCTCTCTGTCTCAAAAATAAATAAACGTTTAAAAAAAAAAATTAAAAAAAAAAAAAAAAAGAAATGTATTTGATGAGGGCATGCTTTTTTTAAGGAAGCATCACTTAGTATCCAGCATGGCATTAACGTTTCTTAGAACATAGTTTGAGAAACACTACCACATACCATTTCACATGTCTTAATCCAATCACATTTATTACATTCTGGGAGAGCTAATTCCTTAAGAGAAATATTAAATGAATACTTTTGTTAGGTAACTGAGTGCTTTTGCAAATCTCTCTAATTTTGCATCTTTCAGATCCAGTATTTGGGTGCTTGTCTCTTTTTAAAAGAAACATCTGGGGCGCCTGGGTGGCTCAGTCGGTTAAATGTCCGACTTCGGCTCAGGTCACGATCTCCCGGTCCGTGAGTTCGAGCCCCGCGTCGGGCTCTGGGCTGATGGCTCAGAGCCTGGAGCCTGCTTCTGATTCTGTGTCTCCCTCTCTCTCTGCCCCTCCCCCGTTCATGCTCTGTCTCTCTCTGTCTCTAAAAAAAAAAAAAAAAAACGTTAAAAAAAAATTTAAAAAAAAAAAGAAACATTTGCTCATGGTCCCATTAAAGACTATCAATTTTGCTAATCCTCAGCTAATTATGCAACAGTATTCAAGGGAGTCCCTGTAGGTAGGAGGCATTTGTGCTCTCAGCCTGCAGAGGACAGCCAAAAGATGAGCAGATTAAGCCAACCAAGGGTAGCACTCAACTGTGTCCGCATCTTAAGTCCCCTTTTTCTTTCCTTTCTTCCAACTTTCTCTCTCCTTCTTACTTTGCCTCTTTTCTTTCTTTTCCCACTCTGTTGTTTTTCTTTGTTTTGTTTTACTCACTTCCCTTACCAATGACAGGTCCATCTATGGCCACCAAAGGGTTAAATTTAACCCTATGATGGCCGCCACAGCAACAATAGTTCAACAGTAGTTTATAATTCGTATGTGGCAAAGCAAGTAGTGAAGTAGGCAGCTCATTCATAGCAACGGAAGGGATAAAAATGCTGTCATTATCAGCACAAACCGATATCTGGCTTCCCAATCTCCTCTCTGCGGCTCTATTGGTACTACCTCTATCTTGCACAAAGTAGTTTTGGAAGATAAGACTGCACCATCTTCATGTATGTGTGTGGAGGGTCGGGAACTTCTTCTTGGATAGGATTTGACTTATAGAGCATTTGCCTCCAAATCTGGCACTGGATATGTGAGTTGTTCCCATTTTAAGGTGCTCTCTCAAAAATTTATTTTGAACAATAAATCATTGTTTGGAGAAGACACGTAGTTGTAAAAATAACTCAAATAAAAATCATTTTTGAATTGTTAGGGAAGCCTTTAACTACATTGGTAAAAATAGAAGACAAAGAAAGTTAATGCAGACAATATTTATTTCTGGGGAGTCTTGCTTCATAACTGCAAGTGTTAGGCAATGTAAACAAACCTTTATTCAGATTACTTTAAAAGGCAATATAACAAGTTATTATAAAATGGAGATCAAATGGATACCTACAAAATGAATTTTTGAAAAAGTCATAAACACTTTTAAAAGAAGCCTATGGGAATCCCTACAGGCTTAAGTAGGAAAATCATCTAACATGCAGTGAATACTTCTAGAAGGGGGGTCAGGGGGTATGAAAATCAAAATAGTTTGAGCTAAAGAATGAAGGAAAATCTGAGATTGGTAACTGACCAAAGGAAGCACCTGCTTTCCGGAAATTAAAATCATGTATTAGGCAGCTCTGACTTAATTGCCAAATGGGGTGAAGCCCAGTCTCTAATGTAAAAGGGTCCCAAATTATAATTGGGCATCATGGATTAAAATTCAATACCTGAAAATTTCCTCAGAAATGAATAGGCAACTGGGACAGACTGCAGAGCCCAGTACAATATGCTTCCCGCAGCTGACACTGGCAGGTCACTTTATCTGGCACCAAATAAAGTTCCCAAGTGGTCTTTAAGGGCATTCAGCTGCCGAGTGCTTATTTCATTCATCCCTTATTGTGCTGCCAGTAGCAGATCCAAAGAAGTAGCATGAATCAGCTCGGTGGATGGAATTTTCTCAGGCTGAGTGATGAGGATGCAACTGCACGAACCCCACTGCTTCTAGTGGGGCCTCTGCTATTAGTGGTAGCCGAATGACAATGGCTTTCACACAACGCGGTTCGTTCAACAGGAAATTCGAGGGAAGGCAGGATAAACGAACGCTAGGATACTTCCAAACATGTACTTGGTGAGAATTCAAAAAAAAGTTTTAATGAGAAACATGATTTTTTGTGTGTGATTATCATATAACTTAGAAAACTGGGAAACAAGACGGTGATCCCCCTTCGCGTGTACCTCCAGACACACACACAGTAGGGGCTGGCCCTTAACAATTCCTGCATTAAGAATAAAACTACGGCATTATGTTCAAAGGTCTTTTTAGTTGCTTCTTTTTAAGGTGCCTGGAGGAATAAAAGTCAATCCATTCAATATCTTTATTTTTCTATGTGCTCATTTCAGAGCATATACTCAATATTGGAGTGTGTTTCCTTGTTTCTGTCAATTCTAGTAGAATTTTCTAATCATAAAATAGTATTTCGTGTCTTCTCCCATGCCGGTTTAAGACCTGCAGGAGCTACAGCAGTTCCTCTGAGGTCATGAACCTGTCTGATGAACTACAGATGAATGTAAAATATTCTTCCAAGCTTAACAGGCCTTATTAATGTGCAATCCCAGCGCTCGTTTTTTATTTAAATTCATGGAAAGGTTAAAAGGCAGTAGTTTTTATTATTGTTTTGCCTTTGGTTTAGGACAAATTCTGCATGTATCTACAACAGAAACAGTGTGCTAATTATTTCATATAAATCACTGTTAGCAGCAGTATCTAATAGTGCTACCATTACTGAATATTAAGAGTCTTACATTTCCATTAGAATTAGGACCAAGGGCTAATTATTTTAGTTAAAGCTAAATTTGATCTAAACGGGAAGCATATTTGGCATTCAGTCTAGAAACCCAGGGCTGTTATAAAAAGATTGGTTGTGAATGCAGAGAGTAGAAAAATGTATACGGAGCTTTGGTTCTCCACTCTTAGGAGAATAGTAGAGTTACCGTGGGATCATTAACATAAGTACAGTAATATAATTAATATAAGATGTTCTGTTCTTCTGTTTACGCTCAAATTTCAGGGTATAAAATGAATTAATTTTCCCAAATAAATGTGTGCAAGTATCTAAATGCCTCTCTAAGCTGAATTTCTTTTAAATTTTTATTATGGAAAATTCCAAAATTTACACGAAAGTGAGAATAGTATAACAAACCCCCATGTACTCACTGTCCAAATTCTATGATTATCAGCATATTATGTCTCTTGTTTCATCTGTACCCCAACCCTTCCCTCACCACATTTTCCTCCTGAGCAGACTAGGTGTGCAAGACAAATGGTATGGGATGCTACAATTGGTAGAACTTATTTTTAAAACTGATGCCTTCTCAGTTTCGACCATTTTACTTAAAATGTACTTTTTCCCCCAATTTACCCAGGGAAAGAGTGGTGTACTATATCCACAACGTGAAATGATGGATGAGGTGGATATTTAGTGAAATCATGCCTCAAACATGAGAAATTCAGTGATCTGGGTTTTCATTTTCTATAAATTTTCAAGGGAGTTGATACGATGCTCTTTTTCACCAGTGGAATCTCTAGCCTTTTAAATTCTACCGCTTCTCGAAACCTCCCAGCCTTTCCTTATTTCTCTCCTTATTTATTTTTGCCTCTCTATAAATCATAGATAATAATAGTTCCCACATCATAGCTTGTTAGATTTTAATGACAGCCTCCAAGGACAGGTGTCAGCTAAATGAAACATATAATTAAAATTTGTGCTATTCTAAAATTGGGTTACTTGGCAATACTCCAATCAGAGACTAACCCCATTCAGATGATAGGCATGTAGTACTCATCCGGGTTACAGAATGTGTGCAGATTCCATCCAGGCTGGTCTTCGCTAGGGGCCAAAAATATGATGGAATGCTTAGTCCGGCACACCCACATTGCAGGTGTTTCTACCTGGTGCCCGAATAAGTGTTCTATACCTCGGGACTTTGGCAACCAGTACTCTTGTTCGTGATTAACTCAAAAATTTGGGTGAAGCCTATATGTTTTACCAGGCAGTTAATTTAGGTATAGGGATGTATGTAATATGGATACATAGGTGATCGTCATACTTACGCAATAAGTATGGTATCATAGAGTTCTTTAGCCTCCAGGTACTTCCTCACTAAGAGATAGAGAGGCATGGTCTCAGTCTCAGTCCTACACATACACACCATCCTGTTGGATCCCGTCCTTGTCCCTTCAAGCATGGTTATCATTTCCCTACAAGGAATATCTTCTGAAGTATGCTACCTTGCGAAGCTCCTAGACACTTGTGGCATTCACTCAAAAGCAAGCTCTCTGACTTTATTACTGTCCCTGTTAATTTTGTTCAGGCAACTCTTCAGCCTTTCATTGATCTCTATATCTTTGGATTTGCTATTTTTTCCCTGTACCACGCTGCCAAGGGAGCAAACCATACTCTCTACTGAGTTGGAGAAGTCATTATCTTTTCACCTGCAGCCCTCAACTATTGACACCCTGCATGAATTTGTGCCATTCTCTTGGCCCCGCTAACCACTGAGATGCATTCCCTCCTCCTCTTGGATTCCTGGGTCTTCAATCTGTTTGCTACACACGGTCCTGACAAGGGTCTCCTCAGCCTATACAACATCTCAGGCAATACGACTTTACTGACAAGTCTCTGTAGTCTCACCATGCATGCTCCTTGGGAATACACTGGCTGGCAGACACATCAACCAGACTCAGCTCTGTTTTCTAGTTGAGTCTTGAGTCTCAAAGTCTCTGGCCTGCCTTAACTCTTAAGCCTGGGCCTCTGCAAATTAGCAGCCAGACTCGGAGAAGTTCTTTTCCCCAACCAGGTGTCACTTGCAGGATTATCCTGTTAGGAAATTAGTCCCTTCTCTATGCTTATGTATGCAGTTTCCCATTTCAAATCTTTCCCTTCTCCCATAGCTCCAGGCACAGGGGGAAAAAAAATTCTAGTTTCTACTACTCAACCAGAAACACCTTTATTTTTGAATTATTTAAATGTTCAATCTTTCCTGCCTCCCTGTGTGTGGGTTTCATTCTAACAAATGCACTATAGAAAGATCTAGATGTATATTTTATTTGATTTTCTTTTGAATACATCTGGATTTTTAAAAAAATCAGTAAGAAAAGGCACAAACCACGAGGAAGGCATTCAGGGTAGATTAATTGCTTATCAAGTTTTCATTCTCTCCTCAAACTATATTGAACCACTTGTTTTACATGAATTCCAAAGGCTGGCACTAGCTTTTACTTCAGGAAATAAACGACACACGGTATTATATTTTAAGGACCATTAAAACCTTGAAATTGCACAGTGACTTAAAAAACAACAAGTTATTTAGCCTGGATAGCTTCGTAATGGTTATACAATGGGGAAATTCATTGTTAAATGACCCTCCCACTCTAACTTCACATATAATACTTGGCAGGAAGAGGAAGGAGAAAGGCCACTAGCATCCGGGTACACAGGGTATAATGTAAAGGGTGCAGGAACATTATGGGTCTGCGTACTAAGTAGATCGGTGGGAATGCCCCAAAGTCTTCCTCGGAATCTGGTGCTTGTTGACCCATGGTTGGTGATCAGAAACTATTTTTGCCCAGATTAATGAGGCTAGGTCATTGCTGTTGTTTGTCATAAATCCAAAGCTCTATATTCTGTTACAGAATGTGTTCTTATCTATATGTTAATATGTTTGAGATAAACAGCAGGAAGTAGCTATAATATTGTTAATGAAACTATTCTAATATATGATTTTGGAATTATAGTAAGTGCCATTTGAATCCGACGCTTCTATTGTCTAATTTATCACTTTTCTAACCTTTTATTTTACACCTTCATCCAGAACATCTATGAAAGCAGTGAAACCCAGCTACCATATTAAAGGCTGAATATGCCGCGTTCTAAAATAACAAGAATGATAACATTCGAGCAAAATCACAAACCACCACCAACAATAAACAAAACCAACCCCCCCCCCCCATTTTTATGATGAAAACCAAACTGCATTTGGGTCTATAAAGAAGCAATAATTGCTTAACTAACCAAAGTGATACAGTTCATTATTTTCTATTGCACGTTTATGTAGTTTTACCCCCTGAAGCACATACAATTCTGTTTTTTTTTAAATATGATTTACATATGGCACTTGAGGAGAGATGTTTTAGAAAACCATAAAGTTTTCTTCCTTGTAAAAGCAATGTCCTTTCCTGTTAATGCCAAGGATGCTTTTCCCCAAGCTCAAGACAGTGTAGCCACTAATGAGGAAAACATGGCGAGTACCTCAGTTGAATGTTTTCCTTTGTTTATCTACAGGGAGTTCATTCTGCCATGGGAAGAGTCCCTTAGTATCAATGAGTCTGAGAGTGCTCAAATACTGCCAAAAGGGAAGTTGCAAAGCTTTGTGTACCTGCGGTTTAAATTGATCCAAAGCGATGGAAAAGGAACGCTATCATCCCAGAGAACATCCTTCACATCGTTTCCATTGTCTCCATTTATAAAATACCTTCCTATCTGTGTCGGTCCCGTTTGCAGTTCTAAAGTCACTGGTTGGCAATATTAGGAGATGTGCTCCTAACTGACAAACTCTGTTACTGGCACTTGCCACTTATTAAAGGGATATGATGATTTGGGGCCTGTTTGGGGTTTCCAGAGTGGTTTCAGAGACTGGCAATCAGTCCTTGAAAAACATTCTATGCCCAATAATAATGAGCACCTTCAGACGGATTTTTTTAAAAGGTGGCATTAATTCAGAATATAAATTAAGAGAATACGTTTGATGGTGAAAAAGTACAAACCTACCCACACATTTTGGTTTCATGTATAAAATATAAATAGCAAATGAACTCTCTCTTGTGTCCTCAGAGAGAGCTGCAGCTTTTTTTTTCCTTCTGAAGGGTGTTCAAAATATGCTATTTTAAACATAATAATCCATAAATAAAATACAGAGCTTGCCAAAATAATTTTTTAGCCATATATATAGGGCCTTTAGACACTGTTCTGAACCCTGATTTTCTCCTGAGATACAATTTAAGAGCTTAAAAATGTCTTTAAAAGACTTCCTATGAAATATGCAGGGTTTTTTTTTAATTTGTGTTTCTATATGGCCAAATTGCTCTGTTGTGATAAATACTGTATGTAAAATTACCAGATTTCCTGGCATTCCATTTTTACAGGGGATACTGCATCATTAAGCATTGAAAGAATATAATATAACTATTGAAACTGCTTAACATATTTTGTAACCATAAATTATTATCCAAAAATATTTTTCAAGTAGATAAAAAGAGTTGTCAATTCTGCATAGTGAATGCCTCATAAGGGGCTCGTTTGTGGTTGAAAACTGAATAAAAGCAGTAAATTAAGACCAGACTTAACCATAGAGAAGCTGTAATCCATTGCAGATTTCCTTGGTGAATGAAGTATTGTTATGTGGATTTATCCTCCCTGCTTGTACAGTTAACCAGTCACATCTGGGGCCATAGTGCTGTCTGTGCTCACAGACAACTTGGGTTCACTAACCCCAAGGAGGGAAGCCCACTCTGGTTTGCCTCGCATTGATGGGTGCAAAAGAAACTTCACAATCATTTCACACGGGAGCCGCCTGTGAACAGGCGGATAGGATATTGAACTGCACCATTGTTAAGGATGAGAGGGGTATCACAAAATGAGCAGGCACTTGAGAAACAGCAAGTGACTCCGGCGTCCAGGTTTCTAACGGAAGGGTGTTAGCAGAGGGGGCCGGGACAAAGCCAAGTGAAAAGGTGGGTGTGAAAAAAAAGACGGTGCGTCTGGGCTTTCTGAATGCAGTCAGAGCTGAGAACTGATGGCAATATGGTATACATTAAAGAAGCATCACTCATCATAAATATTCAATTTCAAGAATTTAAATAGTTTACAGACATAGAAGCCCTTGATGATTATTTTATCCAGCATTGTTGATTTTCCTCTGTTGTCTGTTGGCAGCCACCATAATTAATGAATAAGATCCTGGAAGCCCTGACAATGAGTCGGTTTAGTCTTCGGTCTGTGTATTTTTCTTTGTGATTACATGCCAATAACATAACTGATTTGCCTTCTCGTAAATTAAACTGGGGGGACCAAATAAGTCCTATTTCTGCTATTATTTTTTTTCAGAGCCCAATGTTTCCAAAGGACATTAACTTTGATTTCTCTGATGAAGGCTTGTGGCTGTGCCCCTCATGCTTTACGAAATACTACCAAGTCAGAGCCGAAAAGAAAACCGTAAGTGAATGTTATTTCAAGAACAGTTCTTTTTCATTATTTAGGAAAAATTTTCTCATACTTCTCTGTAATTCATCCCAATATGCTCACTTTGTAGGCAATGTGGGGAAAGAGGAGGGAGAGAGAATACACTTGTGAAAATGCCTTTTTATTCCATGGAGGGCTGATATTTAAAAATCGTAAGACTCCAACATCTTTTTAAAACAGTATTTTTATAAATAAGGTCAGCTTTGCAAGAAAAAAAGAGCTTATTTGTGAACATAAGTTACCACCTGTGCCTTACTATTCAGGTAAAATATAGGTAAATAAAGTATGGATATACTAGCTTGTTCGAGGATTCGAATCCTTCAGATAAAAAAACTTTTTCTCAGATTTTTTTTTCAGTATTGGAATATTGCTTTTCTTTTTAAGAGGGGAATATGTTTAGATTAATGAAACTGTGATCAGATTCAGTAGTTTTACAAAAGGATAAATAGGTGATTTGCTCAAGGAAAGACCATTGGGACTTAACGTGACATGGAACTCCTTGCATTAGTAAAGAGATCCCAGAAAACATCAACTCTTCCGAATATGTGATCTCTATTTAAGTAAAGAAAACCACAACTTGATTACACCCATTACATCTTTACAAAAGTGCCTGTTTCTGAGGATAGCATAGTCTTAAAATCCCTAACACTGCAGGATATCTATATCTATATCTATATCTATATCTATATCTATATCTATATCTGTATCATCATCTATACCATCCATAATACTTCTGAAGTTGCAAAGCTTTTCCTTCTAGTTAGTGAAAGGGGGGACTATGCTAGTTGTCTGTAAGTTTAGTTCAAATTGCCTGCAAAAATTGTATAAGTGCCTGAACCTAAAGACAATGTTTTAATCAAATACAACCACTTAAATCGCTCATCCCCTTCCCCCATACCCACACCCCTCCGAAGCTGAACAGAGAAAGCGTCAGTAGAAACTGTTATCAGCAGCCAATTACTCTTTGGTGCTTTGGAGTTATCTTTTCCAAAATGGTTGCAGACTGATCAAAATAACGATTTATTGTTATACTTTTCCATGGCTTCTGTGTACTGCAACAATTTAATAAAGTAATAGGATTTCTCCTTGAAAGAAAAGGTGCTCATTAGCGTTTGTAATCCCATGTTGTGTGGCACGGTAAGTGTTGTGAAAAGGTTATGGATCTACTCACCGTAGCGTCAAAAGTGTAAAGGTGATAGGCGAGATTCTCTTTGTTGCAAGTGCTGAGAAATAATCATTTAAAGGTCAGTTGCACTCAAAAAAAAAAAGAGAACATTTGTTTAATAAGTAACTCATTTTGGGATATGCTGCACTTTTAAAGGTTACAGAGTAGACCAATTTGCCAGTGATGTCAGCAAGAAGTACTATTAAAGTCATTGGTCCTATTAAAACAATCCTTCGTAAAATTCAGATTGCATGCCTTCTCACAGAGCCCAGCACAATCAAAAAAGTGCCTAAGCTATTTATCATGTGGTCTCAAGGAAACATTGCCTTCTGCACTTTACCTTAAGTACTCATCTCCTCTTAAAAGTAACAAAGAAGTATTAAGTGGGAAAATATGTTAGTACACACACACACACACACACACACACACACACCCCATTCCACACCTGACTCATTCTATTTTGCTTCATTCTTTCAGTTTTATTAATTTCTAAGAACATGCCTATATGCCATGGATTATAAGATTTCTCATTGTGTCCTATACCAATAACTGTCTTGCTAGAAATTCTTACACAAATGAAAAACTATTTCTATCCTTTCCTATTCTAAGAGCAACCTCCCTCCCCTCCCCTTCCTCAGAAAAGACAAAGAGAATGGGGTTTGGCAATGAAATGGAATATTAATCTCATAAGCAGACAAAAGAGAAGTAACAATAATTATAATATGGGTAAAATTTGTTTAATACCAGAGGTTTTTTTTTTTCAACAGCTGAACAAAGGTAGTGGTTTATTTAATATAGCTTTTGTACTATTAAAATCTTTGCCTTCAGGGAACTGATGCACAAGAAATAAAAGTTATTTTGTTGTTTTTATAGTTAGCATTTTCGAAGCAGTGTTTTAAACTGGCAATACTTTTCTCTAGATCAGCTCTTGCCCTGAGATGAGTATATGAATAAAAAAAACTTCAAGAAAAATCTCTGCAGAAAGCAATCCCTTTGAACACTTGATTGCTTTAGAATTACATTTACTTTTTTTACTCTTTACATAGGTTGCAAAGCTCCCTAGTTGTGACATTTTGTTGGTGGTAAACAATGAGCTCTTAGATTTTTATAAGAAGTTGGTTTTTAACATATGCTAAATAAGAAATTTAATCACAGTTTAAAACAATATATTTTCATGCAAACTTCTAAGGTTTGTTATTCAGACTAAAGGAAACTAGAAAGCTTATAACGCTTGCCCTATTGTAGAGTAAGAACTGTCTTTATGTACATAAGACATTGGCAATTAGAAGAAAATACGACACTCTTATTTCCAGCAACTTAGCTAAGAATCAAGTTATTCTCTTCATTTGCCTTGCTTTTCATTTGAAAGAGAGCAAAATCTATTTCCTGGGCAATTTTGCAGAGCAAAGATATTAATACTTTGGGGTTTAATTGTATCCTGTGTTTAAATACACTGTGGGTGAAACCCCAGACCTCTGCTTAATTGCTGTGAGAAAATAGCCTGATTTCTCTGAGATTAGGCACACGCTTATGTATACTTTGACCCAAGAGTGCCTCCTTCAGAATTAATCTTCTAAGGTAGAGGGATTTGCTTTTATATGTGCAGCAGGCCCATTCGTGACAAACGGGGCCTAATAAACTAACTTCACCCCCCAGACCCTGCTTTTGCTGTCAACGTTTTTCTTCATCTATTCATTTCACACATCTCTTGTCCGGTGGTTTATTAGCAAAACCCTGAACTGGGCGGGAGGAATCATTTTAGTGGTGTTTTTTAATTAGAGCTCTTTCAAATTTAAATCAAATACTTCAGAACTAAAATTGTAAAAACAAAAACAAAAACCTTTCATTTTTACCAATAAAACATAAAAGGTTTTAAAATAACTCCATTTAGGTAAATACCATAGCCCTGTGAAAAGGCAAACAATTCATATTTACTTAAAATTTTGTTCTGCAGCTGTATTTTGTTGGATTCGTCTAATGCATGAAAGCACTTTTTCTTTCCCATCAGCAACATCAGAATTGTTTTTGCAAGATGTAGCAGAATGTTCTGGTTTTTAAATATTTATATTAATCAAAGTTAGGGCTGTTTATATTTTTTGGCAATAGGGCTTTTCTTTAAAAGTGATGCACTTCCATTTAACTAAACAAAAGTGTTGAAACAGCCTGTCATATAAACTTCAACATAGTACAGTTGGTAATAGAAATTTTGAAGACAGGAAGAAAGGGGTGCTAGTTTCTAGGCTTCAGGTTAAACATGGATTAATAAAATGTGCAACACTGGTAATTTCCAAGATTTTCCTGAGGAAATGTCATTCACTGCCACTTATAAACTATAGAGTCACCTGGTTGAAAGGTTTGCATTCAAGTTTTTGCTCTGCTTTCTTGGGGCATTGGTCAGTCAAACCTAAAAACTGGCTAAAAAAATGACAAACCACTAAAGCTTGGGGCTTACTAAATCATTCAATTCCTTAAAAAGCCTCCTTTATATTTTATATATTTCTAAACTCTTTTAGTAACGAACATTACTTCACATTACTTACCTGAAATCTTCTCTATTTGTGAGCAGAAATAGCTCAAATTGAAGCACTTTTTAGGTCAAATCCCCAACTATTGTTATTGCTATAAGGTTTGATTGGCTAATACAGAACCGTATGGTCTATCTAGACTCTTGTAAAGAAACAGAGTCTTTATTGAAGACATTTAAACAGCAAGCCAACCTTGATGAAACTCATTCATAATTATATATAACTCTCTTATAGTTTGGATGATCCCAAATATTCTGGAAGCTTAATAAGACAGCTTTTAGTTGATGGGGATTTTGTTGTTGTTTGTTATTTTCATTTAGTAGTTCAAATTATATTAATTCACTTCTGTGGAAAGGAATCCTAAACAGGAAGAATGGGACCAGAGCACACACTTAGTTCCTAACATAAAAGTTATAAATGCTTTTGTTTTCAGGGAATGGTAAGCACCTACCAAACAAACAGGAAGTATTATTATGCATTGCAGGCAGAGAGGCTAAAGGTCTCCTGTTCGAACTTTTGGCCTTTCCAGAATCTTGATCCTGCATTATTGTGTTTAACTTGTAAGTCTTGACCAGTAGCTGACTCTGAGAAAACATTTCCTGACATCATTTTCACAGGTGATATGGGATTACTATGCTTGCCGTTTCATTTTGAGTTGAGAATGGAAAGTCCAAGAGTGGCTTCTGGTTAATACTTCATACATGGTCTTTTAATTACCAGCTCAGGCTAACTCACTCACTTGACCTCTAGCACGCCAACTTCATTTTCAAACATTGGTTAAAATAATCAGTACACACACACACACACACACACACACACACACTCACTCACAAACATACAAAGACATTTAAAGGGGCAAAAGATGTGCCATAATGGAACAAAAGAGAAGCAGTCTCTTTAATCACCTCATTCGTAATATAAAAGTGGTGAGAGAAGAGCAAAAAAGGTCAGGGTGTAATAAATATAAATTTAAATCTCTAAACCAATTTACTTTTTTTATTGTCTCAGCTAAAGCCAATAAAAGTAAACATGTATTCCACTTTGTCACACTATTATGGATTATTATTAATATCTTGTTTCCAATTTTATGCAATTTTGGTATAATCCAAATCTGTGCATTATCTTGGGCAGGGGGTTTTGCTTGAGGTAATTGACATTACATAGTCCAAAGCACAGAAAGAAGAAAACATATCTATGATCTTTACTCATTTCCAAACAGAGGGGGATAATCAGACCACTTCTTCTATTGTGTGCCCTCCCTCTTCACTCAGTTTCTTTTGAAGTCAGAGGCAGCTGGAGCAGCTGAGGCTGAGAAATGTGGCTGGAGGAAAAGAATGAATATTATCGGGTCAGATTCTTATAACCAGGTTTTATGCCACATTAACCATCGAGTTTCCCATAAAGCAGAGCCTTTTATTATCAATTTTACCTTCTGGTTTATTCCGAGATCACTAATGCAATTTCTAATAGTATACTGGGGATTTTCTTAAGTATACTTATTTGAACTTCCTAGGGCTGGATCCACAAGCCAGCCCCTCACAAACATAAATAAATGTTTTTAGAAAAATCTGAAAACTTAGAACACACCATTTCCTTCTTATATGGAAATCTAGATGAATCAGAAACACTCACCCAACAAACTGGCCTCCAGAGTGACTACAATGTAGAGAAGTTATGAAGGGGGTAAGGGGTTACACTGGTAAAGCAGTTTTCCCTCAGCTTTCCTTTGCTTGTTACCACCCTGAAGGAGAGATCAAACATAGGATTGCATTTATGTCACTGAGCTAAATTTCAGGCTTGCTATCGCTACTTGAAAGCTTATTTCTTAGCCCCTGTTTTGCTGCAAATCACAGGGAATATGAACTGATGTGAATTCATAGCAGGTAAATTTACATAAACTCATGTGATACTGGACTAAAGGTCGGTCTGTCATTTGGCTTAAGTGAACAGACAGTTGTCCAAAGACTCTCTTCAGTGTTTAAGTCTCCAACAAGAGGAAAATGATTGAAGGCAAGAACTAGAATAGAACTGACCAGCCTGTCAGACTGAGGAGCTATCTAAGAACATGCCAAGTTCTTCATCAATTTATAGATAGATAGATAGATAGATAGATAGATAGATAAATAGATAGACAGACATATATACATATCTAGAGAGAGAGAGAGAGAGAGAGAACTATGATAGGCAATGTGATCACTATTACTGATACAAAAACAAATTATATGGTCCTTTTTAATTTATGTTTGGGGGAGAAGACATGTTAATAAACAATCACAAAAAATAAGACAAACATCATAGCACAGGTGAGTACTTAATGACATAAGAGCACAAAGAAAAGAGTTCTTAACTCTTCCTGAAGTTTGGAAAAAAGTTCAGAAGTTGGTCAATAACAGCTTCACAGAAAAGTTGATAAACAATCTGTGTCAAAAAAGAAGCAGGTACTCACAAGCAAAAGAGGTGAGAAGAGCCATCCCAGGCAGAAGGCATAGCATGGATTCAAACCAGAGCATGCCTAATTCAGGGAATAAAAAGTTGTTCGGTCTGACTGCAGCACATGGTGTATAGGCTGTAGAGTGGGGGAAGAGTCTACTGGAATTCAGCTCAAAATTGCAGCCCAATAAACAAAACTTTATGCCATGCTAAAGGGTTGAGACTTTATCCAGGAAACAGTGGAGAGTCATCAAAATGTTTAATCAGGGGAGTAACATGATCAGAATTGTATCTGAAAAGATAGTCGACATCAGTACTGAAGTCTTGGAAAGTAACAAGAATAGAATAATGGTCATCAGTTATAGTAAAGTTGAGCATTCAAAATGAGTAAGAGCCTCTGCTATGGTAATAAATTAAGGAGAGATCTTAGGAGGTGGCAACCTCAATCTATACAACTTTCCAAGTGCATCCTATCAAATTTGGGTCACAATGATATGGGTGAATAAAATATTTTTCCAGTATACTTAATAGTAGAAGATAGTATCCTAAGTCAGAATTCCTAGAAATAGGGCTTGAGATTGAAATTTTTCTGAAAATGATTTATTAGGGGAGTGCTTCCAGAAGAGGAACAGGAGAATAGTATAAAAGCACTTAGCCAAGAAAGATGTGGTCTCTGCTGAAAACTAGCTCGGTCTGGTCCCTTGGAGGACTCTGGAACATAAGTTGTACCACAAGGTTAATGCCTCTCATTCCCAGGAAGGGTAACTCTCGGCTGAGTTGGAAATGTTCCACTGAGGGCAAAGCTTCGTCAAGAGTACAGCCATGAGCTGTTAGCAGCCAAACACAGCCACTAGTGGATGGGAGAGACACCAACAACCGCCCTGCACTCCATCCCTCAGGCTGCCCAGACCCACTTGTTTCTTATATCAAGTTTGCTGCTTCCAGGCACAGCTGCTTCAAGATTCTGGTTGGCCACATTTTCTGGGCTGATGCAGAAAAGAAGAGGTAGCAGAGGCTTCGCTTCCCCTACTGCAGTTTGTTCCAAGGCTATGACGTAATCATCATCGTCCTCCTCCATCCCCTTTCTCGATACTCCTCCTTATGGGCTGGTGCTTCTGCAGGTCTACATAGATTGCCTTTAAAGGTAAACCAAGTCATCAGCTCTAGGTATCTGAGCTCCAGCTTACTGTGCTCTGATCAGGTTGTTGTTGCTGTACTTGCCTACTACAGTTAAACAAAGTATGGGAACACCAAAATACATCCCAACAGATCACCTGAGTGACAAACACATTGCTGCTTGCCTCTGATATGCGGCCTCACTGATGCCTCCTCATCATAATCAGGTCAGTTTCTCTGCCAATATAGTAACATTTTTTGTGGTGCCAGCTAGTCTACTGGCACAAAGAGCCCAAAGTAATATGGCAATAGCTTTATGTTTACTGAGACTCTTGCTCTATCCCCTGGTGGGAGTTTCCCTCCACTGGGACCTAAGACCTAAGAACAAAGTTGCAGAGATGGCTCACTGGAAGTGATAGTGAGTGGGTTCATTTTATATATACCCTTTGATTCCTGGACTCATATAGTACATACATATCGGGGATAGAGCACTGTATAATATCTACTGGTTTGAAGTGTATACAAAACCTAGGGCACCTGTGTGGCTCAGTCCATTGAGTATCTGACTCTTGATTTCAGCTCAGTTCATGATCCCAGTGTTGTGGGATCGAGACCCTCATTGGGCTCTGTGGTGAGCATGGAGCCTGCTTGGGATTCTCTTGCTCGCTCTCTCTCTCTCTCTCTCTCTCTGTCCTACTCTCGCTAGCTCATACTCTCTCTCTCTCTCTCTCTCTCAAATAAAAAAAAAGTAAAGTGTATACAAAACCCTGAAAGATGGTACTCATCCTCAAAGGAGATCATCTCTATGTTGGTCCCTTAGTGTACCAGAGTAGAATAGGGCCAATGAACCTTAGGCTCATGTGTCCACTGCCATACTCCCTTTGCCATAACGTGAGTCCCTTGGTCCAATTAACATGATGTTATACATATAGTGCACACACATGATGTTATGCAGAATGTCCAGATAGTTCCAGTCCCTGAAGACTATATATTTTTACTAAGCTGGAGAATTAAAAAACACTAAGATGACCCAAGACTGCTGTTGCTCATCCATATGAATGCAACTTCTGATCCTCCCTCCTGATGGGTATTGAAAATAACATATTTGCCAGAACAATACCCACATACCTTATATCCAGTTGATTTACCCTAGTGCATATATCACATACCACAGGGCAGCTGCAATTGAAACTACAACTTGGTTAACTTGGCAGTATTCCACTGTTATCTGCCATGATCCATCTAGTTTGTGTATCATCTAGACTGTTGAATAACATGGAGGAAGCATGGGGATCCTCATCCCTGCATTCTTTAAATCTGTGAGAATGGCACTAATCTGTGCAATTTTCCTTAGGATGTAATCATTGATTTTGATTTACTAACTTGGCAAGGAAGTTAGTTTCAAGGACTTCCACATGGCTTTTGCTAATGCAATAGCCGACTGAGAAAACAATGGTACAATTCTACCACCTTCTAATAGATCCATTCAATGATACATCCAAGGACTAGGTAAATGACCACTGGTGAGCATGTAGATCCAATAGACCCACCATGAAATGAACCTGGGTCAGGACTCTATTTATTTCCCAAAATTTATATATCCCCACTTTAACAGGGATCCATTAGGTGCTCATACCTGTATCTATCTGATAGTCCCAGACAGATCTGGATATCCCTTTTCCCCTAGTGTACAGTGTCCTGAGTAAATAGCTCTTGCCCTTTGGGGGAAGGACTAGGGAGTCATACTTCCCATAATGTTGCAGTTCCTTTCACATGGGACCCAGACTTTCCTTCAGTCAGTGGGTTCTAGGTCTGAGAATTGGCTCAGGTCTGAAGACAGAGCAAGAGATTAAGATTTTCATTCAGTGGCCTGATCTTCAGCCTTTTGCTCATCTATTTTTTTTAACTCTCTTGATTATATATACAAATAATACCCTGATTGTCTGCTCATCTCTCTTTCATAAGGTAACCATTTGCACAGGTACTTTGGAACATCCTCCACCCTCACCCAGAGGACAGCCATTCCAGCCTTGCTTCCCTTTGTGGTGATTGCACCCACTTTGCTTCTGATAGTCAGTGTTGCCCTGTAATCTGGAACCTACCATCCCCATTGCTATTCAACGGACTCCAGTCCTATAACATCATCTCCAACTATCCCTGGTCTAAAAAGAACTATATTTTTCTAGTGTTGGAATCCCCTTCATCAGCAGATTCTTCACCATGTTAATAAACAGACTGTTCTGCAAGCCCTCCTGAGGAACATAGTCAAATATGGATTTTTCAGTCTTACTTAATGGACCCATTTTTCATCTCTATTTCTTATCTGTTTTTTCCTTCCTCCACTATCTATTACTACTACAGTGCTGGGATCTCTAATTTGTTTCATGTGAACCATCACTTTTTCCAAAAAACCATGAGCTATCCCAGTCTTATATTAGACATATCATCCAGGACCTTGCTATGGTGTTAAATTCTGTGTCACAACACAGTAACCCCATATCTGTGAACAGTTCATACGCTTATATTCTGCCCATGTTGATCCAGCTCCTTCTGAGTCCCCTCCTAGGCATACATGTCAGCCAATGCCTGGCACTTCCTTGGTATATAGCTCCTCTCCTCCCTTAGTAGGTCATTACTTTCCTAGTCGAGAGATGTTGACATGCAACCCTGCGATGGAAAGTACAGACAGATCCTGAAGATTGCTTGGTAAGGAGCCTGCCTCATCTGAGACTTCATTATAGCCTTCAACACAGAGGATCTCTTTTCCAACAAGACAGAAAGATCTTACTAGCCACTGAGACAGACCAAAAGTGTTCAGAAGAACATATAGATTTAGGGTTTTCAATGACCGAAATACCCTTATCTCAAACTTCAAGATGATACTCCTTTTCTTTCAGGGCTCTGACTTTGGCCTAAAAGACTTGTCTCTTTAAATGCTTCTACTGAATCTTTCTGATTCCCACAGTTTGCTTTAAAGTCTGAATAACAGATCTGAGCCCATATGGCAGATAGACTCTTAGATGCCTCCCAATGAGCCCTGTCTCCTGGAATTTATGCCATTGTATAATCTACTCTCTTGAGTATACCCTGGCCTTCAGATTTGCTTTTAGCCAACAGAATATGGCAAAGGTGATGGGATGTCACTTCCTTGATTAGGCTACATAAGATTGTCACTTTCTTCTTGCTAGCAAAATCCCTCTCTTGATGGCTTTGATGAATTAATAGGACATATTAGAGAGGCCCATGTGCAAGGAACTAAGGATGGCCTTCAGCCAACAGCTCACAAGGAAATGAATCTTGTCAATAATCACAGGAGCTTGCCAGTAGATGTTTTCCCAGTCAAGCCTTCAGGTGAGACTGTGCCCCAAATAACACATTGATCGTGTTATTTAGCCTTCTAAAAGACCCTATAGCAGAGGACCCAGTAAGCCATCCCTCAACTCCTGACCCATAGAAACAGGGAAATAATCAGGGTGTGTTGTTTTAAGCTGTTAAATTTGTGCTAATTTGTTACACAGTAGTAATAACAAATAGCATGTCTTTTTCTCTCTTCAGTGCATGAATGGTACTCACAGTCACCCAAATGCACAGTCCTTACAGTTTCAATTTCTTTATACCTCACAAAACAAAGACCTTAAACTAACTACAGCTTTCCCTTCTACCTCTATCTCAATCCAACTTACCACCATGGATGAAAATTTTAGCCTGGAGTTAGCAAGATTTTTCTAAAAAGGAACTGCTGATAAATATTTTAGGTTTTACAGGCCCCATAGTGTCTGTCTCAAAACTCAGCTCTATCGGGCGCCTGGGTGGCTCAGTCGGTTGAGCCTCCGACTTCAGCTCAGGTCACTATCTCACGGTCCGTGAGTTCGAGCCCCGCGTCGGGCTCTGGGCTGATGGCTCAGAGCCTGGAGCCTGCTTCCGATTCTGTGTCTCCCTCTCTCTCTGCCCCTCCCCCGTTCATGCTCTGTCTCTCTCTGTCTCAAAAATAAATAAACGTTAAAAAAAAAAAAACAAAAAAACAAAAAACTCAGCTCTATCTGACAATACATATACTAATGATACAATACAATACTAATGAATGTGTTCCAATAAAACTTTATTTACAAAAAGCAGTGAGCTGTGTTTAGCCCAAAGATTATAGTTTGCTGACCTCTGATCTTAATCACACTACTACAGAATGTCAGGGACTGACAATACTGTACCTACCACCAGCGACACAGAGGACTCACTGCCATCTTCCTCCAGGATTCCGTCTTAGACTCTGCCTCCTGGGACTGTTCTAATACAATCCATCTTGGCTTCAGTTCTCTAAAAGCAAAATTGAAGAAAAAGATTCTTATAAAAGGGATTTATTGAGGTAGTGCTCTTAGGAGAAGTCAACGGGAGGAGAAAAAGGAGGGCAAGGGAAAAAGCCAAGTAAGGATGTGTGCTCAGCTGAAAACTGTGAGAACCTCGTCCTCTGGAGCACCAGAGTTCAATCCATCCTTCAATCCACCTTTTATACTCCACATATATCAGTTAATCATTGGCTGCTGGCTGCCCCCATGGGGGTACATTCCAAGCAAGGCAGCTTCCTTCTCAGAAGATAAAGGCAGCTGTGAGCCTTCAGTAACCACCCCTTACAACAGCTGGAGAATGGGTATTTCTCTATTCCTCCTGTGGGGCAACTTTTACCCCAGTTAAACTCTTCTTAATAGCTGTGAAACATTTTCATTAATTTCTAAATGCAAACAGGATGGTTGAAATAGAAAGAATATTAACGATGCTTAAAGGGATGCAAACCCTTTCTGTTAGTTTTTGTTATATATTCTATAGGTGTTGCTGATTATCACTTTCCTTGGCCTTCTGTCATACTACAACCAACATAGTCAACGTGGATAAAATTGAAATGATGGTTTGGGGAGCAATTAAGGAAAACATGGGCAGTACCAAGATGCAAAACAAATTGCTCAAAGTTCTCATATCATCCTGTGTTCGCTTTCACGTAGCATAATGGCAATCACCATGGAGACCAGCTGCTTCAGTTTCTCTCCCACTCCATCCCATACTAGCTGGGTGAGCTTGAACAAGTTACCTAAATTTTCCTGCCTCCACTTTCGATCTGTAAAATGGTGCTAATACCACTACCTAGCACATATGGTCATTGTAGGGGAATAACTGAACTATTACATGCAGTGTTTACAACAGTACTTGGTACGTAGTTCACACTCAGTAAATGTTAGCTTTACTATTATTATTGGTGGTGTTATATTGATTGTGACCACTAGCTTACCTATTGTTATATTCACGTAACTTTTGCAGTGTATTATCCCTAATTTCACTGTGTGTTTTGGGACCTATTTCTTTTCCCTGCACTTCAGAATGCTAGAAAATAGATTAGTCTGCTCTCAAGCAAAAATCCAAGTCTCTTTTTTTTTAACCCCTAAGGGAATTCTGCAAAGAGCCATATTCTTGAGTCCCTTTTGTGGAGAAAGAGTCAGAAGTGTCCCTATGCTTCTAAACGAAAAGCAAGAAAAAATTTTTTTTTTCTCTTTCCACATCTGAGATAATTATCCTTTAGTAATAAAACTTCAAGAGCCTCCAATTTGGGGAAGGTAAAATTATGCCTTCGTTTCCCAGTCTTCATCGTCTGTCTGGCATTTCTACTTCTCTTCATCTTTATAAATCAGTACCTCTCTTCATCTTCATAAAGCACTGCTCAATAAACAAGAAAATAGGAACCAAGCAACAGGGAGATTTGGAAGAAAAGATCACAATTATTTGACGAGTGAAACATCTGGAAAGGGATCATGGCCTCATTATCTTTCAAAAATAGTTAATGAAACTCTTCTTTTCATTCACTGATGAATTGTAAATGGAAGTACTTCATCAAACATTAACTAAGAAAATGTACGCCAATGCTGTGGATAAGTCGTCATTCTGCTCCATAAATATTTATTCTGAAGATAGTTTTTAAACCAACTAGCTTCCTTTTTATAAGGAAAATTTAAGTTGGTGTATTTATTTTAGATTATATTGCAGAACTTTTCAACAGTTGGGATTCTTAAAAACATTTGTTCAGTTCCTTTTCCGATTTAAAATTAGTGGCTTAAATAGAATGAATCATAATGTAGTAGGAATTCACTTATCAGGTGAAAGATTGGTCTCACCTATTACGGGGTCTTGCCGTTTCCTTGGCAATGTAAAAGTCTGTCTTAAAAAATTAGAAATCTTTTTGAAATCCTGCTCTTCAGAAGGAAAATATTTAAAATCAATAAGCTATTGGACGGCAAACAACTTTTGAAGGATAACTAAGCTAAAGAACTAAATTATTTCAACTCAAACGTGATTATGCCTTTCTGGTTTAAAAACTCCTTTTCATGAGGACTTAAGTATAATATAATAAGGAACAACTGGTGTCATGTGAGCCAACAAATGCATTAAACATCAACACACTGCATTGTGTCTATTTGATTCAATCACCAAACACTTATTGAGCACCGCCTAAATGCCAGGGACTGTGACAGGTGCTAACGATGCAAAAATGAAATGGTGGTTACTGCCTTCAGGGAATTCATAGTCTAATGCAGGCAACAGCCACTGTGCCAACTACCTATAATCCAGTATGACAAGTGCTGTACTAGCAGCATCAGCTAAGTATTATGGGAGTAGGGGAAAAAGTGACTGTCCAAATGTGGTTTAAAATTGGGAAATGCAATAAGAACCTTTTAAGAACCAAAGATCACCAAAAAAAAAAAAAAAAAAAAAAAAGTGGCCAGTACATGAATGAAGATTAGCAAAAGGCTTCCTGAGAACAAATAGAGAGGAAAATACTTAACTGTAACCTCCCAGGAAAAGCAGGAGAGTAAAATCGTTTAAAGAGCCACAAGATTGCGAGCACTGTCCCTATTTTAACATCTCAGGAATTTTTTGATGGGAACTCAATTGTGACTCTAATGACAGACCTCATTCTGTGCAATAGTATCCCTGTAACTCTGAATGTGCTAAATTTCACTGAAATCATTAGCAATTACAAAAGATCATTATTTCAACATGGCAGAGTCAACCACATGCTAAAACTAAACTTGCACTGTGGTCTATTCAGTTCTGGAGTAAATGTGGTCACAATCGATTAATATCTAAGAAAATTATGGTGTGACAAAAAGTGAAATGCTCGGCTCTTCATTCAGTTAATAAAACTCATTTAGTCGGCAAGATACAATTACACGAACCTGCAATGTGAATGTATTGCTTTGGCATTTGCTTTCATATCTTTTTAGGCTGTTAAATATATTGCCAACCACGGTTCTTTATCTGACTTATCTTTTCCCCCATTTTGCTTCCAGAATGCATAGGTTTTACTTTTTTTTTTCTAGACAGGTTTCTGAGTAAGGAGGTTAAAGTGTATGAAGCGAAAAAAAGCATTTTTTTTTTCCTGAAAAATTTCCCACACATTTTATTTGGGAGGTATCACACAAGGTTGAATAGTCTTTAATTCTCTTCTCAATGTTCAACTTGCTTTTTTGGTTGGTAAGAGGACACTACCATGTAAAACTTCAGCTCCTTAAACTTTCCTTCTGTCTGTCTTCGAACTGTCTGGCTTGGGTCAGCAAGATTTTTTTTTTAATCTTTTTGAATATTTGAATAATGTGATCAACTTTTAAAAGCACTCTACAAAATAAAGATTTAAAGTCGGTCCCTGCCCTGTGAATTTATAATAGAATGAAAAGGCACCTTCCAAACAAAGAAAAGATGGAAAGATATTCTTCCCTAGAAAAGTGACAATAGGGAAAAGCCAGTCGTCTCTTTTTTAATCCTTTGTCTTTGACATCTGTCATTTTGGGGAGAGGGTTATGTGGGTGTTGGGTGGTATTACAGTAGCAGTTGAAAAGTTCTCTTCACCTCGTGGTGCGAATTCTTTACCCTTTGTCAATAACTTCCTATCTTACATTATTAATTTCAGATATTTTTCTCTTTAGCTCACAGCTAGAGAATTTTATTTGCAAATATTTTACGCCCTTGAATTAAAGTTTGTAAAACACAATAGCAGCAACAATAATAACAATTAAAATGTATGAATTTATTAGTGTTGCACAATTTTCAAAGCATATATATACACATATATATGTATGTATGTGTATATATATACATATACATGTATGTATATATGTATATATATACATATACATGTATGTATATATATGTATATATATATATATATATACATACATACATATATATGTATGTATATATATTCATTTGATCCTCACAGTAACTGTGTGGATAGGTAGGGCAGGTATATTGTTTTTCTTTTACATGTGAGAAACTTCAGTACTTTGACTGGGTTCCCTCAGAAGCGTATTCTAACACAAGGCACAGTAATTCCCCCTTATCTGCAGAGGATACATTCCAAGATCCCCAGTGGATGCCCAAAACCATTGTAGTACCAAACCCTACAGAGACTTTTTTCCTGTACCACACACCTATGATAAAGTTTAACTTATGAATTAGGCACAGCAAGAGATTAACAACAATAACTGATAATAAAATAGAACAATCAAAACAAGATGCTGTAATGAAGGTTCTGTGAATGTGGTCTCTCTCTCTCAAAATACTGTGTTATATTGTATTCACCTTTTTTCTTGTGGAGCTGTGAGATAAAACGCTTCCATGATGACATGAAGTGAAATGAATGACGTAGGCATGGTGACAAAGGGCTAGGCTACTGCTGACCTTCCGACAACACCTCAAAAGGAGCATGTCTGCTGCCAGATTGCCATTGACTGCAGGCAACTGAAACCATGGAAAGTGAAACCCAGATAAAGAGAGACTATTGAAATTTATTCGGGAGCCGATCCCAGGAAACAATGGCAAGGCGCGAGAAATGAGACAGGGAGTGGAAAAAAGGCAGTAAAAAGTGCATTTTCGAGGCAGTTCCAATTTGGCAACTGGAGCTCAATCCTGCTGGGGTCCCCTAAAAGATGGTGTAGGACACAACTTGGTATCAGCCCAGCCAAGGGGCAAACAAGCTGGTGTATTTATCTACCAACTCCCCATTCATCTTTGGTTGAAATTGGCCACCAGAGAAAACAATTCTAGGGCATTTCTGGCTTGCTTTATTTGCAAAGTGAGCTTATTCTCAGAGAAAAAAAAAAAAAAAGCCCTCAGCCCCAGAGTCACTGGGTCAGTCTTCAGGTGCGGAGGTGGATGCTGAGTGAATGTAGGTAGGGCCAGATGAAGTCGGCTGACCAGCCTCAGCAATGGTGGGACTCATCAATCCAAAGTCACACATCTAATGTAGGCAAGGCCAGGAAGCGAGCGGGTAGGTACCCTGATACAGTAAAATAGATGGCATTCCTTGTGCTCAAAGCGTACATTTGGAGAGAGAAGAGAGAATATATGAAACCATGGAAAAGTATTCTTTGAAAAGGTCTTACAGTAATTGGAGATGTATTTGCCCTGTACATATAGTAAAATTATTCAAAACCTGCAGCTTTTATAGAATGCAAAGAAATATCAATCCACGATCCTTTATACAGCAAACATGCTAATATCCTGCCAAAATACATCGCCAAGGCTTTCAGTCCAGTTGAGGCATATTGCCAAGGACAGTGGAACAATTTTAGTATTTACAAGCACCATAATATATTTAAAGGACATGTATATTGCAGAAAATTATGACAAACATCATGTAGACAAGTCATGGCCAACGCATATGTGCCACCACTTGATAGCCTCTTCGCACCAGCATCACTCACTCTCTGGTAGTAGTGGGTGTTCACAGTTGTGAAATATTTGCATACAGATGTGAAGGTATTCTTGCGGCTTACTCAATAAACAAGAATGGGGCTTTATGCACCCCTGAGTTTTCAATTAATGTTGTTGACAGAATGAATGGCTATTTATGCCAACCAGCCTTTCATGTTCATTCATGGTATACAATACCTAAGTCTTAAAGACCTCATCTAAATGCCTCCCCTCTTAGGAGGGTACTTATAGATTCCATTGTATATATATGGGGTAGCATAAGGTTCAATGATTCTATCTAATCAGCAGAGTGAAACTTACATTTTAGCAAAGCCTCCTGAAGCCTTTGTTCTGCAATGGGGCATTATCCTACAACTTCTACAATAAGTCGAATGTCTGCACAAAGATCTTAGACAACCAATGTCTGAACTTAACTTTCCCAAATATCTATATCTATATCTATCTATCGATCTATCTATCGATCTATCTATCTCTATATCTATAGATAGATCGATAGATAGATCGATAGATAGATCCCATCCTCACCATACCCTAACACTCAAATACTTGGGAAAAAGATACCTACACAGGAAAATTGTTTTCATGGTAAACCCCTAGTACACTCATCTCTCTGACTGTGTGAATAGCACATAGTTGGAACCCAATAAATGCTTGATGAACGTAATCAACAAGCAAGTTGCAAAACTACCAGCCTTGGCCACCGTATGATCTAAGTTTTCTATAACATCATATTAGTTTCTGAACCATGAAAGGTAAAAGCAAGGACCCTCCTTTACCTTAGCCACCCCCAAAATCTTTTCAAGCAGGGAAAGAAATATGGAAATGTTATCTCAGATAGGTGTTCATGGTAGATGAGTGGAATACCACCTTTCTTTTTTTTTTTAGTATTTTTTAAAGTTTATTTATTTATTTTGAGAGAGAGGGAAAGAATGAGCAGGAAAGGGAGAGAGGGAGAGTGAGAATCTGA
Source organism: Panthera tigris (assembly GCF_018350195.1). Lineage (NCBI taxonomy): Eukaryota > Metazoa > Chordata > Mammalia > Carnivora > Felidae > Panthera > Panthera tigris. The sequence continues at coordinate 67,895,603 of NC_056667.1, forward strand.
AGCAGGCTCTGTGCTGTCACAGAGCCTGATGCAAGGCTTGATCTCACAAAACATGAGATCATAACCTGAGCTGAAATCAAGAGTCGGACGCTTAACCGAGTAAGCCACTCAAGTGCCCCAGAATACCACTTTTCTACTTGGATTAGGGATGGAGAATTCCATTGGGTGTAGTCATCATTCATTTTAATTAAAATCAGAACAGTAATTTTTCCTTCTATACAGTTTTTTTAAGAACTTTCACAAATATATGAGGTCTTTTTCCTTGCACGTCAGCCCTATGAAGTGACTGAGGATTACTCTCTATTTTTCAGATGAGAAAACTGAGTCATTAAGCTTAAGTGATGGTCCCAAATTTACATATTTAAATGGGAAAAAAGCCAGACTTCCATGCAGGTGACCTCAGAAACTGGGATACTGGTGCAAGCTTCTCATACATAATCTAACATAGCACATTTTAGAGGTTCAAACTATGTTTCCTAAGTTTTAAGATGCCACATAAAAAAATGCAGACATGTTTATTTACTTCTGCAAAGCAAATTAAATGTGTAGTCCATGCATTATTGATGTCTATTATTTTAATTCCTAAGAAGTATGTGTATCAAATTGCCTTTAAAAGAGAAACTATTAAAAAAAACTTGTATTTACATGCCTTATTAGTTTACGCTCAAGTATTTATTTTACCGCTAACTTTAGGACAGTGCTATGACATGACACTATTTTCAAAATATGAGCTGTTGTTCCTGGAGCACAGATCAGTGCTTGCACACCAAGGGTGTCCAGGCTGGGCTGAGAAGATACCAAGGTTAGAGGCTCCTCATTAAGGGTTCATGTGCAACAAGCAAAGAAGTCAGGCTAAATGGTCACCAAAGGCCTGAACTGTCAACTAACCTCAAAAGATTTTTTTTAGTTTTTACAACCTTTTCCCAACAGTTCTAGAAAAACCTCAGTCATCCTAACCCATATGCAACTTTTTTCTTTTCAAGTAACGTTCATGTTCTCCTGAAATTTTTCTCCTGCTCTATGGCCAGCACAGACAACTAGGGACAGACAGGCCCAGCATAGACCCCAGGCCTCTTAGAGCTAATATGGGGCAAAGGCAGACAGATGCCTCAGGCAAATATTCAGAGGACTCTCAGGAACTCCAACAGCAGGGGAAATCACTGCCTGATTTCCAGTTATACACTATGACTATCAGAATTTTAAGTCTGAAAGAGAACTTAGAGATTATTTAAAATGATACACTCATTGAATAGATTAGGAAGTTCTCTGAGAACTTCTATGCCTCACCCAAGTCAACGGCAAAGCTAGAGATAAAATACACCACTCAGAGTGAAATAAAATACATTTATTTGTTTCAAAACATGAACTATAATCAAGGCAGACTAGGGGTGAAGCTCGTGGGCCAGAGTGAAGAGCACAAGATTTCCAAGTAAATCTTGATTTACTTAGAAGCCTTGAGACGGAATAGAACCAGTCAGTTTGGCCTCCCTGCCTAAATAATGAGGTTAATATTTATTTCTGAAAAGGCTTAGATCTATCATCTAAAGCCTTAAATCATATCCATTCAATGCCAGGCTTAAGCATTATAGTAATGAAAAGGAACAGCCAGTCTGAAACACAGAGGCTGATGATAGATGCTAAAATAATGAGTATGCTACCACCCCGTGCATAGGTGATCATCGGTGAGGGAAGGGCCTGACTAACAACTGCTTTCTCCTTGGTGCAGTGTAGAGTTGAGCTGGATGATTTATAAACCTCAACACATTGAAGACCAAAAAAATAAATCATTAAGGAGCATAGCTCGTGATTCAACTTGCTTTTTTTTTTTTTCCTAACATGGGTAATAAATCGTGTGGGCGTTAATAATTTATAGGAGATGTTGTTATAATGTGAGAATATTAACTTTGGCGAGTCTTTTAATTTGCTTGTGATGTCAACAGTGTGCTGAAGTGTTTCTTCTACGGGACAGCAATGCCACTGGTGCACGATTGTATTTTGACACTTCAGTCAGAGGCTCCTGGGGACTAGATGAGACAGTTCACTTTAGCACTGAGCTTATCAATTTGGTGCACGTCCCTCAGGAATTACATGCCACAAAGAGAATTAAACAGAATGGTTTGAAAGCACTTAGAATCATAACACACTCACATACAACCCTTTTTCCCCCTGTTCTTTTGGAAGCATAACCTAACAAAGGCCATTTTATTTCCACCCGGGACTACCCTTTGGGTTTGCAAGAAAAAAAAAAATAGATAAAAGAGAAAATTTAAAAACTGACAGATTACAACACCAGGAAAGCCACTAAAATATTCTAGATTCATCTGGGAATGTAGTAGATCCCTTGCCAGTTAATAATGTACTTCACAGATTCCATCAGATGTTTTCTCATCATTCCACAACTGTGTGACGATAGTGACCCTCTCCTACTTCAGAAATCATTCCTCACTGTGCTGCCTGTGTTTTCAGTCTGTAAGGAAAGAGCTATGCAACCATTTAGTGAACGTGAGAGCCAGAAAAGCATACACACAGAGGAAAAAGGAAACAGAAGGAGAGAAAAAGGAAGAGGAAACAGTTCAAGAGATAATGTGTGAGGAAAGAGTGCCTGGATGACAGGACTGAAGAAGCAGAGAGCATCATCAAGTTTCCATTCCCAAATTCTAACTTCAATCTAGAAGCCATGCTATGTAAATAAACACCTACATCTTTTCATGTTTCAAATCAACATCTCCCAATATATAGGTTTGAAAAACTGAAAATGAAGTGACCAACACAGAAGGAAACCAGCTGAATGACAGAGCATAGGAAGCCTTGGTGGTGAAGTGAAGAAGGCTAGTGTTACAATATCATCACATGATGGTGGGAAGTTAATGAATGAATGGAAAAATGAACCAAATCAATGAATTAGAGCTAGGTCTCTCTCACTCTTGTGTTTCTAATAGCTATTCCTATGTCTTTGAGTTTTCATTAGAATATATTTCCTTTGACCTGAAATATAGTTTCTCTCTTTTAATAAACCTGAACCTAAGCTGAATTTAGGCCTTTCTCTCATAACCCAAACCCAAGAAATGCTCACCAATCTCAGTTGGCTATTTATTCTTTGAGCTAGCACTTTGTTCTGCTTCTAATACAGGTTCTAACTCAAGGTTTGGTTCTCTTCAAAGATAGTGTGTGTGTGCGTGTGTGTGTGTGTGTGTGTGTGTGTGTGTGTTTGGGTAATGATATGTGCATTACAACATGTTTACTTGTTCTCCAGAAAATGCAGATGTGTTATCTATGCAATAAAGCCCTTTCATAAATCAACCTATAATAACAATGCCAATGCCCAGTCTGACCCACAGGATACCATTCATTTCTGACATATTAAAAGGAACTTAGAAATTACAAGCTTTTAAAACTGTTTTCTTGTATTTGACAGGCCTAGCCCTTAATCAATCCCTGACATTCTGAAGAATGCTAACATGTGGACTATTACATGGTAACCTGTGCTATAGAGAGAAAACGAAAGATACTCAGGAAGAAAGAACAGTTGGGGAAAATAGTTTACAATTACCAACATTTGACTACAAGTGCAGTATTTTTTATACCCAACAAAAGAAGGTGGGGAAGCAAAAGCTATTTTATTGAAGGCTAGTCCTATTCCTTCACTTTTCTTAAAGGCAGTCTGACTTATTTATTAAAGTCTAAATAAATTAAGCAGTTTGGTTAGTGCTACGGTTTTTTTAATTTTGTTTAAGGAACATTTTTTAAAGATTTTTAAGTGATCTCTATACCCAATGTGGGGCTCGAACTCACAACTCTGAGATCAAGAGTTGCATGCTGAATCAACTGAGCCAGCGAGGCCCCCCAAGGAACATCTTTTTGCTGGTTAATCTTACATAGAGCCCAATATTTTACATGAAGTGTGGAGGTGCTACTTTGGTTGAAATAGAGGAAATCTAGAGCTCTCTGTCCTTGACTTCCTGTGGGCCGGGCTCTCCATAGACTCCTGGAGTGCAACGAGGTACAGCTTGAAAACCCTCAGGTTAGAGCATAGCACAAAGGCAAGTACAAGTTGCATTCCAATCAAAATCAAATAGTTAAGGGCAAAGCAGATTGTCAGAGCACCAGGCAAGAGCGCCAACTGCAAGCAACCACCTCACACTGTTCCCGTTTTCATGACCAAGTACGAGGAACTGAGGAGCCATCAAGCCCAGGACTGTGGGTTTGGGAATAAAAAACACCCATTGCTAAAACTGGAACAGTCTTGGGCAAATCAAGACAGTTTATCCCCCTAATGAGGGGACCCTCCGTGACAGCCCAGGTAACAAGTCTACTCTTGTCCTCTGACGTTGAGAGGGTAGAAACAGCAACATCTTCCCCCAGAAAACATAGCCCGTTAGGAGTCAGCTGAGCTATATGCGGTTGGTATTGGAGAGCTCTAGGTTTTTGACGGAGAAAGGCATGGGGGAAACAATGAGAAAGTACCCCTGTTATAAACCACAACACAGAAGGCAGGTATACAAATACATACCCATACACTGAGAAAGATTTAATGTGTTTATTCTTATCACCAATTGATAACAATTGGTAATGAGTAATAAGTAAATGTGTTGTAATGCACATACCACCCCACACCACACACGTGCGTGCACACACACACACACACACACACCCCAAAGACCAGTTGGAGGTCTTTTCACTCCAAATTTAGTGCTCACTGTCCTACTAACCACATAACCTGGGGATATGATTTAGGGTCACTGATGAGGACAGCGTAGGGGCAGCAATTCCCTCAGATGCTATAATGTCTGCCATCCAAGGTCAACACAAAGAGCCTTTCCCCAAGCTGCAAATCCTTTTGTATCAGCCCTGCCTGTGGAGATTGGGCTCTGCTTAATTACAAGGCTGAATTCTAAATGTGCTTGGTGTTTGTCAAGTCAGGAAGAGAGAAAACTATCCTGTCTGTGATTTATGTGTGCCCAATGACAAACTAGATTATTCAAGTGAGAAGAGCAGATGGCCCCAAAACAAGACAGTTATGGCCCACAATTATAATAATTATAGCACCCAGTGGATCTCCAGGATATCAGGAGAGCAAGGAATCTAACAGTCACCCCAAAGACACTTAAAGGAAAAGGAGTTTAAACTAAACCCCAACTAATAAAACATGTCGAGACCCTTCTTCAACAAGATGAAAAGGTTTATTTCCTCATAGTAGAAGACAGCACCACAGGGAGACTGTGTCGTGAGTAGACCATGGCCCCAGGCAGGACTTGCAGTTTCTCTGGGAATGTCATCAGCTACTTCTGTGAACATCAACTTTGTGAGCAAGGACATTGCACTGATTTAGGTTATCTTGGGAGAAACCTAACTTCTCAAGGGCTGATTTACATCAGTCATTTTTGTCCCTTATTTCCAATGCCGACAGTCTGGTTCTATTGTCTGTGACGATTAGATTTTGCAGTCTTGAAAATAGCCATGCAAATTACCAAAGTGTTTTCCATTTGAGACCTTATACGTATTTGAATAAAATCAACTTGAAGCTGTTAAGTGGAATTAAATAAAATAGGCTAAATCTGATGACTGAAATTTTAAAACTTCTGTAAGAGACTCCCCCTATCCCAACCAACCCTTTTATTAATGGCCAATTGTAAATGACTTTCGCAAATGGAAACACCATTTGTCACTTTTTTTAACAAGTACTGCACTGTACTGTCTCAACTCCCCCCACTCAATTTAAGCATCAAGATTTATAGCTCATCGTGAGCTCCTCTATCTCTCTGTTCCTTCTTTGTACCTCTCCAAATGCTCAAGCAGCTTTTTTTAGAATAGAGTGAAGATAGTTTGTACTATGCTCATGCAGAGCATTCTGAGACTTGACTTTCAAAAATTTGTATTCTCCCCCAAAATATAGTTTGTGCTCCTTCTCTCTGGCCCCAGCATCATCCATATTCTATAGGAGCCTACTCTTTCTTTCAACTTTCCCACTTTACGTATCCTTGGTTTTGTTTTCAGTTTTTCACTACTATACAACCATTCTGTATGTATAATCTTGATTGGCTGGTAAAGATTTATTTGCCACATAGCAACCAGTTACAGTAAGATTTCCAAACTATTTCATTTCACTTGATTGTTTTTCAAGGTGCGACCAAATTTTGGTCATCAGCAAATTGCTTTAGTATTTATTTTATCTGGATAGAGGAGAATTTTATCAAAGATTACAGACTTATGACACAATGTATGTATAGACCAATGAACACAGTAGACTACCAAGAAATGACTCCTATATGCATAAATTCACACACACACACACACACACACACACACCCCTGAGGCTCCGGTGTAGCCTATATTAATCAAATATCTATTTACTTTTGTTTGGTTAATTTATTTATACCTAGAACTCAAGAATTTGGGTATGAACCTAATTTTTTTCCTCTCTCTGCCTATGTCTTTATTTTTACTTTTCTTTATTTCTTCCTGCCTTTCTCTTTCTTTTCATCCCTCTCTATACACCCTACCATAGCCATGGAAACACACATGCAAATGAATGTCTCAAGAAAAATAACTTGTGTGTGTGTGTGTGTGTGTGTGTGTGTGTGTAAGCTAGATCTTTCATCTGTCTATTCATTCTGTAGCTTTCACATAAGTATTTGACCTCTACAATCATGTGACTAGAAAATTGCAAAGCAAACTCTTGTACATTTCAATGAAGCAAACATCTTAAACAATAAAATGCCTTTCAATCACCTGTAGACTTTATAACCAAAAGCAATGCTTTCATGAAGTGAATAAATTTCTACAAACTTGCAAACCTCAAGATTACTTCAAAAAGTTCATCTCTTAAGTTTTTAATTTCTAATTCTTAAACTTAACTTTTCTTTGAATTCTGGTTAAATTACCCTGGAGCCAATCCCAGGAATATATCTTTCTCTGTTAGTATATATATGAACATGGAATTAATATTTATGCTGATGTAAGTCTCCCCAAATGTAATTTTGAATATCAAAATGTGCTGATGTAAGTCTCCCCAAATGTAATTTTGAATATCAAAATGTAGGTTATATTCTAGTTAAACCAAAACTGTCTAGTTAACCAATTTATTAAGCATCTATTTTCTGCCAGACAATTCATTAGGCTCTGGGGACTAACTAGTGAATGAGATATATGTGGTCCCTAAAATTCTGGAGTTTATAAATGGATAAATGGAGTTTATAAATGGTAAATTGTATAGAGGATGAAGGGATAAGGGTTGTTACAATGGAGACACCTGCCCAGAATCTTCTAGACTAGGTGGCTGGCTCAGGAAAGACTTGTCAAAGGAAATGTCATCTAAACAGTGGACTGAAGGATGAATGGTAATTAGTGAGGCCAACATGAGACCAAAGAGCTCCAAGTTGAAAGAAAAGCACATATGAAGTTCAGGGGCTATGAAAGAACACTTTCTCTGTTATCGTTTTACCTTTGCACACATTCATATGTCTCTTGTGTTATTCAAACATTTAATGATGAAGTTATATGCATTTTGAAGTATTTATATTTTAGGAATCTCTCCCAAAATATATTTGCTTAATTCTCTGACATGACTTGATGTTTAGTTAACTAAAGATAATAAAGGAAGGAAAACAGTCATCTCTTTTTTGGTACTTACTGAGTTTAGAAATTTTAATTCAAATGTTTTTGTTGCAATATTATGGAAAAGAAAAAATCCATTAAAAGTAGCTTTTCTTTTCCTCTCTCTCAATCCCTAGAGTTTATTCTCAAGGGCATTCTCAAGGCCATAAACTCATGAACCCTACTAAAGTGAAACACCTTCATAATATTTCTCCCAGGGCCAAGAAAAGGAAGCACTGAGCATGTGTGAGCATTAGACTGATCTTTAAAAGGATGTAGTAAGTGGGTTTCACTGTACTGGCAACTCTCACGGGTTCATTTTTTCTGCTACACTGGGTAGCACGTTCATATCCGATTTTCAGTGCATGATTGCTCCTAGTTATCTCTCAGTATTCCTGCTTCAGGAGGGTTCAGCCATGCAACCCATCTTCCTTTCTCTGGGTGAAGGGTGGGTCAGAAGGTAGAAGTAGACTGAGAATTGTTTCCCTGGCTGCTTCAGAACCCAGTTGCAGGTGCCCTCCACGCATGAGGCGCATGGGAAGGAAAGGTTAGACCCTTGCCCCAGAACTAGCTTCACAACATAATGAAAGCATGGGTATTTTCTTTGCCAATTTCCTATCCACAACCTTTATGTTTTTCTAAAGCCTTTTTTAGAATTTGTTAATAAATGTCACAGAGAAAAAAGACCCCCATGTTCAAATAAGTTTGGGAAATACTGGGCAAAACAAAGTTAACAAGGTGTTTTGATCTCTGTGTGTGTGTGTGTGTGTGTGTGTCCCCTAAAATGCCTTTCAAAGCCTTTAATATGCTCCTGTGCACTGTGGATATTTGAAGGAGAGATTTATGTAGTCCTTATCAATCTTGTTTAACTACTAACTATGCTTTTCCTCATTGCAACTCATAGGGCCCGTTTTCCAACACATGCTAGAAAGCATAGCCCTACTACTTTTGTCCATTGCCTAGTTAAGACTAAGGACTCTTTTGTCCTCTCCATACATCTAGTCTTCATTCTTCTCCCCAGTTTTCCTTTCCCCTGTTTCTCTGTTCAATTCTTTTTACCGTTCCTATTCCCTCTCCTTTATTCGATTTTTTGAAATTTAAAATAGCTACTGAGTGACTGAAATAGTGCCTCCTAGATCCCAGGTTCTGGTCAAGGCTCTGGGAAGAGATCACATAAGACCTCTGCTCTTGGGAGATTTACACCAGAGGGCATGCAGGAGATACTAAACAAGGAAGCAAACATGCAAGGCGTATTTTATCTACTAATTCTTATAAATCAAGCCAAAGCCCATTTGGTATGCACATGTCTTGGGTTCTTTTTGATAGATAACAATTACTGTCATAGGCTTTGCGATAGATAAGTGTGAGCTACTCCCTCTACAACCTTGCTATTAGGTTATAAATGAAAGCAAGATTCATTCTAAATTCTACCACACAATAAGGACTTTCTTAAATAAAATGTAGTAGCAAACAGGCTTCACACAGTTAATGAAGCCTGTTCTGTGGCCTGATGGAGTGCCACCTCTGTCCTTTTAGGTATTCCTTTCACCATCTTACATGAAAGGCTTCCTCAAGATGGATTTGGCAATATCTCAGAGGTAGGATTCTGCCATCCTCATGATCAGCATCAGGCAATGAAGTCTTCTAAGACAATAGCTAGACATGGGAAATTTCAAGATCAAGCTCTACATTCCAATCCCAAGAAAGTGTTTTCTAGTTTTCTATGCTTTGCCCACGCCAGACTGGGGGATGAACCCCAAATGGTTTTGACACACGCACTTTTAATTTTGCCGGTGAGAGTCCATTTCTATCATTCATCATGCTAAATAACAGGCACTGATTTCACCAATGAAAATCCCCTTCCTACATTTACTATGCTAATTAGCAAACCGTCTTTAGCATAGATAAAGATAGTGGAGTGCTGGTACTAGCCTCCTCTGGAATGTGGCCTTTCTGAACAGCCCTAGCTAACAGCCTCCTACCCTCCTCTGGGGGAGGGACTTCCTGATTAGAGTGCTCTCTGCACCTGAAGTGTAACTTCGAGTAACTCACCCTAGATCGCAAGACCTATTCAAATACATTTTGTGTAAATTACAGCATGGCCTCTCTCTGTCCTATAAAGAAGAAAAAAATTAGTGACTTGGAGTTTATTTGCAAAGGTCTCTGGGAGGAGAACAGGTGATATCTAAAGATATTCAAATTAATATCTGAATGAGGAGAGCAGCCAGACTTCAGAAGATCTTGGGGAAATGCATTCCAGGCACAGGTAAAAGGAGTACAAGGTTTCCGATGCAGAAGTAAAGCTCGGTGTATTCAGGAAGCTGACTAGCATGGTGAGATGCCGTTCAGAAGGAGACATGGGGTCAGAAGGACCAGGAGAAACTGGATCTGGGAAGGCCACATGTTAAGGAATTTCAACTTTATTCCAAATGTAATGGGAATTGTTGGCAGAGTTTTAAGTAGGGGAAAGACACGGGATTTACATTTTAAAAGAGGTCTCTGTGCTAAGTGAGGAGAATGGCCTGCAGGGGGGCCAAAGAGGAATCTGAGAGACCACAGTAGGTGGCTTTTGCAGTTTCTGAAAGAGATTATGGAGGTCTAATTTGAGGAGGGATTAGGGAAGATGGAGAGTGGGAGGTGGAGAGAAATGCAAAAATGCAGGATATATTTGGACCTAGAGCCAATTGGACTTAGTGATTAATAGGAATTAGGAACCAGAGTGAAAGTAAAATGAGCAAGTCCCTTAGTTTGGGGGCTGTTCAACTAGGCTGCTTGTGGTTCCATTTGTTCAAATGAGAAGGGCTGAGGGAGAAATACAATCTTTTGGGGAGCAGGTGGGAAGCAGAATCAATATCATAGAATGAGATCCTCAACACGTAGATCAGGATTTGCCTGTAAGGGCACATATTCTAAACCAGTGGTTCTCAAGCCACGTTTTTCCACTAAGCCTAGCAAATTTTTTTTTAGATTTGTGGAAATTGCTAGAGGCATACTAAAGCCTTCAGCAGCATTATGCCATCCATTCCTTTCAGCCGTCTTGCAATCAAAAATCCTATCCTTCTTATCTAAAAATCTAAAAGCTTTGTGAAAATGAAATGTAGTTCCTTTTCATGTGAAGACTAGAAGTCCTACGGCAGCAGTCATAGGCCACAGAGTAGTTATTGAGGAACTGAATACATCATGGCTGGCCTTGGGGTTCAGGAGATACGAGATCAAATTCTGACAATGCTCCTGATTTACACTATGACACTGGACACCTGGAAGTGTCCATTCTCTCCCTGGTAAAAAGGAAATAATCTATGAAATGAGCACTGAATAAAATAATGTATGTGAAAAAATTTAAAACGTCTATATCATATTAGCCATTACTTTTATTATTATAAAAAAAAGAACATTCCAAATAACACAGGCCTCTTTTGTGAATGTAATAAATATGAAACTCTGTCACTGAACCTACTACATCCAAAGCCCTCACTTTATACACCTTTGCTATGTATAAATTACCAATGTTACCAAAAATACATTCTGCGGAGCCTCCAAGAAGTGAGCCCAGATAATAAATGACATTATATCTTAGCAAAAATCATTATTTCAGTGGTATACAAAAATTCACTGCAGCAAAATCACCTGGGGAGCTTCCAAAAACACATGCCCTAAACCTGCAGAGTTCAAATCTGTGAATGGAACCCAGGACTCAATATTTATCAAATACTCCCTTGGAGATGGTGATAAGAGCTGGCCACCAATCTAACACTTGGGAAGCTGGTTTATGGGTGAGAAAACTGAAATGAAGACAAGTAAAGTGACTACCCCAATAACATGATTGGATTGAGAGCCTTCTCTTCCAATCTAGACCAACATGCCTTCCACTGCATCTCATGGGCACCATGCATGGCCTGGGTCTTGCTGATCCTTCTAAATAAAAAGCAAACAAACAAAAACTTTGAGCAGTAACAATAGTAAGAGCCAATTCTCTCTGGTGCACGGATCTCTGTTTCATTTAACCATAAAGATAGGCAAGTACCCCTGAGACTAAAGCTTAAAGTGAATCAGAACGGGCTCAAGTAAAGTAGATCACCGGGCGTAACAAAAGTTAGACAGAGAGCCTACGTGCGTGCATGTACGTGATCTCTCCCATGCATTTCAGTTGGGGTTTACTGGCAATTGTTGGAGAATCCTACCAGTGTTTTATGCCTATTTTCTGTCAGATGAGAGTAAAAAATGGTACATCAAAATAGAGTGGGGACTTTAAAGACAGATCTCCCTAATCTTAAAAATGTTTCTCAACCCTCTAAGCCTCAGGTTCTCCAATATAAGCTAAAACTTATGTTACTCATTCTGCAATGTTTGTGAAAAATGCCCATAAAAATACATGCAAACTCCTTAGCACATAATCAGCACTCATTAAGTATTAATTATCCTTGTCCATGTTATCATCAGTATTATTGCTAAGCTGTGTGTACCATGCCAGGTACTATAGCTGCTAGGTGATCATGACAGGGCCCCTGGCACCAAGAAGTTTACACAAGTAGAGAAAAGAGACAAAAACCCAAATTATTCCAATAGTACAATTTTTTAAGGTGTAGACTCGGGAAGCAGTTTGAATCCCTGCTGTACCACTTACTGGCTGTGCCATCTTGGGCAAGTCACTTAACCAAATATGTAATTTTCTTACGTATGGAACTGAGGTCATTGTCTTTGCCTCCTACGATGGTAGTGATGATTACAAAGACAATGCATGAAAATATATAGCACTGAGTATGGAACATGATTAGGTGCTCAGTAAACACAGCCATCGTCACTGTCAACATGTTACGTCTGAAGTGGGCAGCATGGGTGATGGCAATGGCAAAGAAGGCACCAAACCAAACTCAGGAGTGGAAGTGGTTTTTATGCATAAAAGCCTGTGAACGAGGAGAGGCCAAAACTAAATCTTGAAGGTCATATGGAGATAACCCAGAAAACAGAAAGGAGTGGAGCGTCGAGCAGATGGTGCAGTTAGTAATAAGGTGGGATGCAATCAGGGAGCTACAAATAATTCAGCCTGGGTGCAATAAGGAGTGCAGAGCAGACAGACATGCGAAAGTGGCTGGGAAGATGGACAGAAATGGTGAAGGAAGGGTCTCCTACAGGCGAAGGAGCTTTGACTCCCTCCTATAGAAAACCCAGAGCCTTTAAAAGATTTCAGCCAGAAGAATGACATGATCAGATTTGTATTTTAAATGATAAGAATAAACAATATAATCCAGGGAAATAAAAATAGCTTAGGAGTGGGGAGGGGTTAGCACTTATAAATGTGAGCAATGCCTATGAACGTTTTCTGAGCTAAATGACTTTTAAAACAATTTCCATTGCTGATTTAAGATACTTTGCACAGATGTGAAAGCGCATTTTTTTTCTGATGGAATCTCATTTCTGTTCTAAATTCTTTATATCCTTTTGTTTGCCCTCATTTGTGTTTACACCACCTGTCAATTTAGTATAATCTGTGATTTTAATGTTTTCTCCCTCTTCCAGATCATTATTAAATGCGCTAAATAAAACCAGACCCATCACTGCCTCTGGCACTTCCCTCCCTGAACATTTCCACCTAGTTCAATATGCTGATTGCTATTGACATAATACTTCTAAACTCCTTGAAACTTGCTTAGTACATACACTCCAGTCCATATCTATGAACAAGATAGATAGGCAGATATTTTCTCTTTAACTAGGCCAAGGCTGGGGCCCTCCAGCTTGGTCCTATGAGCTTTGGCCATCTTGCTTTAATCCCAAACAAGCGCACATATATGGAGTCCAAAAAAGATGTTACTTGATGACGCACATGTAAACCAATGGGTTCTTACCCAGTATAATCTTCAATAAAAATGTCTTAATGGAAAGACCTAATCAATATCTTCATTCCACAGGACAATGATTGAGGAGTGTGTGTGTGTGTGTGTGTCTGTGTCTGTGTCTGTATTTGGGGACATGAGCTTCTGAAGCCAGATTTTATGGCATCAAAATCTTCTCTTCTTTGCAGAGAAGCCAAGACTCTTCCCATCAGCCCAGAGATCTTTTTTATGTAAATCTAGAAATGCAGAAATAAGTTGCAGACATCTTAAGCATTCCAGCCACCACTGTCTCTACATCTTTCAAGTCCACCTCCAGTCCTACTCGTAGATTCTAGTTCTTTAGGAAGTTGGAGCCAGGGTTTGTGGGCATACTAGAATGGCATAAGAAATGGTGTAAGGAAAGAGAAGAGGCTGTCTCCATTGCAAGAGACAATTCTAAAAACAGATCTCGGGGGCGCCTGGGTGGCTCAGTCGGTTGAGCATCCGACTTCAGCTCGGGTCATGATCTCACAGTCTGTGAGTTCGAGCCCCGCATCAGGCTCTGTGCTGACAGCTCAGAGCCCGGGGCCTGTTTCAGATTCTGTGTCTCCCTCCTTCTCTGACCCTCCCCCCATTCATGCTCTGTCTCTGTCTCAAAAATAAATAAACGTTAAAAAAATTTAAAAACAGATCTCAGTAAGTAAAAAAAGCAGTAAACATAAACATAGAATATTGCAGATCATTCTTATCTTGGATACTAAATTTGGCCTTCCCATTCAGCTCTTCAACAAATATTTTTTGAGGCCCCAGCTAAGTGTTAGGCCTAGTGTGTGCTCTAAGGACCACAAAAAATTGAAAAATCAAGATTGAAAAATGAAGAATAGTTGGTCTCTATCTTTAGGAAGCTAAGTCTGGTTAGGAAGAATGACTAGGGAGAAGCAATCCAGAGTTCTGCGTGTGTGTGTACGTGCGTGTGTGTGTGTGTGCATTTAAATTTTTTCCCATAACCAAAATGGTATCTCAGAGAGTGATTTTATTTTAGACATGCTTTTGCCTAATGAAGTTGGGAGTTCCAAAGCAGACAGCTTCAGATAGCATATGCCAATTATTCATTCCACTACAACCCATACCTTATCTTATTGCATATCCACACCTGATAATTCCCCACCTCCACCCGAAATCAAGACCTGAAATAGAGTCAGCCTTACTCACTGGTGCCATAGTCACCTACAAAGCCATCCTTTGGAAGTGTTTGGAGCCTGGGCATCTAAACCAATACAGGGCACCTACCCCAAATCATCAAATGTAAGAGGAAGCCACACTGTAGACAACTCCTACAGTTCCCCCAACAGAAAATTTGTAACTAAATTTTAATGCAGTTCAGGAAAGAGGAATAAAGTATAATTCTTCCCCTTCCCTCCGTCTCTCATCCAATAGACAAGAAGCATAGAACCCAAGAAAGCTCCCTCAGTTGCCCTAAGCAAGAGGCAGGTCTGAGTTCATCTACTATATTTGGAATTTTGCAAAGTCTGGCTATTTCTGGTCTGTGGTTGCCTATCTGGGCTCATATTCTTCTTTTCAGGTCCTGTCCCTTCACATTTAGCTCACTGAGGTAGAAGGGTTTTTCAGAGAAATTGTACTTTTGTAGTCGTTCACTCCTTAAGGTCAATTTGCCTCAAGTGCTCTATTTTATTACACTACTCCTTCCAAGTCTTTAGCACTGTGAACCCTTTTACTTTCTGAGGATCCTACGCATTAGTACCCAATTCTCATTTTCGAAGAGGTCAAACACTTCTGTGGTCAAGTTCATTGAGCATCAGTCTATAGAACTTGGAAAGATAACAGGCAATACCACTCACAGACATCCTCCACTTGGGTTACCTACTGCAAATGTCCCAAACGACCAGCAGAACAACTATCTGTACTAGCTTTTGGTAATAGTCTTAGTTTTTCATTTCCTGTTTTGCTCTTGAGTACTTAATCTCTACCTGGGATGTGAACAACCATGGATTTGCAAGTATGTTGTTGATATGGGGTGCACAGTCTACACAAAAGAACCTTTTCCTTTTCAAGAACACACTTAGCTTCTGAGTTGTACCAAGAAGGTAGCAGGGCTCAGATGCTACGTCAATGTTTCTTTAAATGGTGTTTTTCATTGCAAACTCCATTCCTGAAGCATAATCTAAGATATTCCCTGTGGAGTTACCTCCACAAACAAACACACTTCAGTAAGTAGCCCTTTGCCACGGTCATTGCAACTAAAATGAACAACGAAAAAATTCCACCCACTCTTGTTTCTGATCGTGACCTAATATTACCCTTGAAATGTGGAAGGGAGCAACACCCCAGAGCATAACCTTAGTTGCTTATGGACCTTCCCCTCTGTTATGGACCTCTTCTACTTTCAATTGCTGAATTTTTACAGCTACGTAACAAAAAGCTTTATGGTTAAAGGTCATGTTGCTTGTTTTCCCTTCCAATTATAAAGACTATATCTTTGTCTTTGCGGCATAGGAAAGGCAGGGAGAGTAAAAGAGCTTTAAGTAGATGTATTAAATGATTTATTTTTATCATAGGTAGTTTGGAATATGGCACTTGACATTGACATTTGAGTATATCACTGCATCCAAAAAACAAAGCTTAAATAGTAAAGTTTTAGTAGAAAACTCAGTTCTTGGTCACTGTATAATAGTTTTGTGGATCCCCTGTCCCTGAATCCCTTGCTATCACTCATAATACACTGTTCCCAGGCCACTCAGAGGCTACTGTCTAAACAAGATTGACTATTACAAGAGGAAGAACAGAAAGTTTCCCATGTAATGTCACCAATTTTTTTTTACATTCTGAGAATCTTTCCCCAGGCCCCAGCACAGTTTTAAAGGCAGAAAGGTGACCATATATTTATGACAGATTTTTTTTTCCCTTGGTCTGAGGTTGGAGCACAAGAACAAAATAGCTCTTTTTGTTCATTGTACCAAGAAATTCCCTCCTGGATCTATCAAGTGTGACTGTTCACCTAGCAAATAGCTTGGACATATCCAGACATAAACACCATATGAATAAAACATGTTGCAATTGTTGGATATAGTTATGTTTTTACAAAGACAAGGTGTTCTGCCTACCCTATCTGCAGAAGTTCAGGGTAATCATTCTCAACTGTGACATTTTATCTTATTAACCGAATAAAAATACTTTTAATTATCTCACTTAACTCTGTTTATTGTGACAGTATATGCATCATTAATTTGGAGAAGTTTTTGGTTGGTTTTTTTTTAACTGTTACTGTAACATAATGGCATTCCAGGTTGAGTTCTGAATTAGGTTTTGTTTTTTTCTTAAAGGCTGAACATTTGGTTTCCACATTTCAACCAGACATTTATTTATATATTTTCTTTGCTGCTGATTTAAATGAAGGCCTTTAAAAATGAAGACTGTTTGGAGGGGAAGGATCATTAATTAGTCAAATCTTGATGTTTTACTGATAATCGAAAGTTCCACAAAATAAACACTTCTGTCTATTCCAAATTGTTGGACCATGTCTAAAGACAGTATAATCCGTAAAATAAAATTGATCTAGGCCACACAGTGATGGACAGGCTGAGATCAGCACCTCGATTTCCTTGTACAGGCTGGAGAAACCAGAGCATATCACCATTCAGGAGTAGGCGCCAAAGCCCAGCACATTTGTGGATTTTTGTTTAATGTCTGCCTTCAAACCACCTGCAGAGCCTTTAGTACCTCATTGCCCTGGGCACTGACCCAGTGGAGATTTCCCCATTCACCGACAATCTAAAGCAATTTGCACTTATTGCCACCATAGCAACTAATTGGTCTTCATGACCTGCAAACTTTCAGGAAGGTCAATTTAAGCCACCTTTGTTGTGTCAGGGATCAATGTAAAATCCCTCAAATCAGATGTACTTCTGCTCTCTAACCCCGCTGGAAAGTTGTCTGAAGTTTCTTGAGTTGCCTCCAGGAGAAGGCAACAGACGTATCCAGTCTGAGATTTAAAGACTGATATGACATCATTTTGAGATCCCTATGTAAGGATGAAACAAAATATATCTTCTAGAAAGATCATTTGTACTGAGTTCTTCCCATACGTTAAGTCTGGTGCTAGATGAGGGGTGTGTGTGTATGTGTGTGTATGTGTGTGTGTGTGTGTGTTGTTGTTGTTGTTGTTGTTGTTGTATTTTGCTTTGCATTTAATCTTCATAATACCAATTAAACCAGGGGAGCAGTGCATGAAGTAAAGGGAACACACTCTGGTGTCAGACTGTCTGGGTTCAAATCCCTGATCCTTGTTACCAGGTGTGTGACCTTGAGCAAGTTACCTAACTTCTCAGTGCCTTCATTTCCTTGTCTGAAAAAAAAAAAAAAAAAAAAAAAAACAAGGTGGATAATAACATAGGATTGTTCGGCGGGCTTAATTAATGAATATGTATAAAATACTTAGAGCTCTACCAGGTACATGGTGCTTAAGAAGAAATATTAATCGTTACTATTATTGTCCTTATCCTATATTTTATGGCTCTGAGGGCCAAGGTCTAAAGGAAATAGAGCCACATTCTGAGAATAGAATGTTCTGCACTATGCAAGTAATTCCCCACAAGTCGCACAGGCACTATTGGTGGTACAGGAAATAACTGTGGGCAGTACGTGGATAATACCTTATTTCAATATTAAATCCTTTCATGTGATGTTGAAAAATATAAAATGTGTAAGTTGCATATGAAGTACAGGGTTTCATGGTACTGTTGTTTGGGTTGAGGTCAAGTAAGATTCAATTTAAAGAAAAATACTATGTAAAATGTAGTACACAAAATATACAAATATGGCCAAAAAATTAACTCAAGGGATACAGGAGTGCTGATGCATAGGGGCACTTGTACCCCAATGTTTATAGCAGCACTTTCAACAATAGCCAAATTATGGAAAGAGCCTAAATGTCCATCAACTGATGAATGGATAAAGAAATTGTGGTTTCTATACACAATGGAATACTACGTGGCAATGAGAAAGAATAAAATATGGCCTTCTGTAGCAACGTGGATGGAACTGGAGAGTGTGATGCTAAGTGAAGTAAGTCATACAGAGAAAGACAGATACCATATGTTTTCACTTCTATGTGGATCCTGAGAAACTTAACAGAAGACCATGGGGGAGGGGATGAAAAAAAAAAGGGTTAGAGAGGGAGGGAGCCAAAACATAAGAGACTATTAAAAACTGAGAACAAACTGAGGGTTGATGGGGGGGTGGGAGGGAAGGGAGGGTGGGTGAGGGGTATTGAGGAGGGCACCTGTTGGGATGAGCACTGGGTGTTGTATGGAAACTAATTAGACAATAAATTTCATATTAAAAAAATCAACTCATTGTACATGAATATCTTGAGTTCAGGAATACTCCACTATCACATACTGTTATATTCTCCTCCAAAACAATAGTTTTCAGACTCCAAGTTAAGTACCACTATGGAAAGGAAGTGCCTGTGCTCCATCCCTACTTTCTGAGTTTAGCCAATTAATGAAACTAAATTGTATACTTGAGATACACTCAGAAATCTGCTTTATAGTAATATAAGAACTCTGTCCTTGAAGAGGGAATACTTTGGTTGCGAAGAAAAATCCAGAAGATGTGAAAGAGACCTTGCAAAGTGACTAGCCTATGTGGTAGTATTTATAAGTAAGTATTCAAATATAGAAGTTTGGGGTACAGAGAAATTAGCATGTGTTGCAACAATCAGAAAAGGCTTCATGTGAACATGGAAGCCGAGTGGGGCTTGTATAGGCTCTAAATATGTGAATGGAAAAGGAAAGGCTTTCCCATGTTAAGAAATATGGAGAAGCTCAGCAGTACTAACTATGGAACTTTGAACAAATAGAAATGCCAATGTCGCCCTCCAGACTTTTCTGTCAGAACCTCCCAAGGAGTGCCACAGGATGCTGTGTGTCTGTTTCTCCTAAGCCCTGGTGGTTTTGTTGTACACTTGGCTATGGTCCCTTTCTGGTTATTCCTGCCTTCTGAAGACTGAAGAGCTTTTTCTCCTTGGCTGCCTAGAAGAGCAGCCCCTACATGAAAAGTAGGTATGAAAAGGCCTGAAAAGGCCTGAGGAGGAAAGGGACTGGGCTTTACAGTGAAGTCCATCTTTCCTGCTCTTTCTCTTATTTTTCTTAGAGACTTTTCAGTGTACTTTGGTTTGTGTGGTAGGAAGAATTCTAAGGTGGTCCCATGATCCCCGTGCCCTGGTGTTACGATCTGTCTGTCCTTGAGTGTGGGCAGGACTCTGCCTTACTTCTAGCTAATAAAATATGTAAACTTGATAGTATGTCACTCCTATCTACCATTCTGCTTTTGCAGATTGGAAAAAGAGATTTTCCTATAAGCCTTAAAGAAGCAAACGGCCATGCTGTGTGCTCCCTCTGGAGAGAGCCATGTGGCAGGGAACTGCAGGTGGTACCTAAGGCCTAAGGGCACCAAGCTGACAGCTAGTGAGAAGCCAGGGCCCTCAGTCATATAGCTGCAAGGAAATGAATTTTTCCAACAATCTAAATGAACTTGGAAGTAGATTCGCCTTTAACTGAGCCTGCAGATGAGAGTATAGCCTAGCCAACACCCAAATTAAAGCCTAGTGAGACCCTAAGAAGAGGATCCCAATAATCTGTGCCTGGACTCTTAATCTACATATTACCTACAGACATATGAGATCAGAGATGTCTGTACTGTTTTAAGTCTCAAAGTTTGTGGTGATTTGTTATGTAGCAACAGGAAATTAACAACCTGACTTCAGCCTAAACAAATGGAGGGGCAAAATCACAGTGGTATCTGAATAGAAGACACCACTTGACTCCCTCACTTTGTCCTCTGCCACTAGTTGTAGTTCAGCACTCATTTACATTTTTCCTTTGGTGACTTGCAAGAATGAATAATTCTGGGATGTCTGGCTGGTTCAGTTGGTAGATTGCACAACTCTTGATCTTGAGGTCATGAGTTCAAGCCCTACATTGGGTGTGGAGTTTAAGGAAAAGAGAATGAGTAGTTCTATCACAGGTCAATAGCTTCTCCCTCTTCAGTTACCATTTTAAAATCTATACTATTCCCTAAAAACAATAATAAGAGAATATTATGAGCATTTATATGCCAATAAAATGGGCAATTTCGAAGAAATGGACAAATTCCTAGAAACATATACACTACCAAAACTGAAACGGGAAGAAATAGAAAATTTGAACAGACTCATAACCAGTAAGGAAATCGAATTAGTAATCAAAAATCTGCCAAAAAACAAGAGTCCAGGGCCAGATGGCTTTCTAGGGGAATTCTACCAAACATTTAAGGAAGAGTTAACACCTATTCTCTTGAAACTCTTCCAAAAAATAGAAATGGAAGGAAAACTTCCAAACTCTTTCTATGAAGCCAGCATTACCTTGATTCCAAAACCAGACAGAGACCCCACTAAAAAGAACTATAGACCAATTTCCCTGATGAACATGGATGCGAAAATCCTCAACAAGATATTAGCCAACCAGATCCAACAATACATTAAAAAAAATATTCACCACAACTAAGTGGGATTTATACCTGGGATGCAGGGCTGGTTCAATATCTGCAAAACAATTAACATGATTCATCACATCAATAAAAGAAAGGACAAGAACCATATGATCCTCTCAATACATGCAGAGAAAGCATTTGAAAAAATACAGCATCCTTTCTTGATAAAAACCCTCAAGAAAGTAGAAATAGAAGGATCATACCTCAAGTTGATAAAAGCCATATATGAGCGACCCAATGCTAGTATCATCCTCAATGGGGAAAAACTGAGAACTTTCCCCCTAAGGTCAGGAACAAGACAAGTATGTCCACTCTTGCCACTATTATTCAACATAGTATTGGAAGTCTTAGCCTCTTCAATCAGACAACACAAAGAAATACAAGGCATCCAAATCGGCCAGGAGGAGATCAAACTTTCATTCTTCACAGATGACATGATACTCTATATGGAAAACCCAAAAGATTCCACCAAAAAACTGCTATAACTGATTCATGAGTTCAGCAAAGTTTCAGGATATAAAATCAATGCACAGAAATCAGTTGCATTCCTATACACCAACAATGAAGTGACAGAAAAAGAAATCAAGAAATCGATCCATTTACAGTTGCACCAAAAACCATAAAATACCTAGGAATAAATCTAACAAAAGAGGTGAAAAATCTATACACTGAACACTACGGAAAGCTTATGAAAGAAATTGAAGAAGACACAAAGAAATGGAAAAAGATTCCATGCTCCTGGATAGGAAGAACAAATATTGTTAAAATGTCGATACTGCCCAAAGCAATCTACATATTCAATGCAATCTCTATCAAAGTAACACCAGCATTATTCACAGAGCTAGAACAAATAATCCTAAAATGTGTATGGAACCAGAAAAGACCCCCGAAGAGCCAAAGCAATCTTGAAAAAGAAAACCAAAGCAGGAGGCATCACAATCCCAGACTTCAAGCTATACTACAAAGCTGTAATCATCAAGACAGCATGGTACTGGCACAAGAACAGACACTCAGATCAATGGAATAGAATAGAGAATCCAGAAATGGACCCACAAACGTATGGGCAACTAATCTTTGACAAAGCAGGAAAGAATATCCAATGGAATAAAGACAGTCTCTTCAGCAAGTGGTACTGGGAAAACTGGACAGCGACGTACAGAAGAATGAACCTGGACCACTTTCTTACACCATACCCAAAAATAAACTCAAAGTGGATGAAAGACCTCAATATAAGACAGGAAGCCATCAAAATCTTCGAGGAGAAAGCAGGCAGAAACCTCTTTGATCTTGCCCGCAGCAATTTCTTACTCAAAACGTCTCTGGAGGCAAGGGAAACAAAAGCAAAAATGAACTACTGGGACCTCATCAAAATAAAAAGCTTCTGCACAGCAAAGGAAACAATCAGCAAAACTAAAAGGCAACCAACAGATTGGGAGAAGATATTTGCAAATAACATATCAGATAAAGGGTTAGTATCCAAAATCTACAAAGAACTTTCAAACTCAACACCCAAAAAACAAATAATCCAGTGAAGAAATGGGCAAAAGACATAAATAGGCACTTCTCCAAAGAAGACATCCAGATAGCCAACAGACACATGAAAAAATGCTCAACATCACTCATCATCAGGGAAATACAAATCAAAACCACAATGAGATACCACCTTACACCTGTCAGAATGGCTAACATGAACAACTCAGGCAACAACAGATGTTGGTGAGGATGCAGAGAAAGAGGATCTCTCTTGCATTGTTGGTGGGGATGCAAGCTGTGCAGCCACTCTGGAAAACAGTATGGAGGTTCCTCAAAAACTAAAAATAGAACTACCCTGCGACCCAGCAATTGCACTACTAGGCATTTATCCAAGGGATACAAGTGTGCTGTTTCAAAGGGACACATGCATCCCCATGTTTATAGCAGCACTATCAACAATAGCCAAAGTATGGAAAGAGCCCAAATGTCCATCGATGGCTGAATGGATACAGAAGATGTGGTATATATATACAATGGAGTATTACTTGGCAATCAAAAAGAATGAAATCTTGCCATTTGCAACTACGTGGATGGAACTGGTATTATGCTAAGTGAAATTAGTCAGTCAGAGAAAGACAAAAATCATATGACTTCACTCATATGAGGACTTTAAGAGACAAAACAGATGAACATAAAGGAAGGGAAACAAAAATAATTTAAAAACAGGGAGGGGGACAAAACAAAAGAGACTCATAAATGTGGAGAACAAACAGAAGGTTGCTGGAGGGGTTGTGGGAGGGGGGATGGGCTAAATAGGTAAGGGGCATTAAGGAATCTAGTCCTGAAATCATTGCTTCACTATATACTAACTAATTTGGATGTAAATTTAAAAAAATAAAAAGATAAAGTTAAAAAAACATTAAAAAAACAAAACGCTTTATTGCAATGGTAGTTTTATTGTCACATAATAAAATGGTATGTGCTTAAGTGTCTTACTTTCATGAACTTTTGTTTGCATTAACTCTTTTGTACTATATATATATATATACACAAAATATTTGTATATCACCTATCTCATTGCACATGTAATTATTAAACACTGTCTTACTAAAAAAAAATCTATACCATTCCCAATACGCAAATAAATCTTAAAAACTAGAGGAACATACATTTAGATAAATAAGATTTTTGAGAACTACTTTTCACCTTATTACAGAATATGTTTTCACTGCAAGAAGTAAATCATAACAGGAGATGAATCATCTAAAACAATAGAATGGGGGCACCTAAGTGGCTCTGTCGGTTAAGTGTCTGACTCTTGATTTGGTTTGTGAGCTCTCATGGTTTGTGAGCATTGGGCTCTGTGCTGGCAGCAGGGAACCTGCTTGGGATTCTCTCTCCCTCTTTCTTGGCCCCTCCCCTGCTCTCTATTTTTCTCTCAAAATAAATAAAAACAAAAACAGAAACCAATAGGATGAGGAGTGCCTGGGTCGCTCAGTGGGTTAACCGTCTGACTCTTGATTTCCGCTCAGGACTTGATCTCAGGAACTGTGCTGACAACACGGAGGATGTCTGGCTTGGGATTCTCTCTCTCCCTTGCTCTCTCTCTCTCTCTCTCTCTCTCTGTCCCTCCCCTGCTCATGAGCACGCACTCTCTCTCTCAAAATAAAT
Organism: Panthera tigris; assembly: GCF_018350195.1. NCBI lineage: Eukaryota > Metazoa > Chordata > Mammalia > Carnivora > Felidae > Panthera > Panthera tigris. The sequence continues at coordinate 67,919,704 of NC_056667.1, forward strand.
AAATAAACATTTTTAAAAAATTTTAAAAAAGGGTGAACAATTTCCATTGTTAATATTGTCCAATATTCCAATATTTTGTCCAATATTTTATATTTATATATATGCAAAATTGGCATCATGTACCCTTTAGAACCAGCATTTTTAATCAACATTATACCATGCATGTTTTATAAGTTATTTAATAATCTTTGACATCATCGTTAGTTTTATAATTTTTTTATATGATATTCCATCTTACCTGTTTGATTTAACTTTTTTAACCAATCTGGAGAGAGGTAGAATTTGAAGGGATTTTTAATTTTTTCAGGGGTGTCTGGCTGGCTCAGTCAGAAAAACATGCAACTCTTAATTTTTGGGTTGTGAGCTCAAGACCCACGTCAAGTGTAGAGATTACTAAAAACAATAAATAATAAACTTATAAAATAAAAAAATAAAAATAAAATTTTCCAACAGGTGAGGGATTGGGTAAATATTAATTGGGCATCAATTTTGCTCTGAACCACATCAAAGTTGTCAAACTTAAAAAGCCTCACCTGGTGATCTCATTAGAATGGAGATTCTAATTTAGATTCAGAATCAGGTCTGAGTAAGGCCAAAGTTCTTATTTCTACCGCGCTTGGAGATAAAACTGATGCTCCTGGTCCTTGAATAACACTTTGAATAGCAAGAGACTGGGTAAGGGGGAGACTAGAACCAATAACTAACTTGGAATTAAAGGCCTGGCCCAGGGCAGACACAGTGGCAATGGACAGTAAAAGAAGCTGATGAATATTTCAAAAGAACAAACAATACAACCTCATGACAAAGTGAATGTAGAGCATAAGTGTGGGAGAAGTGTTAAAATCATGTGCTTCTTGTCCCCAAACACTTCAAGATTAGAGACACTCTTCACAGAAACAAAGACAATCTCAAAAGACTCTGGTGAAGTTGATTTTGGCCATCTTGAATAGGATGTAAGAGTAGCTTATTGTTGTGGGTTGAGCTGTGTCCCCCCAAAAGATATGCTGAGGTCCTAACCTGGGTACCTGTGCAAATGATCTTATTTGGAAAGAGGGTGTTCGCAGATGAAGTCAAATTAAGATGAGGTCATACCAGATTAGGGTGGGCCTAAACTCCAATGACAGGTGTCTTTCTAAGGAGAGGATGGGTTAGAGACATGGATCTGCACAGGGAATTCGATCATGTGACAACAGAGTAAAGGCAGGAGTGATACAAGCTGCAAGCCAAGGAATGTCAGCAATAATCAGAAGCTAGGAAGAGGCAAAGAAAGATACCTTCCCAGAAACTTCAGAGGGAACGCTGCCCTTCCTACACATTGATTTCAGACTTCTACCTTCAGAACCACAAGAGAATATTTTCTGTTGTTTTAAGCCATGCAGTTTGTGATATTTACTATGGCAGTTCTAGGAAACTAATGCGGTTATCTAACTGTTAAGGTGTGAAAACAAATGGAAGTATGAGATTGAAGAACACACTTGTCAGAGATAGTGGTGCCAATTTTAGAAACTTTAGAATAGAGATTATAGTTCACGTTTAAATAGCTCAAGCCACTAAGAAAAGAAGCACAGAGAAAGAAGAATTGACAGCCTAGTCTTGAAAATCACTCTCAGTAGAGGAAACTGAGCAGGGAAGTCTGGTAACCCCAAAAAGTCATTTAATGTCTCTAAGTCCCACTATCCAATTCTGTATTTTTAAAAAAAAAAGGCTGGATTCAAAAATCTTTGAGTTCTTTTGCAGCTCTATTATTTTACATCCCTCATTAAACTACTACTTCGCCTAGACACTGGGAAGCTAAGAAGCAATAAGAGAGTACAGAGTGTGTTTGGTGATAATGACGACAATAGGAATACTTTGTATTGTGTCTTTCTGGGGAGTTCAAAACATTTTTATCTATAATATACTATTAATCCTAACACCTTCACTATGAAACAGAACAAGCATTATCATCATTTAAAGGATAAAGAAACCGAGACACGGGAGAGTTAAATGAAAAAGGTTCTTCGGTGTAATATATTGTGTGAATGAGGCAGAATGCTTATCAGGAGAAAAACTAATGACAATATAAAGAGCATAGAAATACTGGTAGGAGACGCATCACATTCTTCCACCCTCCCTCCCTCCGTCCCTCTTTTTCTCCCTCCTCCCTTCCTCTCTCCTCTAAATTACCTTGCCCCTATTTGTAAAAACAGATTTTGGCTACAGAATATTTGACACTCAACAAAAGAGAAATAATTGACATGTTGGGTGATCAGGGAAATAGGTATTTTTCTTCCTGGTTATTTCAAAGGTTTTCCTTCTTAGGGTTAATGAATAAAGAATAGTTATGTTAGATCCTCTATCATTTCTGTAAAGCTGTCAGTTTTCTCCAGTCTTTGAGGACTGGGGCAGCTATCAATGGTATTTTACTTATGGAAAGGAACTACAGAGCTGGCAAATCTATGTCATGAGAGTTGGGCCACATTTTGTTCTTTAGAAAGAGTCAATTCTTAAGCTGTCTTACCCCTTCAAAAGAGACATTCCTGATGTGCCTCAACAAAGTATTAAAATTTTACCCCTTCTTTCTATAGTTGCATTCTTTGGGGTGCTGTTATCTGAAAGTTGAAAAACAACCACCACCATCAGACAATTTGTACTAAAACACACACAGGTCACCAGCAGCCATAACTTTGTATTGGCAGAACCATCTTAAGAGCAAATTACACGTAAAAATAATGGCACGCCTTGCATGCGCTAAATTGTGGATTACACATAGTTAAAAGTGCTTTGTTTAAAAAGCTGTCAGAGAGGAATTTTCATTCTTTCATTTGCCTTTGAAGGGTGATTAGCCTGCAGCAATCTCAGCTATATTTTCTCCACGATGACACAATAACAATCCCAAGTGATACACCCCCCGAATACTTGGAAATTGGGTTAGGCTGCAGGAACCTGAGACCCAAAACCCAGTGGCTTAAACATCCTGCCACAAAGCCCCATCAGTGATGGATGGCTTTCTAACATGGTTTTCTAGTGGTGCTTCCCTGGAGGTACTCCCTTCTTCTCCCCCTCTCAACTACTAAATACCAAGGACTGACAAACAACACTAAGGACAAAGGGGGTAGTGCCACCACCAGTCAGTGAACTGTTGGCTTCTTGACATGCTACACTTTCATAAAAGCTATAAAGTAAGACAAGTGTTATCATCATTTAAAACATGTAAAAACTGGGGCGCCTAGGTGTCTCAGTCGGTTAAGCATCTGACTCTTGATTTGGGCTCTGGTCACGATCTCACGATCGTGAGATCAAGCCCTGCATCTGGCTGAGCATGGAGCCTGCCTAAGATTCTCTCTCTCTCCCTCTCTCTCTCTCTCTCCCTCTCTCAAAAAATAAAAAAAAAGTGAAAGAAAATAAAAATAAAAGCATGTAAAAAGATGGGGGAAGGGGCAGCTCTGCTCTTTTTGCTTTGATATTTTATTCATTTTAGAGATGCCAAATTAGAAATACACACGACTCAAAGGGTTTCTGTAGCACCCTTAATAATTATCAGAAAGTGAAATGTTAGCTATTATTCTTATTACTGTTATTATTATTCTAGAAATGGGTAGTGGGCTCAGAAGTCATGAAAATGGAATCTGCCTTTCCATAGCAAATGTGATTATAAAAGCACATGACCATTTATATACGGTCATGTATATATCCGATTTATCTAACCAGCTTGGTGCCCTTAATGGCTTTCTCTTCTCCTATAATATGAACTCAGAACACTCTATAAAAGGTTCCTCACCCAAGGAATACTTGTCTAGGATCCCTTTTGGATAATATGCCTCTAATTGAGCTGGGTTTCCTAGGCATTGAGCTGGGCACAGAGGCAAATTGCGCTGCTATGAGTAATGGTGATAATAACGATAGCTATAATTCATTAAGAATTTACAGTGTACCAGATGCCCCATTAACCACTCTATTTTCATTTTCTTATGTAATTTCACAACAACCCTACTGGAATGTACCATTATTACTTCCATTTTCCATAAAGAATTTTAGGCTCAGAAAGGTTAAACCACTTTTCCCGTGATCATCACGGAACAGCCTCATTCTGAGTAAAAACAGACTCTGAGAAGCAAGAGCATAGTTAAAACAGTAAGACAGAAAGCTTGAACTGGATGAGAACTGTAAGACCAGCCATATGTTAGCTAAGACAAATTCAGATCATGGAGCCTTGAGAGGTCCCTTGAAGCTCTAGATTTACACAGGCTCCCAAGCCTCAAGTTTCAAGTTCTTGGCCTCCGTGCACCACAAGACTCCACAGCTTGGCCCTGGCCCACAGCTGTGGTATGATTCTGAGCAGCTGGGGACTGTCCCTGGCCCACTGATGAAGATCACCATCAGTAGTTCCTATCTTCTTTGCTTCTTGCCAAGCCACGCTGATAGTCTAACAATAATGTTAGTTGCAGAGAATCACAGCATTTTTAGGAACTCCTCTTTCCATGCTGCCTTCAGGTCCTGCATCACAATTTCAAAAAATAATCATAACTTATCCTTTTAAGGTTGAATTGGACTTTTAGAACCACCTAAAATCATTGAGATCTAGGCCTGATGAAAAAGGTACAGCTGGGTAAATTCCGAATACTATCAACAAAAAAAAAAGTTCACCATAAAGTCTGATTTATTCTAAGGGCAATTCCCAAAGTGGAGTTTTGAAGATGTTTAGAATGAGAGCATCATTACTGGGCTCCACATGTGGCATCTCGGAACCACTGTTTGGATATGCAACTCTCAATGGGTGTGTTAAACAATCAGAGAATCTTTTTTTTTTTCCTTTCTAAAGTTTACTTATTTTTGAAAGAGAGAGAGATAGCGTGCATGAGCAAGGGAGGGGCAGAGAGAGAGGGGAACAAAGGATCTGAAGTGGGCTTTGTGCTGACAGCAGAGAGCCCAGTGTGGGGATCAAACTCACGAACCTTAAGATCATGACCTGATCTGAAGTTGGACGCTTAACCGATGGAGCCACCCAGGCGCCCTGATCAGAGAATTTTGATTCCGCTGACTTCTCTTACCAGGCAAACTAAATGTTCTCTCTTGATGGATCTTGCTTGACATAAACATTTACTGATGTCTACTGAATGATAAGGAGCCAGACATCCAATATATTATCATATATTTTTCTCACAACAACCCTGTGAAGTTTGGATTGTTATCCCATTTTACAGAGAAGGGAACTGAAATTCATAAGCAAGCCTTCTGCCACACACTTCTTTGGTAGAATTAGTATTTAATCCAGGTCATGCTAAGGAGAATGTCTTCTTCAACTATTCACAACTGCTTCAGCCGTGGCCTTTCCGGGAAGTTCCTCTCCGAGAAGAATTATTTGGGGGAAAACACAGTACTCCCTCATTTATCAATCAATCAAGTGCAAACATATGTCATAACCTCTTAAGAAGAAAGTGATTTTTTCAGACTCAGAAACTGAAGTTCTTTTACTTCACAAATATTTATGACCTATATTAGATATCTTTACTTCTCTAAGAAATAACAAGAAATGATGTGATTTACTTTCGATGAGGTTTTAAGATTGTTTAAAAGCTCTTACATTTAGAGGATGGTACCTGAATCACAGATTGTATATTATTCCCAAGTCTCATTAGTGTTTTCAAGGAGAAAGTCATCCTTATATCTACCAGCCAGTGGAGTATCTGCCAATAGAATTTATAGTGCAAGAGTGACCATTAACTCCTACTGCTTTAAAGCACATTTTCTCTTAGAGACCTTGACAGTTTAGACAGAGAGCAAAAGCTTCATTTATTGACTTCTAGTTGAAGAAGATGAAAAGGGTATTTTGAAAAATACTAATAAAAATAAAGGTTGAATCATATAAGCCTTCAAGGAAGAAGATAATAATACTGTGCATAGGTCAGTTTTATATTTTTCCTTGGTATTAAATATTATATATTATATTAAATGCCTGAAGGTATTAACAAACACATCCTTAAGCCTTATAAAATCAGACTTGACACTATCTAAGGCAATATTTTCAACCTGATGTTTACAAGTCTCAAGCACATTGTTAAATCAATTTAGTGGGTCATGAATAGCATTTTTCTTAAAAGGAATAGAATGCAATAGGTTATAAAAGAAAATATTAGAACAGAATACAGCACATCAGCCTGCATAACACATGGTAAAGTTAAATTTTATATTATTAATGCAAACTCTATATTTGCTGCTACTTCTTCAAATAAGACAATGAATAGTGCTTGGCACATATTAGGCAATAGATAAACATCTGTTGCCATATGAATGAATATGTGTGTGTAGGTACATAGATTTTTATTAATCTTTTATACTGGATCAAAATGTAAAATGTACTTTTATTGTACTTCTTATTGTAGGGCAGGATAAAAATTTTGGAAAATATTGTGTGTTATATATACACACATACATGTACATGTGTTATATATACATACACACATACATGATAGTCGTATATACAATGTTTTAGATCCAGTTTCCCAGAAGCAGTCTGAGATAGGAGTTCCTGGGCAAGTGATATATGGAGAGTGTTTTTAGGAGATACCTATAAGGGTGGGGGAGAAGCAGGACAAGGAGGTGGAGAGAAAGCAAAGCAAAGCTGTGGTTTCGGAAGTCTAACTGCCCACTTTTCTCCAGGAAAGGCCGTTCCCATCAGCCGAGGGTAATCCCTCTCCAGAGAAGGGGGCAGTGATAAGCCAGACTCCTCCCAGACTAAAAGCTGATGATTATCCATTCATTTCCTCAACACCTACTTACTGAGCACCTGCTCCATGCCACAAATGGTGTTAAACTCTCGAATCTGACCCCACCTCATGGAGATTATAGTTTAGTAGGTCAGCGCCCAATTGCAATTTTTAAAAACATAGACTACATGTGATACTTTATACTAAGAAAAAGGACCATTCACAGCACAAATCAGATTCCTTGGATAATCCTCACGTTTCTCTCACTTCTTAAGTTTCCTGCACTTCTCTCACTTTTCACAGTGAAACCAGCACATGCATTTAGAATGAGGTGACATGAATGTGAAGGTATATATTAAGTGTGATTAGCAGCCTAGAGGAATTTTGCAAATACCAATGTTTCCTTAAAATATGTAAAGTGTGTTACAACTTTAAAGTTTGCAGTTGTAAGAATAGTTATACGAAGTGGCAAAAAACAAACAAACAAACAAACAAAAATGTCAACTATGCTATTGACATGGAAATAAAAAAGTTTACATTTCTAAAGAAAAGAATTTAGCAACATCTGAACAAAGCTAACTGAGCAAAACAATTTCTAATCTACTGTTGGCTTCCACATGTTCCTCTAATTCTTGGTGGTATTTTTAATATTTGGATGATGAAAATAATAAGGTACACAACCTAATTCTGGGACTTGTGGACATACAGTAATATTGAAGAACAGTGAAAAAGTTACCACTTATTCTCATTCGTATACTATCTTTATTTCATTACTGTTTTTTTCAGCAATGCCTCAAGAATTTCTCCCTCGCTGGTCAATCTGAGCCCAAAATATAGATTTAATTATGTCACTCACCTACTCCAACACTATCACTATCTGTGGCTCTTTTACAGTCTGGAACCAACATACCTTTGGTCCCCTACCAGTTATCTCACACTGGACTTAAACCCTGCCTGGGTCCCTGTTCTTTTAACTGACTTCCTCTAAGAACTAAAGCCGTTTGTCCTCCTTTAGAATCACCCCTACCCCAACCCTAACTTCCAGGCTCTGAATCCAACTCTGACCTAAATCAAAAAGCATAGCGAACACAGTGGATTTATGGTCCCCTAATTCACCTCAGGGAATTGAGGATTAATGACCTTATTTCCTGCCTAACTCTGACCTTGTGGTCTATATTAGTGCTTCTCAAATTTCAGTGTCCATCCCCATGTACTCTTACTCGAGTAGGTAGACGTACAGCCTGCAATTCTGCATTTCTAACAAGTTTCAGGTAATACCAGAGCTTCCAGTCTGCTTTTGGAAGAGCAACATCCCGTATACTAATTCTCAAACTTGTCTGCACCTTGGAATCACTCTCTGGACCTGGGTCCCATCCCCAGATATTCTGACTTCATTGGAATGGGGTGAAACCTCATCATCAAATTTCCCCCAGTTGATTCTAATGCACGGCAAACTAGTCTAATATATACCGTAGTTCTGATAATTAGGTCCTTGATTATTCTACTTGGCCTGAGATCTAGTCTCAGTAGCCCACACAATATGATTATTGCCATTCTAACTTTCTCCTTCCCCAACCACTACTTTTGGATCAGACACTGGAGCTCTTTCCCTGAAAATCACTAAATTTTTAAATATTTTCTTGCTGATGATATGGCCTGCCTGCCTAGATCTTTGAATCTAGGCTGTGAGATTTCCTATCACAGCAGATTTCTCCTACCCATCCAATAATTTTTATGTGGCATTCTATAGTATTCCATAGCCACATAAGAAATATTTGCTGACATAAATTTAAAAAGAAATCATTTATTTATTCAATTAAATCCTTACCAAGTATCTCTCACGTATCAGATAATTTTCTAGGATCCGAAGATGCAGAATTAAACAAAACAGACCAAGTAAAGCCCCTGGCCTATTGACACTTACATACTAATAAGAAAGACAGATAATAAGAAAATAAAGTGGCACCTTGGTGGCTCCGTCCGTTGAGGGACAACTCTTGATTTCCACATGGGTCTTGGTCTCGTGGTTCATGGGAACAAGCCCTGCATCAGGCACTGATGACGACAGAGCCTGCTTGGAATTCTCCCCCTTCCTCTCTCTCTGCCCCTCCCATGCTCGTGCTCACTCTCTCTGTCTCTGTCAAAATCAATAAATAAACTTAAAAAAATAAGCAAATAGATACAAATAAACTGAGTTCAAGTGGTGATAAAAATTATGAAGAATAAACAGAGCAAATGGATAAACAATGACAGAGTCTGATATTTCACATAGGATGGTCTAAGAATCATTTCCTACAGAGGCAATATTTGAGCAAGACCACAATGAGGCTAGGGGAAAAGCCACACACATATCTGGGAGGGAGAAGACTGTTGGCAGAGGGAAGCAACACGGTGAAAAGCTCTGAGGGGCCAATTTGGAGTGTTTAAGGCAGAGTAAGAAGACTATTGTGGGTGTAGCTGAGTGAGTAAGGGGGCTGTGCAGGAGGAAGGGTATAGGTGGACAAGGGCCAAGATTAGAGATGATCAGATCAGATAAAGTCAGGACTTTTGTTTAAGTAAAATGTGAAGTCTTTGGAGGTACTTGAGAAGAGGATTTTAAAAAGGACTGACTTGGGGTACCTGGCTGGTTCAGTTGGGGGAGCCTGCAATTCTTGATCTAGGGATTGTGAGTTTAAGTCCCATGTTGGGTGTAGAGAAGAAAGAAAGAAAGAAAGAAAGAAAGAAAGAAAGAAAGAAAGAAGAAAAGAAAGAATGAAAGAAAGAAAGAAAGAATGAAAGAAAGGAAGATGGAGAGAGAGAGGAAAGAAGGAAGGAAGGAAGGAAGGAAAGGGGGGAGGGAGGGAGGGAGGGAAGGAAGGAAGAGAAAGAAAGAAAGAAAGAAAGAAAGAAAGAAAAGAAAAGAAAGAAAGAAAGAAAAGAAAGGAAGAAGGGAGGAAGGAAGGGGGATGGAGGAACTTAAAATAATAAATAAATAAATAAAAAGGACTGATGTGACTATCATTGATTTTTTTTTCATCAAAATCCATTTGATAAAGATACCCTAGTGTTTTTGGTTGCCTATGAATATGCATGGGAGTGCTTATCACCCCATATCATCTTTTACTTTTTCCCAAGTGTTTAATGGTTAGACAACTATTCTTCAATTCTGTAGTCCCAATATACAGAGAGATGCAGAGAGCCTTTATTTTACATCTTTGTAAAATCCTCATTTCACTTTCTAAATATAAATATGGATGAGGAAACCTCTCCTTTAGGTGGAATATTCCAATCCCTCACATCCTATTTGCATACCTAACTGGCATCTCAAACTTAATACAGTCAAAACAGAGCCATCGATTTTCCTCTAACAAACCTACTCTTATCCATTTCAGTAAATTGCACTATTGCATATCCAGTTGTTCAGGTCAAAACTGAGTTGCCTTCTTAGATTCCTCACATCTAGTCCATCATTAAGACTCGTGGGCTGTACCTTCATAATGTTTCATGAGCCGACCACTTTCACCACCTCTACTGCTACAACCTGAAGCCCTACTACCACTTGCAGGGGTGCGAGGAATCAAGGGTTGAGTTTTTGACATGTTAGGTTTGAGGAATCAGTCAGAACCCCCAAATGGCGATGAAGCTGGTAGTGACATAATGACTATGGAATTCAAGAGAGAGGTCTGGTCTAAAGATATACATTTGAAAAACTTGTGGGTGTCAGTGATATTTAAAGCTGTAAGATGACATGAGATCACCCAGGGAGTATTTAAAGACAGAGAAAATGTCCCAGAACTGAGTCTTCCAAAACTGAGTACTCCAAGAAAGGAGACTGGGGAAGAGTCCCAAAGAGGTAGTGGGAGAATCCAGAGAAAAAGGTGTTCTGGAAGCTAAGGCAAGAAAGTGTTTCAAAAGGAAGTGATCAATTGTGTCAAATACTGTTTATAGATTAAGTAAAATGAAGACTAATAATCTACCACTGAACCAAATCGACTATGATACCTGCCTGGACTACTGAAATGGCTTCTTAATCTATCTTCCTGCCTCTTGTCTTGCCTACTTGCCTACTTACAGGCCAGCTATTTCTCTAAAGCTTGATCTCATCAGATCATTTCCCCACTACAAATCCTCCAACGACAACTCATTGCAAATGGACTGAAAACAGGCAAAGTTATCCATCATCTCGCTTCTGCCTACATTTTTGAACTCCTTTCCCTTTAAAGTATCCCTGCTATGCTGCAACCAAGTTAGCCTTGACTTCCACTCCGGAAAACAGACACTGTTGATGACCAACCGTAGCCTCCCTGCAGCTGAAGAGTTTTCAGCATACTGACAGTTTCCTATCTTTAGCACCCATGTTTCTCTTTTATTTGCCTGAGGACTTTCTTTAGCTCTTCAGGAGTTTTCTGGGCCTCCACAGGTACAACCTGAAAGTTCAAGAGAGTAAAACCCTGAGGTTAATACTTAGCCAGTGGGAAATGGGAGAAGGCAGTTGGGAGGCCTAAACTTCCAGCCCTCTGGTTAGAATGATTGGGAGGTGAATTCCAATCGGTTTCTCTAAAGGACTCCACTCCAGAGGAAATAAGCCCCCCATTATCCATAGCAGTGAACCTCTAATAACACAGCCTTTATTGGTTTTTCTTTTTCCTTGTCCACTTTCTCCATTTCCTCTCTGGTGCTTCCTGGGTGACCTCCCAAATAAACTACTTCTACCTTGCCCTTACCTCAGGGTCCATTGTGAGAAACCCAAACTAAAATACCTATCAAGCTACTTCCCATTCTTGGGCTTTTGCAAGGTGCTCTGCCTTCAACTTAGAAAGCTCTTAGCTCAAACCTTTGCATAATGTCTTTCTTATATCAATGGGCTTCAATCTGAGTGTTTCATCCTTAAAGAGCCTCCCTGACTGACTTAAATAGCCTCCACCAGTCCTGCCATTGATGTCACATCTTCTTCGTAACATTAATCGGTGTTAAAAGTCATCCTTTTATCATTTCATGAGTTTATTGGCTATCTCGTTTCTTCCCTCCTCATGTTCAGCACGCAATCCCCCCCATACGTTCATGACACGCAAGGCCATAAGCATTCCTTAAAGGCACAAACTCTTTCTGCCTCCTTGCTTCAGTCCTGAAAACAGTACCCAGAATAGAGAAATCCATCAGTATTTGTAGTCTGACTGACCTAAGGCCTTCTTTCTCACCCTGGAATACAGGTACTCTTCCCATGTCTGCTCACTATTGAACAGGGAATCTGTGTTTATATATCCAATAAGCATGAAATATGCCATTTCTTCCAGGAATATAAATTAGATCAGAAAAAAGTATGTGTATGTATGTGTGTAAGAAAGCATTAAATCATTTACTTTTCAATAATTAAAAATTTTATTGTTATATTTAAACAAACAGATATCTTATGGAGTAACATGAGAGGTTCTCATGGGCTTTCATGATAAAATGAGTGTTCATGTCCCTTGCTTTAGGGGTACTTAGATGGGAAAGTCTGAAAGCCTTCCTCTAAGGGAATCACATTCTAATTGGAAAAAGGGAAGAAACTCTAATGGGAATGGACGGCTACACAAGCTATCCCTAATTTTTTTTTCCTAAGCTTTTCCCCTGTTCTCAGGAGCCTTAAAGCCATTACCCATACTTCCCCATTTTCTGGCCCAGTTTTCCCCAAACTGAGTTCCCTAGAACCATTAACTTCTGTTCTCTAGAGATTAAAGAAAATGTGTGCTCAAAGAAGATTGGAAAACACCACATTAAGCCTCCTTAGAACCTTTAATATACTAATGTGCATTTTCTTACACCAAAGAGAGGGACCACACCCAAACTTACTTGACCCTGAAATCCTTTTTAGAGTTTTTTGAAATCAGATTGGGAAACACTGTGCTGACCTATGAGGAAGAGGATGGCATTTCAAATCCTGAGCACATTGCCTCGTCAGGTACCATGCTAAATACTTTTCATATGAATTTGTGTGTGTATAAAGTAAATGAGTGATTATTTATCTTTCTTATAATCCTCAAACACACACACACACACACACACACACACACACACACACACACACCTTCAAGGTAGGAATTATAATTTTCAGTTTCTAAAGAGAAAACTGAGAAGTAAAATAATTTGACCCAGGTTCCACAGCTAGTAAGTAGTAGGAAAAGAATTTGAAACCATGTTGGTCTGGTTCCAAGAGCCCTCTTTTCTATTTAACACAGCTGAAAAGGAGCTGGAAGGAGCTTCTGCTGAAGCTAAAGAATAGGATTTCCAGATGTCCTCTTCAAAAATAAGGGAGTTGGCAAAGGGGAGGTGGTGAATAAGAATTTAATAATTTAAAATTACTGCTTATTTCAGCTGGTGTTTTTTATTTGCTGTCTGTAAAATATTTATTTATGATATATTCTTCTGAGAAATAATTATTTTTAAACCATTTCATGGAATTTTGAAGAAAACTCAAAATTTCAGTTTGAATTTGTTTTATATGATCAGTCCACACATGGTTCAATACATTGAAAATTGAATTTTTTCCCTATGGAAGTATTTAAGAGTGAAATCATGCAGATTTCTAAAGTAATTATGAAAATATTAACTTAAAATTAAACATACAGCAGTATAGCTGGTATAGGGGACAAGGGCAGGCCACCCCAAGACAGGCCACTTTGGCATGAATGTTATTTTGACTTAAAAGCAACTAAAACTTAACAGATTCAGGAAAAGCTCTTTAACCCCAGCCCCCACCAACCACCTGCTTATACCAAGAAGAGAACTATCAATAGAAATTCCTCTTAATAAATTTATCTGCATAATAGCTCAATCTTTGTTTTCCAAACATCTCCTCTCATCTTTCTGTTAATGATCATTTTCCTCTTTGTAACCTCAGATCTCTACTCCTCTTCTAGCTCATACAAGCATCATGTTGCCTCACTGTCTTTGGAATTTCCATGTCTATATGGATTCCCTGCATGTAAACTCTCTCTCTTTTTTTTAAGTTTATTTATTTATTTTTGAGAGAGAGCGTGAGTGAGGAAGGAACAGAGACAGAGGGAGACAAAGAATCCCAAGCAGGCTCTGCACTGTCAGTGCAGAGCCCAACATGGGGCTTGAACCCATGAACTATGAGATCATGATCTGAGCCGAAATCATAAGTCAGACACTCAACCAGCTGAGCCACCCAGGCCCCCTGTATGCAAACTAAAAATTTGATTTTCTCCTGTTAATCTGTCTCATGTCAATTTGATTCTTAGCTAGAAGGATCTTGAATGGTTGAGGAAATTCTTCCTCCTCAACACTTGTGTACATCGTTTGTTGGCCTAAGCAAGCACCTTATAAAAGGTACAACATTTGTCTATATACCAAAGTTAATATCATATACATGTTTTTAATTCAAATTTTTAAAAAGTCTACATAATTTTTTAAGCTGTCACATGCTTTCTGATTATTTTTCCTTTTTACCAGACAGACCGCAAAAATATAGGACTGTGTACTTCCGGTGAGTAGACATCTGGCAACCCTATTTCCCAATTAGTTGAGAAATAATTTTTTTAAATAAGAAGAACAGTTTTTCTGATTGTAGAATAAGCTAAGTGACATCACTGAACAGCCCAAGTTCAATGTCCAAGTCTTTACCTTTCTTCTTCCATTCATATTTTTATACCAGGAGACCTTGAGCTAGATTTATCCCTGTCTCTATAACAGCTATAGGTCAATTTGATGACCTAACAAATGGTTGAGGAGTTGATAGCACATTGTTGGGGTAAACAATACAATCCTCTCACTCACTGAGTAGCCATTTATACACTGTTTCACAGTTGATTATTTTCTGGCATCCTTTAGGGAAGCAAATAGAATGGCTACATTCGTTCTTTCAAAAGAACCTATCACTAAACTCTCTGAAAAAGAAAGCAACTGAGTGAAACTGTGGAGACTTGGCTGGCTCCAAGTGAGTGACTTTAGGCTGGTCATTTAACCTCTCAGGCTCCCCATTTTCTTATTTGTAAAAGGAGGGTGTTTGCATCACTAAAAATGTACCTAAACCTCTACAATTTCCAACAGTCTATGATTCTTTGACTCACTTCTCCAAAGTATGCTACATCTTCTCTGCTGTCCCGTCTGTATCTCACCTTCCTCTTTATTTTTAATTTGCAGGAGTTCTCAAACAGAGTACTAAGGAATGGCATAATAGAGTTCAATTCAACAAGAATTTATTGAGCACTTTTATCAATGTGGCAGCTCTGTCAAACATTTTATCATATTTATTTTTACCAGCAACTTGGATAAGAAAATACCATTCTTTCCATACTGTATTCAGATTTTTCATGCAACTTCTAAGGAGCAAACTGGGATATAACCCAGATTTCCTTATCTGGAATGCAGATTCCACTATACTGCAATTGAATGTCTTTTTGTTGTTTAATTAAACAAAATTCGATATTTTTTTTTTTTTGCAAAGCCATTTTCGTTTCGCTGCTATCTGAGCTTTGGCTGGTATTATTAAAGTAAAAAGTCATAAAGAAATCATCTAAGAGCCATTCTTTTGCCTTAATCTCCCATACTTCTCAGAAGTTCTTACTCTTATACTTGAAATTTTATTTTTTTGTAATTTTTTAAGATTTCTTTTTTAAATTATTTTTATTTTTTGAGAAAAAGAGAGAGTGTGTAAGCAGGGGGAGAGACAGAAGGAGAGGAAGACAGCATCTCAAGCAAGCTCCACGCTCAGCACAGGGCCTGACTCAGGGCTCGATCCCATGATCCTGGGATCTTGACCTGAGCCAAAAGCAAGAGTCCCACACTCAACCGACTAAGCCACTCAAGCACCCTTATAGTTGAAAATTTTAAAGGAAGGTATAAAATAGACTCTTCGAACCAGTCTCAAAATATGATCTGAACCAGGTTGTCAGCATTTGTCCTTGAAGTCACCCGTTCTCAAAAGTTGTCCTTGCCCTAACCCCTCACCCCATATCCGTGAAAGTAAGAATATCTTGCATTTGCATGGCAGAGAATTTTAGCAAGACACACTGACATCCTAAGAGCCCCAAACTGTAGAAGAGGTGCAAGAACCAAAGATAGGAGATCCACGGTGTAGTCCATTTGAAGCACTAATAAGCAGTATGACCTTTAGCAAAGTCTTTAGGCTTAAGAAAAAAAAGAGGTGGCTTGTGCTTAAAACCTTTTGAGCACCTTGTAGCTCTCACATTCAATCACATACTTTTGAGTTTTCAGAGTACCTATCAATTAGGTATTAATACATGGACAGCACATTCTTTCTTTTTTTAATATGTGAGTACATCCCAATAAAAAATTGCAGCATTACAGTTCTAAAATGTGCTTCAACTACTCCTCCTCCATATAAAACCTAGAGGTCGTCACTATTATCCATTTTAAGTATGTCTTCCAGAATATTTCTGTGCATTTCCATATATATACAAATATATATAAAAATACAGTAGGGTTTAAAGGTGTCATTTTTTTTAAACTTCACAGTATGTATTAACTATCTTTCTATATCAGTATATATTGATCATCTTTATTCTCTACAACTACTACCTAGTATCTCATAATATGAATGCACTCTATCCTATAAAATTCTTTTCCCTTTGCTTGACAGACTGCTCCTTTTCTTTTTTCCTATAGTAAAGAATGAGGCATTGGACATCCTAGCATGGATGTCTTTGATCATATGGATGGTATTCCTTTGGTTAGGTATTAAGGTAAAATTTATTTTTAATATGCTGCCAATTCATCCTCCAAAGTCACTGAACCAATTTACTCTTCTCACCAGTAGAGTCTTAGGGAACCCCACACCCTAGCCAATATTTGATTTTAGCAAACAACTCCAGTCAAACTAAGGGGTAAAACTTATCTCATCTTTGATTTCAATCATTCTTTTCTGTATACTAGACCTTCTCATCACAGTTTCTGATCTCTGCCCCTCCCAACTCCCCTACAGGGGTTTGGCCAGTGCCCTTCCAGTAACTCTCCTCAGGAATGACTCTGGTATCACTTGCCTTAGTACAAATGTGAGTCAATTAGCTACTATTCTTAAGGATATTTGCATTTCAAGCTTCATCTCTAATTGCAGGATAAAAGACTGTGGAGCAATTTAAAGAATTATATAAGAGAAGAATTATTTCTTGGATGAGGGGGCTTTCATAGCTCTAGAAATCACACTATTAAAGGTCCTGGACCAGATCCACTAGAAACGACTTATTGATCTGTGTAAAATCGTGATGTTCTGGTTAGAAAACATTTGTTTATGCCAATTGCTATTCAGATCATCTCAATATGAGAGAATTCTCCAAGGAGCAAATGCACTAAACTCTCTTCTGAGGGGCAACATGGTACGGCTATCGAGGGGAGATGAGATACTAGATTTCTGCAACAAGATTCATTTATATTAACAGAACCCTCATGGAAGCATGATTGTATAATTACAGATCAGAAATATTTCCTCCAAGTTTATAAGAGGAGACAAACATTTCCACCACTCAGCAGGTCCATTCTCGGTTTAATAAAGCTCTTCTGGGGGGTGCCTGGCTGGCTCAGTTGGTGGAGCATGCAACTCTTGATCTTGGGGTTGTGAATTCAAGCCCCACTTTGGGTGTAGAGATTACTTAAAAATAAAATCTTTAAATAAATAAATTAGTTAATTAATTAATCAAATCCTTTTTAAAAAAATAAATAAAGCTCTTCCTAATTTTTTGATAGCAAATATGCTGCCTCTGAGGACTGCCTTTGGGTCTAGAATTAAGTTTGAAGAAGCATCTGACTCCAAGCTCTCTGGACCTCAAATTTCTCTTAAATAAAGGTAAAATGCCTTACCAGCCTCACAGGAGGGTAAGAGATGAAAATGCAATGCAATATGTGAAAGCACTTTTATCAACTGTAAAATAGAGGCTGGAATTATTATTAGGTAAATAAACAAGTAAAACAGTATTTTTGAATACCTACCCATGTCTGAGACATTCATATTCACAAAGATCTTGTGAGATAAATATTGTCGTTCCCAAAAGAAAGTAGAATCTCAGAGAAATTGAATATCATATTTAAGTAAACTTAGCACCAGCAACAAAATTTACATAAAATCTTTCTGAGTCTAAAATATAGATACTACCCAGCACATAATCTGCCTTCATCATTTTACAGTGTATCACACCTAGTAGGTTGAGTAACTGTATTTTAAGTGAATACATATATGAAAGTTTACATTGTGTTTATTTTTTATTTTTATTTTATTTTTAGTTTTTAAGGTTTATTTATTTTTGAAAGAGATGGGGGGGGGGGGCAGAGAGCAAGGGAGACACAGAATCCGAAGCAGGCTCCAGGCTCTGAGCTGTCAGCACACAGCCCAAAGTGGGGCTCAACTCAAGAACCATGAGATCATGACCTGAGCCGAAGTCAGATGCTTAACCAACTGAGCCACCCAGGTGCCCCTACATTGTGTTTAAATGCAGAATTCTGAATGTCATGAGATTTCACTTCATTTAAATATGCAGGTACCTCAGTTATAGTATTAGTCATATCACTATCACTCACAATGTGTAATAGTTCAAGGTTCACTTCCAACAAAACGGCATCTATCCATGGGTAAGGTGCTGGAATTCGGACTAGCAAAATGGATGGTAGAACTGACAGGGAAGCTAGGAAGTTGCAATTCCCCCACAGTTTCCCAAGGCTGGTGCCAGTACACTTTCTGGGAAGATGCGATAGCAGCACGTTTTACATCTTCGTGTGTTGAAACCAATAAATCTTAGTCCTTCCAGAAGCACAGACTGCTTTGGGGTGAAATTGCAGCCATTGATCTACAGTTCAGCTATGACTTAACTTTCTGCCTTTTTTCTTGTCGTGCAACCTCCACCTATTTAGATGTGGGTCACTGGGTGGCAAAATGCAAAGCAAACCAAACGTGGGGGATGATAAGAGCAGTCAATAAGTTAGCACTGGGGGATTTCTGCTACTAAATAGAGGCTGAAAGAGTGGGATTTCAGAGCAAATGCTTGTGATATCTCAGGACCGGCAGTGAGATCAGAACCAAAGGGCTGTGGCTGCTAATTTAAAGCCAAACTAAAAACCACCTTCATAGCAAGGATGACTAGATCTTTCCAACTCCAAGGATTAGAACCACAGGCTAACCAAATCTGACTCCTTCATTCTATAGATCAGGAAGCTAAAGTCGGAACAGGAGACACAGCTGGGATTCAAACTCAGAACTTGGGGCTCAATTTAGGGATCTTTGCCCCAATGTGCTTCTTTTGGCTGACCAACCTCCCTCTTAGCTGAAGCTCTTCGCCACTGATGCTGTAGCTTAACACTTTATAAATCCTTTCTGTTTACTGAGGCAAAACAACATCTTCCTTCTCCCAGAAGAGATCATGCACAGATGCCACAGTTAATGGCAGTTAAAATGTAATGTCACGAGGAGGGATTGCAGTAGATGGGAAGAGGAGAATGAAGAGTTAATAGGCTCTAAAGAGAGCCTAATTTCTGATCCTACTTGAAGGATGGGTTAGCTGGGGGCTTTAAACAGCTCTTAGGATGCATGTTACACAGTGACATTTCCATAAGCCTCTGGTTTCATTACAACCAAGTAGTGGGGAGGAGGTATTCCTGGGCTTCCTAGCTTGATATATTTCAGAGATGATATATAAAGGTATAATTTAAATAATGAATGCAAGCAGGTTTCAGGGAGAAAATAAGCTCTGCACTCCCAGGGATTCTGATTCATCCCTACAGGACAAGCGTCTGCCTGCACAATCCCTTGGACACTTGGAACCAGAGTTCTGAGTTGAACTAAAAGGTTTGCTCTGATCAAGTATCCCCTCTCCGGCATCAGCCCATGTCAGCGATGCCAAAGGCAAGACAGGAGATGATTTTATTGACACCAAACAGTTAACAATCCCAACCTCAATTGCAAAACAAAGGAAGTTTATTTTGGAGCTCTCCCACATTTTCTAGACTCTTCTTCCCTCTTTTGGAATGCCCCTTTCTTATCACCCAAGCACCTGGGGCCCTCAGGCTTCCACCATTCTTGGCCAAAGGCATTCTACTTTCTATCCTTTTCTATCTCTTCTAGATCTACCCTACCCAAAGTGCACAAAAACCCTCTTCCTTTAGGAAGATCTCAAATAAGATATTATCTGAGTAAAATAATTTATAGCAGGGTGATCACTGAGAAACACTATCCCTTTGCTCCTCCTACCCTCCAAAGATCCGCATTTTCAAACATCCATTGACTTATCCTAAAGGAATCTCTTAAAAGGTAGAAAAGGTGTTTTTGAGCTAAGATCCTAGATTTCTTGGACAACCCTACTCCCAACACTGTTTCTGACCAGGAAGATACACTAATGGTGAATTTCGAATTCTGATATTTCAGGTATTTCTGATCCTGCTGGGAGAATGGATTAATCTATCTTAGTTAACCCTTTCTGAGTCTGGTCTTTGTACTAAGCACAAATGTTTTATCATTTACTCTTTCCTGCAACCCCCTGAGGGAGATTCTTTCATGATCTCCATTTTAGAGAAAACAGGCTTAGAACCATTAAGTAATTTACCTAAGGTCATGGCTTGGAGCAGACCTGAGTCAAACTCAAATCCTTTGTCTCCCAGAGCCCATGTTCTCAACCACTGCACCACAGTGAGAAAAATACTAACTTCCAGTCAAAAGACCCAAATTCTAGTCGTAGCTCTGCCATTAAGCAATGATAATCACCAATTTCCTTAACTTTTCTAAAACTTTCTAATCTGTAAAACAGACTGATAACAATATTTACCATGCTGGGCTAAAATGAGAATTAAATGTGAAAAGTGATTTACAAAATGCTACCAAATTCTCACTGATATAAATATGATGCCTATTCTTTAAAAAAAAAAAATCACCTCTCCCCAAAGGAAATTATTTCTGTGTATGTGAATTCTACAAAAGGTGGACTTGGAACATAGATGATTGTGTGCTGGGACCCTCTCTGTCTTGTTCTTCACTCAGGTTTTCAACAAATACTTGTTAAAGAAATGTTTGATTTTTGCTTGGAAAACAAAAGAGGGGCATGACAGGTGAGGGAAGAACGTTTTCTTAATTGAGAAATGGTCACTGGTATAAGGAAACACTACTGACTTTTACACATGTGTATCAAGCCCTAAGTGGCTAAATAGTAACAAGATGTACTCTGATATCACATTAAAATGAATGAGATCTTGTGTTAGTTTTGAACAAATCAACAGGGTTTTTAAGGTTTGGCTTGTAGCCCTACTTTGACCTGTGTTTAGCCCCATTTAGGCTTGCTAAAGCTACCTTAATCCTACTTGAACTTCTGTACCCCATTTCCCAGTGATTTGCAAGTCTTTAAAAACATGGCTATATGGAGAGTGTGTTTGTTTAGTCCAGTTCCTTTCCCCACCCCCACCTCCATTTTCTATTTTCGGCTTTCACCCTCCCTTCTTGTACCTGGCATGTTTCCCAAGAAGTGCTTCAGTTGCAAAGAAGGAAAATACTGACAGTGCATAATTTAAATGAGAGAGATGTGCCATGCCACATTTTCATTAAAATTACAGAAAATTCCAAGCTGTGTGGAGTTTAAGGGAGATCAGAATAGAGTCCAAAGTGCTATCATTACATTTTGTAGTGTTTTTTTAGCTCAATAAAGCAGCTGTCCTATATTTGCAAAATAGCTTAGAAATTGTTGGTCGTAGGAAAAGGAAAGATGCACACTGGATTTTTTCTTTCTTCGTTTCAGTTTAGAGTTCTCTACTAGTTACCAGAAATAGAAAAAAATCAAAGTGCACAATTCCTATCATCTCTGTTAACATCTAAATATCAAACCAAAAATATGTTGCAAACAGCTTCTAAAAGTGGATTGGGGCAGAGCCTTGCTAACAGATTAGCAAATTCTTACTCACAAATCAAATACTCCTTGCTGGTCCATAAGCCTAATAAAACAATGACACTTGTTTATAATCATGTTTCAGTAAGCAAAATTTTCTGTGAACTTACACAAGGCAACCAATTAAAGATATGATTTAAAGAATCTGAAGCACACATGGAGAAAAAGAACACCAAACAATACCAATTTCCTCAGTCATTATTAAGTTCCCTCGCTCCTGAAATCAATTGTCTAGAACTGAAGGCATATTCTATTTGGCATCAGTTTGTCATATTTTGGCTTTAGTTTGAATAACAGAATGTTCCTGATATCAACCAAGAGATTTTCATTTCAATAGTTAATAACTTTCCTGTACATGGCTAATGCCCATTTTGTCATACTATCTTAAACTCCAGACCCAAGGATCAGAGATATCAAATAATAAAAAAAAAATATTACCAGTGCTATTTGGGAATCTAACAGAAAAAAAAGCAAGAATGCTTGGGATTGTGAGAGAAAACAAACTTACAAGGTAACCAATTTCACAGGTTCTGCGATACACTACGTTTCTATGGTTTTCGAGAAGTTTCCAAGCAAGTTTCATATGCAATTATGTGACTCTGAACACAATGTCCTTATAGGTATAAATCCATATTCAGCTTTGTTAATTAGTGGGATTCTTGGGCACCTGGGTGGCTCAGTGGGTTGAGTGTCTGACTCTTGATTTCAGCTTAGGTCATGATTTCAGGGTCCTGGGATTGAGCCCCATGTTGGGCTCTGTGCTGAGCATGGTGCCTGCTTAAGATTCTCACTCTCCCTCTCTCTATGCCCTTCTCCCCTGCTTGCACTCTCTCTTTCTAAAATTAAAAAACACAAAATACAAAAAAAAAGTGGGATTCTCAGTCTAACATACATCTAGAACTTCCATTCTGCCAACCCACCCATGTATACTGTTTCAATTTTTTTTTTTATCTTTTAATGTTATATTTAATTACACAAATAGCATACGAACATATCACTGTAGAAAAGAATAAGAAATATAGAGGGGGAAATTTATCAGTCAGTGGTTCCTTAACTCCGATAGTATTTAAGTTTTGCCATTTTTTGAATTTTTAAAGTCTCTTTAATCATAGTTCCCCTTCCAGCTCTCTGTCATTCTTTTTATGGTTAAAATTTGTTGAATAAAATAAATAATTTAATCACTTATCCCAAACAGATTCCCACCCACCCCCAAACCAATTTGGATTTTATTGACTGCATTCCCTGGTGTTCTCCAATACATTCCTCTGTTCTCTGTCATTTCTATTAATTGGTAGTTGACCTAGAGGCTTATTCAGATTCAGTGTCATGACAAAGCAAATATATATAAAATACATGTATTTCTCATATTCAGAATTCTTCATAGGTTATGGCATATTCTTAATAAAGACTTTGTCTTCTTGCAATTTACTTTTACTTACTATGTCTTGCAGATTCTTACCCCCTCAATACACGTTGTTTTACCTTAATTCTTTATTCATAAAATGATATATCATAATTGGTATTATCTTCTCCTCCTGATAAACCTTCAGCTTATCTTCATCTTTATCAACACTGCTACATTGAACATCCTTATATGCACACCTTTATGCACACAAGTGAGAGTTTGTAGGGCAATGAGGTCTTCAGTCCTTTTTCTTCTGTGTGCACTAAGAGACACTGAAAAGGGGAGATTTTCATTCATAGGAGAAGGAATAGTTTTGTTCATTTGTTCATTTTGCTTTGACCTCAACACTGGGAAGGGGTCTAAGATATTGCAGTGCTCTCTAAAATGGGGTATACACCTGTCAGAGAATACTCAAAAACATCCATCAGGGCATGGGGAAAATATTGGAATTTCTACTTATTATTTTCCACATGAATCTTTTATAATGTATAACAGTATATGCAATTTATCAATAAACATATCTATAAATTAGATATTATAATACATATATACCTATACATATATGTATGTTTATATACATGTATGCAAATGAGTATGTGCTCAAAATATTTAATCAAAAAAGGATGTTCTGAGAAAAAAAGTTTAGATACTGTTGTATGTTTGTTACATGGAGCTGAGTTCCTGCAAAGCTGATTGTCTATTGTGTGTCTCCACCTAAATGATTTGTTATCACAAACTCGATCTGTCAAAAAAAAAAAAGCAACCATCATTTTCTTCTTCAAGGTCCAATTTCTTCTTGTGATCTGTTTCTACTGATGAAGTCAGTTGCATCCTCCCCATCACCCAGCCTAGAAACCATGAGTCATCTTTCGTTCGCTGCCCTTTCCATCTCAGTCGATGCAATAGCTTTTACGACTGTGTTTCCTCCTTCCAGCTCCACTGCCGCCACCCTTTTCCAGGCCCACTTAATGACTATTGTAATAAATGCCTAATTGGTCTATACTCATTCTCTCTCATTTTAAGCTAATATATTCTAAAAGATTAGTTTTTCTGAATGATGTTTTTGATCACATCACAAACCTGTTGCAACTCCATATATAATTAAAATTGTCAACTGGAGGGGCACCTAGGTGGCTCAGTTCATTAAGCATCCAATTCTTGATTTGGGCTTAGGTCATGATCTCATGGCCATTAGATCAAGTCCCACTTCAGAGCCTGCTTAAGAGTCTCTCTCTCTCTTTGTCTCTCTCTATTTCCACCACTTTCTCTAAAATAAAAAAAAAATAAAATAAATTGCCCACTGGAAAATGTCAAAACAATCCCTAAATATGATATTCAAGGGCCTTCATATGCCTTGGCTTCAAGCTCTCTCTCTCCTTTTCTTATGCTAAGAGTTATTCAATTGAACCCTTACCCTGTGTCTGTTACTTCACTAGTGTAGAGGACGAAAAGTCCTCCTCAACCCTTTTAGGGTCTCTGGCTGGGTCTGAATATTAAACTGACAGAGACAGATTAACCATTTATTTAATTTAAGTTTTACATGACATGGGAGCCTTCATAAGGAACTAAAGACCCAAAGAAACAGACCTGAATACATTTAGGCTAGGTTTGATAAATAGTTGGCAGTCTTGTACAAATATGATAGTTTAAGGAGAATGAAGTAAGTGTAATAAACTGGGGGAAACTTAGCAAGGCCTAATTGGAAGGTTCTTCTTGGCATCTCTTTGTCTTATGAGATAAGGATGCGCCTTTCCTCTGGGCAAAGGGAGGGCCCCTCTCACATGAGGGTTTTCTGGCCTGTTTCAGGAGAAAAGGGGAGAGAAGGGAGACTCTGATCTTCCTGCTTCTGCCATTTTCTCAAACTCCTTCAGCTTAATATATTCAATTTTGGAGTAGCGTGTCCTGAGCCCCATCATTGGGCCTACTGTAGGTATTATTTCGTTTAATTCTTGCTGTACTCTCCAAGGTAGATGGCTGAAATTCTAATAATGAGGGGGATTCCAGAACCAGAATGCCTGGATTCCAATCCCTATCTTATCAACTGTGTGACAAGTGACTTGCTAGACAAGTTTGTTAACCTCTCTTGCCTCAGTCTCCTCACCTGCAAAATGTGGCAATGATTGTAGCTACCTCAGAGGAGTGTCCTGAAGACTGTGCTGAACACCTTTAAAATGCTTAGACCCATGCCTAGTACAGAGTAACTGCTCAGTAAATGTTACTGTGTCCATTTACTATTACCATTAATGTGATGATTAATATTAGTATCTCCATTTTCCAGAAGAGGACACTAAGGCTCACAGAGGTTAAATTGATTGTTCCTCCTCACACAACTACTGACTGTCAGAACAGGAACTCAAGCCCACACCTGTCTGGCTTCAAGACCCATGTCTTAACACAATGTTTTATTGCCTCCGGTTTCCAGACCCATCTCTTCCACTTCCTACACATCTGTACTCAAAGCTCCAGTTGAGTCAGCTTACTCCATGCCTCAAAGATGCTTTGTACTTTTTCCTTGCTTTTTCTTTCTTTTCACGGTTTGCCTTTCTTCCGGATATGTTTCTATTAAAATGCATTTCATTCCTCTCCTTCCTCTTCAATGGTGATCTCAGCCTCTTAAAATCCTACCCATTCCTGTGAAAGCCACCTTCTCTCTGATACCATCATTGACCCTCTTCTGCCCTTTTCCATGAAACGAGCAACTGTGTGATCTCAGTCTCTGGCTGAATGGACATAGATGCTATGGTTGTTATCATATTCATGCCTTTTGTTACAGATATTTGTGTACCTACAATAGAAGCCGGGATTTTGTGTTTGAAAGTCCCCCAGAGATCATCTTGCCTAATGGCTGTTTTGAGAGCCCCAGGGTTCAAAGGAGGTTCAGAGGAGGATGGTCCAGGACTGCCAAAGGCAGCTGGGAAAGACTGAGTGGGAGGATGTGTGTGTCCTTACACACACCCACACCCCTTCAAAACAGAGTGTCCTCTTTTTATCTGTTTCACATATTGGGGTAAATGTCTAAACACATCCTATAATATGTTATTGTCTTCTCTCACCACATCTCCAACACTTTGTGGGAGGAGAGAGTCTTATGGATAACGTGTCTCCAGCAGCAAGTAGCTCAGGGCCTTGACCGACTGCTTATTCAAGGCAGGTCCACAGAGGGAAGACACTCTATGCTTAGCCCTTTAGCACTGCCTGTGTCAAATATTTAACCTTTGGACAGTCCTGCAGTGTAGGCCTTCTCTCCATTTTAAAGATGTGTAAATGGAGACTAGCCTCACCAAAGTTAAGAAATCTGCCCAAGTTTACACAGCTAGTGAGTGGTAGCAGGAGATTTCAAACCAAGACCTGTCTGGCTCACTTTCTGAGTTTGAATGGACCAAGATTCCAATCCCTGTCTACCTCTAACTAGCTCTGGGCTCTTGGCAAGATAGTGGATGTTCCTGAATCTCACCTTTATAACAACCATAACTGTACCTCTAAATACTGTTTCTAGGATTAGATTCTGTATGCCAGATGCCTGGCTTTTGGCCAAAATTGGCTAATGTTATTTCACTGTACTATCCACCACAACATTTTCTGGGAAAGCACAGGTATCTTAATCTCTGAACCTTCCTCAGCAACAGGTCCTGAAGAGCAGCATTTCTGATACATTCTGCCATGTACCCTGTGTAATTTTAAAATGTTCAGAGAGCCACGCAGTTTCTATCAGGGAAAGCCGCTCTTCAAGACTGTGGTATGAACCAGTGATATAGCAACTTCTGTTTTACAACACAACTTGAGATCTGGTAAATCTGGTCTGCTGAAAGAATTCCCTCATGGTTAAAATATCCTAAGAAAAGAAGCAGTCCTGCTCTCTTCCTACTAAGCCCCTAGGTACCCAAATCTCAATTCTCTTGCCAGGAAGAGCAGTTAATTGTGAGAAAAACGTGTGTGTGTGTGTGTGTGTGTGTGTGCATACTTCGTGCATGTGTGTCTTTATTTCACTGTTAGGAGGATGAGATATTTTTACTTGTAAAGTGTAAACATAGAAAGAATGGCAAGTCAACAGGCTTATCTGTACCTTGGAGAATGTTCTTGATAGGTTCACTGCCATATAGTTTTAACACATATTATATAGTACATTAATGTTTAATTGTATCATTATTTATTTGTGTATGTAAATGTTGGTTGGGTTTTCCTTAGTATAGTTGACACACAATTTTACATTAGTTACACATTGTCTATTTTTAAATGCTTGCTTCTAATATGAAATTTGCTTTATTGAATGGTTATTGGTTACAATTTTGAGAAGACAATGATGGATATTTGTTTCCCCAAAAGAACATGCAATGGGAATGGAAGAAGTAAACCCTGAACCAGAAGGGAACTATCTTGTAGAAGAGTTTAGTATAAAGTTTTTTTTCCTGTCTAGGTCTTTCACTTCCAAAATCTGGATTCTCTTCCTATCTGAGAACCCAGTCAAAACAATTGGTTCCTTTCATCAACTCTCCTCGAGAACATACTCATTTTAAAAATGGATTGACCAGGGCATCTGGGTGGGTCAGTCGGTTAAGTGTCCAACTTTGGTTCAGGTCATGATCTCACATGAGTTCCAGCCCCGCATCGGGTTCTGTGCTGACAGTGTAGGACCTGGAGCCTGCTTTGGATTCTGTGTCTCCCTCTCTCTCTGCCCCTCCCCCACTCACACTCTGTCTCTCTCTCTCTCTCTCTCTCAAAAACAAATAAACATTAAATGAATGAATGAATGAATGAATGAATGAATGAATATGGATTGACTACAGGGGCACCTGAGTGGCTCAGTCAGTTGAGTGTCCAACTTTGACTCCAGCTCAGGTCGTGATCTCCTGGTTGGTGAGTTGGAGCCCCACATCAGGCTTGCTGCTGTCTGCAAGAAGCCCGCTTTGGATCTTCTGTCTCCCTCTCTTTCTGCCCCTATCCCACTCGCATTCTCTCTTAAAAAAAAAAAAAAAAAAAAAAATATATATATATATATATACACACACACACACACACATAAACATATATATGTATATATATACATATAAACATATATATGTAGGTATATATACACGTCTAAAACAAAAAACAAAAAACCCTACATAGATATTAAAAAGTGGATTGACCACAGAATGGGCGGCATCTATGACCCTAGAACATTGCCGTATGTGGAACAGGTCTTAATGGGTATAATTTCTTACTGCTGAATGACTGATAGATGGTTGTTACATGTCACTGTTACGTTCTTCATCACATTTCCTTTTAGAGCATCTAACTGGTTTACCACACTTGAATAGGAGTTCCTGCAACTGAATTTAACAGAATGTATCACAAAAAAAAAAAAAAAAAATTCAAAGTTACTTCCTTTTTCTGGCATTCATTTAGGTAGTGAGCCATGAATCAATGTTTATTAGAAAAACAGAGCTCCACATACAATGAAAATGTGCTTTTGTGGGTGGGAAAGCACATTTTTGCAAAGAAGACCATTATTTCAATATACAAATATTTGCAGAATCTGTCACCCCACAAATGCCTAATGAGATCACTACAAATGATTTTCAGATTGATTTTTACCATTTTGACAAGCTTTTACCAATATCACATGGCCATATTTTCTTCCACCCAAGCAGAGAGCCCAATCATGAATTGGAAGAATTCTCAGAATTTGGGTTTAAAGATTCCTTCACCAAGTATGCCCATTTTAGTATTGCGGTCTAAAGGGGTACAGATGACAAAAGGACACTTCTTAAATTGACACTTGTTTCATGGATTCAATGTTTTTTAGCACTCTGCAAAGTAAGAATGTGCTATCTTTTGTATATAAGATCTGCCATCAGCTGCTTGTTTTCAGAACTGTTAATAGGTTGTACTGAGTAATCTGCACTCTCTTTGTGACCCAGAAGAACGCACTGAGCTTGGAGGTACAATCTGTGACTCGGGGGCAGTTTTTTTCTGTCTAAAGCTAATAAAACCTGCACCCTTACCTTATTAGTGCTGTCCTCTCACCAACTGAGCTAACACCTCCGAAAGCAAATAGATAATTTGCACCGAGCCGTATTCACATCCAATTTCCAAACCAGCTCTTCCTGTGTCGCAGTGGAGAGGTACCTTATGGTGAAACTTTATAGAACTTTTAGTAGGTTTTATAGGCTTCCTTTTCGAGGTTTAGTGGAAAGGGGATCTTTGAAAAAAGTTGAATATAAAATTCAAAGGAAAAGAGAACCTGGCAGAAACATAAAAGAGAGTATTAATATTCAAACAGAGATGTCTTATTCTGTCTGTTTGTCATCAACATTAACACATTTGGTTAAAAAATGTTATTGAGTATCCATTTCATACACTGTTATTTAATGATGGATAAAACAAGTTGGGTCTTGCAAGATATACAGTCTAGCTGGGAACACAAATAAACAATAACAATTAAGCATCGGAAGGGAGTTCAGGGGGAAGTTACAGGATTCTGGGAAGGCTTTCTGAAAGTGTTAGCAAATCATCAAGGGCTGAAAGTTTTCCAGTCAGAAAGAGCCACTTTCCTTCCATTTTATTCAAATATATTTCTCTGTACTGTCTTAAACACCACATTTAATTCTGTATTCTAACTCTTTACTCCTCTTTTGCCTTCTTTATTGTTACAAAGGTCTTGGAAAATAAAGTATTTAAACTGAAACCTTTTAGGTGTTTGAAGTAATTTCCATAAGCCCTCCCTAGGAAATTAATAAGTAATGCTATCACCTTTGTAGCAGTGAGAAAATTAAGGCAGAGTGAGGGTAAGTTCTACTTGGTACTAGTTTCAGAGTCAAAACAATATTCCGGGTTCCTTGACTCCCAGTCAAACAGTGTCTTCCTTTGGCCTCAAGCTTTATACATCTTGCTTATTAATCATTAAGAGTTTTTGGTTGACCAGGAAATTGTATTACTATAAGAGTTTTCGATGATGAAAGCTTTTAGAAAAATAAAAGTGAAAAATCCCAAACTAGTCCTTGGATAAAAGTATGCAAATACATGCCATTTAAACCAGAGAACGGGGCACCTGGGTGGCTCAGTCGGTTGAGCAACCGACTTCGGCTCAGGCCGTGATCTCACAGTTTGTGAGTTCGAGCCCCGCGTTGGGCTCTGTGCTGACAGCTCAGAGCCTGGAGCCTGCTTCTGATTCTGTGTCTCCTTCTCTCTCTGCCCCTCCCCCACTCGTGCTCTGTCTCAGAAATAAACATTAAAAAAAGATTTTTAAAAAAATAAATAAAAATAAACCAGAGAAGATACACAGCAGAAAGATGTTTTAAGTCAGTGACATGAATTTCAAAGAGTAGCTAATCAATTATGTGGTCCAAACTTTAAATGTTTTATTTGTTTATTTTGAGAGAGAGAGAGACACACACACACACAGAGAATCCCAAGCAGGTTCTGCGCTGTGAGCACAGGGCTGTACACAGGGCTCAACCCCACGAACCACGAGATTATGACCTGAGCCAAGATCAAGAATCCTGTGGACCAAACTTTAAAAAGCCTTACTTAGGGGCACAAGGATGGCTCAGTCGGTGAAGCATCCAGCTCTTGATTTCAGCTCACGTAATGATCTCATGGTTTGTGAGATCGAGCCCTGCATTGGGCTCTGCACTGACAGCATGAAGCCTGCTTGGGATTCTCTCTCTCCTTCCTTCTCTGCTTCTCCCCCATACGCCCCCATGCTTTAAAAAAAAAAAAAAAGAAAGAAAGAAAGAGAAAATCCTTACCTTACACAGACTATCTACAGCTAACTTCACCAATTTGTCTTAACTAATTTTACATTGTCTAGTTATGGCTAATTATTCATAGGCTGGTCATACATCCCACTTTGCCTGGGATGGTCCCAATTTATACCAATTGTCTGTCATAATTAAAAATAGCACCCCTTTCACTTGAAAAGCACCAAGTTTCAATAATAAATTATATGATCACCCTAGTTATTCACCATATTCTGGTAAAGTGGGTTGAAAATAACAGGATTGTACCTCCCTAACTCACTCCTACTGTCTGCTGTATGTCTTCTCATCATCTGTACATAATCTTGAATACCTCCCAGATAAGTGTCATCGTGACAGAATAGAGGAGGAAAAAGAAGGAATGCAGTCTGCTCAAATGTTCTCCAAGTACTGGGGGCAAAATCACCTCCAAGTCATTTGGTAGGAGTACACTGGTCTAATTCTTTTAGTTAATCACTGTATTTTGGTTGTTTTGTTAAGTTAGGCCTGATTGATTGCAAGAGGGCATGGGCAGGTGGTGAGCATTTGGCCATTTGGTCTTGCTGTTAAATGTTCCATTTGTAGGGTCCAGACATTTGCTAGCCATATTAATTGTTAAAGTCAAGTTTAGAAATGTGAAAACAGAAGAGAATATGTTCTTTAAGAATTGGTTCTTTATTCTCATCGTACTTCCTGTATCTGATTTATAGATTTTTTTCAAGTATGGCAAATAAATTTGGTAGATAAAAGTTGAAAATAAAATATTTAAACTTAAATATTAATATGGTTTTGATTTTGGGTAATCATATGCTCACAAAGCTAGAAGAGTCATTGGTGAACTGTATATCCTGCTACCCTAAAGCATGACTGCAGATTATAAAATATCTCAATTGTCAGAGGAAAATATAAAGAGGATTTTTTTTCTTTTTACTTACCATTCTGTTTTTAATTTGTACTTCTAAATTATCCTTATCTAGGAAATCTTTCCAGGGCTCAACATAATGCCTTATAACTAATACTCAAAGAAATGTTTATCAAGTGAACAAATGAAAGTATTCTTCACATCTTCACAGTTATCTCAGATTTCTAACATATATAATACCATAAGGTAAACTATATCCTGGATTTAAAATAAAAATATTTGCTTATCTTCTCATAATTCAAGGATATATTAAGATCTGCATGTCTATGTGAATTCCTTTCATAAAAGCAATAACAAATTTTCAGGCAGAAAACCTATAATTCCCCTCCGGTTTCACTATAGTCATGTTGATGTGCTTCCTTCTGAAATAATCAGTGCCTTTAAAAAAAGGAAAAACAAAAAAACCCAGCATGTAGTGATTAGAATATGCATTCTGTGAATGGTACCAAACCTTTTTGTGAATCAAATTCTTTCAATTCTCAAGAGCTTCCCTAACCAGGCATAGATTCAAGAAATTTCTCAGTGATTGCCTCGCTTACTAGAGAATGACTGAAAAAGAACATACACTAAGCCTCCAGACTCTGACAAGCTTTCTGAGGGCACAAATAATCGAGACAATTTAAGAAACTACTTTTATTCTAGTCTATGAATGGGAGTATCAACGTATCATTTCCTTCTCTCTGTCCCTCTATAGTCCTAAGGTATTCATAAATATTTTATCTTTGCCTCAACTCATTTAATTTGTTTATTATATTTATCCGGGTAGAACTTTAGTCTGAAACTGATTTGATATATGTGGTGTTCAGGCCATACTCATTTATTTTATATGTATTTATTGAGTCACTATGTTGTGCCAGGTACTGAAGTTGATGTGAGAATACAATAAAAAATGAACCTGACATTGTCCCTCCCATAAGGATATCACAGTCAGAGAGGGGAGGAATGTCAATAAATAATTAAGATAAATACTGTGTGGCTCAGACAATAAGAAAGAGCTGATCAAGGCACAGTGATGACACAGAGAAGAAAGTGATTCATAATGAACATTGTGTGAAATTGTAAAATAAATCTTCAGAGATAGATGAGTAAACTGAATCTTTAAGAATTACTAGAGTTAGCCAAGTAAACATAGTTCATGAAGACCATTCCAGATAGAGGACATTCAAAGGTGCATTATAGGGATAAGCATCTGGAAATCACAGAGAAATTATCTTAATATTTAAGTAGCATTTTCCTTTAGAAATGTATGTCTTATGTGCTTTCTGTGCATATTATAAAACATTTGATCCTTTTTGACCATTCTCTTTAAGTAAATTAATATCCAAGCTGAGATGCCCTTCATTTCTTATTCAGTAATGTAGGCAATAAATTCTCATGAAGGCATTACTAATCCCAACTCCAAATTTAAAACATCATTTTTTATACAAATATGTTTGTCACCAAAACAAGTAGCCAGAGTTGGTACTGGGTCGTCTTCCATCCCCATGAGTCTCAGTCTATGAAATGGAGGCTGATACTCCTTTTGAAAAACATGTTAAGTAAATATATTGTCTCTGTACAGGAACTTCCGGATGTTATAAATTGTAAACCTCTGAATGAGATATCGTATCTAGAAACCCCCGATATTAACAACTGTACAGGTATTCCTCTACATGGAGATATTTATTTTTTTTAAAAAAATTTTTTTTAACATTTTATTTATTTTTGAGACAGAGAGAGAGAGAGAGCATGAACAGGGGAGGGTCAGAGAGAGAGGGAGACACAGAATCCGAAACAGGCTCCAGGCTCTTAGCTGTCAGCACAGAGCCTGACGCGGGGCTCGAACCCACAGACTGAGAGATCATGACCTGAGCCGAAGTCGGACGCTCAACCGACTGAGCCACCCAGGCGCCCCATACATGGAGATATTTAAAGTGCCTTCCATTTCTAGGATACCATGACTGACTAATTGCCTTATGAACCCACAGAGGTTCTAGTTTATATCAATAACCCTCGCCAGGATACCCTGTGATACTCTGAGCGCTCAGTGTAACTCTCGTTATGACACATCATAAAGTCAGCCGAACTAAAAGGAAAGAATTCCCGTGAATAATGACCTCACCTGTTAGCTCATGGGTTTTTTCTAGTCAGAAAACAAGTTTCCTGCCTAAAGCTGAATGGCTGGGCTAAATACGGCAAGGTTGTAGGAAATCCCTAAACCAAGAAGCAAGCACAATCTAGGAAAGCTACTGCCCTGCCAAAATGTAATGTGTCTTTGTAAGTCAATTTTGAAATCAGACTCTCAAGAAAAGGAAATGCTACTTCATGTCACAACATCTGCTAAAGTGCATTTACTTCCAGCAGAAACAATAGGACAACTCCACTTGGCACTTATCTTACTGAAAAAGGCCGAATTGCTAAAAAAGATGCAACACCATAAATAGACATGGTAAGGGTTTGTCCACTCCAATGAAGGGGTTTCTGTGCACTCTGCACTTTTCCATGCCCCCTGCATCTCCTCACTCCTGTAATAAGTAAGCAAATAACTAAATAAGCAAATGAGCAAAACTACTAAAATGACGGAACCTTAATATAACCTTTTCAGCAAGAGATAAAAAGCGTTATCGATTGGTGACTGCTGAAGGACATCGTTAAACTCTCAACGTTCGATTTCATTTCTTCTTCTCTTATTTTATTTATTTATTTATTATTCGGTCGCCCACAGGCATCTCTGTACTGACTGACCCTGCTAGTTCAACTATTAAAGAATTTCCCTCTCCAAGGAGGCCTGATGTAAACATGATAATCTGTTTGGCGGCTCCTATGATGGGCCATGAATAAAACATACGACAACCCAGTTGGAGTTCAAGCAGTTCACTACTTGTTACCAGAGAGAATGTTTGGAAGCTCATGGAACGCTTCACCATGCTTGATCCCAGAGGCCCGAAATCCCATTCTTGGTTCAGATTAAGCCACGAGAATTGTCTCTAACTATTGGCCTTCTGGTCAACCACCCTACAATATCTTGCTAAACAGACCTGATGCTAGGGATTGGATCCCTAGCATCCTCTAATTGTGGCAGAAAGCAAGTCTTTGCTTTTAGCATGTATGTACTGTATCCTTGACGACAACAACAACAACAACAAAATGTTGACTAGGTGAGATTTTGAAAAAGAAGTCTGAAGACCAGAATGAAAGAGCTAGAAAGAGCTAGAAAGCAGCTATATCTGTTGTATGTAACAACAGTGCCCACACAGAAATCAAAATGAAAGATACCTACGTGCTTCTGTATAACAGCAAAAATAAGTGATTGGAAATTTTTTGCCCTTGATTACCTGTATAACTATAAAAAGAAAGGGTTGTGCTATAATCGCTGCACTAGCAAATCAAAGAGGCAAAACCTGTCCCTGCTTGGGTGGATGCTGTTGGGTGGATAAAATCAGAGAGGAATTATTTAATATGACCTTTCCTACACAACAAGAGAACAATTGTTGTTATAATTCAGGTTTGTTTTTAAAGCAGGGTCATTAAAAAACTGCTTATAACACATTTTTTTCCTGGAAATCTCTCCCTTCGTGCACTGTCCTTGGCCATTAATTCTCTAATTATGTTCCTGCATATATTTAATTTTTGATCTCCTGTAGAAGGAACCATAAAGTGAACACTTTATATAAAGACGGTTTTATATTGCTATGTAACAGCTGCTATTGACAGAACAACTTTCCTGGGACTGTCTTTTGTCTGTCAACAAGTTCTCCTTATCATCTCTGACACACTTTGTACTTTTTACATGGTTGCCATTATTCTTTATTTCAAGGAAAAAATTAAGCGCAATGCTGAGCACTGGCAACATTTGGAAATTTAAAGTGCATTTTTGCATTCCTAGTATGCTTTAAAGTAAGTGTGATTTGGAGAGTGCGTGTGAGTGTGTATGGTTTCTGTAAAATTCAGCATTCTACAAAGAGCACTGCCAACATACAGGGGCATAATGAATGTAAAATAATAAGTTAACGTCCAGGACACATCTACTTTAAAAATATTATAAATAATAAAATTTGCATCTACTGCATATGTATAAGATCTAGTCTATATTATTTATGCACCTCCGTTGTAAGATTTAGGTGACTTAATTTAAATATACTGTCTAACTCTCAGTAAATCATTATTGGGGAAAAAAAAAGTTGGATTTTAAAAACTTTTTGAAATCATAATGAAATCTCTTTTGAACAATTCTTTGAAAAAAATCTACATCTAAATACTCCTTATAGTATTTGGTGAGAAAATTATAGTAGCACCTGACTCATCAGCCTCACCCTGAAGTATGATGTTCCACATAAGCAAATTTTTCTGACAATTGCAGTTTACCCCCTCCTGTATTTTATGAAAATCAAATGAGACAAAATATAGAAAAGTGCTTTATAAATGTTAAAATGTATTATAATGGATACTATCTATATATCCAGTATGTTACAAACTTGCTTTTCCTTTTTTTTTTTCATTTTTGTTTATTTATTTTGAGAGAGAGAGAGAGAGCATGAGCAGGGGAGGAGCAGAGAGAGGGAGACAGGAAATCCCAAGCAGGTTCCGTGCCGTCATTGCAGAGCCTGATGCAAGGCTCAAACCCACGAACCATGAGATCATGACATGAGCCAAAATCAAGAATCAGACGCTTAACTGACTGAGCCATCCAGGTGCCCCTACAAATTTGCTTTCAGATAATTTATTTGTAAAAATCTTTCCAAAATATTTATTTTCCTGCCTCCTTAAGCAACATATATGAAATAAAAATTTTCCTGTATTTAAAAAAAAATGTTTATTTATTTTTGAGAGGTTGGGGGATGGGTGGGGGCGGTGCAGAGGCTCTGAAGGGGGCTCTGGGCTCTGAGCTGACAGTAGATAGCCCAATGCGGGTTCGAACTCAGAATCATGATATCATGACCTAAGCTGAAGTCAGATGTTTAACCGACTGAGCCATCCAGGTGCCTCTTGCCCTGTATTTTTTAATGGAGATGCATTAATTATCAACAGTAATTGTAGGATTCCGAAATTTTACAAAGGTACCCTCTGCAATATCTTGCCCTTGATAGAGGCTCCACGTGGTTATATTCTTGTTGGTGCTGTTCTGTTCTTTTAGTTCTTTTAGTTCTTTTATGGGTAAGTGTTCTGTCCTCTAGCTCTGTGAAGGTATCAGTCCAGTTGGCTTTTTTCATGCCCTCTTTATTCTCCTCCCTTCTTTTTCTTTCTACTTTACTACCTGAGTCTGCTGTGGTTTAGGAAAACAGATAAACAATCCCCTTAATCGTGTCTGAACAGGAAATAGGTCCGGGTGAGGATCCAGTAGGTGTCTGTAAATTTTGGCAGATGTGTTTCAGTATAAACTTTTTGGAGTTTATATTCAGGCTACCAAATGTAAACTCATTGAACAAGTATTTATTGAGTGGCCAGTGTGTTTCAGGCACATAATTATACAGACACAGCCCTTGTCTTCAGAAAGCTTACAGCCTACTTGGAGAGACGCACATAAACCACATGATTACCCAAATATTTAATTGGACCGGATGGATGCTATGAAGAAGAAATGCAGGATGCTCTGAGCACACTTACAAGAGGGCACCTGAGCTAATCTAGGAAGGCTTCCTTTTAAACTGAGACCTGGAAGAGGGGTGGAATTAAGGGTGCCAGATAAAGAAAATAGCATATAAGGATATTGTGTAGTGTTCACAGAATCTTTCTTTCTAGAATCTTCTAAGTAGGTGAAATGGTTAATTTTAAAGACCTCTTAATAAACAGGTAGTTTACTACATAATTTCTTTCAAGGAATTTTCAAAATTCCTTTGACGATTGGCTGTAATTCAACTTACTTTCACCTGCTTCTCCTTCTGGACCTTGGAGGTATTCTTCTCTCCATCTCAAGGCATTTGCTATTTAATTGTGGAGTATGGCTCTTCTGTAACCAGCCACTTTTTCTGCCTTACCTTGAGGACAAATTTTTAATTCCAGACTGTACTCGGCTCTCAATCTGACCATAGAACTCCCACTGACGGCAGTGAGAGCTGTGCCTGTATATCTAGGAAAGTACACTGCCCTCTGTGTCACTGTCAGACTCCTCTGGCACAGAGCCTGGAAGCCCGAGTGTATGTGTGAGTCTCTAAGGAAACGTCCCTCTCTGCAGTGCCACACTAGAAATAGTGTGAATGGAAGCAGAGAAACTAGATGAAAAAGAAGGGCATGGCATCAGGACTGGTACCTATTATCCTGCCAACCACAGCAGTAGAAGGAGGGGTGGAAGAAATTGCAAGCATTTTTTTTTTCCAAGACTAGATTCTCTAGTTCACAAAATTGTCAACTTACAGCCACAGATAGATTTTTAATAATTACCATACTCGCTAACACACGCAAGGCCTGGGCTAGGGTACAAATGGAAGCCTGAACTTGGGACCAACCCTATTCCCTTCCCACCCCCTGCTCCGTTCTGTAGGGCAGGGGGCCTACCCAGCATGTGTCCAGCCTCCATCTCTGGCCTGCCCCCACTCCAGACAGCCACACCCTTAGGAGGACTGACCCAGGGAAGAGGCCCAAATTGGCCCTGGAAGTGGGCTTCAGGCCATTTGGACAGGGAATTTCTGGAAACACTTGTTCTTAACCACTCACTAAACTGTACTGCCTTAAATAATGGGGAAATACGTAGTGGTTTGAAATTGAACATACATGGGTTTTAAGGATGCAAGGGCCGTGCAACTTCGAAAACTTGCTTTTTAAGTCAGTGCTTCTCAGACTTCACGTGCATGAGAACAATCCAGATACCATGTTAAAATGCAGATCTCGAGTCAGTCCATCTGGGGTGGGGCTCCAGATTCTGCATTTCTTACAAGCTCCCAGGTGATCTGGGTCTAGAGTCCACACTTTGAGTCACAAGGCCTATGCAAATATTAATGGTTTCAGTTGTCTATGGGGGTGTTTGTGTGTGAACATGCTGTTGCTTCGGGATGGGAAGTTTTAACAGTGAGTGTAAGAAAGAAAAATCACATGATACCGTGAGATTAGAAGACCCAGCTTTTAGATTTACCATTGTTAAGATTCTTGTTTCAGATGTGTCCCAGACAAACAGCCTTCCATACCTATTCCTTCTCTGTATGAATCCGATATCAGTGATGTCACCAGGTCTTATCCTTGAACTGGGCTCTCAAGTGTTGCTTCAACAGCCTTCTAAAATCTTACGGATTTCTAAGATACATATTAGAGCCAGTGGAAGACTAAACGTCTCCTGGTGCAGAAAAGAAATTTTGATTAGATTTAAACAGCTGCCATCTCTGAAATTTCCCTCTCTAAATCATCTTCTGCTTTCAGCAAGCTCTTACATGTTGCTTTCTTGGATGGATGCTGCGATTGGTACACCTCTAACTATTCATGTTAACTGGGACCTGTGACATGGAGCTGATATATATTTTAGAACATCTTCACCAGCTTAAAAAGGCACTTGGCTTAGAGAAATTTACTCTGGTATCTTCTTTGCCACAATAACTCTATTTCCTTGGATTAAACAAAATTCAATTATACGAAGTAGGGCAATGATGTCACAGGTCGCACTGCTGAAAGCAGGCTTGAAACTATCACAGACAGATAGCTTTCGTTTGACTTAGAGGAAATGCGATCTAAAGCACATATGTTTTCAGAAGCAGCTTAATCTCAATCATCAAGGTCCCTGGGCTTATGAGAAATGGCAATTTAAAATGTTGACATTAACAAAGATTACGTAATGGAAAATTGACTAATGTTTTAAGGATAAATCTATTTCTAGATTGTGTTATTCTGCATTTTTAAAATAAAATGTGAAATATTCTGCTGGGTAGTGGACCAAACCTCCCCCTGAGAATTTATAGATTATTAACTGAAATGGCAGTTTTCTTGTTAGTCATGATCAAAGCGATTTGGGAATGTCTAAAAACATGTGAAAGTTGATTACACATTTTATTACTGGCACCACATTGACTGGCCACCCATATGATGGAGCAATTGTGACTGTGGATTAGTTCCAACTAGCCTCAGGGAAAGAGCACACTGAGTTGAGACCTTTAGAAAGCATTTATTTGCTTGCCTCATTTAATCAAGTGACTTTTATAATTTTCCAGCTTTTACCCTTATTTATTTCACATAATGAGAAAGAAAAAAATAAATATCTTATTTCTGGCATTGACACAAAAGATACCCACCATTTAAAATGTCATCTCAAGACACAAATACCTATCTTTTTCAAGAAATTTATCTGTTTTGTTGTTCAATGAGACAAAACATGCTTAAACACAAGAATTCTACTTGATCTTAAAGTAACCAATATTTGTCTTCAGAGTCATACTTACCTCTCAAAATCCTCTCCATTTTGGAAGACCAGGAAAATCCCTTCTCTTCCAGAAAATCTGTATTCCTCTAGTCAGAATTACTCTCTCACTCTCCTATACTCTGGCAGCAGAATTACGCACATTTACGAATAAGTCCTTTATAGAATCTTTACGGAGTGCAACTAGATACGTTTGGTACTAGAAGGTGAGCTCCTGGAAAACAGAAATAATTATTCATTACTTATTTTTTATTTAATGTATTTAATTCATTTAAATTTAAGTGTAATACATTTGTTTAAGTGTATGTTTGTTGTTATTTTTCCGAAAGAGCATAACCCCAGTGCTTTCTCATAATAAACATACATTGTACAATGCTCGAATTGAAACTTCCTGATTGTCAATGACTGTAGATGAGTGAATTGTGGATGAATTAATTAAGATCACCAAATCATCATACTGACTTTTTACGAAATAATCTATGGTAAATGATTATTATAAAGTATTAGAGCCCTGGCAATACGTCAAAATTTAACATTTGAACACAATTTGGATAAAATAAAATCACATTTTAAAATATGTTTTGTGTCTTTAATATGGAAATTTTAAAATTTAACGTTGTTTTATTTTTAAAAATTCAGGGAGCATTTACCTCTCATAAATAAATAAATAAATAAATAAATAAATAAATAAAATCATGTATATATAATGCATAGCTCATAGGATTTCTATTGCTGTTATTTCAAGATACTCCACTTGTATTCAAAATACTATTTGTAGTTTACAAAACAGTGTGCCACTCAAACTAACACATAAATAAACAACACATCCAGTGATCATTTCTGTATACTGTTCACTATTGTAGGAAACTAAATAAGACAGGCCACTAGAGAATCAGAGCCAACATTAATGCTTAACCCCTGGCTCACGTTTTAATTTTTCATTTATTGCAATAAAATATATAGATTTATATATTTTCTTTTCTGCTTTTCTTTTTCTTTTAATGGGTGACCTTGGCAACTTTTCCATTTTCCCTATTTTTAGAAGATTGTTAACAAGTCCACAGGCATCAAGAAAATATACTCTCTGGAGTATTAGAACTCAAGAAATAACATAATGACAATCTACTCCTCCAGTTCAGAGAACCCCTCTACAGTGGCATTAAGAGGCTTTCAGATGAAAAAATACATAAATTAGTCATTTAAATTCAGGCACTGAAGTGAGAAAAACTTGGGTTTACCAACCAGTTCTACCACTTACTAGTTGAATGACCTTGAGAAAGATATTTCATCTCCTTTAGATTCAGTTCCTTAATAAGGAACAATGGAGATGATAACAAGGCCTACCTACCCTAGGTTGATTGGAGGATTCTAATCCATGTAAAGCACTTACCACTGTGCCTGGCAGAGAGCCCATCCTGAAACTGACGTTGCATGGTGTCATGGAAAGATCTCTTCCTGAGAGCCAGACCTTGCCATCCATCAGCTAGTCAGGCACGTGAGCTTGTGAGCCTGTTTGTCTCCTCACCAAGTGTTTCTGTTTTTGTTTACTCCAAGCAAAAGGAGTTACCAGATTGTAGCAATTAGAAGAGAAAGTGAGACCCCTCAAAGTCAGAGAAAGAAAATCAAAGCAAAGACTTAGTCACTAAATCTTCCAGAAGGAAAGAGAAAGAGGAGCTAAAGCTTGATGGATTACATTCTGAATTCAGTTTCTTAAAAAGGAATTTTTTGTGGTAAGGGACAATGGAAAGATACCAAGTTACAATACAAACCCAAGGGCAAGCCTCATGGAAATCAAAGACAGTGACACTACAGGCACATTGTAGAATAAGGGAATGTTTGAAAAGAGAGGGCTCTGTATTTACCATTTTGCTTGATCTACATATCAAAAGCATCCTCCAACTGTATATAGAAGATCCTGGCAGGAAAATGTTTCATATGAAAAATAAAAAATAAAATAAAATAAAATAAAAAAGAAAGAAAGAAGAAAGTGCTGGAGGCCATGTCATTTTTTTTTTCATCGTATTCTCTTTCATGGATTTCGGGCCAGGTGCAAGTAGCTCATGCAAAGGAATACCTTCCCAATCACCACAAAAGCAAAAGAAGATACTGGAAAATACAGCATCCTCCGTACTTAAAATGAGATAACCTAACTGAGAACTAGAAACGATCAGGGAAAATTAAGTGGCTACTGCATGAAAAAGCACACCTTATTTTTTTCCATCTAATAGACTATTATGTAACAAGTAAAAGCCCACTGTGCTTGCTAGGAAAAAAGAAACTTTTGCTCAGCTAACTATAGAAATATTTTTATTTGATAATATATTTTCCTAAGTTCTTTTGAATCAGTAATATGGAAACACTGAAAGTCAAATCTCCAATGAGTTGAAATCAAGTGATTAGCTATTTGAAAACCTATTATTCTACCCATGCATTAGGCCTCATCTGTATAGCAGAACCCTTTACAGCAAAAAAAAAAAAAAAAAAAAACTTAGCTAAGAGATGTCAAATTTTTTTTTTTTACTACAAACCAGTTAATAGGAGTTTAAACTTATTTTCTGGTATGTTGCTGTTTAGCAGCAAAAAAAAAAAAATCTAAAAATTTTTAAGAATTAAAAAAAAGAAAATAGTTCGGTTTTAGGAAAAAGAAATGATTTCACTCAAAATGAAAGGCTCAAATTTGTCATAACACTCCTTAGTCAAATGTGTGATTTACTTTGATTCAAAATTAATTTCAGGGTTTTCACAGGGAAATTTCATTAATGCTACTTACACAATTATTACACTTACAGAAATGTGTGGAGAATACACTGGCTTTTATAAGACTCCGATTCTAATCCTGACGCGACTGTGTTCTAGTTGTGATACTAGACAACTGTCTCACCCTTCCCTAGTTCCATAAAAAATAATGATAAAACTCCCTATTGTTTATGTCCCATTGTTACTGGGAGATTTGAATAAGCTAACATATGGAAATGACTCATTACAGTTCCTGAAATATTTGAAGAGGAGGAACTGTTAACACCCTTTCTCCATAAGAGCACCACCATTGAGACAACTGTTCAACTTGACCTTCCTCTCCCACATTAGTTGTATCAGTTGTATTAGTCATCAAGTCCTTCATGTCTACCTCCTAAATATCTCTCGATTATATCTTTTTCATCTTCCCTTCCACTTCCCAAGTAAATCCCTTCATTCATTTCCTTACGCCTTGACTAAAATAACAACCATGTAATTCACTCTTACCTACAGACTCAACCACTGCCAACCCATTCTTTATGCAGAATTCTTTCTAGTGGAATAAATATAATTATATTATTTTCTGCTTAAAACTATGACTTCCTGATGCCCATAAATAGAATTTAATTTCCCTAGAGTGAGTTAAAAAAGGCATTTACAATTAGTTAGTTCAACATCATCTTCTATTTATCACATACTCTATGTAATAAGGCCACTACACTATCCTTTTCCGTGGACTTCTATCTTTGCACTCACTGTTCCCCTTACCTATGATGTATTTCCCACCCTCTGACAGTGGACAACTATTCATCTTTAAGACACAGCTGAAATGTCATCTCCCACATGTCGCCTTCCCAGAGCACACAGGAAGAATTTATCATTCCTGTAGGACTTATTTCCATTATACCACACCACATTTTATTAATTGCTTGTTTACATGTCTGTCTCTACACTAGACTAGGAGCTCCACTGCACAGCACAGAGCTAAGAAT
The DNA here is from genome assembly GCF_018350195.1 of Panthera tigris. Lineage (NCBI taxonomy): Eukaryota > Metazoa > Chordata > Mammalia > Carnivora > Felidae > Panthera > Panthera tigris. Next base: position 67,963,329 of record NC_056667.1, read on the forward strand.
GTGGTAGATAATATTTGATAAATATTAACTGAATTAATGATTGAGGACAATAATAAAAAAAAATTGATGTTACAATAGGTCTGCCCATGAACTAAAGTCCCAAATTTGCAAGTGCCTTTTTATTTTTACTATATATTTGTAGCTTCTGTCCACACAGAAGTGGAATTGAGATCAGTATTTAGGGAAGTCAAGAAAAAAAAAACACCTTTTGAGTCAATTATATTGATGTTACAAGCAAATGTATCTTTAGCCTAAATTGTCTCAAGTTTAAATGTCTCAATTTACTCTGCTTGTTTAGACACAGCATGAACAGAGAGGTATTTTTGTTTTTCTTAGAAAAATACAAATTTTAGATAGCCTATTCTCTGCCTTTGCGTGCAGGCACAAAGGGAAGTGGGACGTGCGTGCAACAGCAAACTGACGTTTACATATGGATTCATCGCTGAGTCTCAAAGAGTTCTCATTCAGCACACTTTGCACCCTGGTTCCCCTTTCTACAAAAAAAAAAAAAAAAAAAAAAAGTACCTCTGCCCTGAAGTAAGTTGGTCTGAACAGTGACCCTTAATTTCTCTAGTCACCCAGGTTGCAAATTAATGAGGGGTTGCCAGTGTGTGACCACACTCCCCAGCAGCTGAGTATTCGAGTGATGGGCACTGGCCTGCCTTGAGGTTTTGAGTCCTGAAGTGCTGAAGGATGGAGGTCAGCACTGCGGAGTCTTAAAGCTGGTGGCAGCAGCAGCTCAGCCCAAGTAGAGGCGATTTTCTGGGAGAATGGTCAACCATTCTGCAGCATGGGCAGAATTCAAAGTTCCAAGGACCAGTGGCCACCATCGATTTGGGCTGAAAGTCTAGGCTTCAAACCTTGGTGTGGAAACAACGCTTACCTTGTGCTGAGATGAAAAACCATCCTTATCAACAATGGAGACAACAAATGTGTCTGGCAACCTTTTTCTAGGATCCGCACTGTTGGTGTCATTAAATTCATGAGTTTTCTAGTGTTCCTTCTGTACAGGGAGCTTCTATACTTTTTAATATTGTATAATTTTGTTCTGTTGGGTGAGGGTCTGAGTTCTTTAAGCCGCAAACTTAATTCTTCCCCAAACTGGTATTCTCCATGCAATTACCATAAACCAATACTGCAATAAAGGATAGTCTAAAAAAATAAAAAGTACCTCTATCTTTAGGATGCTGTGGATTTTAATGAGAAGATTCAATGGCATTTCTTTCTTTCTTTCTTTCTTTCTTTCTTTCTTTCTTTCTTTCCTCTCCTTTCCTCTCTTTCTCTTTCTCTCTCTCTCCCTTCCGCACTCCCCCTTCCTTTCTTCCTTCTTTTCCTTCCATCCTCCCCTCCCATCCTCCCCCTCTCTCCCTCACTTTCTTTCTTTTTTTCTTTCTTTCTTTCTTTCTCTCTCTCTTTCTTTCTTTCTTTCTTTCTTTCTTTCTTTCGTCAAGAAAATAAGAGAGAAAAGTAAAATGCCAAGGTGTACAACAACAGGAGTCCAGCTATAGTAATTAACTTCATTTTAGTGCCCAGCATAGTGCTGACAGTGAATAAATGTTCCTTGCTGGTGATGAAATGCTAAACATGAGAACCTGTGTTTCTGGTTCTACACTGTCTTAAAGCTGCTATTATTCAGCATTTATTAGATACCCACAGAGTATGAGGCATAAACATGACAAGTAGAAAACACACAGTCCCTAACCTCTAAATTACAAAAGACAGATGCACAGGAAAGTAGGTGGATCTTGAAATTGTTTCCAAATGGCTATTTGTAGGAGGATTTAGAGAGTAGGAAAACCAAAGGGAGGCAGGGTGGGGTGGACAGGACAGAGTGTTAGGAAATGGGAGGAGGAAGAGGAGTTAGTGTTTTCTTAAAAGGAACAGGGTAGGAAGTCAGACCAATTTCCAGAAGCATAAGAGTAAACGGGAGAGATCCACTGGTGATATTGAAGAACCCAAGGGAACAAGGAGGGAAGAGGGTTTTTCTATCGGCTCCCCATGTCCTCTTTGCTAGTAGGGACACTTCCTCTAGCTTCTCTGATCAGCAATACGAGAAAAAGCATGATTATTTTAAAGTAAGACACTCCCATGCTAAATGAATGGTCTTGTCTTTACTAGCCTCAGTTTCCTCATCTTCAAAATGGAACAATAATACTTCAAAGAATTCACCTAAGAAGATGAAGCATGTAAATGCCCCATACTGGTGCCTTGTACATCCTTTAGGAAGCAAATCCAGAGTTCTTGGAAACTTAGGCTAGTGTTCTAATCTCTGATCCCAATTTCCTGCTTTTTCTTTTCTTTCTCCTGTGTGTCAAAAAGGGTAAGATATCTTTTAGAAAAGAAGATGAAATTTAAACAAGCAATATTGGTTAGTAAATATGTAGACAGGATTTATGTTAATGCTAAGGCTTCATTTCTAACTGAATTTTGGGCCGGTGAGATTTTTAACCTAGTTAGTAATTTCTTTTTAGCAGTCAGATAGAGACCAAAAAAATCACAGTGGGAGCCTTGTAAAATGGCTCTTGGGGCCCTCAAGGGCGTTCTCTCAGTCTTTTCATCAACAGAGCTGGTCTATATCGTAAGTCTTATTTATAAGGAGGCTTTCAGGCAATTTCACACTGCTTTTCTCTGATGCAGCCCCAAAAACATGTAAACCCAAGGGATTAGTAGCGACTTAAAGGGAAAATAGTGTAAAGTTACACCACGAACTGAGGCGGTGCAGCTGCCTTGATGCACTGTTCCCTTGGGCTCCTACAGTGAATGAAACTTATCTAAGTGGCCCAGTCCACTCCCACGCTGCCAGACCCGTGGCCCTTTGTTACAATGTGCACGAGAATTGCTCCATCTCAGGGGGCAGCCGAGTCTGTAATGACCTGCATTGTAGAAGCACACAGGAGTTCACTATCTAGGAATGAAGACTTAAATCTCCTTTTATATTTCTCTGTTGACAGTTGTAAGCAGGGCTGTGTAGTAAACAAAATGTTTATTCTGGCAGCGTTGCTTTCATAGGCAGTTCAGATACATTTATCGAATAGGGCAGCAGTCTGAAATGGAAATGAAATGGGAAGATCAGCTGAGGACCATGGAGAAGTCTTGAAAAAGACTATTCCCCAAATGCAAACATCATGAGGCTGGCATACTTACACTGATGATCTCATCCAACCAATAATTAATAAGTGTGAATTAGGCTAATGAAATCAGAGTAATGAAAGGCAGCCTCCTACTTGTTAGCATTGCTATTTTCTTCATTATTTAACCTCTAACAGAAACTGAATCTGCTGCTCCAGGTCTAATTGAGCCTATTTGACTTCGAAACAACTTTTTAAAAATTGTTCCAAAGAGCCTTTACGAAGGTATATAATCGTGACCATATTAAGAATCTATAGGACACATGCAACATCAGGAACATGGTTCAAATCAGAACAACTGTAGGCATTTCCTGCTCCTTTGATAAGACTAAATTGCAAGTAAAGTAAATGATGAAGACGGATTTTCTTTGAAGGCAAGGATTTTTAAAAGTCAGAGACACTCCATCCCCCAAATGACAGCTTCTTTAATTTTTGACACGCACAATTTAGTAAATAATTAAACTATAACCTTATCTCTCTCTCTGAGGGTAAGCACCATAGTATGATCTGGAAAAGTAATGGAGATCAAAACTGAGCTCTTTGGCCTACAAGGCAGAGTCATGAAGACTTGACCTGGAAATGAAACGGGGAGATCACCTTCTGTGATGGGAATGTATGTGCTGCCACCGTATCCTCAATCTGCAAGAAAAGGGTGACTGTGAGTCTGATGCGATTTGGTTTCGATCTGAGGCTTCTCTTCCAAAGAAAGCTTGAGAATCTGCAAAACGAATCACGGGCAAAAGAAGCGTGTGCTTCCCATTCTTCTTCCCATTAAGCAGCATGCGGATAAGGGGCGCCCCATGCAAACTGGAAGTGTTTGCAGACCATTCCAGTGACTTCACTTTTTCTCATGTCTTCCGTTTGAGCACAAGTGCCACAAAAGAGACAGGAAGTATGCATTTGTGACTAAGGGGTTAAACCCAGCAGGATGTGTGATAAAATTACAGTATATTTCCTATTTGATAATATTGGATCTATTTTGAGGTTACTTATCAGTTGGTTATTGTGCTAATAATTGCCATTAAAATTAATACTACATTTTGGGAATTAGGCAAAGAGCTAACAAGTTTGCTTTTACACAGAGCTTTCCAAAAGCAATCTGGGTAACTTGTTTCTGGAATGCAGCTGTGTAAGTTTTCATTAACATCTTGCAGGTGGAGCCTAATTTTAGTTCAGCCTTGAGAAGGGGGAATTGTTTTCCTCATGATAGGCTCCGCACCACAACAGCAGCAAAGCAGGTGGGGCTTCACCAAGCACTTGTTTACTTTCCTGTTTTTAAAAAACAGATGATTCATGTCTTTAATCATACAGTTTCTACTTGATTTTAACATGTCTTTAACAGAATAGTCTGGAGTACATTTGACCTATAGTTACTCAAATGTGAAACAAAAGCAATGAAATGGAAAATGATAAGAAAATGAGCACTGAATCCTAAATATAGTGGAGGAGAAGCCAGTGAATGGAGTGAAGTAAAATTTAGAAATACATCTGTTTGGCTACAAAAGCATTTCAAAATGCAACCTTCCAGATTCTAGTTTGGCAATTTGAAGTTGGCTCAGTTAGAAAGTTCAGTTTTTTCCCCCCTGCCATTGAGAGGAGGAGACTATTAGGGAAAGGAAGCAGTTGCTGAGAAGAGGGGAGATGTGGGGTCAGAAAGGGCAACTGAGATGTGGATTGTTTTCTCTTCCAAGTTTCCCCCTCCCCCGGCCTTTGCATCTCAGTTTTTTCCCCCCTGCCATTGAGAGGAGGAGACTATTAGGGAAAGGAAGCAGTTGCTGAGAAGAGGGGAGATGTGGGGTCAGAAAGGGCAACTGAGATGTGGATTGTTTTCTCTTCCAAGTTTCCCCCTCCCCCGGCCTTTGCATCTCAGGGAAGGACTGGTAATCAGCTTAAATTTTAGGTCCTTAGGTCCGAAGAAGAAACACTGTAAGGAATCAGAGAGTGATTAATGACAGTAATTTCTCTTTTAATTTGTTTAGGAAATGTCTTAAGCTTTATGTTAGACTTCCAGGGCACAGACCCCATACCTTTGCTTTGTTTCATGTGTCCGAGCACAGTGAACCTACTGTGTGTGTTTCCTTGCATATTAGGACAGTGCAGTATGGCCATAATACTGCTGCATCTCCCAGGTCCTCTGGCTTAAACAAGTGCCTTTGAATTCTTCTGCCCTGTGGGGTGTGCAAGAAAATTCCATTACCTCCACAGAGAGGGGGCAGCTTCACGAGCTTCTTTCTTTCTATTCAGTCTCTTGGAATGGATGGAATTTGTGATTATGTTATATAGAAGTCTATTGTTCTGAACCTTTAAATAAAACTTTTTTTTTTTTCTTAAAAGCCCTCTTCTGGACCCTGAAGGTCACCGTTCAAGGGCTTTACCTTTATAAAAGTTTTCAACCTGGGATACAGGTTTATCCATGAATAAGCTTCAGAGTACTCATGAACAGAGTTTCTTGTGTTTTTTTTTTTCTTTAGTAAATTTTTTGAATGTGCATTTTTGTCTCAGGAGATAGTCCGCAGCTTTATTTGGATTCCCAAAAAGAACTTATAACCCCCAAAATTTTAAGAACTATTACCTTATACAGAATATTTTCAAATAAATAGAAATATTTAATATAAAGGAAATACAGCAGTTTACTTGGGCTAATGATTTTAATGAAAATAGAGTACTTATCAGCCCTCCTCATATAATGAATCTCAGTCTGAATCAGAACTAAGCTCACACTGTAAGCCTGCCTAGTTCCTTTCCCTGGGATATCATCATTCGTTCCTTATTTTTAACCTGTAACTCTGCTAAATGAGCATCTAAAAGGCTCTTAAAATTTTAAGATGTGCTTCTTTATTCAACATATATTTGTTAAGAGCCTATTACATTTAAGGTACTTCTATTTTTTTTTTAATTTTGTTAATGTTTATTTATTATTGAGAGACAGAGAGACACAGAGCGTGAGCAGGAGAGGGGTAGAGAGAGGGGAAGACACAGAATCTGAAGTAGGTCTCAGGCTCTGAGCTGTCAGCACAGAGCCCGACATGTGGCTCGAACTCACAAACCACGAGATCATGACCTGAGCCAAAGTTAGTCAGTTAACCAACTGAGCCACCCAGGCGCCCCGTTTAAGGTACTTCTAGATTTCAGAAATATCCAAGTATCCCTCTTTAAGAAGTTCCGGGGGGATGGGGAGGCTGTGCCTGGGTGGCTCAGTAGGTTAAGCTTAGGACTCTTGGTTTCAGCTCAGGTCATGATCTCACAGTTCATGGGTTCAAGCTCTGTACTGAACTCCCCTCTCTCTGCCCCTCCCCAGCTTGTGCTCTCTCTCTCTCTCAAAATAAATTGGAAAAAAAAAAAAGTCCCTGGACCTCTGGCCAAGACAATCTACTAAGAAAAGAAATTCAACCAACTGATATGTTTGTAAAAAGGGAAAACATGTGAGGCTTCAGATTTTCAAAACATGTTGTATATCCTCCTTTTGAGATATAAACACAAGGGCTAAAAACAAATGACTGTGACCCTTTGACAAGAACCATACCACACCCAAACCTGTTTGTTCTGCCACCGCATTCCGCCCACTTGCAGATTTGGCTGGAGAGGGATGCTCGTGGGTGACAGAATGGAGGGATGGAAATTTAGAGGTGGCTCCCATGAGTGGAATGGGAGGAAGGGTCATCAAAAGGCAAGAAGGAACCAGCTTGTTTGAGATTTAGGCTAAGACACTATGTTTGACTGATTTGATCTTACAGATTCCCTAAAGCTCCATCAGAATGTGATTTTACAACTCTCTTGAGGATAGTCCCACCGGAGATTGCAGGGTGACCTTCCAATTTCTCGATAAGACCCAATCTTTGGATGAGATCTAGCTGTTACTGTTTCTTCCATTCCCCGGCATCTGAGACTCTTCTCACTCTGTCCCAAATTTTTCTTTGATTCCAACTGATTCCCAGGAGTAGGAAGACAAAGAAAATGGGAAATGAGTTGATATGGAGAGGAATGGAGTTCTTCTAATTCTCTCTCACTATGACCCAGACTACCAATAACAAATGCCATAGATTTGATCTTCTCAATATTCCATTTGCTTTTAGCCTCATTCCTAATGTAAAATTCAGTGCCCAGCTTCAATTCATCATGAAATCCAGGACTATCTTGGAGAGAATGAAATGGAGTTGCAGCCCTATTTCCAGAAACTATAAAAGGTTGTTTGGACTATCTATATAGAAGACTTAGTTTTTGAACATTCCTAGTTAAAAATCATAGAATTGGCAAGCTGCCGTCCTCATTTCTAGGTTTTTCATTTCTTTGTAAATTTTTCCTACACTCCTCTCTAGGCAAACCTACACTTTTCCTGCTGAGATTCCTTAAGTCATAGAGTAAAATGTCACCTACAGGAAACATGTGATTCATTTCACTCTTGCTGGTAGGTACATTCAGAATTCTACTTCAAGTGGGTTATTTCCCGTTTTTTAATCTAAACCTTACTGTGCTGCCTGCAGTGGAAGCCTCAACCACAGCCGCTGAAATAAAGTCTTTAGAGAAACACTTAAAGGAGACCTGGTTGTTCTGGTGCTGCTTCTGAAGAAGTTCCAATCAGCAGCAGGGTAAAATTTATGGGATGCTTACGAGATTTTTGGTTTCTTAAAAGGGCACACATGTCGCAGAGAATCTGAATATATTCTATGAAAATTGTACAGACGCCTCAACCGGCACAAGGACATGCACAGAAAATTTGAGAGGTCACCGTCTGGCAGGACCACACTCAAATCATCGTAGACAAATGAGATAAGTCCTGTTTAAAGACTTAAAATGAAAGAAAGTGACTCTGTAACTTCAACTGGGGAGCCCTGCCCATATCTGAGTGTTATCTTTAGTTCTAGGATCCGTCTTTAGCATTTATTGGTACCAGCCCTGCATGGTTTTTATTTATTTATTTTTTAGCCTACAAGTTGGGTAAGGATAAACAAAACTTTGGCCAAAAACTCTGTAAGTACATGAGGATCTCTACTTTGTAGAAAAGAAATAATAATTTAAAAATAGAGAATATTTTGATAGCTCATACCAATATGTGTGGGTAATGTCTACTCTTAGTTTTCTTTTTTTAGATTTCTGATTATCCAGAGTTATATAGGCTGAGACGAAATGGCTTGCATATATGTATTGTAATCAAATTGAAGGACATATTTTATTTTTCTGTTTTTTTAATGTTTATTTATTTTTGAGAGAGAGGAAGAGAGGGAATACGCACGTGCACAAGTGGGGGAGGGGCAGAGAGAGAGAGAGAGAGAGAGAGAGAGAGACAGGATCCAAAGAGGGCTCTGTGCTGACAGCAAAGAGGGCTCGAACTCAGGAACCATAAGCTCATGACCTGAACCGAAGTCAGAGGCTTAACGGACTGAGCCACCCAGGTGCCCCAGGACATATTTTAAAAGTGTTTATTATACTCCCCCTACTACTGGAGGAAGAGCTGATACTCCATTAACTTTTTTTTTTTTTAATTTTTTTTTTTTAACGTTTATTTATTTTTGAGACAGAGAGAGACAGAGCATGAACGGGGGAGGGTCAGAGAGAGAGGGAGACACAGAATCTGAAACAGGCTCCAGGCTCTGAGCTGTCAGCACAGAGCCCGACGCGGGGCTTGAACTCACGGACCGCGAGATCATGACCTGAGCTGAAGTCGGACGCTTAACCGACTGAGCCACCCAGGCACCCCTTTTTTTTTTTTTTTTTTTAATTTTTTATTTATTTATTTATTTATTTTTCTGAACCGAAGTCAGAAGCTTAACGGACTGAGCCACCCAGGTGCCCCAGGACATATTTTAAAAGTGTTTATTATACTCCCCCTACTACTGAAGGAAGAGCTGATACTCCATTAACTTGGATCAGGTGAGACGACCCAGGTACTCACCAGTCTTCACCCAGCAGTCCACAGTGCTGGATGCACTCCTTTGATGCCAGGCTATGGTGGCCTGGTGTGCCATGCTCCCTTGTAGATTACTCTTAGGTTAAAATAAAGATGGGGAAGAGTAAGCGAGACACAAATTGGCTTGTTAGGAAAATGAGAATTGGTGGCATCATCATCATCATAATAATATAAGTGATATTTTCATTGCTATAGCACATTATAATTTTCCAAGTATTTATCTGCAAGGTGCTTTGACCTTTCTAATCATCTTTTGAGGAATATAGAGCAAGTATTATTAACTCATTTCATAGAATAGGAAATTTAAATCAAGGGTTGTAGAGTGGTAACAGGCATTGTTTCTGCCAGTATAATATTTAATAAAACATTAAATTAGCTGTCCATACTTCAAAAATCGGAGATTTCACATTAAAAAACCGGTATCTGACTTATCGAGGATAGTTGAGAGTTCTGCCACCGCTGAATAATCCTGGGTCCATGTGCTCCATGACAACATAGTACACTATTTCCTTTTGCCTTATTTCCAGTCTCCTTACTCCTTCAGCTTTACTCACCAGGCCTTTCTAGGCATATGATTTTTGCACCCATAATGTAGAAAAACTTTTATAAGGCCATGTCTTGAAGCCATGATGGAGGGAGGCCTGAAGTGCAGCTCTACTGCTGCATTTTTTAAATCACAACATGTTCACACCGGGACTGTCTGGCCACCGCCACCTTCTCTCCTCTACTCCGAGAACGTTCTGTTCCACTGAACTTCTCACACTTACGCAAGAGGCCAGGTGCCCCCACGGCCCCATGTGGTTGGTGCTCTTCTTTATGTTTTTCATACTGCCTGCTTGCCACTCTCCCTCTCCTTACTTTATTCTAGTGTTCCACTCAAAGATCTCCTGTTCTCTGTTCTCTACAGCCATCTCAGAGCCCACCCGCAGCTTCCTACCTCTCTCCATGTCATTATTTATTCAGCCTGTCATTTATTCAATAAGCATCCGATGAGTAGATTAAAAAAGGAAAGAGTAGTAGTATGCCAGTGCACTAGTCCACACTTGACTTGCTCTTCTTCCCAGGTCTATGTTGCGGTGAAAACATTACAGTTTCCTCCTCTGTTTCAACTGTGGCTCCGTTCACTTAATAATAAAGATTTTGGGAAGAATGATATTGAGCCACATCTATCACAGGCACTGTGTTCGAATTTGGGCAACCTCTCTTCGAGGTGGGCCAACATAAAGCTTGTCGATTCAGTATTTTTAATATATTTATCAAGAACGCTCCTTGCTTGAGCAGAGTAACTCATGTTTCTTTACCACTTTAGTAAACAGGGAAAACATTAATTCAAACTGTGGAGAAGGCAGTATTCTGCTTTCCCCCAGCAGGAGACAAATTGGTGCCTGGCAGGGAAAATTATGTGTCGAAAAATAATGCAGAAGAGATAAGGGCTAGCCCCAGTTATTGATTCATTACACAGATATTTTTAAACAGCTATTGTGTTTCAATACCAAGCTAGGCCCTGCAGATAAGTAGATATGTAAGTAAATAAGAGCCGTGGATCTTATGGGTGTATACAGGCATCTGAACAGGGTATAGGGGATACAAAGGAGACAGCAGTCAATGAAATCAACAAAATCCATAAATAAGTTGATCCTTGAGCTGCACCCTAACAGATACAGTATATTTTGCATTCACTTTGAATAGGATATTAAGGACTGGTTAGTATTACGAAATAACTTGGGAAGATGGACTTTTCCTTCATGAAGATATACAGCATATGAAAAACACTTAAGAACATAGCGGGTACATAAAGAAAGTGCACAGTAGATGCAGAATAAATATACAGTATACAGTCTCCACACGCTACTAGAGTTTCAGGTCTGGTTCAATTACTTGCTAAAAATGTGACCTCGGACAAGTTGCTTCACATCTCTGTGCTTCAGTTGCTCCCTCTTTTAAAAGGAGATGATAATGTTACCTACTTTATAAATCGTGGCAATAAGTGAGATAACGTATGTAAAATGTTTAGCACAATACCTGGCACATGGTAATAAAAAAGTTAGCTATTAGAATTATTAGAATGTGATATAGTATAAGCCCATACAATATGTTGCTTTGAAATAGCCAGCATCAAAGAAAAGATCATATATTTCAAAGCTCTTATTAATGAAAACTTAGATAATTAAAACAAAAAAAGAAATCTAATATCTAATATGCCTTGCATCATTTATGTTTCAGTTTTACATTTTATTCTCACTCATCTTAATGAAACCAGACCAGGTCTCATAATTGCCCTTCTGCAACTAACTGTTCAGTATTCAGTTTCTTGAATTTTTCAGCAAGGTTCATCTTCCAGCTGTAATGCATTAGCATAATACTACTGTGCTGATGCCTCCAATACTGCCTATTTCCAAAGAGATACATTCTCAGCAACAAATTTTTACTTTCAAACTGATTAAAAATTGCGAGTCTTTCTTTTTCTTTGTTACATACCGACACATATATCTATACATCTTTTTTCGTAATATAGTATATTAATTATTTTATACTCCCCATCAGAATTATTATTATTAAACATATTATTTTATTAAGAATATTTTACGAATATTAAAATAACATATAAATGTACACACACAATGTTCTTCTGAGAAAAAAACTGTCTTAAAAAGCCTTTATTTCCTCCCAATTCTTTGGTTATTCCCATTTAATTCAGATTAAACTGAGGCTTGAGTCTTGTCTAGATAGAGTAAAATAACATTTAAAAGGTTTTTCACATTGGAGGGCTCAACATTTTCCTTTTTTTAGTTTTTTTTATTAAAAAATGTTTTTTAACGTTTACCTATCATTGAGAGACAGAGAGAGACAGAGCATGAGCATGGGAGGGGCAGGGAGAGGGGGAGACACAGAATCCAAAGCAGACTCCAGGCTCTGAGCTGTCAGTTCTGGTAGAGCCTGACGCAGAGCTCAAACCCACAAACCGCAAGATCATGACCTAAGCCTAAGCCAGACACTTAACGGACTGAGGCACCCAGGTGCCCCTAGGTTTATTTATTTTTATTTATTTTGAGAGAGAGAGAGAGAGAGAGAGAGAGAGAGAGCACGCGAGTGCACAAGCAGGGAAGGGCAGAGAGAGAAGGAGAGAGAGAATCCCAAGCAGGCTCCGCACTGTCAGCACAGAGCCTGATGCGCGGCTGGATCTCAGGAACCATGAGATCATGGCCTGAGCAAAAATCAAGAGCTGGATGCTTAACCAACAGGAGCCACCCAGGCGCCCCATCTACATTCTCTTGATAACATACTTTCCTTTCATTCTGTGCTTACCTACCAGAAATAATCTTGGGCCTTTCTATGTAGTAAAAAATATATACTATTCTATGAAAGAATTAATTCAGCTTTTAAAAATACAGCGTAATAATGGGGCCTCAGTGGCTCAGTTGGTTAAGTCACCTCCCTCAGCTCAGGTCATGATCTTATGATTCGGGAGTTCGAGCCCTATATCTGGCTCTCTGGCTCACTGCTGTCAGTGCAGAGTCCACTTCAGATCCTCTCTCCCCTTCTCTCTCTGCCCCTCCCCTGCTAGTGTGTGCGTGCTTTCTCAAAAATAAACATGAAAAAAAAACCACAGTGTAATAAAAGTACAATTAAGGAAAGTTATATCGGTGGAATATTGTAAGAGATCAGGGCTTTATTATTTTCTAATATCCACTCAAACTGAAATAATAAACATTACCAAATAGAGGCTCTTCCCTCTTTCAAAGGCATTTTTTATTTTACAAAATTGGGATGATCTCCTACCTGGAAGCAAAGTACCCTGTCCTGTATTATCGTTTCCGTATCACCTCTTGGGCTAGCACAGGGAAGTTTGAGATTTGCGTGAGAGCAGCTTCAGAATTGCTTCCCTGTCTGTGTTCCTCTGTTGTGTTCCAGGCCCTCTGCCATGCTCTTGGGCAGCACCTGGCACCATTGCCCTTTTCGTATCTTTTCCCTTCTTCTCATGTCCAAGTCTTATGTCCCAGACTGATACATTGTTCATTATTTATTATAGAGAAATCGAGCCTTCCCTTTATCCAGTGTTGCCCATCAGGCTATGCCCAGAAGGACCTTGACTTTCTCAACTTGAGCGTCTCATCCAGATTTATCTGTTGTTTTTTTTTCCCTTAACAAAAGAACCATTCATGTGTGATAGAAGTGTTGTTCCTGCCAAAAAGGCAAGTAATAGTGGTCTTTTTTCTTTTTTATAAAACAAGATTATAAGGCTTCTTTTCCTCTCCATTATGTTGATTTTTTTAAAAAAAATATTAAAAAGTGTGTTCTATGTGTAAAACTGGGTGCAGAACAATTCAATCTTTACTTTCAATAACTCACATTACAGGAAATGAATCCCAGGAATCTGAAGCAGATAGCTACATACATATGTTTTGGTGTGCTCAGGATAGAAAGAACTTCACATGTGTTCATGGAATCTCTGCCAATTATTTCTGAGGTATTTGGAGAATGAGGCAGAATCAAGAAAACTGAAGATGAGGCGGCACCTGGGTGGCTCAGTCAGTTAAACATCAGACTCTTGATTTCAGCTCAGGTCATGATGAGATCACATTCCAAGTGTGGCTCTGCACTAACAGTGCTGAGCCCACTTGGGACTCTCTCTCCACCTCTCTCTCTGCCTCTCCACCCCTGCTCATGCACACACACACACACACACACACACACACACACACACACATACTCTCTGTCTCTCTCTCTCAAAATAAATAAATAAATAAACATTAAAAAGAAATACAAATGCCTGGGTGGCTCAATCAGTTCAGCGTCCAACTCTTGAGTTTGGCTCAGGTCATGATCTTATGGTTTGTGGGTTTGAGCCCCACATTGGGCTCTATCCTCACAGTGCAGAGTCTGCTTGGGATTCTCTCTCTCTCTCTCTCTCTGTCTCTCTCCACCCCTTCCCTGCTCATACTCGTGCTCTCTCTCTCTCTCTCTCTGTCTCTTTCAAAATAAATAAATACACTTAAAAGAAACAAAAAATCTATATAAATTATTAAAAATAAAAAACAAACAAAAGAAAACTGAAGATGAGTCTATGGTAATCTGATTTTATTTCAGAGGAAAGAAAGGTTCTGAGAACGGGAAACCAACGATTTTGACATCAGTCCCTAGCAAAATTTGGACAAAATTATTAAAGTAAAAATGAAAATTTTGAGAAAATGTTAGCGACTGTTAAGGATCATTATGAGTTCACTAAGAACAAAGTAGCCCTAGGTAAACTAAATTACTTTTACCCTTGAAAAAAAAAAGGATAACTTAATTTTGGCAAGTCTTTTAATCAAAAGACTCATATATTCCTAGAAGATAAGTTGGAGCTATTTTACAGTATAGTTAAAAAGTTTCCAAAAATGGCAGCATTAACTCTTTAAGAGTGATTAGGAATGAATTTTGGAGTCAGAGCTTTGGTGGTTCAAACTGAAATTTATCAGCTATGTAAATTTGGGCAAATTGCATAAACTTCCTGAACCTTATTATCCTCAACTGTAATGAAGGATTAAAACTATCTGTGCCACAAAGATGATGTGCTTCTTAAATGACATAATGTATATGAAATGCTTTTTACCTATCTTTAAATAAGTACTCAATAAAAATGATAGATATTATATTTTATTCTCATTAGCTAAGCGTGATTGAGTATTGTCAATCTAAAAATAGATCTCTGAGAATTGTACTATCACTTATTTATTTATTTATTTATTTATTTAGGCCAGTGATTTGAAAGGAAACATGGAAGGCATAATAATTATATTGACAGTCCCCTGGCTATGCTGTGAGCTTTTTCAGGAAAGTGACCATGGCTCATGGCTTTGGGTACTGTCACTGCCTGACATAGTGCCTGACCCATAATAGCCACACAGATGTCTTTCCAAAAATGATACAAAATAAAATATGGTAACTAAGACATTGGATAAAAAAATCAGGACTCAAAAGTGCCACAAATAATTACAACAATGGGCCAGTACCAAAAATGAGCTCTAATATCGATGAATATAAAGTCCACTATTTCCATGCAAAGAACACGTTGCAAGAGACTGGACCAGACAGAATTTGGTGTGAAAAATATTTAGACATTTTAGTTTTGTAAAAGTTCAACAACTAACAATATGTTAATGATACCAACCTCTCCTCAGAGTGCATTTCCTGCCTTCATAAAACTCTAAATTATTAGAAATAGAGTACAGAACAAGGCAGGCATCAGTACCCACGTACTTTGCATAATTAGACCACTTCTCAAGTAATGCATTCAGTTCTGCTGCCACATTTAGAACAGACATGGACAAACTGGAATCTATCCAATATGGTGAGAAACCTTAAAAGCCATCTCATATTAGAATGATTAAAGGAATGTTCAGACTGAAAAAAGAGTAGACTTAGGGAAAAATGATAGCCATTTTTCAAATAGTTGAATAACTTTCATGTGGAATAGGGATTAAATTTATCCTCAAAGTTTCATGAGGCTTCAGAAAAAAATCATACCAAAGAATAGACAATTCAGGGAGATATTGGTCAAAAATGAGGAAGATCTCTATCTAAAATCAGAATGGATTGTCTTAGACTTAGTAATGCATTCTCTTCAAAATCATTTAATTTCATTGTATTTAGAAAATGTTACCATTCACATTTATATGCAAACCTTGTATAAGCCCTGTATAAAAAGGAACTCTTCAAGAATCTGCAGGTTAGTTACATCACTTACAGTGTCCATATACACACTTCTAAATGTACGACTAAATATTTACTTAGCAAAAATCTATTCAATATCATTATGTACATGTCAGTTTTGTGCTAGCTGTTGGGCAAGTTGAGGAAAAGACAATATTATATAAGGAATTTTTGCTTTGGGTAGGATATCGGGCCAAACTTTGATATTTGAGTTTACATCAACCCCCTTCCCCTTCAAAAAAGAAGACTTTGCTTGATTTAAATGTCAGTGAAAAAATTAATATCCCACTACTTCCAGAGTACATTGATAAAATGGGTAGAAAATGTAAGTCAAAGACACGCCATTTACATGTATTTAGCTCCATTATTTTCTAAACTTTGTTCTGATCATGTTGTACTTACAATGATTAATAAAACAAATAATTTGGCATGTTTCAAAAATCTTATCTTACCACTTGCAAACTTGAATTCCATTTATACATATACCTATAAAGAGATATATAGTCTATTAACTTTTTTAAATACCACCATTAATAAAAAAAAAAATTGAGTACCAACTGTCTACTAGTCCCTAAGGTGTGAAAGATCCCCTTTTCTTAAGAAGTTTACAGAACATTTCTCCTATTATCGTTCTCCCATAAGAAGCACTAAAAGAATCATAACTACCAGATGTATTTGATTTGCTATCAGAAAGTTTAAGAGCAAAAAGTTACAACATATTCAGTCATGTTCATTTTAATTGTTTGGGGAACTCCAATTTCCTTTGCCTTTTGTTTTCCAAGTGCTGGCTTTCAAAAAAGAAAAAGGTTAAAATATAGTAATTCTCTATGCTTATAAAAGCTATATTTTTAGGGAATGAACATGAAAACAAATCTATTTTTGTTCAATGGTTAATGAGAAGAGGATGGTTTCTAAAAAGGACACAAACAGAAAGCAGTAGAACTGCCTCGTCCTGCTCAGTGCAGCCCAATCCTGATTCAGCAAATAGGTATTTGCCAGTAGCAATGAGCATTGTGTACTACAATGACGATGCTGCTTAACTCGATACTGTTCCCACACCTCTGTTAGTCGAACCCAGTGCGTGGGTAACTCATGAAGTCACTGGGTACCTGAGCGAAATTTTGAAAGCAATGGAGGTTATGAGGGTTTAGGGACAGGTGGAACTGGCTACATGATCACAGCCACGCCCACCTCTTAAACTGCACTTGGCAACGAAATTCATGCCAATATGACACCTGTCTGCGTAGGAAATTCATGACGAGACAGAAGGGCAGGCTTCGGATCACAATAATAGTGACTGTGATCTCCCCAGAAGCCTCTCCGGGAAAAACTCAATACTCCTTCCTCACTTGTACGCCAACTGGAATTTGAAGGGAGCTTGCTAACTGAGGTTCTGTGTGGACCCAGAAGTACAACTGATAAGGTAAGGGCAATTATCTCTTGGTTTGATCACTAGAGATTGATTATAAAGGGTTTCCCTGCTCCATCTTCCCTTTCAAATGTAGATTACTGGGGCAATCTTCTTGGCAGTGTATTTCAGGGTCTTGAACTTGAGAGATAGAACTGTTTGGTGCCTGCTCTAAAAAAGAGACATCCAGCCCCTGCTATAGTTAACTGTGCAGTTTCTGGCTAATGGGATACAGAGAAATGAGGATGATGGTGAGCAGTGGTCGAGTGTTAAGGAGTGATTTCAGAGGAATGTGTCAAAGCAGCTCATCTCCCGGGCCCTACATGACAATGCTTTTTAGTAGCCACCTGTATTCAGAGATTTAAATTTATGAAAAGAGAATCATAATGATATCTTAATTGCTCTAAGGATGTCTTTTCAAGGGAATTGTCACAGATACAGTTCCTTCAGAGGAACTGAGAAACCAAAGGGTGACGGTTTTATTACGGAAGAGCTGAGGAAAGCCTCTGCCCTAGAAGTTAACGTTTATGGATCTCTTTGGCAAATAATAGTCTCCATTGCAATACTGCTGTGTTTGATGAGGATTCAAAAAGTCTTAATCAAATCTAGCAGTCATTCCTGCTTCTTTCTCTTCTAATCTTCCTGATCCTGAATTATGAGATCCTTATCTATTAAAATAAAACACCATTTGTTAAAGCCTTTTCAAAATTAAGACAAAAACCATCAAAACTAATTGTGTGCTAGTATCAAACAAACACATTTTTTAAGTTTGATGAATTGTTTGTAAGCACTAATCAAGTGGGTGGAGTCATAAAAGAGGGAGGGAACCAACTGAAACAATATATGTAATTTGTTTGCATTATTATTTGAGATAATTACAAAGCAAGCGTTCAAAAGCTGTTCTTTATCTTTATACCAGAAGGGAGAAAAATAGGGAGGAGAGGAAAAGCACAAGAACACCCAGCCATTGTCAGCTGCAATCTAAAATATTGCCGGATTCACAGTTGTCGAACATTAGCATTACTAAGAATGCCAGGGACAGAAGTGTCACGTTGAATGTAGAGTGATGACTTCATAGGAAGGCAGAGCTGAGGATATGACCAGTTTGCAGTTACAGAGAAATCAGCTTTAATTAATTTGAGTGCCAGCTCTGTGTATAATTACACAGCATGAGAGTTTGCATGCAAATGCGGAAATGCTGATTGTTCAAATACTTGCACTTGCTCATTAATACGTTGGGACTAAGCAGGGCTGGCAAGCAGACAGGGTAGAGCGCACACAGTGCCTGCAGGCTAATTTGTATTATACTGTAGTTAGCAAACAGATTTCAGATGTTTCTCCTTTCTTTAAATAATAAGCACAAAAATATGTGTGTCATTTTCATCTGTGACATACCTTGTTTTCTTCTTGATTAAAATAAAATGTTTGGGGTTGTTTTTAAAAAAAAAACTGCCGGTACACTGAACATTGCTATAATGTCGATTCGTAACTATTATACCCGTTATAGGTTCTATTTCACATTTATGTAATTATCCAAAATGGACATTTTTCATAATTGGTGAAGCTATACTCAGAAAAGGTAAATTTATAATTAAATCCCAGAAGGAATAAAACAATGGTCACAGTAGAATTATCTACTTGTCTGCTAGTATCTACTATCTTCTGGCCAGCTTCAGCTAGGGCTACGGGCTTCAGGTCAAGGACTGTTTTCTTTAGGAAAGCAGCTAACCCTAAAATGGACTGAGGTGAGATTTTTCCAATCTGACCACTGAATCTTTTAGCAGAGATCAATTTCAACCAAATTCCCAACTTCCCTGACAATGCCTCAGGGAAAAATCCTCTTAAATCACAACCTCAGGAATATGTGATACTTTCTTTTAAAAAAATAGTATAAGAGGGGCGCCTAGGTGGCTCAGTCAGTTAAGTGTTCGACTTTGGCTCAGGTCATGATCTTGAGGTTCGTGGGTTCGAGCCCCGCATCTGGCTCTGTGCTGATGGCTTAGAGCCTAGATCCTGCTTCAGATTCTGTGTCTGCCTCTCTTTTTGCCCCTCCCCCTCTCACGTTCTGTACCTTTCTCTCTCAAAAATGAATAAACGTTAAAAAAATAAAAAGAAAATAGGGTAAGAAAATAAGGAATTTGCCAAAGTTCCATAAAACCTAGTACTACTACGGATGCTACCTATTTCCTTGGCAATATTTCATGCATTTCAATTCTACAAATATTTATGGAGCGCCTCTTTCTGTCAGACATCATGAAGCAGAGGATATACAACAGTAAGCAAGATAGACAAGCAAGATAGTCCCTGCATTTGCCATCTCTCTTCTCTCAGGAGTTGTACAAAGGAACCTAACTCAGTTTCCCTGGGAAATATATGCTATTAGCATTTATTACCTTGGAGAAGCCCACATTGCTGAAACCTGAGTCAATGGCTTTCCATAAACACAGTTCTCATGGCCTTTCTGGGAGACTAACTCCCTCTGTGACTTTTCTTTGACCCTATTGTGTAAGATAAAGGGAGCTGCCTCTGCCCCCAGGGCTGAATGGACACTGTGAAGGATATGCCAAACAGTCTATCAGGCAAGTCCCAAAGTCTATCTGTATAACAATAGATTGAAGAGGAAGGCTGTCAATATCCTTTCTGAAAGTCTACATCTGTGAGAATAGTCATTTTTCAAAGAAGAAAGTTGGACACAGCGCATGAATGGATATAGGACAATTCATGCCATTTCATCTGGCCAAAAGTAAGCAGTCAACTCAGTATATGACATGCTGGGGAACACAGACTAGAGTGTTCATCAGTATGACCCTTCCTCCCTTCCTAAAAAGTCTGTTCAAATATCCCACTGCCAAACACTTCCTACAGCTATGTATGATGAAAAAAGGTGAGAGTAAAAATATTCACACACAAGACTGGGACCCCCACTTCACTTTCAGCAAGGTCATAAGCCTCTCATCTTACATATAAAAAATACGCAAGGAAGGAAGGAAGGAGAAAATTCAGTAGTGCAAGAATCCAAGGGTATCTCCATGATGTATCCATGGTAATTTGGAAACAGTAGTTTTTATGGACTAACTATGAATTCCAAATACCCTGAGCTCAAACACCTTTTCCTCAAAACTCCATCATGATCAGATACCCACAATCAGAAAGCAAAAATCAGATACCCACAATCAGAAAGGAAAAAAATAACAAGCCAAAAATAAACTTCCAAAATATGTATGCATTCAGAAAATTCTATCTGCTGGCACCAAAATATTAAATGTACAGTAAAACCTTGGTTTGCAAGCATAAGTCGTTCCAGAAACATGCTTATAATCCAAAGCACACATATATCAAAGCAAATTTTAAGAACTATTGGCTCAGTTGTGATCATGTGATGTTCAGCATCATGTACTACTCATATTGCAAGACATCACTCATTTATCAAGTTAAAATTTGTTAGAAATGTTTGCTTATCTTGTAGAACACTTGTAGCACAAGTTACTCGCAATCCAAGATTTTACTGTGTATATATTTGGGATGTGGATATATTGATATCTTTACCAAGGAGAGCAAAAGAAAACAAATCTTAGAGGATGTTGTCTTCAGAAAATGACTTCTAGTGTGGGGTTGTGATAATATATGAAAAGACCTATATTCATGGGCAATGTAAGTAATTTATGGGGTAGGAAGGAAGGAGAATAAATGTGTAGAGAAGAAAAAAGATTTACTATGGAAATGAAAGGTGTTCAGGAAATATGAGGAAGCTCTAGCTTATAACACTCATCAAGAAAGCTTGCGACCTAGTACAGAAAGCACAATGCACCAGGGTGATTCAGAATGGTCTCCTGTGCTGATTATTGCACAGTGAGAACCATAGATAGGCTTCCAGCAGCTAATGATTCAGCAATGGTTAGATCAACAAGAACTGTTTCCACAGATTCATAGGTGCAGAATATGTACTTCAAGGGCATGAGAAGAATGAAGGTGATAATAGCTAGAATTAGAGTATGTGTGGAATTTTTACTCAAAAAGTGAAAAGAAAGAAGTAAGGCAAGAACATTTTTTTAGGAAGTGGAGATTTGACCATACTTGCTGGGGGAAAAAAGAGCTGGTGGAACAGGAGACATTGAAAGTACAAGGGGAAATGTGTCCTTAATGGGGCAGGAACTGGGGAGAGTCCAGGTTCTTATGCTACCTATAGAGATTTAAAAAACAAAACAAAACAAAACAAAGCAAAGCAAAAAAAATCTCACTCCAAGAAAAAAGAGGAAAAGAAGATGGTGACTGATGGTGGAGGTGAAGGAGATTGGGAGACTATGTGCCAGATGCCTCTGATCTAGTGAAGACATTAGTGAGATCATCCCCTAAGAAGGCATAGGAAAGGATGGACATGACAATGACTTTACTTTCTTACTGGAAAAAAAAAAAAGGTAGAGCAAAATAATTGACAATGAAATTAGGTGAGGAAACGAAAGACAATGGAGACATGGGAATGGGTCATTGTAAAAGCTTCACGTTAACTCACCCCAAGGTAAAGTGAGTAATGGGACTGGACTTGTGATTACCTAGCAGTCTATAAGTTTACATTCTCCAATATCAGTACACTTACAATGGCTGTTTACAGTGTAGCACTCTTGTATTCCACAATGAGAGGGGAACTTTGGGCAAGATACCTGCACATAAAGTAGAGGAGACAATTTATGTGCAAAAGAGCTTAGTCTTTGGGGAGAAACATACCATCTCTCTGGGGCTTCCCTTTCCCTCTGCTCTCCTGCATCCTCGCTGGTGACAGTCAATGAATTTATTTAACAGAGGAGAAAAAAAATCTGTATGGGGCTGCCTAGGTCTCCCTTTATCATAGCACTTTTTACCTACATAACCCACATTCCTGTTGGCTCACCCTCCTGGGTTCAGGCACTAAAATTAGGGCAGCGACTTCTAAAAACCTATGTTTAATACAGTACTCGTGTATCACGTGGCAAAGAGAGAGAGGGCCCCAATGGTCTAACTCTCTGCTTGATGGTCTGGAATTACCATTAACATTTCAGGGCAAGTGCCTTCTTAGGCTTAGCTGGCTGTTCCAGTTTTCCTGCCAGAAGACAGAAGCACAGCACATCAGTCATTGAGCAGCTGCCAATGGACACAGGGCATCCCCTGGGAGTGGCAGGCCTGGGTGTGGTATAACAGGGGCACGGAGCATTCTGAGATTCCTGGAGAGATTGGTGGTTGTGGTATGTGGATGTCTGGGCCCCCAAGGACCAGGTAGCACTCAGGAGGCAAAGGAACAATACAAACATTGTCTCAGAACACTTCCAGCCAGCCACTAGCCGCTTGTCTCAATTTCCTTTCTGTCTGGGCCTCTTTCCCTGCCTTCTGTTATCCTCTTGCCAAGCTTTCCCAGATCCCAAATCTAAGGGTCTTGTTGACCAGGGAAAAGAGTTTGTAGCGTGTAACAAAGAGGGAATGTTGAAGGTTTTTAAATAAAATAATGATACTAAACCTAACCCTCCAATCAAAGACTTTTTCAGGGTCTACTTTCTGTCAGTCACTGCAATGTATGTAGGAGATTTAAAGACAGACATAACAGGCCCTTTACGTATGGAGCTCACTATCAAATGAGAAGACAAACCTGTTTGACTAGAATACTTAATGATATAGAGGCACCAACAAGGGAGAGATTCCTTCTGCAGGAAAAGAAAAATATTAGCAAAGCAAATGACTGAAGCAATTGCACTTAGATAAGGAAATGTATATTAACAGGAAAAAAAACCCCTCTGTTTCAAGGAGGTTTTTCTGGCAGCAACATACAAAGTGGTTTGGATGCAGAAGAGTCTAAAGATCATTTATGAGGCTATCAGGATAATCTATAGGATGGATGAAAAAGAAGGTAGAAATGGCAACAATATCTCAGAGGAAGTATTGACAGGGTTTTGCAAATTATCATGGAAATGAACAGGAAAGTGGTCATACCTGACTTTGAGATTTCAAATATTGGTGATGACATTTAAAAAAAGGAAACATGAGGGGCGTCTAGGTGGCTCAGTTGGTTCTTGGTTTTGGCTCAGGTCATGATCTCACGGTTCGTGAGTTCAAGCCCTGCATGGGGTTCTTTGCTGACGGTGTGCAGTCTGCTTGGGATTCTCTCTCTCCCTCTCTCTCTACCCCTCCCCTGCTCATGCACACACTCTCTCAATCTCTCACTCTCAAAATAAATAAATAAAAACTTAAAAAAAAAGGAGATATGAGGAGGATACGGAAATGTGAGAGGGAAGATACTAAATTCACTTTGGATGTAATGAATTTTTAAGGTGCCAGAACCTATCTTTGTAGAGAAGAGAGGTGTACAGATGGATACATGTGTCCAGCACTCTGAGGATATGACAGAGCTATGGGGGGAGGGGAGGGTCACCCTCAGTCAAGGCCCAACTGGTAGATAAGATTGTCAGGAAGGAGAGAGAAGAGGGCTGAGAAACAAACTTTTAGATCACGTATATGAAAGCCTGAAGAGGGAGACAAAAGTTTCAGCCACACAGTTGGGGGGAAAAAACAACTAGGAATGTCCATTGAGAAAGGGTGGAAAGTTTCCGAAAGAAGGGAATGGTCAGGTGAAAAGGAGGAGATACAGACAAGGAAGATGAAATACGAGAAATCTGGATGTCACAATGAGTTAGTCATTGATGACCAATAGGAGAGAGGTTTCAGTGAAACTATGGGAAGAGAAATCCTATTGCTAAGTGATAACTTCTTACCGAACATCTTCAGTGTATCTGAATATTGAAACTAAAGCAAAGCATTAAGCTTTCTAGGAGTTTGTTCTTAAATGAGAGGAAGAAGAGATAAGGATAAGAGCTACCTCAAAGAGCCAGGCAAGTGACACCAGTTCAACTTGGTTGACTGCACCATTTTACCCAACCAGAGGCCTTTTGTAATTCTGGTTTCTCTCAGGCTCTTACTTCCTGTTGTCGGGTGAAGGTGGGTGGCAGTTAATGGGGAAAAGCTGATGATGTTCAAAGATGACTAAGGCTGTAAAAGACAATCAGGCTTTTCCTATAATTCATGCTTAGGAATTAAAAGAATCCACCACCACCACCCCCTACCTGTGTGCCTGTGTGTGTGTGTGTGTGTGTGTACACACACACAAGAAAGTCATCTCTACTCCACCAACTTGTCCTTGGTTTATTTTATCTTTTTGAGCAGTTTACCCTCATAGATGTGTGTGCTTATCTTTTGTGGCAAGACCTTTATAACATCCCTTTCATTTAAAGGTGTGTTCTTCAGGTACTAGTGATTTCTAAAGGCTACAGAATTCTCAGAATAGTTTGGTTCTCCAAGTAGCAAATTCAGTGGTTAAGTCTCCCTGTCTTATTATGTTTAGTTTAAGAAATACACTAAACTAGCAGCGCCTGGATGTCTCAGTCAGTTAAGCCTCTGACTTTAGCTCAGGTCATGATCTCCCAGTTCGTGAGTTTGAGCCCTGCGTCGGGCTCTGTGCTGACAGCTCAGAGCCTGGAGCCTGCTTTGGATTCTGTGTCTCCCTTTCTCTCTGCCCCTCCCCTACTCACGCCCTGTCTCTCTCCCTCTCAAAAATGAATAAACGTTAAGAGAAAGAAAGAAAGAAAGAAAGAAAGAAAGAAAGAAAGAAAGAAAGAAAGAGAGAGAGAAAGAAAGAAAGAGAAAGAGAGAGAAAGAAAGAAAGAAAGAAAAGAAAGAAAGAAAGAAAGAAAGAAAGAAAGAGAGAGAAAGAAAGAAAAAGAAAGAAAGAAAGAGGTTAAACTAGGCACACCTGGATGGCTCAGTCAGTGAAACATTTGACTTTGATTCAGGTCATGATCTCCCATTTCTTGAGTTTGAGTCCTGCGATGAGCTCTGTGCCGACAGCTCAGAGCCTGGATCCTGCTTCAGATTCTGTGTCTCCCTCTTTCTCTGCCCCTCTCCCATTCAGGCTCTCTCTCTCAAAAATAATAAACATTAAAAAGAAGAAGAAGAAGAAATAGGCTAAACTAGAAAATCCTAAGTGAATGTACATCTTTCCTTGGCTTTTACTTCCATGCACCGCACAAAGCAAACTGATAACAAATAGTGCCATATTCTCTGTGAGTAGAAAACTATTTCTTGCCCTATTCAAACACTTTTTTTTTATGAGACACCCACAAATCCTCTCAACTATAGACTGGTGCCTGTTTAAGTGTGCAGCTGAGGTGTGGTGCCTAGATTGTTAGAAGAGAATATAATCATGTGTTTACCAAAAAGGTCATCTCTGCGTTACCAGAGTTACATATGGGAAATACGAATTATTTGTGTGCAGTATTATCATAGTATTCCACTGCACAAAGTTGTGTTCTTTTCAAAATACAAGTAGCTATGTGATGTGTCTAGGCTTTTTCTATATTTATTTTTAGTTGCAGGAAGATCTCCATCTCATATAAGTCCAAGGATTTTTCTTCATCTATATATGTATGTATATATACACACACACATATACGCACATGTGCACGTACACACACACACACACACACACACACACACACTCTGTCAAGCACTCATGGAGGCACCTTCATAAACTTGCCCTGCATGGTTGTTGGTTTATCTGTCAAGGAAATTCATTACTAAGAGAATGCCTTGCTTTATATGCTTACTAAATTTTTAAAAAATGTTTTTCATTATATTTATGCAAACGTACCTTGGCTAGCTCATAATTTACCAAATGCGAGCATTTGTCAGGGTTATTTCCAATCACTCAGAAAAATGTGCCTTTGTGTATTTTGATTATTTAAAGCAATTTTGTTTCCATTATGCGTATGTGTGGCCAAAACAGCATGACTGTCTTGACTGAGGAAGTGGGAATACTCTTAATTTTCATACGTGCATCTGCAGAAGTACTTTTGATTGTTTACCCAATGTACAGATAGTGACGTGGGTATAAATGTTTTCTGCACACATTTATTTTCCTTGGCACTTCAGAAGGGAAGGGTAATGCAAAGGAAAATTACATATGCCATTGTTTGCATTAAAATATATATAATCAATTATAAGCTGAGGATATGCTTAAGATTTTGAAGCATAAAAATTAGGGTACACTCTTTATATAGAAATCTCTGTCTTGTGATCACATCTTATTTATACATTAGCTATAAACATCTGGAATTTTTTCCCTTTGGGCTTGTGCAAACTTTATACCAAACTGAAGTTCTCAGGGATCAAACAGTGTCATTCAAATTTGCTTACATTGCTTTGAAGCAAATCAGCTTATTTGCTCATTAGATGACAAAATAATAGTATTTCCCAATGAGACAGGAGAGGGAAATAGATCCAATTCAAGGCAAGGCATTAAGGACCACTATTCTGATTACGGTGTCGCTATATAACTGTAGAATCAAGTCTTATTCAGTTTTTCTGGGATATTATATTTCACTAAATTTCAAATGCTGTCA
The DNA here is from genome assembly GCF_018350195.1 of Panthera tigris. NCBI lineage: Eukaryota > Metazoa > Chordata > Mammalia > Carnivora > Felidae > Panthera > Panthera tigris. The sequence continues at coordinate 67,989,879 of NC_056667.1, forward strand.
GTAGTAAGACACACCAATATTTTATAGTCTACAAAGAAAATTTAAAACTCTGCCAATGAAACTGTGATATCTCATTGATTGAACAGCCTTGTCCCAATTTCAGAAATGTTAAGACAAGGGGGGAAATGCATCTCATAATGGGTAAAATAGTATATATGGAATAATTACAGAGCTTTAGATCTTGTAGTCTATTTACTACATCAGCACAACTCAAAGGCGTTCCTTTCCTGGCAAGAGAAGATTTATTATCACCTTCATTCAATGGAACTAAAAATATATACTGTCTTTTCCAAACTGTTTCTACTCTTCCTCATTCATAGAGTTATCAAAATGATATTCTCTCTTTTAAGATAGTTGACTGTGTCTTTTTTTCACTTTATTGAGGTATAATTGTAAGCTATTTAAAGTGGACGATGTGATGATTTAATACATGTCTACGTTGTGAAAAGATTTTTCCCATTGAGTTAATTAACGTATCCATCCCCTCATAAATATACTTTTTCCTTTTTTCTTTTCCTATGTTTTCTTTTTTCTTTTCTGTATTTTTCTTTTCTTTCTTTCTTTCTTTTGTTTTCTTTCTTTCTTTCTTTCTTTCTTTCTTTCTTTCTTTCTTTCTTTCTTTCAGAACAGAGTTGACTTCGACTTGAAGGAGGCAAAATAGTAATACAAAAAAAAAAAAAGAAAAAAAAACACTTAGGGTTTAGAATTTTTGAGAAAGTTCTGACTTGATTCATGTTTCCGTGAGACTTCAGTCTGTAAATTAATCTAGTTGAGACTGTGTCCTCACTCACTTTGTCCCTTCAGGTTTCTGCTTTCCTGCCCATCAAAACTCCCCCTCCAGATCATTCTAGGACTAACAGGCACTTAAGCATTTATTACAGGAAACTGGAGAAGAGGTGGATACTAAATATTCCTTAAAGCACAATGATAAAGCAATATAAAAAACAGTCAACCAAAACATGTTAAAACCTTCAAAAGGTGTTAAGACTAGTCTATCTCAAACACATTTGTTGTAAAATATGCAAATTGATGATGAAACAAGTAAATTCTTTGATTTGATTGTCAAATAATAAACTTGAAGAAAAATAAACTATTTTGCTGTCCCTCTTATCACCACCAATATCTCATCTAGATCCAGGCAAATAGTATTTTCCCAGCAGACGTTTCTTGAGTGATTAAATTAAATGATAAATTATTACCAAAGAGTCTTTTTCTTTACCTCAGTTTTGGAGATAGGCATTATGAGGCAAGAAACAATGGTAGACAAATAATAATAATAATAATAATAATAATAAATTGCATTTGAATTTATTCCTTACATATTGCACATCAACTATTTTTTATTATAGTGTAAGATTTTTCTGACATTATATACAATATTCAGTTACTTTATCAACCATCCATCCATTACATAAACATGTATGAACCACCTAGTGAATAATGGGCATTTTGGATAGAAAGATGAATGGTGTTACCCTCTCTAGCAGTGATTCTTACATTTTTTGGTCTCAGCACCTTTTCCATTCTCAAAAATTGTTGAGGATCACAAAAGATTTTTTTATGACTTATAGCTCTCAATATTTATCACATTAGAATTTAATATGGAAACAAATTAATATTCAGTTATAAATAGCAATAATAAACCCACTGCATATAACACATAAAACATAAACATAAAAACACATTTTTATGAAAAGTAACTATTTTTGAAAACAAAAACGTCCTCTGAAAATTGACATTATTGGGGCGCCTGGGTGGCTCAGTCGGTTAAGCGTCCGACTGCAGCTCAGGTCACGATCTCGCGGTCTGTGAGTTCGAGCCCCGCGTCGGGCTCTGTGCTGACAGCTCAGAGCCTGGAGCCTGCTTCCGATTCTGTGTCTCCCTCTCTCTCTGACCCTCCCCCATTCATGCTCTGTCTCTCTCTGTTTCAAAAATAAATAAACTTAAAATTTTTTTTTAAAAATTGATATTATTTACATTTTTTTGCAAAATTTTTAATATCTGTGTTAAAAGAGAACAGCCAATTTCTCACATCTATTTGTATTTCAATCTATTGCAATGTATTGTTTTGTTTGAAGTATATGAAAAAAAATCAGCCTTACACAGATATTAATTGAAACGAAGACGAATATTTTAATAACCTTTTCAGATAAATGTGATATTCTTCTTTGATACTAAACTAAACATTAAAAAAAATAGTTCATTAAAGGTTAGTTGCAAAGTGGAATCTGAAACCAAATCAAAGAACATTTTAAAATCTGTTGCGTTAAAGTACATTAGTTTGCCTTACATTTTTAAAAGTAATCTCTATGCCCGATGGGGGGCTTGAACTCACAACCTCAAGATCAAGAGTCACATGCTTCTCCAACTGAGCTAGCCAGGCACCCCTGGTTTATCTCACCCTACGAATAGCTCTTTCCCCCATGCATTACTTGCATGATTTTATAACATGATGGAAAATACTGTTTTACTGAATTATGCAGATTTCCCAAAAGTCGACATATGTCATAAAACTTATTTTTCTAATTGCCACTGTTAATATTACCACCAAGCTTATCAGGAAAGTCTTTAAGCATTGGGAAGTTGTCAAGCACACAGTGGCAGATACAAATTATTCTTTAGATTATAATTTCTGCTGGAATGTTTGAATTTTGTCATTGGCAATAAATACCATTGGTTGTTTCCTTGAATTGACTTGCTTGCTTTCATTCATCTTTTGAAACATATCTGTGAAGTACCCGACTCTGAATAACCATGGTTTGTCTGTCAGTTGCTTTTTAAAGTAAAATCCATGAAAAGAGAAGCTATTTCAGCTTGCAACCCAAACATTTATCTCACAAGTACTTGACAATCATCATCCTTCAGTTACAGTGGGAGTGCTTTTTATATACATCCCATTTTGTCACACAGAATATTAAAGATGTGTATTCAGGAATTTGGGCTTATAAAGTGAATATTAATTTTCATTGTTTTTTAAAGGGCATCCTTAACTGAAATTGGTAGGTTATTTTTTGTTTGTTCTTTGTTTAGTGTTGTTTTGCTTTTGTGTCATTGCAAGTGTTAGGTGAATAAGAATATAATGACTATGATACTACAGCTTGATGAACAAACTGTACAGCAGCTAGTCTGGTACCACTTGCCTTAATTCAGAGTGTTAGCAGTTTTCCACACCAATGCTTTTCTGTCATCAGTGCAAATGTCAATAGAGTGAAAAAGACAAGTAATGTCTTAGTATTATTTTGAAAATAGGTTTGACTTTGCAACCCCCCAAAAGGGTCTCTGGGACCTTGAGGATTTTACTTGGAGAACTGTTACTCTAGAGATTGAAAGGTTAAGGGAGCAGATAGGTAAATGAACACGAATTTTCTGCGGTTTGTAATAAGTACAATGATAGAGGAAAGCCCAGGGTCTTTGAGGAACATTTCCCAAAAGAGATTATGTCTGACTGGAATCTTGAAGGACATCTAAGTGTCAGCCAGGTAAAGAATGGAGTCTTTGGCTGACTGAATCCTGTGCTTCACAATATTATTTCTGTTTTCATTTTACTAATGCGCTTTGTAAAGTCTAAAGAGGTCTCAACCATATGGTTCCTATATGGCAACTGGATTCCAAAACACATGCATGCCTAGTCAAGTAAGGTCATTAATAAGCCATTACCACTCAAGGTTGAGTTACTATGGGAATTTGGAAGAGAGAACCTGGATAGTTGCATGAGACTCCGTGTTGGATTGCATAGACATTTTTATGTGGTAAGCCAGATGTCATCTATTTTATGTGCTTTTGGGTTTTGTGACCCAACAGAAATAAATTCCAACTGGTCCTCATCAGTGTGACCTGGCTAGATATCACTAGCCATTTTTCACTAACAAAAAAAGAATGTAAAATAACTGACATAGATTGAATTCCTAATATGTGAGTTAGTGGGCTTACAGACATGATCACATTTAAATATCAAACAACTTGATAGATATTTATAGTATCCCCATTTTTAAGACCAAGAAACTGAGATTCAGAGAAATTAAGTAGTATGCCAAGGGCCACAAGGTGCATAAAATGCAGAACTGGTTTCCAAGCCAGCTGTACCCAACAAGGGAATCTCTGTTCTTTCTCAAACTGGTGCACAGGTAATGTGGAAGCAGGCAGGAGTGTATCAGGAGGAAGAGAAGCCTCAGAGCACACAAATTTGCCTTGGTAGAAAATTATTAAAACATTTTAAAATGCAAAACAGAAACAGATATGTAATGAAACAGAATGGAAACCGCTTGAATTATTAAGAATCAGATGGAGGCTTCTAAGACATTTTCTCTCAGGAGGGGAGAATCAGGGATTGTCTCCAAAGTCAGAGTTCATACTCCTCTGCCTTGAGGATACTTTTCAGATGCACTCTGAGAAATTCATTCTTATATCAAACGAACCAATGTGTTTTCCCTAATAACTGACCAAATTCTGCCCAGGCTGCGTTCAACACAATTGCAGCCTAAGGTGCTAGGAAAGAGCTCGTAATTCCTGGTTGTTATGGGTACAAGGCAAAATTCTAACCATCTTCCACAGATGTGACATGAGTACTAGAAAAGATGACGTTAGGAGAGAAGCAATTAACTCTAATATTTACAAACAGTCACTAATGGCAGATGATAATGATGATCATGAGAACGAGTGTGACGAAAACTGTATTTGGTGTATCTACCATGTGCCAAGCAGTATGCATAAATCCATCATCTTAAGTTAAATGCACAACAATCTTATAAGGTGATCTTATTATCCCCATTTGTGTATGTACCCAGACATAATACTGTTGCATTCACGTTATCCCAACAAGTCTATGAGCTATTATTACCCATATGCTGCTGACGACAAAATTGGTCTCAGAGCAGATAAGTAATTGCCTGAGTATACACAATAAGTAAATGATGGAAATAAGCACAGACCCCTGTGGGCTTGTCTCAAAAGCCTCAGAACTTTTCATGCCATGCTGCCTTGATATTAGGTAGGGGTAACGATATAATTTTTATCTAAATTTGGATGCCTTTGAGAAGAAAAGGGATGCTATTAATAGTTGTGCCAGAGCAAGAGACATCAATGGGGATTGCCCAGATGGGGGATAAATGGTTACCTTATTATTGGGCAAACATAGGGGCTATATAGTATCAAACTTCTTAAAAATAAATGCATTTGGATATTCCTTTGTTTTAAAATATTTACTAATCATTCTACCTTAAACAAATTTTTATAGCTTAGGGGAAAACACTTTTGTGTATGCTTGATATCTGAGAAATAATTTTGACCTAGCAATTTAAAAAATGACAGGAGAGTAAAAAATATGCGTAATATTTGATACATTTTTATGCACAACGAAACAGAAGTCAGGCATAAAACTCTAAAGGGGATAAAGAAGATTTAGAAAGCTCTAATTCAGTATTAGAAGTTAATGAATGTGGCACTTGCTGTATTCTGAAATGTTATAACTTACTGATTAAGGGGAGAAAATTCTGGGAAGGATGTTGCATACTTGAGTATTTTCCTATTTCAGAAATAATCCTGTAACAATAACTTGAGATGGTTTTATGTAATTGTGGCAGGTAGCTACTCCACCTTGATCCAAATACAGGTTTGGGCATGTTTTTGTTTTTTGTTTTTTCTTTTATAGTTGCTTCTACTCCGATGTATCATAGGTGCAAGTCTTAATTTCTTTCTAGTAAAAGAAGAATAGCTTATAATTTCTTTTGTTTCTTTTCCTTTGATCCAAGAGTTCTCTCCTCCCAGTTTTTAACCTGCTTTGTTCAGTCTCTTTTTTTCTGCTCTCATTTTTTTTCCTCTTCAGTACATTTACATAAAGTTAAGTGACTTAAGCTGTTTATAATATTATTTTTGGATTTTACTGCTTCTTGCTTTGGCTGTTCCTGATCATATCCAGATTTATTTTCTAGAAGAAGCTAATTTAGTAAAACCTTTTTTTTTTTTGTAAAATAAGTACATAAACTTTCAACCAAACAGGCCATTCAAAAGCACAGATTCGTCCAAAAGCAGTTTTTCTTTTTTCTTTTTTTAATTCTGAAGAGACATGCATATATTCTTGAGTGATACAATATGTACCAGCTTTGAACAAACATTTTATCAAGACATTAGCTCTTAAAAAAGAGAAAGGGCAACAACTCGAATACTTTTACCACTGAGAGATTTTTGCTCTGTGTGTGTGTGTGTGTGTGTGTGTGTGTGTGTGTGTGTGTCTTGTAAATTTTTGTGTTTAGAGTAGCCTTTCAATCTTTTTAAATCATCCTTATGAATCTTTTCAGTTGGCTGGACATAAGAAAAGAAGGCTTTTCTCTTGAATGAATACGAGAATTATTACGTTAAGCATTGAGTAAGAGTGTGCTGAGTACTTAATGCAACATGACATGCATGGTACTCCCCACAAGCTCACCTTCAAAAGGATGAGACAGAGATAAATACAGACCTGCAAACATGTCAGATTGCCAAGTGCTAGGGGAAATATCTCTTATCCCTCCTGCTTTCTCTTTCATTGTTTCTTTAGGAGACCAAGGGCACACAACGTAATGAGGAACAGAAGTCAAAGGAAGCAGAATTCTTAGGTCCCGTGTGCACATTAGTAGAACCTGGTATTACAATTAAAAGCTGAAGTATTGAGGCGAACTAGACCAAGGTAGGCAAGGCGTCCTGTTTCCACAGGCACTGTTAATCTCGGCAATTCTAGACTTAGGGATGGTTTGTCTCTTCCTTTCACCATGGCAACTGCTGCCAGACATCCAAAAGTACTGAAATGTATAATATCATTTCACATAAAAATGGGAAGGAGTAGAGAGAAGGAAGATGAAAGTGATAAGAAGGGAGGAAAAAAAGGCATTTATGCCGTCGTATCTTATGTTAATGATCTTTACTCTTTGCCTCCAACAGAGTTTGTCAGATCTTAAAAGTTTATCTGCAGCCTAAAAGAAAGTAGCTCAGAAGAGTTAATATCCCTGGATATGGCAGGCAATGTGGTAAAGGAAAGCACAAGGTCCATGGAGGCAGAAAGATCTGTGTTGAATCAGTTCTGCTGCAGACTTTTCATACCTTCAGCAAGTTCCTTAGATCGTTTGAGCTTCATTTCATTATCTGTAAAATGGTTGCAATAATACTTACTCCACAGTGTTGTTCTGAGTGTGAATGAGTTTCTATACCCAAAGCATCCAGCATGAGGCCTGATACGAGTGTGCGCACATTCATTGGCTATTGTTATTGTCATTTAAAATATAATCATATTCCCAGAAACTACATTTTGTTACTGCCAGAATCACATAGACCAGTAACAGAGGAATCCCTATTTTTTCTTTCATATATGGTCAGAAATTTTAAAGAAAAATCTCTTAGAGGCAAATAAGAGCAGAAAAACTGTAATTGGCCAGAGTCATACTACTATGCACGACAAAATCATAATCTAAGACCTGTATTAAACCAGGCTAACAACCATCAAAAGCAGCATAAAAGAATGAAGCCACAAAAACCAATGCATATCCCAAAAAGTATGTATAGAGGGCAAATTACTTTTTTGGTGTTGGTGTTGGTGTTGGTGTTGGTGTTGGTGGTTGTGATGGGGAGGATTGAAGGCAAAGATAGTATTTGAAGTGGTTAAGAATGCTTAAAATCCAATTCCATTCCATAGCATTTGATCTTCAGAAAAACAGAGTGCTATCTGGTTTTTATCCTCAACCTTCTCATCTATAAGATAGGGACCTACTTATAGGACTGTTGCGAGGTATATATGCGATAATGCATATAAATCAATCAGTATAAGCCTAAGTAAGCACTCAGTATTGTTACCAGTGCTTACGGACCTCTTGCCTCTGTTTAGCATTGCTTAGTTACATTTTCTCCCTGTTTTCATCTATTTCTCTAACTCATCTGGACTTCCCAAAGCATAGTCCTGGACTGTTTACTTCCAGAACACTTGAGTGCATTCGAGAGCTCCATGAGAGTGAAACATTCTAAAATGTAAATCATGATATGATTCTCCACATAGGTCCACAGGAACCAAAGGTTGGGCTTCTCTTCTTTGGACAAAGTTACTGCGTGGCTCCCAAAAGGCTAACTACAAGCCAAAGGTCATGCATCACGTTTTGGCATTTCACCATCAAAAATCATCTATCAGTGAGACTCAGTTCATATGACTAATCTTGTTTGATTTGGCAATGAGGTGAAATGTCAATAGGCTTCCTATTTTGACTGAAACTGTTGAATATACCAAAGGGAATATTGCATGTGTGTTAGTCATCCCAGAATAAAGATGAGTATACTTTCCTGAAAAGTTCAGCTACACTAATGGGATAATGGATCACCAGAATACTTTATATTTGAAATGCGGACTTTGTTCACATTCTTGCTTCACTCGGAAAATTGTGTCATTGTTGCCAAAGTCTTGAATTTCCTTTACCCCATGCCTGGATTCTCCATTGACACTAATGGGAATTTCACCTTCAAGCACAGACAGTCTATGGAACTAAAATGACAATAGCAGAAGGTAAAGAATACATTTTATACATTGTGCTACCTAATATTTTTCTTGACTGTTTCTGTTATAGTCATTGACTATTGCTAAAAAAAGACCCATTTGGAAACCTGAAAACATATTGTCTCCAGGGGCTAGTCATTTGAAAATACACTTTTGCCCATACATGTCATCACAAATTATATAAAAGAATAATTATAAATCAATCTACATAATTTTAATTTTGTGGTGAGTTAATTACAAAAGCATATCCCTCTGGCACTGCCATTAGTCTATAAGGTATGTGTGCTTTTTTTGTTTTTCTTTTTTCAATCTGAAGGAATGACATTTTGTAGAAAAAAAAGTCCATATTTTCTTATGGAAACATAATGCAAAATTTGCCACTTGCTGAAATTTAAAGTATGACGAACTCTTTGTAGTTCATGTTCACACGTTAGCAATAACCTGTAGAGCTACGAGCTGTTAGAATGTAGCATTAAAAAAGAAAACCTATATGAAAGAAGAAATACCAAGCCCATTTTTATGAGTGACCAAATGTCAAAAATGTATTAAAGCAGTTTACAGGCTATCCTGTTCATTATTTTGCTGACTTAGAAACCTTGAAGTGTTTTGTATCCATTTCATTATCTGCAAAAGTATGAACTGTAATGGAATTTACATAAAAATCCTGCTAGAGAGTGGGGACTTTACTGCATAGTCAGCGCTGCCTCCTAATCCAATCTTCCCCAATGCAGTTGGTAAGGCAGTTGCCAAACTCAAACAGCAGGATCTCTTTTATAAAGAAAAGTATGAATTTGAGCTGTAAAATGAGCACAACTATTTTTCTATTACTCTGGATGCTTCTTCTTGCTGAGTTTACATAAGAAGTCTAGCAGGAGGTGTTATTAAATAGCCTCAGAAATTAGCCCCAAAACAATTATCTTGGTTTAGCTATGGAAAAAGACACAAGAGGCTTAATGAAAAGAGCATTTAAATTTTTGTGATTGAATATCTGTTGGACACCTCTGTAGTTATTAACCCTTGTGGGCAGCATTTCAGATTTTTTATTATTTTTAATTGAATTGTTTTTGGAAAACTGCAGATTAAAAACTGTTTTCTCCCCTATGTTGGTCGGAGATCCCAGGGCAAACTGTGTAATAATGGGTTCTTTAAAAGTTTGGTTTAAACCTCGCTGCGTGGCAAGGAATATACGCTTGTTCAATGTAAATTTGAATTTACATATTATAATAGATTTGTAGAAATACTAAGTAGGAAAGAACCTCTCCAGTCATATCGCCCACCACCCTTTCCTCACAATCAAATTCTAACACCCATGGCTTTCTTTGTTAGTAAATTTGCCATGAGTTAAGTTTCCTATGTTCTCATTAAGAGAATATTCTAAAAGTTACTATTTTTGTTTGTTTGTTTTTCATTTTCCCCTATACATAGCCAGAATTTTGGAATAGTCAGTACTGCTTTTTTTTTTTTTTGTGGTACTGTGGCCATTCCAAATAATTTTTCTGTCTCTATAGTATTTGCTATTTTAAAATATTTGTTGGCTCTTATCATGTCAGATCTTAAAAGTTACTTAGTCGGTTGCTTTAATCTTTCCTCCCAAGCCCCCTCCCAACCTCACCTCCCCAGTCACTTCATCATTTTTTTCCCTCTTAACTCTCTCCAATCTTCTACATATTTCTGGAACTGAGTTTATCCAAGCTGAATGCACTTTTCCAGGTGCATCATATATCATTCCCTAAGCCTGGGATATGATGGTTCTTTGTATATAGCCCAAAAGCTAGTGAAGTTTGTGGAGTTCGTTCTTTTTTTCCTGATCACTGTCAGTGTGTTGACTCAGGGAGTTTTTTGAACATTTCCACTGATTCCTGAGGGAGCCTTTCTGAAAATGGGCTATCTTCTACCTGGGTCAGTCTATTTGAGGGATAGGAAATGAGAGAAAACATAATTTTGTAAGCTGTTAGAAAACGTGTCCTATCACCCCACCCAATCCCCTGCCATTTTTAGAGCACATCCATTTTCTTGGCATTTTCATTTTTGTTAACTATATTTCATTATGAAAATGAAATGGAAGCCTACACAAGCCAATTACAGCTAAGGCCATCAGAGCAAAAGTGGAGAACTCAGCTCGACATAGTGCACAATGATTCTCCTTGCTGTATTACAGATGTTTAAAAGATAAAACAAAACAAAATAAAAAAATAGTTGAAAAGGCCTGCACTGAAATTAAAGCTTTCTTCATTTAGTGATGAAAAGCTGGGTCTTTACATTTTCTTCACCTATTTTTTGCAATTCATTTTTAACTACTTTTTTGACCTTCAAAGCCAGTGGTAGTAGGTATAAATTAGAGGAGGGAATAAGAAAAAAGAAAACTAAAATTAAATATGACACACCAAAATTTTAGCAATAAATTATACAAATTTCTTTCTATATCATAATTACTATTACCAACTATGAAAAGACTATCCAGTTATTGCACAAAAGCGGGCCACACCACAATGAACCCCAAGCCCCTTTAAGCAGTATACAAAAGATCATAAACACCTATGCATCAGTAAAGCAAATCTGGAGAATGTATGAGCTGATGAATATGAAAGCAAATTATTGTCCTGAAGTTTTCCATATTAACATAAATATATATCATATTCGTAGATTCCAAGAGGCTATCCATTATGAGAGCCTACTCCCACTGATTTGGTAATCGCTTTTCAGAAAATAAATGAAAATTTACACACGAGACTTCAGTTTGCTAAATGGCAACCAAATACATATATCTATATGATTAAATATCACTCTTGCATTTGAATCGCAAAGTTTGACCCAGAATCTTTTTTATATCCTTGGAGTCACCTTTGAGCCTTGATGGTGGCATCAAAGAGACAGCCATGATACTTTTCAGTTAATTCACCTTCGATTATATAGCTTGGCCAGTACTCCTTCAGTTATATACCTAAACAACCAAATAGCCCAAATGCTTTTGAGCAAAATGGAAAATTATTGGCTTTTACAACTTAAAAACCTGCAGATAGTCTTTAGGCCCTGTTGGTTCATAGACTCAAAAAAACATCATCATGATCTCATTTCTCTCTCCCGTGCAGTCTCCATACTCAGCGGGTTGTCCCTTGTGGGAACTGCATTAGCTCCAATTTCATATCCTCTTTTATTCCAGTAGAGTCATGAGAGCCTTTCTCTTTCAACCCTTACAAAAGCCCTCGGCCTGGATCTCACTAACCTGATTGGGTCATGTGTCCTCTGAACTTGTCGCTATGGCCAGTCACATGGGATTTCCTGAGTTACTTAATTCCACAGCACGATTCAAGACAGCTTCCTGTGACGATGGAAATGTCTCTCATCTACACTGTCCAGCATGGTAGCCACTTGTCATGTGTGGCTAACGATTACTTGAAATGTAACTGAGGAACTGTTGTAACTGAGGAACAAAATTTTAAGTTTTATTTTAAACAATTTAGATTTAAATTAATCGCCACGACTGCACCGAACAGCACAGCTGCAGAGTTTGGTGTGTGCGTCAAACCCAGGTAGATTACATGAGCTGAGAAGGGGTTCCCCAAAGGAAGGGTTTTTGTAGACAGCAGACCCTACCTATTTTCCAGAGTGGGAAATACAGATGTGAAGGGGTAAAATCGACAGATGTTCACTATACTGAACGCTAAAACTTGAACTTTTTATTAACATCTTTTGGACTGACTGTTTAATTTCATAATATATAGCTTGTATTGTATTACTTGCAGTTTTTCTATTTTCTATTGTTTTGTTTGTTTTCCTTAATTAAAATGCATACAATGGGAACTCTGGACACAGAGCTCTTCCAGCTTGAATGAGAAGCTATTGTTAGGAATCCACCACCTTTAATTAAATTGCCTTTTAGGTACCCTGTGCTCATCTTTCCAAAAGATATTTTAAATGATATGTATGGATCCAAACAAGTTAAAGTTCATGTGGCATTTTAGAGACATAGCTCAACTGGAGTGACAAAAGTATTAATCAGCTTATAGACATCGTTAATGTCAAACATGTACAGTGACAATTATACTACAGTGACAATTATACTACAATGTACTCCTTTGCCTAAAGTATGGACATTTTCTTTTTGACAATAACATTCATTGACTCAAGTAAGTTTCCAAGACAGATTCCTGCCCACATTGAGCTCATAATTCTCAATTTTAAATATATGAAAATGTGAAACGTCATGCATCTTACACGTGAGGCAAAAGATATCAAATTAATACAGCCTTGTTACAGAAAATTTAGCAACATGGAGACATAATAAGAGCAAAATTAAAATGATCTATAATGTCATCATACAGAGGCAACTACCATTAATGTTTCAGTATATATTTCTTTTGAATTTAAAAAGTAGATGCGTGTGAGCACTTATCTCACTAAACTATTTAAATTATTTTTTATAAGGATGAGAACCTACTGTAGTTACTCCTTTATAACTTAATATTTAACCTAACACTATATTCTTTAGGGGTGCCTGGGTGGCTCAGTTGGTTGAGCGTCCGACTTCAACTCAGGTCATGATCTCGCAGTTCGTGACTTCGAGCCCCACGTCAGGCTCTGTGCTGACAGCTCAGAGCCTGGAGCCTGCTTCAGATTCTGTGCGTCCCTCTCTCTCTACCCCTCCCCTATTCACACTCTGTCTCTCTCTCTCAAAAATAAACTTTTAAAAATTTTTTTAAAAAAGAAGATTTTAACCTAATACTATATTCTTTAAAAACATGTGTTTAATGGCAACATAGTATTCCACTGTATGAAAAAATACATATACATATATCCAAAAGTACAACTTTTAGGTTAAAAAGATATGTGCAGTTTTAAACTTTTTGAAAAATATAAGTTCCATACAGGCAGATTTTTGTCTGATTTGTTCACTGATGAATTTCAGTGCCTACAACAGTGGCATCAAGAATGAATTCCATAAATATTTGTTGAATGAATGAGTATTGGCATAATTCCTATTACAATTCACACAGCCAGGATTGAGATGGCCCATCTCCCTAAGTTCTCACCAACTCTAGGTTCTTTCTTTCTGTTTTGTAGACAGATGACATCTTATTACAATGTTTGTTCCAACTTCTGTATTTCTACCAGAAGTACAAATTATGTTAAATCATGCTTACTTAAGCAAAAACACATTATAAAAACTAAGAAACTTGCAGCCTAATTTTGGCTAACGGTTCAAGTTTTGACTAAGCAAAATCTAATAGGGGGAGTATGTGTTAGGAAATCATATGCTAGTCCACTAAGAAACCATAAGACCCAGAGAAGTCACTAAGCATACTTATTCCATTGTTATGTGTTAACATATAAAGAGCCAATAAGTGCAGGTATTGTGTTTCATAAATTACCAAATAGAGAAACTTAAAAGAAATGTGATGACTCTGTCTCATATTTATCTCTCCCCCTAACTTCTGCAGAATCTTACCTCTTCTCCATGCGTTAAATTGAACGCATAGCCTAATGCTTAAGCACAGTTGAAGTTTATTATGAAAACTGTAGGGAAAACTTGCAGAAACCAAGGTTGGGGACTCCAGTCAAACCTCCTGTGAAACCATAACCATACAGAAAAGAAAGTTTCGTGAGGGCTGTCTCTCACGGAGCATCTGGTTTTCTCTTGTGCTCACCCCCTCCCTCCACTGCTTTTGCCCCTCGGGCTCTCTCTACATCTCTTTCTCTCTTCCTCCCTTTCTCTCAAGTGATTTTCACTGCTTCAGCACATGCACAAGCCCAAACATGGCCCCGCACTGGCTTCACATCCCTTTTCTATTCCAGCACTTAATTAACTGTGCTCCAGTTCCAAATTCTCTAGAGACAAAACCAGATCTACCCATCTTAGGGTGGATCTCTCTCACTCTGTCCTTAGTCCTATCTGCTATGATGACAGGGAAGGATCACCCAGTTCAAAGACGGGACTAGCATCCACTATAGAAATGGAACTCGTTTTCAAAAAGGGTTAGGACTGGCAAACATCTTAAAAAGTATATGTCACCTTGTGCCTTCACTTACTAGATGCTGAGATTATAAATGTAGGTGGAAAGTAGACTGTATTATGTAATAATTTACTACTCTAAATTGAATATTTATTTTTAATTTTTTAAATTATTTTTTTGAACGAGAGAGAAAGAGCATGACCTGGGGAAAGGGGCAAAGGTAGGGAGAGAGAGAAAGAGAGAGAGAGAGAGAGAGAGAATTTCAGCACAGAATGCGACACAGGGCTTGATCCTTAGATAATGACCTGAGCTGACATCAAGAATTGGATGCTCAACCGACTGAGACACCCAGGTGCCCCAAATATATAATTTTAAAAATACTTCCAACCTCACCTTTTAAAAAATCATTTATGGTAATCAGGGTTTTGTTTTGTTTTCATTCTAGTTTCAATTCTATGCCCAAGCTTCTTTACTTTTACTTTTCAACTTAAGTGTTTTGTCATTTGTCCCTGCTAGAGATCTTTGATTCCCTAGAAACAAAACTTTTTTTTTTCAGGTTTATTTTTTGTTCTACCAAGGATGGCCTCCTATTTGTAGTTATTTTTAACTGGGATGCTGTGTCTAGCAACTTTGGTACTCTCTGCAGTACTGTTTTTCTCAAAATTATCTGACTTTGCAAAAATTAAAAAAAAATGAACAGAATTTCCTTTTGCAATGCCACATTTCAAGCATTTTTGGAGATAATCCATTATTAACTGTGCTCTCTATTCTAAGCAAAATGATTCATCTGAACTAGTGACTTGATGATGTGTGTATTTCTTCCATATTTTCATTTTCTTGGCATGTCATGATTTTTATATCTTCCCCCCTTCAATTCTGATGTACTTTAAATCTGTTATGGGTAAACTAAATCACTTTCTCTTTCTTATTTAAGTAATTTCTGACAGTTAATCTTCCCAGTCTTAACCATAGTTATTTTGAGGAAAGAGAAAATAAATTATACTTAAGTTATACCTATGGACAATAAACTATTTAAATCAAGCCATCTTCATCATTAATATCCATCACCCTGGCCATCAACTCTAGATCTTGTAATATGTGATAAATGGCTAAACTTACGGGATTGGCCATGTTGCAGTTTCATTGCTTCCACTCCTCAGACACGTCCTCAAATTATGGCAATATGCGTGAAATGACAGGCTTCCTTAATGACTGATGGGGATAGTCTCATCATGGTTCTGGCCACTGTGACGAGCATCAATCATAAGGACAGCCAAGATGTCAAACCTGCTGAGATGCTCTTTAATCCTGTGATCCTAGAAAGTCACAACTGCCAGCACAGATCCAAGCAATTGTCTAGCTTGATGGTTCCTAACCTTTTCCAGTTAGAAGAATGTATTTGAAGAATGTTGTTGAAGAGTGCCACTTTTAGTTTTGTTTAAAAAAGCAAACAGTGGCTTAAACCAGGCACATTGTTAACAAACACGTTTTGAGACATTTTATACTGTCTTACCCAGCCACTCTTCTCTGAGGAGCAACCCCTCACATCTAGAGGTGGTATTTGTGCTATATTTGAAGTCAGAAATATTAGTAAATGAAATTTTAATTTTCCAAGTATCATAACACTTATACCTACTCAAAAAAAAAAAGAATGAAAGATGCTATTTATTCAGTCAACAGAGAGTGCTACTCTTATTGTAAACAAGATGAGAACCACTGATCTAGAAAATGTACTCTTTATAAAACCCATTCTTACCTTAATGATTCAGATAATTGAGAGAGAAGTTTTGTTTTGTCATTTTATTTTTTCCTCAACATTATTGACTTGATTCTCTACTTCACCTAATGTATACAGCCAAAGCCTGTGATTTTGTAGAACACCATGTCTAAGGTATCACAATTACTCTCCCATGATTCAGGTAGGGTAAAATTATGAGTGTGTTTCCCTAAGGTGCAGTAAAATAGTTTATTTATTACTACTTCCTCAATGTCTCACTCACAGGTGGTTAGATTTTGAAAGATTATTAACTAGGCTTGTGTAGGCAAGTACAACAATTTGACTTCAGGAAGCCATTATCTGAGCCAGCCTCCCTCCTGCCCGGGCCCAAGGATATTATTTATAGAAATGAACCATTGTATTATGTTTAATACAGTCTTAGAACGTTTGTACATATACTATATCAACTTTTTCCTGTTTGTATGTTGTATGAGTTCATTAAAAATTTTGTCCACATTATTCTGTCCCCTTTCAAGTTCCTACAGTGGCTTCCTAATCTATCAGTTTTGTACTTCTTACCAAATGAGAGCTCACACTTTCCTCAAACGTGGACTGAAAACTTGTTTCCTCTGAGGGCTTTTCACAATCTACTCCATTAGATTTTGCATTTCCTCTAGAGACTTCCTGAGATTTCAAATGTCCTAAACTTTGGGGGGCTTGGGGGGGTCACAGCATAGATACCATGTTTATATATTCTGTTTGAACTACTTGATGGATTGCGATATATATGTAATTGCTGTTACTTCCTTATTTCACAGATGTGTGCCTGTGTTTGCTCCTCTCTCTGCATCTTGATAATGCTTTGCTTGAGCCTGAGGCAACATGGCCTATGCATATTATGTTTTTTGTTTTGATTTCGCCATATGGAGTTCAGTACCATTTATCACTGTTGACTAAGCAACTAATAATATTTTTCCTAATAAAGAGTGGTGATACGTTTTGCAGTTTGTTCATTCACTAATTTACCCGTTAACAATTATTTATTGATCACCTCCTGGGTGCCTGGCACTGCGCTAAGCACTTGGGCAACAATGACAAAAGAGAGAAATCATTCAGTAGAGCTTACCGTCTCCATCAAGAAGTCTGTTCAAAGCACTTGAATCATGATGCTTTCCAGTATCATTCCAATGCTCACATGTTAGCCATAGAGACTAGAGTATCAGTAGCCCTGTCTCCCTTGCTTTTCTCAGTAACCTATTTATTGATGTTAACGCAGTGAAGAAACATGTAGATTACACTAACTGTGAGAAATCCACGTATTTTCAGAGGGAAGTGAGTGGTGGATCACATATTCATTGTCTTGACCTTGGAGCAGGTCAGAATAGACACAGAGGAAAGGAATGCTACCTGCTGCCAACTATTGTTAAGAGAGTACAATGTGAGATCCACCCCCAGAGCACTGGTTGATGTATTGCGCTAAAACCTCTAGGTATACCAGTCATAAGTAATACGTCAGAAAAATATCTCAACAATAACTATATCTGAAATCATACTTGTCAGAGAAAAGCTTGGGAGACCTATGTATGATTCTTTAACTCCGTCTTTCTGGCTTTCTGGCTTAGAGGTTGATGATATCATTATTAATATTTACTGTTAATTGCTTGTATATATTTGTATATTATTTGAATTCCAGCATAGGCTTACAGATGTGCTGTTTTTAATGACAAAGATAATGACAACTGAATTGGTGATTAAAAATACACTATAAGCTTAGCACCTTCATAAAAATCCCAGAGCTCTTTACAAAAGCAATAAAACAATGAACTAAAATAACAGCTGCGCTAATCATAAGCTAGTTAAAAAAGATAACACTTAGGAGTTTAGGGTTTTTTTTTTCAAGCCCATAAATTAAAAGATGCAAAATTTCATGCTTATGAAGGCTATTTTTAGAATTTGCTAATGGATGACAGTAGAATACGTACTTCATATACAAGTAAAATGGCTCTTGAGTTGAAATGGGATGAAATATCAACTTCTAGTCCTTCTAGAAAGGACTAGAAACTTCTAGTCCTCTTTAATCTAAATCCTCTATACTTTTGAGATTTCACAATAACCATAATATTTATTATGATGGCCCATGACACTATAGAATTTTTGTTATCAAGCACTGAACCATATTCATTGTATTCATTCAATTCAGCTACAAAATCAAACCAGATCATACCAAACCATTGGTATGGAGAATTTCGATCAAGTGGCACTGCTTAGTGTATTAAGTAATATCTGAGCAGGAGGGAAGTGAGCTTCCCTCACACTGTAAGGTTACTGCAAATATGGGGTTCATGAACACACTGTAAGAAGTCAGATTCCATATGTAAACTTATACCCCTAAAGAAACTAAAGAAAGCAGGTCAATCATTTATGTATTGTGTTAGTTTGCTGGGGTGCCATAACACAATACCACAGACTCAGTGGCTGAATCAACAGAAATTTATCTCCCACAGTTCTGGAGGCTGCAAGTACAAGCTCAAGGTGTCAGCATGTTTGGTCATCTGAGGCCTTTTTCCTTGGCTTACAGATGGCCACTTTTTGCAGTGTCCTCACACAGAGTGTGCTTTCCTTTGTGCATGTGCATTCCTGGTGTCTCTCTTTGTTCCTCTTGTTATAAAAACACAAGTCAGACTAGACTAGGGCTCACACTAATGACCTCATTTTAACTTGATTACCTCTTTAGAGCCCTGTCTACCAAATACAGTCACATTCTGAGGTACTGGGGATTAGGGCTTCAACATATGAACTTGGAGGGATACAATTCAGCCAATCACATGTTTTGTAGAGGGGTGAAGAATGTTCTTTCAATAGATATGTCCACTTGGAACCTCCGAATGTAACCTTATTTGGAACAAGGATTTTGCAGATGTAATTAAGGTAAAGATCTCCAAATGAGATTGTCCTGAATTAGGGTGGGCTCCAAATACAATGACATATGTCCTCATAAGTAACAGAAAAAGAGAAGACACACAGAGACACAGAAAGGAAGTCCACATGAAAACAGAGGCAGAGATTGGAGTGATATGTCTCCAAGTCCATGTTGGCTGGCAGCCAGAGAAGCTAGGCGAGAAACACAGAATGGATTTTCCCTCAGAGTCTCTGGAAGAAACCAACCATGCTGACTGCTTAATTTTGGACTTTTACCTCCAGAACTGTGAAAGAATAGATTTCTACTGTTTTAAAGCACTCAGCTTGTGATGATTTGTTGCAGTAGCCGAGGAAACTAATACAGATATTGGTATGGAGAAATAATAAACAAAACTACCATATACTGATGACTTCCATGTGAAGGCCCTATACTATGTATATATTATCTCTTAAATCCTCTAATCATCTATGTGAGGTAGCTACTACTTTACCCATTTTACAATGAAGACACTGAGGCTTAAAGAAGTATAAGTAAACTTCCCAGGGAGGCACAGCTAGTAAATGTCAAAGCCGAATTCAAACTGGTATCAGTTTGACTCCTTGTTGTGGTCATTCCACTATACTGTATCAAACTGACAGACAAGGGTATCTGGAGACTATAATGAATTAAATATTTTGTTTTGAAAGGTCTCAATTTATTGACTTTAGGTAGTGACCCATGGAGATAGATATAGAGAAGGGCAAGAGACAGGTAGAAGAGATACGAAGGGAATTGATACTGATAGAGAATATTGTAGGGAATGCCTTGCCCCAGCATCATCCCAAAACTATGGCAGGGAAAGAGGTCACCTTCTCTTCTAACATGCTATATCAATTGGGGTTCCTTTATTTCCTCCCTCAAGGCTTTACTGATCTCAATATCACCTACAGTTCATTGTTGGGCAGGAGTGTGCTCTTTCTTGTTGTGGATCTAAGAGGCCATATTCAGTTTGCAATCTTGGCTTTCTCTTGGACCCAGATTTCTGTGCCTAATAACCTCGATCTGATTCCTGGTTTCTTCTTCGGTGCTCTGGACTCTGCATATCATGAAGAGAGTAAAAGCAGTCACTGAGGACAAGTGAATCAGGAATAAAGATTGAGATAGAAGCAGAGTTTTGTGTGAGCATTCTTGCCCCATCCATTTATAAGATTTTGTTCTTCTCCATTGATAGTCCTGGGAAGACTCCCTCAGTGCCAACCCCTCACCAGGCTCCAAACGATAACTTCTGTTATGCTGATGGAACCCAGTTTTTCTAACACATAAGTCTGAGGGGTGCCTACATGGCTTAGCACCTACCTCTTGATTTTGGCTTAGGTCAATGATACCAGGGTTGTGGGATGGAGGGTTGAGGGATCGAGCCCTGTGTCGGGCTCCATGCTGAGTGTGGAGCCTGCTCAAGATTCTCTCCCTCTGGGGTGCCTGATTGGCTCAGTCGGTTGAACATGTGACTTCAGCTCAGATGATGATCTCACAGTTCATGAGTTTGAGCCCTGCATTGGGCTCTGCACTGACAGTGCTGAGCCTGCTTGGGATTCTCTCCATCTCTCTGCTTCTCTCTCTGTCCCTCCCCTGCTCCTTCTCTCTCTCTCTCTCTCTTTTTGCCTCTGACTCTATCTCAAAATAAATAAAACTGAAAAAAAAAAGATTCTCTCTCTCCCTCTACCCTTCTCCCCCACTCATGAGCTCTCTCTCCCTCTCTCTAAAATAAAAAATTAAAAAAGTAAAAAAAGTCTGAACCATGAAAGGAAATATTTCTGTGGCTCAGATATTTTCATATATTTATATACTTTGAGTTCATGAAATACATTTATTTTATATTTCTTAAGAGCCTATGATACTGTCAGCATGATATGAGTGTACAAACAGAAGTTGACAAAACAATGAGAAGGATACTGGCCATGAAGCGTCTAGAGTCATCCTGGCAAGTGGAACCTTTCAGGTCTGACCTTTAAATTTAAAACAATGTATATCTGTTTGCACTTACAGTTGCAAAATAGAAGATAGCTAAATTTCATAACCCCAAATATATTTACCCATCAAATGTTATTGTTGAAGTTACCAAACTATCCTTTGATTCACTGGATATAAATAAAGACTTGAGAACAAACTGAAACCCAGGTTAGAATTCAAAATTTGAAAGCGTCTGGTAAGACAGATCATGGTGGCCTCAGAACTAAATTTAAATAAATAATTATGTCATAAATAAATAAACACTGTGTATCCTGCAATGCAGCACATTGGTCAATGTTGCCTAAGTATGTCTTTAAGGTGCCATGTAGTTTAGCAGGATCTGGGTTTAGGTCAACATTGAATGCTGAACTAACTTATAAGCAATACATCAACCAGTATCTCCTTGATCCAAAGTCCTAACTCTCGTGACTAGAAGAATGACAGCTTCTTTGAGCTAGCCCTTATTCTTGCATAGTGGTCTCTAGTATGATAGTCAGCAACTGTTGAAGAAGCTCTTCAGTCTCAGTCTGATTCTCCATCAGAAGGGACAGCGCCACACAAGGAAGGTCAATGAAAAAGCAGAGTGGGAAATGAAACATTTCCACACTTTCCTAGACATAGCTCCACCAGTTTAGGAACCTTGAGCTAAAAGTGAGAGATCATGTTCATGGTGTTCACCACCAGGACTTTACAGAAACAGTAGACAGGCTAGGCACAAAGGGGGTGCTAGAGTAGCTACGGATGCAGAAGAGACCCCACCAAGGGCAGTGGGCTATGCTTGTTCTGTGATCTGGCAGTTTGACCTTTCCCCATTCTACATAGTGAGTCTGAGCTGTGGTATGATTTTTCTGCCCCTGTCTTCCTGACACAGTCTGATATTCTAACACTTGTTCTGTTTTGTTGTTGTTTTTTTAATTTTGTTAGTGTTTATTTTTGAGAGTGAGAGTGAGAGAGAGAGAGAGAGAGAGAGAGAGAGAAAGTGGGGGAGGGGCTGAGAGAGAGGGAGACACAAAATCCAAAGCAGGCTCCAGTGTCTGAACTGTTAGCACATAGCCCAACTCAGGGCTCAAGCTCACCAACTGTGAGATCATGACCTGAGCCGAAGTCGGATGCTTAATCAACTGAGCCACCTAAGTGCCCCTCTAACACCTGTGTTTCTGACGTCATTTTCTCCATGCTTACTTAGCTTTACCTTATGCCCTGAACTCTGTGTTCTTTACCCAGGACCCTTATCCTGGTGTCCTAAGTGATCATTTCTCTAGATTCTATCTTCACAATAATTAACCTGATTATAGGGCTGTAGCCAGCAAGATATGGGCTACTTGTGTCACTCATTCCACAGGATGCCTCTCTATACCTGCTGCCCCAGGGACCAGTGGCTTAGTGTCCTCCTGATAATGCTGGTGTTCTGCTTTTGGAATAATCAGGTCAAGAGAAAGAGCTTTACCTCCTCCCCCCAAAACAAAACAAAACAAAACAACAACAACAACAACAACAAAAACAAAAGACAAAACAACAATAAAACCTTTTGTGCTGGCAACTCAAAACAAGGCAATCTATTCAGCATGATCCAACCCAGTGGAGCAAGCCTGGCAGACAGAAAACAACACAAAACAAAACACAGTCTCACACAAGAGTTGAATTAATTGACCCAGTTATCCTAGGACAGCCTTACTCCTTGAGAATGTGTCTCTCAAGTCAAATTGCCGGGTTCCATCCCTGACTCTACCACTTGCTGCATAACCTTAGAGATTTTGTTTTAACTTAGTGCCTCAGTTTCTCCATCTGTGAAAAGTGGGTAGATGTGTCGGGAGGCTGAAAATGAAATTCTTTATGTAAACATCTTCAAAAGTGGTGGTACATAGCTAGTGCTCAATAAATTATTAGTGGTTTGGTAGAGTCCATCAACCCATGTCCTCTCCCTTAGACCCCAAACCATCAGCTCACTCAAGAAAATGCCCTGGCCTGGAGCACTGAGAAGGAGCCAGGGTAAGATAAGGTCTTGTTAACTGTTTATATTAGGACAGAATGTAAGCTAACATCTTTCTGCCCCAGCCCAGCCCTATAGGCTGAATAAAGTAGAAAAAGAACCTAACCTGTTAATAATGGATGGTAAATATTGATTGATAAATAAAGTAGGCAAGTGGAGTGAGAGATTAATACTCACCTCAGCAGAGGCCCAACAAATATCAAGCGTAGACTTACCTATCCTGCATGCCAAAAAATCTCCGTGATGCTCCCAGTGTTTCTCATCAGGGGAACTCTTGGGGTGAGGTCACTTTAAAGAAAAGTGTGAGGTTTATGTGTCTTTCTTCCAAATAATTCTCTGACACAATTCTTATTCCTCAGTTTCAGGCCATTTAAACAAGGGTTTATTAAATGCCTACTTACTACATAGCACTATCGGATGTGGACTTCAAAAGGGTTATTTGAATCAAAACAAAGCATAATGAGCTTCTGGCATCCTTGAATATGATTTCCGGTCTATTTAAGGGTCACATTTGAAGTGGCATTTTATTTTTGAGCTCTGAGTATTTGCCATTCACACAATATAGCTTAAAACCTATTTATTTATTTATTTATTTATTTATTTATTAATTATTTTACTTTCTGTTATTTTGTGAACCTAAGTCAAACTCTTTGGCTTGGCAGTATTTCTGTTACAGCAGCAATGCCTTTTGGGCT
This sequence comes from Panthera tigris, assembly GCF_018350195.1. NCBI lineage: Eukaryota > Metazoa > Chordata > Mammalia > Carnivora > Felidae > Panthera > Panthera tigris. The sequence goes on from NC_056667.1 coordinate 68,013,647, forward strand.
GAATGACTGCACTGGATAATCCTAACAAAGTTGAGACAAGCACATGATTATTCAGACACAGATATGGAGTCCAGACACACACAGGGAAATAATACAAAAGTTTTGAGCCCCCGTAGTGCTTACTGCTTGTACTGCATAGACTTACCACTTGGCGCTCCAGCCAACGTTCACATTCAGTATTTGAAAGCGAAGCCACTTGGTGGGCTTTCTCCTCTACATCCCCTCCTTAGATGAGATATCTAGAGGATCAGCTGCCATGAACAGAAGGAGGGAGCTTTTGAGAGGAGACAGACATGCAATATAGCAAAAGGGATGAAAGAGGTTCAGATCTCAAAGAGAGTAATAGAGAAGGAGGGTCAAAACCTGCAAGTTGAGTGTGGAAAAGCAGAGTGATGGATTATAGAACAGAATGGAGAAAGACATGGTGAAAGTTTTCCATTACTAGAGAAAGAAAGGCTTCAAATAGAAAAAAGTATATATTATAAACTGGAGTGTTATGTTTTCAGTACACAGAACGGTCTTACACCCCTTTTGTGTATTATAGGCTGGGGGCTAATCTCAGGTGAAGACGAAACAAGGGAATTCTAAGAAAAGTGACAGGTTATAGAATAAGGGTAAAGAAAATTAGAGTGAAATGAGTTGGATACTGGGGCCAAAATAGATGTAGGAAATGGGAAAAGAGGAAGCAGTGATAAAGAAAAGTATATTATAAGGAAAAGAAAAGCATACAAAAAATAATTTTATGCTTTCCTTTGAGTTTAGAGTCATCTTACTTTCAGAAAACATCTTTTGGGCAGTAAACGTTAGCCTTTTGAGTGCTGACCACTGAGATACTGAAACTTTGTTTAGGGAGATGTAGTCTTTACATCTCAAGATTCATATCCTTCAAGAAACTTTGACACAGGAATGATCATATTCAGAACATGATAATTACATATATTCAATTAAATTCCACTGAGTATTAACTTTATGTCTCACAAGACTTGGGATCTTTTGCACTTAAAATTTATTTATTTTTATTTTATTTTATTTTATTTTATTTTATTTTATTTTATTTTATTTATTTACTTATTCACAGTACAAGCCAGGATGGGGCAGGGAGCAGACAGAATCTTAATTAGGCTCCGTGCTCGGCAAGGAGCCCAACACATGGAGCCCAATCCCATGACCCTGGGATCATGACCTGAGCCGAAATCAAGAGTTGGATGCTCAACTGACTAAACCACCCAAGTGCCCCTGCACTTAAAATTTAAAGGTGCATGTGAATTCTACACAAACCTAATCATATTTTCTCTGATAACTAACACACTAATGCCCTTGACTGAATTCTCCTTGGAAGCTGCATTTTCTAAGCAACAGAAACTGAAGACAACTTTTAAATACATCTAACCAAGAAGACTGCAATATTCAATCAAGTTAATGTTATCAGTGCGGTGATTATTTGAATATCTTTGATGTCAGAGCCATGCCTCAGAATTTCAAAATTCACTTCACTTTGAAATCAAAGTATACACACGTTTCTCCCACTGTAATATAAAATATATATATTAAAATTTTATCAAAAAATTGAACATACAAAAGGAAAGTGCAAACTTTACCAAGGATTTTGATAAAAATTTAATTTGTTTTCAAATATTTTATTTTCTATGAAATATATAAAACATAAGCTAACCGTGAATGTGGTGTATATTTTACTATTTGTATGACAAAAGACTGCTGGTTTACATTAGAATGTGCATTTTTAAAAGGCAGAAGTATGCCTTACAATGAAAGAAAAATTGAACCAGGATTTGGAAAAACCTACATTTTAGCCTCAATCCGGCTTTTGTCCTACTAGCTATGCCACTTGTTTAACTTCTCTTTTTGTTTTTCTGTGAAGAACAAACATCTTTACTTTTTATTGTAATATAGTTGGCATACAACTTTTTTCTCTTTTAAACTGGGAGTAATATGTTCCCTACCTAGTTTGTTGAACATGGAAAGGTAGCTTTAAACCAAATCGTAAAAACATACGAAACATAATTTCGTTATTCAAGTGTAATTTCCTCAGGGGTCATAAACAACTTCACTCACTATCTTTTTTTTTTAAGGCTTTTTGGAGAAGGTACCATATTAAAATTTTTTTTCTTGTCATGTTCATTTATTTTTGAGAGACAGAGAGAGAGAGGGAGCGGGGGGGGGGCAGGGGAGAGGGGGAACGGCAGAGAGAGAGGGAGGCACAGAATCTGAAGCAGGCTCCAGACTCTGAGCCGTCAGCACAGAGCCAGACGAGGGGCTCAAACCCTGGAACAGGAACTGCCAGATCATGACCTGAGCGAAAGTCAGAGGCTTAACAGACTGAGCCACCCAGGCACCCCAGAACTTCACTTACTAAATGTTTGTTATCCAATATATGGCTTTCTGTCTCTTCTTCAAATCGTCACACTCTTGGGCTTTTCTTCTACTACTAGAAAAAGCAGAAAAGGACTTTTCAAATCTATCACTTTCTTATCGTAATTTCAACTATTCTAGTTGAAGCTTTTGAGGGAAATGCCATTGAATACAATACTTAAAAGCAAGTATTTGATGCCTTATGTGTACCTTTTGACACTGAATGGCATCATGTGAAGAGTGAAGAATGAAAGCAAAGGATGTAACAAAAAAATAACATTCCATAAAAGAATACTACAGAAAGTAGATATTTTACTGCTAGGGTTGTTATTATCATTCCAGGCTCTAGCACAGTAGAGGATCTGGGATATTTATTATATGAATGAATGTCTCTATCTTTGCAAGAAAAAAAATAATTTATACTCTTCTTATACCTAATTATTTGCCATGGAGTCATTCTTACCACAAATTTTTCTCTGTCTCCAAGTAATTGCTTTTCCCAGGATTTTTAAATTAGGATCTGTTCCCATTTTATCAAATGTAGGACCTACAGTCATCCCTTAAATTGTTTGGCAAGTTCAGTGGTAACACTTATTCCTCTACTTATTGTAGAAGTGAGATTTCCAGAAACATCTTAAAGATAGAGGAACAAGGCTTAGAGAACTTAAAAAAAAAAAAGGCACTGTCCTTGCAAAGAGTGATGTAAGAGGTAAGGAGGTTAAGAGACAAAACTGAACAAATGAGTTCGGGGAGAAAGCTAGCCTTTTATAGAGTAAAAGGAAACAGAAGTACTTTCGGCCAGCCTAATGAAGGGTTTTGAAATTGAGGGTCCTTAGAGGAAACCTGGAATTAGAACAAGTTAAAAAAGTAAAGAATGTGGGGAGTGAATGGAGAGGGCTTGTTTGTCTAGAGTTGGTGCCTTAATAGAAAAACGGCAGGCCAGCAGCAATGCTGTAATGATAAATTGGCATGTATAAGAATGCGGGCAGGAAAGCACAGTGCTAATGACAGTTAGAGATTTTTGTTTTTAAAGGAGCACATGAACTAATCCAAAGGAGTTACTTAAAATTACAGTTTGCTCTTTTTCTCTCTCTCTCTTTCTCAGAATTGTTTAAAGAGAAGAGGGAGAGGAAAAGGAAAGGTGTAATTTATAGGATGTACCTTAGGAACTATTATTAGAAGAATAAAAACGAGAACTACTGGCAAATGTAAGTGCATTAGAAATGCAGTAATTAAAAGGTTCTACAAGAAAAAAGGAAAATCAGAGCTAACAGTCTTCTATTAACCTACTGTGATTTATAACTCACACTTTATTATTTTTTTCTCCTAGTACAAGTTCTCTGTTACCATGTATAATAGTCACATGCAATATTTTGTTGTTGTAACCCCATATATGTAGTAGTGAGTGGATCTTAATTTGTTTTTTATGTGCCTCTAGTTCATCAGCTTCAATTTCAGGGAAAAATTTCTCTGTGCTTTGAATAGCACCCAGCATAGCTACTCTGTGTTAGCAACTGATGTCTATTTTGGTAATACAGCAGTTATCAGTAAACGATCAGAACAAACAATGAAATGCACTATAACACTGAAGGAAAGGAAAGGACAAGGATAGATGTAACTGGTGATGAAGTGTATTTGTTCTGGGAAAACTGAGATGGTTATGTAAATGTTGGGAAGTGGGAAAAGATATATTAAAGATAAATGTAGGAAATAAAGTGAGAATAAGATAAATGCAAGGAGTGTGATGAATCATTTCTTAAGGAAATTAACCTAAATTCCTGATGGAGGTTAAGCATTCTCTGAACACATGAAAGCACTTGTGTTTCTAAATGTTAAATTAAGATCTGCTCAAAATTTCACGAGAAATCAATACTTATTAAAATACAGAGCACGCTTAGCAATGTTCTAAACACTACAAACATGATCCCATTTAAAATATTTCTAAATTGTGTAGGTAGGAACTAATATAATCCTCATTTTACCCATGAGAAACTGATGTATAGAGATACAAAGAAGCTTGCCCAAAGTCATACAGGTTGTTAAGTGGTAGAGATTTCAAATACAGGTTGAGTCTGGTTTCATACTCAGGCTGACTCTGGAGTCAGGCACTGGTAACTACTGTATCTTCTGTGTCTAGGAGAACCAGAAAGATAAACTGTTACTGTGGCAGCTGCAATTTTTTTTTTTTTTTTTAAATTTTTTTTCCACGTTTTTTATTTTTTATTTTTGGGACAGAGAGAGACAGAGCATGGACGGGGGAGGGGCAGAGAGAGAGGGAGACACAGAATCGGAAACAGGCTCCAGGCTCCGAGCCATCTGCCCAGAGCCTGACGCGGGGCTCGAACTCACGGACCGCGAGATCGTGACCTGGCCGAAGTCGGACGCTCAACCGACTGCGCCACCCAGGCGCCCCAGCTGCAATTTTTACAATGACACCAGTACTGGTGTTCATGTAATTCCTTGAAGTAGCATACCTAGCACATGTTGCTAAGAAAAATGTTCATGTTCTCTATGCCAAGGATGAAGATGGTCTCTCCTAGCCTTATTGCAGTGCACCAAATGCTGTTCAAAGTTCATGTCTCAAAGTGCCTAACTGATTACAAGGGAGTGTCTGAGGCATTGATGAAAATAGAACAGAAAAGAAAAAGAAAAAGAAAAAAACAACCAGATACTCCTACTTGGGTTCTGCTTTCTTCTGCTGTGTATACAGTCTAAAATGTCCCTGGTTCCAGCTCAAATTAAATCGCATGAAATTATGTTTGAGATTTATTTTGTGTGCTACTTGAGAAATGATAACGTTTCATGAATTTTTTAATGTTATCTCTGATAGCCCTTGCACCTCATTTGTCCCAAGGATATCACCGAAAATAATTTGAGAACAAACCAAAGAACTTTAGCACCTTAATCATTTAGCATTGAGTTGGTCACAGGAGAGGCTGGGGATGGATGAGTGCAGTCACCCTGTTGGTTTGGAGGGGAAGCTCTCAGAAGACAGTAAAGATGGAGGCCTTTTTATCCTGATCACTAAATGCATCTTTTCCTGGTAATCCTTGGTTACTGGAGAATGAAAGACCCAGGAGGAGGGTAGAAAGAGAAGATTTTATATTACCAGCATTTTATATTAACATTTTACATTAACATTTTTAGCAATAGGAAATTTATAAAATGCATAAGCAGATATAATCTCTCTTGATCTAACTCCCTGAAACGCAGATAGCTGTGTATCCTTGGAAAAGTTGCCTATTCTTTCTTAAACATCAGCTTCCTCAATCGTAAGATGGGGAGAAGCAGAGATTCTCCTTAGACAAGTTACTTAAGCCCTCTGTTCCTCAGTTTCTTCATTTGTAACATGAAACAACAGTAGCAGGTCAAAATGTAATTTTGCTGATATTCAACAGTTTTTCACCTACCGAAATGGCAGTTTCACGTAGTTCAACCTAATACCTATGGTATTATTGTGAAGATGAATACACTTAAGCAAGGGCCTAACTTTTAGTACAAACTCAGTGTTAATTTTATAAATATGGTCTCAGTTCATCCTTATAATAGCCCTGTGACAGATAATTGGGTTCCACCTGTGGATATAAATTTATGTGAAAAAATGTAAATAGTATATACAGATTTACAAGGGTGGGGGATCGTAGCTTTACAACAAATACTTCTGCAGTGTAACCCTTTGTCTTGTGCTTTCTGGACTGCCCAGTGTTTGTCTATTGTATCAGCCAGCTAAGAAGGTCTCTAAACTGCTTTTCCCTCCCATCCAAATTTGCCATCCACTGGATGGTTCACTAGTTCTGAGGTTGTAACAAATACTCGTGTGACTTCGTTTACCTTATAAAATGGCTTAACGCCAAAAAAATGAGTATTCCCATGCTCATCGACTTAGATAGGGTTATAAAAGCAGAGAAACTTATATAATATTATAATACACAGTGATAAATACAATCAAAGTTCAGAATTATTTGTTTGTATATTCTGATTATTTTGGAAATAATGGAAAGCTTTTCATTTTGGTTGTGATTTCTAAGACACCAATTATAAACTCCTTGCCAAAGAACATTGTGCCTTTGCAAATATGTGTGTATAACATATATATACTAAATAGGTATATATTAAAGAGGAATAGTTTATTATAATTGAAAGTATAGAATGCTAAATATTATGGCGGCAAAATGAGTAATTTGAAATTATTTAATCTATATTTTATAAAATGCCTTTGAGAATGAACTAGAAAAGTTACATAAATATTTTGTATAGAATTCTCTATTGTGAATAAATATACTACATAAAAGTCAATGTATTATTATAGTTAGCAAAACTTATTATTGGATTTTTTTCTAATAATTTAAATCGAATAATAGTGATTTGGGGTCCTCTTCTCTCTAAGAAACTAATTCAAACTTGTACATTATTATTATTTATTTGAGAAATAATGTGGAATGTGCCAGGATTTTTCTCATAAAATGTATTTTTGCACATATGCAACGTCTAAATGATTAAGATGTAGACATCTTTTATGAACCCTATCAAAAATAAGGATCAAAAGAGAAATATAATGTAGCTATTTCTCCTATCCTTCTTTTTTTCTCAAATATAATCATTTGAGAGGATTACTGTAATTTTTGAAAGGATTGAAATGAACAGAACAGTAATCTTAGTGAATAGGAATTTTAATAATTGAGTATTCAACATATTCTCTTATTTGACTGAAAAATAATTTTTCCTTTAATACTGTGTGTGTATGTGTGTGTGTGTGTGTGTGTGTGTGTGTGTAGTGAGAGAGAGAGAGAGCGTGTGTGTGTGTGTGTGTGTGTCAAAACACAGACACTGGTATTTTTTTTATTGGCTTTGTTTGTTTTAATTCTAAGATCTTGTTTCTAAATGGTGACTTTAGACACAAACTAGCATCATTTTCATTTTGCCAAAGAGAAGACTGGAGGTAAGAGTGTAGGAGTTATTTGCCCAAAGTTATCTAACAAGGACTGGGAAGACTTCAAATCAGGTCTCAAAATTCTTGTCTTTTACATATAGATGATAATAATTTCGATTGACTAATCTATCCTAGAATTTAATCACTTTCGTTTTCTTATTTATCTTTCTTTTAAACTCATATACTATAAATTCTTGAAATTCATAACAGTACCATTAGAGTAGACAGATATCTACTGAGCTAAGGAATAAAATACCAAATATTGTTTCAGAATAATAGAAGGTTTGGGGACCATATCCATAATTTAAATTATTAAAATAGAGTCGCCATTTGTGGGAGTTAGTAAAACATATACATCTGGAAAGTGGCTAACGAACAATAGAAAGATTTACAGATTTTTGTCTATCTCAATCACTTCATTTTCCATTCATTGTTGCTCAAGGATACATAAGCTTTATCACTATACTGTTTGAAGTAGAATTCAGCTACTGTGAAAATATTTTTTAGCAAAAATAACTTTTACACATTATGAAGAAAGTGGAAGTGATGTAGAAAACCCAAGCAATATAATAAAGTTTCTCCTTTAATTTAAAAATTCACTCAGACTGCTTCCCCAAATAACCCTTTCTTTCCCTTTTACCTTCCTCAATTTACCATCTTTTTTTTTTAATGTCTATTTATTTTTGAGAGAAAGAGAGAGTGTGAGCTGTCAGCACAGAGCCAGATGTGGGGTTTGAACCCACAAACTGCGAGATCATGACCTGACCCAAAGTCAGATGCTTAACCAACTGAGCCACCCAGGCATGCCCCCAATTTGCCATCTTGATTGATATTGGTCCAATCTGTGCAAAATGACTTAGATGCAACTAAAAGTTCATTGTAAATTTGACCCAAACATACTAAAAAAACCCAGCAAACAAATAAGAGAATAATATAATTCTCATCCTGAGGAAAAGAATGTCACTGAGTAAATGACAAACTGATGGCAAGAAAAAACTAAACTAACCACCTAAGGCAGCTCCCCTAGCTTTCCTTATTTTTCTTCTTAGCACTTATAATAACCTGGAATAGCACATATTGCCTGTTTATTGTCTTTTTTCCCCTCACTAGATGCTAAACACCATCAGAACAGGAACTTAATAGATTTTTATTTTCTTAAACAGACTCTGACACATATAGATGTTTCCTAAATATTTGTTGAAGGAATAAATAAAATGGAAATTGGTTGTCTGGGGAATAGAGTTTTATGGTTAACTGAATAAAAGTATATTTGTTGAAAATATTTCTAAAATGTCTGTAGTGAACATGGCAGTATTTAGATTGTGATTGAGTTTCATATTCCTTTTTAGGGTCATAATTCTGAATATCACTTGTTATATAGTATAATATATAAGTCATGGGAGTTACAGTAAAATCCATACTGACTTTATGACTGACCTTGTTTTGAATAAATCTTCAGTTTGGATGTGATTTCTTATAATTGGCCAATTTCCCTGAAAGGCAAGTAAGTAAAATATATTGATTAATTGAGAACTGTAGTTAATTGGGTTTTTACTAAAATTTATTTATACTGGCACAGAGTAGTAAGTACTCAATAAATATTTGTCAAATATGTGAAGTCTAGTTAGTTAAGATAGACTTGTTATTTTGTTTTTAGTTTCTTAATAAAAAGATAACTTTTCGATTAAATACATAATATGCAATAACATTAGAAACCACACAGCAGGCAACAATTTAAAAGAATTGCAATTTCTTCTTATTCTCTTCTTTTTTACCTTCCTTTTCCTCTTCCCTTATCCTTCCTTTTTTCCTTTCCTGAACAATCAAACCCTAAACTCATTAGGTGGGGACAAGTTAGGTTGGCATCCATAGGGAGTGTGGGCGGGGAAAGCCTCAACAGCCTAAAGAGCAGTGTTGGAGCTCACGAAGGATGAGAAGAATGTCTGGGTGGAGACTGGGATGTTTAACAGAAATAGGATATTGGTTACATGTGAGGAAATAGATCAAATAAATATATTAAGGATAATTGGGATATAGCTTATTCATTGTTGAAGAAAGTAGTTAAAAATATGAAAAGAGAGCAACTATGTTAGATCATGTGGCATTGGTTTAGAAATCGAGGTTTCAGTGTGCAAAAATACAGATTTGAAGGGGTAAATGCACCCTGACGTGTATAAACTATTCCCAAAAATGCCAAACTATGGAGAGAGCCCTAATGTCCATCAACTAATGAATGGATAAAGAAGACGCCATATATATATATATGTATATATATATGGTGTGTGTGTGTGTGTGTGTGTGTGTGTGTGTGTGTTTATAAAATGGAATATTACTCAGCCATCAAAAAGAATGAAATCTTGCCATTTGCAATGAAATGGATGGAGCTAGAGTATATTATGCTAAGCATAATATAAGAGTATATTATGTCTTTATGAAAGACAAGTATCATGTAAGTTCACTTATATGTGAAATATAAGAAACAAAACAGATGAACATATAGGAAGAGGGGAAAGAGAAGGGGAGAACAAGCCATAAGATACTCAATGACAAAGAACAAACTGAGGGTTGATGGAGGGAGGGGAGTGGGGGATGGGCTAGAAGGGTGATGGGTATTAAGAAGGGCATTTGTTATGATGAGCACTGGGTGTTGTATGTAAGTGATGAATCACTGAATTCTACTCCTAAAGTCAATATTGCATTGTATGTTAACTAACTAGATTTTAAATTAAAAAATAAATTAAATTAAACTGGAGGTAGCAGTGTGAACTCCTAACGTATGGATATAGATATAGATACAAATATACGTCAATATGTGTATACATGTACAAATAGCTGATAGATAGATAGACAGATTTTTTTCCCACATTTATTTCCTTAGTTCCAGATCCTGAGAACAATGACACACCCAAAACAATGGGAACACCTGCCTTCCAAATCTAAATACCATCTAAAGAAACTAGGACTGCTTGGAGAAACAGCTGTTTGCATACCCAGGGCATGAAAAAGACAAAAATAAAGTGTATCTTATTGTGCCCCAAATACGGAAGTACTTGGGGTGCCTGGGTGGCTCAGTCAGTTGAGTGTCTGACTTCAGCTCAGGTTGTGATCTCATGGTTCATGAGTTTGTGAGTTCAAGCCCTGCTGTCAGTACGGAGCCCACTTTAGATCCTCCACCCCCTCTCCCTGCTCCTCCCCTGCTCATGCTCTCTCTCAAAAATAAACGTTTAAAAAATATATGGGAATACTCAAAACAATGCCAGGGACATGTCAAAGAAAGAGGTCAGACTAAAGAGGATCACATTGTGCATATCTGAGACTATTTGAAGATCAAAGTGAATAATAATAAGAGCAGATTATAACCTATTGGATAAAATGGATATCCATGAGTCTATATATATAAATATATAAATATAGTATTATATTATTATATATATTATTATATTATATATATGTAAATAAATAAATAAATTGAAATTTAATGTACTTCTCCACAATATAGTTACTAAAAACAAAAACAAAATCTTACAATTATCACCTTAATCATGAGATCAATACTAACATCACAAGTGATGTGCCAACTGATAGGACACTATGAGATCCATCCACCCTCACTTTCATGATGCTGCAAAGACAGATAATCTAAGTCCAATAATAAGAAAACAGAAGATAAGCCTAAAATGAGGAGCATATTACAAAATAATAAATTGTAATTTTTTTAGTTTCTTAAATTTCTTAATTTTTTAAAATTTTCAGACCCATGAAAATAATGGGCAAACTGAGGAAATCTTCTAGATTAAAAAAGACTAAAGAGTTTAAAAACTAAATGCACTCCTTAATTCTGGACTGGATCCTTTTGCTAAAAAGAGCATTGTTGTTCTTAAATTTCTTAATTTTTTAGTTTCTTAAATTTCTTAATTTTTTAAAATTTTCAGACCCATGAAAATAATGGGCAAACTGAGGAAATCTTCTAGATTAAAAAAGACTAAAGAGTTTAAAAACTAAATGCACTCCTTAATTCTGGACTGGATCCTTTTGCTAAAAAGAGCATTGTTGAAACAAATCACAAAACTTAAATGCAGTCTGAGGGTTGAATGGTAGTGATGAATCCATTCTGATATTGGTGGTTGTATTTCATTTATAAAGGAAAATGTGCTTGTTTCTGTTGAAAAATATGTTCAAGTAGTCATAGTAATGAGTTGTCATTACTCACAGATAATTCAGGAAAGACCTGACTTGTATTGCAGTTGCAATATTTCAAAGTAAGAAAATAACTTTTAAAAAATTCAAATTCAACACCTTCCATGAAATTTTGTCATAATCCTAAAATAGTTTTTAGGTTATAGAAAAGTATTTTATATTTCATGAATTTGTATAATACAATTGGAGGTATAGAATGCAGGGGGGTTCCCCCCATCCCCTTTAAAAATAAAGTGGAATAATAAAGAAAAAGGACAATTATGCTTGGTGGGAGTTCCAGTGAAAACAATTAAGACCTCCCAAATGTTTGGTACTCATGGTTGTAGTAACGGCTTTCTGTTTTCTTTTGTTTAAATATTAAGTGCCTCTTTATATATTTTAGTAAGAAGGAACCAATTCTCTATGATAGGTATTAAAATATCAATGGATATTATCTTAGAAAATTAAGATTCTTCCTGAGGGGCAGAAAACTTAGTAGGAATATGTGTACAGATAACATTTTTATATTTACTTACATTACTATAATACAACCTTTTAAAATAATATGTCAAATAATAGATTATAATGTTCCCTCCCTGCATGAACTTGAAGTAAATTCTAGCAAGAACTGGCCATGCAGCTCATGGATAAAGAGAAGCCTAAGAGGGAGGATATCACTGCATCCATTTATTTATTTATTTGCCTATTTATTTATTTTAACTTTATTTAGTTTGAGAGAGAGAGAGCAGGCAGGGCCAGAGAGAGGGAAAGAGAGAGAATCCCAAGCAGACTCCACACCATCAGCGTAGAGACCAATGCGGGGCTTGAATTCACAAACTGTGAGATCATGACCTGAGCTGAAATCGGATGCTTAACAAACTGACCTGCCCAGGTGTCGCTGAAGCTATTTACTGTTATCAGTGTTGACTATCTTTTAAATAATCCTTTCCCTGTTTTGAAGAATACTCTTTATTCTTTTGTGGAATTGAATTGTGGGTATGAGGGTTTTGGTGTATGACTAGAGAGGTGATGTATGGGGGCCCCAGGTTATCTGAGATTTGCTGTCCTTTCACTGAAAAAATTTCTCATATCTAAGTATCTGCCAGCCTTGGGGAGTTCCTCCTGGCCAGGCATTGCAATGTGCTAACAGAAGCAAAAATATAACAATAAGCCTTCTTGTATTTCATGGGCTCTCTCTTATGAAAAATTAACTTTTCACAAATATGATTTGAAGAAATTTATGGTGTTCACTTAAGAAAACACTCAGAATTCCATGTTACTGAGGACAAGTTAGGCTAAGATCAGTAACACTGTGCAGCGGATTCAAACTACAATTTTGCTCTAAAACTATAGAAACTTAGACAAATTATTTAATCTTTGTGCTTCATTTTCTTCATATGTAAAATGAGGGTAACAATAACACCTATATCATAGGATTATTATGAACATTAAATGAGACAGCACATGTAAACTGCTTAAAGTAGTACCTAGGACATAGGAAACACTCACTAATTCCTATCTGTTATTATAATTATTTGAGATCAAGGAATTAAGACAAAGATATCAAGCAACAATGGAAGCTACACTAAGAAATCAGTGATTTCTTAGAAGACATTTGACTGATCATTCTCTGAATAAATATATTTATTTCCATGTAGCTAACACCATATTAAGGCATGCAAGTACTCTTTTTTTTTTCCATCTGTAGAAATGGGGTGATAATAGCAGTATTCCTCACAACATTGTTATAAGGATTTAATTATAAAACTTAGCAATTTACCTGCCACTACTAATAAGCACTCAAAAAACACTAGTTGTACTACTATTGCTAATTATTATTATTATTATCTTTATGATATAATAAGATCAGAGTCTGAGACATACATGTGAGGGCATAATTACAATTTTATAGTATGATAAGAACAGAAGAGCTAACATTTCAATTATTTTTAAGAAGGAATGCAGTTTTTCCAGATGGAGAGGAAGGGAATAGCATTCATGAATTCCCCATGTGTTTTACCTAAACTTGACTTGTTTTAAAAAAAATCAGTGGGCCCACAGTTATTCCACTGAGAAAGTACTGTTGAATTGACCATGTCCACACAAACTAATCAATCAACAGGTAATTGAAAACCAAATCTGTGAAATACGCAGATGAAGTGTAAGACAGCCTCCCAGCTGATTTTCCTATATCCACACTCTGTCTTCTTTAGTATACTTTTCATAAGGTTGACACACTAATCTTCTTAAATGCAGTTTTCATCATGCTATAGCTGTTGGAGAATATAGTGTTCGTTCCCAAATGCCTGCTGCATCAAGCCCAAATGACTGTGCCTAGCTTTAAGGATCCTCCACAGTCACATTTCAGAGTATAGCACGAGCACCAACATCACCTGGGAACCTGTTAGAAATAGATAATCTCACACCTCAATCCAGACCCACTAAATTAGAGTCTGCAGTTTAACAAGATCCCCAAGAATGCAAATTAAAGGTTGAGAAACACTGCTATACAATATCCATTAATCTAAAGCAAACAAAATCACTCACCCATAACACAGCCCATGGTCCCATCAAGAAGAATGAAATCCTTTCATTAATATCTCTGTATCCAAGCAATCCCTTTGCTCATATTCATAACACCATTAGAAATACCTTATTTCCTTCCCCCCGACTATCTAAATCCCATCCATTCCTGAAGGCCCTGTGGAAAAATCCTCTATCTTCCATCAAACGAACACCATTTCAAGCCACACTAACCTTGCTGAAAAATTCTTGCGTTTATGTCACTACCATTTCATTGCTCTTATTTATTATCCATTAAATAATCATTTTCTGAATGCTTATTATTGTTTACCAGGCACTGTTGCACTGGTTAGAAAACAAAAATGCAGACCTTCCTGTCTTCATTAAGCTCACAATCAGAGCAGTCAAGGTTCAGTAGAGATACCTTAAGTTCCACAGACAAGAAGTGCAAATGGGTAGATGTACAGGTGCAGGGCCATATTGGGTAAAGCAACCTGATTTGTGCTTTTTTATTGTTGTTAGGACTACTTAAATGAAGGAAGTAAGTTGAAATTTATTAAAACCTTCTGTGGCACAAAATAGATGAAACGTTTTAACTGATAAAGAGAGATTGTGCTTTGTTTCATGTTAATTTTATAATCCTGGAGATGATTAATTTTTTGTAGGACAGCAACATGTCTTTCTTCATTCATTCAACAAATACCAGAAATTTTCAAATAGCTCCTATTTGTCCTTTTCTGACTCTTTAAGCCTCAAACATGGTATGCACTAAATAAATACTTGTTGATTGAAGACAGTCTTTGATCTCACGTTGGAGACTAGGTTTACACACATGGAACGGCCATTGTGCAAATGCAGCTTTTCCTCCTACTGCTTTTCATGACATAAGGAAATGTTCACGAATTTGCAATGACACTTTGGTTTACTAGGAGTGTCTTTTGGATCAAAAAGTTCCTCCAGGGTGCCATGGAAGTTTCTGTTTCTCTGCAGCTAATGTTTTCATTCACCAGAGACTGTTTTGGGAGTATAGCCAACCAAATGGAATTGGCTAGTAAAAGCTTTTGTGGGTGAGCATTTCGGAAACAAGTTTCAAGACCATTTGCCAGCAAAACCCCAGCAGGTAGAATTTTAAACAACATAAGTTAACATAAAGGCTTGATTTGAAGAAGCCTGGAGGAGCAGGAAAGAGTAAAGTGAAGTATGTAACATCCTACATTCTTTGAGGGTAAGAATTAAAGTTAGCTTTCCTTATTGCAAAACTACTCATCAGCTCCTTGGACAGAAACAGATGCTTCTGGTAGACAGGCATTCTCCAAAAGATCTCATGCTCCAAACAACAGCACTGGAGTATATTAAGGTTAGATATTATTACGTAAGACCTTTTGTGAGCCCCTTGTATCCTTCAATGTGATTTGAGAGAAGGATAACAACATAAGGAAACGTCAAAACCGAACTAAGTAAAAAGAAGACTTCCAACTAACGTAAACTGGAACTCTATAGGATCTGGTATTATACAAAAAGTGACCATCACTTTGACTAAAGAATCAGCAATTTCCTTATATTTATAATCTTCGAATTACTTACAACTTCCCCTTATCTTAATCAGCCACCTTGGCGAAGGTGAACATTCCCACATCATGTGCAATTTTCTCTTCAACTTTTAATTTCTCTGGGTACAGGAAAAAAGCTCTGGGCCCTTAACTGAGCAATTACTATTTCTTAAGTGAATATAGAGTTTGAGGATAGTGCCAAAATCTTCCTTTCATCCAGAGAACAAGTCTAACACAGTCAGCGGCATACACGTTGTCTGGCAACACCCCAGCTTTAGGTTGAAGAGCCAAGTCAAGACTGAAAGGGAAACTCATTCTTCACCCCTAGTCACTCCCTGGCATCTACTGAGGTTCTTGAAAGAATGCCAATTAGGACCGATTTACATGTCTCCTTGGAGGTTTTAGATAACTCTTCACTCTAAGAACTGTTTGTTTTTCTCATTTAGACCATTTCTCCAGAGTAGGATTTGCAAACTTGCTGCTGAATATGCTGTTTGCAGATCACTGCTAGGTTTCCATACTGACATAAAGCACTGGTACTTGAAAAATTCATTAAGAAGTGACTCATCTGAACTCCCAGATCTCAATCTGTAGAGTGATTCTGCAATGTTGTCCCAGAATTCAAGCAACAGAAATTAAAGAGTTCATATGCAAACGGTTTATAAAATACACCTAGACAAGGCACTTATTGCTTCATAGCTCGTGCCATTGTTTGAGGAATTCTGTTTTTAAATTTTCTTTATATGGAGCTGGAATCCACTTCTCTGGAACTTTTTGCCATTTGTCTTGGTTTTCTAAAATACTCGCTGTCTCCTTTACATAAGAAGCCCTTCAAATATGTGAAGATAGTTTCCGTGCTTCTCTTCTTCTGCAGTTTTCTCTTTTTAATTAAACTTCTATTCCTTCAGCTACTCCCTAGGTTATATGGCATCCAAACTTCATCATTAATGAGAAGCTAAGTTTTCAATAACCATATGTTGAACATAGTCTTTTAATGATTAGCTCAATTAAAATTAAAAATACATACAAACTGTACCTTAAATAACCTTTTTTTATGTTTGGTCAAGTTTTCATTGATTGCTGTATTTAGGTGGTTTGTAATACCTAAGATACCATCTAGAAATTGCCATGAAAATGTCAGACTGGTAAACCCAGCTATAGAAAGCATCTTTTTGGTTGCCTCCATTAATGAAAATGTTACCAGACACTACTAAGTGGTGATTGAAACATCATGCTGAAATATTACTGTTAGCTACTGGTGTAAAATTTCTCACCAGAGAACTATGTTTGCTATCTAAATACAAATTTTAGCAGGCACTAAAATTGTTAAGAAGACCTAAGATCACTTTGCTTCTTAATTACAGTTTAAAAAATTATTATAAAAGTATCAAATTAAAATAGTTACTATTTGAAAAATTCTAAGCATTCATGAAATTATAATAAGCTAACCCTTTAAGTCAGAATTGAAGACAGTTTGAATATTCCCTATATGCCCACAAAAGTTTCTCTAGTCTTTTGCAAAATAAAATGATGATTTGTCCAACAATGTAGATGGTTAATATTCACCCAAGTGACATCAGCGATTTAATGCATCATGCTTTTTCTTCTCATTAAAATTGCTATTACCGAAGCTTGGCTAAATTTTCTTCATGCTTGGCTCTCCACTTAAGTCTGAGACTCTACAGGTTTCCTCTTATATCATGTTTTACTTTGTCTTCAGTTATTTTTCTTCCTTCTCTTACCTGCTTTCAAGAAATAGAAAGAAGCTCTTTGATGTGCCAATTCTGAGTATATTCAGATAAAACGCAAATAATTCAATAGACTTCTTAAGGAAGAAGAATGTGAGAGGTCGTTTCCCTTATTCATTGGCTATTTTATTGAGGTTAGATGACCCATGGTAGAGGCTTGCTGGAGTGAGTTTCAAATTGGCAAAAAAAACACAAAAACACACAAAAAACTAACTTGCTATAAAGGAATGGTGGCAGAAAGAGAAAAAAAAGTGAAGTAGGAAAGTCCAAATGTATATTCTTATCAAGTCTTACACTTGTCCAATAGTTACAAGCCTCTCTGAAAATATTTATATGTGTGGGTGGAGGCAAGTTGCCCATTAAATTGTAGGAAGTGTTATCAGATTCATCAGGACTTGGTTGTAAATTTGACTACACAGTTTTGGCTCATAGAGAAATAAGGAGGAAATATCTGATTAAAGTGTGCATTGCTGCTGAGGCAACTGAATGTTGCCATAGCAATTGAGATGAAATGTGCAAGAAGTGAGATAATTAAATCTAACCCCTTTAGTAGTTTTGACAGTCAATGCACTGCCAATAGGAAAAGTTATCTACAGTATTAAGATAAAACACATTCCTTATGGAAAGTCTCCTTACTAGTATTTTGTTGTTCCCTTTCTAAATACATTGCTTTAGGTGTCTAATTTGAATGTTCTCTTTTAATAATCAAATACAGTTTTGACCTTGGTCTGCAGCTGCCTAGAATTTCTGCTAGTTTATTGTATCATGGGAGCAGACATCTATAAAAAATATCCAATTTTTTTCCCTCAAGTTCTTAGAAAAAAGTATTCTGAAGCCAAAGCTGTCATATTTGAGCTTGGAATTCAATAATATCTAGAACGTGCTGCCCTCTTCAGGAGCTGGTGCTTAAAATTATTTTGCTTTTTTTTTTTTTTTGAGCAGTTTAAAAATTATAAATATGAGTTATAATATCAAAAATAGTATTAATAATTCTTTGGGAATAAGCACCACATACAATAAAATATTTCTAAGTTAAAAGTCTTTTCCATTAAAATATTTCATTAAAAATCAATAAATACAAAATTTTGAAATAAATTGTCAATATGTGCAATTAAGTATATAAATAGTTTCCTTAAAAGGAACTATTTTAAGTTTCTTTAAACTTAAGAAACTATTTTAAGTTTCCTTAAAACTATTCCTATACTCATTGGCAGAATTCTTGAATCATTACAGAATTTCTACAGAAACTATCCAAATGTTTCTTTAAAAGTAAAAATGTTTAAAAACTAAGATATCCTCTATGTCAAAATCTAAGTAGGACACATTTCAAATCTTAATTTTATTCTCCAGAAAAAAAGTCAGTAAATTTTGTGAACATCAATATCTGTCATTTCAGGGACACCTGGCTGCCTCAGTAGGTAGAGGATGTGACTTCTGATCCCAGGGTCATGAGTTCAAGTCCCACGTTGGGCATAGAGCTTACTTAAATATACATACATATATGTGTGTGTGTGTGTGTGTGTGTGTGTGTGTGTGTGTATAAAATTTGAATTTTTAGCTAGTTTTTATTTATAGAAACATTTTCTTTACTGGAAATAATGATTCAAATTACATTAACACATGACAATTATTATTCAAAATTATTTCATTCAAAAATAGCCTTGGGGCCCCTGGGTGGCTCATTGGGTTAAAGCATCAACTCTTGATTTCAACTCAGGTCATGATCTCCAGTTGGTGAGATTGAGTCCTGCTTTGGGCTCTGTGCAGACAGAGCCTCCTTGGGATTCTCTCTCTCACTCTGTCTCTGCCGCTTCCCTGCTTGCATGCATGCTCTCTCTCAAAATAAGTAAATAAACTTAAAAACAAAAACAAAACTTTGAAGGGTCTGAAATGTCATTATCCAAAAACTCAAGTAAAAACCATTTTCTGAATATGTTTTCTATTAAAATTTCCTTAGACATCTAGTTTTGGTAGGGGGGGGTAGAGGGAGATGACTCAGTGTGTTTTTCTCTAAATTGTGATATTTAAAAAATAAGTAAATAAAGGAACGGAAAATGACCAATACATAATAACACTATCAGGATATGAGAAAAGCATATTTTCTTACATACTGACATGTTTCTTTATTTTAGAACTATTGACACTAAGAAAGGTAATTTTGTACTAATTATTAAATGTGAGAGTAAGTTTTAATTACAAAATTCTAAAGAACACAAGAAATTCAAGAAAAAATTCCTTTTTCAAATATAATTTTGTTCTAATTCTTATCATGGGTGCAATCAAAACCTTGTTTTTAATGAATAGAAAACAATAAGAAAATAAATAATGCTTTGTTATCATTTATTTAGTGTGGAAAAGTTGGAGCTTAGACTTCTAATTTTGTTTCTCACCTCCTACATCAGATTTCCAGTTCAAGATTCCAAACAGGAAAATAACTTATATATAAATTTGGATTAAAAAAAAATGGTCACTCATCCAGATGGCCAACAGGCACATGAAAAGATGCTCAACATCGCTCCTCATCAGGGAAATACAAATCAAAACCACACTCAGATATCACCTCACGCCAGTCAGAGTGGCCAAAATGAACAAATCAGGAGACTATAGATGCTGGAGAGGATGTGGAGAAACGGGAACCCTCTTGCACTGTTGGTGGGAATGCAAATTGGTGCAGCCACTCTGGAAAACAGTGTGGAGGTTCCTCAAAAAATTAAAAATAGACCTACCCTATGACCCAGCAATAGCACTGCTAGGAATTTACCCAAGGGATACAGGAATACTAATGCATAGGGGCACTTGTACCCCGATGTTTATAGCAGCACTCTCAACAATAGCCAAATTATGGAAAGAGCCTAAATGTCCATCAACTGATGAATGTATAAAGAAATTGTGGTTTATATACACAATGGAGTACTACGTGGCAATGAGAAAGAATGAAATATGGCCCTTTGTAGCAACATGGATGGAACTTGAGAGTGTTATGCTAAGTGAAATAAGCCATACATTGAAAGACAGATACCATATGTGTTCACTCTTATATGGATCCTGAGAAACTTAACAGAAGACCACGGGGGAGGGGAAGAAACAAAAAAGAGGTTAGATTGGGAGAGAGTCAAAGCATAAGAGATTCTTAAAAACTGAGAACAAACTGAGGGTTGATGGGGGGGTGGGAGGGAGGGGAGGGTGGGTGGTGGGTATTGAGGAGGGCACCTTTTGGGATGAGCACTGGGTGTCGTATGGAAACCAGTTTGACAATAAACTTCATATATTGAAAAAAAAAAGAATGTATAAAAAAAATGGTCACTAATGTTGGCCTCAAGAAAGTAGAATGACCCTCAATTTTCCCTTAAAGAGTTTTGGGTATAGCTGTCACATCTATAGAAATGAAAGTTTCAACTGAGCTAAAGGGGAGAAGGAGAGTAGTTCATTGACAACATTCTCTTAATCCTAATATATTTGTTTGGGGAAAATATAATGTTTTATTTCTGACTTTGAAACTCCTTACCACAACAATTGCTTAATTCTAAAGTAGCTCTGTTCAAAATCATGTAATACATGTTCAAGAATTCTTGGAACACTGATTTGTGTTTTCTGCAATAGATTTACTTCATTTTTGTTTTGCTGCTGATGCATTACATTTGGTGGTTAGAACCCCTGTGGATGGAGGTATAATAAATAATAATATTTTCTTTGCTTTCCAGGGTATTTATGGCATAATGATAAATTTCATCTTTCCCAGAATGGTAAGTAAAGAGCTCTTTCTATATATGATAGTACTCAAACAAGAAAGAGTGAATTGTTATAATAAAAATGGAGTGGCATTTGCTAAAAGTATTGAATGATCTGATAATTATAAGGCAGCTTATATTCTTGAAATAAATGGATGCTGCATTCAAATTCTATAAGCATTCCAAAATTCTCACCATGTACAGGCTCTTCAGACAGAGTATAAGATTTCTGGGTGTTGTTGTTGTTGTTGTTGTTGTTGTTGTATTGCATTTGAACACAGTGTAGTCAACATTTTGTTTTCTGGGATAATTTATTTTAAAGTATACACAGATATAGAAATAAATGTGGTTTATATTCTATGAGCATAAAGAAAAAGCATATCTGTGATACATATTGAGAGTTGGTGAGTAAGAGTCCTTTGGAATTTTTACTGTTACATAAAAACTGATTGTAATTTATGTTTGACCAGGGCTTTGCAGCATCTGTGAATTTAAAAATATTTGTTTTCTAAGAGCATATATCATAACTTCTCCTAAGCAAGCTAGCTACTGTATGATTTTGTTTAAACACATAGTTTTCTTGCCTTTATGTTTTTATGATGTCAAAAGGTAATGTTTAGTTTTAGTCTTAATCATAACCTCTTTACAATTCAAATAACAATAAAAATTAATTTTATTGAATGGGAAAGGTCAATGTAAAATGATATTTCTCAGCAAGTTATTACTGCTTCCTATGATGTTTTTTCCCAGTAGTCTTGGATAGTCCCTATAAAAAGAAGGAATTTCTCACTGTAGAAAAAAATCACTTTGAAATAAACCGATCATCAAAATTGCTATTAATAACAGTGGAAATGCAGGGCACAAAATACTTACATTGTACATTGTGCACACGTGTGCTTGTGTATCAAGAGGAAAGAGAATTGAGAGCATATGGTAGACTTAGGAAAAAAACTCAAAAAAAGGTGCACAAAACAGTGGAAAATGGGTAGTTTAATAGTCTTCATTACATCTTCAATTCCTGAATTTCCTATAATAAATATGTATATTTTTATAATCAGAACAACACCATTATTTGAATATTAGGCTATTTAAAACAGTATATTTATTATTAATGAAATGTGAATATATGTAACAGAGGAAAAGGTCTTGTGCCAATTGCATAATCAAAATGATCTTACACAATTTTAAAACAGCAAAGGCAAAAACAAAACAAACAAAAAACTGCAGCTAAGCCCAGAAGGAACCAAAAATATAAATTGAAGTTTAATTGGATTAAAAAAAAAAAAGATAATGAAGAATTTAAAATGAGGTTAAAGCTATCACTTTTATTAATTTTACTCCCATACAAAAATACTCCTAGAATTCAGGTATATGTGTGTGCAAAAATAAACATTTTAAAACTGAAATGAAAAGATCTGCATTTCACATTGGTGTATAGTTCATAAGAATTTGATATTTTATGAAATTTTTAAGAAGAAAAGCCAATATAGGGATGCCTGGCTGGCTCAGTCAGTAGAGCATGTGACTCTGGATCTCAGGGTTGCAAGTTCAAGCCCCACAAAGGGTATACAGATTACTTAAGAATAAAATCTTCTATAAATAAATTAATTAATTAACAAATTAATTAATTAAATCGTTTTTTAAAAAAGAAGAAAAGATCTAGCTAGAAATAGGCTAAAACATGAAGGTAAAACTTTTAAAATAAGCTCACACTTTTAAGACAGTAAATCAAACTCCTCAATAATAACAGAAAACTGTGATCTAAAATCTGTGTAATTTACTCACCTACAACCAATAATCACCTTTACAAGTTTAATGTACAGAATTATTTTAAGATCCAAGATTGAGAGTAATAAAGTATAATAGACAACTAGGTAACTACAAGAATATGTTAGCACAAGGGTTTTTTTAAAATCTAAATAATATTTTAAAATCATTTATTAATAATAAACATAATAAATAGCAGAACTAATAGAATATTTTCAAGATTAAAAATTTCTTCTCAAGAGTAATTTATTATATGAAAATACAGCATAAATGTATGAGCTGCAGTTATATCTCAAATATCCAACAACTTTATCTGGACATAAGCCATAATTTTAGAGGAAATTTAGGGAAGAAAAAAAAGTGCTCTAGCCAGCATCTTACTCATGTTCACATTAATACTTCCCAAATTCTCACTTGCATCCCACTTGCTCTCAGTTTACATAAATCTAAAACAGAATTTGTTCTCTGATTGTCTAGCTCACAAACCAGGAAGGATATTATAAAAACCGAGAGGGGCAAGAGGAATGAATTGAAAAGTCAGAGGCTGTTCCCACCTTTTCATCAGTTGTAAGAATTGAGGGACCAAAGACTAACTATATGATTGATTTTGAGAAGCTATATCGTATACTTTGGGTTTAAAATTTCTGATCTCTTAAATCAGAGAGTTATACTGGAAGATTTTTTATTAAATCTGAATTCTTTTCTAGCTCTAGAATTTTACAATAAAATGATGTATCCTTAAACTTACTATACAGAGCATAAGATAATATTGTGAGATTTGGAGTCATTAGAATGAAAAGGTTTTAATGATTAAAAGGGTTTTAATGATTAAAAGGGTAATTTTCATTCGTTTGCAAAATTCACTTGTATTGAAAGTCTCATCCAAATTATATTGTATAAATGAGAGACTTTATATTGTGCATTTTGATAATATTCCTTTCATATAGCTATTTTTTAAATGTACCTAAAAATTTAACATGAAATTTCTCACTTTGCTTTAAATACCATTGTAAATAATGTGTGAGGGAAAAATCTGGCATCAGTCTTTTCTAAAGACTGGGAAGCCAAATTCATATCTATTTGTATATGGATGTATATATTTCTAATAAGTTTATGCTGCAAAGAGGCTAATCTGATTTATTGGGGAATCAAAATTTTAATTCTTAATTCTCTTTTTGCTTCTACTCTATCTTTAGTACAACTGACATATCATGACATTTTAGAAAAAAGATAAACAAAATTAACCTCCCACCCATAACCAAGATCAGGTCAGTGTAACAAGTTATTGGATAACTAAAACATCTGCTCATTCCAACTATTTCTTTCTGATTTGTAACTGCAAATTTAAGCAAGCTGCTAAATTTCTGAATTACTATGTGAACTATATTGAAAAGTAAATATATATTTTGTTTCACATGTATCTATTCAAACTAACTTTAAAACAGAATAAATCTTCAGAATTAACAAGTTTTTCTAATAGATTAGAGACAAATGCCAACTATTTAAATAAAGCAAATTTCTCAGTGTAATTAATCTGCTCTTCAGCAAAATAGATCTTTCCTCTCATTCCCAATTCTGGCTGTACTTAACAATGATTGAATTCATATTTCTCTGAATAGTCACAGCATCTAGTCTTCAATGAATAATAAAATATGTTTTATTTCTGAGAGCATTAATAAAAATTTGTTACTTTATTTCATGAATGACAAAAGTTCCATATTGGAGTTAAGTATAGCCAATAGTCATTGTGCAATTTATCTTTTAAAATTCCACAACGGTTTCAAATATATCAAATGTCAATTTTTAGGTCAGATGTAGTAATAGTAAAGAATTGTTAATTGGCCAACAGGTTGATTAGTTTAATATTTTGAGAAAAGGAAAGATTAAAAACAGTTCTCTCTTTTTCCTTCAATTAAAATTGCAAGCAATTATTCTTGTAGATTATAGATCTCTTTTGGGATTTCCGGTTTCATATAACTTTTTGGTTCATTTCACAGGAATAATATTCATCTTAATTAGCAAAAAACAGTTGATGGGCTTTTTATAAGAGGAAATTCACTCCATGCACTGATTACTGACACTAGATTATTCTGTTTAAAAATAATAATAATAAAGCTCTGCTTTTAGAGCAGTTGGTTGAATATGTTATCTGTTAATAGCCATTGTCTTTGAAGACAGGATGTCTTTCTTGATGGATGGTTAATACATTTTGTTTTAACCACAGAACTTATTAGCAATAACCTAAATTGGCTTATGAAATGAGTTTTTACCATTTCAGTTCAAACATACAAATCAAAATTATTAAATAAATAAAAAGACATTTCTGGTGTGTTATTGAATTGCTTTTCACAGTTTATAAGGTTAAAATACTTGCTTCCTTTTTAAAAAATTAAATATTTAGCAGCTAAAAAATAAAATGTCCAATACACATATAAGTAATAAATCATGAATGCCTGTGTCCCCTGTGACCTTCCAAGTTCTCTTTGTGCCCTTCTATAATTCCTTAACCGTCTTCCGCAGAACTAAACAATATCCTAAATTTTCCCTATCCCTTATTTTCCTTATAATTTTATTGCATGTATTTGCACCCCTAAACATATTATTATTTTGTTGATATGTTTGCAATAATATGTAAGTGAAAATGTATGTATTTGTCTGTGACTTTTCCATTCAACATTAAGTTCTTCAGTTTCAAACTTTTGTTTCACGTAACTATAATTCATTAGCTTACCCTGTTGTATAGTATTCCATTGTGTGCCATAATTTATTTGTCTTTAACATTGATTGGTATTTGGGTTACTTCCAATTTTTTGGTTTTGTTTTTTACTGTTTACACGGTGCTGCTATAACATTCTTTAACATGCATAAATATATGTACTAAAATTTCTCTAGGGCAAGCAGTCCTTAACCAGGAGTGATTTTGCCCCCAGGTAGTGTTTGGCAATGTGTGAAAACATTTTTGGTTGTCCTAACTTGGGGGATTCTACTGGTTTCTCATAGATAAAAGCCAGGGATGCTCTAAAAACCCTATAAGGCACAAAACAGTCGCCACAACAAAGAATTATCTGGACTAAAATGCCAATAATGTGAGGTTGTGAAATTGCTCTAGAATATATACTTGAAAATGAAATTGCTGAGTCACAGAGTATGAAGTTTCAAATTTATTAGAAAATTCCTAACTTGCACAATGTATCAATTTTACATTCCTGTCAACTATGTAAAGATAAATGTTCCAATAGTTCTACAACCTTGTTAGCACTTATTATTTGTTGTCAGGTACCTTAAAATTTTTATCACTTTTCTGAATAGGAGATAAAAACTCCTCAGAGTTTCAAATTTCAATTCTTTGATTACTCATGATATTGTGCATCTTTTCTCACTTAATTAACAATTAGGGTTTTCTGTTCTATGAGGTATTGATTCTCTTTAACCAATTTTTTAAAAATTGAATTGTAGGGACACCTGGCTGGCTCAGTCAGTGGCACACAGGACTCTTGATCTCAGGGTTGTAAGTTCGAGCCCCATGTTGGGTGTAGGGGTTACTTAAAAATAAAATCTTCTAAGGACACCTGGGTGGCTGAGTCCGTTAAGTGTCCAACTCTGGATTTCGGCTCAGGTCATGAGCTCACAGTTCATGGGATGGAGCCCCTTGATGGTCTTTGTGCTGAAAGCACAGAGCCTCCTTGGGATTCTCTCTCTTCCTCTCTCTCTGCCCCCTGCCCCTTCCATCTCAAAAATAAATAAATAAATAAATAAATAAATAAATAAATAAATGCACACATAAATAAACTTTAAAAATAGAATAAAATCCAGGGGCACCTGTGCGGCTCAGTCCGTTGAGTGTCCTACTTTGGCCCAAGTCATGTTCTCACAATCTGTGAGTTCGAGACCTGCGTCGGGTCTCTGTGCTGACGGCTCGGAGCCTGAAGCCTGCTTCCGATTCTGTGTCTCCCTCTCTTTCTGCTCCTCCCCCACTTGCACACACTCTCTCTCTCAAAGGTAAATAAATAAACATTAAAAATAAACAAACAAACAAATAAAGTAAAATCTTTTAAAAACAAATTTAAAAATTCTAGGCAATATCTTTATTAATCCATTGTTCTTTATTTGTGTAATAAATGTCTTTTTCTAGCTAGTGGATTGCCTTTTTACTTCTTTTTTTTCTTAAGCATGTATTTGACCAAATGTGGGTTCAAATAGGGCAGCATCAAACTGACAGTGTTTGGGGTGCTCTCCATCTTTTCACTTTATTAAGGTGCCCTTTTACGACAGAATTCTGAATCTTAATGCAGTTAAACTTTAACAAAGTTTCGATTTTTGCTTATATCTTACATTTCCTACATAAGAAATCTTTCCCTTGATCTCAGTGTTTTTAACATTTTGTTTTTCACATTTAAGCCTTTAATCCATTTGAAATTTTTGTGTATGGTGTGTTAGAAATAAATTTTTTAAATAGAAATTATAGTCTTTACACCATATACTGAATGGTTTATACTTTCCCAAATGATCTTCAAAGCTAGCTTTTTCATGAATCAAGTTTCCATA
Source organism: Panthera tigris (assembly GCF_018350195.1). Taxonomy (NCBI): domain Eukaryota; kingdom Metazoa; phylum Chordata; class Mammalia; order Carnivora; family Felidae; genus Panthera; species Panthera tigris. The sequence goes on from NC_056667.1 coordinate 68,040,984, forward strand.
TATTTTATGATCTAATTTTTAGCTCTCTGGTTTTTTCTTTCAATTTGTTTATCCCTTCACCAATATTTCACTGCTAACTTAAAAACCTGGTAAGTTCCTCTATGTGATCTTTATCGAGAGTATTTTGGCTCCTAAGACCATTCTTTCTTCTATATAAATCTTAGATTTTATACAATATTATATAAATGTTATATGTATATTTTTATATGTAATATTTTTCAAAAAAGTTTTATTTCATAAATTTGTTAGACATATCTCTACCATTTTATTAAAATTTTTAATTATATGTTTTTAATGATTTCTTTTTTACAGTGATAGTTTCTAATGTTTGTTTCTGGTACACGGAAACACAAATAACTTTTGTATTTTTGTTTTATCCAGCAAACCTTCTCAACTTCCTTATTAATTTTTGTACTTTATCTGTATTTTCTCTTGTATTTCCTATAAACACAGCGCTTTTTCTGTGAGTAATTTCAGCTTTATTTCTCCCTTTCCAGTTTTTACACCATTTCATTTTCGTGTTCTCCACCAATAGACCAGTCTAACCTAGTATTGCACAGACATGATGATAGTAGACAACTTTTTTTCCTGTTTTTAAAACTAAATTCTATGAAAGTTTCACCATTAAGTTACAAGTATTTGTAGATATCCTCTGTCAAGTTAAGAAATTTTCCTTTTTTGTTTTTAGTTTGATTTGATTTTTTAAAAATCTTTAATGGATATGAAATTTTAGCATATTTTTTTCTACATTAATTTAGAGGACAACATGATTTTTCTAAGGTTGCTAAGCACTGAAGTATCTCTTACCTTAAGGACGTTTACTGAATGGGGTGAACAAGAATTTTATTTTTCATGTTCTTGCTGGTACTAGAAAAAGTGACACACCCCAAGGCTTGTGCTGGGATCCAAAATGCATATATCCTTATCATTAACCTGGTCTACAAAGCAATCATCTCATAGAGGAAACTGCAAGAAAAACTTTAAGTCTTAAATGTATAACTAAGGAGAAAAAAATTCTCCTCTAAAAATTCATACTCATAAAACAGCCTTACTTTTATTCCAGCAAAAATTCACATAATCTCAGTGGTGTAAAGATTCCAAGATAAGGATTTAAACTGGTCCCTAGCTGTGCCTTTTGGGCTCAGTAGAATTAAAAAAAAAATCCACTCTAGAGAGCCCATCTTTATTTCATCACTCCAAGAATTTTAACAGATAGAATTCCATAGGTATAAGTTAGAAATCACAAACACACTATTTAAAAAGGGGGTGGTGGTGACAGTCAAATAATCAAAAATTAGGTGAAAAAAAGATAAAAAGCAGAATCAGACCCACAAAGACATAAAATATTGGAATTACCACATTCATTCTTTTTTGTCTTTTTTATCTCATTCATTGTTGCACATAAAACTAAATTCAAAAATATTTTCTTTTTTTAACACTTAATTTTCTCATGAATAACACATAAACTTTCCTTTCTCTAATGTAATAAATTAATGATATAGTCAGTTTAACTTACAAGCTAAACCTGGTTATACTGAAATGGAATTTGATCACATTTATTTACCAAGCTATAAGAACTTCGGGAAACAAAAAAGAGTAGAAATAAGAATCGGTATTTTTCTGTTCAGCTTAAACAAACCAGTAAGATTGTAAATATTGTATTATACTCAAAATACCAAAACATACATTGATAGCTATTATACAAAACTATTTTTCAAACTTCTTTTTGTAGACAGATTCCATTTAGCTAAATACTCAAAAATGATAAGTATATTCTAAGTTATTAGAATATACTTTACTTATGTAGCATGTTATTTTCACCCAAAAATCTCAAGCACTTTCAAATATCTTTACATTTGTCTTTTGAAAAGTTCTAGAAAGGAGTTGTAGTCTTCCTTGACCTTGAACTCCTGATTGGTCTTATGGTGCACACTCCACCAAAAATGAGCCAATCGTACAGTCTGTCCTTGTAATTTTTTAAACTGGAAATCCAAAGCCAACTTGTAGGCAAAGGGAGAATTGATGGGTTTATGGACCCTAAGGAAGGCTGATTTTGAGCCTTAATTCCAGTTATTAAACTTTAGGGATCTATGAACCAGTAAATTGCTTTGCTGAAGCTTATTTGAATTATTTCCATAACTTGCAACCAAAACGGTCCTGATAACTACACTTATATAAAGAAAATGAAATCCTGAGATGGTTTCACTGCATGCTGATAGTAATAGAAGGCAATGGATGAATAATACTTTTAATGCCTTTTCTACCACAAGGTTAGAGAATTGGGAAGAGTCTGAGGTAAGTTCTTTTGAAGCCCTGCTTTGACCAGAATGTACTTCTTCCCTCTGATTTAATCTTGAGGGTCAAAGTTAGGATTACTTAAAGTTATTCCTTATAACAAGGTTTAGGATCCCTACATTTTGAAAATTAAAATTTCTGGTACCTAAAGGAATTCTATCAAGAAGCCCTTCCTGGGTGTAATGTTATTTTCCAGTTTTCTTTTTGAGAGTTTACATCCCCTCAAGAGGAAGGGACTGAAATTTAAGGGAAGAATGTAACAATTATTGTGCATTTCATGCTATATTAAGGACCCAGTTGGCCCATTTCAATTTCTTTTCCAGTTATGTGTCAAGGGATGAATTGTGCCCCCCATCCCCAAATTCTTGTGTTGAAATCCAAAACTCTAGAGGTGCCTGGCTGGCTCAGTTGGTGAGGCATGTGACTCTTGATATCAGGGTCATGAATTCAAGCCCCACGTTGGTGGTAGAGATTACTTTTAAAAAAATTCCAAGAGGAGGAAGAGGAGGAAGTAAGATCTCAAATTCTAATGTCATCCTCCATATTATAAATGCAATTTACGTACTTATTATTTGGCAAAAATTGACAACTTTATACCCTGAGAAGAGAAACCATACTGCTTTTCTTACTTTAAATTAAAAAAAATAGCTTCAAGGGTAAAGCAATGGGTCTTTGTATCTACCCATAGATAGGAAACATTGACTCTAATAAGAAAGATAACAAATAATGACAATTCTTAGGGGTAATCTCTGCACTAGTCTACACTTGAAATCAAAAGCACTCTTTCCAACTATATTTAGGTAACAGAAGAAAAACTTGCTGAATATACCTGTCAAACTATTAATTCAATAAATGTTTGTTTTGTGACCATTATATTGTTATATCATATAGAAATATCAAAACAGACATTGACTCCTGATTCTGCAGAACTTTCAGTTTAGTTAATAGAAGCCTGATTTAAAAAAAAAAAAAGTGTGATGCTTACAGGAGCCTGGAACGGAGGCAGAGAGGGAGAGTGTCTGAGTCCAAATGACACTTCCTGGAGGGACCACTTATTCCGTACTCAGATATCAACAGCCAGGAGGACTTTAAAACTTGAGTAAATAAATGAGCATACCCTCTTTCATACGGTCTTTGTTATCTGTACATACTTTGTAAAAAGGCTGGCACAAAAACTAAATATTATCCATGGTCTACTTTTCCTGTTCTAAATGTATATATTCATGTATTCATTACACAAATATTTTATTAAAGGAACCTATAAAAACCAGGCCCCTTAAGCTGACTGAAAAGCCTCAGTATGAAGTGACATATCAGCAACCACCTAGTCCTTGGCTTACTTTTTCCTGGCTCATATTCTAACATGGTAGGGACGTCAGATTATAATCTTACCCACACAGAACAATAGCATTGAAATGTTTCTAGACTTGGGTTAGCATCTCCAGAAACAAAAAGATCACTCTTTCTTCTATCAAGATATTACATCTCTGAAAAAGTCTGACTCCAAGTGGTTCTGTTTTTAAACTGAATTATACCTCATAATACCTTGCAGCATCTTAATTCAATAGCCTTTGGACATTCAGAATAAAGCTAATCCCACTCCCACATAATACTGTTTTTAATTCAGAAAATAGTAGTGAGATTTTTGTGAAATTAAAATAGGCTTAGTAAAGAAAATGTGGAAAACTAAAAGAAGTAGATAAAAGGAGGAACCAGACATATTCTCGGTACCCAAGACACCCACATTTAAAATATTGATATCCTATTTGCAGCCTTTTTACTGTAAGTGATTTTCTCTGTCATTTTACATAATTTTATCCTCACATATGTAAACGCACACACACTCTGATAGAGTTTCCATCTAGTGGGGAGAATCTGCCATTGAGGATAAATAGGCAGGCACTGGAGAAAGACAGATCTGGGTTCAAAGTCAAGCATTATCTTGCTAGCTTTTATTACCTCCAACATGTTACTTAATCTCTCTTAGTCCCAATTTTTGAATCCATAACTAGAATCTACTTCTTGAGGTTGTGACTAGCATTAATTAACATAGAATGTTTAGCACAGTGTCTACCAAAAAGTACATGCTGAATGATGATTAAAATTATTATGTTTGTGTCTATACTATTCCGTAAAGCTATCAAATATAATAATGTTCAGGCTAAAAGTTTCTCGATTCTTTTAACCTTTCCTCATATGAAATGTTTTTAAGTTCCCTTGCCATTCAGGCTACTCAATCCTAGAAGGTTTATAATTTTTCTATTTGTATCTTCTTTAAAATGTTGCTCTCAGATTTGATCGTGGTAATCTGAAGAATCTGAGTTAGAATCAGATCATCTCCTTCCCTATTCTATGAACATCCTAAATTTATTAATGCAATATAAATTATTTCTTCTTCTCCTTCTTCCTCCTCTCCTCCTCCTTTCCCCCACCTCCTCCTCCTTATACTTCTTCTGTAACCATAATATATACCATTGATTCCTTGCCAGGTAAAGCTCTTCTTTTTTTCCTCTTAATACTGTTAGTAAATCTCATATCTCTCAAATTGAATTCAGGCAGTTGGTGTTTTGTCCCAAGGCAGAACCTCCCAATTATTCCAACCAAATTATATATGGTTAGATTCTGCCCATTTTTTAGTTGTTAAGAACTTTTAGATCCTGTTCTTATAATCTAATGGATCTACAGCTCACTTTTCCTGTTTCATGTGACCAATTTTTGACAGGTATGCCTTCTTCAGCTTTATGTCAGTCATTGATAAATATGTTTACATCAGACAAAGCCAAAGCCAAGACTGGTGGTATACCACTTGAAAAACCTTTCTCCGGATGCCTTAAAATTACCATTGGGTGCTGACACGGATGCCTTAAAATTACCATTGGGTGCAATCATTCAGCCAGTTATGAAAACACATAATAGTACTATTCCTAAATCTGTATTTCTCTATCTGGTCCACAATGATATAAAGAAAACCTTATTAAATCACTTGCTAGAATCCAGATGTCTATTTCTATTGCCCTCATATACTGGTTTATCAACTTTATAGAAAAAAAATAAATAAGATTGGGTTGCATAGCTTATTCTTGTTGAATTTATACTTTCTCCTAATAGCAACTTTTAAAAAATGCTCACAAAATTGTCTTTTGTGATTGTGATTTGTAATTGTCTTTTATAAATATAATCTAGGCTATTCTCTCCCCAGCAACATTATTTTCATGGATTCGAAGTTTGCAGACTGCCATGTTTTTTTTTAACATAAAGTGCTTTTCTCTTATCCCTTTCACTCTATTTCTCAAAGGTAACCAGCTAAACACTCCATAATCTTACTGAGAAGGTCTCTAGTAATAACTCATAGAGGTCCAGGGACATACTGGCACCTAGACCAGTCAGATTCTCCAAGTATGGCACACGGGTGAAGTGCTCAAACCATGAATTTAGCGATCTTGGCTCAAATCATAGCTATACATTTCTCTAGTTGTATGTGCTGGGACAAATTATTCAGTCTGATAATAATGCATGTTTTATAGCTAGGATGATTAAATGAAAAATGCAAATAAATATTAGTGTATGATACCTACTCTGTCCTCAGTGAATGTTATTTACATTAGAAACAATCTAGCTACGTTGTCTTTCAATTTTTGGCCAATGTCTAATGGCCTTGACTTCATCCATTCCACAAATACATATTGAGTAGTACTTGGTACATACAAGGTACTCAAGATACTGTACTGAACAAATCAAAGTCCTTGCACTCATAGCACTTACACTGTAGTTCAGGAGAAGAAAAACACATAAGTATGTGAAGCAATGGCAGTCAGTGATTAGAAGAATGAAAAGTTTAGGAATCAGAGTATGTTAGAATTATTTTATAAAGAGTGGTCAAGATCCTGAAGAGATGGCATGTGAACAGAGATATGAATGAACCAACAGGGAAGAAACATAAAGAAGTAAAAATGCTTTCCTTTCTTTTTCATGAATAAATTTTATGTCTTGAACTTAAAAAAAAAAATGAGCCTATTCCTGTATTGATCTTCTTCCTTATTTCATGCTAAGGAAATCGTTTTTGTTCTCTTTAGCATCTTTCACAAGCCCCAGCTCTTTTTGTGCTTTAGTCTTGCTGATGTTATTTTTATAGGTCTATGCTATCTTCATATATTTGTGCTTGATTATATGCCCCCCTTTTACCTTTTTCTGCACATACTGTTTTAAATTCAGAGCCTGTCAGTTGGTCCCTGTGCTGCACACTGGTTTCTCTGGTTTCCTCCCCATTCTCTTGCTCATTAGAATCATTTGTGTTTGCATAGGCAGAACACTGCTTAAATCAAACTCTGAGAGCACATGGCCACTTTTTCCCAAGGTTCCCATCATTTCCATCTTACCTACTGGTTTCTGTCAGAATTGGGTCCAGAGTAGGAGTTCCCCTTACTGCTTACTCCACCTTCTGGGAAATGAAATTATCGGCAAGGTCGGTCAAGAAACTGTCAGTGTTTTGCTTTCTGAGGAATGAAAGTTTCTGCAGATACTTTGAGACTGAAATCCCTAGTGCTAAGATAAGTTGCTGCCCTGGTAATTTTGTGGTCTGCACTAGAAAAACATCCTTCTGTATAGGAAGTCTGTAGTGCGGTCACAAAGTGCTATCACTTCTCTGTGTCTCTTCTTTTATATTCATCTAGATTATTCTCCAGTGTGTTCCCACCCACAGGTTCTTGAATTTTCATGTAGGTTCACAGCTTCTAACCAGTAAGGACTATTCACCTATTTTTTTAATTAGCTTGGTCTAATTACAATTAAAAATAAATTAGATTAGAAATTAAAATTGTTACATGACCAAAGTCTATGCCTAGGAAACCAGGAAGTTTCCCTACAGCTTAATATTAACAAGCAGCATGAAATCATAGAAGACTTTGGAACAGAAGGTAGCGTCTATTCTTGACCAGGCCATATACTATTTTGCAGATATCAGAACTGAAGGGCCCTTACCTGAAAGATGGGCGATCTGGACTCTCTACTTTTGCTGAAGAGCAAAATGTCACCTAACACGGTTAACTGACTTGCCCACAGTCTCACAGCTACTTAGAGATGGTGATTGAAAGATAAGGTGATTTTCCCTTAGGCCCGTACATTTCACCCCACCAGGTTACCTTCCATTTCCCCTCAGTGAAAGCCAAGTAATATCTGCCTTTCCTACCTCACAGAGTTGTTGTGAGAGGGAAGGAGCTAACAGGTGTGTAATGACAGTGGTTGTGTAAAGGGTATTAGGATAATGATTTTAATGGTTTAATCTGTTGGTTTCTGTGGGCTTTTTTCCCTCCTTCTTGTTCAAGAGATTTGCATTTTAAATTTAAATCTGTGGTGAAATGTGCTTACTTTGTCAAAGATTTACAACAAATTACAGGCTGCATCCCACAGAGGAGAGAGCCTGGGTTTTTTGGCAGCGCTGGGACCAGGATGATAATCCTTATTCTGTCACTCAGAGGATTCATGACAATACATCTCTTAACTTCTCTGACTTTAGTTTTCTCATCTGTTAAAGAGCTAAACATTCCTGTATCTTAAAGTTGTGAGAATTGACACAGAAGGGCTCGATATCAGTGGTTATTTTTGTTTTTTAATTTGGTTTTCCTATATTTTTCTCCTCCTTCAGACTATGAGCTTCTTGATGGCAGACGGTACTTATTTATCTTTGTATTCCTGGAGTCTGGCACTCGATAGCTACACAGTATGTTTGTTGAATAAATTATTTACCAAGGTGAACAAGAGTGGGTCTGAGGGCAGCAGCATTTTGGAAGTCAGTGTTTTTCCAACTCGACTGTTAAGAGCATGATGTTAAGTTTCATGAAGGTACTTCGGGCACTGCTCAAAGTAGAGAGGGTGTAGCTGAGTGAACTCTTGGCCTTCATGTTGCTTTAATCAGAGCATACATAATTGTTTCTTATTAACAGATCCGGGTTGCTATGCAAGATTGTTTCTAGACAAAAATGTTTTTCAGCTAAAAGAAAGTTGAAAGAAGATATGTAGGCTTTAGAGTCTCAAAGACACCTCTAATACTTATTTTACAAATTAACCTTCCTTTGTCAGAGTTGCCTCATTTCTCACAGAATTTGTAGCATTTCAGGTTGGTTATAGATGGGCAGGAAGGTATCACACGCACACCTGCCATTTCCCAATATTCAGCCAAGAATACCAAAGAGGATTCCACCTGGATCCAGGTGGCCATTTGTATCAGAAGCAGGTGCATGCAGACACAGCATACCTTGGCTTGGCTTTCCTCTTCCTCTGGTTCCCTATGGGCCACACAGCTGCCAGAGACACTACTGCCAGGGTTGAAAAACACAACTTTTAAAACTCAAACTTACTATCCTAGAAGCATTTATACTCTAGGCACTTCCACGTAAGAAAATTCTTACAGACACTGGTTCTCTCATGTTCTAGAACCAAACTAGCACGGACAAGAAAAACTCCTCTGGGCAAGATGGGGAAGAGCTGGAAAAGTCAGGGTCAAGGGTCCCTGAATAGTGTCTCTGCCTCCAGCTTCCGGTGTTCCTGTCTCTCTGGAGGTTTATTTTGAAGATTAAATAAAGTAAGGGTAACACTAAAATATTTAGCAATGTGTAAATGGTTGAGCTTGGGCACTAATAGATCAGAACAGATGCTGGTCATAAACTACCAGCAAGCCTTGCCCGTGCTTGCCAGCTGAATGCCAGCCCTGAAATAAAAGACCATTAAAATGTCTTCATGATATCTGTCACATAGAGATGGTACTTGATTAATGGTAATCCCGTCTACCCTGCTTCACAACTTCCTCTTGAACAAAATCCGGTAAAAACAAAATGGCAACTCCAAGAAGACATATCCCCAAAGAACCAGACAAGTCAGGTTTATTATTTTATGAATGTAACATATTAATAGATAATAAATTAATATATCAATTTCTCTTCACACCAATAATACCAAAATTCATTCTGTGCTCTACAGTAAAAATGGATATACTTTTAAAAAATAAATTGTACTAGGGATCCTGGGTGGCTCAGTCAGTTCAGCGCTTGACTCTTGATTTCGGCTCAGGTCATGATTCTAAGGTCATGGGATCGAGTCCTGCATTGGGGTCCGTGCTAAGTGTGAAGCCTGCTTATGACTCTATCTTTCTCTCCCTCCCTCCCTCCCTCTACCCTTCTCCCCTTCTTGTGTGAGCATGTTCTCTTGCTTTCTCTCTCTCTCAAAAAAATAATAATTGTAAACTATTCCCCAATGTAAACTATTCCCCAAGTTAGAATCCACCTGTGAACTAGTACTATATCTTAGTTATACGCATTGGGGCCATTGTCTCTTTCCTCCTTTATCATTTTCCCTACTAGGAATGGTTAATTCATTAAATTTAGTTAGATTCTATCAGTTGCTTTAAGTCAATGTTTTCCAGAGGTTGGCATTGGAAAAGGAGAACACTACCAAAACCACCTGGGTCTTTTTCTCCACTCCCCAAAGTCCTCCCAGAGATTTCGATGGCTTCCTTCCTATTAAGAACATTCCAGAATGACTATTCAGAGTTTGCTATAACAGTTAGTCAATAACACTTGCATTTGACAGACTCAAAGTCAGGCAGGGATAAGAAAGCTTTATAATGAAAAGAAGGGAAGGCTTCAAGTAAGCACTGATTGGAAGCTGCTGTCATGGAGAAGCTAGACGTGGGTTAACTAGAAGTGAGAGTCTTATATGGTGGTTTGGGAAGCACATTTGTCTTTTTCTAGTTGGTCTTGAGTTAGAAGCAGGATCAAAACACAGGGAAGCTGGCAGTCGGCGATCTAGTTCTGATCACTCTGGGTTGATTGCTGCAGAGGTTGTGGGTCAAAGTTCTAATGTCGTATTTGGTTTGAGTATTGTCTATTTGTATATTCAGTTTCTTAGACAATATGAACATATGTGTAGAAAACCTAGAGGAATTCATAAAAAAGCTCTAGAAAGAATGAGTTTAGCAAGGTCTCATGATATAAGGTCAGTGCATAAAAATTAATTCTATAGCTAAATCCATAGAGATAGAAATAAATTAGTGGTTGTCAGGGGCTGGAGGAAGGGTAATGAGGAGTGACTACTAACGGCTATGGGGTTTCTTTTTGGGGTGCCAAAGATGTTATAAAGTTATAAAGGGTGATGATTTCACAACCTTGTGAACATACTAAAACCACTGAACTATACTGTTTAAAAGGGTGAATTTTATTCTGTTAAATACATTATAAAAGCATTATAACTTTACTTATATAAACTGGCAATAAGCAACTGAAGTTGAAAATGTAAAAAATATTATTGATAGGAGAGTCAAGAGATACGAAATACTAAGGGATAAGTTTAACAAACTATGTGTAAGACCTGTACACTGAAAACTGCAAATATCTCAGAGAGAAATTAAAGAAGACCTCAATAAATGGAGAAACATTCTATTAAAAAAAAAAAAGCATCTGCCAGAACGAACCACGGTAAGTATGTGCAGGAAACCTTAAGTAACTTAGCTTAGGAAAAAAGTTGAACTAGCCTTTGTGGAGGGCACAACAGAGGGAAGAAAGAAGGACATCTTTGTAGCAGAGGCAAAAGTGGATTGTATCAGCTTCAGTAGTGGAGAAGACAGGGCTGAGGGATGGGCCAGAAGTAGAGATGAGATGGGATGACAAGTAACTGACCAGTATCACCATTTAGTCAGGGTTCTCTCAGGTCTCAACATCAGGCCATGCATTTGCTGGGCAGTAGGAATCTTGTTAACTGCTAATCTTTGTGTGGCTGTTAGACTAAGCCAAATTTGAAGCTAGCATGCATATAGGCATGCCTTGCCTGTACTGATTTTCTTGCTTTTTACTTTTCAGTCTTTACTTTCTCTTTGCTTTATAATTCTTAGTTACTCTTACCACTTTTATTTCTATTTAATTGTAAATCTCCTTAAATTCTTTTTGGAATATGAAGGATTATAAACTAATAAGTAAAAATTAGGGTGCTAATAGACAACTGTCTTTAATTGTGTTTAGCTATTTCAGAGTATAATAAGCTTAACCAGATACTCTTCTAATGTTATGGATTTATGGAAAAAACTAAGCACTTTTGAATAAAAAAAAGTGAAAATCATAAGCTATGAACATAAAAGTGAATGGATTCTTTAAATTGTTAACTTAAAATAAAACAATCAAAACTACCAGCAACTGGGTGCCTGGGTGGCTCCGCTGGTTAAGCATTCACCTCTTGATTTCCGCTCAGGTCATGATCTCACGCTTTGGTTTGTGAGATAGAGTCCCAGGCTCTGCACTGGCAGTGAAGAGCCTGTTTGGAATTCTCTCTCCTCCTTTCTCTGCCTCTCCCCCATGCTCGCTCTTTCTGTCTCAAAATAAACAAATAGACTTAAAAAAAAAAAAAAAACCCACCAGCAACAACACTGGCATATATGTGATAAAATATTCTCATTATAAAGCTATAGTCAATATAAAGCTATATATTTCAAATTGTAGCTCTAAAATCTTTTGCTAGAATACAACCCAATATGTGAGAATATGTAAGAATTTTCAAAATTGTTTCACATCAGGTTGTACAGTTTTAGGCATCTATGCAGCAGCATTTTGAAAGTTGTCAGTGTTTTATGCTATTAATGGTACCAAAATAATAGCAAATATTTGAGGGCTGACTTACTACGTGCTAAGTACTACCTGTATTAATTCATACAGCCCTCACAACAACACTATAAAATACATGTAACTATGATTCCCATTTTATAAACAAGGAAAGAAAGAGTTAAAGATGAGCTTCCATAACTTGCTCAAATTATAGAAGCCTGAACATGGTGGAGCTAGGGTCTGCTCTGGTGGTCTGATCCAAATTCTAAGCTTTTATCTCGTGTTGCTTTTCTAAAACAATTTTTCAAACATCCTAAAATTAACATTAACTAAAGTTAAGTGAATCTACACTTTATGAGACCCTTTAGAGATCTTTTTCAACAGATCTTTTTCAAGATAAAGTAGAAGAAAAGGTTCTTCTTCAATATTGTTTTCATTTTTAAAAAGTAACATCTGTGGCTTTTTGAAAGGATATGTCAAATGCTTCAGTGGTGGCGTTTCAAAAACTTTTGCAGAGCAAAGTAATTTAAAATGGTATTTACCAAATTCTTGACTGTACCAAATTGCAGAATTTTAAGTAAGAAGTGAATATAAATCATTTCACCTAGGTATAGCCTCATGGTTATTAAGCATTAAGAAAAGAAATTCTACTTCTCCATGCCTGTGTTCTGTTAAGAGTCAATAATAATAATAATAATAACGTTTCGTGCTTTTAGTATGGACACAGACTTAAGTTAATTTGCCAAATTAATTATCCAATTTTATGAATTGAATATGTCTTTTATCTTACAATTTGGCAGGAAAACTAAAAAGGGAAAGACGACAAATTTTTGAAAAATAAATACTATGATTACTAGAAACAATTTTACTTTTGTTATTTAGAAGAGCTTTCCTTAGTGAAAAAAAAATTGAAAACTTCCAATATGAAGAAGATCCAATCATACATACCAATATCAGTTTCTAGGTGACATGGGAAATTATTTGTGATTTTCTTTTAAATGGTGTGTGTCTCAACAATTGACATATATAATTGTTCTAATAAAGCTTTAATGGTGAAGTTGTTTAGGTAAGTCTTTAATAAAATGATGTTTGCTCTGAAATAAAATTAAGAACAGTTAGTTTAAAATTTCAAGAGATGTACATAAGGACAGAAGTATTTCAGTAAGACTACTATAATAAGCACAAAGGCTCTTTTCAGAAAATATGTATTACTCAAGATTTTTCACTGATATGAAGGATATTATGCAAATGGTATAATTTATAGGAATTTTTAAAAACCAGTATGTTTAATACAGGTGATTCTCACTTTGTGGAGTTAGTTCATTATGATCATATTTCCCAGTTGACATACTTGCATAAAATTGAGTTATATTCATAAAGGAAAATGTTTTCACCTGTAATCACAATAAAAATTTGTATATGAAAATAAAAAATATAAAATAAAATTAAGAATGATAATAATGGTACTAAAAATAAACATAAATAAGAAACATAACAATTTGGATAATAAAAAAAATGTTTCTAACTCGAGTTAAGGAGATCATCTCAATTCTTAATAAATACCCTCTTTTGAAAAATATACCCTTAAAAAGACTACTTTTTGAACATATCTGAGACTATCAATTGCTTCCAGTATTTTTTAGTTAAGGGTTAGCTTGTTTGCTTTTGTGTTTAGCTGTTTCTGCTGTATTAGTGTGTCTTAATTATTTTTTTTAACTAGTAAGTCTTTTAAGCCATGTCTATTAATACTTAAAAGGTATTTGCTTCCATCGTTTCTTTGGTTGAAAAACACTGATTCCTTTTATGTGTCCTGCTTTGGCGAACTACACTTATGGGATATAAGGTCATACAAAAATAATCAAAATCATCATTTGCTACTGTCAAGTTACCTTGCCATGTAGGGAAACTGAACAGGTTACAGAAAGCAAAGAAAATGGAAGAGTAAACATCAGTGAAAGAGTGGTGGAAAGTATTGTCAAGTGAGGAGGAAAAGAGAAAACTGGTGAATAAATATAAGCAGAGACGGATTGAGCTAACTGGTGAGCATGAGCGGGGGCAGCACTTAATTTCAGTATTGGGCTATGCGGTAAGTGCACAGATGGGGTAGCATATATGCAAATCCTTTGAACACAGTAAAGCACCATTACTATTACACGATACATTTCTTCATATCTTACAAAGTGTATAGACAGTGTAATTCAGCATTCACTCACATATAAGTTATTGACCACTGGAACTCAAAAATTTAAATGTCTATAGGAATGAGGAAGAAAAGTAAGTGAAGGGCAGTTGGGTTGAACATATAGTTCTCTAGATCTGTTTTTCTATTTCTCACTTTACAAAGATATGGGTGAAGGGTCACCTCGCGGGCTCAGTTTGGGGAGCATGCAGCTCTTGATCTCAGGGTCATGGGTTCAAGCCCCACATTGGGTGTAGAGATTAATTAATTAAAAAACAAAACAAAACAAAACAAAAACAAAGATGTGGGTGAAGATATATTTTACTTTCATTTAATGCCACTATTAAAGTAGAACACAAAACACTATTGCTGATTAGGTGATCCATGGCACATGATGTTTTGCCTTGATTTTGAGGAGGTCCCAGGGAATGGTGGAGAATGTGATACATGTTTTCATTAAAAGGAAGGCCTCTCCGGCTGAATGTTGCTATGAGGTAACACCCATCCAATGTTGTTGGACCTTTCCATTTTTTTTCTCAGAAGCTGGAAATCCATGTTTTGACTGAAACCTCCTAATTTTTAAAACTTGACAAAAACAGATTAAAAACAAACAAAATACTATATGACTCAACATCTGTAAGGCCAATAAATTACATTTGTTGGCTAGATTTTATACAGATCAGTAGTTCGTGACCTCTTGTATGCTGTGCTAAGAGCTGGCATATAATGTTTAGTGAGATTTTAAGGAGCTTACTGTCTAGTGAGAGAGGAGTAAATCAATAAATACAATGATGTGTAATAAGTGCTATGATAATCAATGTTCATTTTTATGGTTCTCCAACACTCAAAAATTGCATATCATCAAAGAAAGAGAAAATAATATTCAGTATGATCTTCTTAGATGGCAAAGTACTATATAGTCACACATTTTGAAAAGAGTTTTAAAAAACTAGGAATGTGAACAAAAGAAATAGAATTTAAAGAAATAGAATTTCAACAAAAAAAGAGAACATCCTCCTTGGAAATTTTGATTAATTTACTCCTTAAGATAATATTAATAAAATTTGCTAGTGATTTCGCAGGAAAAAAAAAATGGTTAAAATGTTATTTGGCTCTTGGATGTAGGGTTCCAGTCTTTAACTGCTTAGTGAATCATAAATGAACTCAGATGGAAATATGATACTTTCACCATAATGCATAAAATATCAGACGTTCTGTGTTTGAATAAAACCAAAATACCAGGGTATAAAATAATAACTCTTGAAAGGCTTCATGTAAGTCCTACTGATTCCAATTTCTGAAGTTCCCTAGGTTATATAAGTTGTTGGGACAGGAAAGTAGAAGGGAGAAAGCTTGTTCTAGGTAATACGGAACAGACGGCCAATTTTTCAATATCTCTGAATTCAAAAATTCAAAAGCATTAATTTACTGCCTTCCTTGAGCTGTTTCTTACCTCTCCAACACACACGCACACGAAGATAATGGTGCTAGATACTCCCTGGACAATTTGTCTGTATTTGTGATTCTCTTTACTTAAAAGCACACTCACACACATTGTTATTAAATTAATTTTTTTGAAAACACTCGAATTTTCATTGTAGTCACTAATTTGTAAAGACAGTAAAATATTTACATATGGTCTATAAAAATATTTCAGTAAGTTGACTAAACAAATGTGTTAAGTAAATTTATGTATGTGTGTTTATATGTACACTTGTAATAAGTATATTTGTATAAGATTTCTAGGTTATTTGACTTATAATACCCATATCAGCAAAGCAGTGTGGAATATTTGGATAAGAAGTAGCCTTATTATTGAACTAAATATTATAGTAGTATTCATGATTATAGGATTCTGACTCATATATTCCATAAATACTTTTTAATAACCAACTACAGCTCAGGTCCTTTGCCAGACACTGAAGGGGCCACTGTTCTTTAAAAATCTGAGACTAGGTAAAGTGTTTCAAAAATTACTTCATCTGATTGGTGTGTACCATTCTGAACAGTATAATATTACTTCCTATATAGACGCTTGGAGGTATTTTGGAAGCCATTTATACGTCTCCATATAAGAATGTGGGCAGGGAGAGAGATGCTTCCAGAGAGGATGTTCCTGATAGGACTTTTAGTCATGTAATGAACTTTTATTTTATTTTTTAATGTTTATTTACTTATTTTGAGAGAGAGAGAGCGAAAGAAAGAGAGCACACATAGGGGAGGGGAAGAAAGAGAGGGAGAGAGAGAATTGCAAGTAGTCTCCACGCTGTCAGCACAGAGTTCAGCCTCAGGCTTGATCTCGTGAACTGTGAGGTCATGACCTGAGCCAAAATCAAGAGGGGGACACTTAACCGACTGAGCCACCCAGGCTTCCTGCATATAATGAACTTTTAAAAGACTGTTGTCTCCCCAAGAGTTCATGATGCTACATTGCTCTAACAAAGGCCTTTAACAGTTGTATTAGTCCACTGAGAGCTTTGCATACCTCCTTCCTAAGGTTTGAGTATTGTGGGTGATGGGAATAAAACCGTAGTATCATAGATGGGTATATGGATGGTTAGGTGAGGGAGAAAAGGACTGGAGAAGATAGAGACTTCACATTTTACTAAGTGCCACAAACATAGATTGAGATTTCAATATGCATAAAATTAGGACCTCTCTGGTAAATAAAGCTAAAAGAAATTTGTTGAAAGGACGGGTCACAAAATTAAAATAAAACCTGAATGAACTCACCAAAACCTAATAGAATGGAGAGGGATACAGTATCACAAAGGAAAAACTGGATGAAGTTTCCAAAAGAAAGATGACTAGAAAGTAAAAACAACACACATATATCTCTCCTGTTTTGTTCTGTGTAGGAGATAGTTAAGTGAAAGCTTATTTTCCTGAAAGTTTAAAAATAAAATTGGGGAGAAACTTTTATAAACTTATTCTATAACCTCACCAAATCTGGGGAAATGTTCCATCATTTTCATTATTTTTGTGAGTAAGAAATGCATCTTCAGGGGAAAAAAGAACAATAGATCTATTTGAGAGAAAATTTTGTGAAGTAATAGTCTATGAAGAAATAGTCTATGGTTAAAATTCCTGAATGCCGTGCGTATTAAGCATATAATATAAACCTTTATGTCCCAATTAGCTTTGTGTATTTGCTTATACATTTTGGTGTATATTCTTATTTATTTTCCATGGGTATTTGCCCTTTGTTTCCACAGATGATTTATTTCTCTGGGGAAGGAGCATGTTTACCCCTTTCCACTACCACCTAGAGCACTGAATTGAGGAAGTTTTCTAGGAGTGTTGAATAATTGCCTTTATTATCCCCACATTGGGAAAAACTATGTCAGCCTGCAATCTCAGTAAAAATGCCAAATTAACAACGAGTATCAAAAATAGTGTGCACATTTCTCTGACATTAAACCACCCTGTTGTACCAAACGCAGCACAAATGGCCCTCCAACAGGGGTCCCGTGCAAACAGTAGATGATCAAAGAACACGTCAGCAGCAACACCAAGTCACGCTGGTGGTGTCAAGGACAATGTATTCTGAATTCTATTTCGTATTTCTTCTGTGATATTGTGCCAGAACACAAATATATAGACACAGATATATACATATAGATGTGCATATATATTTTACAGAATTTAAATAATTCATTCAGATAAATTATTTAAATGATTTAAAAATTCCTTTGTCAAACAGATTAATGGAACCTTGTTATTCAAAAGATAAATCATTTTATATGAAGTGGCAAAGACTTCAAGGGCTAATAAAGGTTTTATGAGAGATAAACTTTTAATGAATTGATACTTTTGCATGTACTTATTTTCTATATACATAAATATACACACAGATGCTTACACTGTTTTTCATATCAACATCAACATCTCTGACTTTTAAGGAAATAGTATTCACAGCGTTTAAAATAAAGTGTTTTTACAGATTTGATTTTTAGGAGCTGATAGATTATAATTCACCAAGCAAAGTAGAAGGAGGTTTAAATAAATAGTGTAAACGTTATAATCTGTGTAATGAGAACAATTTTATATATGTCATTTTCTAGGGTTTGCAATGTATTTAGCACGTATGTCCTTTTGCTGCACAGGTCTTAATCAGAAAGATGCTTTACTCTAGAAAATTATGGTGAACTAGTATTTGTATAATAAGACCCTAAGACCCTGGGAAGCATTTTTAAGGATTTTTATGAAGCCCAGTCCACTTTCTTCAGCTAAATTTTGGCATAGTTTCAATTTGAGACTCCAGTGAAATTCAATTGGTTTATTTTATAATTAAAAACAAGAAAATCATAGTAACAAAAATATATAATATATAGCGCTCATGTTTATAATAGAAACATCCATAAAGAAAGAAACATGTTCTAACTTTTCTCATTACTCCAAAGAGAATTGCATCTTTAATCACACAAAGCACAACTGCTTTCTAATTTTGTTTAAAGTGTTTCAATACTTACAAAACCCAGATCAGGTTATTATAAATCTAGAGCAAATTAGAATCATTGGCCTCTGCTCAGCTCTATGTAAGGGTTCTATGTAAATCATAAATTTAATGGCATACTAAGACACACATCTGTTTCAGTTTTGTAGAAGTTAATAATCTAACTATAGAGTATTTAAACACTTCTTTCATTAACTGGAAAATTGAGGTAAAGATAGACTTCCCTTAGTTAGTTACAAGGTGTAATATTTTACCTCCAAATTTTGATAAACTATAAATTTACCTATGTAGTTACAGGTACTTTTCTAAATATTCAATCTAGTATCTATTTTTGACATTACATGATTCCTTCCTATATAAGAATATTCAATATAAACAAATAGGCTAGCATTATCATCTCAAATCTACATCTGCATAAAATATTTTGATTTATATATATCATATCTTAACTCATTTTACAAGAGGGCACTGGAGAGAAAGTAAATATTGAGTAATTATAAGAAATGTCAAAATTCATTCTTTTAAATATTTTTCAGATTCCTTATGTGATTACCCATAGTTTATTTTTAAATGATAAATGATTGTCTTCTGGGGATCCATATTATTTAAAAATAGTTTACATTCTTGAATCCTCAAACATTTACGTTTTATAGCTAGCATTCTTGCTCAACCTTTCTCTAATTTTATTTTAACAAATTATAAATATTTTTCATGTTTATTTCCGTGACCTCTTTCTTGGAGACATGCTACTTCACATATAGCAGTAATCCAGTATTATAATGAATTATTGTGTTTCAATTATCATTAGATAATAAACAGGAAATTAGTTTTTCTTGTAGTGTATTCTACATTATCTGAACAATGAAATATATGTGGTTTGAATTTGGGTCATTAATTCAGGTGGTAAGGACATAGTTCTAATTAAATTGGTGTCATAAATTACATTCCTATAATGAAGGGGGGCACTCTTTTAATGCACTAGAAGAGTTATTTGTAGATATGTGATTTTGGTAACCAGGACAGTTGGATAGGAGGTGGATGGTTGAGAGCAACACACCTCCATCACTGAAACAAAACCATTCAAAGAATATATTGTCCAGGTGACCATTCAGCAATGTCTTTTTATTGTGGAATAGCTGGAGAGGTTATGTGTTTTTATTTTTTAACCTCAAACAAAAATTTTTCATTGAATATAGCTCAACAAGACCTTATCATTTCCAAATCATTTCAGTATCCCTTTGCAATGTAAGTGACATTTTAGTATGATTCTAAATTTGGATGCTAATTTTAAAGAAAACGATTTCTTTTCTGATGCTCTTTTACTTATCAAAAAACATGTGCCTATTACATCATTGTTTGGTCTGGGTCCTAAGTGATTGATTTCATAGTGACCTTAAGAATGCACTGTAATGAGCTGCAATAAGTTGAAACTTAATTATAAAGATTTAAATTATTCTTGAAAACAGAGATGGCAACATTTTATTATCTTATCAAGAAACTATGATGAAAGCTAGGTTTAGAAGAAAAATCTTTGCAAATTGCTATTCTATTTTCCACGTGCATAGACAAATTTATGGTTATTAAAATAATATGCAACAAGGAGAGGCCTTTAAAAAATAAAGCAGGTAAGTGGAGTTAAAAAAAATAACTATCATATTAGAAAACAAAATAATGAAAAATATTAGTAACAGGTAATTATACAAGCAGAGGATCAACTAAAGTCAAGGTCAAACATCTCACATTACACAATTTTACACTATAAAATTTTCTCAAAACTGAAACAAAATAATTTTTATGCTTAAAAAGTACTAAGATCATAGATTAGAATTATTACTATTTCATGCTTTTTAAGATAATTATGTTTTCTAATATGAAAATGTTAGAAGTGTTATATAATTGTATCTTTGACTGACTTTCTACAATGCCAAGAAGGCATTTGTGAATTTGTTTCCTGACTCCTAAAAGCCTTTTTGAAGTTTGCTGTGCTACAATGAACTATGACGTGAATAATCAAAGTCATTCTCAGAGACACTAAAAATTCAATTTGGACTTCGGTGAAATTGCTATTTGGTTACCTTTGAGGGTTTAGATTCAGGAGAGTGGAGTTGCCTCTACTATTAACCATTGCCTAGCTTTTGTTCTCACCCAAGCACTGCATGTTTGCTTCACCAAGAACTGCCCATTCAAATGTCTTACATTCAAAACAGAGGTGTGATTTTGGTTACTCTTAGTTTAACTTCAATATATAGTTTTTTAATTTAAAGAAATTTCATCTATATTGTTGATAGAGGTTTTCTGCGTGTATTAAAAAGCGATTGGGGAGGCTATTTTTAAACTGTGGACTTTAATAAAATATTTGGTTGTATGATGAACAAAATAGTTATTACATGAAGTTATAGACTTTTTTGTATAAAATGAATGCTCTTATCGGTATACTTCAAGGTTTGACAGAAACATTGATAGAAGAAGGCCTATAAGACCCAATTATAGAAAATCCTCAAAGTGCAGAGATCAACAAGAGTTATGGGAACAATCTACGGGAAAGAAAGACTAACTTAGAGTTGTGTAAGATTCAGTGAAACAATGATTATGTAGGACATCTTTTTTAATTTGCTTACTTTGGAGTATCATAATGACAACAGCATAAAATTTTTACAATCTTTAATATACCATCATACATATAAACACTCTAGGTGCACAGAGTCATTCTACCAGTTGTATTGGTGGATTTAAAAAAATTAATTATAAAATGATAAGTATTCAATAATATACGTGATTATATACTTCCAAATAATATCATTAAGCACAGTTTACCACACATGATCAGATGCATACCATAGTTGAAATGTTTGGAAACTGCATCTCTACATTTTAGATGGAGCTTGGGTTTCTTGGACAAAGATTTACTCAGCCTGAAGAGAGCTGGGAGAATAGTTAAACTTATTGGCTTTGCCAAATGGTTTCATATGTTTCTGCTCTCATGGAAAATGAGTTTTGATTTCTTTTCAGACTACATGCATGGCAAAGTTAAAATGAAAAACAAAGCCAGCAACTTTCAACCAGTTCTAGTTAAGTTTGGTATTCACATATTGGCTTTGATCTGCTCTAGACCTTTAAAAGATTTATTTTCTAGAGTAGGAAAGCTAGTTTCAGCACTAAGCATCACTGAACAGTAATGATAAAGAAACAGGAATTGGTTAACTTTAGGGTGAAATCTAGCTAATTTTATTTCCGTTCCTGTATTAGAAGTTAGACCAGTTTCACCTGTTACTTGTTTACTTATGTGTTTTGTTTTACAACTCTCACAGCGCTCTTACCACAGGCAAAAACATACTCCCCATAACGAATACGCCTACTCTCATTAATAGTTCTCTATTCCTGTGTAGCTCAACCTTACAGTTTTTGGCCCAGTATCAAGGCCCCAATCCCCCCCCAGTCCACCCAAGTCCACCTCCACGTTGCCCTTTTTAGAACTGCCTTATCTATATCCAAGTTTGCCGAGTGGGGTCGGAAGAAGTTAACTTACTGTGTTCTACTGGTTTGTACTCATCACAATATTCTAATGCCCATTTTCATACTTCTTCAGATTCTCTAATTTGGTACCCAAACTTGTTATTCATACTCGTATTTAGACAAGTACCTCATCATTTTCCTTTAAACAAAGGTACTTGGATGGTAATAGCTTTAAAAATTAGCATAATTTCTCTATCAGAAGTATGTGAATACATAGAATAAAATAATCTTTAGTTTCTTAAAGTTGCTTAAATTAAAAACATGAGTTTCTACAGTTGGAAAAAACATATATGGTTAAAATGTTTGAAGCCCATCAATCTCTCTAACCACATAAGCTAACGAGTTCCTTCTGTTTTCTTTGAATGAAATCACCATGAGTGGTTAGATGTTGATTTAACATAAAACAAATGGAAATGGGTGTTGCCTTTGTCCTTTGCAGAATTTATTTTTTAAAACAATTAGCAAGTATTGTATTATGAATAAGTCAATGATTTTGCCATTACTTAAATAATAATATAGATTGAGTAGTTAAATTGATTGGATTTTAGGGAATGCATAATATCCTCCGACTTCCCTTAACTTGCTAACATCTGCAGACATTATTAAGCTTCTCATTTCATTTTTTTCTACCATAACACCTGTATTGTTATAAATTATGTTTTGAATTGTCATGAAGTGTCAGGCAAATTACGTTTTCTGGATGTGTATGTGTCATTTAAGTGTTCCTTTGTAATGGCAGGTTTGTGGCTAACAGCTTAATCTTGAATATATCAATGCAATTAAAATCCCTTTTTCCATTCTTTTTTGTGGATACAAAGAAGGTTGAAGCATTATTATGTGTAAAATGCAAGGAAATAATTAAAAATTCTTTAATATTTAAAACATCCTAGAGAAGGAATACATTTAGCTGTAATTTTAAAAACATAGCCAGCTTATAATATTCTTAGGAAAAACGCTGAACCCTTTGAACTCTACAAAATACACGTCCTACTGAATTAAAATTAAAAACCTGTATGACGCATTTTCCACTCCCTATAGTTCCGACAATTTCTGCCCCTTCTATGCACCCTCCTTGTTTTTGTGATGTAGCCTCTTCAGAAACATAGTGGAGAGTGAGTCACTTAGGTCCCAAGCATCAAAGAATGTCAGACCTATGAAATGTAGACAGTGGGTTCTTCCAGAAATTCCTTCTGAGAGAGTTAAATAAATAAGTAAATGAGCCAACATATGGCCTGCTTGATTCAGTCAAAAAATTCTATTGATTACTTTCTAAGCTCACTAAATAAAAACTTCAGTCCAGGTTTTGCCTCCCAAAAGAAAATAGGATTAGACTGATCTATGCACTCATTGGGGCTTCTTGTGAATCATGCCCAGATGAGTGAAAAACCTTCACAGATGAACAAAAGAAAGGGCTAACATTTTTCAGTAAATGTGGATTATTATTAACTTGACATACTTGGCTTATAATCTTGAATAAAACAATTTTAAATTCCAGAGAAGATGATATAAATGACCCCTGAGGTCTGAGAATTTTATAATTCTGCCTCTTTTCAACTAAAGTAGCCTGGTTTAATTTTCCTAGGTAGGTCTGTTGTATGTATAATTTTGACAGATTTTAAAATCTTAGGTACATAGTAAGGTTTCACACCATCTCTGCATGTGTTTTTTTTTTCCCCCCAGACTAGCTTGTATCCTGCGTCGATAATATTTGAATTATGTTATCTAAGAAATTTCAAATGGGAGTGTTTATGTAGTTTAAAGTACAAATGCTCTGAGTAGCTCCTCTTATCTTTTGGAATAGTGAGATTATTTAAACATCTATACATTAAGTAGAAACAAATTTGATCATCAAGGATTCTTGTTTTGAGAAGTATAATGAATCAACCAAAAGAGTATGTTTCAGTTATTTGCACATGTGTACTTTTAACTTATGATTTTTTTACAAGCTGAGAACAAACTTGACCAATAGCTGGATTTACTTTAGCACTGCAAATATCTGGCTTTGTGACAAAATACTGATAGGTATTTAGAGTCTTCAAGTCTTTTGAACGATCTGCTGTTGACATTTTAATAACATTGTTGTTTGAAATGATTTCTGAAGTATGATGACTGCAACATACCCGCAGCAACAAAAAGTACATAGTTTCTGAAAGCAAAGAAGCTCAAGTTTCATCCTATTTTCTAGAGGTTTTAAATCTTGATGAATCAGTTTTTCTTGAAAACCAATGCAAACACGCTTCTTTAATTGATGGCTGCATTCATTAGTAGTATCAGTGACTGAGAACTACATCTGAAAACTTAATGGCTTTCAGCTTAGAGATTTTATAATTCAAAAGAAAAAAAAACAGTTTTGATTTTCATCGTATGCAGAGGACACTTAAACTGGCTTTAAAATATTTTTCAAGCGTGATTTGTCCCGTCGTGGTTTGTTCCCTTAAGCTCAGGTCCATCGTGGGAGCTGCCTGGCTGTTTGCTGACAACACTACCAACTGAGAAGTGGCAAGGAAGTGTGGTCGGAGGACAAGAGCAAAAGCAGTTTCAATGTAAGGAAATGAGGGAAACAGACCTAACAGCACGATGAATGCACTTGCGAGTAAAGAGCCTTGTAGTCTCCTTTCCTTCCTTTGCTTATCCTGGTGGGTTTAATCAAAAACAAACAAAACGCTCTTGTGAAATATAGTCAATAAAGTCAAAGTTTGGCTGGGTCTGTGTAACTACAAAGAAAAAGTCACCGCAATTTTTAAAAATGTAACTTTCATTAACGAGCGCGCCGGAAATCTCAGGTATCAAAGACGCATTAACCCTGGAGCGTCCCCCGCGCGCCGCAGCCGGACGGAGGCAACCGCGGCGAACAGACGTTCTTTTCTCCTCGGAGCAGTCACACAAAAGGAGGGCTGCGGAACTAAAAGTTTCGAAGCCTCCGGCTCGCTGCGTGGAGAAAAGAGAAAACCTGGAGACGGGGTGGGTAAAAGACGCATCCTGGGCGCCTCTCCGAAGTGCAGGCAAGGAGAAAGCTCCGGGGCCTACAGGGAAGAGGGGAGGCCCCCCCACCCCCCCTCGAGCCGCTAGCCAGCCCCCTGTGCCCTGCCTCGGAGACCCGAGCGCCGCGCTCCGCCGCGCTCTCCCAAATACCCTTCACCCGGTTCCAGAAATAAAATAAATGTTTTTAAAGTGCGTGTGTGTGGACAGGATGGAGAGCGCGCGCCGGAGGAGCGCGCGGAGGACCGAGCGCGCAGTGAGTGGAGTTTGGGGGCTGGGGGTTGGGGTTGAATGGGTGTGTTGACGGTGCGGGGGGCGGGGGGAGGCTGGATGCGGAGGCCCGGGACTGAGGGCGGGGAGGGGGGGTGGCGAGCCGACGGGGAGGCAGAGGAGGGGCTCCAGCAGCCGCAGGCCGCCTCCAGGGCGCGTTCCGAGGCCGAGTGCGCGCGTCCCTTGCCGCCGCTGCCCGGACAGCCCTGCGGCCGCCCCGCCGGCGGAGCCGGGGCCGGCCTGTGCTCTGGCGGCTGCTTGGCCACCGCCGCCGCCACTCGAACAGCTCGAGCCCGTGAGTGTCCCCTTTCGCTCCCCTCCCCCCTCCTCGGGCGCACCGCCGCCGCAGCTGCTCAAATGGAGTGGAAAATGGCCATTGGGCGGCAATGAGTTATAGATTATCTGCTCCACGTTTTGTACTTAGCTGCCTGTAATCTTCTTTAGAGTTTGCCTGAGCCCCTTGCTGGAAAAATCAGGAGGGAGAGATTTGTCCTTTGCCGCTGTACACGCTAATATGTTTATATGATTAGTCGGACTCGGGGAGGGGGGGTAGGTAGGTGGGGATTTGGGGAGGAGGAGGAGGAGGAGGCTGGAGGTGACTCCAGTTCAGCCCTCGCCGAGAGTCTGTGTCAGGACTTCGCGCTCCCCCGTCTCTCTCCCTCTCTCCCTCTCTCTCCCTCTCTCTCCCTCTCACTCTCTCTCCGCTCACACACACACTCGCGGAGGTGCCGGAGCGAAATCGGGAGCTTACCGGAGAATTCCTTGGGATTGTTGGGGGGCAGCTCCCCTCCGTAGCTGTGCGTGGCGTGGCTCTTCCGTGCACCTCCCTGCTTCCCCGAGCCCGTGTCCTCGCCTTCTGCTTTTCGTGGGGCAGCGGCCACCGCTCAGCCTCGGCCCGGAGTCCCGAAATGTGAGGAGGGGCCGCCGCTGCCTCCTGCCCCAGGCCGCAGGGTCGGCGCGAGGGATGCCAGTGCGGCCGGCGCGGACGGCGGGCTGAGGGGCTTCGCCTGACAAACTGAGTTGGCCTCGCGCCGCCGGCGTCTGCCCGCCCCTCCCGCGGCTACCGCTCCGAGGGGACTCCCAAGTCTGCGCACCTCTGTCGGGCTTTTACCTCCGCCACCCCTTTCGCTCTGATTGCCGAATTTTTGATTTTGCTAAGGGAGCGTTCGGTTTGGGGGTGTGTGCGCGTGTGTAAAGGACCCCTCTCGCGGAGCGGCGTGTGGGAAACTGCGGGAAAATGTTGACCTAACCCCAGGAGCCGCCCGGCGCTGGCTGCTTGGCTGGAGGAGGCGGCGGCGGCGGCCGAGCAGGAGGACGCGCCGAGCAGCGGCGCCGCGTCCGGCCGGCGAGCCGCGGCGCTGCCTCCGGCGCGGACTCGGCGGCCGGCGACCCGCGCGCGGCCGGCCTCGGCCCTCACCGGCCGGGGTCGCCGCAGCCCTCTGCTCCTCTCCCCGCGCGGCCCCCCGCGCCAGACGGCCCGCCCCCGGGGCGCGCTCGCAGACCGAGGTAAGAGCCGCAGGAGCGAACAATGTGCCTCTGTGCCGGGCTTCGGAGACCTGTTTGCTTTGCGCCTCCTGCCCGGGGGTGGATGCTGGAGGTGGAGGGAGCCGCGGGTGAGTTGGGGCTCGGCTGTTTATGTTCGGCCGGGCGGAGGGGGAGACTCGCGCTCGCTCTTGCTGCTCCCCCCTCCCCCCACCTCCTCTCCTCGGAAATCGATACGCAGAACTCCAGTCCCGTCCAGCCAGCCTCTCCTTTTCTCGGGGAGGTGTTGTAACGCTCTCTAGGCTTCAGTCTGTTTGCAGGGGGGCGTCAGGGGAGTAGGATTGGTTTATGCATTTTTTGATTTTCTGAAAGCTTGGGTCGGGAGGTGCCGCTCGCCCTTTTACAGCCCGTCTGGGGCGGGAGATGTGGGGCGCGCCCTCTGCGGGGCCGCTCTGCTCGGGGTGCGGGGCCCAGTCCCCCCCACCGCCCCGCCCGCTGCAGACCTGTCCCGGGCTGTAAGTGGAGCCCGCAGGCCGGGCGCCGGGAGCTAGTTCGGGGGAAGTGGGCGGTGGGGGGAGGGACCGGGTCAGTTGTTGAGGGGTGTTGTTTCTTCTCGTCGGTGGTTAGGTGGTGTGGAGAGGTGAGGATGACAGCAAAGCGCAGCCAGATGTGGCCAGGCCGGCGCGGGTGCTGGCAATGATTAGGGGCGGCCCCGCGGGGCGGGCGGGTGACGGGGGCCGGCACCCGGCGGGCCCTGGGGAGGGCAGAGAGCCTCCCGGACCCGCAGTGAGAGGGCAGCAGCGGGCCGCTCTGGGCCTGCGGGAGAAGTTGCCGGCTGTGGGCCCCTGGGGTGGCTGTGGGGTTGGGAATCTCGGGAAGCTTGGTTTGTAGGATGGGGGTGCCGAGTGGGGATCCGCTGGGAGGAAGAGGCGTGGGAGGAGCGCGAGGAAAGGGGAGACCCCCGGGCTAACCGAGCGTGGGCTCCTTGATTGGCTGGTGCGACCCGACCCCTCTGGTAGGGAGGCGAGGGCGGGCAAAGCGACAAAAGCGTCCTAGCAGTGGGGAGGCACGCTTGCAGGACTCGTTCGCTTGGGATCAGTAAAGTTTGTTCCTTTCGCCAAACTGCGGGGCTGGGGTTAGGGAAAATCGCTGGAAGCTTTACTTTGTGCCCAAAGTGACGCTGATCGGAGGCTAAGGAACGTATGTCTTTCGCGTATTTTTTTTTTTTTTTTTTAATCCTCTGCTCACTCCGTCCTCTAAAAGCATAGTTGGAGGGACAGGTCCTGCGGTGTCCGTCTACTTTCCTGGTCTTCTATGGACTCCTCCCCCCTCATCCTTTCCCCCCTTCCCGGGCCCTCTCATTCCGTTCTTCCTGATGCAAACTGTGTCGTCTCGGATTCAGACCGAGGAAATGTTTTCCTCCTGTTTCTTGAAAGGTGTCAGGCTGCTTAGCAGCTCCTCCAAGCAGCCTGGGAGCGTCTGAGCCGCAGCCACCAACCATATGGTTTCCGTTACAAAGGCCGGGTTCTAAGGCACTCTTCTCCCCACCCCCTCCCCAATTCTTACATTTTCTTCTGCAGCCTTTACAGTTTGTGTACTTCTCTCTTCCTCTTTCCAGAGGCGTATATTTAACGGGCGCTGTTGGTTCATTCATTTCCCTTGTCAGTGTTTGTGTCTGGAACGGGCCCCACCGAGTTTGCCCTTTGCTCAAGTCTAGTTGCACAATGAAAAAAAGTCACATCCGTTTGGTAAATAATTGCCTGTTGGGATGTCTCTTACTAAATCAAGTCTGATCTTGGGCAAACCTTAAAGGATGGGTACTAAAGAGGCAATATGCGTCCATAGCAGAAAAATAGAATGGTTTGTGAAGCGTCTTAAGCAAAATTCCAAGTTGTTATGGGACTCTTGACCTAGGTAAGAAGGTAACTTTGAAACTTTAAATTTAGCCTCTTTATAATACTTGGAAAACCTTTCGGAAGAAAATCCACTTCTGTTCAGGTGTGTTGTGGAACTTTTTGTTGTCCCTCCCTCCACTTTCCAGGAAATTTATGCATGATAGAGAGAATACTGCAGAACAAATGTTCTGTTGTTTAGTTCCTTCAGACATTCCGATTCTCTCCTTTTGTTGCTTGCCTCTAAAAGAGGTGCCATTTCACATCATTCTGCACAAATTGTTTGAATTAATGCAAGTGTGAATTCTTACCGTTTGAAGGGGACTATTAGCATATCAAAGGTTTCTTAGCTTCAGCTCAATTGAGAAAACTTCAGCCTGTCTTCCATTTGCTTCCAAGCAGAGGCCCAAAGGGCAATGAGAATTGTAAAGGGTAAAAATAGGGAGGTGGATTCAGGCTGTGTTTCTGAACTTTCACTGTTTTGTAATTATGTGAGCGAAAAACATTGTCTATTGCTGTGGAGCCCTTGCAAATGGCAAGACAATTATTTTCCATTGATAAATGGTTTGTTCCTAGAAAAAGGGTGACCTTTTATTTTATGATAGTCACTGTTGCCTGTCTTTTGGGGTCCCTTCAGTGGAAGAGACTGAGAAAGCTTTTCCTTCTAACTTAATACTTTCCTAGGGCCTACACTTTGTTAATATTAGTAAAATGGGAAAGAAAGGCTTTTAATTAGTCTATAAAACAATAGAGATCTTGTGATAAAGGGACACTCATTTTTATGCCTAGGAAACTTAGTTTTTATTACACTTGCTAAATTAAAGGGAAAAAAATCAATGGAGAGTTTGAATATTAAAAACTCAGCATGAACTTTGTTAATGCAACTTCTACAGCAAGTGTGCATTTGAAAAAGGGTCCTAGGTGATACTCAGATAATTTGTGAATTCTTAATTCTTTTTGAATATTGATTGTTTTGTCTCCAAAATTTTGTATTTTATCAAACACCGTAAACTCAAGAATTCAGCTTAAAGTTGGCTTATTTTTGCTAATATTTGTAGCATATTGGTTAATGTTTTTTTACATTTGCAGAGAGATATGTTCTTTGAATTTCTTTTAACAACTCAGTATCCGTAAGTGAAGAAACGAGAACAAGTACTTGGGTCATTTGGGTCATTTTATGGCAAGCAGATGGGTCAAGGGATAACTTTTTCATCAACTTCTGGGCAAGCGTTGCTTTTATTTATTTAGCTTAAGATTTCCTAAAGCCTGGTTTTAAGATGAAAATGAACCTCAGAGAAGGTTTTGGAACCCATATTTATTATAGTTTTATCTTTGATGGTTGGTTGATTTTGAACATGAATTTATATTCTTTCATTAGAGAAGGGCTTTTTTTATTTAATTAATGTTCGGACTCCTTGGTTTTATTCTAATAGTGAAGATTAACTGTGATGAACAATGTTGGAGGGGAAAGTATCATTAATTGCCTAACATTTTTAGGTTTTAGTTTAATAAGATTCTTTATTCAGATGGTTTTTTAGTGGCATTCAAATTGTATCATTCCCCTGAAATCATTTTATGATAGTTTATTTATTATTTATCTGGTCCCTTCAGTTGTCTAAGAAGTACTTTTGAGGTAAAAATGCCCACATTGATGTAATTGCTATTATTGCACTTAAGTTGCTGTTAACTAGTCTGCTTTGAATGCAGAGCGGTATAAAGAAAACATTATCCTTTAGAGCTATTAGTGATAATCTAAAAATTGTCTTGAAAACATTGCTCTTCATTTTATATGATGGCGACCCTGAATTCAGCAAATCTCTAAAGGTGTAAAATGCAGTGAAAAGATTTTTCAACATTTCAATGACAAAATTGGACTACTTAGAGAAAAATTAATGTGTTATAGGAGCACTTCAGCTGCCATTTTCAATCATTGTGGGTTACTATGTGTTGGCAACAGAAAATGAATTTAGAAATGCAGATAGCTCTGGGAGCAGGTAGTTGGGGAAATCAGAGTATTAAGTCATGGGGGGGGTAGAACAAACCAATTACTTCCGGTTTTGATTTGAGAATTGCCAATAAATATAATTTTTTCAGGCTTTTCACTCTGCTTTGTTAATGGACTAACATCAAAGCAGACAACAAAACTTCCAAATGTTATAAAAACTAATATTAAATATACGGATCTCACATGGAAGTAGTACTAAAAGTCTTAAGGCAAGGAGTTGGAGTTTTTTATTGCTGTAATTTTCACAATCAGCAGAAACGTTAACACCAAGCTTCTGGGCGTTTCCTTTCCTAAAGTAAGCAAGAGGAGAGCATTAAAACCAAGGTTTACTTAAGGTTAGATCTTTATTTGATCATTATTGAGGCTTTCTGTATTTTATTAAAAGATCTAAAATAATATTTTAATGTCTTAAGTAACATAGGAATATGTGAGCTAAGATTGAGAAGTTGGGAAGGTCAAGAGGTAACTGGAAATCTGTACACCATAGTAATAAAATGTTATTGCGGTATTTTCTATCAAAATATTTATTTGACCTAACTTTTGTGGATAAATACTCCAATCACACTTAGTTTATTGACAGATGTAGTATGAGATGAAGAGAGCATTACAATGTACTCTAAGGTGTGAGCTACGCACACTATACCTACCTGAGAGAAATCGTTTTCATTTTAATAAGAATCCATAACACTTGCCCAATTGCTGGTATTTAGGAACACAGATTAACTGTATTTAGATCAGGAATGAAATACAGTTTTGGAAATTTGAAGAATGTAGTGAATGAAGAATTCAGGATTGCTATTTTTACGAAAAGTCTCCTCAAAGACTGTATGTACACTTTGCCTCTTCATGTTCACCGCATCTGATCTTGAGTCTTGAAGGAGAGGTACACATTTGATATCTGTCTGCTTTTCTGCAGAACAGGTTCACGTAAAATTAAAGCGAAATTCTTTTCAAGCCAGCAAAATTTAAAAATGAAACGTGGGATTATGAAAAAAGGTTCATCAGATTATTTGCAGAAATACCTAGCTGAAGAATTTTGCAAACTGATGATTTTGATCAAGCGTTAAAAAAGCAACTTTAGCTTCTAGACCTCAAGAGGCCTCAAAATCCTGTTTATGTTTTGGTCATATCAGTTCCTAAGGTAATTTGTTTAAATATTAGTTCACATTACCTAAATAGATAACTGTTTTGTAACTATTTTCAAGAAAGTTAAAACATTTCTATTTTTAACATAGATTAAAATCATAGCTTAGTTAACTTCTCTCTTACATAACACTAATTAGTGTAGAGCCCCACCTAAATATTCATCCTTCAAATAATTCTTGATTGAAGGTTGAAAGGTTGAAAAGTATTTAATCACCCCGATTACTGTAATTAGACTTGATGTTATCAGAAAAATTGAGACTGTTCTCTGAAATCTTTTTGCTAGTCAACATTGGTCAAGTAGTGATTTTTTTTTTTAATGTTGTAAGAAAACGCTTAAGAAATGGATTGTTTAACACAGAGATAGTTAATGGTTGGAGTTAGGGAATTAGAATCCTAAAATGATGACATTTTTCTTGACCTAAGTGTGAATAACTTGTAAAGGAGACACTATATAACTGGGTCTGGAATCCCTAAATTTTTTTCAGGACTTCAATGTGGTATTTTGACTTTAGTGTATAGGTTTTGTTAAGTGTATGTTATAAACTTTGAAGATCTCTTAATGCTATGTTGATGTAAGTAGATGTTTTTTAAGTGGATCATTGTGTCATAAGAAAAAGTCTTAATCAACCAAAAACACTTTAAAATAATCTTTTTCGGTCATTTATCTAATAGACTAAATGTAGGCAATAATCTCCAGATACTTCCTAATATATTCTTAAGAAATGATTTTTAAACACTTATTTCTTAAGGAAAAAATCTCTCATATTTTGCCAATAAAAATTATCTTAAAAAAAGGTAGATGGAATAAAGGAACCTAGCCTGGTGCTTAACACCTGCAAATAAAGTGCAGCTTACAGCAAAATACTATTGATTGCTTTGAAGTACAGAGCAAGTTTAAATACAATTTGTTTAATTACAACAAAAATGCAGTTTTATGAAGTAATATAGTTTGTCTTCTTAGAGAATTTTATGCATTGTGTAGTGGTAAGTAAAATCCCATCACAGTTGTATAAATTTGTTCAATTACCAGAACGGCTAAAAGAAAAAAAAATCAATTTACATTGAAAAGCAACAGAAATTAGATTACCTTGGTTAGTAGGAACTTGCCAACAGTGTCTAAATTGCTTAATAATATCAAAAGCTACCATGTTTCACAGTGTAAGGATATTGGTGCCTGTTTTAATATGCATATGTCTTGTTTACTTGGTGACTTTTGTTATATGAACATTTTTTTTTTTTTTGCTTTCCCTTTTTGTTTTTATGGAAGGTATTACATGATGTACAAGAAACCGTTTCTACTTGCATCTTCTGTTTTGTTTTAGAGATTTTTTTTTTTGGTAGTAGTTGCTTTTCTGGATTTCTAGAATTTGTAATCAGCTGATCTTTCAGATGAGTGTAATGAAATATGAGATGTAATTTTAGGAATCGAAAGAAACTTAGTCCATCAGTATGAATAGCTAGGT
This sequence comes from Panthera tigris, assembly GCF_018350195.1. Taxonomy (NCBI): domain Eukaryota; kingdom Metazoa; phylum Chordata; class Mammalia; order Carnivora; family Felidae; genus Panthera; species Panthera tigris. Next base: position 68,074,245 of record NC_056667.1, read on the forward strand.
TATTATCAGCAGCAAAACACATTTGAAAAATTTTTACCACTGACTCTAGAACTGTAAGGAATTTTAAGTCTTAAATTCTTGTAGCAATAAGGTGGCATGGGATTCATCCTAGCGGATAGCGGGGCACCTGTTTTATGACCACCTTGATTCATTCTGGCACCCAGATTTCCCGAAGTGCGAGAACAGGCACAACTGCTGCTCACAGCCACCCGGCTGTTTTTAGGTCATGAAGTCAACTTCCTGGAATTTCTGGGGAAACCAGTTGAAAAGGGAGGACAAATGTCACTTTAAATAGAGATGTTTAAATCAGATTTCTGCCTGAGGGTAAAATTTAGGTCTGTTTTAGCCCGGATGTAATGTCTCCCTCTACAGAGCACAGCATTAATCACTACCTGACAAGAAAACCTATGTTGAGCAAAACGGGGCCCTGTTGGTCTTGTCATTGATTTTTCCAATCTGTGAGGAGTACGTTATAAACATTAAGATTCACGCACAGGGATTACACCTTAATCTCTGAATTTCAGTATTGAAATTAGTTGCCTTAAAAGAAGCCTGTCTAAAGCAAACAAAACAAAACAACCCCCCCAAAACAAAAACCAAAACCAAAACACAGAAAAACTTTGGGAGACTTTTTATAAGGATAGATTCAATATTTTAGTAAAAATATAAATATTACAAAGCAGGCAGGTTAAGCAGAAGTTAACATTCGGAAATAATGACCAAATCTTAATTCTGCTTAAGATGCATTAAGTAACTTCAAAAATGTTGTTGTTGCTGTTGTTGTTTTTTAATCTGATAGTAGAAAAAAGACACAGATAAAAATGAATTGTTAGTTCTTGGCCAGAGAGATGGAAGAAGTTGAAAAGGTGGGTAACTTTAGACCTCTATCAGTTCAAAGGCATATTATTTTGCTCGAACAAAACCAGATACAACCCTGTATCTTTTTCTAGATGAATAATAATATCTTTAGCCATTGTAATAATGAAAAATGCACCATGAAGTTCTTCATAAAAGAAAAAGGGTTAGTTTTGCTCTTTCAGTTATTAGGTAATATACTTTAATTCCTTTCTTGATCAAATATATACACACATGTACATACATAAGCATAGAATTTATATTCTTTTCCTTTGTATATATATCAATAGCCAATAGCTGTCAATAAATGTTGATATATATACAAAGGAAAAAGAATATAAATTCTATGCTTATGTATGTACATGTGTGTATATATTTGATCAAGAAAGGAATTAAAGTATATTACCTAATAACTGAAAGAGCAAAACTAACCCTTTTTCTATGTACGATTAAAATATCTGTTTTTAAACTGATTTTGAAAATGATATGACCTAGTTAATCTCTATTTTGTTCTCAAAGGTATTTACTGCCTTTGGATCATGAAATGCTTGTGCTACCCCCACTTTGTCTCATTTTGTAGGTATTTTTACATCAGCTCATGCCTCAAACAGATTATTGCCCTGGATTTCGATGACAGAATAATCTAACCCCAATTACTGTCAAAAATGGTCCTAGGCTGCAGGGGTGGGCTTGGGGGGGTGGGCTAGGTGACCTTGCTTGTGACTAATGCTTTCTCTTGTAAAGGATAGTAAATAGCGTCTATAAAGAGAGCAAAAGAGATTTCTGTTTTGTTTATAAAGAAAGTTCTAATTTTAAACATTTATTCTTAAAATGGAATACTGTTACGGCCGTTCTCCGTATAATGAGTGAATCATTATAAGATTTTAGATAAGGTCTTTAGTTGATACATTTCTGTTTTATGTAGATTATATTTAGTTAATCAATTCTCAACTGCAATTAAGGTTAAAAATCTGTCAAAAATGATTTTCCCTGTGTCTTTACTTTGAAGCAGCGTGTTTCTATTTCGAATTACTATTTTCCTTATTCCATTGGTACTTTCCACACAGAAATTTTATTCCTCTGCCTTGAAAGCCTACCATTTTTTACTGTTTATTACTATGTTTATTGATTAGAACTTACAGAACACATTTTTTACACAATATTTTCTCCACTCATCTTTGTGCTCTTTATCTTGAGATGCTTATGATGTGTTTTAATTCTTAAAATTCCTGGCTTGGCTGTGGGTAATGTCCAAGACAGTTTGGGAAACATTAATTTCGGTGATGTAAGCTTATGCATTTGTATCCCAGTGATTGTGCATAGTTTTGAAGAATTTGAAAAAGGCTTAATATATTAAATGAAGAATTGGTTCACTCTATGCATCTTGTTTTCCATTTTAAAAAAGGTGGGCGTAATTCTAAAACACTTCATTTTGCTTTATAGGCATCAACAAATAAAAATTATACTAGAATTATGATGTCCTAGACCTTTAACTCTCACTAAGGACATTTAACTGTTTTTGTCCTTTCAAAATTCCGTGAATGTCATGAGAAGGATAATATTTGGATATTAGGTGCTTCCTCTGGATGGCTCTATAGATGAGTAATAGTGATTTCTCCCCCCACCTTCCTTTTTTCTGCTGCAAGTGTTGTGGTACCCATAGCCCTGCTGGAAGTCACTTTTCATATTGTCTTTGGTTTTAAACTAGGTCTGAATATTTAAAAATATAAGTGAAAAAATTAGATTTTTCTTCTAAGTAAAACACTCACTACAAATGCTGCTTGTTATAAGTTGCCTTTCCCTTTAACCTTTTAACCTTGTTTTCTTCAAGTAGAAAAGAAATTTAACTGATACTTCTGTATGTTTAGCATGAAAGTGAGCACATCTTTTATAATTTACATTTATTTGATAAGGATCTTAGTTAAAAAAACACTTCATCAGCTTGTCTGTTCATTTACAGAGAAGTCAGACTGAATGCCTCAAATTTCTAGTCACTGCTTGTATGTTATAAAGGTGGCGTGTACATGTTTGAAGAGAGAAATCAGGGAGACATGAAATTGTCCAACAGTAATTTTTTGGTAATACACTGCCCCCAAGACTTTGAAACCACTCTTAACTTTCTTTGCCTTTTTACCCCGTTCCCTTTGCAGAGGTGCACCTTATCTCTGTGTACCCGAAGAAAGGAATATAGTAAGGAGGAGAGTGTGTAAGGGGAAACCTAAAACAGATTCTGAAAAAAATATATAATGGAAGGGATATTTATGGAAGGGATATATAGTGGATTTGCATTTTGCGAATCAAATCAGTTTTTCTTTTTCTTTTTATACTGAATTAATGAAAATAAATTTATTTTTTCAGAAGTAAATACTTCCTGACTTAAGTTTTAGAATCATTCTAAATAAGAAGAGAATGTAGAAGTTAACTGCGTTTATTTGAGATTCATCTTTTATCTTTCAATGGAAGTCAATCCTAAAATACCACCTTTGGTTGTTTACTTTGGGATCAGAAGATGCATCAGATAAACATGTTGAACAGCTTTGTTTTGGGTGGTCTATCATTTCAGGCTTGTGCTGCGTAAGCAAGGTAATGTTTTCTTTTCCTTGAAATACACTTTGTAAGAGTGACTCCTGGGTGACTTTGAAAAGTTTGTATATCCTGCCTTCTCAAGCTGCATTCTTAGCCAAGCTGAGGGACAAGAATAATCATGTTGAACCACAAATTTTCAGAAGCAGTTATTTTAATCAGATAATTGCTAAGGAGGAGACTCTCGATAATAAGATTTTTGTACAATGGTGACCTGCATCTGTACCAGGCAACTGCTGCGTGTTTCAGATATTTTTGCTAACCCTTGTTACTACCTGCAGAGGGAGCTTGTATATGAGATAAAATAATCAAGGCAGTATCAGTTGGTACTGTTTTTTTGAAAATTATATTTTTGACATACTTAAAATTTTTGAGAAAAATTGTTCTAAGGAAAGTAAAGTATTTGGGATTAGCCAAGTAGTGAAATTTATAGTGAAATTTAATATACTAAATGCCCAAGTATTTATCATCTCCTGTATTCACAGATCACAAATGTGCTTTTTACCTTTCCTTATTTAGTAGAAACTTGAAAGGTAACAAAGATAATGAATCAGATTCATTTTTTGAGGTGATAACTATTTTTATGATTGGCCAAAGCTCCGGATGTCCGTAGAACTGGGTCTTATTTAAATATCTAATAATTGTTGAAAGAGACATCTGGATTTTTTAGAAAATTTTGCAGATTAATGTAAAATGTTATAAAGTGGTCACTGAATAGTAAGTAGTAAATTCTATTCCTCTACATTTAATTAGGAGATCAAATTAGATGAGTTGTATATGCTGTTTTCTGAAACAAAAATGATCACTTTGGATTAATGACTTTTACTTGCAATAATGGACCGATTAGTGCAGTGACACTTAAACAGGGACACTACCAGTAAGGACCTAATATCAAATGGTTTAGAAAATTGCTGACTAACTTGGAAAAAAATGAATGCAGGCAAGATAGATAGTACTTAATTTAAAAAACTGAATTATATTTATGAACATTGTGTCAGCTAAATTTCTAAGAAATTATAAGCCAGATACTCAAATACTTGAGAGTTTTGTGATCAGGTGTTTTGGTAATCAGGATGAATCAAATGCCTTTAGTGGCATTTGGTTCTTTTCAGTGAACAAAATTTTTCATATCATATGCGTAATTGTGCCACGAATTTTAAGGATGGGATAGAATATTAAGTTATACTAAAAATGAGCTTATTTATTTTTATTTTTACATTTTAGTAAAAATGTTACTTCAGAATTTGCTTGTTGGAAAAAAAGAAGGGTTATCCTTTTACGCATCCTTGAAAAGAGATGTAATAGTTCATTTTCCCCCGTAGTTTACCAAGGAATGATATGACAAGTAAAAATATTTATTTTGTATTTTAAGAGGCTTTGTTTCTTAATGAAATTCATTGTTAGGGACTGTTTTATTAGCTAAGCTTTACTAATGTGAAAAGTCAGATTGTTACTGTTACACAGAATGACCCTCTAAGCAAGGAAACTCTTGTCTAATAAAGAGATTTATGGTACTGGCATGGGCTTTTATGTAAGTATTAACCTCTCAGCGTGGTTATGTATTATCTTAACAAGTCTATGCTACGTTTATCCAGAGCATTTTCATACCAGGGTAAGATATTAGCAACAGCAATTACACTTCAATAAGATTATGATGGTACGTTTTTACAAAAGTATACAAATGCTCTTATTCCATAGAGTTATTGATAGGAATCCTGTACTGCCAACTTCATTGTCTTAAATAAACAAAGATATCTTATCATTGTTGGTGCTAAATATGATAGGCACCGGAAAATGGAGTCGGATACTACAGTTCATTACCCTTTTCCCTCAAATATCACATCTCCCTTCACAGAGAGGTAAGGGTTACTAGAGAATTCATTCCAGGAAAATTGTTAACGTGAGGAACAGTAACTGTCACAGAGTGCATAACTTCTGTGAGGTTATTGGAAAGGCACAGCTAGGGTAAGTTCTACTTGTTTTGTCTTAAATTTGGAGGTAGACTACTGAGTGGCTTTTAAAGTCGTGAAATTTGAATCCATTGCAAAGCAAATGTGTTACTGAAAAGCTAATTTATGATTGTAAAAGCATTATTGGTATTAGATTGGTGATGCTAATGACAGGGAAGTTAATTGGCAATGAATGCTTACCGGTTTAAAATAGCCCTGACGTTCTTTGTAAGTTATCAGAGAAATCAAATATTTGATAGAAATACTTGATAGAAATCAAATATTCTTGATTGAATGATAAAAATATTAATTATGATATTATATCCTCTGCTCATTTGTATAGATGTTGAGTAAATGTGTATGTATTGTTTCTGTATCTATTTGAGTAGATTGGCTTTTAAAAAAATAAGCTATTTTATGAGTAGAATATAATATGAGGAATAATTCTCCAGATAAAGATAGTATGCGTTATGAATATAGCTTTGAAATAATCTTTTTTAATATACATTTTATAAAAATGGAAGTTCCTATTAAAAAATTTGCTATGTTTTATTCTCTTTGAACCAAGAGACATATTTTAACATGCTAACATTTTAAATGGAAGTTAGCAAAACATGTAAAAAACCCTAAAGAATATTTATTCAAAATTTATGTGTACCTATATGAAGACTCTGGAATTCAGAACTATGAATCTGCATGTTTTAATAGCTGTGCTGGAAAAAACCAAAAAATTTATATTGCCTTATTACCAGAATTTAAAAACAAATGCCTTCATTTCAATTCTAAAAATGGATAAACAATATTAGTTTCTTTGCTTTTATATTTCTCAAAGGCATAGATTTCATCAAATTGAAATCTAACAAAGGTTTAGAAGACTACATTTTATTATGTACACTTTATATAATGTGATTCTCTGGCATTCATAGGATATTGCCAATTCAAAGCTGCACTGAAGATTGAAAATGTTAAAATCGTAGAATATCAAATTTCTATTAATTTTAAAAAAGAATAAATTATAAGATTGCACATTTTTTTCTCCAGTAATTTAAACATGATTGTATTACCTTTATATAAAAATAAACACATATCTTAAGGAAATAAAAACATTGATGCTTTTTGTTCATGGATAATTTTGTCTCATTTATATGTTTTTCATATTTTAAAATAAATTTAAACAGTCTTTTTGAGATTTACAATTAAGGAAAAGAAAGGCCATTTACTCATTGAATATTTATGTTTTTAAAAAATTAGTTTATATTCAGTGCTCTTTAAATCGGAATATTGATTTGAAAGGCATTTTTGTTTTGACCAAATACAATTCAAAGCAGAAAAGTAGTTGTTAGTACTCATATCAGAGGCCTGAAATAAAAATTTAGGTTCAAGGAAATAGCTTAGCCCAGTATTTTATTACTTGTCAGAGCATCGTAAGAGATGCTTTGTTATCTCTTAGTAGTAATTACTGGCCCATAGTAGCTGTTGGCAAATACAAAAAATAAGTACCTGGACCTTTGAAATTATTTGAATTACATTTCAAGAAAATCTTTGTTTTAGCTCTTGCTACATGGGATTCAGATAACAGCTGCACTACATTAAGGTATTTAAGAATATGTTCTAAAAGCACTTTTCTGTCTTTGTACTCTTCATACATGATTAGTGCTTATAAAATATCTCATTGAATTATGGTGACATGGAATTATAATGAACTTGATGGTCAAACGTAACTTTTATGCTTTGCCTATTTTAATAATGTAGTCACTCTCGTACCTCCCATTTGTTTTTTGTTTGTTTTTTATTTTTTTTAACTAATTTTCTTCTGTTACTGATATGTTAAGAAGTGCTTAAGTTCTGACATTTCAGCCTGAAACCTATAATTGGTTTCAGTACATGAGAAAAGATATTTTTTAAAACATTTATTATTCAGCTAATAATGTTACATGATTAAAAAATCGAGAAGCAAATCTTAAGAAAATTAGAATTCACATTTTCTAGAGTTGCATTAAAAAATATTTAGAATTGATTTTTAATAGTTTAAAATATTTCTAAAATATGAGAATAAGAACTCCTTAGAACAATATTAAATTGAATAGCCTTTTTACTTGTGTATTTGAAGAATATTGAGACTCTTGTAGATTACATACACTAGTAGCCTCATTCTTTATATTGCCTGTTAAATCTGTAAAAATCAAGAACATTACCAAGAAGGTTGCAATTTAATCACCACAGTGTTAACTTTTAATTAAAAATAAACGAAAATATAGGCTTAATTTGTTAGCTTACTTTATTAAAATTGATTTTGCCTGTTCATGAAGAATAAATCATCAACTCCTATGTATCTATAAAATTATTACTGCGTTTTTTTGTACTTAAGAACATGTTTTTAGTATTTCATTTATCGCTTTATAATATTTTTGATATTTCCTCTGATAGAATGTTTTCTTCCTTAATAATTTGATATTATTCATTTCTGAATTGATGGCTATGGGCCCTCTTTCTCTTTTTTAAAAAAAAATATCAAATCACACATTTTAAAAAATTGACTTCCCAAGTAAGATGCTGTTTGACCTCCGAAAAAGAGCAAGGTATCAATTTAGTGATTAGTATCAATGTATAAGTTTTTGATGTGGAATCGTATGGTGGTGGTCTTCAGATTGTTTCCATGTGACTTACTATATATTAAGCCCTCCATAATTAAAAAAAGGCTAATTGCCATACCTTCATGTTTGGCATTGCTTAACTCTAGTAAAATATTCTTTTAATGTTTGGTCTGATAATCCGTCACTCATTATGATATGATATATGAGTGATTTTTTATAGTTGCCTACTTTTGTTCAACCTACAAAAGATTTAAAACTTTATTCCATGTACTTTTTTTTTCTCAAAGAAAATGTAGGAGATTTTCATTGAAGCATCCTAAATGACAGTTTGAGAAATTTATATTTACTGCCATTCTGTTATTAAATTTGTGTTAATAAAATGGTTTTAAAAGAAAAAGTTTGTATAGAAAAAAGGACTTGCGTGGGCAACTACATAGCACAATTGATGGTTTTGATTGGCCTGCCATTCTATTTTGTTTCATTTATATTTGTTTCAACCAAAATCTGGTAAGGCAAATATACGTGTATGTTCTTGGCCAAGGATTCAGTGTTGCCTTGATCTCATTTTTTTGGCTGAAGATTTGGCGCTGTCTGTTATCTTAAGTTAAGAATGACTGCATTATGTGTAAGACCTAAGTGTTTATTAATTTTCTCTCCTTGTTATTGACTTTTAGCACCTAAGAGTTAAATAAACTTTGATGGTAATTTTGCCATTTGAATTTGTTGACATTATATTTATTGCATAAAAGAGATTTAAAAAGAGTGAAAGGTATATGCTGCCCTCTATAAGGGTAGGTGTTTAGGTAAGGAACTGTAACACATATCAATAATTCAAATAGTTGGAAAGTCAGACTAAATATATTAGGAAGGATTCCAGGAAACAATATATAATTTTGGCTAAATAGTTAAAATTTTCATTAACACTGCTTATAAAGGTTCACTTTTGGACAGAATCACAACTATACCATTCTGACTTTCTAAAGTTCCGCTTATCTATTTGAAAATTAATTTCTTACTTATTAAATTGACTTTTCAATGCGGAGTATTCTAATTAAAGCTTCAATATTACATCATTTTAACATACAATCAAAAATTGATGAAATTGAAGTATTTAACATCCAGGTTAAATTTTTTTGAAATCACCTGTCATGGTGATATAGAAACAGCTTTAACGGCAGGACTTAAGTCCATTTTTTTTAACTATTGCAAGATTTGTGTGAATAGACTGAAAAATATTTTAACGAACAATTCAGTGCAAATTAAAAGCTCCCTATCTTTAGTAGTGAGCTTCATTTATATGGACTTGGAGTTTTATTGATTTTGTGCTACAGATAAAATAATTGAACAGCGTAGTTTTTGGTTTAATATATGTAAATATTACAAATTTTAAAAAATTGAAGTTGTCTTTAATTCTAAATATAGTGGTAAGAATTTTATCTTTCAGAATATAGTGAATTTGGTGTATTTGGTTGTTTAGTGGAAAGGCAGGTGTTTCCATCTTTGGCACTGTATTCAAGAGTGTATTAGTCTAATTAAACCTCCTTAAGCCGATGTTTCATTTATAGGGACATTTAAAAGGTACAGCTAAGGTCATAAAGGTAAATTTGATGAAGTAAATCTCAATTTTTGGCAGCCTGTCACCCTTCTGTGTTGTCCAATTTAGTTTTTCTCAAGCCAGAGGGTATCACCAAGCCAGAGCATTTCAGTTATTTCCACTGTCCTACTTCTCACTCCCAATTTTGATAAATAAAATTGTATTAAGATACTCAGTACTAAGAATGTCTTACTATATAAAACAATTCTTTTGACAGTCCAATTAAAGTAAAAGTCAAACCCAAATTATCTTTTGAAGCATCTGATATTTCATATGTGGGTACATTCTCTTAAATACATTATGTTTCTGATGCTCAGAGCAATCATTCTTGACAATGTTGCATGTGCATAAGTGACAGGTGAAGGCTTGGATTTACTTTAATAACTCACGGTATTTATAATGCTTTGGCTTTTACTTTCAAGACGTTATTTTTGGTTTCCTACAATGCCACGGAGGTTATTATGGCAGCACATGTGGTTTTAAAAATGTGAGAATTTCTAGTACCGAGTTTGCCAAAATTGCCAGGCCGGAAGTATGCATTTGCTTGAATTGGTCTTAAGGTCTGTGTTTTATAATATTGATTATGTTTTATCCTTTATAAGAACAGTTTCATCTGTAAGTTCACTTCATCTAGTTATCCATTGACTTCTGGGCTTTAATTTTATTCACTTTGGATCAACAGCCATTTATTAAGGCCCTGCCTGGGAAAATGTGCTGTGTAAGGACTGCTCTGTAAGAGGTACTTATAATCTCATGAGAGAAAAAGACATTTTCACAAATAATTATAATATAAGGCGCACTATAGTGACGTGCCAAAGTGAAGCATAGAGGAAAGGCTGTGGAAAATAGGGTGGGTGGAGTGAATTCAAAATGAGTCGTATGGAAAAAAGAGACTTCATTTAGGTAGACCTAAAGGCAGAGAATGATTTCGGCAGATGCAGGCTTTTGGAGAGGAGGACAGGTCAGAGGTAAAAGCTCTAGAAAATAAAGGAAGAAATACGGTGCCTTAAGGAGAATGTGTATGGAAGGTATGAATTGCATAGCAGATGGAAGGAGATGAAAATGAGATGTTAGTTTGGGACATGGTTGTAAAGAACCTACTCTGCTAAAATTAGACTTTGCATTTGGGCCAAAAAAGGTGTTAATATTTTCGATTAAGTAAGTGTTACATGTAACTGCTAACTCTCAAGGTGACATAAACAATAACTTAGAGCAGGGGAAATAATGGAGGAAATAGAACCTACTTAGACGGCGTGGATGATAGTCTAGGTGCAAGACAATGGCCATAGACAGATGGGAAAACTTTTGTAATATGGTAGAATTTGGCAACCGATTAAATGCGGGGTAGAGGAAGAGTTGGAATCAAACGTAGATTCTGGACTTTACTCTTTCTTGCCATTTACTTGCTTGCGAGCAAGGGAGAAGGAATGAGCCCATTTTTCTGCCCATACGTTGAGATGTGTGCACTATGCCTAAATAATACCAGCGGTCCAAAAAAATTTCTAATGGATATTTGTGAAAAAATAATAATTTTACAGACTTTACAGACGTTTCTAAAAATATTGAGTATATACTTATATATGTTTTAAATAATACTCGTGTTTCTTCAAATACTGATTAAAGTGAAGAATTTTATTATGTGGATTTGAGGCTATAAGGTTTAGGTTTCCAGTTGGTTTGTATTTCAAGTGATGTTTCTTACAAGGTAAGACTATAAAAGTCAGCTATTATAATCAGGTTAGAGAGAAATCTTTTATTTTATGAAAGAATACTTTTCTCATGATTAGACCTGTTGAGATATATTCTCTTTGTTGAGAGTCATTTTAGGAACATTCTTAACAACTCTTTACAAACTAATTTGACATTCTTAGGTTTCCTTAGATACAAGCTTTGTCTCTTTTTGGAAAGCTTAGGAGTTTCTGTACCCTCAAAGGTTTTTTGTTTTGTTTTTGTAATTCATTACAATTTTTGTTTTTATTGTGGCTTTCTCTTTTGTTATCATGAACTTATGTATTTATTCTGTTAGTACCTAGGAAATTTCCTAGCTACATCTTATTTATTATTAAGAATAATGAAATCATTTCCACAGTAGCTTTTCAATTCTTTAAACCCAGCAATAACTTCTAGGTTTTATAGGTGGTTAATTATGGGTGACAAGGCTGAACAACAACCAGACGCACCTATCAGCATATATCATCAGTTATTAACCCAGAGTAGGCTTTCAATATATTTTTGAATAAGCAGTTATCATTTATTATAATGAAGATCACAATAAATTGGGCTAGAACCTAACCAGTTTCAGATTCCTTTCATGGACATAAGAAAGATAATGGTAATAATAAAAGAGTTAATACTGATTTTTCAGTGGTATCAAAGTGTTCTTACTTCCATATAATAGAGAAAAATTGTGTGATGCTGTTATCATAGAATTTAATAGAGCTTCATACATGGAAAGCTCTCAGTAAATGCTTATTAATATTATCTTTATTGATACGGATTAAATTTCGTTCACATTGGTTCATATGTTTAAGTGGCTCGTGTTATTTGGCATCATTTTTACTCTTTAGATCTGTTTTATTTTTTGTTACTTTTGTTTGGCGTTTCTCTCTTCCTACTTTTTTAAAGTTCTGCTCAGGGTTTTCTATTTGTGTTGCTATCTTTTTTAGAACATAAATCAGTGATTGATCTGATTTGTCTTTATCAATATTGGTGTTCTGACAATGAAAACAAGAAATGTTGATGCCTCCCCACCCACCTGAAAGTATCTTTACACTTTTACTGTGTGATTAAGTAAAAAGATCAATATTTTCTTCATTTTACTTTTGTAATCTGATGTTTGATTGAATTACCATATGGAAAACATGCAAGTAGAATTCTTTTTTGTAGTTCTTCTCCCTGACCTACAATCACAGCTCAAAATCCCTGCCCCCAAGTCATCGCAAAGATTAGGATCCTCCCATATATTGACAGTTTTAAAAGGAAGTCGGTAGAGGAGACTTGTCAGAACTGGGTCCTGGTATGAAGGCTGGCTTCTTTTTTCCACTGGTTGACCAGTTATGCTGAAGATAGATTTGCAGAAGGTAATCAACAGGAAATAAAGGGAAGTTAATTAAATGTGGGTGTTGATACTATCGTGTGAATTTTTGTTGTTAGGTGGTAAAGGAAATCATAAAAAATAATAGAAATGTTTAAAAAGACATTTTAATGGTCATAAGATAAAATATTTAAAGAAAAATTGTTACTGTGACAAGATATTTTAACAAATCCATGTTGTAACCATCTAGTCACTTAGCAAACTGTGAAAAAATAGTATGTAGTATCTCGTATAAGCTTTGTTAAAGGTATCCTAAATTTTAGCATTAGAAACATTTTCTGGTACGTAAGGAGCCATTCTTCCACAGTTCTTTCCTCAGTGGAATCACAGGTGGATTACTTTTATCTTTTAATTATGAAATGGTAGTCTTCTTTGGGGGGGTGATGGTTGTTTACCTTCCAAAATGTCTTCTAGTGACTAACAGTAGAATCCGATTAAAATCTCATTGTGTTCTTGCATTTACAGCAGAAGACTACTGTAAATTGCATTATATGAAACTGAATAAAAACTATGGCTTGATTTAGAGTATTAATAAGATCTACATTTGCACATTGTAGCTGTAGGGTTTCAAGATTTTAATTTAGTAAATGCCAGAACAATTTCTTGTGTTTAGTTTGACGAGTGTTATGTGAGAAGTGCATCTTCCCAAATTGGGACGGACATATATATATGTATTATGCAATTTACAGAGTCTAATTATTAAAACCTGTTAAATTTCATATTTAATATTCAGATATCTTTCTGCAAACAGGCTGCTTAGATTTATTATCAATGTTTGATCCGTATATTAAAGTCGATTAAATTGTAAATGCTGGTCTGAGTGAGGGTGGAAAGTTAGAATTTGGAAGTTGCCATGGTTTTTCAGCAACTACAGTAAAACATAAATATCAGAGAGAAAATAATCTACAATGCCACATGCTTTATAGGTGATATCAGATACCGTAATTGCAAGGAGAGACTGAAGTGTAATTCCCAGTATGAAATTTACAGTCTTTTCATCTAGAGGTGAGATATAAGCACCCAAATTGGTGTTGAATTGGAGTACTAATGTCAGTCCCATAATTTTGGAGGAGAAAAGAGGTGTGGATTTTAATCTTTCCATTCATTGCTCAGAATAGTGGTAAAGTGTGTTGCCCTCTATTTTAAAACTTTCACTTTTAAGAGAACTTCTACGGATGGAAATAGTATTTTCTCCAAATCCAAAATATTGCTGGGCAAATGTGTAGCTGTGGAAGCCTACCTTGTCAAAAAGTTTTACAGAAAAAAAAGTTTTCTTGTATTTTTAGTGTACTTTGAAAATAAATGTCCATTTTTTAAAAATTTACCCAGTCTTGTTTTTATTTAAAAGCAAATTTATCAGGCATACTTAACATAGTTTTCATATGACTTCATGTTTTGTGATATTTGAAAAGCTTAAAATATTTAAAATTAAAAATTGTTTTCATAGATTCCATTAGATTTTTAAGTATTTTATTTTATTATTCATTAATTTTTTGACAGTAGGCTTCACACCCAGCATGAAGACCAGCGCGGGGCTTGAACTCAATGACTGTGAGATCAAGACCTGAGATCAAGCGTCCAGTTGGACGCTTAACTGACTGAGCCAGATTTTCAAGTATTTTAAAGAAAAACTTCATCAAGGGATTATTTCAATGGAGTTTGGTTAGAGCTGAGTGCCAGGTTTAGTTTCCCACTAACTGTGACCTTCCTGCTTCACTTTTATCATGAGGAGGTTCAGTTTATTTGGCTTCTATATGTGATCAAAATAAGAAGGTATTTTATGCCAAACAATGGTAAGTTAAACTTTCTGAAAAACATTCATTTTTATTTTGTCTTTTCAATAGGCATTCTCAATATTTAATTAAACATTTAATTAAACAAAAAGTTGTGTGTAGAAAAAAAATCCTTGAAAATCCCTACTCTGGGAGATCTTAACGTTTGTTTCTACTTAAAAAGAAAAAAAGTTCCTTTCACACTTAAGTTTCTGAATCCCATTCACTTTTCTTTATCCTTTCCGCCATTCATGTTCTTTACTTCACATCAGTGGTTCAATGTATTCATTCATAGCTTTCTCCTTTCTTCCCTGTGTTCCTTTCTTTCTGTCAAAAACGTTATGTGCTATTTGCCAAACATTATGTAAGGCTGCCTAGCACTGAGATTATAGATGTGAAAGCCATGGGTTCTGTTTTCAGTTAGCTCACAATAATTTGAAATGATACTTGAGATACTCTGTGATATAGCACATTGTACTGTGGTCACAAATGACAATGCTCTTTTGGTGTGTGTGGTGAGGATTGGTGGGGAAGGAGGGAGTTCGTATGTCCAGTGATAGGCCTAAACGGAGTATTGGAAGAAGAATAGTAGTTGGCCAAGAAACAGGTTGCAGAGGGGATTCCAGGCAGAAGGAACATCATAAGTATGCCAGGAAAGAGACATGAGGGTAAGTAAGCTTCTTGTGGTCCAAAAATTGAATCTTACTAATTTTTAGAGGAAGAACAGGAAATAAACGAAGGATGGTCATTCTCAAGCTTAGATGTTTGCTATAAAAGAAAACCATTAAAAGTGATCATTTCTGGGAGCGCCTGGGTGGCTCAGTTAGTTTAGTGTCAGACTTTGGCTCATGATCTCATGGTTCCTGAGATCAAGTCCCATGTTGAGCCCAACTTGGGATTTTCTCTCTCCTCTCTGTCTTTGCCCCTCCTCCCAGTTGCACTCTCCTCTCTCTCTCTGTCTCTCTCAAAATAAATAAATAAGTAAACATTTAAAGAAGTCATAATTTCCAGAAACCTGTTTAGTTTATTGTATATTCACTATATTAATCACTAGGCTATTATGCTACATATCAGACTCAATTAAAGTGATAGGCAAAAGCTATGGTTTGCAAAGAGCACTTAGTCTTCTTAATCACATTAAAGTAATTTGCAGTTATTTGTGCCTGTGTCTCATTTCCTTATCTTGTGCATTTTTGTATTGCTGGCAGTAGGTGCCTAGCACAAAGTACGAATATTGGGAGTTTATTGGTTTGCTTTGAGGAGACTTATATTGAAGAAAGATACATATTGAAAATTTGGACAAAAGAGATTTTAAAAACAGTTTAAAAGCTTAATTGAAGAGGAGTCCTAAGATGATCCAAGATCATCAACTGTACAAATGATGCAGATGACGGCCAGAGGAATTTGTGGAAGGAAAGGATTTTCCACTTTGAGGTGGTCAGGTTGGCTTTCTGGTTTAGGTGGCTTTTAAACTTATCAAATCTGTATAAAACTCCTTAGGTGGAAAGGAGGGAAATGCTCTGTATATGGGTACCTTGGTAAAAGTCAGTTTGAAAAGCATATCCAGAATTACTGAGCAAGTAAATTGGAGAGAAGCAGAGCGTTTTGATTAAGTATTTTTGAAATTAGATCTATTTGGATTCTACTCCTAGTTGTGCTTTTTGCCACTTTTAGTTTTGTTAAACTTTTCATTTATCACCCTTTCTTCAGCCTCTAGTTGTAATTTCCCTATTGTTTAAATAGAGATACTAGTTTTGTTGTGATAATTGAATTATAGCGAGATCATAATACATGTACTCACGGAAAAATTTTAAATCAGCAGTTCTGCGAACTGCCTTTGTCAAGTCATACTCCTAAGTGCTTTCTTTGTCTCATATATGAAGTAATCTCTGGGGTTGGTTCCAGGTTTACACATTTTTATGTTGGAGAGTGAAATTAGGAAAATCAGTCCAATGGAAGTTAGCAAGCTGGATGGAAGGTGAGGGATTACCTGTGACTTTTGCACAAGTTTAGAGAGAAGGGGTTAGGGCCCTGGGAATAACAATGAGAGAAGATTAAGACATTTCAGAGAAAGAGTCAAATCAACAGTGAGTGAATGTGTGCCACCTTAAATCTGAAGTATGCTTTGTATTTACAGAACACTGGTTCATCGAAATTTACCGTGAGTAATGCTACCGAGGATTTTAGTTTTAAAAACTATTAGAGTTTTAAAAACTATGAGCTGATTTCATTTGCATGCATATATCTGACCACGCACACTTGAACACATTTAGTAACTTTGGCTCAAAAAAATTTGTTACTACACAAGGAATGCGATGTTTTTTTTCTTCTGCCATTTCATACGAATATATTTCTTTATTGTTGTAAGTCACCAATTGAAGGATATATGTATAATTCATGCTAAATCAGTATATTGGTCTAGAAGGTTTTTTAGGAGACTAATAATGGAGTAGAGGCTTCTTTAATACATATGACTATATAAAACATTATTAATGTTAACAGATGTTGCACTTTAATCCCCTAGAATGATTGTTTGGTGCCAGCAGGAGATTTATTAAGCCTGAATTGTGTGAAATTGTGTGTGCATAAGCTGCTACTTAGATTGTAAGAATGCTATTGAAAACTGTTAAAAAGTTTTAGCTATAATTGGCAGAGAAGTATTAACTGTGCTAAAAGAAGTATGTGTGTACGGTTGGCCCATGCGCCTTAACCTTTTTATCATTTATCTTCTTGTATTAATGTCACTGAATTATTAATTCATGAGCCAGAGTGGGAAGGGTGAAGGCACCATTTAAATGTGTGGCAAATTTATCCTTATCGCTAGAGACATGAAAAAAGTCATTTTGTGTTATCTGTGAAATGGAAAGGACATTTTAAATTTTCATTTACAGTAATCCACTTCACTTCCAGTAAAACACCTAGATTATTACTACCATAATATAATGCTCTTATTAAAAATTTGTAACCTTCTCCACTCTTTTGTCTTATATATAGTATTGATAGAAAAGTTTAGCCTTCATGTATTTTAATGTGATACCTATTAATTGTAGCTGAAAAATGTCATTCTTCTGGTATGCTATAGCATGACTATTCAATTTTAAGAAACATCTGATTGCAGAAAATGCATATATTTACTGTATTAGTAGCATTCAAGATACTTTGGCTGGGGAGAACCTAGATATAGTCAGTTGGAAAGCTGTAAAAATACTTATGTTCTAAAAGAAATGTGTGCATTTATTGTGACTTCATAACTTTTTTGGAATCAGATGGGTGATTTTGGCCTTGTACAATTGTTAGCTTTCTAGCAGAAATTCAGCAAATTAGAATTTAGCAGTTTCCTGTTGAATACAGTGTGGAACTGGGATATATCCAGTATTTCATATGGGCGAGTAGCAATGGTGACAGAAATTTCAGGAGCCTGAAGCCACTTTCACCAACAGCTATTTGAAACCATCATGCTAATGGTAGAATACCTCAGGGGTCTTGTCCAAACCTCATTACTTTTCAGTCTTCCATTACTTACTGTTTTGATTGGTTTTACATTCTCCCCTGCCAAACAGAGTAGCAAGACAGGTTACTGTGGCAGTGTCCTTTATTTTCTTTTCTGGAGTTTCTCCCCAGACACCGTAAGCTGTACATATGGCTTTGTTATACGCACACAGTGAAATACTAATTTGTTTTGGTCAGTATAATGTTGCTTTGTTCTATTTTTCCCTTTCCAGCAGGGTTAATTTACCTTTACATTAACATTTAAATTAATTTCGTAAAATAACAGACTAAAATTGGTTTGATTATTTTGGCAGACATTGGGAGTTATTGGTCAGTTCATTACTTGACTGAACTGCATTTAGTTATCTTCATCCTGTGCCAGTTCATCCATAGCTGGCGTTGGCAAACCGTAGCTGGCTGTCTGGTTTTTGTAGTAAAGTTTATTGGCGCACAGCCATGCTCATTCATTACTCATTGTCTGTGGCAGGTTTCATGCTACAATGGCAGAGCCTATGGGTCCTTAAAGCCTAACATATTTTCTGTTTGGTCATTTATAGACAAAGTTTTCTGGTCTCTGCTCTGTAACATCGGTCTACACAATCCCTTACTTGTAGTCTTTCCATACATAATGGAATATTATTGATAATATTTAGCTTACAAGATTTGAACTCACTCACTAGTTATTATCAGTAGTAGTTACTAAGTACAGCTTTTTGCTTTTCTGTATATACGGCCCAGCAACAACGGATGTATTTTCCTCAAAGTTCTCTGAATTGGAAAAAGTTTTTAAATGTTGAAATATTACAAAAATACATTAGTGTTTTACCAAATCAGAGTCTTGGCAAACAATTCAAGCTTCTACTCAGTTTTTCTCAGCTTTTTATACCCTACATTTCTTACTAAGCATCATTCTTTTCTTACCACTTTAATATTATTTGAAATTTTAATAGAGGCCATAAAATTATACTTTAAAGTTTCTAAAAACCACCTTTTGTAAACCCCCACTCCATGATTGAGTAGTCAAAAAAGCACTAACACATAAAACTTGATCTATTTTAATTTCTTAATAAAGGTTTTGCTATATTTTTTTTATATTTAACAACCATTCAGAATAACTCAGTCCATTACTATTTCTTAATAGTTTGTCCATGATTGTTTCTCTTGCTTTCCCACCTAAGTCTCCTAATGCTTTCTAGAGGAGTCAACCATACCAACCATGCAGAATCTAAGAACAGAAGTAGGAGTCGGTTCAGTTCTTTCACTTAGACTACAAGTTTATTTCTAATGTTGTTCATTAATTTACCTTCAGAAATAATTGATATATTCCTTTTCTTTATAACACAATAAAATGCAGTTATCATCCGTTTTGCTTAGAGACGTAGATTGATATGGTTTAGAACATAGGGCTTGATGGAAAGCAACCCTGGCTAAGGCACAAGAACTTGCTCTTTTTGGAAGAAATCCCTGATGTCATCTTGTTTTTAGATCATGTGTAGTTTTCCCATGAAGTCAGAGTGTGAAATATGTGAGCTGCATAAGTCTCAGGTTATTACTATTATGATTGCCAATGTAATAATGTATAAATGGGTTTCAAAAATGTTTTTCTGAAATAGCAACTCCTTTAGGTGTTTTTTTTAATTTTTTAATGCTTATTTTTGAGAGAGAGAGAGAGAGAGTGGGGGAAGGGCAGAGAGAGAGAGGGAAACACAGAATCCGAGGCAGGCTCCAGGCTCTGAGCTGTCAGCCACAGAGCCCGACGTGGGGCTCGAACCCATGAAAGGTGAGATCATGACCTGAGCCAAAGTCAGACGCTTAACCAACTGAGCCACCCAGGCGCCCCTAGATGTAATTTTTTTTAATGTGAATTATTAGAATAATTGGTGAGACATGTTTTGGTAGAAAGGACAAGCCCTTAGTGAAACGTGTTGCAGTAGCTCCTAAAAATCTTCTTCAAGATTACTTAAGATGGAATCAGGACCGTAAACATATAATTGGAATAATTGGGGAAATGATGAAATAGTAGATTCATTGTGCCTTCCTCCGCTCAAGTTGCTGAACTTGAGGACTTCATATTTGTGAATTGTCCCAACCCTTGCAGTGGTAGGTGAAGATAGGATTTCAGAATGTGCTCCTGATCTCAATTTTGGACTCTCCATCCAGATGCTGCTGGTCGATCTAGGTACATATCTCAAGGGAAACACAGGTCCGGAAACTGCTTTTATTTACCTTTTCTCTCATTATTTTGGTAAGAAATACACTTAATACCATTGAGTTTTGGGGGAGTGTAGCAATTATTAGTGCATATTTTGGGTCTTAGTCATTTTCTTCTATTTTTAAAAAAATATTTAAGTAATCTCTACAACCAATGTTGTGCTCGAACTCATGACCCTGAGATCAAGAGTCACATGCTATTTCAACTGATCCAGTCAGGTGCACTATTTTCTTCTATTTTTAATTCTCCTAAGAAGATTATTAACTTTTTGAAGGTAGCAACCATATCTTAATCTATATTATAATTATAATTCAATTAATAATATATAAGGAGAAAATAATTAACAAATAAGTAGCACTTCTTTCAGTACTCAATATCAAAAATATCTAGTCTGTAATCACTAGATATTCATTGACAAATTGACAGACATGCATTTATAGTGTTAATATTATCTATTTTAGAAGTAAAAATTGCAAGTTTAGATGATACTGTATATATTGACATAGCTTGTAAATGAGTTGTATCATTTATTGATTACAAAATGCTCTGTGCTATATACTTCACAAAATTTTCTTCTGCTTCTTAACTGTGTATTTATAGTAATTTTTCATATTTATTTTTAAGATAACGACATATTTTACTCAGATTACCTAATTATCTCTAAGAAACCTCTGATGATATTGATGATCTAATATACGACAGATCCTGGGTCATTATTATTTCATTTAGTGGTTGTATATATAGACCAAGAGGGAATCTGAATATTGATCCAGGGAATGACTAGTAACAATGATTTATGAACAAAGGATCCAGTGCAGTGAGCCAAACATAAGATCGAATCTCATGAGCAACAATGGATTTTTTCTTTTCTATTTGCCTGAACAATGAATGATTAGTCTATAGTATTATAGGTGTTAATGTGAAAACATTCTTTCCAGGACTATTTAAGATTCATTGTTAATTATAATTGGAAGAAATACTTAAATTTATTGTTTTAACTTACAAGTGACTTCTCTGGTATTTTGGCTGTTAAGAATTATCAGTTTAGAATAATTTTTTATTTTAAATAGCACCGTAAATGAATGAAATTAAGATAGCTTGACTGGAAATACTAAAAATTAAGTTAAATTTTAGCTATCATTACCTAAGGGATGTTAGTTTTACTAATGTAAACATTTTGAAAATCAGCTCATTATTCTCTTGGTATTTTGTCATTTTTACAGTCCCAAAATGCTTTTGTTATATTTCCATTTTTTTAAAGGGAAAGGTAATAAAACATAAAGTAAGTTTTCTGAACTTCTTAATTAGTGGCAATAATTGGTTTATTGCCAACACTGGTTTTATAAATATGGGTTTATATCCCAACACTGGTATTGACTTACTGTCTTTAAAAACAGGTTAAGTATAATCATTTCAAGGCAAAATGGAGATAATAATATATATTTCCTCAAGTTGTTGTGAAGATTTCTTGAAGTCATATAGGTAAACTGTTTATGCCTAATTGTGTGCCAGGCAAGTATAGCTTTTTATTAGAAAGGGTTATTTTTGAAATAGAATGTAATCTCCCAGGGGTGAGGGTCTCTTAAGCATAGACTCTTGGTTTTGGCTCAGGTCATGATCCCATGGTTTGTGAGTTTGAGCCCCACATCGGGCTCTGCACTGATAGTGTAGAGCCTGCTTGGGATTCTCTTGCCCCCTCTGTCTGCCCCTCCCCTGCTCATGTGTGCACTTTCTCTCTCTCTCAAAATGGAAAAATAACATCAAAAAAGAAAAAGGAATTAAAAAAAAATTCAAGCTCTGCCACTTGCTAGCTGAATAACTTCAACTATGAAGATCAGATTTCTGATCTTTATAATAGTGACCTAATAAAAGATTAGTGACACCTGTCTAATAGAGTGTTTCTTTCATACATAGTATGCACTCAAGAAATAATTTCCAGTTGCAGTACCCATAATTTGTATTTCACTAAAAAACTTGCATCAGAATTCTAGACTACTAGAAGTTAAAAGTTATAAGGAAATGTCTTAAAGTTGGAGACTGCCGCCATTTAAAAATAGCTTTCCCAGAGCGCCTGGGTGGCTCAGTTGGTTGAGCGTCAGACTCTTAATTTTGGCTCAAGTCATGATTTCACTGTTGGTGAGATAGAGCCCCTCCTCTGGCCCTGTCAGCCTGTCAGCGTGGGGCCTGCTTGGAATTCTGTCTCTCTCTCCCTGTCTCTGCCCCCTCCCCAGCTCGATGCTCTCTCTGTCTCTCTCAAAAATAAATAAACTTGAAAAAAAATAGCTTTCCCTTTCCCCCAAATGGGGAAAAAGCTAACTTCTCGTATTGTAGGTGGATTATAACTTAACAATATATACAAAATGTTTAAAAAAACCATATTTATGAGGGTTTTTTTTTGGTAGAAAAGTTGGGGAAGCCATCAACTTTTTATGATCTGTATGGTAATACTTTGAACGGGGCATGTACTTCGTGTTTTTTTTTTTTTTTCTTTTGAGACTCAATTTGCAAGTTTATGTTCAGTCATAAAATGGCCCCTACATTGGTTTGAGAATGACAGCAATTTGTTTTTGTTATTTCAACTGGAAGGATTTTAATGAAGAGAATGGCGGACTGCCCCGCGCTGTGTCTCCAGCGCCCACAGTTACAGGCCTTTTTTGCATGCTCAGCATGGCTCGTCGATGTTCTAGCGGATTGCTGATGTAATTTACTAGGAGCATTCCCGAACTCTTCTCCTTTCTACTCTAAGACCTCTCTTAGAAGAATTTATTTCTTCACAGTGCAGAAGTTTCAGTAAAGGGTAAGACCAGAGATGCATGTTAAGGGGACTTTGGCAGAAATAGTTTAATTAAAGTACTCCGGGCTTGATTTCAGTGTCCACAGAAATGAAATGGAGAAAGAGGGTGGTGACCAGTGATGGGCCGCGTGGTTTTAGGATCTCTGTCAGCATTCCCAGCCCCAAACAATCTCTGTGAAGGGAAGGAAAATAAACTTCAACGCAAAAGAACGTTGAATGTCTAGAGCTAAAATAAGCTCACCGATTAGCAATAGCGAGGGTTTACTTAGACAACTTACTGAAAGAAAACTCCCAAGAGTGTCGATGTTTTGTCCGGTGTTAACAAGAAGGGGGAATTCTGGCCTGTCAGGATTGCGCATAAGATATTTCTAGAAAGTGAACACCCTGAATGAGGTTTAAATTGAAATGAAACGGTGTTTTATTTTTCATCTTCTAAGCCTTTGCACGGGGGCACAGTGGGGTTAGTATTATCCTTTTTTGTTGTTGTTTTGTTTGTTTTGGCTAAATATAGAAGAACAGCTCTCTTTTGCTCGTAAATTCTGTTCCATAATTATTATAATTTTATAGCACAAATAAGATTAGAAAGACGGATTTTGTATAGCTTCCTTTGGCTTTCATTTAGCACCGACATACATTTAGTGCGTGGAATGAAGCATTAAGGTTTCATTGTATACAGCATTAGTGCATAATAACGAGGATGGGTGACTTTGGTAGGTCTCATGCTTAGATGGTGTTTTTCTTTCCCTGTTCTCCTCTTGCTTTTAGTTGTTTGGGGTGTAGCATCCAGTGGTCTCCATACTTCAGTGTCCGTGAATGGAAATCAAAGACAAAGCTTAAGATACGAATCTTTATATTGCCTTTACTCTTAATACAATGTCAACCTTATTAGTTAACCAGTTTTTGAAAATTTGAAATTATCTTTTTCTCTTATTAATCGTCTTATTTCACTGATAGTTATAAACAAACTGTTTCTGTTTTTGCCAGACAGGCATCATCACATACGAGGTTAAATGTTACTTCCTGGTACTATAACATAAATACCTGAATATTAAAACTGATTAGTAGTATTTTCCTAATTTTGTTGACAGTTTAAAGCCTGGGATGTTTCATGCAGCTAATAAATATAAGGTTACTGTTTAAAAAAATTGTTTTTAATGTTTATTTATTTTTAAGACAGAGCATGAACGGGGGAGGGTCAGAGAGAGAGGGAGACACAGAATCTGAAACAGGCTCCAGGCTCTGAGCGGTCAGCACACAGCCCGACGTGGGGCTCGAACTCACAGACCACAAGATCATGACCTGAGCTGAAGTCGGACGCTTAACCGACTGAGCCACCCAGGTGCCCCAGCAGGTTACTGTTTTAAAGAGAGCACCTTACTTACTTAAGTAGTGTATAAGTAAGTAGTGTATAAAACATTGAGGAGTATTGGAATATAAACAATGCTGAGGCATATTCCTGAAGTCATTTGTATGGCTTTGGAAGGGTTAGTAGTAATGATGCTTTAATTGACTTTTTACATGACAGAGTAGGAGGACATGTAGATCTTAAAAAAAAATCTTAGGTTTGGTAGCAATAGGACTAGGATGAAATTGTTTGAATCTTCTTATTTGAAGGGTAAGAACAAGATTGTACATTAGAAGTGGGTTGGATATTTAAAAATCTTGGTCATAAAAATCATAGTTTACCCTGTTTCGGGTTTTATTAAGAAATGAACCATTACTTAGCTTTATGAGGAGTTTGAGCTGCCTTTATAGTCACAATTCCTCACCAGAGTTCTTGGAAAAATGTTTTCTAAAATCTAAGGACAAACTAGTTATTATTTTTTTAATGTTTATTATTTTTAAGAGAGAGAAAGAGAGAGACACACACACACAGTGTGAGCCGGGAAGGGGCAGAGAGAGAGAGGGAGACACAGAATCTGAAGCAGGCTCCGGGCTCTGAGGTGTCAGCACAGAGCCCAGTGCAGGGCTCGAACTCACAAACCGTGAGATCATGACCTGAGCCGATGTCAGACGCTTAACTGAGTGAGCCACCCAGGCATCCCAAGAAAAACTGGTTATTAATATGGAGAATTACTTAATCTTTCTGTTCTCTGAAAGGAAATTTAATAGCTTTCTTCTGATTTTGTTCCTTGTTTTTGTTTTGCATTAGAAGGTTTTACTGAGCTTCATTTTGCAGGTAGTTAAAAGAAGTTTGAAGGGAGGGGTCTGTTAGCTACATTTATGCCTGTGAATGTCCTATGCCTCCATTTTGATGAGGAGCAATGCTTTTCCTAAGATTAGTTTCACCATGTTTGATTATTTATTCATTCTACCCTTAACTGATTGTGGTTTGTTAAGTATTTCAAATTTCATTAACTTTTTTTAATGGAAGGTTGTTTTTAATTTGGATCACAGCAGTAAAATCTTTTGACTTAGTTTTCAAAATTGCGTTTAAAGCTTGAATTTTTGTAAATGATTTTATTTGATGGAAAGTGATTGGATGTAGCTTATAGAATGAAAAAGAATTTAATTCTGTTTTTGCTTATTGCACAGACAGATGGACATAAGCTTTATTTGCATAAAGGAAGCTATGATTTTATTGCATTCCAGAACTGGTTTCTGTTTGTTAGAAATAGTCATTTATACTAAGCCTCATAATTGACTACAGTGTAATTTTAGAATTGTGTTTCACATTCTCAAACCTTAAAATTGTGTTTCACGTTCAAACCTTAAGAATACGCTGAAATTTTAGTATCGTTAAAATCTGTTCATGAAATATCTGTCCTGGCCAAAGACCACAAAAGAGGTCTTGCTTGTGCGGTTTCCTCCTCGTTCTCCCCTTACTAACAGAGGTTTTCCTATCTTGGCAGCTGTTTCCTACAAGGCAGTCATCAGTCTCTGATTTCTTCCTTCCCTTTCTTCCCACAAACAAGGGCTCTTTCAAATAGCAGATGACCGAAGACAGACTAATCTTGGATCGCTTTAAGAAAGTGGAAATGTGTTCAAGAGTTGTGCTTGTGGGCAAGCAGCCTGTATGCATGTCATTGAAATGAAAATGCTCATTACAAGCAGAACTTGGACAGCTAGAGTTCTTTTTGCTCAAATCAGGAGCATTCCAGAGGCTGACTTCATTTTACTTGTACTAATTAATGTGTCTCATCCACACATTAAAATCATTCTAATTGCTTGATCAGATCATTGAACAATATGGAGGATATAAGAAATTGTTCCTTGATTCGCCTTTCCAGTGTGACGGGCCATGAAATTTTCTGACTTCTCTTTATGCTTTGTATAAAATAGCTTGCAGTTTTAAGGCAGGTACTTTGCCACAGCAGTTGTAAACCACACGTTTACTTTTGGTTTTGTCTTTTGAATAGTCTTTGGGAGTTCTGTGTGAAAAAAGAGTAGAGAGATAGCCACTTCTACACAGTTGTGTGCCATGTTTCCGCAGCAGATTAATTTTTGATATGTCATTCTTCTTTTTATATTTTGGCATTCAGGAGAGGAAGTTTGCTCTTTCCTTTGTTTTTGTCTTATTTCTTTGGACAGACAATCATCTGAAGTGTTCTCAGAACTGGGTAATACCATTTCTGACCCCCTTTGTCATGATACCTAAATGTCTTCAGTAGTTTCATAGAGAGGTAAAAAATTGGGCTCTTCTGGGTCATGGAGGGATGTATAGGGAAGCAGTTTTATCTCTGAAATCGTAGGCATGATAAAACAAAATGCTACACAAACAATGCTATACAAAAGGTATTATGGAAATACCTTGCTAATTTCATCTGTGATTTTATGGATCTTTATATTTAAATACTAGATAAGAGCTTCAGATTAATTTTTTACATTCTTTTTGTTGTGGTTATTGGTAATGCAAGGTAGTGACTTTGTAGTGTGATAAGTATTCCCAACTATTTAGAATATGGCTGCTTTTGCATTGAAGTTATATCATAGTGAACTGATAATAGAATATAGTGAACTGATAGTCAAATATAGTAAACTGCTAATAGAACCACATATGATATGTAAAATGTGTAGCAAATGCAGAGTAGCTTAGATAATGTGAAAGAGAACTCCATTGTTATCTAGGAAAATTTGTTTTCTAAATTTTCTTTATGCTTTAGTGTCAGCATCTAAATTATGTAAGACTTATTTTTTTATAGATACAACTTCAGAATAAGGGATATTCCCCTTACTACGCTACTCCACTTTTAAAAACTCTTTATCTGCAGCAGATTAAGGGTAGATTGAGAAAATTTGTATGAGTATTACTTAGAAGAAAGTTACAGGAAGTTAATATGAAGAAACTGTTAAGATATCTCTTTAAAAGAATAAATTTTGTAATTTTTCCACCCTCAAGGCAAGACCAGGAGACCGGATGTATTTGAGAACTGTCTGCATTCTGTGTGTATTGTCAGGCTAGTGTTTTCTCTGATTCCTCTTGCTACCCTAGAAAGAAGCGAAATACTTCAGTAGAACCTATTAGCAAATAACCTGGTCTCATGTGATCCTAGGAACTGAGAAATACTGATTAAGTCATGCACCTTAAGTTTTTGTATTCTTTCCAGTTGAAGAACTGGATTCTAAAGGCCAGTCAGAATTAGACTTGGTTCCAGGTCCCATTTAAAGAAAAATGTGCGACAACCTTGGAGATAAAATCATCATGGTCTTGAGGTTTTTATTTGGGTCCCAGTGGATGGACCAACCTAGTCAAGGATATAGGTTTAATCTTACTAAGATATATTGTGCTATAAAAAATACATATGAAAATCTAAAACATTGAAATAGTTAAGAGACTGTTTATTAAACTAGTCCCTGTGTGAATAGCTATAGCAATTTGATACGTGGTGTTTAAGAATGTGGTTCTGGAATGCCATTATTATATAAATTAATGTACACCCATGTGTTAAAAATTGTGCATCCTTGTATAGAAAAATAAACTGCTTAATTATATCTTTAATCTGACCCACAATATAACAGGATAAAATAGTAGATAATATTGCTGTTATCATCAGTAAACACAAAAACATTTATGTATTGATAACATTTTATTAGAGGCTTATATGCTAAAGCTAGTAATTTGATAAAAAGACTGATATGTGGCAAAGGAGATAGGTGTATTTTTCTAGAAGGACTTCCTAAGCTTTTCGGAGAAAAATGGTCATTAGGGATTTACATAACTATTCTATGAATTCATATGTCATGGTTATCTATAAATGATTTTTTGAGCTTTGATCATTTTCTTTATGTAAAGCTCAGATATCCAGTATGTAGGAGCAGCTCCCATATTGGATATAGAATCAAAATATATACCATTTATCTTTTTATAATTAGGAGGAGACGGGAGGGAGAGACAGAGAGTTGCTGGCTGTTATTATTTTTGCATTTATTTTTTGTGACGTAGCAGGACCATAAGAGTAAATGATGGATTTGTTTGTTTTTCAGATATGACGATCAATGATGCAGACTGCTGGGTTCGATGAAGCTGGGCATTTATAACTAGATTCATTAAGGAATACAAAGAAAATATTTAAAGGGATCAATAATGGTGTCTTCTGGTTGCAGAATGCGAAGTCTGTGGTTTGTCATTATAATCAGCTTCTTACCGAATACAGAAGGTAAGATGCAATTTAAATTTTATTTTTTAAATATGGGCGAACTTAATTTAAACTATGCAATCTTCTCTACATGGAAGTGGCTAGAATGAGGTTTATTATTTTAAAAAGTAGCTGTTAAAAAGATTTCCCGAAAGTCAAATTCTTTTTTTTGTTAGTTGAATTATTTTCATTACACACAGTTGTAGTCCAGAAGAACTAGTGCTAGTAGTCTGAATTTATATTTCACTTACATTTGTATAATATTATTGTAAATAATCCTGAGAAAATGAAAGCTTTGCTTTGGTATATACTTTACACTGACTAAATTTATGCCAGTAAAATAGAAAGTATTTTGTGTCAACTTTTGCACTTCATGTTTTGTTTGCTTCTTGAGTAGAGTTATAGTTTAGGTCTAAAACTCTTAATTTTTTTTTCATATCTTCTGGAATATGCATTTTTTGTAGTGCTTCATTTTGAATTTTATTTATATCTTTTTGAAGATGGACCTGATTTTTAAAGAAGTAAATATATTTTTGAGGCTCAATTAATCAGAACCATCATTTATTAATTACTATATGGATTTCCTGGTATCCATTATTTCTTTAGTCTTACATACTATTTTCATGTGAAAATAACACCCTTTCAGGTGCTTTTTACAGAGCAGGTCAGAAGTTAATATAGAGCTAAGATATGTTAATTTTATAGCTATTTAGTAGTGGCAGTTATATATTCAGCGTGAAAATAGATTAATCTTGTAAAATCTGTGAAGAGTACAAAATCCCTGAGACATGCATAGATTTTATTTGTCCCAATTAAATATCATTGAAGAAAATATTTTAGAATTTAAAAATTGGTTTATATGTACTTTTAAGTGATTCACTTCATACCTACTAACAAAACGATGGGTGGAGAAAAAGAGGCATGGTGTGAACTAGTAGAAGCTTATTTTTCCAACATCTTTGTGATGAGCTTCAAAGTGTTAATTTAATTTTGCTGAAAGAATTTTATTTGAATTACTTGTTCCAAAATTATGTTTCATCATTTTCTTCTTGCCCTCCCAGTCCCCTACTTTCAGTCTGTTGACATAACTTAATAATATAATTCAAATAAATAACAAATTTAGAAATATTTTAGAATAAATTCTATATTCAGAAAGTAGTTAATGTTCACTTGGATTTAAGTCACACTCAGAAGTTACAACAGGGTTAAGATTCTGTTTTTAGAAGATACTGCTCTGTGCATCAGAATTGAAAGATACATCAAATCTTTTTTTTTTTTTTGAAGGATACATCAAATCTAACAGTAAAATGTAGTATGTCTGAGTGAATAGTACTGTCATGATAGACAACAAGCAGAAAATGAGTTTAATAATGTGAATCTCTGGCTTGGATTGTTAATGAAAATCTTGTGTATATAGTCCATAATTTTACATCGTTTTTTTTTTTTTCGGGGTGGGGGGGTGCACTAACTGAATTCCTGCTGCTATGTTTGAATGTTTTTATACGTTTAAAAAAGATTCCAGGTGTGGACCAATGGCTCATTAGTCCACATAATGAAAATTTTTCCAATCAAGATAGAGACCACTTTGCTGGCACAGTAGCTTAACTCAGCAGGGGGGCTAGCAGAGAGAGACTTTTTCATGAGATACTGCAGTTTTATTTCTAGTGTCACCTATCAGGTCAAGATTCATATCTGCCGTTAAGAGAAATTTCATTTTTGGCGCATCAGGCCAGGGGGTGTTGCTTTTGAAGCAGTTCCCTCCTACGGGTAAAAAGAACTTAGGAGGAGCCCACACTGCTAGCTGTGACAGTACACGCACTTAATGCACACTGTTAGAGTACTGATCCAGCATCACATGGTTTTGTCTTAGAAAAGTTTTACATGACATGATAGTCCTTTATTGCCAGAAAGCAGATAATATTCTGTGAACACCTATAGAGAAACCCAATCAAAGTTAGGTATGAGAACGCAGGAAAGGAGTTATAAATTTAACCATTCAGCCATTAAGTTTCTTCAGAGCCCTTTTCAAATCTCACAGAGATGAGCGCTTTTTGTATTGGTTTCCGGATTCTTACAGATAAAACTCAGGTAGAGTTTCCTAGATGGTTTCTTCCTTTCTTTCTCATTCATTGAGTGACTAAATTGAGCCAGGTGCTTAAGATTCTGCAGTGCAGGAGGCACAGTTCAGGCTCTTGAGGAGCTCATGGTATTGTGCAGGGCTGGAAACCTCAAGTACCTACGGGGGCCTAGGAGGGGAAGTAACCTGAGTGCAGCTGTCCAGTGGAGGTCTGCAGTAGGCAGGAAAATGCTTGCCGGAGGACCCATGATTGCCATTCCAGTATTTAGCCTGCTTTTGCTTGTCTTCTGGCTTTTCAATATAAACCAGACCTGGATTTTAAGCAATAGTACCTAAATAAGATTAAAACAAAACAAGCCTGTGTATTATATAGGCCTGCCTTTTCAGGGCTTCTATTTTTCCTCCTCTTTACAATAGTGTTTCACCTTAGTATATTATTTTAAAGGCCAAACAATTTTGGATTTATTTTACATCTATATGTATGAGAGGTAAATTTCCACATTTGCAAGGACTCATTTGTTTTATATTCAGACGAACATTATAAATATGTCATGTTTTCTGTACATATTAAAGAGCAAGCAAACCACTAAACACTTTTGTTTTTTAAGTTTTACCACAGTAAAGCCTAATTATATAAAGGTTTAATTGCTAGAATTAGCTTATCTCCCTTTATCTCTGTCTTCTGTCAACTAATGTTTAAGAATCAAGTCTCACCCATTAAATTTACTTGTTTCTGCGAAATAAGAACAATGCTGTATTTATTCTTAGAGACTCCTCTCCCCTGTGTATTTTTGAAAATTGTTTAGAATTTCCAAATAAAAAATGATTATAAAAGATCAGACTTTCAAAATATTCTGTAGGTTTTTCTTAGAATTGATTTTATTCTTAGAGAACTAATCTCAAACCCTTCAAAAACCAGTTTTGTTGAGAAACTGATGTGCTTTGATTCTTTTGGCCAATTTTTATAAGCAGAGTAACCACTGTGGAATCATGTATCAGTAAGTAGGAAAGTAAATTGAATTTTTGTGTCCTAGAGAATTAAATTATGCTATATAATGGAGCCCTGGCAAGCCTAAGTCAGACATGTGAAGGCTTGCTCAAGTGACAAGTTACAAATAATGGCAGTTCTTCAGCAAAGTCAGTAAAATGGATTTCAGGGTGAATTCTTTATGCAGTGAGTATTTAATTAGATTTCATTAGTCAAAATTTTAGTTAATTAGCTTAAATTTCTTTGTTGTTTATCCATATTTCAAAAAAATTATGCCTGGGAAAATGCTAGATATGCAAGATATAACTTCACCTATTCATTGACATGTATCGAGAAAATTTAAGAATACTGCTGTAGAAATAGCGTCTTAACCAATTTTAATTGTACTTTTAATTCTCTAAGCATATTTTACAATGACTTTTGTATTAGTGATACCTTACTAAAAATGATGTTTGGCTGTAGGGTCTTTTTGCTTAGTTGAGTGGCAGAAAAAAGTAGATCCAGGGGTTAAATATGAAATAAAAACTATTTTGGGCATGTATGTATTTCCTTTGGACTGTTCCATAATTTGGAAGGAATAATTGCTTTTATCCCAAGGTTAAACTTAAGAAAGATGAAAATAATTCAGGCCTTTATTCATTCATTCTTTTATTTACATACACATAATAAGAAAAATGTATAAAATTTATATTCATACACACACTGTGTCAGCATCACAAGGGCAATAATCATTTTTGTTTGTTTATTTCATCAATGTGCCCAAGTGCCTAGAACAATGCCTGGTTTATAATAGGTACTCATTTTATATCCATTACATAAATAACGGAAATCTTTACAGAGAGTCATAGTCTTAATAGAGAGAGGATAATAAACTGTTGTAATAACAGAGTGGTAAGTGCCATGATGATGATATTCACAGAAGCATTGGGATGAAGGGTAGGTGGATGAGTGGATATATACCAGGAAGGGCTTCTAGCTGTAAGTGATGATGCTTGAGCTGACTGAATATGAATTGAATAAGCTATGTCAAGACAGTGGTGAGCGTGGTGGTGGAGAAAAAAATCAATGGAGAACAGTATGGTGTGGAATAAAGTATAATAGTGGTTCTTAGGAACATCAGAATCACCTAGAAGGTCTGAAGTGGGGCCCAAACATTGCATTTCTGACAACTTTTAGGGACGGTGCTGATGTTGCTTAGTATCACTCTTAACCATTGTCATATTGTCTTTGTGTGGGTGGTTGAGGTGAGGCGTAGGGGTGCATGGGTGTGGATATGAAGTCACACTTTTAAAAGTTTTTGAAAAGAAATTATGAATTCACTGTGATTCAGAAGTAGTAACCAGTTGATTACTGGGAGTTACTATTTAGTCTTCTCATATGGCTTTTTATTCGTGTGATCAAGCTCCTTGGGCATAATTTTAGGCTCTAAAAAAGGATTTTCTCTCTCTCTCTCTCTCTCTCTCTCTCTCTCTCGACAGTATATTGAGAAGGAAAAAAATGGAAAAATTGGCTCCAGATTGTAAAAAACAGTACATATTTTCTGTTAAGAGTAAATGTTTTCAGAGCTCCTAAACCTTTGCTTCAATTTATCTCTTCTCATTGTGATAACCTTGTTCTTTTTCTTGTTGGGAATAACTACATGGCCATTGCTATGAAAATGCTGAATTGACTTACTGTAGGGACTTTGGATTTCCCAGTCTAGCAAAATTGACTACTTTTGTTCACTTCAGGATATTTTTGATTAGTTGAAAGCTAGGAGGTAAATTTTCAGCCAGGTATGTGGAGATTTGGCCGTATGACTCCTATTAAACTTAATGGGAGTGAGAACTCCCATTAAATTAATAGGAATTGTACAGCATATCTGTGTTGGCTGCATTTCAAATGTAACCTTAGTTTTTAAATTCACAAGTTATGTAAATTAACAGTGGTTTAAAACAATGCATTGTTTTTTTAATAATGATTTTATTTATATGTTTAGTGCAGGTCAATGTGATTTTACTCCTTGAAAAAGTACCTAACTATATTGCTCTTAAGATACTTTATTGTATTATATGAGTGTAAGGTAATCTGACTGCAGCAGCATTCTTCTGCATAGGTAGTGATGTAATTCTGTTTTTAAAATATAAATATTAATGCCATTTACAAATTATATAATACTGCCTCTTATTTTCTAAAAACCAAATGCCTTATAGTGTTACTACCAGGATTCAAGAACAAGGTATATTTGTTCAGGATATGACTCAAAATTGAAAAAATAAGACTAAACTTAATAAAAGGAACTGGCATCTTTAGTAAAGTTAGTGTAGAATATACTTTTGTCATCGTATGTATCAATATTCAGTGTCAACATATGCCATATTTCATATATTAAAGGTTAAATTCCAGTGCTTGGTTGTTGAGACTTTCTTCCTACTTTTCTTCCCACTCTCTACCCTATTTCATTCTCTTTTGCTTCTTTTCCAGTGTCAGAAAAGGTTTGTTGATTCACAGTCTATGTTGATGCACTCCTAGTTCTGTTCCTGGTAGAAAAGTGTTATAAATCAGTGTGTCTCACACAATAGCCACCCGATAGACCTCAATAACATTGTATTGCTTGGCTGTTTAATTTTTACAAGCCTGTTTTCTGACAGAAAAGACTGTATCCAATGCTAAGTAAATAAATCTGTCGTTATGAAATAATACTTTGCTAAAAGAGGTTATGAACTTGTCTATACTAGAGTAAATATTTGAAATATTGATTTTATATCCATAGTAGGCATTTGTCACAGTTATTGTTATAGTTTTGAAAGAATCAACAGTGTTATTAAAAGTAGCTTAATGAAAATCACAGGAAACATGGAAAGCATCTTAATTTCGCCAAACAATAATTGTGTTAATTACTTCTTACTAATTTCAGTTTTGATGAATCTTTTGCTTCATTCTTTGAATTAATATACCTTTTCGCTTTTTTATATGCTGTATATTTAGTTTGTGGTATTAGAGAATACGATGATACAAATGATTGAGCACTTCTGAGTATTAATGTAGAACTGGTATGTCTCCAAGAACCGATTTATCTGCCACATTACTAAGGGAATGTTTTACTGAAACATATGCTTGGTACCCTATGGTACTCTTTATTTTCTTTTCACCTCCTGCATGACAGAGAATGACATATGACAGCCGTGCGGTCTACATGTATTAGACATCAATGTGGATTAGTGAATATCTCATGACATCTTTCAACCCTATTCTTGAACTCCTTTTGTCAACTTGACAGAAGTGATTCCAGGAGAATACCTAGCCCCGGCCCTGGGATCTCTTGGCTAAAATGTAAGACTGAGAAGGGAATTCCATATCAGAGCTTCAGGAAGCAAAAACAACATTTATAATCCCTTCTTATCAGCATGGGACTCTACTGAGTTTGACTTTTATGTCTGCCATTATTCTTGCTTGGAGGGCTTTTCTTTTCTTAAAAGTACTTCCCCCCTCCCCCCGCCTTCTGATTTTGAATGTAATATGTTCTCATGAGAAGAGATAAAAAAATTAGGAAGTTGAATAAGCATTTAAAATTGCTCATAATTCTAGGACCTTGATATTACCACAGCACACTTCTTTTTTGTTTTATTTCCCAACACTCTTGATATGGATAAAACAAAATTATGATATATGAAACAAAATTAGGTTCTTCACGTCCATATGCTTTTCTATTCTGGTTTTTCATTTATATTATCATAACCTGTATTACCATGTCATTATATGTTTAGATAACGGATTCTAAGAACAGCATGGTAATTTATTATTTATATGTCAAAAATGACTTAATCCCCTGTCTCTACTTATTGGCTATTTGAACTTAATTTGTTTCAAGTATAACTATAGTAAATATCTATCTAAATCTTTTCTTTCATATTTGGTTATTTCCTGAGACTAGAATTTTAGAATTTTGATTATTACATCAGGCATGTGGACATCTTCAAAACTGGTTTTGGATGATGTGAAATTTTTTGTATGTTGGTGCAGTTTTTCTTATTCTTCAAACTCTATGATAATATCCCTTTGTCGTTTTTATTATAAAAAACAATTGCTTGCCTTATAATTCATTTCGTTCTGGTTAATTTTTAATGAAAATTTTAAATATTTACAAAATAATCACAAATGTAACAGTTATCAATATTTTACTTCATTTGCTTTTCTTTTTCTTCTTTTCTTACTTTTTGATGCATATTTATTTTCTTTTGTGAGATCTGCCATTATTTTTATGCTTAAAAGTCCATTTCTTGATATTGGTTAAGTATTTATTCACTTGGCATTTCTCTGTAACTCCGTGTTTTTACTTAAATTTTTTATTTAAATTTTTAAGCCATTAGGAGTTGACTTTGTTATTAGTTGAGAGTTCTCGATTAATTTAAGTGAACTAATTGGGTCATTGGGTGTGAATCAATTTAACTAACAAAGTAGATAAAATTAAGACATACCCATATAAAAGCATAATGGACACTAAATTCAAAAGAAAAAGAAATGAACACTTCTTTCTACACAGATTGAACTATGATTAAATGTCATTATTCTGATTCCAGTAATAGTTCTCTTATCTGCTTATTTTTTTGCACCTAGTCTATTTAATAAATTACATTTTTAAGGGATAACAATTTTGTGAGAGATGAGTAAAAAAAGCATGACAGCAGCAATTAAAATACCCCATAGTAAAAATAAAGTTTGAATTTTAGGAATTGTAGAGTGTCAAGAAACACAAGAAGTTTTCTGGAAAAAATAGAGGGATTCACGGGTAGCAGAGTTTTGTTTTGCGTATGGGTTTAATCTAAAAGAGATTAAGTAAAATTCTCATTTATTTTGCTGGGTATTTATAGAATGCTTCTTACTACTGTTTTGTAGCTATCTCTGTGTGTGTTTGTGTGCGCGCGCGCGCGTGTGTGGTGTGTGTGTGTGTGTGTGTGTGTGTGTGTGTGTGTGTATTAATCATTAGTTCTCTCTCCCCTTCCTGATTCTTCTTTTTTTTCTTTGTAGTATTAAAATCTAAACCAGGTGGTAGATATATCTAATATTTAGCTTTTGATTAGAGGCAATATAATAAGTTTATAAGAAAGAGTCAGGGCTTCTTAACTTAGTCAAACACAATAAAAAGGATGGCTGGGGTTGTTGCTGGTGGTAGTGGGGAGAGAGCAATCTTGGATTTTAAGAGAAGTGTTTAAGGAAAGCACTTTTTATGATTTTCTTTTTTTGTTGTTTTAAGTAGATATGTTGGATGTCTGAGTTTGTTTCCAGGCAGAAATGGGATCCAGTACAAGGACAGGAATGCTTATCTAGGAAAGTAGAGTGTGCAGTATGTTCAGGTAGAGGATGAGTCAGGAAGAGATGTGTACAGGAAAAGAAGAAATTTAAGGCAGTCGTGCTGGATGTTTTTAATCTTGTTTATGTAGAGCAGTGCCCACTCGAAATTTAATGCACAGGTAAATCACTTGGAGATCTTGTTAAAATGTAGATTCTGACTCAGTAATCTGGGATAGGCCTCAAGAGTCTGCATTTCTAATAAACTCCCAGGTGATGCTGAGGTTGCTGGCCTGTGAGAGGACATCTGAATCAAGGAGTTTTGGTTATAAAAATGTTTAGTCTAGAAAATCAGATTTTTCATGACTGTGATTTTCTACCCGTGCAAAAGGGTTTGTTTCTAACCTTAACAGCACAGTTGAAATACAGAAAAACATCAATTTCAGTTTTATAACTTATTTTATTTAAAAAAGGAACTGAGCTATCTTGAAACTTTACTGAACATTTTTATATTTGGTTATGCTTCTAATCCAATTTTATATGCTTTCGATTGACCTTTTATCTGATGATTTGTTTTGAAAAATCCCTGAGCAACAATGCAGCCTGACCCTTTCTCCCTAATATTTCCTTCTGTTCCCCACTGATCTGTCCTACTTTCATTCTGTGTTATATGGAAACATTATTTTTAATAGCATTTTACTACAATATTACTTTATTACTTAAAGTAATATTATAAAATCATGTAAGGCCAAGTTGTATATTTTCTTAACCCATTTAGAAAAACTTTATATTTTCCTAATTTTTCAAAGTCCACATATTTAGAAAAACTAAGAGTTGTAATTTTCACTTTTGCATTAATACCCTGACGTGTTAGCCTCCTGAGAGAGTAGAGGATGAGAGTACTGGAATGTACACTGGTTATCAAAAACAGCTTAAAGATGTTTTATCTGCTTAAGGTTATTTAATGATTTTTCTACTTTGTGGCATTACGCATAATCAAAGATTTTATTTATTTTTAGTAGTGGACATAATCTGCTTTTACTTTTCCTGTCAGAGATAAAGATAGATTACTGATGTGATTTATTTTAGATTTATGATAATACAGATCACAAATCACATTTATTTCTACATGAAATTTATTAGATTCTTCAGCATTTTAAAGCTGGATAGAAAGCAAGTAAATAGCAAATTTTAAACAAAGAGAGTTTTCTGTAGGTATCTTAGAGGTCAAAGTATTTTTGTTTTTAGTTTTTGGTAGAATTGAAGAACTATAGACTTAGAAGCACAACTGGAGGTTAGTAGTTATAGAAGTTTTTCAGTTTACAGCTGGAGAAACTAAGAAAGTCTGCAGAGATCATCCCTTTGCCGAGGTCTACTTCCTGCCAGTCCATTTTTCTTTCTGTAGAACTTGACATATAGCTTCAGATCATTGGTGTATTTTCCTGCCTCATGAGGCTGTCACTCAACAATATTTAAGATATACTTTAAAATATGTTGCTTCACATTGTTTAACTTAAATGGTGCTGATTGAAAAAAATAATGTATTTCAGCTTTTTTTACATTACCATTGCAGATTAAAAACAGTATTAAGTCATGCTAACTCTGCAACTTTCCAGTGATCTTCAGAAGTTACACACCTACAGGCCTCTATTTTTTTAAAAATCACAGTTTCTCTTGGGAAGTACAAACTATTGCTAAGAATGATTTACTGCCACAACACTGAAAAACTGAAATATTACAAGAGTAATTTTAACTTTTACTATATTTAGTTTATCAGTTCACACTGATTAGCAGTCACCATTAAAAGAGTTGAAAGCATGCCTTCAGAACTCCTCCTGCAGGTATGGGGTTTAGACATTATCTTTTCTCTTTTGTTTGCTTATAACAGGAAGCTTATTTAATCCATTGCTTTGTTTCAGAGTTTAGGCAAATAGAGACTATCCTTGTTAGCTTTCAAAAGCTCTTACTTTTCCTGCATTAATGGCACTCAGGGTACATTCTGTGATCCCTCTTTATTTACCAGAAAGCTTGTCTTTGAGAGCTGTCACTCCATTCTTTCAACTGTGCTGTTAATTGACTGATAGCGAAAATTGTGTGGAAAACCTTTAGTGACAAAGATTGGATATAGGTGTTACTCTAGTCTACAGGCTGGTGAATCTTTGCTTCTTGATCCCACTTCTATTTGTACTAAAATACTAAATATAGACTGGAAGAACAAAGTACATTTAAAAGCATTCAGAAATGTTAAGCAACAATAAAACTCCATAACCATTTAAATGACAGCAGCTGACTATTTGAATTAACTTTGTGTTTGGCTTAATTTGGGGCCCTAATTATTCCTAACTTACGTGAGTAGATTTCAATTATAGTATCCTGCAGGGATTTGTAGCTAAGGCAACTAAAAGAATCATTTTACATAAAGTACTTTTGTTCAACTGATTAGTCAAGTTAAAACGTAATGATGTAAAATTGAAACCCTTCCGACAAGGTCCAAACAAATGTTTCTAGTAGTTTTGCTAAAAACCGAAGGAAAAAAAAAAGATTGAACTGAGTTTAATTTTAAACAATATTTTGGTCTTTGGGAAGATTTACTTCATTGTAATGCTGATAAATATATAAATATGTCTTAAGACATGTGTGTTAGTAAAACATGAAAGATAAATTTGTCACAGTAGAAACAAACCTTTATAAGCAGTGTCTGTTTGCTTTATAATTCTTTATGTATGATTTTTGACATCTTCAAATACATTGCTTTAGAAGAGAAATATAAATAAGTAATTTGAATGACTAGCTCTTCTGTGTTTTGGAATGCATTTCAATTGAACACAGATCAGATACTCAATTATTGATTTGAAATGTGATATACCAGTAAGCACCAGGACATGCAATATGGTTGACACTGTGCTACAGTGAATAGACAACTCAGTATTTAACTCACAGTTCCTTTCTCCCCGCTGTCAGAGTCTTTCTCCCCGCTGTCAGAGCCCACCATAATTTTGAACACCTTTTCCAACGTAAACTTAAGTTATGATTGTTTGTGATGGATGCTACTTTGGTTCCTTACTAATCTATGTGCTGGAGAGAAGTGTAAGAAAAGCGCTTGCTGGGACACCTGGGTGGCTGTCAGTTAATTGTCCGATTCTTGATTCTTGCAAGAGAATCGACTGCGAGTCTCGATCTCACAGTTCTCCGATTGAGTCCCACATCAGGCTCCGTGATGAGCGTAGAGCCTACTTAAGGATCTCTTTCTCTCTCTCTCCCTCTCTCTCTCTCTCTCTCTCTCTCTCTCTCTCTCTCTCAAAAAAAAAAAAGCACTTGCTGGCATCAATAGACCACTTTGAGGCTTAACCATAACATTTCCCTAGAGTCTTATAGCTGTTTAATATTAGTCTAATACAGTTAATGAAGTTAAAAGCCAGCAGTTCTGTTCTCTCTTCTTAGCAACTTTGTGGTCCTCTTTGTCGTCTTCCTCTCTCCTACCCCTTTTTTACCCCTTCTTTCAGTTTTTGAACATGTATTGTATATTAGTCATTGTCTTTACATACTTATATATGCATTATTTCCTTTAATCATGTCAGTTCTCTGACCAGTTTGTCACTGAGTAAAACTCAGTCTGAAAGGCGTAACATAAAATTCAAGGACCTGAACTTTGACTTCAGAGTGCTCTTACTGCTCCAGCCAAGCTATGTTAACAAGTGTTTCTTAAAAACAATGCCAAGAAATCCATGCTTCCACCTGTTCAGTGCCTATTTGTTCTTTAGGATACATTTCAAAAGTTTCGTACCTTTAGGATGTTTTTTTCTCATATAAACAGGAGTCCTTTGAATTTATATAGCAGCACAGTCCAGGAGGGTCAGTTACCAGCCACAGGTGGTTATTGAGCACTTGAACTATGGCTAATGAGACTGAACACATACATTTTTATTTTATTTTATATTAATTGTTTTAAATTTAAGTAGCCACAAGTGGCTAGAGCAATTCATAGGTATTTTAGTTTTCTTTTTTCACTTAGGGTTTTTTTTTGGGGGGGGCAGGGAGTCACTTCCTATACCTCTTTTATATGTTTTAGTAAATTCTTTGAGGTCAGGGAAAGTGTTTTACTTATTTCTATATTTTTTCATAGTGCTATGGTGCTTAGAAAAATATTTGAACTAGTTGAGGAATGCATTTAAGGTGTGTTAGTGCCAAAGCAGTGTTTTAAATATATATTCACGGTACAGCAGTTTCACTAACACTCACCCAAAAAACAGTGTGATGAGTTTGTGAATATCGAAAACAAATACAGTATAGGTGTATGCATAGAATGTAGCATGCAGGAATGGAGTCTTTGGGATTAACAGCTGAGTTTAAGTATACTTTCACATTTAATGGTAGCAAACCCTAGTTGCTGACTGCAGCCTTAGTTCTTCTGTGATTTTGATAGTTCTTTAAATTATCTGGTTGGTAATAACCTACATCTGAGTTAGCTAATTGTTGATTTCTGTTCCCTAATAGAGCTTCTTTCTTGAAATCCAATGATGAACCTAGCTGATACTGCCATTTGCTTTCTATAGTTTGAGAAAATGCTTTGGAGGATAAGTAATTATGAAGGCATCAGCTTAAAATGATGAGTAATGACTATCTCTATAGTCATTTAGGAAATCTTATGATCTTGGCTCATGAATTTCTTCTTTTAGTAACTAGAAAATTATTTAATTTTAGTGTAGCTGTAAGAAGAAGGGTATTTTATTATTATAATAGATAATGGTGTTTAATTATGACATTTTACATAGACTTACACATCACACTTGAAAATTATTACTTTTTTGGTTAATATGTTCTTACTTATTATTAAAGAGTTTATGGCTTATAATATTACAGTTGATGGCTTTCCTGGGGGAGGCTTCATAAAATGCCTTTTAATTATATATGTGTATATGTTTATATGTACATGTATATTTCTGTATGTGTGTGTATGTATATGTTTATGTGGACGTATATGTGTGCATATG
The DNA here is from genome assembly GCF_018350195.1 of Panthera tigris. Lineage (NCBI taxonomy): Eukaryota > Metazoa > Chordata > Mammalia > Carnivora > Felidae > Panthera > Panthera tigris. Next base: position 68,116,081 of record NC_056667.1, read on the forward strand.
TATACTGGCATTCAAATTTCTTTAATTTTTCTGTTTTATTGAAAAATAATTGATGTATATTACTTACAAGTTTAGGTATACAGCTTGGTGGTTTGATTTACATATACTGTGAAATGATTATCACAGTAGGTTCAACTAACACCCGTCTTTTCATATAGATGCAGTAAAAAGAAAAAAGAAAAAAAATTTTTTTCTTGTAATGAGAGCTCTCAGAATTTACTCTTAGCAACTTCCCCTATATATCATACAACAGTGTTAGCTATAGTGTTGTACATTACCAAAATGTCTTATTGTCTCTTTATTTAAATAGCGTTTGCAAATGGATGTCTGATTTAACATGCTGTGTCTATTCCCTATTCCTGTCTCTCTCATGTAGAAAAATGACAAATTGTCTATTAGTAGAAGTTGGGGTAAATGCATAGTGCAACTGGAGAAAATATTTTTTATATTCATTACTTTTAAAGAAGAAAGCATTTCACTTAGAATGGTGAGTTAAAAAATAATATATTCTGGACTTCTATTAAGTACTTTCTAATTAAAACGTTTGCTCAGGAAACTTAAATTTTCACTGACACGCTCAGCATTGATTTGAGGTTTCTGAAGTGCTAGTTTCTGAGCCTCACATCTAATAGTTTATTACCACCTCTTGTTTTATAACAATAATGGTGCTTCTCAGATTGAAGCGTTATTTTATCAACTTAATTTCTGAATGATTTATATTTATTTTAACAAGTCTCAGTCAGCTCATTCTTAAAATGAATGTTTGGTGTCACTGAAAATAATTGAAAAGAATGCATTGCCATTTCATACGGCAAATATAAGAATAGAATTCCAGAAATGCTTGAGCTGTGGCTGCGTTATTAGAACAATGAATAATCCTCCAGGTGGCTACCTGGAAGGAGAGGGTATAGTTTATGATGGGGAGAGATATTTTGGAATATAATCTGATATACACGTGGGAAAAAATAGCTAACTTTGTAAGTATAGTTCATGTATTTGTCACTTAAATATGAAGGGAATAAGAAAATAGTCTAAAATTAATAATTTCCTGGATATAGCATTTGGCTTAATTATCTTTATATAGTAGTTTTTCAAATTATGATCATATGAAAATATCTGAAAATAAACCTGCATGGAGTTAGGTTCAGATTTCTCTGTATTTTTTATTTAGCATTTGCAAATGAATATTCGATATACCATGCTGTCTCTGTGTGTCTGTCTCTTTTTCTTGCTTGCTTTTGTTCTCTTTATGTCAGTTTAGAAAAAAAAATTAGTAAATTTTGTATTTGGTGGAAATACATATTTCATATTTTTGGCAGCTGAGGAGTACTGCACAATATAAATTAAGATACAGTGAATTTTTCACAACTTCATTAAACTATTTTTCTTACCTATGCTTAAGGACATTTTATTGGTATTTATTCTGCATGAAGATCTGATACTTAAAATTTACTCTATAAATTTGGTGTACTCCTTGAAAAAAGTACCCAACTGTCAGTCCATTCCAAGAGTGAAGAAGGCAGATCCAGCTGGTCCAGAGGAGAGAAGGTCTAGTTGGTGCATAAAAAATTCATGTCAGCATTTCGACACTGCATTCTTTTGGGGTATCTGTTATCACTGAATAGGAAACTGTTTCAAATTGACAGGCAGACAGAATGTTGTGCTGAATGTGTAAATTGGAATTATCACATCTAGCAGTTCCCTTCACCAGGTGCCGGCTTGGAGCTCCGTTCTGCGCTAATGTCGAGAGAGTGCCAGGAATAGTTCTATTTGCTAATTATCCCTCATCTTTTCCAATGTCTAGTTTCTTTAGTAAACAGCTTGCCCAGGTGTTTTCAGGAATGCCGAGCAGGACAATGCAAGACTGCAGGTGCTTATGTGGCAAGAAGATGCCATACAGAACACTGAAAACATCTATATCCATCTGTGTAAAAAGGATTATTGCTTTCAAGGGTTTTATTCTCTAATGTACTGAAAACAATAGTTGTCAGTATTTTGTTGGCCCTGAGATACTGTGAGAGCAAAAATGTGGGGGTTAGTGTTTTTAAGAACGCTAGAACATTTAATTAGGCTTTACTTTGAGTCTTTTAAAAACATTTTATGATCTGCAACCTGTGTGGATACACAGTGAGGTTTTCAAAGATTATAAACAATAAGGGCAAATGTAATATTAAACAAGGAATATTAAAGATGAGTTTTTTGTTTTTTTAGGCTTTTTGATCTTAGTTTACTACTACATGATATCATTGTGGGTTTTTTTCTCTTTTTTTCAGAAAATTCTTGTGCAGTATAGTATTATGATGTTTAAAACCAAAATTTAGAATTCTTTATGCTTTATGAATTTATATCACAAGTTGTTTAAGTACTGCTCAAATTAATGTGTGCTTGAAGCATTTATAAGAGTGTTACTTTTTTTGAAATTTAACAATTTGAATCACAAAATTATCCTTTAATTAGTTCTGTTAATTGTGTTTTCTTGACAGTCATAAACATTCTTCTTAAAGAGTTTGTTATCTGTCTTTTGCCTATCCGGTGGGCATTGAATTATCTTAATAAATTTTGCATTGGAGATTGCTTTTTTATTTTCTTCTTTTCTAATCATTTCTCATTATGGTAAAATAATGAAGTGCTAAGTACTTTAAGTATGAAGATTTTGTGAAGTTTCCTCTAGTTTGCCTAGGACTGTGAAAGTTGTCGTGGCATTTTGACAGCTGGTCACATTGCAGTGATACTGCTGAACACTTCACAGGATTTCTCTTGTCAGCTTTGATTTAGGATTAGACATTATTGTCTTTTGTATTGACTTGGTCTCTGTTTCCTTTCATCGACATATCCTGTAGTGAAAATACATTCATACCAGAGTTTCCCATGGGAGTGAGAAAGGGTATATATATATATAGATAGAGAGAGAGAGAGAGAGGCAGCAAGTTTTGGTGTGAAGTCCATTGGTTCAGATTCTGACTCTTACTTACCAGCTATGTGAATTTGTGCAAATTATTTAACTTGAGCCTGCATTTTCTTATTTTTATAAAATTGGGAAAATCCCTACTTTTCAGAACTGTTGACGCTTAGAAATGAGATGTTTAAAAAAGTCATTTATTGGGGCGCCTGGGTGGCGCAGTCGGTTAAGTGTCCGACTTCAGCCAGGTCACGATCTCGCGGTCCGTGAGTTCGAGCCCCGCGTCAGGCTCTGGGCTGATGGCTCGGAGCCTGGAGCCTGTTTCCGATTCTGTGTCTCCCTCTCTCTCTGTCCCTCCCCCATTCATGCTCTGTCTCTCTCTGTCCTAAAAATAAAAAAAAAATAAAAAAAAAAAAGTTGAAAAAAAAAATTAAAAAAAAAAAAGTCATTTATTTGTCAGTAATTATTGAACACCTGGCAAGTGCTAGGACTGTGCTGTGTGCTAGGCATGGCTTTTGCCTTTAATGGACTGAACAATAATTATAGTACAACATCTATGAGGGAACTAGAGAGAGGTGCACAGGGAGCACACCCAGCTGAAAGTGAGTATGTTAAGAAACATTTTCTGGCAGAGATACTTGAATGAGTAAGAACTGGGCAGCTGAAGAAGAACGAGGCATTCCAGGAGAGGGACTAGAATGTGTAAGATCATTGCCGCTAAAAACTGTAGGGAATTGTGGGTGGTCAGTGCATGTGCAAGGTTGGGGGAGGGTGGTATAGGACAGGTCCTATAAAAGAGTTTAGGATTCTGTCATGTTGGTATCAGGATAATTACTGAATAATTTCAAAGGTGATTATAGATTTTTGTTCTAGAAGTATTTATTTGGGTTAGATGGGGTTCACTATTGAAAGCAGAGAAAGAAAATGTTGAACCAGTTCCTGTGGGCCAGGTAGTTAACATAGACAAGTGAAGCATGCAGAGTATAAAGAAATAAAACAAAACTAGAAAAATGCATGCTTGTCTAAAGTGGACAGATGTTACTTAGCTCCAGGTGATTATTTTGTCATTTTTTTATGTTTTGTCAATGTGAAGATGTTGTCAGTTGATCTGATTATGTTTTCCCCAATAGAAGTCAGAAATTGATTTTTTTTTAAGATCTCATTTTTTTAAGCAATCTCTGTACCCAACCTGGGACTCGAACCTGTGACCCTGCTATCAAAATTCGCACCTATTCCGACTGAGCCATCCAGGCACCCCAGAAATTGATTTTGAATGATGTATTCACAGCTTGAAACGTTGGAAACTAATTCAAAGCACAAATTCAAACACGGTGAGGGGGGGGGGGGTGGCAAATGGAATATACTTGTGAGTAGGGATCATCCTGTTGCCTGCCCTTTATACCTTCTTCTTAACTAGGACATTTACAGCAGTCTAGGTGAGAAAGAATGAGAGACTGGGAAAAAATTGCAGTGAGATATGATAAAAAGGTGAACTGATGGTGATTTATTCAGGTTTATTGGTGGTAAGGAAGTGGCACTAATGGATGTTTGGGCATAAAATAAACTGGACTCTCCCAGAGATTCAGGGGGATTCATCCTGCCTGGTTTGCCCTGTGGAGGTTGAAAGAGGCATATCCGGCACAGATCCAAGATGTCTGGAGCAGCAGGGGGGTGGGGGACTCTGTTTACGTGTCCTGGGTTCCCTTTGCATCTGTTTGCTGTGCTCCCAGATCTCAGGATACTCACTGGCTTTTTTCCCCTCTCTACTCTTTTCCTGATCTTTCTTCCCTTTGTATTGATTGCCCACGGTTTCTTCCCCCTCACAGTTTGACCTAAGGATGACTTTAGCGTACTCCACCCAGCCTTGTTCTACCTTGACAGCTTCAGCTCTTTGTCTTAATTCTGGAATTGCCCAAGTTTCCTAATTCAGATTCCTGAGACAGAGAGAAACTCATGGACCTCATTCCTTTTGTACCAAGTCAGATCATGCATTGCTGTCGGGATCGCAGACTGACTGCCCCTGCTTTGAGGAACCAAGTCTTTTTCAATCAGCTGTGTCTGGTTGCTAGTAGGATCTCATAGTTGGCCTGGCTTTGCCTTCTCAGCAGTGCATATAAGTAGAGCATTTTTAGTTAGAATGAACTGAGTGCCTGCAGAAATGGCAGTTGGTATTCAGATATAGTGAGTGATGAATGTGGGGAGTCACAGTGGATCATGAATTCACCAAGATGAGAAAATATAAAAAGAAAAGTGGATTTGATTGGTAATTTGTGTGGTCAGTTTAATGAAGTTTCTACCATTAAAAACATAATAATAGTAAGCTCAGACTTAGATAAATGTGCAAGTGGGGCATACATACAGAATTAAAAACATATTATTAGAGCTTTAATATTTCATGATTTATAATAAGCATATAATATGAAGCTTGCCTTAATCATTAAATAGTAAATATGAGTAAAGCTTGGAAAACGTTTATTGTAGGTATACAGAAACAGCTAGTTTTTAATTTCTCTAATTTGTACTTTTCATTTAAACCTAAAACAATGGCTGCCCTTTGGATCCTACTAGATATCAAACACTGTACTAGATTCTTTCTCTTCATTGTCCTGGATAATGCTATGAATGGCTCTCTGAGGTTTGTATTATTTTCTCAATTTTGTACCTGAGGAAACTTATGCACAGATAGGTGAGTTAGGCAGCATCAAATCAACAATAAATGCAGAGTTGAGATTAATTTGTCCACAGGACTGTCTGACACAACATTCTTTATGATTTTTAATTTGTATAATAATGAAAATCCACTTGCATTTTCAGTTTTGGAATGTTTCTAGATGCATATAGTGTGGTGTCTATGATTTGGCTATTCGTAATTTCAGCAATGCCTAGATGTAAAAAGGAAATGACTTTTGAAAGGTTCATTGATGTACGTGCACTCTTCACATTCAGGCTAGGTCTGTTTGATGCCAGACAGCCTATTGAGAAAGTGGGAGATGTAGGCATTCAACATATGCTTTTTGTCTCTGGTGCCAGACATCGTACTTAGCTTCATTTTTTAACTGCGTTGACTACATATTTTGGCATTGTGTCGACACATCAGTGGAAAAGCCTCTATCAGCCCACAGATGGTTCCTTTTGGTGGCACTTGTCGCGAATTCACTATCCATTGACAGCTTCTAGGCAGAGAGGGTTCTGTTCCTAATCAATACATACACAGTTGAAAGATTATATTGCGATTTTAATGTGCCACTATATTTTAAATTTGTGGGTTCTTGGTATATAACAGTATTTAAATAAGTAATTGAGTAAGTGAATGCAATTTTTAAAACCCATTTTGTGACCTTTTAGAGAAAGTATTTTAGGCTGTATACCATCGATACAACCATCACCTCTTAGAAGAATTATTTTTGTGCTTATGTAGCAATTAATCTTCACTCTCAGTACTGTCATTTAAATCTCTCTTATTATATTGATATTTTGAGAAGTGGCCTTTAAAAACGTATGGGAATGGTGAAACATTTTATCTCAAATTGGAAATTAAAATTGGTGGTTAGTTTGCAATAGGGAAATAAGGAAATATAATTGAGCCATTGAGCTAACGGTACTCTATGCCTTGACTCTGTTTATTCAGAGTCATTTGTTATTTTATTCAGCAAATGATGTATTTATTGAGTTTTTACTATATGCAGCTTTTTCTGTGTGTGTGTGATGTGAAGAACTGAAACCAAGAAGAATGAACATCATTTTACCAAAACCCATAAACTTTCTCTTAAGGCGAGAACAAATGTATTATGAAAATATTTAGAGCTAAGACTTAATACCATATATTCCTAATCTTTGCTGTCTTTTGAAGCATGACATGTTCTCACATTTTTAGAGATTCAGCTTGAATTAGAACAGGGTCAGTATTTTAGTTAGCATTCTTATTTCTTATAAGAATTGGGGATGATTACTTAGATTGGGTGTTGGCCCCCTTTAAAAATGATAGCAAATGTACAAAGACCTGAAGAAAAATCATTTACTGAACTTAAAAAGCACATGAAATGAACTGTAGACACATTTAACATCCTCCCTCTCCCATGTAATAGAGAGTAAGCAGGCTGTTTGTTATTTAGAGTACTTACTTTCTATTGGATATGGCTTATTTTCAGCTTGCTATATAGTTTTTATTTTAACGTGCCATGGGGTTTATAATCATAATGTGCATCATCATTCATTTTTCCAACATTGGAAAATGTTGATTGAATAGTTTTGCTGTGCACACCTCTATGAAGTTAATTGTGCAGAATTCAAGTAACTATGAACATTCAGATTTTAATAATAATTATGTGGGAAGGATTGAGAAGATACAACCAATAAAAGTTGAAAATGACACAGTTTAAGACAGGAAGTAAATTATAATGACTGAGTTTTACAGTATTTTAATAACTTGAGCATCACATAATTTTAAAACTTTTGCCATTTTAATTCTGATATGATTGTGTATAAATGTTCTTTAATTTTTATGAAAAATTGTGTTGTTTAAATCATTTGTGTCAATTCAGCAGTATTTCATCTCTGTTGTGTAGTATATGTTTTAAATGTTTATTTATTTATTTTGAGAGAAAGAGAAATAGAGAGCTAGCAGGGGAGGAGCAGAGAGAGAGAGGAAGACAAAATCCCAAACAGGGCTCTGCTCTCGGCCCACTGCCGACTTGGGGCTCAAACTCAAGAACTGTGAGATCATGACATGAGCCGAAATCAAGTCTGACACTCAACTAACTGAGCCATCCAGGTGCCCCTGTTTCATTCTTTTTTTTTTTTTCATTCTTCAACCTCTACATGATTTGAAATTCTCTTAAATAAAAATGACCAAAAACCAATTTAAATATTATTTTAAATATTATTTGATAAATGCTCATTTATGTGTGTGTGTGTGTGTGTGTGTGTGTGTGTGTGTGTGTGTTTTGGTCATCTGAATTGTATGTAATATTGTGTGAGGCTTTAAAAAATATATAGTAAAATATTTTAATGACTTTATTAGCATATTTAAATATCATAAAAAATTAGAAACAAAAAAGGATTTGAAATCCTGATATCAAGAAACTAATGTTTTCTTGGAACATCTCTCAGTGAATTTTTTAAAATTAAAAAAAAAACTCGGTTTTATATATTTAAAAAACAAATAATATGTTCCTACCTTAGACATTTTTTTAGTGTACATTAACATGTTAAGTGTATAATATCTAGAAAATTTTATAACCACATATTATATGGTTTCAGTTACTTAGGTGTGTGTTAGCTGGAAAAACGTCCCATGGTAACATGATACAAGAAATGCTTTGGGGAAAAAATTTTTCTAGGAATCCACAATTTCGGTTCTTGGTCTAACTTGGAGTCTAGTTAGTTCATTTTTCTGAACCAAATTTCCTAATATCAGAAGTTAACAAATTAAATTGGGAGGAGGCCAGTAGCTATGCTGACTCTAAACTTTGAAATAAAGTTAAGTCCACTACAGCAACATACTTTTTAACTTTAAAAATGTGCTTGCCTTTAGTATACTTTTTAATTCATTAACATTTGTGATTTTGTTGCATAATACCACTTCTGCCGTGTGACAGGTGGTGGTTCTTAAGCATACAGCTATCTTCCTTGTGGCCTAACTCATTTTCATTACATAGCCTTGTTTATTTTAGACCATGTGCACACCTCACTGACATTTCAGTAGGATGATGAAGTATTTTACCATAGTTCATTTTGCAAAGATTTTAATGTTTTCAGTAATATTAAGTCAGTTAAGAAACTTAATCTACCACTTGATAAGAGGTGTTAGAACGTCATGGCGAGGTGTTACTATGCACTGTTGACCAGAGAAATAGAAATGTTATTGGTTTATATTTTATGTATTTATTTTGTTTTATATTTTATCGATTCTGTCAGTATCACTTGAAAAATGCCTTTTAACAGTTGTTATTGTTCTTTGTCAACAAACCCAAGAATGTGTTTGATTTAGACTTTGAACATTTTCTGTTACGTGGTATTTTTCATAAAAGAATGAAGACCTAGTATTTTTGTCTTACACTTAACGTCTATTTATGTACAGTTTTGTCATTATTGGTATAGCAGAAGGCAGCTTGTGAACAAAGAAATCCTACATTTATCCTGGATTTTTATTTCACCTGCCGAAGTTAAATCTCACAAAATTTGCAAATTGAGAGAAAATTAGTAATGTGTACTTATTATACCAGGTTATCAAGGTATTTTAAAAAAGGGCGAGGCTATAGTGGATGAGAGAGAAAAAACTTCAGGTTTTGAAAAGTTGGTATTTTTTAGAATAGATTAACCATGTTTTTACATTATCCCTGTTGGTAATGCACCAAAAAAACCCAAAAAACAAAAACCATCAACTGACCCATAATGAGCCAACCCCTTTAGCAACTCTTGCTTCCCTTTTATTTACTAATTTTTTAACTTTGTTTTAGGCACCCAGTAGCTTCTATCAGCTTTTTTTTAATCTTCTTCTGGGCTTCACTACTCCTCTCTGACAGCCTCTAGGTAACTATTCTTTTCAAGTAATAAATAGATCTTGATTGAAAGGTAGTTTTACTTAGGTTTATTTGAACTTTAGGAGGGCAGGGATCATGTCTTTTGCCGGTATGATTCCCGGAAAGTGCAAGGCACAACAGATATTTTTTAAATGAAATAAATATTTGGTGAATGAGTGAATGAACGAATGAATGAATTTCCAGGCAGATGACTATATTAACAGAACATGAGTAAGCCTTTTTTGTTTTTTCTTTTTCTTTTTCTTTTTCATTTTCTTTTTCTTCTCTTTTTTTTTTTTTTTTTTGGACTGGATTCACCTTTTACAAACTCTAGAGAAAGAATATCAATTTTTCATAGCACTTTTATTCTTTGACCAAATAAGTATACCTATCACTTTCACATCTACTGTTGTCTCCCACACAACCAGGACAGTCTATGACAAGGAGATTCTAAGTAAATATTTGTTGGAGGAATGAATAAATGAACGATCCCTTCTCTATTCACAGTATTGCAAAAAAAGAAAAACAAAAACAAAAAAGGGACAGACCTTGTTGTGGGGGGAAAATTTCCATGAAACTAAATAATATAAACATGATGTTTGTAAGTACTCAGTCACACACCACACACACACACACACACACACACACACACACACACACACACAGCAAACACTGGAAGGCTGGAAATACGATTTTTAGTATCATATTTATACTTTCTCATAGATAATATTCTGTACAGATTTTTATAAAGAGAAGGGGCTTCCATTTTATGGGAGTTTAACAGAGCAGTTAATTTAGGTGATTTGTTTGTGATCAGCAGTTGGAGATAGCTGGTGTCAGAACAAGAATTAGAAATTGGTTGGTATGATTCCCAGGCTGTTGATCTTTGCCCTGCAGTAGGGTTGCTTCCTTTATGGTTTTAGGCCCTGTTCATTTGAACTGAGGATGGATAGCTCATGTCAATCTACATATTGTATTGCAAGCTTCTGAAGTATCCAAACCACAGTAACCATTGGATGTGACTCGGTAGTTGCTTGGTCATAGTATTTTCCTATTGCCTCCTAAGTATTGCTTTATGCCCAAGGAGCCTGGGCTTTTAAATGATAGTCCCCGAAAGTCTCTTCCCCTAGAAAGTGAAAGAATCATCTGCAACCATGTTTGACCATGTTTTTCCTTCAGTCTTGCCACCCTCTCCCCGCAAGAATGTGACAGTTAGCCCTAAACAACAGTGGCTCTCTCCAATGATGATTCCTAAGTTGCTCAGAGTGGATTGTAGTGAGCAGATGGAAAGATAGCAGATTGGGTGGGGTGGGGGGATTTCAGTCTCTTGCTGTTATTTACATTTGATTTAGTGTAAAATGAGATTTAATTGTTCATATTAGAGCCAATTAACGGGGAAACCCAAGAAACCTGGTATGGCGTATTGAGAGCCTGCTGTAGAATGAAGAAGAGTATGTTTTCTCACACAGACAGATTGGTGGCTGAGTTATATACATTGTATATAAAATAAATAATGAAGTTGTCAGAAAAGATTAGAAGTTAATACATTTGACCCAAACTTATTAAATTATGTGTCACAAGTATTGAATTACCTCCAGACTTGTGTAGTTCCTGAAACTGGGAATTAAATTGATCTGAATAGCAGTAGATATTTTATTTTTAAACTGTTTTAAGTATTTATAGAAACAGTGATAGAAAGTAATTGTAATTTTCTGATATAAGTAGCGATCTATTGTCGAGGAAGAGCTAAAAATGCTGGAATTAAATTTTTCTTCATTAGACATCACTAAAACTGAAAATTTACATTTTCAGCATTTCAGGTCTTTTATTTTTATATTAAGTATGCACTTACTAACTGTAAGTATGGGTCAACAATGATATGGTAATAGTCATAAACATTCCAAAATACTAAGTTGTCACATATATTTCATGGCTTAATTCCATATATTCTTCTAAGAATAAGGTCCTCAGTGTGAGTTTCAAAACTATCAAGTATGAAGATTTTGTTGTATGCAAAATTAATTGCCAAATGGTGTGTCTGAAGGCAGCATATCTCTTGGCAAATGTGTACATATTTAGTCAGGACCTCCTTTTGATTTGGAAGAAATTGAGTGTGTTTCCCATAGCACTGAGACAGTATATAGAAAAAAATCTTTTTCCTTTTTCTCCAAATAGCAGTCATTGACATAGGTACCATATTGCACAAGAGAATGAATCAGCAAATGGCTTAACAAGATTAAAATTATGTGTATATATTGGGGCATCTGGGTGGCTCAGTCAGTTAAGCCTCTGGCTCTTGACTTCGGCTCAGGTCATGATTTCACAGTTTGTGGGTTCGAGTCCTGCATTGGGCTCTGCGCTGGCAGTGCGGAGCCTGCTTGGGATTCTGTCTGGCTCTCCCTCTCTCTCTGCCCCTTCCCACCGTGTGTGCTCTGTCTCTCTCTCAAAATAAATAAACTTAAAAAAAGTTTCAAAAAAAATTATATATATTAAATGATTACTACATGGTTTCTATGTAATTTGACAGCCTCATTTTCATTTTTTAATATGAAAGTTTCAGTTACTCTAAATATACAGTGAAGTAAAATTAGATTTTCTCGTCTTCTTGGATTTGATTGTCCATTTTACTGTATTTCTAAAGCTTGTGAAAACTCCCATATACTGCTTTGCAGGTGGTAGATTCCTTCATGTGTTAGCATCTCTACCCTTTTTCTGTATTTACTATTTTCTCTAAACAAACAGGCTAAACTATTTTAAAGGGATAATTAAGCTAACATGCTCCATTGTATTTCAGTGTTCCATATGTTTTCCAAAACTGTAACCTCATTTTTTCCAAAATTTAATTTAGTTTTAATTGGTAGACAAATCCAGTTTTGAAGCACTGGCCAACATTGTTTTCAGTTACTTGCATGCCATCTTTCACTTCTGACTTACTAGCTAAATAAGATATTGAAATATTAAGGGCTGGTGAGCAAGCCATATCTGATTCCCTAATTAGACTTTACTGATACAAAGATAAATGTGAAGTATTAAAACTGGAAACATTTTAGTAGCTTTACTACATTGTAGCTGTCAGGTTTTTATCAGTTTTATTTGGGGATATGGAATGTTCACATGGTATCTTACTTATTACATGATTATAATTTCTTCAACTTTCCCTACTTTCTTCCAATATGAAGAGATCACTTTCCTCTGAGCACCACAGATTAAGAACTACCTGTTCTAGCAAGTAATCTCTAATTCTTCCTAGTTTCTTATATTTCCTCAAATGTGGGATTGGTAGTTTTAGCTACTAGTTTCAAGCCAGTAGTTTGTTTCTTCTAAGAAACACCCATGGAAGTGAAGTGACCTTTATAAAGTAACCTTTGTTGTGTGCCCCACAGAGAGTACTGAGAACAGAACTCCCAGGGAGACAGTTCATCACCCTAAAGGGAGGGAGAAAGGTTTACATCACAACTTTCCATGAAAACTTAATTATTTTAAGGGGCATTGAAAATTTTGCTCAAAATAATTTTATTTAAAATGTTCTGTATAGATTGTGAAATTCAAAAAGAAACAATTGGTATTTGTTTAAAATTCAGAAAGATAAAAGTGATACCACTTTTGGAATAAGGAAAGAACAATTTACTGGGCATTTTTTTTTTTTTTTTGCCGAAGATTTTTTTATGCTAATGGTCATAAAATGTGGATCTTATTCTCTAGACTGAGTAGGTTAGGAAAAAAAGGGCCTAAAAATATTTTGATAATTTAGTGCCCAAGATCACATAGTTTCTAAGTTAGTATACCTGGAGTCAGATCCAGACTTTGCTCCAGAGTCCGTGTTCTTACAGTTAAGGCATTCTGAGCTTAGAGGAAGAGGGAAGAAATGTTAACATTTCATACCCTTGTCTTCCTTCTGTTTCTGGAACATGCCAGGCTTTTTCTTATGCCTGGAACTCATTCCTCGGCTTGTCACGTCACTGATTTTTTTCTCATCCTTTAGGTCTTGGCTTTAATTAATGTCAACCCCAGAGAGGGTTTTCATAACAATCTTATGGAAAGCACCTCCCAAATTACATCATCCTATTTATTTTCTTGTTTAACAGTTGTAGTGTCTGTAAATACTTTCATTTGTGTGTCTCTTCCACTATAAGTTCTATGAAGACAGGGACCTGTCATTTTCCCTTTTGTTTCTTCAAGTATTATCTCACATAACAGTACTTGGCACATATTAGCATATTTAGTAGTTATTGGTTCAGTGAACAAGTACAACTTGTTATGTATTTGGTTCCCTTTTAAATATATAGAGATAAGCAAGTACTATTTCCTCAGATTTTTTAAAAGAAATAATTAAAATTGCATTTCAGTTTTAATTGTTAGTTGTTACTGTGGTAGTCAAAAGTTATTTGAAAGAAATCAGTTATATGTAAATTTCCATGAAAATTACTAGAAATCCCTATTGAAACTGTGCTTTCCCAGTATAAGACATTTTGTAAGCTTGCATTTATTTCCCACACAAGATCCTTTTTCTGCAGGCATATTTTAATTATTGAGTTATTAACTTGATTGTATATCTTACACAAAAGAAAGCAATCTTTCACTGATATTTGAGATTTATGTGTTTCAGTTTTTGCATGAAATAGATACTGTCAAGACCTTGTGTTTAGCATCAGAATCTTACACAAGTCTTAACAAACAGTAACCAAAAGTGAGCTCAAAATACAGAATCCTAAGTGGCAGGTAAATGCTTTCATCGCTAGAATATAAATTGCTATCTTTGGTTACAAAAAGAATTTAACATTGGGGCACCTGGGTGGCTCAGTTGGTTAAGCATCCGACTTCGGCTCGGGTCATGATCTCGTGGTTTGTGGGTTCGAGCCCCACGTCGGGTTCTGTGCTGACAGCTCAGAGCCTGGAGCCTGCTTCGGATTCTGTGTCTCCTTCTGTCTGTTCCTCCCCTGCTCACTCTCTGTCTCTCTTTCTCTCAAAAATAAATAAAGATTAAAAAAATTAAAAACAAACGAAAAGAATTTAACATCTATGTTATATAGCATAGTGATTACTTTTTAAACTATGGAGAGCAGGGAAAAAAACTCCACTAATTTAAGTAGTTTTTCTTAAGTAAAGTAGGAATGATTCCTTTCTAGTCCAATTAATTAGGATAGAAGGGAGAAAATTAACCTGGTAAAGAATTTCTAGTGATATTCTAGTAGCCACTTGATTCTGCTATAAAAGTTACGGTATTTTCATATCTCAAAGTTCTTATGCATCTTACTTGATTTTGGCAGTAAGCTACTATTACGATTCGTGGTTGTTGACTACTGCCATCTCAGTGTTTTGAAATGCCTACTTTCCAAAAATAACAAAACATAGTTTGGATATGATAGTGTTTTGTGATACTAGTGGACAAGGTAGTGTTGTTGCTAAGCCCTATGGGAAGAGGGGAGTGCTGTGTAGAGTGTCTATAAAAACAAAGCAGACTGCTTCCCTGGAGTGTTCTGACTTCTTTTGTTATGTGCACATGGGCCTGTGCCATGTAGCTGTTTTTAGATATGATTCAGAAAGTCAGAGAGTAGGAGGTAGTCTGCTGATCTACAAGGGAGAAAACAAAATTGAGGCTGGTGAGTGAGTTTTGTATTTAATTCTCTACTTGAAAGTAACTAGTTAAATAATGTGTAAAACAATATTTGATTAGGTGAGTGAGTTTTGTATTTAATTCTGTACTTGAAAGTAACTAGTTAAATAACGTGTAAAACAATATTTGATTATCTACAGCTAAATTCTTACCACAGACATTAGAAAAAAAGCCATGCTCCTACACTGCTTCTTCTTACTTGGGATTGCTAATAAATTAAGTACTTAAATGAAATACAGTTATAAAGGAAAACCAAATACTTAATTGCAGAGTCAAGAATAAGTAATATTTTAAAAACTTTTTAATTCCTATGATATTTGCACTTCATTTGAGTATCAGGAATTAACTTATGCATCTGTGAGGAACTTAGACTGTATTTCATTGTCTGTTCTATTTTAGATTGTTCTTTTTATGTTCTGTGACAACTCTACCTTCTAGAGTTATGGTGAGATATAGGCTTCAGTGGCTCTTAAAATTTTGGAGCTTGTAGACTCCCCGGAGAATCTGATAAAAGCTAGGCAATAACTCCCAGGTACATATGAAGGTTCATACAGACACCAAGTCTTACACCCTTAGAATCTATTTAATTATAAACCTCCACTTTGGATAGATCGTGTGTGTGTGTGTGTGTGTGTGTGTGTGTGTGTGTGTGTGTGATATACAAATTTTGCTGATTTTTTTCTTTTTCACTTTAAGGGTTTTTTTCATAATATCCATCTTTGCCATTGCTGTATCCCAGACGCTGGTGATACTGTTGAAGAAAAAACAGACAAGGTTTAACTTACATTTAGTTAAAATCTGGGGGAGATATGCATTAACTAAATAAATTATAAATGGGAGGTTCTAAAATGATGGTTTCTTGGTGTAGTGGCCACATTCATCCTTTCCGCCCCCAATTCCCCATTCTTCCTCCATTTATTCTCCACAGGTCGGCAAAAGTGAGCTCTGTAAAATATAAATTGGGTCACTTTCTTTTCCTATTAAAAACTCTTTGGTGGTCTCAATTGGTGTAAACCCCAAGTGATCTAACTTAGGATTTTCTCTCCAGCTTTCCATGGAATCACACTTGGACAGGCTCCCTTGCCTTCAGGCTTACTAGTCTTATTTTAGTTCCTGTAAACGTCTGAAGGTCTTTACACCTGTAGTTTCTTTGCCCAGAATTATTTTCCTCTCCCCAACTCACAATTACTTCTTTTATCCTTTTTAGATTAAAATTTGCATGTTCTTGTCTTAGACAAAACCTGCCCAATCAAAACATCCTCTTCTCCCACAACTTCCAGACATACAGCACTTTAATTCCTTACCTATTTCTTTATTAGTACCTACTACAGCATTAATGTGTGTGTTGATTTTACATTTTGGGGGGAGAGGTGGGCACCTATTATTTGCACTAATTTTGGCTCCATGTAGCTGGTAATCCTATCTTTGTTTTAGCCAGCTCCTTGCATACTGTATGCTGTCATCCTTCAATAAATAAAAAGGAGAGTTGGAGTGTAGGTCCAAATACTTGACCAAATTAGGGGAGTCAAGTTATTCTTGTGTGGAGAGCTGAAAGGTGCTTGTGCATTTGACTAATTGAAGTAAAATGTAGTGTCTGAGCTCAGAGATCTTGTGTTCAAACCAGGTGGGACCCCGTGGCCTATGTTTAGGATTTTCATCTTTATGTTAAGAGCTGATAGTAACCAGGAGCTTGGCCTGATGAGATTGAGTTTGAAAGGTCACAGTTGCTATGAGGAGAAAGGATTGTGAAGTGGGGAGAGAAGAACTAAAACATATGGCAGGGAGATTTGAAAAGATGTTGTGACAGCATTGGAATCAAAGATCAGTAGGTGGCTTATCTTGCTAAAAGTAGAGACATGGTGGGGTGGGGGGGGTGCCAGGGTGGCTCATTCGGTGAAGTGTCTGACTGTTGACTTCAGCTCAGGTCATGATCTCACAGTTTGTGGGTTCATGGGTTCGAGCCCCACATTGGGCTCTGTGCTGATGGTGTGGACCCTACTTGGGATTCTGTCTCTCCCTCTCTGCCCCTCCTCTGCTCTTTCTCTCTCTCTCTCTCAAAATAAGTAAATAAACTTTAAAAAGTAAATAAATAAAAGTAGAGACAAAAGAAAATGTATTAGAAGGATACATTAAAATCAGCCAGACTTGGAGATGTCTGGTGTCATGGACGACTCCTGGGTTTCTGGATGGTATAACCAGCTATTGACCGAGAAAAGGAACATATTGTGTCCAGTTACAGTTACAAATACGTTTCTTGGTTTTTTTCGCCAGTCTCTTTTTGTCTTTCATTTTCATCTTCCAAGTGTTTTCCACTGTTTTCAAAGGCTATGGGCATAGAAAAATTGGCCACCCTTGTTATTAACAATAGATCACTGTGTATAATGACTTCCAACCATGCTAAATGTACTTGAGTAAACATATAAAAATATTAGAATAGAAAATTACTGGGGCTCCTGGTGGCGCAGTTGGTTTAAACATCCAACTTCAGCTCAGGTCATGATCTCACGGTCCGTGGGTTCAGGCCCCCCGTTGGGCTCTGTGCTGACAGCTCAGAGCCTGGAGCCTGCTTGGGATTCTATGTCTCCCTCTCTTTCTGCCCCTTCCCCCGCCCTCAAAAATAACATTAAAAAAGTAAATAAAAGAAAATTACTATAAAACTATATAGGTATATTTTGAATACTTTATTCTCTTAATAATTTACAAGGAAGTATAATTTCTCACTGATGTGTAGAGAAGAATGATGAATGTCAGTCAAATTGATCATCAAAACCATTGACTTATTAAAAGTTTATGAAATGTAAAATATAATTGGTGACTTCTTAAAATTGGATAAGATACATTAAATGTTCAGATCATACTATCTGTTCATTTAGGTTGACATGTTAGCCTTTTTTATTTAAGGGAGATTTAAATGCAGTCTTCATGAGGTCAGATTTAATTTTGAATTCTTTTGTATTTACTTATTTAGTGTTTATATCTCCATGTGCCATTTGTTAGTCATTTGAGCTGCATTGTCAAATATAATGGCTACATATCTTGAAAACTGTAGTGTTACACCATGTCAAAGCTGAACAAGGAGGAAATGCACATTTTCCTGTATGAAGCAACAATAAAAAATTAGTAACACTCGTTATGAGAGTTGTATGAAATTAGAGACTTGGCTTGTGCCACAAAATTATTCAGAGTGAATTTCATACACATTGGGTATCTGCGCCTAAAACTTTTTATACATATTCATGAGTTTTTATAAAAGAAGAATAAAATGTGGTGAATTTATTAAAAATACATTTTTTGATAACCTAACATTTAGTGAAGCTTATGACTTGTATAAAACTTTTTTAAAGTTCTAATTATCTAAATTAGAATAGATTCGTTAGATCTTATTGGTGCATCTACTCAGTCTAAAAACAAGGAATAACCAGTGGTTTTTTTTTTTCATTTGTATTTGAGATGCTCTAATAAGAAGTAAATACTCCTGTTTATCCTTTCTTAAAACATCTTGGTATACTAACAAAGTAAGACTTTATACAGTAACATTTCTAATTGCAAGAATCAGTTTTCAAGTAAAACAGAAGTTGATATATGGGACTTACCAATTTCAAATAATAGCTTCATATTTTGGAAAGTGTCCAGGATTATAATCAGGTTAAATGAAATTATTTCATTTCAAGAAGATATAGGAATATATACTACAAGATATTTCAAGATATAGGAATATAAACTACATTTTAAGTTGACAGAACAACTAGTCCTAATGAAAGCATTTTTACATTTATTTGCAGGCAGAATGTTATGAAATGATGAAGGTTCTGATTTTTATCAGTGTTATACTGTCAGAAATTGTTTCTATTTGTACTTAATTCATTTCCATGTTAGCATAGTTAAAATAACCAAAAGCATATTTTTTTAAGTTTTTCATTTTTCTGCTCATGAATATTTTTACATTTATGTTGGTTGGTACTTATATAAAACTACTTTTTAAAACGCTTTGTTCCATTTTACCTAAAGTTATTACCTAGTTAAAGCATTGGTAAATGATAATCTTTTCTGTCTCTTTTGGAGACAATATTTTTATTGTCTTGTTCTGAAATGTATAACATAAATATAAATGACTATGTTATTGGTGGAAAATGAAAAATAAAACGGTACGCTTCTTTTAAAGCTTATTTATTTTTTGAGAGAGAGAGAGAAAGAGCATGAGCCAGGGAGGGGTAGAGAGAGAGCATCCCAAAGCAAGCGCCATATCATCATCATGGAACCTGATGTGGAGCTTGAACTCGTGAACTTTGAGATCATGACCTGAGCCAAAATCAAGAGCTGGGCGCTTAACTGACTGAGTTACTTGGGTGCCTCTAATTAGAGGCCTCTAATATTTACTTTTCAAGTCTTAATATTAGTGTTTTAATAAATCTTACTTCATTTATCATATTTTAAGTATTAATTTGTCACTAGACACTGATAGCCAGAGAGATTAAAATTACTTAGAGATTAAATTTAGCATTTTTTTAAAAAGATGAATATGTAGATTGGTTTGTTCCGTACCTATTCTGTAATCTCAAGGAAATGCACGAGGCCACAGTAGTAATGAAAAACAGAATTAAGTCTGGCCATAACATTCTGAGTTGTGAGTTTTCATGGATATGCAAAGTTCCTTAGAAGTCTTGACTTTAGTCTGAAAAACTACAAGTAGAATCATCTCCCCTACCTCAAAGGATTCTTAACCAATTTTTATAATATGTAGTTTAAATCTTCCATATTTTTATTGTGAAGGCACTTGTAATGCTGATGATTTGAATGTTCTCTGTAACCTTTTTGTGTTGACATACTCTTCTCACAAAGACTTATTTATTCACCCTGTTAAGTATAGGTGCTGAGTGACTTTCGTGTTGCAGTGTTTTTTTGTTTTTCATTTTTTTTAAAAATTTTGTTTATTTTGAGAGAGCGAGCAAGGGAAGGGCAGAATGAGAGAATCCCAATCTAAGAGTGCAGAGCCCAACGTGGGGCTAGAACTCACAAACTGTGAGGTCATGATCTGAACTCAAACCAAGAGTCGGATGCTTATCCCACTGAGCCATCCAGGGGCCCCTTGACTTTTATGTTTCAGTCTGGCTCTTCTAATACTCATGTCAGATTAAGTAGAAGGCGACATATGTCCTTAGAAATTAGAGTATTTTGTACATTTATTTCTGAAAAATCGTTGCCAGTAGATGACACAAAGACATTTTTATAGGGATGCCTGGGTGGCTCAGTTGGTTAAGTGTCCCACTTCGACTTAGGTCCTGGCCTCAAGGCTTGTGAGTTAGAGCCCCGCATTAGGCTCTGCTCTCAGCGTGGAGCCTGTTTCAAATCCTCTGTCTCCCTCTCTCTCTGCCACTTCCGCACTCATTCTCTCTCTTTCTCTCGCCCTTTCAAAAATAAACATTTGAAAAAAAATACTTTTATGAACATCTATGTAGACATACTCTGTTTATCTTAGGGCTAGCACTTAGCCAATATAATCATGATTTTCCTATTGTGATAGTGTTAAAATTTTTTTTTAATGTTTATTTATTTTTGAGAGAGACGGCGTGAGTTAGGGGATGGGGAGAGAGAGAGAGAGAAACACAGAATCCAAAACAGGCTCCAGCTCAGAGCTGTGCGCACAGAGTCTGATGTGAGGCTCGAACTCCTGAACCACGAGATCATGACATAAGCCAAAGTCGGAGAGTTAACCAATTGAGCCACCCAGGCACTCGTAAAAATGTTTTCTAATGTTCGTCAGTAAAAAGGAATGCTGTTGGGGCACCGAAGCATGACTGGCTCAGGTCATGATCTCACTGTTTCTGAGTTCAAGCCCCGCGTCTACTCTGTGCTGACGACTCAGAGCCTGGAGCCTGCTTCAGACTCTGTGTCTCCCTCTCTCTCTGCTCCTTCCCCACTCATGCTCTGTCTCTGTCTCTCAAAAATAAACATTAAAAAAAATTTTAAAAAGGAATGCTGGCAAGTCTATAGAGTGCAAAAATAAACAAAATAAAATAAGACTATCAGAAACACTTATAGTTTCTTACTGGATCATTTTGTCAGCTCTGTTAGCTTAAATGCTTCACTCTTTGGAGAACATGCAGGATTAAAATGAGCAAATTTATGGTATGAAGCCAGAATGTGGAATGTAGATTAAAATAAGAACAAACTAAGTACTATGTTTATTCTGTATTACTGAATCTTGTAGAGAAAATGATGAAGTTAAAGCTCAAGTTTATTTTTAATTCAGGGTCTTGACTGAAATGTAAAGGCATTTTAAGCCACCTACCTATTTCAAAGATGGTATGGATAGACCACCTGCTGTTAACATGCTGTAAGGAAAATGGAGGGATGTAAATGAGTTTTGGTGATTTGCCTGCCTCTGAATATAAATGAAGCTGAAAATCTTCGGTCCTATGCTCTTAATAGTGAACTACTAGAGTGTTCAAATCTTTGTGCAAAAGTGAAGGCTGTTATAAGGGATTAACATTAGCTTCTTTTAATTTTTTTTTATTATGTGAATACTTTTTAACACTGGATAACCAAATATAATTCAGTTATAATACTTTTAACATGTCTTTAAATGCGGTGTTTTGTGAAGGTGCTTTGACATATCCTGACTAAAATGTAGGAAAACCCATTTTATTTTAATTCCATAAATGATACATCAGAGTAATAATGGCTGACAATGGGAGAAAACGGAGTAGCCTTTACAAGATATACAAAGTCAGCCTGGCTAAGGTAGTCAAATTATTTTTAGAATTCAGATGCCTTCCACATGAGACAAGACTGATAAAATTTTCTGAGTATATTAGATGGCAAGAGCCTGGAGATTTTTTGAAAACTTGGATGGTATATTCTGTGAACAGATTTGCAATGTTTGAGTAGAGAATGAGGGAACTTGACATCATCACATGATTCTTCATTTTCCCCCAATGTGTAAATAACCTCTTACCAGTGAACACATCCAAAGTGCTGGTGTTGCTGGAAAGAATTTCAGCTTTGTTTGCGTTGATAAAGTTTTCTGTAGGCTCACATTCCTTCTGATGGTTGTATATTAAAATGAGAAAAATGTACAAAACCGTCTAATTTTAGATGCAGGTGAAGAGATGGAATAGTGAGAAATTGTATTTGTGCATAATTAAGTCTAGATTTCTGTGTGACATTTATGTGGCTTTGTCCTAAGAATGCATAAAGAGTTTCCTAGATCTTTTCCCACTCATAAACTTTCAGAACCACAAAATCATGATTCATTTTGGATGAGTGTCTGCTCCAGCATGCCCTCTTTATGCTCATCCATGGCTTGGAAAACTTGCCATCCCACTTTTTCTGCCTGCCTCTCTTTAGAAACAACTTAATTGCATGAGATTGTCATAATGTAGCTTTAAGCCCTTCTGAAGATCATAGGTCAAGCTGCAAATTAAAGGTGAGCCTTGCTTTATAGTGTCAATTATACCTTTTGGATCACTGGTGGAATATTGATCAAACATTTTAGTAATAAGTTTCAGTCTAGATTAATTTGTATATTGTGTAAAGTTCATTAAAAGTAACAATCTATATGGAATGAAATTGTGAAACTTTTGATCTTGAAGGTCCCTGCCTTATTTACTACCCTTAATGGAATTAGTCATAAATGAAATTTTTACTGAAATTTAAAATAAAAGAACTGTACGATTATAGCATCAAGTTTTCCAAAAGTGTTCCTGCAGTTGCTGCTTTCCAGATCTTGAACTCATTGTAAAACAGCAGACGAGCAACATCTTAGTATTTATTCATATGTGCTTGTAAATATTATTTTGTAATTAAGTCTGCCTTTTATACCACTGTCATGTAAACTCTAAGGAAAGAGGATTTATGGCAAAGTCATTTGCTTTTGTGATAGAGCTTTTTGGTTTTTGAAATTAGGAAAAATGTTTGATTTGCTCAATGAGCAAAAAACTTTTTTTGTACAAGTCTTGATTTGCTCATGCTACCAAAAGAAAAATACCTAGCTTGCTTATGTTCTAAACTCTTAATTCTATAGGTTGCTCATCCTTTCTTCACAAAATCCCTGTAGCAAGTGACCTTGTCAAACAAAAGTGGGGAATAATGGGAGGCAGCCCAGGGACAGTGGCTCATTTACAAGCAGCTGTTTGCTACTGTCAGAACAAAGGCAAATCAGAGTTGCATTAAAGGGATATGACAGGCAGAGTGAACAACTGTCCACCTGCCAGCCCACTTCCCTAATAATACTTACCTTTTACTTCTTGGTTGAAAAACTGACTGGCTCGAGTAGTTATTCCTAAGGGAAGGGAGTGAAAATGGGTAAGAAAATAAAGATCCATTTCTATAATTTCAAAAAATAAAGAATTATGGAATTAGATTTATTAAAGCACCTGTATAACGCTTTTGAATGACAGAAACATTACGAATATACATTCCATAGACTTTTAATTGCACCGTTCCTTGTTACATAGGATTTGAACTATGATGTATTTGTATCTATTAATATTGTACCATGTTGTGATTAAATTCTTAATGCACTTTTATAAATTTAACAACAGTTAAATCTTATTCTTTAAAAGAGTAATTGAGCACAGTACCCTTCTTACTATGTGCACATGGAAAAAGATTTGCCTTTTATTTGCATTCTGATACAAACTCTCCCTTTTGGTGATTGTTTTTGGAGAGGGACTTTAGGTTTATTGTGACGTATGTGCTGATGTGAAATGGAGAGCATTGCCTGTATCTGGCATTTGGATTTTTTAAATATTGCTTTTAAAATGTTCTAGAGCTGTACATTTTCTTCTACCCTGCCTCTTTAATGCACAGTTGGTAATATGTCCTTCACTTGAACCTTTCCCCCATAAATCAATTATGCATTTGCAATAGTAGTTCAGCTTCTTAAAGTGCATAAAGGAGAATACTGTATATCAAGTGCTTATGAAATAAGTATTCATTTGAATAAGAATCTAGACCTTGAAAATCTTCACATTTTTGTGTCTTTCACTGAACGGTGTAGGTAGTTTAAAAAGTTGACATTTTTGAAAAGTTAGCATGTTTGAGCTATTTTTTTTAAATATGTGAAGCTAAACTATCAAAATGCTTTTCACATATGACTTTATGTGATATAAAGTCATTCAAAAATATAAAAAGTTTTTAATGTCTGGCCAAAAGAGGAATTCACGTTTGTTTTACCATATGCTTTGAATATGATCTTCAGATATTTTTTAAAGCAGATACAGGTCTTTTTTTTTTTTTTTTTTTTTTTTTTTCATTTTACTCCTGTCAAAACTTTGTATGCATTAAGTTAATGCTGTACCTTTGTTACACTGTGTTCCATTATTTCCTGTAAAGCTCTTAATGATACTGAAGTGGACATGTGACCTTTTGCACTTACTCAGATGTGCTATAAAAATTACTTTTTTCCATTGATTCTATTACACCATTTTGGACCTCGAGAGAAATCCTTGATTTACATTTAACAGAGCTTTTCATTTAATAACAAGTAGAGTTCCCTGACTAGCAATAAATGCTTATTTAACTTGAATAACTTCAGTTAAAGACTGTAGAATTTAAAAAGGACTTTGGAGAAAATTTAACTCAACCCCTTCGTTTTTTAGAGGAATATTTTATGACGATGTTCATTCAGGATAACATAGTAAGTTAGTGGTAGACTCAAGGTAGCAGTATCAAATTGAGAGAAAAGTTCTTGACTTTCATTGTTATTCCCTCCCTGCCTTTGGTTTTTACACTGCTAAAAACTTCCCACATTCCATCTACTGATGGAAGCTCAGCTTCAAAAATTCAGCATTGTTTCTAAGCTGTGGACTGGTATGGGTTATGTATCAGCAAGTCAGTCTCTTAGGTAGTCGAATTGAAAGTAGAATTAATTCCTTTTCTGCAACAAGATTCCCTGATTCATCTTAACGACTCCTGCTCAACCCCTCATTTGAGAATATTGAGACTTAATTCCTATTCCTGTCTCCCTAATCACTTTTTTTTTGTTTGTTTAGTTTGGTTTGGTTTTGAGTGCCAGTGAAGTAGCAACATTTTGTTGTAATAGATATTCTCATTCTAAGATGACATAAAGTGGATTCTCAGGATTGACTTTCAAACTAAAAAGTGTTTGCCTTTATCTCTGCGCATCAAAATTTATCGCTGTAATTGACATGACTAAGGTGACATGACACAGTGCTGAAGAGCATAGCATGGTTGAGTGTGAATCTCAGCCTTTCAGTTTTAAACAGGAGTGCTCTCCTGTTCATGACCTTGGGCTGCCTACTTAACCTCTTTCTGTCTGGTTTTGCTTATCTTTAAATGAGGATTATTACCATACTGTTAGGAGGATTAAAGTAATTCATATTTGTAAAGCACTAAGACATTTTATTTTAAAAAAAACTTGGTATTTTGGGGAAAGAAGTTAGAGATAGATCTTAAAAGAAATTTTGCTGGCTCAAATAGATAGCTATTTGCGTAAATAGATTAACTATAGGGATACCTTGCCCTTAGAAGTTATTGAGAGTGGCTTAGCTGCTTAATAGCAATCAAAATCATTTGAAATGTTTACCAGGTGTTAATCGTGAGTCGGGCTTGACAAGGCAATTAAATTGTGTGTGGAAGAAAGAAAAATCTCTGTAAATCATGTTTACAGATGTAAAAAACAGACTATGAGGGAGTAGTTATAAAAATCTATACTTTTCCATTTGTTTTACTATATTAGAATATTATGTAGTTTGAATAAGCATTTACAGTTCCTGGTCCTAAATTTGTACTACAATATAGAGGGTGGTTTGTTCTCCTCTGATAGGCTTCCCTAGAGATTCAGGGAATCCATAGTTGGCCAAGTGAGCAAATCTCTTGTTTAAAGCTCACCCCTTAGGCACAGGAAGCCCTATCTATATATGGTGGCCCACTTACTTTGCTGCTCTTCCCTAACATAACCTAATATGATTCAGTTTCTCATTAAGTATATATCTTACATACTTGTACAGGCCCCACATTATACATACATAGAAATTACTATAATAGAAATCAGAAATCTAGATATTAGTTGATTTGACATTCTTACATTTATAAATAAAGTATTTTTAAAAATTTCTTAATGTTTACTTTTGAGAGAGAGAGAGAGAGCATGAGCAGGGGTGGGGCAGAGAGAGAGGGGGACAGAGAATCCGAAGCAGGCTCTGTGCTGACAGCAGAGAAACCCCATGCAGGGCTTGAACTCCCGAACTGTGAGATCGGGACCTGAGGCACAGCTGGTCACTTAACCAACTGAACCATCCAGGTGCCCCTAAATAAACAAGTATTGAACTCGGGGTGCCTGGGTGGCTCAGCAGGTTAAGCATCCAACTTCAGCTCAGGTCATGATCTCATGGTCTGTGAGTTCAAGCCCCACATTGGGCTCTGTGCTGACAGCCTAGAGCCTGCTTTGGATTCTCTGTCTTCCTCTCTCTGCCCCTCCTCCACTCACACCTCTGTCTCTTTCTCTCAGAAGTAAATAAGCATTAAAAAAAAGTATTAAACTTTATCTCACTCATTGAATACTGATGACATAAATTTTTGGAAAATGTTTCAAAATACATGAAAATATAGCAGTGTATGAAATTTAAGTTACTGTGTGTATATTTTTAAAATTGTATTTGGACAATATTTATGTTGGGGACATAACCTAACTATGTATGAATAGATGGTGAAGAAATCACATAAGAAGAAATGATAGGAAGTTTGATTTTTAGTTGTTTGTTTTGTAAATATATTCTTGACTTAGAATAAAAAATAGATTTTAAAAGATTTTTTTATATTTTTAATTAAAGCATGCATTTAAAAATTATTGTGTTTGGAAATTAATTAACGAAAAATGCTTTTTCCATGGCATTGAATCAATCTGTTGGTTTCACACTGCTTTTTCTGTATTTCTTTCATTTAATGGTCTCCTTCTCACAGCATAGCATATTTATTCATTGCTTTGCCTGAATAATACTAACACCCTAGCAGATGGTCACTTCCCAATGAGTTTGTCTCCAAAAAAGAAATTAAAATACTGTAATATCAGAGAGAAATGTTGTAATGTGTCCCTTTTAAATTAATAGGTTATTCTTTCCAACTATAATTATGAAATAGCTCAATATCACGTAAAAGGCTAAAAATTAAGAGTAAATGGCCTTATGGGAAACTTGAAATAAATACAAGCCTAGGTGGTTTATAGTTTATAGATTCTTAAAGATACTGGGAAGTATTTTCTTAAAAAGGTAACATGTTCTATGCTATAATTGATTCATATAAAAAGTTAGCAGTTTTAAAATGTAAATACACATTCTGAAAGAAGATACTTCCCCTAAAACCATTTAATTAAATTTATTAGCCTAACAATGAAATTAAATATGAAAATAATTTTTCTGTTTCTTCCTTTTACTCATACCTGGACCCCTTCAGGGAATGATCTGTATCTCTGATTGGTTTTGAGACTATTGAATTATTTACAAATCTAGGACCAGACTGTGAGAATCTGTAGCTTTGCAGGATTAGAAGTGCAACATATAGATATGTAGACTCAGAGTCAGTTTGATCAGGACATATCTGGAAGAATGGAACTATTTTTAAAATAACAGAGTAATTATTGAACATACTTGGGAAAAATCTCAAAATACTTATGACTGAAGTCATAGTTTGAGAAACTAGAATTGTCACAGTTGAAAGTAAATCATTTGTTTTGACCTTTCCCTGCCACTGATTTGCCACTGAACATCCAAGTGTCTAGCCTTGGGCAGACACTTATTATTTCTGGGACATCATTTCCTTATCTAGAACATTATCCAATTGGATTAGACAACTCTTAAGGCATTATTTAAAGCTTTATAACTATTTGATTGGTGATTATTTACCCAACCAGAATAAAATCTTTAAAATGAATTTGCCCAAGTGAGACAGATATATCTGTACTGAAATACAAGGGAGTTCTTTTAGTGACTCTTCTTCATACCTGTGATAAAAAGGTTCCAGTGTTATGGAAGCTAAAATATAAAACAAACTGAATTTTATTTCCAATTCTAATTACTATTACTGTGAGCAAAAACAGCCCTATAAATATGCTGAGATTTGGCTCTTCATCTGAGCACTGAAGATAATAATACTTCAAGTTGCGCTATGTCTAAGGAAATTCCCTGTTTTTTGGGTTTTTTTCCTTTTCAAAGAGTGGTCCTTTGAACATATTGTGGGTGCCCTTGTTAGAATGCTTTCTGTCCCATTATTTAAGCCTCAGATACTGTCAGGGGAGTTATTTGTCAAGTACTAGGACATTCCCTGTTTCTCTGAGTTAAAACACATGAAACAACCTTCTCTGATTTCTACAGATGGAAGATTAAGTCAACCTTAAGTTCTTTTGTAACTGAGGGTTTTTTGTAGAAAGCAATTTTAAGATCTCTTAGTCTTATCCCTTCAAATCCTGAATTAACCAGTACAACAGCATCTTTCAGTCTTTAAAATTGTGGTGGTATTACTCCCCTAGGCCTCCAACTTAATTTCTTCATAAATTTCTTTGAAATACTAGTGTACTTAAATTGTATATTATGGGATAAATCGGTTTATATGCTAAATATGAAGCTATATATTGTTATGAAACAGTATGAGGAGTAATGGATCTGGTGCTCAAAATAATGAGTAACAGAACTTCTTTTGGGTAAGGTATTAATAATTCCTCTGTATTTTAAATATTAGCCTCATGCTAATGTTTACATTTTTCCTGTCAAATCACTTTTGTTATTTTCATGTTGTTACAAACAGCACATAAGAAAGACAGACATAGAGAAAAAAAGAAAGAGAGAGAGAGAGAGGAAGGGAGGAAGGAACAAACGAACAAACAAACCAAGAAAGCTGCCTTTAAGATTGTTCTTAATCCTGGTCATCATCATCTCTGTATTGTCTCTGCTCATCTCGCAAGGTTAAAATGAGATTTCCCCTCCTTCATAACATCTTACTTCACTATTCTAGTTATCATTAGTGTTTCTTTTTTTTTTCAATGTTTATTTAGTTTTGAGAGAGAGAGAGAGAGAGAGAGAGAACGAACACGAGCAGGGGGGGGTAGAGAGAGAGGAGGAGACACGGAATCCAAAGCAGGCTTCAGGCTCTGAGCTGTCAGCACAGAGCCCGACACAGGGCTCAAACCCACGAACCGTGAGATCAGATCATGACCTGAGCCGAAGTCGGACGCTTAACTGACTGAGCCACCCAGGCGCCCCATCTTTAATGTTTCTTTACTCTCAATTTTTCCACCACACAGTCTGTGCCATGTAAATGAATATATATAATATATGTTCATTACATATTCAACACATAATATTTATTCATTATATAATCAGAATTTTATATATAATCATATATATATATATATATATATATATATATATATATATATATATTCCTAGTATAGATCTGTTTCCTGCTCCCCAAAATTATCCAAGGTGAAGACAATGTCTTATCTTAATCTTGTCCTAAGTCAGCTTCAGACTGTGCTAAAGCATCTAAGTGGTGGTCAGTGGATACTGGATTGATTTACATTTTCTTTCATCAACGGTGAAAATTGTTTAGTGATCTTCTCCTTTTTTCCTGAGTCTGCCATTTCAATTAACCTCCCTGCTTTTCTGGTATGTCAACACAGAGAGAGGTACTGTAGAAGCCTTTAGGTTATATGGAATGTGTGCATTTTGTTTTCTGATTTTAGGTATCAGGAAATGAAGATAGAAAAATGATCCTAACTAGAAGTGAGAAATGTGGCCAAACATCCAAAAATTAGGTTGGTGCTAAATAGGTAGAGGTGGTTTTTTCCTCCATAATCCTTGTGGTTTGCAGAGCTCACTGGTTTCTACTATTATATAGCTTAAGAGACTGAATTTTAGCAAACCTATTGAAGGATTTCTATTATACCAAATATACTACCAGTAATTAAAATGTCCCACATATTTTCTTGGCCCTTTCAGTATTCATTACATTTCAAGTTAATTATCTAAAAAAATTACAGTAAAGACTTTTTTTTACAGTAAAATACCATGCTTCCTGCAAAGCATGTTCAAATAACTGGAGTTGTTTATATGGATAATGACATAGTGAGCAAATGTGAAAGCAGTTTGAAAAATTAGGACATTGTAAACATATAAACTAGCTTTATGGTTAGAAGATACTCCTGAAGGAGAGATTAAATGCCTTTTGTAGCCGTAGCATCTTTTAAACTGAAGAGTATGGAGTCTGTTCTCATAATTTTTAAGATGCTCTATTTGCCCCTTTCAGCTATTTCTGGTAGGTAATTAAGACCTAACACATCTAGCACTCACCAGTGCATCTAGAATAGCAGAATTGGGAAAATAGACCTTCAATTATTTTATGTAGGGCTTTATTCTCTTGTGGAATTCTACTTGAGAAGAGCTGAAAAATTTTTTTTAATTTCTTTTAACCTTTATTTGCATAAAACTTTATTTCCCCACAAATACGTGAGCTTTTTCCTTCTAGATTATTTTTATTTGACCCAACTGGTTAGTGGTTAAGATGGTTAAGGTGCATTGATATACAGTCTACTCCAAATCTGGTTGGCCTTATTTGTTTTAAATATTGTAGCCATGTTTTATTTGACAGCATTTTTTCTATTTAATTATGTCTTTTGTTGACAGCTCAAACTGTTTCTGTTTACTCTTATTTAGAATGCAGCTGGCAACAGCAGTTTGTTTGTGAAACCAAAGCACATAATTAACTTACCTAGTTAAGGTATGGTGTGTTTCAGTGGGACAGGATCTTATGTTGCTTTATTTAGTTTGAGAAGTTACGCAGTTTATTTTCAGGATGGTGTATTTTATATGAGAGAACTTAGGCAGAGAGTAAGAATCACGTGTAATACCCTAACACTACCTGTGTACTGAAGTACTACAAAAAGTACTTTAATTTTTTTTAAGTTTATTGGTCGCACTGAGAAAATCAGATACCAATATTCATTGTGATGTTGAGTTAACATAGTGGAACCAATAGGAATATTTGGGATCATGTTCTTGTCATGTCTACTTGCATGATTAATTAAGCTTTGACTGTATTGCTTTGATGCAGATTTTTGAAGAAATGTAAATACCTTCCTGGTCCTCCTATTTTCTATGACACTTTGTAGTTACTAATTCTAAAAGAAAATAAGTAAATCCATTAATTTGAATTAAGATAAAAACAGGGAGAAAATATTTAAGCAGTAAATTTCATACTGTATGATTTGTTATATCCTGGCTACTCGGGCTGGGTTTTTCCTGACATTGTACCAAACTTTGATTCTAGATCCTTTTCTTCCAAGTATCAGCCAGTTCAACTTTATTATTTTTGTATTTGTAAAGTTCTGCTTGAATTCCCATAATTATTACACTTTCTTAATTAGTTTTAACTAGTTACTTTCTCTACTTAGGCAAGACAAGATTTTTTTTCTTGCTTTTTAAGGATTTTATTTTATTTTATTTTATTTAGGTTCAAGTTAGTTAATATATAGTGTAGTATTGGTTTCAGGAGTAGAATTTCGCAATTCAAGATTTTATTTTTAAGTGATCTCTACACCCACTTTGGGGCTCAAACTTACAACCCTGAGATCAAGAGTCACATGCTCCACCAACCGAGCCAGCCAGGTGCCCCTACTTGTCTGGTATTTTCATTTTGAATTGAATATAGGAAAATTGCTAATGATGTTGGAAGCTAAAATTTACTGAATGCTTTCTGACTAAACATGTACTGAACAGAACTAAACACTTGTATGCATTCTTTTATACAATACTCAGGAACTGTTAACACTTCTTATGACATAGTCAGTGTCACTACCTTTCTTGCTAGATAAGTGATCAGCTCTAGAGAAACGTATTGAGTTTAATAAGACACAAAAGAATAAGGATATTGAATCATAGCAGTTGTCCTCCTGATGAAGATAATTTTGATTTTCAATGTAGACTGATAGAATTTAATGATAGAATGGTAATAATGCTTTTATACTATATAGTGGTTGAAGTGAGTAGAGAGAACTTCAAAATCAAATGATCTAAAAAATCGTATTCCAAACAACATAGCAAAATGAACTAAAGGAGTACTTTTGAAAGTGAATAGGATTATATTAGAAAACAAACACTGCTAAGGGAAGAAAAAATATTGAAAACAGTAGAAGCAATGTATGGAATTAAGGACATAAAACTGCGAATTTATTTCAGGATTTTATTTTAAAATAGTTACTATTTTTAAAATGACCAATATAAAAAAATAGAAGGAAAGTAAAGTAAACCAATTTGAGCCAGTAATACCTACTTGGCACTGCTTTTACTGTTTCACCTAAAATAATCAGTTTACCAATATTAAATGTAATGTTTTGGTGTATTTGTGGTTATTATATATATATATATATATATACACACACACACACACACACATATAAATCTTTCAAACCTATTATCTGATCTTTATTTGAAGAGGAATCAAAAAATGATATTTAAGATATTAATGATTACCAGTTCACAAATAGGTCTTCTGAAAATAAATTAGTAAATTAGTGAAAACTTCCTGTAAACACAGCTGCTAAGACCTGCCAAGGTGCCTTGGTCCCATTTCTTATGCCAAGCTTGATAGGAATATACTGCTGCTCACCAGTTAATTACCGTCCCTAGATAGAAAAGGAAAAGGCCTTGAATTCAGTGTTTGTATGGTCGCATGGCCCTGTTCAGTCAAGCTCAATGCATGTTACATGATTGCCTGAAAGGAATAGAAAAGCTACTCTCAGTCTCTGACCAGAATGCATGATAAGGCTTGGTGTCAAAAAGGGCAAGATGGGGATCACAGCAATTATGGCAGAGGCAAAGTAGTTTCCTTGACAACCAGATTGAGGATTCATTGTGATTTATTATTTACTACTTCAAAACCTCATTCTGTGATTTAATTAAGCATTGGGATTTCCATAAATTCTGTCTTTTCCAACTTTGAATATCCTGTTACTATTGTTGAAATGTACGTTGAGACAATTCCAAATTGATGTTACTCTAAAACAGGGACAAATTAGGTTTAGCCTGTAGCTTTGTGAAAATCTAGGCAGGTCACTTAAATAACAGTTAACTGAAATTAAATGGATCTTATATTAGGTGATATTAGTCAATACTCACTAATAACTTAGTAATGACCTCCCCAGAGGAGCGTGGTTGCAGCATGTAAATTTTATCTTTTTTCCTTGAAAGTAGTTTTAAATAGTTTGTACATGATTTGTATTTCAGTGTATTGTTTTAGATGTAAACTACAAGTTAACTTCTTTGCAGTTATAGTCATAATTATATACATTTTATATTGTCCAAATTATAGTCTTTTAAATTTGGTAGTAATCAGATAATTTTTTGCCAGAAAGCAAAAGTTCAGCTTCTTAGAACAAGGTAACAATAGATAATTTTATATTTCCTGTGTTTTCCCCTCCCAAATATTCCTTAGATACTTATTATCTTTGCAGAAGAAGCTCTTGGTTGAATACTTATTCTGCATTATTAATAATCAAATGTGATAACCTTTTTAACATGTGGTTTTTATTTAAACAACAAAACCTGCCAAATAAAAATAACTAAATCTTTATTGAATTCCTACGCAAAATGAAATATTTGCATGTACTCTTTTTAATTAAAATAGCATCTGCTTAGCTCGTTTACATTCTTTCTGTCAGAATTTCTGCCTGAGGATTCTATATATAATTAATGTAAGAAAAACAAGACCGTAATCCCTTGATAGAAAACTGGTAATGGATTAAAAGACCATAGCTCTGAAATTCCAGGAATGTGACACACTTTCTCAGAAAGATGCACTTAGTCCTAAAGTCTAGAGATTTTGAAAAGTGCCCCCTAGTGTAATTAGCCAAAGATAGACCTTCTGAGTGTATATTGTATATTTATTAGGGATTGTTATAAGTAAATTTATAACTGGTATTAAATATGATTTGAGGCGAATCATTACTTTGTCGGAATAGAGCTTTGAGTATTCATTGGAAGCTTCAGATTTCTTACTGAACCAATTGATAGATAGAATGTACAAATATGCATACTGAGAATGTGTAGAACAGTTGCCCCAGTGCCTTAGAATATATTGCCTAATATTAACTAGGTTCAGGAACCTTGGGGGATTCACGTAACGATTGCCAAGTTCCACTTTCTCATTTAAGGATTTAGACTAGATCGGTGCCTTTTAGATTGTAGGTTGCAGTTTGTGAATGCAGTATTTGGTGGGTATGATAAGCACTTGAGTGAAAGAGAAAAGCAAATTAAATAGGTTATATATGAAGAATATCTTTCATGAAATTTCTGTTAATTGTATGTGAACATAATAAGTATATTATGTTTTGATAGACAGTATCATGCCTGTGGGATAATTTATAAATACATACATACATACATACATACATACATACATACATACGGGGCTGCGTGATTCTGTCCCAGTTCTAACATTCCCAGATGAAATTTTAATTGTATAAGTTTTTCTGAGATTGATTTTTAAAAAAAAATGTAACTTATCATATGAAGATACTTTTAGGAATAAAAGGATAAATAAGAAACATACAAGTGTTGATATTCTGAAAGAGTAGTGCCTATATAAATTGTAATTATTCCTAATCACTAAGTGTGATAATTCAGGCCCTGTATAAAAGCTATGAGCGCATAGTGAGCATGTGATTAATTCTGATTGTCAGGCTCAGAAAATACCTCATGGCATTAGAATATATCCTTGAAAGATGAGTATGATTAGATTCATTTTAGGTAGAGAATTGAAAGAGATGAGTCTGGACACTTTGGATGTGGCTAGAAAGCCAAGAGGTATCGCATGCCAAACTTAGGCATGTGAAGGCTATCATGGAGACCAGGCGAGCTGCCAAGCCTATTAAACCTGCTAGAATGAGATCTGCTTTTAGAAGGAAAAAGGTAGCAGCTTGGTTGTTTAACCGAAGTAGAGAAAGACTCAAAGATGGAGATGATGAGTTATGGGAGAATTTCAGGAGGGGTATTCATGAATTCATGAATACATGTCTCACTGTAGACAGTGAGGAACTTCTTTTTTGATAAAGAGTAAAATGAGTTAATTTTACAAATCTTTTTACAACATGCTAGTTGAGTTTTATTGAGTTTCCCAGCCAGTTGGGTTTTATTTTAGTATTTTTGGAAATACTGGAGCAGTCTTCTAAACCTTTGCAAAATACCTAGGGGAATATATGAAATCTTGAATGACAAACAAGGCTACCTTTGTTGAGTAAACGAAAAATAATAGCGAGAAAAATTTAGTTTTAAATATAAATTAGTAATAGGTTAAAAATGATCTTCATGTGGTCTTTCTCTCATTTCATTTCTAGTCAGATCCTTCCCTGTTTGAGTTTGTATATTGTTGATATTGGGGTTTTTAAAACATTGCCTTTTCTAAGGAACCGTCCTTGATATCTCTTCTGTCAAGATAGTTATCTATCTTTTATGAAGTCATTCACCTTTCTCTCACTGTGTGATGTGCTCTGGCTTCATACTTTTAAGACTGAGCTGCCTAAAAATGGAAATTGCAAAATTCATTTCAGTGCAGTGTATCTTGCATAGCTTATGGTGACCACTCAATAAATGTTTCAGTGATGAATAACTGAGCTAACAAAATTGAAATAGGCAATAACATGATTAACAGAAAATTAAATTTAAAAGATTAAAGATGGAGTTATCTCAAGGAATTAAAATTTAAAATTTGATATAAAAACATGTGGACATAGGATGGTTACTGTTGGCATGTTAACATGTACTTATTAAGTACCCATGTAGGTGCTGTGATTATAATTGTGAAGAGAACAGAAACTGTATATACCCTCACACAGACTTTCTTTTTCATCTTTAGTCAGAAAGCATCTGAATGCAAATTATAGCATGATGGACACTGAGAAGATATCATAAAGAAATTCCTAATTATACTTGAGAAAATAGTGGAGTTGCTTATTAAAGGTAGTTACATAATTTTTTTGTAGAAGTTACTGACCTCAGGCGTTTGACAGCACCGTATCTCCTGTTGTTGCAGACCATATAACATTTAACATATTGAGTCTGATAAAGTGAATGGTAAGACTGTTTAGAAATAGTGGGTGCCATCTGATTATTTTGGTTCAGGTAAAATTGTTAGTGAAAAGGGAGATTGAGATATAGGGGCTCAGGCAAGGTGACGATGCCTCCATAAAAATCCAAGCACATATTTTCCAACTCCAGAAAGCACACTCCCGTGGGCTTCTGTTAAAGCTTGTGTGGCTTAGGAAAACTGTGGCTTCCTTTCCTTTTCATATCCACAGAGGGCGTATCTCTGTAGACTATCAATGTATAATTTCTGCAAAGTAATGTGTAAGCAGGCATATTTCCTCAGAAATAATGAAATGAAATTTTAGTGAGATGATTAATTTACTGACTTTGTGCTAGACACTATGAAAGCAAAGGTGAACAAGGCAATAGACCAAGATATATAGAACCTTTTAGTCTGTTGCCTTTGAATCCTGCAGAGGTTTTATAGTCTTTGATCATTTGGTTTGGGTAATAAGAAATGCTGACATCTGAATGCTCAGAAAAAAATTGTAATAATGTTATGTGTAATGAAGTTTTCATCATTAAAATGTTTGTTATTAACTTTTGGATGACTTTGAGATTTTGCCTATCAGATTTCCAAATAAGTATTCTATTTGTATAATACGCAAAAGTGTTACTGGGTGAGAGAGTTATGTATTCAAACATAAAGTTTACAAAACAAGTTTAATATAACCTATGGAAAATCTGAAAAAAAGTATCAGTGTGTCTCTTTAATGTGCATTTAATGATGGATTTCATTTAAATGTCTGGGAAAAGTTTTCAGGGACTTAGGATTGCAGTGATTCCCATGGTAAAATAGGCTTAAAGCGTGTTGAAGTAAAGTGGCTTGGAATTTCAAAAAATAACTACTGATAGTAGGACTTGACAGGGTACCATAGTATAGTGAGAGGAGGATTAAAGCCAGTCATCAGATTTCCTTTGCAGTAATGTAACCTTGGATCTGTATCCCAGAGCCTCCATTTTCTGAGCTGTAAAATTAACATCACATCTATATTAAGTGTTTACGATAACCAGGCACTCTGCTAGATGCTTGGGACACAAATAGGAGTAAGTGTTCATGCCTTCAAGGAATTTGTAGTCTTAAAGGATAAACAGATAAACAGATGAGTTTGAAGCCATGTGATAAGTGCAGAGAATGTACGCGGATGCCTTGTCAGATTATGACACAGGTTAGGAGGTGAAGTGGGATGGCCTGGTTATATGGTCAGAGAAGACTCCTCAGAGGAGGTATTTCTGTTTCTAATGTTAAAAAGGGAAGAGTGAAAATTCACTATACAGCCAGTATACTCTGTGGATGCAGCAAGGTCATTGTGATAATTAAGTGAGATAATGTATACTGTGTCTAGAATATGTATATAAGTTCTTACAAGTCAGGGTCCTTTTTCCTGACCGGGCTACCAGTGTACTTTGCATGCACATGCATTTGCGCGCATGCACGCACACACACACACACACACAACAACTGGCAAATGAACTTTGTGCCCTCAAAGAAAGTATAGGGAAGAGAAATGGGAACAACATGGACTAGCTTATTTCTAATTACCTATAATTATGATTTCATAATCTGTAAATTATCTACATCTAATGAGTTATTCAATTATCTCTAGTTTATAATTTACTAGTTATGCTATTTCCTTAGTTCACTCCAGAGCCTGTGACTAGGTGTCATTTTAAGAGAAGCGTGTTGGCAAAATTGAGCACTTAGAGTTGCCAGACACTGTTTGTGAATACATGTAGTAACTTCTTTAGCCCTCACGAACCCTCTGAGACAGAAGAGCTATTATTATCTCAGTTTTGCAGATAGGGAAACTGAAGTACAGACTTTTCTATCTGAACAGCATCATTCAACTAGTAAACAGGAGCCTAAGTTCAAATCTAGACAATCTGTGCTGGACTATACAGTACATCTGAAAAATAGCATATGATTAATAAGTTCCTAGAAGTCTTCTTGTTCCAGAAGACTGAAACTTTAAAGACAAATGTGCAGCCGACAACTAGATTTTAAAGCACACACGGAGCAAGCGCAGTTAGCCAGCCTGTGGGATGTAAGTGGATTCTTCTCTTACAAGTTAATATGGTTGACAGGCTTGCAGAAGAATACTGTTGCAGAGCAGAAACTGGAGTCAAAAGTCCCCATCATCAGGGGAATGGAGAGAGCATCTTACCAAAGGACAGGAGTGGTTTTTTGTCTCTGCATTCTTGGGGAAGCCTCAGGAATATGGATGTGCTGGCTCTACTCTTTGCCTGTTCAGTAAGACTCATTGTATGAGAGTGGTGCCTGTGGGGCACTATGATACCCAGTGACCCCTCCTTTAATGATCTTGTTCCTTTATTAGTGTGATTTTGGGAGTCTTGTGAACATAATTTGTGTAAATGCAAAACTTGTCATCCCATCTCTCAATTAGGTGTGCCTTCTCTTACATTCTAATGGCTTTAAAACATATCTTCTGCTAGCAAAGACTGTAAGAGGAGGGAGCTCTTGAGCTCTAAAGAGGGGGTGGCCTGAGCATATAGGAAGGAATTCTAAAGTGGGGTGAATTGTATGAAAAAAGTTACAAAGTCAGGAATGCACATACTAGATTTAAGACTCAATTCCATAGTGTAAACAGATTAACTTTGTACATTTTAATACATTATATGGAATATGTAAATTATTAGAATTTTCTACATGGCACCTTGATGTCACCAGTACCATTTGCTTCTTTCTTTTACATGAATAGTTAATTCCATAAAAACAGATTATTCATCCACCTTTCAGCATGTAAAGACTAACACAAACAACAGCGAACTGGCCACCCTGGGATGTACTTGGAGGAAGTCTGGATTGAGTTGCAGGACATTTGGAACAAACAACAAGAAGAAAGTATAGAGGCTCCTGGGTGGCTCAGTCGGTTGAGCGTCTGACTTCGGCTCAGATCATGATCTCGCTGGGTTTGTGAGTTCGAGCCCCGCGTCGGGCTCTGTGCTGACAGCTCAGAGCCTGGAGCCTCCTTCAGATTCTGTGTTTCCTCCTCTCCTTGCCCCTCCCATGCTCATGCTCTGTCTCTCTCTGCCTCTCAATAATAAATAAATGTTAAAAAAATAATTTTTATAAAACAGAAGAAAGTATAAGTTGGGAGAGGTGGGGAGTAGGAGAAACCCATGCAGTCTTTAGGAGACAGGTCCCTGCATGAACAAAATATTTCTTACTGTATAAATGTGCTCTGGCATGGATTTCCCAAGAAAAACGTATCTCAGATGCAGTGAGGGAATTGTGATATAGGGAGGGAGGGACATATGCAGTGTGTTGGGAAAAACCACCAGGAGCTCCACGTTCACACAGGCATCTGGTGTGCACAGTCCAGTAACTCAGAACCAAGGAGGTCAAGGAGGCACTTTGATTGTCAGGGTGAGATATGGTGTATTTTCAGATCATTCTCATAAAGGAGAACAGGATTCCTGTTAGCCTCTTAGGCTGAGTGTTTCTTTGTTCACCTGTTCACTTTAACCCAAGTTCTGCCTCTCGGTATCTCAGGGTTGGTGGCCAGTTTTCTTCAGTTCCCAGTTGGTTATGGTGATGGTCTCTGCTATGCCACAAAGGGTTTCCATTTCCTGGACTGTTTTTTACCCTGTGCATTTATCTCTCTTTATATGTTGAGGTAGATTTATAATTCTTTTGTACAATTTTCTGGGAATGCATTCCTGAAGTTTATTATTTATTATCTATAATACTTAGTGTTACTTATTATATTTATAATATTATAATATTGTTGCTTAGGGTTGTATCCTATTCTGTTTCAGCAGTGTACTTTTACATCATTTCCCTAATTTTAGCCTTCGGTTTGTCTCAAATTTTTCATTATTATGAATATACAAATCTCTGTCAAATTTTTGGGTTCTTTTTAGAGTATGTTCTTACAAAAGGAATTTTATGAGGCTCTTTTTTAGAAAGATTATACCAGTTTGTAAAGTCTCAGAAATATATTAGGCTGTCTGTTTTATAATACTATAACAAGTCTGGTAATTTATAGGAGAAATTTTTAATTTTTTGCCTATTTGCTTTTACCAATTCACCATTGTAAATGTTTGATACTTACATTTATTTCATTTTTCTTTCTTTTTCTTTACCTGCTTTGAAGTCAATGCTTATGATTTATATGAAGTATTTAACCTTTGATTATTTGCTTAGACAGTTTATCTTGGGAGATAAATTTTCTGAAACATTCCTGTTGTCATTATAAATCAGATTCACCTAAAGTTACTCTCATTTTCTGATAAGAAGCACTGCTTGTTTTTGAGATTCTTATCAAGCTCTTCTATTGTTTTTCTCTTTTCTTTCTTTTTTTTTTTCCTTGAATAGTAAGGGAGTTTTTTTTTTAATCTGGGAAAAACTCAGCTTCATAAGGGTGAAATTAGAAGTAGTTGAGGTTGTAAAGGGAAATAAACATTTTAAGTACCAGGGAAGGGGCAGTAGAGTAGTACGCAAGGGCATAGCAACACTGGTTCAAACAGGGTTCCTAAGAGCCTTTTTCCTACAATTCCTTATAATTCGTTAGAATGTCTGAGTCCAGAAGTCGGAACTGCTGTGTTGTCTGTGCACTGTCGG
Source organism: Panthera tigris (assembly GCF_018350195.1). Classification (NCBI taxonomy): domain Eukaryota; kingdom Metazoa; phylum Chordata; class Mammalia; order Carnivora; family Felidae; genus Panthera; species Panthera tigris. The sequence goes on from NC_056667.1 coordinate 68,156,792, forward strand.
TACCCGTAGGGAGCAAGTATGAAAGACAACAATGGGCTGTGTATGTAGGGGCAGGGCCTGTGCTGGTGGATCTGCTACCATGCTGTTCCTTAGTTCCCTTGATGTTTCGTTTGGCAGTTAAATAGGAGCAAAGATGTAATTTTACCTCTGCAGAAAAGTAGTAGTGTTTCTTTTTTAAGGCAACATTTTATAACTTTACAATGTAAGATTAAACTTATCTCTCTCTGCCTCCTTGCCTCCCTCCCTGACTGTTCTGGTGACCCATATTTGAGAACAGTTTGTGTGCTCTTTAAGAGTCGTATGTTCTAATGACTGAGCTAGCCGGCAGTTTTGTGTGTTCTTTAAAACCTCGTCTTTCATTAAAAATTGAACAGACCTCAGCAGCCCAAAACAAAAATAACAGCACTGACACCAAGCATGACCTCAGCCATACTGTCATTTAAGGAATTATTTGACAACCTTCATAGCATTTGGGGAAGCGGTTTCCGTTTTAACTCATCACAGTTAGTAGAGGAGTGAGGACTTGCATTACTCATCTTTACTTCAAGGAGCACTTTTACCACTGTGTGGGCCTTCTGTAGTTCGGAGAAGTAGCGGGATTGCCTGCAACCTGAGGGGTTGTTAGTTTCTTTGACTTACTCCAAAATAGTCTGATGGAGGAATTTGAATGTGCCGGAAACACAAATACATAATGGATGAATGAATGAACAATAAATGTATTTGGGTGAGGCTGCCAGAGATGTTAGTAAGAGATAATGTTAGAAATGCTGTTTTCCATTTAGTGGTGGTTTGATTATTTTGAGTTTGTGGGTTTAAAAAAAAGGTTTTTTTTAATGCTTATTCTTGAGAGAGAGACAGAGACAGAGCACGAGTGGGGGATGGGCAGAGAGAGAGAGGGAGACACAGAATCCAAATCAAGCTCCAGGCTCTGAGCTGTCAGCACAGAGCCCGATGTGGGGCTCGAACTCACAAACCATGAGATTATGAACTGAGCTGAAGTCAGACGCTTAACTGACTGAGCCCGCCACCCAGGCACCCTGTGTTTGTGTTTCAAAGCGAAGTTCACAAAATGGGCTCACTACTGCGTAATTTTCACTCATTATACCACCAGGATCTCCTAGTTTCACTCGTTTGGTCACTTTGCACCTTTTAATTGGTCCAGGAGCATTCACTGAGAAAAGTAATAGCATAATACTACAGTGTTTACTGTAGTAATTTTATTTCTTATGTATCATTTTACCCACTTGATTACTTGTTTTCATAAGCTCCTTATATCTTTTAGAAATGCATCTTTACAAATTGTTCATGAGATGCATATAACCTTCAGTTATAAAGTCTTACAGGTTAGTAGTGATAGTCCACAGTTTGGGTTAATGAAATTCATGTTTGTGGCATAATTTAGAATCAGATTTTAAGCATCATTAAAGAGAAAAAAGGAAATTTTAAAAATCAACTTTGGTGTCATAAATAGCTTTTTTGAGGTGGGAAGTTACTGCAGTAAGCATTCCGTGGAAGCCCCCAAGCCTCCTTGCAGGACTTTATTGGAAGATGCTTTCTCACTCCTAACCGAAAAGCCTTTCTGTCATCTTCAATAGTATTGTGCTCGGTAAAAAAATAAATAAATAAATGAAGTTCTAACTTTCAGAAGTCCTTTCAGGTTTTAGGAAAAGAAGAGTGCCTTTTGCGGCAGGTAGAGGAAAGACCTGAAATTTCTCCCTTTTTTTCAGTGGGAAACAGGTTAAACAGCTGACACTTTTTAAATGATTGAAGTGTTAGTGTGGGTGACAGTTTGTAAAAAGTCAAGATAAGAGTTGAGACTGGCTTCAGGCTGCGTTAATCTTTCCTAACTGAAGTGAGAAATAAATACTTCATAGGAATGTGTGTGGAGATACAATGCCTTTCTCTTCTAGGACACTTGTTTTAGTCAACAGTTAAATGTGATCACCTTTGGATGGTTGTTTGGGATTGAGAGAAATGAGTGGGTGGTTTCAGTGCAGTTTCAATGTAGTTAACTCAAATAAGTTTTAGAATTAGTATTAATTTGGCCCCCCTTACAGATACCTTTAATGAGGAAGCCAATTGTTACACAAGTAACTTCTCCACAACTTTATTGTTGTCCAATAAAGGTAATTGACATGGAAATCTTCTATCCATTTACATTGTTTTCCCTCATTGATTCAAGTTAAATGTACCTCCTCAAGAATGAAATTATGGCCGATAGTTTCTCCTGGGGTCTTTTTGGTATTTAAAAAAATATTGGTTGTTTTATGCTTAAATACATAAGACATTAACAAAAAGACTTAGAATCCAAATTTTGACTCTTTGATCTGGAGATCTAGCTGTGGAGTACTTTAAATGAGGGCTCTGCCCCCAACTAGTTTTATTTGTCAGATTAATACAGTGACAAGAAAGGAATAGAATCTTTTAGGTAGTATGGCTTTTTACCTAAGTCACTGGATGAAGGAACGAATCTCAGTTTTGCATTTCTGCTTCTTGTTTAACTGCTTTTAAGAACAAACACTCTGAGGTTAGGGTGGGGTTGCTAATGGAATTTATGATAACAGAAGAGTAGTGAAAGAAATAAAATTGTTAGAAAATTATATTAATCAATGTGGAAGTAGAAATAAACTATTGTGCCTGAGGAGATGATGAAATTGTTGTGCTGTTACTTATTCTGTGACTGTATCTCTGTTTTTTTGTTGTCAGTGAATAAATTATACAGAATTACTTAAGAATTTTAATTTGATGATACAGTGTGAATGACTTGAGAAATTGCATTTCTGATAGTAATTTCTTTTTTTCTTTATTAAAATTTTTTTTAATGTTTATTATTTTTGAGAGAGAGAGACAGAGTGTGAGTGGGGGAAGGGCAGAGAGAGAGAGAGAGAGAGGGAGACACAGAATCCGAAGCAGGCTCCAGGCTCTGGGCTGTCAGCACAGAGCCCAGCGCTGGGCCGAACCCACAAGCGGCAAGATCATGACCTGAGCCAAAGTCAGAAGCTTTAACTGACTGAGCCACCCAGGCGCCCCTCTGATAGTAACTTCTTAATGTTAAATTGGTTTCAACTAGTTATAAAAGATAATCAATGTAAAGAGTGTTTCCTATTTACTGGGGTAGAAAAAGGAGAGGGGTAAAGTTGTTATTCTGGTTTTGTAATCCTTTTTACATGACCAATGACCAGGATTCCTGGATGATTGTGAACTCCTGCAGATGTTTTGTCATTTAAGGGTACATTTCATAGTTTAGGCCCACTGATCTGGAGAAGATACCGTGTTTGTTACATTTGTATTTTTTATTCCCTGGTATCTGAATTTTAAAACATTTTAACATATATAAAAAGATTTAATTGTGGTGTGTGTGTTTTTTTTTTGTTTTTTTTTTTGTTTTTTTTTTTACCTTATAAAAACATCTTTGTTTTAGTTTCTGGGTATATTTGACATCTTTTTGGTAAAAGGAATTAAAGCATAAAATCCAGCATAGAGTAAAATCAAGTAAAAGTCGAATGTCTGTGGTGTGTTATGCACTGTGCTAAAAACCAAGGATACAAAAGTAAATAGGCTTCACTTCTTTCTGTGGAGTAGCTCCAAGTTGAGTAGGGGAGGAATATTAAGTAGAGACCTTTAGAAGCACGTTTCCTCCTCTGACAGAGGAGCTCATAATTGTTCATTTGCTTATTAGTTCATTCATATACCCGTTTACTGAAGATATCTTTATTTCATGCCCTCTATAAGAGAGCACTGTAAATTGACTGTTAGGTTTTGGCATTATAATGATGGGCTAGATAAATACGATACCTTTCCTCAAGGAGAACTCACTCCTTGTGAGTAATGTAAATTACCCTGGGCATAGTGATCATTGTCATTTTTGTTCACTGGTCTATCCCAGTGTCTACAAGAGTGCTAATAAGCACATAGTAGGTGCTCAGTAAATGTTTATTATTGGAAGAAAGAAAATAGATGACCCAAAACCTGAGCTTATATTCTCCTTTGCCTGTTGTTGGAGAAGCCTTGATAGGTTTTTAGAGAGTAATTGTTGTCTCAGAGAAAAATGAGTAGAATATTCTATACAAAGGGAATAGTTTAAACATATGCATTGAGCAGTAACGGTAATATTGAAACTTAATACAAAATTCACTAATTTCTTTTAGAAGTAGATCAGAATTAAAGTATCCTGTATTTCTAAACATTGAAGAAGTTACACTTTTTGCTAAAACTATTAAAAGCATCTCTTTATGTGGCATATATTGTTTTTAATAGACATGCTTATCAGGAATTTTTCTTTTAGAGCTGTATTAAACTTTGATAGAATTATATAACTTCTAAATTGCTGTACTTTAATGGTACTTGTGAATTAATAATCAGTGGAAGAGAATTTACAAATTTTTAAGTGGGAGAGATCAATTTCTTTCTAATGGGGAATTTAATCCCAAAATGTTTGGACATACTTATAACGCATATTTTCTTTTTAAAATAGCCAGAGGATTTTCACAAGTGGTAATAATTTAACCTAATAGCTGATGGCATTAGGAAGGTACTTTTACCTTTGAGTGTACAAAGTGTCCAGAATTTTCCTACTGTTAGCAAGCCTCAAAGATAAGTTATTTTTCCCTTTGGTTGTTTGTATAATTGGATTTAATTGGGTAGTGTTTTTTCATCTTGCATTTATTTGTTAGGATTTTTTGTTTGTACTCCAATGTAAATCATAGTTTTTTGTATATAAATAAGAAAACTGTAAATATTCTTCTTAATTTTTTTTGTTTGAAATGCTTCATAATTTAAAATTTATTCAAAATTAAAAGCAAACAAACAAAAAAAAAACCCCACATCCTGTAAGCCAAGAATGACACAAGAATCTAAGGCATATCATTCATAAATGGTGAGATGATTATTTTGTAGTTTCATGGTCTTAAATTACTTGAACACTTTCTTTTACAAAAAAGAACTTGGTATTTCTGTAAGGATTAGATCTGTGTTTCATGCTAAGTTTACTTACACAAAAATTGCTACATTTTCAAGGCCAGTGTGCTTATGCTAGAAAATGACATTGCATTGCCTTATTTGCTTTATTCTTGGCATGAAAACAAGTTCAAAGGTGAAAGTAGTTTTTGTTTGTTTTTACTCTCTGCATGGCATAGTTTTAGGTTCCTCACATAAGACTGATAGGTTATGTTTATATATGTATATACATATGTGTATATATATCTATGTTATATATATTATATTTATATATATTATATGTATGCATATATAATATATATATGTAATGTTTATTTATTTTTGAGAGAGTGTGAGCAGGGAAGGGGCAGAGAGAAAGGGGGACAGAGGATCTGAAGCAAGCTCCAGGCTCTGTACCTACAGCAACAAGCCCGGTGTGGGGCTTGAACTCACAAATCGTGAGATCATGACCTTAGCTGAATTGAAGTCAGACGCTCAACCCACTGAGCCATCCAGGCACCCCAAAACAATTATATTTTAGTGAACGTACCAATATTAGATGTTATTAGATGTTTTAGGAGTTGATTGATAAAATTACTTCTTTCGTTTTTGATAAAATTATTTCTTAAATGAACTAATAGAATAAAACAATAGAGTGCGACATTCTGTAAAGTTAATGAAATGAGTTTTTGACACACTGCCTTTCTGTCGACAAGGTTTTAAATCTCATTTATTTATTTATTTTTAAAGTGAACTGTGTGCCCAACGTCAGCTTGAACTTACAACCCTGAGATCAAAGGTCTCAGGGTTTACTGACCTTTACTGACTGAGATAGCTAGGTGTCCCGACCAAGAAAAGTTTGATAGTTTTTGAGTTTTACAATTTTGTTTTAATGACCTCATGAGTTTTCAGAGAGAAAGGAAAATGTTATTAGTGAAATAATTTATCTTTTTGACTTAATTTTAATGTTTTCATCTAAGCTAAAATGAAATGAAAAAAGTTTTCTGGAAGCTTATAAGCTGTAGTTCAGCCTGGTTGAAATCATGTCCCTCTTCATTAAGTATTTTTCTCATTTCCATTTTAGGAAAAAAATCTCATTAGCATATATAAACAGAAATAAATCAGATTTCAATATGCCAGCACTCGTAGTAGACTGTGGCTTGAGTTAATGTTTGAGTAGAGCTTGAAGTCACAGCCTCAGTCCCATCGAGGTCCCTGATAATCAGAAGGCATGGTGCTTACTGGGACCCTGGACCACATGAGCAGTAGTGTCCATGACAGGGTTTAGTTCAAAGTAATTAAGAAAAACAGTACCAGAAAAGTTGATGTTTTTATATTACAGCTTAATAAGAAGACTTTTATAGGAATGTATGATTTTACAGCCGTATGTATAAAGAGCAGGCTGAATGGAGACAATGTTAGAAAAGCCAAGTGTTCATAATCAAGTGCCTAACGTTTATGAGAAATATAAGCTGATGGACCAGAGTGTATTTGCATATGCAGAGTAGTATATATTCTCGCAAAAATGCTCAGATGATGCAGAATCCAGTAACAATTCTAATTCTGGCAGTACAAATTCCCATCTGATAGCAGTGCATCTGTTTATTAGGAGTTACCCACTGAATGTGAATGATTTCAGTCCTAAGTCACTGCACCTGTTGCCGGGAGGTATTTATTCCAATCACTAGCCTAAAGCGCAGAGAGTTATTGCTTGACATTTTATAGCTTGGGGGGAAAAAAACCTGTCTTTTCAAAATCATTTGTTCAGAGTGGAGAAAATGGAGCAAAACAGTTCATTTTACCCTAAGCACCGCTATTGGGCGGTATTCACATTTGCACAGCACAAAGCTACAATATTGATTTTTTTTTTTTGCTCACAGGGCCTCCCACAAGTTTTTTCTTCGATTGTCAGGGTTGCAAGATGGATTGGATTACACTTTGCTTGTTGGGATGCTTCACCCCCCCCCCCCGCTTTGTTGAAATAGAAATAGATTGAAAATACAACTTAGAATAAATGTCATAGGAATAGTGTGATTAAAGGACTTTAATTTGGGGAATTTCTTTGTGTTGATTATGTTGATTGAACAGTTTCATTGAAAGCTTGACAAACAGACACGCGATTTCCTTTCTTGATCTTCTTCCCCTAAGCCTAGAAAGCACCCAGTACACGCTACTAACTATGCCCCCCTGCAACAGGGGTCTGCAGACCTGCTGCTAATTGTTATTATCATTTGAAGAGGCATTAAAGTAACACTTGAATATGAACCTGGGAGCTGCATTAACGTATGTCAAAACTTGATTTCATTCGTAGTGGATGGTATGATCATAGAAAAAGTAACTTTTTGGTGTCTCAGTTTCCTCCTTTATAAAATGTCTCAGTGTGTTTTTGTTTTTTGGGTTTTCTTGAAGATTTTAGTCAGTAAATATTTCTAAAGTCCTTAGAAGAATTTCTGGAGATAGGATTTCTGGGTAAAGAGGGTAGCAAGCAAATCCTCTCCCAAAACAGGTGTAAAACTGAACAAAATTGTGAACAACTATTGAGGGCTCTGGAAATTAACCAGAGCCAAATGAGAAATTAGGAAGCATTTATTTATGAAAAACTAGAATTTCTGGTATAAGCAGTGGAAGTTCAAAGCCTTCTAGCCTGGGGCTGCTCCTACCCTCCACCCTCCACTCCTTAGCTAAGTCTGTGTGGTGGTTTCATTAGGGCAGGGCTGGCCTTGAAGTGCAGTGAGTGCTGCCAGAGAGAATTGGCTTGATTTGGAGTGGAGGATGGAAACCCGCGCCTAGCCGTGTTGCCAATGAAAGTAGTAAACACTGTGGTAAACAGATGGGAAAGACTCCCAGCTCTGCAGCCCGAGGTTGTGGTCCCTGTTGGGGAGACTGGAGGCCAGTCTGAAACAAAATCAGGACATCTTTGAAATGAAAAAACCAAAGTTCTCTATGCATTCTTGACTAAGTGGGAAGCTACACACAGGTGCTGAAGAGACGTGAGAGAAGTTAACAGAAAGTAAATAACCAGGGCTGACTTGAAAACTGTCTGATGAACTTTGAACACTCTCCCTAACACACAGGCAGCTCAATCAGCAGAGGGTGGAGGCCTTCTTATGGGTTCATACTGTTTGTGCCACGTCTCTTCCCAGTCATTGGCTGATCACTAAGCTATGCAGAGACAGGAGTGATCCCTAGGAAGCCAGACTAGAAAATAAAAATGAGAATTAAAACAAGAACAGTGAGCAGAGCAGCAGCATACACTCTGGGGGAGGCAGATTCTGTAGATTAAATCCCGTCAAGATACTAAAAAGAAAATATCACAATAGCAGCAATTCTCAGGGGAAAGAAATCTGGGTATGCAGTTGTTAGCGGAATATTATTTAAAACGTCTACTTTCCAATAACAAAAAATGTATAAGATATGCAGAGAAACAAGGAAATTGACCCATACTCAGGAGAAAAAGCATTCAGTAGAAACTACTGGTGATGTGGGCCCAGATGTTGGATTTAGCAGATAAAAATTTCAAAGTGGCTATTATGAATCTGTTCAAAGATGAAAATAAAACTACAACTATATTAGAGAATTAAGAGGAAATATGATGGCAGTGACTTAATAAATATGTGATCCCAATAGAGAAATAACTATTTTAAAAAGGCCTTGGAGAAATTCTTGGCACATCTTACTTATTATATCAGTGTGTTGCAAATAAATTAACAATTTCCTCCCCAAAAACCAAATTTTATCTGAACCCAGAGATTCTGAATCAGTAGGTCTGGATTAGGGCTTGAAGATCTTTCTAAAAACATTTACCAGATGACTCTGATACAAAATCATGTTTGGGAATCAATTATATAGTCCTGGCAAGTGACTTTGAAAAAAAAATATCCTAAAATATCCACTGGAAACACTTAAGAATTGCATCAGATACAAAGGAAAAAAGTGTGGTTAAGAAATAGTGACCATACCTGTGATTATTTCCATGATTCAATATAACAAGTCGTTATAACGTGTTATAAATAAGGGAATAAATAAACGTATTTAGAAATAAGAGTTGTACCATCTTTTCCATCTTTTCGTAACATTTTCTTAGTGAAAATTTGAATTTTAATAATTAATATTAATTGCAACAGTTGTATTTTAGACTTTTCCAAACTTCGCAGTACCATTGTGAGTGGAAAAGGTTGAACCCAAAACCCCTGAAGTTTTCAGGGAAATAGTGTGAAGTGGCCAAAGAAGCACGGCAATTTACAGTATGCAAATTTTTCTTTTGATCCCATAATTGCCCCATGTTTATTTTATCCCTTTCATTGTCTTTGATTAAAAGAGTTAATCTAGGAAGATGTCTGTCTGTGATTTGTCTGAACACTGCCTGCCTAGTTCATCACATATGCTTTTGATAATTATCTTGATAGTACTGTATAATCCACGTGGCTCTGCCACAACACATCCAAGTTGCATTCTCCTGTATGTTTATATTTTAAAGAAATAGAACAAGGAATTTATTACTTAGTGATCACTTGAAAATGTCAGAATATCCTGTGTTACCTGATGAAAAGGAGCTTGACTATTTAGAATCACAGATTGGTGAATTGGTGAACTTTTAAATAACTTTGATTCTTCAGAAAAAGAAATTAAAACCTGGAAAGGAAAAATGACTTAGCCAAGTTCACAAGGCTGACCACGACACACTTTAGTACTCAGTAATCTTTCCATATGTACATATTTGAGCAGTGTAGACTATGCTGTCTTTGTATATGTGTCTTACACAACACTACATTTCCGAAAATATAATTTTCATCATGTGTATGTTTTGTGAACATTTCCTGTAGTTGTTTCCTGTCAAGTTGACTAACATTCATTGGTGGATTTCAGATTGCATGAAAACTTATAAAATTATTATCAACTAGGGGGCTTGAAAAGTCATACGGTACTTTTCTATTCATGACCTTTAATAAGAACACAGGCTCTGGAGTCTGACAACCATGTGTGTGTTACATTCGAACCCTTAGTAATCCTGGAGACTCTGAATTTAATGTGTTAGTTTCATACTTTGTAAAGTTGTTCTTATAACAATAATCTACTCCATTGTTTTTTGTTGCTGATGATGATGTTGCTTAAAACAAAAAAAGTGATCCATATAAAGCATTTAACACAGTGTCAGAACATATTAATTGCTGTGTAAATGTTAACTGTTATAATACAGTAAAACCTTGGTTTGTAACTTGTTCTGTGAATGTTCTGTAAGGCGAGCAAGCATTTCCAATAAACTTTAACTTGATAAACAAGCGATGTCTTGCAATAAGAGTAGTACATGTTGCTGACTGTTACAGGATCACAACTGAGCCAATGGTTCTTGAAATTCACTTTGATATGCAAGTGCTTTGGATTACCAGCATGTTTCTGGAACAAATTACGCTTGCAAACCAAAGTTTTACGGGGATTTACTTTTCTGTCTTCCTATTTGAATTTTTGTATTTCTGATTGGAAACATAGGCTTTAAAACACGAAAGTTCATAAACATGTAACTCATCTGTCTTTGTGAGAAACACTAATGAACCCCAGTAGGACCTAGAAAATAATAAATTGGCAAAATATAAATATTTTTCTTTTTTTGAGGATGACACATCATTTTCATTAATTGTAAATGGTTTATCTATTTCTTAATGTTTACTATTTTTATTTTCATTATCAAAGGAAAATAGATATGACACACAAAAAATTCAATTCTATGTGGTTTTAAAAAACACTAGTCGATTTAGCCTTGGTTCAACAAATACTTACTGGAATTATGTATCTTGTACCCACCTAGGCATTGGAATTATAACTAAGAACTCTATCATCATAGTTAGCAAGGAAGATATAAATTAAAAAATGAATATGCATAGTATCATGGGGTAATAATAAGTACTTTAGTAAAGATGTGTATAAAGTTCAATGGAAACGGGAAAGAGCAAGACTTTATAAAGGAGAACACGTACGATGCAAAACCATAGACACTGTAGCATTGAATAAAGCAATATTCACTGTTAAGAACTCATTCAGTTCTGTGCATTGAAAGTGTAAGTACCATGATCTCTCTTCTCCAGAAGATTCTATGTTAGAAATCTAAATTATTAAAATGTGTTGATTTTCGTCTCTTTTTCCTTTTCTTTTTTCTTACTTTACCTGTTTGGATGATTGTACCTAAGGATTAAAAATCCTCTCCGAATTACCAAAACAGCAGGACACTCAAGGACACAACTTCTTAAATATCTTTCAAAGGCAGGGGAAATTCACTTAGAACCATAACTGTAATCCTGCAGATACCAACAACGACAAAAATTAAGGGCTTAATTTAAAAACCACAGTGCTTCATAATATCCTATATTTTTGACAAGTAGTGAAAGTTGTGAAATATGGCTCCAAGCCAGTCTTCTAATAATGTGTTGTAACATTCATAATATTTTCTAATAATATAAATTTATTCTCATTTATTAAGGAATTATAATTGCAAAGTATCTCTGCCTTTAAAATAGTCTGCACTTCAAATTTTTTATGATGCTTGTTTGAATTTCCATTAAAAATTTCCACAGCTTTTGCTATTGAAATGAAGCTCTAAAGCATCTTTTCAATCAAAACAAATATAACAATATTAGTTTAAACTGAATTATTTGTATGGGCAGTATGGTACAGTATCAGGAAACAGAAGAAGCAATAATACGTGTAAAAGTTTATTTACTTATGAACTTTCGCAAATAAACTTTGAGAGGTCGGCCTGTTTACTGTCTGTCTTGACATTTGTCCAGCTCCATTTCTGTATTCCTTCTTCATTGCTGGTGTGCCTCCCACATACTTGTAATAACCTCATAAGACCATAAACCCTCTCTTAGTGAAAACCTCCGATGTTTGGGGTGTGGAGCAATCCTCTGAAGACTTCTATGCTCTAAATTATGCCTTTTTCTGCTCTCTTCATTCCAGTTACACCTTCAGTTTTCTCAGTAGAACTGAGAGCTTAGCCAAGTCTGAGAATTGGTGATTTTTAAGTCATATCAAAGTGTAACCCAGTCACCCTTCTGGAGGACTGTTTGAGTGTTAGAAAGAAGGTGCATGTTTTACCAGGTGATTTTATTACATTGAATTAGTGAAAGGCATTGCACAATAACATTAAAGAGAACAGGTTTTGGCATTGCATTGACCTGGACATGACCCAGTTTTTCAACTTGAAGTTTATAACTTGGAACTGTTTAGTTCTGAATGTTAGGGTGCTTTTTTTCCCCTATAAAAAGGCATATAGGGGATAGTTTATGTGATGCAGAGTAATTAATTAAAAGGATAGAGAGAAGGAAAAAAAATACTGAAATTAGTGCTAGTCTTTTGTAAGAGTAATGTGCGAGATGGTGACAGGTTAGAGAATTGAATTAAAAAACTTGAGGCCGCGTTGAAGTTTTTGAGAATGGTAGCTAACCCATAGGTAGAACACCCAACCGTGAAGGTGGACCTCTTGCTCACATAGCTCCTCCCAGCTGTTCTTGGCTTTCTTTCTGTGTGTTTACCCTTTGTCCTAGGCTGTGTTACTACTTCATGGGGCCAGTGGCTGAAAACTTAAAATTCTCATTTTTTTATTCCATCTGGGAATCTTTTTTTCAGCACTTACGAACGGTCGTTTTCTGCACTCTTCCTAATACACCACACTTGAATTCATATAGCACTTTTAATTATTGAGCAGTATTATGTACATTATCTCATTTTAGAGTCACACAGGTAGGAAAAGTAACATCATACATGTTTCATCTCTGTTCTGTAGCGACAAAAGTGAATCTTAGATAAATTTTGCCCTTCCCGGGTTATTTCAGCTTGTCGGACTAGATTGGAGCAGCGCTGGCCCACTGCTGCGTGCTTCCATTTATACCAGTTTTAAATAAAGTGTCTATAAATCTAAATCAGTTATTGTACCATAAGTGTATTACTATCATAGCATCTTAGTTTTTTTCTGGGTGGGGGGGGACTGCTAAGACAAATATTTTTTAAGATAATGCTAACAGCAATGAATATGTCTACATTAAATGAGAAAGTGAAGTCAGTGTATATCAGAGCTTATATTCCACTGCCTAAATGAAGATTGTTTCTTGATTAGGTGTTACATTCTCTATTTGTAAAATTTGTCATTTATAAGTCCATCGATTAAATTTGTCCTTTTTCTTTGGATTTACTCAAAAAGAGCCACTTAGTTTCTTATTGTGAATAGATTATACGTGAATAGATTATACAGATAGTATTTGCTAGAGTAATTTAAATTTTATTATACAGGTGAAGAGTCCAGCCAAAGATACATATTAAAAAAACTAAAAAATTCTTGACATATAGTAAAGAATCAAGGAGTTATTTAATAAATATATGGATGACTTAAACATACTTTTGGTGACATCTCTTGAATATAGACATGAATCATATTACTTGAAAATGCCTTATTAAAATAATTTATTTCATACATGTCTTAATTTTAATTTTCTTTCTTTCTTTTTTTCACTTTTAAGGTTTCAGCAGAGCAGCTTTACCATTCGGGTTAGTTAGGCGAGAATTATCCTGTGAAGGTTATTCTATAGATCTGCGATGTCCAGGCAGCGATGTGATCATGATTGAGAGCGCTAACTATGGTCGGACAGATGACAAGATTTGTGATGCTGACCCATTTCAGATGGAGAATACAGATTGCTACCTCCCAGATGCCTTCAAAATTATGACTCAAAGGTAGATGCTTCCATGTTATTATCCCGTTTTAGCTACTGCATCCAAAGTAGATGAATAGAGTCCGTTCTCAGCCCATTTATTAAACTGAGTGAGGGTTTTACCTACTACTGTTGATTTCTACTTTTAAGCTTTCAACATTTAAATCTCTGTATCATTTTTATATAGCCTAACTTAACAGAAAGAATATGCATATGCATCTTTTGATTTTTATATATCATAAGATACAGAGAAAAGAATATTTCAAATGTAATTTTGTTTTTTGGGCCTGTAGAGTTTTGAAATATTTTTTAACAAGAATGTTTAACTGGGTCTTTGGCAATAGTTGGTCTTTAATTTTTTTTAAGTTTATTTATTTATTGTGTGAGAGAGAAAGAGAGCGAGTATACACACCCACAAGTCGGGGAGAGGCAGGGAGTGATGGAGAAAAAGAGAATTCCAACACAGAGCGTGACTCGGGGCTCGATCTCACGAAACATGAGATCACGACCTGAGCAGAAATTAAGAGTGGGATGCTTAACTGACTGAGACACCCAGGTGCCCCAGGTCTTTAATTTTTTAATTAATATTTTTTACAGCAAAAATGGGCAGAGAAAGTACAGAGAGTTACTATGTCCCATTGCTACACAGGCACAACCTCCCCAGTTATCAACATCTTGCATCACAGTGGTCCATTTGTTATAATAGATGAACCCACACTGACACCTCATTATCACCCAAAGTTTATACTTCACATTGGGGTTTATTCTTGGTGTGGTGTATTCTATGGCTTTTGGCAAATTTATGATGGCACATGTCCACCATTGTGGTATCAGGCAAAGTAGTTTTGCCATTGTAATAGGTGTATAGTGATATCTCATAGTTTTGATTTACATTTCCCTAATGACATTTCATATTGAACATCTTTTACTATGCTTACATATTTTCTGTTTGTCTTTATTGGTGAGGTGTTGTTCAGGTGTTTTGCTCATTTTCCAATTGGGTTGTTCTTTTTTTTTTTTTTTTTTTCTGAGAGACAGGGTGCACGAGAGAGTGAGCAGGGGAGGGAAAGAGGGAGGAGAGAGAGAATCTTAAGCAGGTCCCAGGCCCAGCATAGAGACTGATGTGGGGTTCATCTCACAACTGTGAGATCATGACCTGAACCAAAATCGAGAGTTGGACGCTTAACCAACTGAGCCACCCAGACACCCCGTTCATTTTCTTATTGTTTTTAAGAGTTCTTTATACATTTTAGGTAACAATTCTTAATCAGATAGGGCTTTTGCAAATATTTACTGTCAGTCTGTGGTTTATCTTCTCATTCTCTTGATCCTTAGCTTTAAAAAACAAACAAAATACAGCAGATTCAAGTTAAGAAAGCATAGACTGGGCTTTCTCTCTTTCTCTCTCTCTACCCCCCTTCATATATATATCTCATTGGTTAATATTGTGTTTTAAAAATGATGTGTTGGAAAGCGTTTTATAAAGTTTAAAATATATAAATGATACCTCTTCACAGGATAATTGCCTGCCTATCTCTAGATAGAATACCAAAACACTGCTGACAATAGTTATTGCCTTTCCTCTGCCTTAACACACAGCACATAACTCCTGGTCTCTCTCTTTTTTTTTTACCTCACTTTTGCTACACTTGGCATCTTAATTAAAATTCTCTTACATATAAAATATTAAAATTGTGGTTAGTTATGGCCAAACTAGTACAATAGTATCCAGCAATTCTAGTTATTTGGAACATAGAGACTCTCTGAAGGAACATTTCAGTATCATAGAGTTTATTATACATTATTGCTTTTGTGTTTTGTTTACTAGGAAAACCCTTCATCTTTCTATTCAAAGCTTTCACCCTCTTCTCCTGCTTCTTTCCCCACTCTGGACTCAATATTCTGTCTCGTTTTCTGGCTTATTTATTAGTCTACCTTAAAGTAGATAGAATAGCAAATTTTCTAGACTGGGGTCTGGTCAGTGTAGGGAAAATGAAAATATCAAGGGGTGGTAAGAGATGATGAAGAAAAAAATGAAAAAACCATTTAACAAAAAATCCATGCCATAGTAAGATGGGTACAAATTGCTGTAAAATCTCTGATTTCACAGAGACTATGTATTCGCATATTTTTTTATTGATAGCACATTATGAGTAGTTTTTCTTTAATGTTAATGCTGATCAAGATGCTTTTTAAGAAACCAGAGAACATATACAATACTTTTGATAGATTTCCATCAAAATATTTTTTATTTTTGGGGTGCCTGACTGGCTCAGTCAGTAGAGCATGGGACTCTTGATCTCAGGACTGTGACTTTGAGCTCCACATTGGGTGTAGAGATTACTTAAAAAAATACGTAAAATCTTTTTTTAAAAGTTTCTATTTTTAGTTCTTAAAGTGTTGTTATTAAAAACTTAACACAAAATCTTATTTGCATAAATGGCATTTGAGAAAGGTTTTTTAAATTTAAAACAAATTTCATTATGGATTATGTAGTATTTTGAATCAAAACATAACTTACCTTCTTTGGAAGAATGGATTCTGTACTCCCCTAAAATTGTAACACAACAGTTTACACATACTGTATCAAAAGTTGGGAACTGCCCATGCTAGAAAGACAATAAAGGCAGCCACTAATAATTGACTGTTTATCCATTCTTTATATTATTGAACTGTTTAATGATATTAGATGAACATCTAGAAGTAGGCCAGAGAGAAATGGGAAGTAAAGACTTATTACATAAAATTACATGATTTTACAAAATTGACAGGCAAAAAAGCAGTGGAGTTGGTACAAAGAGAGGGTCTGAAAAAGCTGGCCTTAAGAATTATACATTGGCGGTCACTTATCTTTGTGGATTTATACATTTAAACACATAATTCAGTATCCAACAAGATATATGTCTTACCACATTTATATCTATTAAATATAATTACCTATTGTAGGAAATGTACAAGATAATATAGCAAGTTATTTTCATTGTTTCATGATGTTATAAAACCAGGGCTGCATTTTTTATAATTCTTTTAAGTTTTTATTTACTTATTTTGATAGAGTGAGCAGAGGAGGGACAGAGAGAGAGGGGGGAGAGAGAGAATTCCAGTCTCCACACTGTCAGCATGGGGCTGATGGTGGGCTTGAACCCACGAACTGCAAGTTATAATAGAGCTGAAACCAAGAGTCAGACACTTAACTGACTGAGCCACCCAGGAGCCCCAATAATACTTTTAAAAGGCACCAGAGTTTTGGGGTATTTAAGTTCAGTGAAAGCATAGACTTACTCTCTGTAGCCTTGTTATCAAAATATCCAGTTGTGATGTTTTAATGCAAATAAGGTGTTAATTCCAAAACTAGCTGTAGAAACCCCATTTTTAAATTGTATTATGCTGGTAGCTTATAATTATTTAGTCAGCACAATGACAATTTAAACAAGAACACTTTTGGGGGCGCCTGGGTGGCTCAGTCGGTTGAGCGTCTGACTTCAGCTCAGGTCATGATCTCATGGCTCCTGAGTTCAAGCCCCACCTCGGGCTCTGTGCTGACAGCTCAGAGCCTGGAGCCTACTTCAGATTCTGTGTCTCCCCCTCTTTCTGTCCCTCCCCTGCTCTCTCTGTCCCTCTCTCTCTCTGCCCTTCCCCTGCTCTCTCTCTCTCTCTCAAAAATAAACATTAAAAAATTTTTTTAAACAAGAACAGTTTAGTGACAATGAAGACAATATTAAGAGGACTTAAAATGAGTTTCATAGTGGTAGCTTATAAGAGTTCCAGTCTATGAGTGTCAGAATATAAACCTTTAAGGAAGTCTGCCATATTTGACTGGTACATAGTTTAAAATAGCTGGAAGAAAATATGTAGATAATATTTTTGCAGCTGAATTATTAATGAATAATTATTGAATATCTTATTTTTTAAGTAAGTGTAGGGTTTGAACTCTTGGCCCCAAGAGCAGAGTCTCATGCTCCAGACAGGCAGCCCATTTTATTTAAGTATATCCCTGTTTTTTTTTAATTGAAAAATAATTTTCAGTATTCACAAATGAAGTAAGATTTATTTTTACCATACTCCTAATAATTTGGCAAATTATCTATTTATAATTGTCAGAAAATGTGATATTCAATAATGTAGGAAAAGGCATTTTTTTGGCTTTAAGAAAAAAACTTCTCTTTTGAAAGCTCAAATAAAAGCACTTGATGTTTTCTATTGAATTTCTAAAACACTGTGATGGAGATAAACACAATTATCAATACCATTAATATATGTTTGTCCCCTTTCCTTACTGTCATCACTTCAACAGTTAAGAATCAAGTAAATAAATACACTTGTAATTCTGACTGTGGTGGTGGTAAAGTATTAATAATTGTTACTGATTCTTCATTTTCTATTTCCTGTTCATTTAAAAGTGTGAAACCAAGGCTCTGTCAGAAAGTGATAGTACACTTGTCTTATAAGTACACCAAATGGCTCACCCTAAAAAGTGAGAAAAGAACTTCTTCCCTAAAATGATTTTAATACTCTATAAAATAATCACCATTAGAGAGAGTATTTTTAGCACTCTTTGAAGATAATATAGTGAGGTTCCTTAAAAAAAATGTGCAAGGGGTGCCTCGGTGGCTCAGTAGGTTAAGCATCTGACTCTTGATATTGGCTCAGATCATGATTTCGTTGTTCGTAGGTTCGAGCCCCACACTGGGCTTTGCACTGACAGTGTAGAGTCTGCTCGGGATTCTGTCTCTCTCCTCTCTTTCTGCCCCTACTCCCACCCATCTCAAAATAAATAAATAAACTTAAAAAAAATTTTTTTAAAGAGTAAAAAATGTGCAATAGTTTTAGCACTTTGATTTCATTAAAGCAAAAAAGAAACAAAAAAAAAACCTTACTACAACTCTAAAGTATTTGATGAATAAGTAAATTAGAGTTTGCTAACAATGTCGGGTTTTTGCAGCACTTAGGGACAATCTAGTTAGTGTCTTAAAGTGATGTGCTAAATTGTATCTGAGATCCTCTTGTAGTGTCATTTATGACTATCCCTTTGTTCAAGTTCTTCTCTCTGAGAGCCTGACCATTCTGATTAAGGTAGATTGCTGTCGTTCGCTATGCTTTATAATATCCCCTTAAGTTTTGTAGCACTTTGGTTTAGAGATCTGAAAGTAAATGTGTACTTCCCACTCCCCTCCCCCAATATTTAATGTTA
Organism: Panthera tigris; assembly: GCF_018350195.1. NCBI lineage: Eukaryota > Metazoa > Chordata > Mammalia > Carnivora > Felidae > Panthera > Panthera tigris. The sequence continues at coordinate 68,175,617 of NC_056667.1, forward strand.
GGGTAACATGCATGGGTAGGTGAGGTTTTACATGTAGAGTATGAGTTACAGAGTTAATTCATACTAGCAGATATGCACCAGTGTTCTTCTGTCAATAAATACAAAGAGGTTCTAAAAGTAATAATGTATTCCTCTCAAGATAGAATACATGCCTCAGGTTTTCCCTATGGTAGGAAAGGTATATTTTTGCCATTGACTCGAAAATAAGCTGTTTTTGTATTGAAATTGACTAAGACAAAAAAGGACTGTCCTACAAGTGGAGAACTAGCTTGTTCCTTTAAAGCTTCTGGCCAAAATTTTAGCCCACATATAGATAGCAACTGGCTAGAACCTCATAGCAAAACTATGTTACGTTTCTGGGTTTTTTTTAAAGTTTATTTATTTTGAGAGAAAAAGAGTGCACGGTTATTAAATAAAATTCAGTGTATTTTTGGTAGTTATACTACTCATATCAGTTTATTTGGGAACGGGTTTGCCTATAAATAAATGGTTCAGCAAGCGATTGCTTATATAGATTTGGTGCTCACAAGAGTGGTGAAGGAACATATAGATGAAGCAACATTAATGTAAAGTTAAATTTGCTGGTGAATAGGTGATATCATTTACAGACATTATGTAGTTTGAGCATGCAAAAACTCTAGAGAACACCTGAATATAAGGGACAGAGGTAAAGTTGCCATCAAGGAAACCAGGACAGGCACAGAAAGATAATGTCTCATAAAGCCAATAGTAAAGTTAATAGCGGTCGTAATAGTAAAATAATAGTGAAGTATAAAAGATGTACACTTTTTTCCTTGTTGATATTGAAGGTTTTGTTCTGTCTAGATAGCCCAAATAAAAGAACATTTAGGCTTTTCATGATAGAGTTTCAGAATAGATATCAAGAAAATAGAATTCAGTCTTGCCTAGACCAGAAGAATTAAGTATTTCCCTAGTCACAGAACCAACAATGAATAAATACATGGCCTAGATTTATAAAGTAAGTACACTATTCAGGGACTTATGTCTTAAAAGGAAAAAAAAAATCTAGCTTCTAGAACTTGGGTACAGTTTCATCAAATTAAGCTAAGTCAGTAGGTGACAAAACTTATTTCAGAGCCTAGATCTTTTCCAACAAGGGTTGGGATGATGGAAGTAAGCTCAAATATATAGGAACCAGATCAATTTGTTCCTGTCCTACATCCCATTCAGTTACTTTTCCATCCTTGAATTTCTCTTTTGTCAACCTATCAGTGTCCCACCCAACTCTTTACAAGCATAATCACGTTTTACTTAACATGTCAACCCAACAGCAGCTCAAGTGGTGACAGTTTCTTTTCCATGACTCATTACATTACAGCAGATGTAGAGTGAGTCTGGAAATTTAGTGCGTATTCACAGCGTGCCGTTAGAAGTAAGACTCCATGGAAAGGACCATGCCTGCCTTAGTTAGGAGTAAGCATGAGGATCTCTCCCTCTGCCTTTCCACCTTTCATTCTTACTACTAGTCAAGGCACATAGACTTTCTTTGGGGGTGGGTGGTGGGGACATACGTGATTGTTTAAAAGAGTTATTGAATAACATTGTTAGACTGCTGAGGAACTTGGGACTCATCATATTTTGGCTCTGTTTCTTTACATCCGGAATCAACTGTCATTGCATTCAGTACATTTTGTTTACACGACAGCACATATATTCTCCTCACTGATTTAAAAAATATCCTTGAGAAGTGGCAACATGATATGCCTTTTTCACTTTAAAAGGTTGAATTATTTGCTATAAGGGCTGAAACTTCAATTCGTTTAATACCTAGAATCTCATTAATATCTTCATGACATGAAAATTTATTATTAAATAATAATTAATAACTAATCCCATTAATTCTGCTAGCTAGACTTTAAAAATCCACTTCTGTTATTTTCAACTATACTGATAAGATATTGTGTATAAAATATTTAAAAGATATATGCACATAGTCATACAAAACCTTCCTATGACAACTGATGAATATTGGAAGCTTCTCAGAATTTACCAAGAAAATCCACCAAAATGCAGTCACAATTCTGCTAGTGTCCTCTGGCAGACTTCATGATTATAGATTTCAGTGTGGATATCCTCTCCTTGACATACCGCCCTCTCAACTTTTATATTGATCATTCGGTCTTCATAAAGAAGCTTTGTATCCAAGTCAGAGCTTTCTTATAGAAAGAGTTTATTTAATTATTTTTTTTAGCTCCTGATCTCTCTTTACAGGTAACAATATACTTAAAACCTGTTTTTCTAAGATATTCATATCCCATCCTTATTAACGGCACTTTTTTAGAAGAAAAAAAATTAGCCAAATCTGCTTTTTCACCTAATTTGATATTTTATAATTTATAATTTTAATTTTATAATTTATAATTTTATAATTTTGGGGGTTCGTGTATTTTATTCTTGCATTATTGTAAATACTTACTGGTCAGGGATACTTTTGCTTAGTCTGTTTATTCATTGAACGTATTCATTCTCATAGAATTTAAGCCTGCCATTTCTGAAGAACTATATTCTTACCTTTATGCTGCTTATCCCAAGTGCTTTTATCTATCTGTGGTGTCAGATTTATCAGCCTTTTGTCCATTAAGATGAAATGTATCTGGGGAAAAATGAATAACTCAGATGCTACTAACTCATCATCTGTGTGCATTATACTTAAGTTATTTTCTGTTAGGTGATGGATTTCCACGAATTCTTCACTTTTGGCCGAGTTGTTTTAAGACAGCTAATGGAATCACAAACACCTCTCTTTGGCCAAGGATTGGGAGGTTACTAGTATAGACTCTTGAACCTGAGTATAGTAATAAATAACCATTAAAGCTCTAATTGGTATATCTAATTGGACACATACTTTGCATGTCACTTACCGATGGGCATTTAAACCAAAGCATTCATTATAGGAAGAGGAGACTAGTGGCAGTAATAAACATGAAACATATTAAACATTCACATTTACTATGCAAGAAAGACTAATAAATTGTAAAATGGCTTAGAAGACAAATAAATATCCCTTACAACCCTGGTTATCAAATGTAGAAGAAAGAAACAGTGTCACATCAAAGATTCTGCTCTACAGGGTTCTCTGTTTCTCCTTTTAAAATGAAAATTAGTAAACAATTCTACTAGATAATGAGTACTAAGAGAATAAGTGTGAATTAACAGTTTTCTCTGGTACTTACGGTTAATATGTGGGTTGTTAACCTTTTATAATATGTCTTTTGGTCAAGGAAGCTAGGACGATTTTCCCTATGAACAAAACATTACTGATCTTCAGTGTTTCCTAAGAATTAAGAGGTTTGAATAATACCTTAAAAGTCTGAATTTGATTTTGGTTTTGGAGAGATACTGGGCGGATGAGGGAAGGAGAAGTTAGATTTTTAAAAGGAAAAACCTATCTCATTTCAACTCTAGTGATTTTGGTTCAGTTATTATTTTTATTATTTTTTTAAGTTTATTTATTTATTTTCAGAGAGAGAGAGCACAAGCAGGGGTGGGACAGACTGACTTGGGACTTGAACTCACGACCATGAGATCATGACCTGAGCCGAAACCAAGAGTGGGACGCTTAACCAAATGAGCCACCCAGGCACCCCTGGTTTTTATTTTTAGAAGTTATCTTTATTTTTGAAACCAAAGTGGAGAGGTGAAGAAAGAAAAGCAAATGTAAACATTGATTTGACATACAGATTTTAATATTATTGTAAATACTCTGTTCATAATCCCTTTCATAACCTTGAGTATCATTTACTCCAGCTTTCTTATTTGAAAGCTATTTCGGATGAGATTACAGTGATATTTTAATAGTACATATATTGTCATCTACCTTGTAGTTTTTTCTCACTTAGAACATACCCTGCTTCACACTATAATACTGGTTTCTATTTACAAAGTCAACTTAAACATTAATTGTGTTAACTGACAGAAACAAAGTCCAATTTAGACTTATATTACCTAAATGTACTAGATAATCAGTGTTAAATAACTGAAAGCACACTGTATCTGCTTACATAAGACTAGTTTCAAATACCCATTTGAGTTTTGTTTTGTACCTAAGTGTGACTTCTTTTTAGTATGTAGCTGCTCCTTGATGGCATACTACTAGTGTTGTGTATAAATATAACTTACAAGCATCCTTTTAAATTTTGAACAAATAAAAATAGTTAATCACAGTTATAGAGAAGAGAAACGAAATTTATTAGATTTTCAAATCAAGACATAGTCACTATGTTTTCTGTGTATTTGGCTTTCTCTCCCCACTCCCCACCGAAAGCTCATAGCCAAATGCTAGTGAAATGTAATATATTGCACATTTTTTCTACCACTATAAAAAATGAACAAATTATGATTTGTAACTTCACTTAAGAATTTGTAATTCCTTTTTGTATGCAGTGCAGCGTCTTATCAGCATGTTTATTGCCAGGAAATTAAATGTATTTGTTGAAGCTTTGGAATAATTTTAGTGTCTGAAAATATACTGTTTATTACTTAATGCATTTTTATTATGTAATAAATAATAACAAAATGTAATTTTGAGTGAAATTGATAATTTTCCAGCCTAACAATCCTTTTTATTTTATTGAGATTTCTCGGTCAGTAAAAAAAAAAAAAAAAAATCCTGTGTGTTATTGGGTAGAGGGAAAAAAAATCCTTAGTCACTGTTATAGTCCAAATCCTTACTTTATTTTCTTACTAACAGTTTAGGAGCCCTGCTTTGCCTCTCAAAAGCAGGTAGCAGTTGTGAATCAGTATCGCTTATAATATATTCTATTGACTTATCAAATGAAGACAAAAATACAGCTAAGCTGTCGTTAATTGTGGCGTTGCTGATTTTTCTATATATCACATAATGAAACTGAACCTAGACCAAATTCGCAAGAGCAGCAGTAACAAAAACACCAGTATCGATACACGACTTTGTACTTTGCCTAAGAAAATTATTGTGGTTAATTAGGTTTCTGATAGCATTACGTATTTATTTGTCCTACAGTTCTTAAAGACCTATTTTTACTTTGCTATGTATTTTCTTGAAATAAAGCAATTAGTTACAGTTGGTAATGCTGTTTGCTATTCCACAATTAGATTTAGACCTAATATCTCTGATGTTTCTAGGAAAAGTCAGGTTTGGAAGAAATACAAAGTGAGTGGTTCTGTGATCTTGATATTTGTTGCACATAACAATCAAGTGTATCCTTTAACCAATGCATGTCACCGTTCTCCCAGTAGTTGTTCAAATGTCATATGCAACCAACACCAACATAGTTGTAGAACTCACCTAAGCACACTCCCCATTGCCTTAAAGAGAATATCTGAAGTGATCGTCACTCTGTGTAGGTTGTCTTGAGATTATGGCAGTGGTCTTTCTGTTCAGTTTTACAGACCAGAGATCCATCATTGTTATTGAACTCACCTGTAATGTGTGAAAATACTACTCTGTCTAAAAGTGGATTCACCATGAAGTTAATGAATCTTAAACATCAGAGCCCTTCACTTGCACAAGCTCTTCCAAGTCATTGTTAGAACCCCTAGCGGTATGCTCACAGGGTCATATGTTTTTGTAAAGTTGGCTGAAGTATGATATTTAAACACAATCTTAAGGTTTTGATTTCATTCTCTGACTTCTCTGTTACACTTCCCCTCATTTATGGTCACTTAGGAGTAGCCAAGAGCTAGTGGGATTCTGTTAAGTAGAGGTTCTGGTGGTGATAAATTCAGTTTGGGTTTAGTGGTGTATTTTTATGTGGTTTGCAGACACTCGTGTACAGTTTAGTTATTGCTGGCTATTCTGGTGAAGAAATGGCCTCTAGAATTGCTCCTATTATTCATTATATTGCCTTACTGATTGTGACATAAATGTGCAAGGCCAGATGTCATATTACAATTTGAATGTGTCCTGTGGCACCTGAAATATGTGGCAAGTGGAGGAAAAATAATGTTTGAAGTGAATGGAGCCAGAAGCTACTCTGTGGAAAACCTTTTCAGTCATTAAATGTGTAAAAAACAGTAAGTGGGGGATTTGGTTTTCATATATAAACGAATCAAAGCAGAAGTTCTCTCCCTTGTATTCTGGAGGGAGTATATAGACAACAAGTCAGATGTGGTACTTACAATTATAAAAGCAACATGCTGTTCCCCTCTTTTAGTGAGTATCATATAAAATAGAATTTACCAGAATAGCTGTGTTTGTGGGACACGGGCTGTAGGAGTTCAACAGGCATGAGCATCTGTGACGTTGTAGGCGTGTACTTTGTGTATGGTGACCATCAGTAGTAAATAATAAATTTTGAGTAGCTGTTCTAGAGGAAAACCAAAACTATAGAAAGTGACAGTATGAAATTGTTATATACGAGACAATGGTAGGATTTGTGGTGAAAAAATATTAAACAAAATATGAAGGAATGCCAGAAATTAATTTATTAAAATGGTATTTCAGTTTTCTGGATTTTGTTGTGTTGGCTTTTACAAATGTGTTGTTTATTGTGATTTCTTTTCTTTTTTTCTAAATAACTATTCACTTTGGCACCTTATTTTCCACTTGAAATTTTTCTGGTTTTTATTCCCCTTAAAGTGGTACCTTTAAATTTTATAAGCTTTGGACCTCACAAAATTTTAATCTGCCCTTACCATTTTTATTTATAATGTGATGAGTTTGAGAAATTGTCAGTCCTCTACTCGACAGTCGTAAGTTGATCTATATACTTCAGGACGTTTCATCGTATCTTTTTTTATTTTTATTTTTATTTTTTTCATTGTGTCTCCATTGTATTCTAAAGATTTAGAATTTGGGATGAGAATGTGAAAAATTAAAAATTTAACAAGTAAATTTATTAAGGGGCATTAATTAAATAGATAACAAAACATTAATTTATTCATTAAATAAAAGATTTAAGATTTAAAAACATTCTGATAGTTTATGTTAAGTAAATACTTTGTTTAAAACCTTTCTGTTATGATGTAGGCTAAACTAAGGGAATTTTTTTTTAATTTTTTTAATTTTAATTTTTTTTTGAGAGAGAGAGAGAGAGACAGAGTGTGAGCTGGGGAAGGGGCAGAGAGAGGGAGACACAGAATCTGAAGCAGGCTCCAGGCTCTGAGCTGTCAGCACAGAGCTCAATGCGGGGCTCAAACTCATGGACCGAGAGATCATGACCTGAGCTGAAGTCGGATGCTTAACTGACTGAGCCACCCAGGCACCCCTAAACTAAGGGAATTTTTTTTTTAGGCACTTTCCAAAACATCTTATTTAATTCTCAAAACATGTTACAAATGATAGATCTGAAGTTCTAAAAGTAACTTCTTGATGACTCAGTCATTTTTTTTTTTTTTGTAATTTAACTTTATTTTTTATATTTTAAAATTTACATCTAAATTAGTTAGTATATAGTGAAGCAATAATTTCAGGACTAGATTCCTTAATGCCCCTTACCCATTTAGCCCATCCCCCCCTCTCACAACCCCACCAGCAACCCTCAGTTTGTTCTCCATATTTATGAGTCTTAAACTAAGGGAATTTTAAGTTGAGTAAGGTTTAAACAAATTTTTAAGAAATGATACTAATGGGCTTTGCTTTTACACTTTTTTTCCATTTTCCCCACTCCCTGTATTTGGAAGTTTCCTGCACCCTCACCCCAGACTCCTATCGCAGCCAAGAATCTTATGGAGGAAAAATATGACTTTTAAGTTACTTTTCTTTAGTAATGATTTCAGGTCCATAAGATCCGTAATCAAAAAGTCTTTTAGTAAATCAAACATTTTTTTTTTCTTACTACTCTTGGAATTTTCCAAAACAATGCATCAAGAGGAGGCAAGGGAAAGTATGCCAATTTTTCTAGGACATGTTATAATTTGGTATTTTTTTTCATACATTAAATTATCTTATGACCAAGTCCTAAGATGTTCTCATTGTTAATTCATGGGATTCTGTATATATAATTTAAAAGAATGTTTATAAGTAACTTTTGAAATCTATTTGTGGGTTGTTAGGTGAATGAGACTCTACCCTTTGGAAATGTAAATAAACAGGTATGTTAGACAGAAAGATAGATAATGGTCATTACAAATACATTATCTGATAAGTTGATTTGAGACCTTTATATGTGCATTGCCATTTATTTCCACCCTTGACGAGTAGACCTTTATTAAGCTGTGATGATTACTGAATATGAAATGTAACCAAGATTATTTTTTATTCAAATATAATTTAAATATTCATCAAAGAGAAGCTATGCTTGAGAGTGACAGAGACTATTAACATCAAAAAATATAATTAACTGCATTGGGTATCATGAAGCAGAGTTAGCCAAATAGCCGAGAGGTCTAATTGCTCTAGAGTTTGAGAAGCAATGGTTTTATTTTATGCCGTAGCTGTGGAATTAATAGTAATGCGGTTGCCTATGTGGGCCAATTAAAAGCTGCCTGTTAAGGTTCATTGCTCTATAGGAAACCCTTTGAATATCGCTTAGTAAACAGGATTGACATGTCAGTGTGTACAAGAAGATGCAATACAATAAAATCTGTGAAAATGAGAAGTAACGTTAAAAGAACTGTTTTTGAAAACAATTCATTAAACTCTGTACAAGTACAGTGTTGTAGTGGCTGTCGTGGTGTGCCCTCGGATTCCCCATTCAGGATCGGGGACTCTTTCCCTCAGCTGCCAAGGCTGTTGCCTGCTGATGGGCTCTCTGTGAGTCCCCGCCCAGGACCGCGGGCTGAAGGGATCTTAAACCCTTCTCCCCAGAGGCAGCCCTCACCGAATGCCAAAGTACAAAGGCTTTGCCTCCTCATCTTTTGCTTCATTTTGACACAGCTCCGAAGGGCCCTCCCAATTCCAGAGCTCCCTCCCTGAGGAATTTGAGGGGCCTTTGTTGCAACTGCATTAGACTTCTCCCCAGTCCCGCTTCCCTGATAGTTCTAAGAGCTGTGAGCCTCCCAGAGATCTCTGCCTCAAATTCTGCTTCCCATGTTACCCAACCTGAGAAAGGTACTGATGATAAATATAACAACAAGTCCTGTCAGTGGTACTGGTTACATACATTGTAGGAATCTGGCAACTAAACATTAAAGTAGTTTTAACCACTCCCCCCAATTGCCCAATTCAGGTCTACAAGTGGCATTTTATCTTTGTCATGTGATCCTTTTTCTTTAATAAAGGTAATATGCCGACCTTTGTGGTGCTATTACGCTTTTTAGCTGAATACAAAAAGAAAGCACTCCTGATTGAACCCAAAAGATTCTGCCTTGCCCAGACTGTAGAGATTTAAAAGTGGGCAGACATTCTCATGACACTTTGACCTTAACGAGGTTGTTGAAATGGAAAGTTGAAGGGCCAAAGATAAGAGCAGTCGCAAAGCTCTTCTCGTGTTTCTTTTCTTAATGATGATATATCAAATACACTTAATAAATTGTGATTCCTAACAAAATATGTAATGTTATGCGTTGAGTGTAGTATTTTAAGGATTAGAATACTTTTTTGCAAATAAAAATAATTCTAACACTGTAAATTATGCAACCTCAAATACAGTTTATTGAATTAAGATATCCTGTTTATCTAACTGTTATAAGACATGTAAAAAACTTAGATTAGCTTAATAGATCTTAATATGCATGAAGTAATACGGTGTACCTTGTGCCTTTCGTCTGCAGTGATAAAGATGTTTTCCTAGGCATCCATTATTTAATATGCTTACCCTGTTTATATCTGTGGCCCAAGACTGCATGTCAGCTTTCAGCGGAGTGGCGTTGCTGCTTCACAACACACAGCCCTGTACTCCCCAGCTTGTACATGGTGTTAGCGGTATTTTAAAGCTCTTGAGTCTAACAGTTTATAGGTCACAACGAACTGAGCCTTTCAGACAAGTTACTGATAGGAAGCTAATTCCGGCTAGGAATATAACATGGAATGGAAGGCCCTGCCTTCATTGTAGTTTTTAAAAACTTACACAAACCATGTAAATCAGAAACGTTTTAATTTGGTTTCTGTCCTATGGGTATGGAACTCTGCTTGACTTCTGAAAATTGTATTTTATCTTTCATTCATTGATTTATGCTCCCAAATAATTACTGAGCTGCAGGATGTACAAGCTAATGTGTCGAACACTGTAAAGGTATTTATGAACAACCGGTAAGAACATATACTTGCAAGCCTACAGACTGATGTTTATAGAATTAATAAATTTTAGACTAAGACACAGCATTAGGGACTGCACATATTTCGGGGATTCTTAAACTGAGCGTGAACCCCTCAAAGATGTAGTCTGGTGAAGAAGATGAGATGTGTACAGAAATAAGTATGATACCAAATCTCTCAGCACAATAAACTTTCAAAACCTGATGGAGAAGGGAAAGTGATGAGCAATATCCTGAGGTGGGAAGATACACTATATGTTGAGGGAATACTGAGTAGCTCTGTTTAGGGAGTTATTCAACTTCTGACCTCACCCTCTCAAACTTTTATACTCTGAAGCATCTTACCAGCTTGCTTCTTCCTTTTGGACATTCTTAATTCTCCCCTTGTACTTAGGCTAAGGAAGAAAGGATCTTTCAAAGATTGTGTTCTTTACGTTTCTCAAAATATGGAATAGTTCTATACCATGTATTTAAAAAATACATTTTTAACCCTGTAATGTGAATATGGCAAATGACACTAGGGCTTCAGGTCCTTTGTATTAATTCTGAAACGACGACTTCATTTTTTTATAGCAGAGAACTGTAATACACAATTTCACATCCACTTCTTCATTTTCTTTTGCATAGATATTATTTGGTCTGGTTTATTTAGGGTATTACTATGCTTTCAAAATTGTAGGTATTTCTACACCTAGAATGTAATAGCATATGATGTCTTATATTGCTGTTTCTAGTGCCAGAATCACAGGTGGATATTAAATTATCGTGTCCTTCCTCCCTCCCTCCCTCCCTCCCTCCCTTCCTTCCTATTTATTTATTTCTCTATCTCTCTTTATCTGTCATCTATCTATTTATAGATAATTTCTTGCCCTTGAGACTGAATTGCAGTAAGAGGACACTTCCCTTGATCTGTGCTTTTTTAGAAAAAGAGCACTTTGGGTTAATATGCTGAATACTGAATGCTTATGAGTAGGTAGGTGTTCAGTTATCAAGAATGCCAAGAGCAATGCCTTGTTGCTTTCTTATCAGCTACTTCCTGCTGTCAGCTTGGCACTTATTTCAATAGAAAAGGATTTGCATCGAATGTAATGCCTTATTATATACAGCTAACACGGGGTTTTTAATTGTGCAAACACATGAGACTCCTGCAGTGATAGTCAATTTGATAAAAGGATTAGATTATGAATATTTTGTCATGATTAAAGATTAGTTCTGATTTATCGTAAGTAAGCCAGTGAAATTTGCCATATTATTTATCAGTCAGGTGAGACTCCATTAATTTTGAGAGTGTATGAACCACAAAGTATCCACCTCTTTATAGAGTCTCTAATGAATTCAATTATTTATATTCAGATTATAGGTATTAAGGATTGTTTTTAGCCTTCCACACCTGCTCTACTGCTAAGAGTATCCCATGAGTCTGTGGTTCCAGCTTTTTGCCTTTATTGTTTTTCATCTCTTGTCTTTCAGAACAGTTAGGTAAACATCTGTACAAAATTTCCACAGTTTTTATTAAAGAAATGACAACTAGTATGTATCAACAGGACATTTTGAGTTGTCCCTTTGATTAAAAGGAAAAAAAACCTGAATAAAAAAATAGAAGAGTGAGAATTCTAATTTAGAAAGTATTTATTGAGTGAGTACTTGTTGCTGTAAACAAGACTGGGCATTCTGGTGGATTTAAAAGAAACTTAACAACATCTAACTGGAGAGGGAAGACTAGTGTCCTAGAAATAAGACCTGATACAAATAAGTGCCCGGCACTCTTAGGGGTTGTCTGCAAAAGAATGTAAACAAAACATAACGAGTTTATCACTTAATTCTAAACATGGAACATACTTACCAAGTTAAATAAAAACTAAAATGTGAATTATACAAGAGATGACACAAAGTAGAATATTAGTTATATAGACCATTCCTGCCATAGGGAAAGGAGACAAAGATCACTTCCGGTTTGGATAATCAGGGAAGAAAGAATATTATACTGTTTGGCCAGCATAGTTTATGTGTTGGCCTTCTCTGTACCTCCTCCTTACCTGATGCTTCCTGCAAATGTGTTTGCCTCCCTCACACTTAAGTACAGGGCAACAAGTTGCTACTCTTAGACTTGTATAGAGAGCACCGCTGTGAGATGGAAAACAGCAGTTCAACGCTAGTAGCCTAGTGTCCTCAGCTCTAAAAATGTTCTGCCTCAGAGACTTAAGGTCCTTCATATGGTGCTTCATATTAAGAAATAGTTCAAGATATATACATAGTAATTTCTGTGAGAAGTCTGTTCTGGTGCATCTTTCTAGATGAGCAAGAACAACATAAGGAAAACACAGATAATGGTTTTTATGGGATGCAACATTAAAACTAGATAATAAAAACATCCATACCTTTTAGAACAATTATGTAGCACTTTGTTTTCAGAATGACAGTGTTTTCCCTTTGTTGACCTTTTGGAGAAATATTAACTCTATATATCTTCTCTGCTCCAACATTAATTTATTCAATTTGTATTATTAAGATAACTACTCATTCTTTTGTGTCTCTTTTTACACAAGGCATTCCTATACATTTGTTTAAAAGCTATGTCACATATTTTATTACCAAAATATTTCATAAGTTGCATGAGTAAAATCGATTACTTTAAAATAAAAGTAATCTAAGAAAAGTGGATTTAGCTGAAAATTTTTGATGAGGAAATCATAGTAGTAAAATATGTAAAATATTTTATGCCAAAAGAATTCACTTCAGGTAAAGAATAGAAGTGTTTTCTTGCCTCTTGATTAAAAAAAATCAAGGCACTTATATAGAATGTAGTCATTTTCATTAAGAAATGACAAAACTTTTCCTGAGTCAGTTAAATGCTTTAGCAAAAGTTATGTTTAGTCTTAAGATTTGCATAGATGGAAATTTTTTTAAAGCCACGCTATCAGAGTCTTAATATTTTATTTCTTTGCTTGCAGTTTAATTGGTATAGGAGTTCTGCGAACATTTGTTGCTGTGCTATAATCAAAGTGAGGTCTGTAAAAGCAGAAATTATATGAATTGTCAATTAGACCAGATACGTGTTTGTTTTATATGTAGAGATTTATAATACTGACCAAATGATGCCCCATCAAACATCTTGGGAAACAAAAAATGTATTTATGGCATAATTTTCTTGTTTATCAAAATCCTATCCAAACCAAGGGAGTAATCTTTAAGGTGAATTTAAAATAGCGATCACAAAAATCTAGTTTGCTCACTGTTGTCCTCTAAAACTCCTTTTAGTTGCAGGTTCTTTTGCATTATCTCAAACTCTAATCCTCTGAGCGGGTAATTAACGGACTAGAAAAGCCATTTGTGAAAAAGAAGAGCCATAAGAGTGGAAATATTTCTTCACAGAATGATCTCTAAGAAGTAAATAATTACAAAAGGAAAAGATTTGGGATGACCAATCTAAATCTGAGGATAATTAGAAGGAATAGAGTATGAAAATCGAAATGCTTGCCATGTACAACAATTCTCATATCATAACAAGACTAATTAAATATTTAGAAACCAAAAATCCCCTCACAATTTGAAGAAAAATAACCCACGACAAAAGGGTCTGCAACTTTGCAGATAATTAGCAAGGGTTATAGGAAGGAAGAACATCACAGATTGGCTCCAAGGCTCTGCAAGGTCATGTCTTATTACGCTATGTCTTTTATATGGTCTGGTAACAAGTTTCTTGCTAATTTAATCTAACTAGGGCATCCCATAGCGATTTCCCATTTCCCTTGTTAAAAATGTGATAGTTTCTGCAAGTGCAAACTGTAGTAGGTTAACATTTTTATAAATAATTGCTTTTAATTGATACAGGTCATAATAAATTTTTGAATTATTTAAAGCAGTAGTCTTGAAAATTTGGACATAGAAGCGATATTTTTTAAGTATTTCAAAATTTTATAGTTTTTATCCCCACTTAAATTATCTTATTCCTTTCATTAAGTAGTTAGACCTGATGACCCTGTGAATGAAACGTAGTCTCAGTGGCATGCTTTGTAAATAAATACTTCTTATTTTGCTAATAAAAGCAAGCACATTTATGTTGAATGTGCATTTCTGCAAACAAGAGATTTTGCACTGGATTAATAAGGCTCTGAGTGAGTCAAGCCTAATTTGCATTAAACTGACCCCAAGGTCCAGTAAAAACTGCAAGGAATTTCAGAGGTTTCTAAAACAGTAAGTTGTTTTTAGCAAGTCCGCACTGCCATTTCAAATGCTTATTTTTGTAATTAATGTGGAATTTTTGAGGATTATTTTTAAGTTTCTAAGATGCAAGTTTAACTATAAATATTAACATATGCAAACTTTCTGGTTATAATTCCTGATACAGTATTTTATTCAGACACAAAGTGATTGTGGAAGGTGTCACTTTTATTTTATTCCTGTTTTTATTGTACTCAAAAACGGAATGACGATATTCTGGACATGGGCTTAAACAGGACTTTACTGCCAAAGCTTTTGTTGACTTGCTGTGGGTTACCTGTTATTTATTTGTCTATTTATGTTACACACTGTACACTTTTTTAGTCAAATAAGTTTATGTTTATATATTGATACTACAGAAAGATATTTTGTATTTTTGCTTCTGGTTATCCAATTAATAAATTGTCTTTTTCTATACCTTTTTCTTTCAAATACAGTTGCAAAGGTTTAGTAAGAGGGGCAGTTTTGTTGCTGTTGTTGTTTTTTGAAATCAGGAATGTTTTGAAAAATTTTGAGAACACCAGCATATAGGAAACTAAATGGAATAGAAATTATTTTTTCCAAATTATGTATCCATGCATGTACTATTAATACTCAAGCATATTTTCCTAGAGATTCTAGTAGTAACTTTATTTCTATAATTTAGCTTTACTTCAGTGACTTTAAAATAGTTCTAACAAGACATATTCTGTAATGCTTCAAGTATAATATTTTAACATGCTTAAAGAATTAAATACCGTGATGGGTAGAAATCTTCTAGAATACACAAATTATTAAATAAATTATGAGAACATAGTTATGTGACAAATGGGAACATTACTATAGAACACCTCTTCTTTTACCATAATAATTACACACCATTTGGCTTCCTAATGTTATGTTTACCTAGCAATTAGTTAGGCTCACAAATCATCATTAATAAATATTTAAAGAGAGCGAGCCCACTTTCCTTAGCTCTACATAACAGAAGTTTAGCTGCTAAAAGAGCATTGCATACAATAATAAAATAAGAGGTTTGATGTAACATTCAACTTGGTTTCCCTCTTTGATTTGTGAAAAGGATTGTCACCTTGTATCTTGGAACATAACTCCTTTTTTATCCCGTCAGTTTTCTTGAGTAAATCTGTTTGCATTGGAACTTACCTGTTCATATTATGTGCATAAAAATTTATTCTAAATGTAGACTCAAAAGGTCAGAGGGGTTCTAGTGCCTATAGTACTATACGTTCCTTAGTCTTTTGGAATTGTTAGTGCATGAAGTGATTTGGAAGCTTCTAAGGGTACTTTCTTCCTCTGCCTTTAGTCTATCTCCTAAGTGCTGTATTATTGGCCTTCATGAAACAAAATTATGTCCAAATTGACAGAATTCTCTGAGAATCAGGTTCAGCTGATTGAAGCAAAACTGGATGTGTGGTATTTATTTTCTACTAACTGTGTTTATTTACAGGCAGAAATAGCCAGGCTAACCATTCATCATTTCATTCATTCAAAAACAATTACTGAATTTCTATTAAGTGCCAGGCGTATAATCACCTCCAGAGAAAATGTATAGGCTGATAGTGTCCTTTTTCTTTTGTTTCTTTTTATTTTTTGCCCTTTGTAGAAACACAGTAACATTTCTAGATTTTTTTACTCTTGTGTATTTGAGTAAAATAAAGTTTACTTACAGACATAAGATAATGGGTTTCTTTTAGTAATTGAGACTCTGTTTTTTAATGAGAGAATGGATTTAGTCGCAGTACTTCAACTGTAGGTGTTGTATTCATTTAAAAGAAATAATCTCCCATGTGGATGTGGTTTAAACCCTTCCAGTGTGCTCTAGTGAATGTTCTGCTTATACATGGCACTTTGGAAGGGAGTGTCATCACATGATGCCCCGGTACCTTGAAAGCATTTATTTTGTCTCCAAAAAGTGAGCGGTTTTAACTAAGATAGAAGATTGCTCATGAAAGGAAACAGAGCTGTTATTGCTAGTATTTTCTAATTGAATTTAAAACGTAACAGATGCCACGAAGAGACTGAAATTGTTGAAGCAATCTTCCCTGAACCTATAGGCTCAATAAAGAATTGGACTGATTCTAGAGGATGACTCCAAATTTCAGCAAACATTAATTTTTAGTTTCTGTCATGATATACTGAGCTTTTCTGTGGAATGTTGGAGTATTTGTTCAAGTCGGTAGATTTTGCATTTTTAATCTTCCTTAGAACTGTGGTGAATAATGGCCCCTGGCAGGAGATAATGAAATTTTCTTAATTTATATTTTCAAGCAGAAGCTTCAATTGAAAATGGCATCCTATGGCCTGGAGACATAGCTCTAGTGCAAGTTTCAGGGGAGATGCAATAATAATGCAGTGCCATCGAGACAGGGAATGATGGGACAGTGAAGAAGTAATTTAAGGAAGAAAAGAGAATGTACCAAAGCTTTATTGTAGCATATCTAATGATCTGCTGAAGATTCCCAATGGTTTTTGGAGCATGACTGGAGAAACTAATGTTATCTTGCCAAAACAGAAGCCCTTGCTTAATCAGCAGAACAAGGCTATTGATTAAAACACCTCTCACAATAGATTACACATGGAATCTCATCTCCATACTTTGCACTTGGTAAAGTGTAATAATGAGCATAAGATAATCAAAAGAAGAGTAAAAGCAATTTGTTGGGCATTGTACAATTCAAGATTAGAGTTGGAAAGGAAACAAATTTGCATGAATAGTGGGCCTGCTTTTAACGCTGTACACAGGAAATCATTTGTGTAGTGTAGGAACTACTCTGGAGCAGTAAAAGATATTCTGCCCCTTTAAGTTTTGCAAATCTGTGTCCATCTTATAGAAAGGAGTGTACTTATTATTGATGTATTTATTGTTGTTAGTAATTCATATTTGTTGAGGCATTGTGCAGAGAGTTTGCCTGCATTATCTTATCTATCCTTAAAAACAAACTTCTAAAGAAGGCTCAAAGGTTTAATACATTGCTTACAGACTCATAGTTTAAGTAAGCAGACAAACTGTAACTTAAATTGCAGGGTTTTTTCTGATTCTAAAGCCTCTGCTTCTAAACACTAATCTTCCCAAATAGCAAATGACTCCGCTTCTGAACAGAGTCAAATGATATGCTATATTGTTGTTTTTTATACTTTATTCCCAGACTATAAGTAATGTGTGCATTGAGCCCTCTTTCATTCAGTTTTAAAAGATTAAGGAAAAGCAACATATTAATAGTTTGTTTGCATTATTAATATTTCATTAGTGATGACTCACTATTGTCCCCAAAATAAAAAAGATAATGTTTCTTCAAAGTACTGCTAATTTGGGCATGACAGTTTCTAAGGTAATTTCCATGTAGTAGTATGTAAATTAATGATAATACACATTTATAAAATGCCTTTTCATCAACTACACCTTTTTGTTGGCAACGTTTATCCTAATTTTAAAAATGATTGTGGGGGCGCCTGGGTGGCGCAGTCGGTTAAGCGTCCGACTTCAGCCAGGTCACGATCTCGCGGTCCGTGAGTTCGAGCCCCGCGTCAGGCTCTGGGCTGATGGCTCGGAGCCTGGAGCCTGTTTTCGATTCTGTGTCTCCCTCTCTCTCTCTGCCCCTCCCCCGTTCATGCTCTGTCTCTCTCTGTCCCAAAAATAAATAAAAAACGTTGAAAAAAAAAATTAAAAAAAAAAAATGATTGTGGATGCTTTGAAAGTTAATATTGAAATCTGAGAATATTGATTACATCTGGAAGGTAAAATATACAGTTTTAATACTTTAACTTTTACCATCTGCTAATTGTAATGGTTAAGAGATTCATTAGATACTTTATATTTTTCTCTTACTTATAATGCACAAACCTGAAGAATATCACTGACTTTAAATGTTACACTCTAAATTTTAAAAAAACAAATCTATCCACATACTTTTATGCATGAGAAGTAAACTAATAAAGCATTAATCTCCAAAATTATGCGGGTTCATTTTGTTAAGATTTTGAGATGTACAAATGACTTCATTCCCAAATAGAATTTTTTTTCATTTAGAGTAGAAAGACTTGCAGGAATGAATTTTAAACTGATTTTTAAAATTCAGGGTTTTTGCTCCATTAAAAGCAGCTTTACGACCTATAAAGTAGGATTTAGGATTTTCTTCATGGTAGATGATGAATTTATGATTAAAATATAAGTTTTATGAATATTAATGTAAGAAAATACTTTTATTCTGGTGTTTGAATTTGATAATGTTACAAAGCATTTATTACTGGATTTATTTTAGTTAACATGGGATTCTCAGGATGAATGTTGTACTTTGCTTTTTACATTTGTAAGAAAATTAGAGGAAAAAATATTCAATATGATAGAAAGTTGCAATCTAAAATAATGTGTAGAAATAATATATAGGTGAAAATTTTGATAGAGGTTTTAAAACACTGATGTTTTTCACATCAGTGAAATTAGCTTTTTATCTATACATGCCAACTTCTGGAAATTTTCGGAAGTGTGCTTAGAATATTAAAAATGACTAAATGCTTAGAATTTGAGACAGAGTGCTTATTCTGTACCTCCACATTTATTTACTCTGTGGTGTTATTATTTGCAAGGGCTGCCTTTATGCCCCTTTAGTTCTAAAAATGATATATTGTCTTCCTGTAGTTTAGCCACGTATTAAAATTTATTTTGAGAAAGAAGTCGAAGGTTATATATAGAAAAATTTACAGTGATTACAGTGGATCTTTTTGTTGTTGTCATTCTTCATGACATCCTTCCAGGAAACATAGTGTCTTTTCATAGATTGTCAAAAATTTTATTTCCAGATTTATTTAGTGTTAGAAATTTTCATTGGCTAGCAAATATTACGAAAAGATTATACTTGCCTTTAGTTGTTAAAAATGGGTGTACAGGTCATGTATACATGTACTTAGAAATTATACTAATATAGACCCTCCATGTTAGGAATTTATGGATAAATAACTAGTCTGCTTGCTCAAAATTGCAGCTGCTAAAACCCTTGATTCTTTTGATTAAAATTAGCAAGAGAAGAAGACATGTTAGCACTGTAAACTCTATTAAGAACTTGCTGCTTAAATTATACTCATAGCTTAATGATTTTCTTTCATTTGTAACTTAATAAGATTTATAGAGCAAAAAGCATGAGTTTCCAAATATATTTATTCAAAGTCTGACTTGTCTTAACACAGTGGTTCTCATATGTCAGAATCATTTGCAGATCTAGTTAAAAAACAGAGTGCTGGTTAGTTATTTGCCTCTGGAGTTTCCTAGTCTGTTGATCTTGGGTGGGACCTGAGCGTGTTTTTCTAACAAGTTCCCAGTTGATGCTGGTGCTCCTGGTCTAAGGACCACATTTTGAAAGTCAGTGCTTTGACTCTTTTAATTCATCTGTGCATCTTTACAAATACAAAATAAAATAAAGTAAAATAAGATCAGTTATTAAATCTGAAGTGTTTAAAATATATGTAGCACTAATTTTTTATGACAGTAATTGTATTTACTTCCAGTCGTAACTAAAAATCCACCTATTTTTTAAAAAAAAACTTTATTCTTCTGCCTTATTCTCATTCATACTTAATTTTTACGCTTCACATGTAAGAAAAGTGTAGATTTTTAACATAATGAATCCACATAGTATTACCAAAATATGCTGGTAACGTGATGGTTAATACAGCCATACCTTTACCAATAAGTCTTCTTCCGTAGGGGAAGAAGGAGAACATGATGCAGGGACTGTGCCCAGGATTGAGAATACAAGCAACTGAATGCCTTTCTTTTCTTGGCTTAGTTGTACCTTTTCATTTTCATTAGAATGAAAACTTGAAGCAGAGCAGTTGGTGGGAATTTACTTTGCTTCTGTGGCTAATTGCTTTCTCTTTCCCTATCTTCTTAAATGATAGCAGTTTACAGTTTTACAATCTTACTAACAATATACTGGTTAAGGAGTTTTCAGATTTTTCTGAGTCCTAACAGCTCACATTGGAATTTTCTTTCCTCTTGTGTCCCCAAACTTACTGAATTTGGAAACTTAAGGCTCTCGCTTCATTCACAAATGAATGTACATAGTGGTATTTTATTTCCATCATTTGGTCCTCTGAAAGCTTCAGTATTTTTTTTTTGCCATGAGGCAAGATACCGGTATGCAAATCTGATAGTTTTATACTTCTTACAGTTGTGTTCCTCTTCTTGCTAACACTTCACTGTTTTAGCCCCTAAATTTCACTTTTTCTCAAGATTAATTTCTAGTACTCCTGACGTATAAAATAAACATTTTTGACATCTTGGGAAACTATGAATTTTATAAATGTATATAATTTTATTTGCAAGAACTCCATTAAGCCTCCTTACCTTCAATTTTACTTACAAATATAGCTCTATAACACTTTTTTCTGTCTTAAAGTAAGTGTTTTTGTACAATGTGATTATTAAAAGAAATTAAAATGTGGTTGATATAAATTATGGTAATTGCTTTTGACATTAATTTGAACTTATAGCTGTGGTCAGGTAACTAATGCACAAAAAGATCTGAAAAAGTAAATATGAGCAATTATTTTTCATTGTATGGTGTTGGTCTCTTTTAAACAAAATGTAATGGAAGCAGAAATACTTGTCCATTATATACTTCTTGCAAACATCCTGTGACATTGAAAAATATGAAATAAAGATGTTTTTGGTTTCATATTGCAGTCATACTTATCTGATCATCTGGGGAAAAATGGATAATTATCAATGTTATCTTTATTTTCGAAAAATGAGATAAATTCCCAAACCCTTTGAGCTATATCCTCCTTCACGAACTTGGTCCAAAATCCTTCACACTCTTGGTCCATTTCATCCTTGAGTACAGTCCCCTTACTTTAACCATGTTTACCCAAAAACATGGCAGGATTTTGTTGAGTGGCTATAAAATGTATACCAAGGGAATATAGAAAAGAGAAGTCTAACTCATAGGGGTTTGGATTTGTTTGTTTCTTAAAGGTGTGGGAATGAGATAAAGGGAGGGTCCTTGCAGGTATGAATAAATATAAGGAAGGAAATAAAAGCACTTTAGTTTTTGATAAGGACAGGTAGTGGTTGAGTCTCTTGATCCTGGAAGATCAAGAAACTTGAACAAAGTGGTGAACTTGATTGTTGTAAAATCTAAGAAAGAGGAAAATGAACCATTAGTTGAACTATTAGATATTGAGGAATCTTAAATTCATCTGCTGTTTAAAATTTTAAGATATATAATTGGTTCTGTGATTCATGTTAAAATAATTCATTTACATTAAGTGGAGAATCATTGGCACGTTTCTTCAAATGATTGAACCAATTGAAGAGAAATACAGATAACAAGAGTAAAACACGATGTTGCCTAAGAATGTGACACTGCACCATTTACATTGTCCACGCTTTTGAAAATTATTTTATATGGGATATTTTTAAAAATATATGGCATACAGCATTCTAGATTAATTGTGGTAAAAGTTATCATTTGTATCTGTACAAGTAATATTACAGTTTATGTAATATTTAAGACTTTTGTTTGAAGTTTATTGTATATACCTTGACCTATAAATGTACCTGTTTGGTCCTGTAGAAGTTTTCAGGTCTTGCTGCTCTTCAGGATGAATCCACCTGGTTTGAGTTGAGATGGCTCCAAGGTGCCTGACTTAACATACCTATCCCTTTTAATGCAGTTCTCCTTCTGCTGTCCTTTAGTTAGTTGTCGTGCTAACAAACAAACAAACAAACAAAACAACTGAGCCGCTTTTTCATTCTTTACTTGCCATTTTATAGTCCGGTTATTTTATGCACTGTAGACTATCTGGTATTCAAATTGTTGAATAAATTTTGTTATAATGCTCTTGTTCTGCTTGCTTGGCCTTCTTAATTTAGGTACTATCAGAAAATATAATAAAACCATGCAAACATTACATTGTGTCGAGTTGTAATCAAGTCAAATTATAAAGGGGAATAGTTCCTGCCTTTATAAAGCTTATAAAAAGAACATTTTGAGAAATTTATAGAACTCAAATGAATATCATCTTGCCTGAAATTCTACCTTAATCCTAATACTCTCCATGAATTCACAACACAGAAATAGGAGAAGACTTCCAATAGTAATAAATAGGGCATGATAGACATCATGTTAGTGCCATTCTCTTTCATGTTTCATTTCAGAGAGCATTAATTTAGAGGAATCTAGGTTCATGGTGATGCCATATTTAGTGTGAGCACATTGTGGTCTGTGAACAAAACAAGAGTCACAACAGTCTTAGACACAGTATGTGCCAGGCACTGTGCTAACTGCTTAAAATGTGCCCTATCATATGTCAAGCCAGAGCATGGAAGGTGTGCTCTGTGAACTTGGGATCTGGTATGGAAGAACGTAGAAAGTGCCTGAAATACAAAACTTATCACAAAACCGATTGAGAGAATAAACTTAAAAACCTGGCTCCTTCTTTGTTTCAATACGTTCTCAAAACTTACTTTCAAGCTATTCAATTTATGACTCTGTTTCTGTTCATGGTATCATTTTTAATTGTTATTTTAATTTTTAAATATGACAACTGTACTGTTAAGTTTTTTTTTTAGTATATGTTGAATATGCTAAAAATTCCAATTAAATGTGTAATAGAATAATAGAGAACTGTTAGTTGCTTCCTTTTTACTTTGAGTTAAAATTTAGTGTGGCCCATGATATAGAAATATTACAACAAAAAGAAAAATAGGATTTTTATAGCTCTTTATTTAAAATAATGTGGAGCAACCTAGTATCAGTTGATTTTTTGTTTGTTTTATGGTACTAGTTGCTTAAAGAAAATGTGGATCAGTTCTCTATTAGATTTCTTTATTAAAAACAAACAAGTCAGTGATTATGTTACACAAGTTTGATTTGTTTTGTTTTCCAGGTGCAACAATAGAACACAGTGTATAGTAGTTACTGGGTCAGATGTATTTCCTGATCCATGTCCTGGAACATACAAATATCTTGAAGTCCAGTATGAATGTGTCCCTTACAGTAAGTATGAAGTTTGTAGTTTTCACTTTCTCTAGCATTCCTCGTTGATGCTGAAAGACTACACATGTGAAAGAAGCATATGTTTATGGCCTACAAAACCATTATGCATGCAGAGCACTAACAGACTCGGGCCTCCAATTAGCTTCATGAAGTGTGGAAGGAAGCCATAGTGTGATGCTGGCCAAGTGTCTGTCTGTGTTCTTAAGTGTTTGGCTTTTAAGACTAGTGTTTTTCCAGAAAACAAACTTGAATTAGCTATTCAGTAGGGCAGATAGAAATCTGTACTTTTGCCCAATACCAGTTGCTGACAAATTGGTTTGGCTCACAGTTTTCTAAAGAAGGAATTGACTTTGGTTTTAATCGTGAGCTACTTGAATGGCTACCTGCTGTCGTGGTAACTTTAGTGCCTGGTAAAAGCTACCATTGTAGTAACTGAGGCAAGTGCTTTCCTGTTTTGTTCCCTTGTCCTTATAGGAGCATTTCTTTACCAGATTGTGTTGAAATCTTAACAGGAAATAAAATAGACATAACAAAGCCTTGATTATACTTCCATTTTTAATTTGACAACATCCATTAGATCCTATAGAGGGACATTTAAAATTCAGTTGGAAATTTCATAAGTAGTCTTTAGCTAATGCTCTAATTCTGTGTAGTTCTCCTCCTAATTTCAGAATTCATACTGATAAATTGTATTCTTTACTTTCAATAGAAAAAAGCACTTTAGACAACTAAAAGTTTCAGTATACTACCTAATTTTCATAGGCTAGTTTGTTTGATAGTGTTCTTGTCTTCGTTACTGGAAAACAAGAGGTGTCTGTCACCTTAATTCATAGGCATTTGAATTGAAAGTTCTTTAACAGCAGTTTTATTGATTTGCGATAGTTTTATACACTGCTCTCCTTAAAAAAAAATAGATTTAAACTAAATAATGAAATTGCTTTTTCCAGAACCTCAACAACTAGATCACTAGTTCTGATAGATTTATATGTCCAAACTATCAATATTTCTAAAACCAGAGGGCTGAATTCAGATGGATATAGGATGTCCAATATGGTAGTAATACTTTCTTACACATCCTGTGAAGGCGCGGTATCTTTTTCCTCTGCCCACAGTTTTGATAAATTGATTGGCTTTTTGTGGGTATCAGTTAAAGGCCAAACACAGATTATCTTTTCTTTTCATCCCTGCTCTGTGTTCCTGTGTTACTGTGAAATGGATGCTTTTTATGTTTTCAGTATTTTCTATACCATTTGTAGGATTGGAAGCCTACTGAGTGCACTGATCTTTATACCATTTCTCTTATGTGTAGTGTTGGTGGCTTACATAATCATTCTCCTGTGCCACTAGAGGAATACTGTATTCTTTTGAGCTAACCAAAATTTTGTTCCATAAAGTTGCTTTCATTTGAATTTATCATGGTTTCTGTCCTCAAATTAGAAAAGGAATACAGCATCCATTCCCAAACAGTGGAATCAGTCAGAGCTGCCAAGAATTGTCTTTCTGGAGCCAGTTCCTGTAACCTAGTCTATAGACCAAGAACAGTGTTAAGCAAATATTATTTTCAGACTCTTAAGTTATTTCTTGCTCTATTTAAGAAAGAAAAATGTGGATATCTTCTGGAACATCTAACTTTCAAAATTTTACTTTTTCAGTTCTCCAGAAGTGTTGTATATTGTGCACTAAACTTGCAAATAGCTATACTCAGAGAAGTATTTGTTCTTTTTAGTTTTTGTCCTTAAAAAACAAAAAAACAAAAAAACCAGTAATTAATTTGCTGTTACCTTTCTAGATGTTTGCACGAATCAGAAATAAGTCTGGCTTTTTTTTTTTCAAATTATGCCATGTGAACAAATAGAATTATAATTCCTATATACTGTACAGTTGTGACACACTATAAATTGCATGGTTTTCACTAATATTAAAATTTAATGCAAAAGATCTTTTTAGATTGTTTTGATCTTAGGTAGGATCGTGTTTTTCCTTACCTCTTTTCCCCATTTTCCTCTCCTTTTGTTTCTTTATGCTTCTGTCATAGCCATCTCTTACACTTTTATTTTTCCCTTTCCCCTTGTTTTAATAGTGTTTTTGTACGTTGTATCATTTGCATACCCCTCTTAAACTTTGTATAGCTGATAAAAATTGTCACTATAACATTTATTATGTGTCATTTACCACCTGGCTTTATGCCAGTTTCTATCCAAAGCAAATTCTCTAGGAATTCATACACCTGAAACTATATCCTCCTTTTTAAAAAATGTCCAGAAATTTCCCATGATTTTTGAAAATCTTAAAATGAATTTACTTAACAGAGTTTATTAGAAATGCTATTGTTTGTTTTACTCTTTATTATGGACAGGCACATGTAATATAATATGTGACATTTACACCTGCCCAGATAATGCCCGTGTCAAAAATGTGTGTATCCAGAGTATCTTTTATCGTTAACAGAAATGTTAGTAATTTAATATATGTGTGTTTAAAGGAAGTCTTAAGGATCTTGTAGGACAAAAGAGAATAATTATTATACTTTCATATTTTACAGTCAAGATTTGGCTTCAGTTTTTGTGCCCTCTTTTTCAAATTATCATCAAATTATACAAGTTACGCCATAATTTTAGCTATGTTTTCTTCATTAGAATGACCATTACTATTGATTAAATATTTTTCGTGAATAAGTGTGAGATTATTCAAAATGAAATAGTGTGTCACTTCAGGTACAGAGTATGTAGGCTTAAGTTTGTTTGGGTCAATTTTGTGTCTTGCATATCCATGTAGTTGTCCTCCACTGATGTTAGTGGGTCATGTATTTATGTTTGGTCTATAGAATAGTAAATGTATTGTTATGAATTAATTCATACAGTCCTGTAAGACAAGTTGCAATATACATTTGGCATGTGATGAAGAATGCTGGTTTTATTAATTTTATTGTATTTTTATATTCTTCTGGGTTGATGGAGTTTGGGCTGATTTGACAAATACCTATCTGTCCTTTGAGTTTTCATAAAAATCATAATATAAAGACTTTTGTTTTCAATACCCATATCTTACGTGATTTGTCAATCATCAAAAGTTTTTTAGATCATTTTTACATTTGGGTGTTACTTCTGTTTTCATCAGAACTATAAATTATGTACAATTTATCTACATTTTATTCTCTTTAATATGTGATATCAGTTAAATCACAAAGGAAGAATTCCCTATTTAATATTTTGCTAAGTAAATGCACTGTCATTTTAGTGTATTACATGATAAAGCCTGGCCATTTTCAATTTATAGAAAACAAATATACTTTATAAATTCTTTATTGAACTTGTTTTAAGTTCTGTTCTAAATATGTAACATATTTTAAAATGTATTATTCCCATCCTTTACATTTACTTGATTTACTCAGTAAAATCATCCTTTCCTGAAAAAAAGAATACAGATCTGTATATAAATATAGACTGAGAAGTCACAACACTAATGATTTCTCTTATGCTCATTTTCCCACGACGCCCTTCCGTTATTGATTCTAAGCAGGTATAAGATTGCTCTTCCTTGAGGAGTAAGTTTAGAACTAGTGGTTTATAAAAAAAGAACTGTTTCGTATCAGTAACACTGAACTTACTTTTACCTGATATAGTCAGAATTACACATGAGAGAGCAAGTATGTTTCCTGAAAGTGGTTAAGTAGACCAAGTCAGATGGGAAGGTGGTAGCGTAATGCAAAAGGTTATACGCTATTCCTATGGCAAAAATATTTGTGTGATATTTCTCCCTGAGGTATCTCAGGAGGTCAGTATTTAATCTTGATGAATTATTATAATTTTTAAAAATTAATCAAGCTAAGACATCTTAATGAAATGTGCAACTACAGTATCTTTGAATAATCAATTTGGAGATAGAGTATTAGCACACCCTAATGCATTTTAATAAGGAAAGAGGGAGAATCACAGACATTAATCTGGTCACTTTATGAAATTCAGGCAACATACTTCAAGGCCTACATACAGTCTAAAATAGTGTTTTATGGGTTGTTATTATTACAGTTCTATTTACCAGGAAGAATCTTACATAGCAACCTTCCTAACTGTATAATCCGTTTCTTTAGACTTCTTGGAGGGAGGATTTTTTTTTCTCATATAACTGTACTAATCAGGTTTGTTTTATGAAAGCATTTACCTTTTATGGGGTCTGTGGAGTCAAGGTATTTGCTTTGAATGCTCGGTATGATTGTCGCTGCATGCTAGCTTGCTTTCTGTGTAAATTGATGATGATAGACGATGTCATAATAAGCTAACCATAATTCTTTCTTCCTTTTTCTCCTTGCCTACTCTGCTTGCTTTTTCCTTGTATGTATTTTGCTTACTTTTTTAAACAATAGACTTAATACTACAAGTTTGAGATATGTGATATAGAGAATTTAATAAGAATTTTATAATATAAAACATACAAAAATTTAAATAAGTAAATTTACTAATTCTTAATGGGGAAGAAAGGTACTATGTTACCCCACCCTTAAAAATCCTTATTGGGGTAGCAGGAGAGATTTATTTATTCCGAAAAGGAGGCATTTTTTCCTTATAATTAAAATGGATTTTTCTAGAAATGAAAGATAAAAAAATGAAATGTACTAAGATGCATAATTATATATATTTCTTCTTACATAAATATCTTAGAAAAGAATGTTAAAATATAATCATATCAGTATTCTTTAAATCAGACCTAAGCTCCACAATTGAGTTATTTTTATAAATATATTTTCCTGTTGTTATGCTTACCTGTTTTTATCAATTTAATAATGAGTTAATATGATAGATGGGGATGATACACCTTTGCATGCATTTGTGCCTGTAGCATACATAGATACAGTAAAACTTGGTAAAAATGCTGAGCGACTTGGAAAGGCAAGAGTATATATACCATGCATTAGTGAAGAGTTTCATTATTTATTCAGGTACCCTAAGTGAAACAACATGCCAACATATTTGTATTGCCTCCTTAATCTACTAAAATGATTGATCCATGTTCTTTTATGTAACTTTAGAATCTTTCTCCTGCTAGGTTTTCCTGTTGTGTGTTTCTCTTTATCCAAAGTAGTACAGCTCTTATTCTTCCTATATTTAGCATCTATTACGAATTCAGTCTTAGACTAATAGTCAATTTATTTTAATCTTTTTTCTTTTTTCCTTGCACTTTTTTTTTTGTTTCTCTTCCGATGCTTAAAATAGAAGTGGAGCAAAAAGGTAAATAACGTATACAGTCTGAACCCCAGCTCCCTGTTATGTGCCTTATGGATGTTACCTCCTCCCTTCCCTTTCCCCACAATACTCCTGACATTAAAGTAATCAGCAGGATCTCATAAATGCACCTCATAAAGAAGTCGACTGTTTACAGTGAAATTATATGACTGCTAAATCTGGTGATGGGGTAAAAATTCTGAAGTCGGCCAGGGGGAGCTGCTCCTCCATTCTGTGTTTCTTTTTCACCCTTTATCTCTCTTTCTGACACCTTTGGATATTTTATTATTAAAGTGTCATCCTGCTTGGCTTCCAGAACCCTCTCCATAGCATGCCATGGTTCCAGGGTCTCCTGGTTGTTTCATCTCTGCTTTTCTTGTATTTACTTTTCTCTGTTCCTAATTACATTTTCCGAATGTTTACGTTTCTTCAATTGAAGAACCTTTGTTTTCAGTCTAACTTTATAAAAGTTCTAAATAAGCCTTCACATTGGGTTTTTGTTTTATTTGCTTTATTTTGGTGTTTTGCTTTTTGAGGGTTTACAAGTGTGCTAGGGGAAGGAGGGTACAAAGCTGGGACTAAATATTTTGTACACTGCTATGCACAAAGCTTAAAAGTTTTAAAGTATAAATTACCAAATCAAAAGCTTGAAAACACATAGCAAAAGTGCACATTGTCAACTTAGCTGTGAATGATCTTAAACTTAGGTTTGCCCTTACGAAAACAAACCCCAGCCACTTTGTATGCTGGTACATTGATTATGGTAACTTGAAGAAGGAAAGGTGGTACTTGTATTAAGTATAAATTACAAAAAAATCAAATGTTAATAAAACAAATTTTTTTCTCTTTTGACTTATGATCATTGAAACTTGTGTTTGCCTGTTTAATTTTTTAACTTGGCTTAATTGTTGTCTTTTCTCTGTGACTGTTAGTTTTTGTGTGCCCTGGGACCTTGAAAGCAATTGTGGATTCACCATGTATATATGAAGCTGAACAAAAGGCAGGTGCTTGGTGCAAGGACCCTCTTCAGGCTGCAGATAAAATTTATTTCATGCCCTGGACTCCCTATCGTACCGATACTTTAATAGAATATGCTTCTTTAGAAGATTTCCAAAACAGTCGCCAAACAACAACATATAAACTTCCAAATCGAGTAGATGGTACTGGATTTGTAGTATATGATGGTGCTGTCTTCTTTAACAAAGAGAGAACAAGGAATATTGTGAAATTTGACTTGAGGACTAGAATTAAGAGTGGAGAGGCCATAATTAACTATGCCAACTATCATGATACCTCACCATATAGATGGGGAGGAAAGACTGATATCGACCTAGCAGTTGATGAAAATGGCTTATGGGTCATTTATGCCACTGAACAGAACAATGGAATGATAGTTATTAGCCAACTAAATCCATATACTCTTCGATTTGAAGCAACGTGGGAGACTGTGTATGACAAACGTGCTGCATCAAATGCTTTTATGATCTGCGGAGTCCTCTATGTGGTCAGGTCAGTTTATCAAGACAATGAGAGTGAAACAGGCAAGAATGCAATTGATTACATTTACAATACCCGATTAAACCGAGGAGAGTATGTAGATGTTCCTTTCCCCAACCAATACCAGTATATTGCTGCAGTGGATTACAATCCTAGAGATAACCAACTCTACGTGTGGAACAATAACTTCATTTTACGATATTCTCTGGAGTTTGGTCCACCGGATCCTGCCCAAGGTAAGAACGTTTGCTTGCTAATGCTCATGTCTTTATAATAGCTTACTTTTAAAAGACTCAGAGGTTTTTTGTGTTTTTTTTTTCCTGTCCGTTTTCTTCCCCTTTTCATGGTTAAAACTCAAAGGATGATGTCGTGGTATTTCATGTTGGCACGTAGTGTGTACATTTTACCCTTATTTTGGCCCATTTTCTTTCTTTGAATTTTTTCATTTAAATGTTGACTTCAAAAAATTGTAACATCATTAGTCGGTTTTGTTTTGCATTGCTAAGAATGTAATACCAGCTACGAACCTGTTAGCTTTGTGTTTTTTTTTGTTTTTCTTTTCCTATTCCTACCTGACTTCTGAATTGATTACAATCTATGTGCAGACCTTTTAACTTCTTGGCGCCAGTGGTTAAGGGAAATGTGTGTTAGGAAATCCCAGGAGAATTGTCAGGTTTGATGTACAATGTCAGGCATAAGTGTTCTGAAGTTGTGGTATCTACTATCTGGGTAGGAAAGGGAGTCATCCAACATCTTCCTAGTAGAATCACACATTTTTATTTCCTGATAAATTAGTGATGGTTTTAAGTAAATATTTCTGTGACTTCAACTGTCACACATAGACTAAGCATTAAATGATCCCAAGTGATGATTTATGAAGATGGATAAGCTAACGTTTTCAATTTGTGTTCTCTTTAGGTACTTTATGGAGGATCATTACTTTAGAAAGTAATGTAAAACCTTTGGAAATACATTTTAGTTGTCAATTATATTCAGTTCTGTGGAAAACAATTTTTGAGGGTAAATTAAATGAATATTTCATTAAAACCAGATTACCTCATACTCATGATAAAGTAACTGATTCATATATTGCTATAAAGCTTGCATTATGTCTTTTCTATTTGAACAATAGCATTTGTGTTTTAAAGCTGAATATTTCAATTTACCTAGTTAATTGGAATGTTCAAATTACTGAGTTACTTCAAAATTTTAAGAACCAGAAAGTTCTTTGGAACTTTGACATGATTAAATCAGTCTCTTCAACAAGGTGGAAAAGAAATTAGTATCTTTTTCTGTTAAAGCAATACATACACATCCACAGACTTAAACATAATTACGTGTACGTATACATATTTTTAAGATATGTTATTACTGAGTTCTAAATATTCTAATAGGGTCAGGACCTAAGAACAGAACCCACAGCTTTTTATAGTTGAAATTCTCATTCGAGTCTTTCTAGTATACCAAAAATATGTAATTTTTGCTTAAAAAGAGAAGAATGGCATATTGTTACTCTAATTCATGTATGTCTGAAATTTTTTAGCTTAAAATTACAGTGGTAATGTCTGTTGTTAAATTTTCAGCAATTAAATCTTTGAGACATAAAAATCTTTATTGATAATATAGAATCATTTACTTTTAAATTTAGGCATATCTTTTTTCCCATAGGACCAGTAATTTGGGATGTTTCCTGTATCTCAACTGTCTAGTTACCATCCTTCTTCTTTACCCTATAGGTTTGTTACAGGCAAACTTCAGAAATTGACAAAATTTGACATTGTGTATTGATCCTTGTGTTAATCTTTTTTGTAACCTGTCTTACTCTCACAGCTGTTAAATTTGTTTTGGGCAGCAAAAAATCTCTACCCCTCTATTAGGAAAAAAAGAAATAAATACTTATAGAAATGCAAATTCATAGTCAGGCAACAACTGAAGGGTTGTGAATAAATTGAGTTACAGGTTCAATTCAACAAAGAATCATTGCCCTGTCCACTGGTCACACAATATAAGATGAATAATAATGTCGTTTTCCACATGTGGCTTATTTTCTGGTAAATAATTTGATCCATTTCAGATCAAAAAGTCTGTGATAATTTAGATATTTTTGGAAAGAGCGGTTATCTGCTTTGAAAATGAGAAACTTGGCATATTTGGTAGTTGTGTTCCTACAACTGTGTTTTGTTATCCAGTATATTTAGCCATTCTTAAATACTCCTGGAAAGTGAGAATTCATATTGACCCCTTATTAAGCCCTTAATGGTAGAAAAAGTTTTATATGACCTAAATTTCTCTTGCTGCTGTTGGAACCATATCCTCTTCTTTCTTTCTTATAATTTATCTTCATATGCTTTTAGAGACTCCTGTCTTTCTCATCCAAGATGTGTGCTGATATCTATATGCATGGAGATGGGGCCTTGTAGAACTATTCTGGCCCATCAATTTAGGTCAAATCAATAAGCTACTGTCAGCTTTTAAGAAGCAAGATCCACAAAACTGATAGGACAAAGCAATCAGAGAATTCAGGTCTTCAGCTGTCATAAAGCAATGATTGACTGGTTTGGCTGTAATTCAGAGTCTTATGTACTGGCTTTGCTTAACCATGTGTGTTACCAAGGTGTATATACATTGGTATATAAAATGGTAAAATTACCACTCCTTTCATTTTTTGTTGTGGACTGTTTCATAGTGTATTAACTTCAATACTTTTCCCCATTTATAAACCCAAGCCTTTTTATTCCTAACGGGGCAAGTATATTATTTCTTTACCCTAATCATGGTTTCAAATACATCTTTTTTTTTTCTTTGAATTTTTAACCTTATGTGATCTCTGCATAGTTCATTCACTCCATTTCTCTAAACTAAGTCTGTTTTTCTTTTCACCTTCTCCCTCTCTAGAGTGGGCTTAGGAAAAACTTTTTCAGTTCTTTTTTTATAAACTCTTTTATATTTCTTAATCTGAATTGCTTTATATTTACTTTGTCTGCAAATTTGGTATTTCAAATATTATTGAAAAAACACGATGTCTTGGGTTTTGAAAGTTCCTGAATATTTGTCTTGGAGTAATTTTAAAGTATGACACTTCAATAATAGGAGAAGAAAATTTTATCAACAGAAATAGGTTGATTTATTTAGGAAGTAGATTCAAGAATCCATATTTCTTGAAACCTCTTTCCACTGATCATGATTGCTCATAAAAGATGATCATTATTTTTAGACATTGAATAAAAGTAAATTTAATGAATACACAGTTTTGCCTTTCCAGGCCATGGACTCACTGTAATAACTGGAGTTTATTCAGTGAACAGTGAGTGGGTTCTTGGGCCTGGATGAGGGAAGTGCTACCCGTAGCATAAATGGATGCTGTTGTTAGTACACTGTAGTTAGTAAACACCGTCATAGTAAATTGAAGCATTCTGTATGTGCTTGTTGAAATTTGCATGGGTAGTTCTTACGTGTGTTTATTAGCACTTTCTTAGCATTGTTCCTACATCTCTATACTCAAATGATAAGCGTAGGCAGAATGCTAAGTCATTTCATCTAAGTGTTTGACATAACACCCTGATAACTCTGGGACAGAACTTTGTAAAATCAGACTAGATTTGAGATAAAATTCTATTGTGGGTTGCCATGTGTTTTCTGTTACCATTTTTAGGGTATTCTTGAGTTTTGAATCTTTTGCCATGTCAGTTTCATTATGAAACTTTTTATCGTCTGTTGCTCTAGTATTTTATGTCATCTTCCTGCATGTTGTCTTGTTTTAGAGATTTACACAGAAAAGTCTCAGTTAAATGCTCTAAAATAAGGGCAGAGGGGCGCCTGGGTGGCGCAGTCGGTTAAGCGTCCGACTTCAGCCAGGTCACGATCTCGCGGTCCGTGAGTTCGAGCCCCGCGTCAGGCTCTGGGCTGATGGCTCGGAGCCTGGAGCCTGTTTCCGATTCTGTGTCTCCCTCTCTCTCTGCCCCTCCCCTGTTCATGCTCTGTCTCTCTCTGTCCCAAAAATAAATAAAAAACGTTGAAAAAAATTTTTTTAAAAAAATAAAATAAAATAAGGGCAGAATGTTTTGGGGGGGGGGGTGCCATACTTTTCGAGAGTCTATGAAAATCTTTTATGTAGAAAAGATCATAACACTTAAGAATATAGCCAGGTGACCCTAAACAAATTGCCTAACCTTCTCCATGGCTCAAGTTTCTCATCTGTAAAAGGAAGATAATCATAGTGCCTACTTCACGGGGTTGTGGCAAGGATTAAATAAGAAGATCTGATGATCCATGAATGGTGATTAGCATAGCATCTGGTACATAAATGCTGAATAAGTGTAGGCTTTTATCATTATCAGATGCCCTGTTGGGACCTGTCTTCACTTCTGGAAGAAATATTAATTTTTAGAAACAACCTCTGCATTTGTGGCTTTGTCATTAGAAAAAATGGCTTTCCTCGAAGGTGCTAAACTTCAGCCTTGCAAAATTCCAGAGATCCTCATGGTCTTTAGGAAGGGTTTAATTTTGCCACATACAAGTTTACTTTCACGTTTTTCACAACGTCCCAATATTTCATTGATTTATCTTTGAAGAATGTGTTGATTCCCTTTAAACTTTTGATGAAGAGAAGGTGAAAATGTATGAAATTTTTTTCTCAAAAACACATTGAATGTTGCATGAAATGTTGTGCATTTACCAAAGGTCATTTTATTACCTACCTTGACTGAGTTTTTATGAATCTTCCCTGGATGTTAGGTAACGGATCGCTAATTGCAGTATTGTTAATTCGTACTTCAGTGATTAAATATGTACCAATTAATGCGGTGTCAAGAGATACATAAGACGGTGTGGCACTAAACCATTTTGCTCTGCCCTTTTCCTTTTGCTCCGATTCCCCACTACTCTTTAAGATTTGATTCAGAGGCAGTCATTTGACACTTCTGTAAAAGATTGTGATGCTTTTGACAAATGTTAATTGAGAAAGCACTGAAAGCCTGGCTGCATTGTAATCAAAAGAAAATTACAGAGGTTTAACAAGATGTCAGGCAAGTGCTTTACAGGAAAAGATAGACAGGTTTGAATAGGTTTCTGCAGCAGCTGGCTAGACATGATGTTTGACTAATGTACACAGGCATCTCTCATATGGTCAATAAATTATGCCCTGGAAATAAAACACATGATTAAGAAATTTCTCTTGCGAAAGAAAGAAAAAAGGTGTAGAAAGTGTGCAGTATGCATTTACGGACAACAAGAGGTGTCTCACCGCTAAAGAACTAAAACAAACGCACACTACTTTTTGTGGTGAACTTAGGAAACTCTGTCAGTAGTGGCAGGATTATATAAATAACTATTTATGGACCACAGCTTAAAATATTAAACATATTAGTGATTATATAAACTTGTTTTCTAAGTTCTAAAGTTCTAGTTTGTTTCTCACATTATAGAGAAAGCATAAAATAACTTAATGTTTTTGTAAGATTTTTGAAAAATAGTTATTTTTAATTTGCTGTACTCAAATCATTGAAATTTACAGCATCATATATGTAAGATTTTAAGAGACAGTAATCTATAAGTGTTGATAAAACTTTAGTGTGATCACCTAATAGATTTTATTTAATGTATTTTTTTTATTTTTGAGAGAGAGAGGGAGACAGAGCACAGGCAGGGGAGGGGCAGAGGGAGAGGGAGACACAGAATCCGAAGCAAGCTCCAGACTCTGAGCTGTCGGCACAGAGCCTGACGCCAGGCTCGAACTCACAGACCCGGAGATCCGGCCCTGAGCCGAAGTCGGATGCTTAACCAGCTGAGTCACCAAGGCGCCCCCTAATAGATTTTAAATGATAGCATTAAAGTTTTACTGACAGAATTTTCGTTCTTTAAACTAATTAAATGGTAGTTAATGAAGGAAACATTAAGCTCCATTATTTTTTAACCTGGTGGATTTAACAGTTGGAAAGTAATGCTAGAAGTCAACCTTTTAAAATAATTTCTTTTTAAGTTTATACTCTAAATGTGTAACTGTGGTTCCTTTTATACTCCTTGTTCAAGTCGGTAAGATAATGTAGGGTTGTTTTCAAATTAGGCATGATTTGATCTAACCTGTTATCTTGATAAGAGATTGCATTGTAACCTGTGACCAGAAGAGTTGCTTTTTCTGCCTACATTTTCAAATGTAAATATGCCTAACAAAGCCTCAGATGTTTCCTTACTAACACAGCACAAGCATGCCAAGCTCATCTTCTGTTTGGATCTAATCAGGCATGCTCAAAATTCTCTCAAGCAAGAATGGCTGCTGGGTGGAAAGATGTCACAGTATTTATTTTCCTGCAAGATGTAGAGCGGGTGACTTTAAATTTTCTGTTGTCTTAATTATATATAATTGTCAGGTTTTTATTGATACTTTGATTATTTATAGGGTATGAATTTATATAAAAAAGAATTTTTCCATATTGTTTCATTTAACATATAATATATTTGGTGTGGACACCGCAACTTTATTTAAAACCGACCTTCGGTTTCTGTTGGATGATGCATCATAAAATATACTTAAATTGTATTCTCAAATATTTCATTGAGATACAGACTTAACACAATTCGAGTCGAACAGACAAACCGATAGTAAAGCCTCCACGACCATCACTTAGTCAACGATATGAGTAAATTGACATAAATGAATGTATTTATTCTTTCTCCGACCTTACTGGCGTTCTCACTAACTCTCATTTCGTTGGACTTGGGGTAACTGGATGGGAGGGGTTTTGTGTTGTGTTTGTGCCTATACACGTTCCCGTGTGTGCCTGTATGTGAGTGCAAGTGTGTGTTTGAGGTTAATATACTCATCTTTTTTCCATAGTGCCTACCACAGCTGTGACAATAACTTCTTCAGCTGAGCTGTTCAAAACCACAGTACCAACCACAAGCACTGCTTCACAGAAAGGCCCCATGAGCACAACCGTAGCCGGATCACAGGAAGGAAGCAAGGGGACAAAACCACCTCCAGCAGTTTCTACAACCAAAATTTCTCCTGTAACAAATATTTTTCCCCTGCCAGAGAGATTCTGCGAGGCATTAGACGCGAGGGGGATAAAGTGGCCTCAGACACAAAGGGGAATGATGGTTGAACGACCGTGTCCCAAGGGAACAAGAGGTATTTCTTGTAAAATGCCAAATGTCTATTTTTAAATTCAGTAAGTTGGTTCTGAATTACACCGAGGTGATTTCGAGGAAAGAGAGACATTGATGATAACTACCTCTGTTACTATTTTTGTTAACTTTGGTAACAAAACATCTGTAGACAACTTAACGGTTCATAAACTGCACAAGTTATTGAAGGTCAGGCTGTGAATTACCTCTCCCTTTTAAAGACCTGGGTCAAGCGTGGCATTTTTTGCCCATGGACTCCAGTGAGGCTTCTTACAGCTGCCTTTCTCATTAGGAGTATCATTTTGGATGAGTCCCAAGAAAATCAAGGGCTTTTTGTTTGTTTGCTGTAAATGTCTGATACTTAATGCTGACTTTATATTTACTGTTTACAATCTGCATTATACCCTACTTTTTGTCAGTTATTGTCAACCACTTCCATTAGCGTTTATTCAAAATTTAACATGCAGAGTAGTATCATCCTAGCTGATTTCCCGAATGCCTGCAGAAAAATGGTTTCAATTTCACTGTTGTTTTCTACATCTGTTGTAGGAACTGCCTCCTATCTCTGCATGGTTTCCACTGGAACATGGAACCCTAAGGGCCCCGATCTTAGCAACTGTACCTCACACTGGGTAAATCAGCTGGCTCAGAAGGTTGGTTGGAACCTTTTAATATGATACACATTGGTGATTAAGGGCTTTAACGTCTAACATAAATAATTTAGCTTTGTATGTTAAAACCAGTTTCATTGCTCTTTGTTCAGTATAAAAATTTAAAAAATTATGCATAGTTTTGTCTGTAAACTATTTGTTCAAAGTTACATATGTTTTGGGGCATGCTGTTTTCTATGTTAAGCTTTTTAATGAATACATACTTGCTTAATTTCATTCATATTTAGTTTGTTCTGTTTCTTTTGATGTGTGTAAGACAAATAGTCCATTGGCCTAATAAATCAAATATCATTAAGTTTGCAACTGAATCCACAGAATGCAAGCAGATGTTTGTGCTTTATATCACAGATGATTATAATAGAATAAACAAAAATGACTTTAAAAGGCATTAGTAACTTTAATATTACAGTGTAATGCAGTGACATTTTAGTTTCTCCTTCCTCATTTACCTTTCTGAAATGCAAGCAAGTGGTAGATAACACCTCCCAGTATCATGCTGATTACATTCTGGTTTAAATTTCTGGATCTTTGGAATAAATAAATCAGATTTTTAAGCAGCTATTTAAAATGGTGGTAGTGAAATTGAGAGAGCTATCTAAAAGATTTTTTTAAAAAGGGATTTCTGGTTTTCTTCTTTTCTTTTCATTTCTTTTCAAGGTCTGGTTAAGAATTTCTTTTGTGTCTTGAGGATTTAAGAACCTTTAATCATCTGAAATGAAGAGAAAGTTATTGGTCTCAATTAGTTGCAGATTTTGACATATTTGCAACTATTTCTCTCACCACAACAGAGATACTCGGGAAAAGAACAAGAAGCCACAAACAGAACAAGAAGTCATACTGAGATAATATAAATTGTCATTTCAGATCAGAAGTGGAGAAAACGCTGCTAGTCTTGCCAATGAACTGGCGAAACATACCAAAGGGCCAGTGTTTGCTGGAGATGTGAGTTCTTCGGTGAGATTGATGGAGCAGTTGGTGGACATTCTTGATGCACAGCTGCAGGAACTGAAACCTAGTGAAAAGGATTCCGCTGGACGGAGTTATAACAAGGTAGGTAGGAATTTCCTGTTATTTAGTCAGACATTTTATATGGCAGCTCTTCATTCTTCTAGCGTTGGACTGCCAAACCCCTGCCCCCCATGCTTGACATATACTTAGAAACAAAATTTCTAATTCGGTTAATTTCCCAAGAGAGAATTAGAGTTGAGAAAGGAGCAACATGACAAAAAAAAAAAAAAAAAAGTTAAAATCTCTGAGGGAGATTTTAGTTGGTAGCAAACATTGCCTGATTGTGGTCAGTACTCCCACTTCCAAACGCATTATCTGCACTTGAAGAGATTATGTGTTACACACCTCATACACTCTGGACGCTAATACATGCAACTCTTACGGTTGCAGCAAAATTGTACCGCATAGAGGAATGTTAGCCACTGTAATACTGTTTTCAGTTGCAGGTTTGGGGAGAAGGACAGGTTTCCCTCTCTAAGAGGATGGTGTTATTAGTGCTCTTAATCTTTCCTAATATGACAAAAATTTGGTAGCTCTTTTAACCATACTATAAAATAAGCCTATGGGATTCATATTAAGCCAAAATCCGTGGCTAATATGGTTTTATAGGGTTAAAAAGTAGACATTTTTGTTTCTTTTAACCACATATTTTGGCTCTAGTTTTATCACAGTGCTTTGGATTAGTATATTTAATAAAATGCAGCTATAAACTGTAAATGGGCAGTTTTGGCAGTCAGCGTAAACTCACAAAAATCCAGAGGACTGCTGTGCATAATAAACTTTGAGCTCAGGAACACAAGCCTAAGTTTTGAGGATTTCTTTTTTCCTCATTTTCGACAGATAAAATCTAACCTCTGATTTTCTTTTCTTTTACTAAAAAGCTCCAAAAACGAGAGAAGACATGCAGGGCTTACCTTAAGGTATCTCTCCTGTGCTGTCACCCTGCTTTCTCCCTCCTTCAGCTACCTGCCACGCTTTCTCATCTTGCTGCATGATCCAATGTATTTCAGTCTTTGATAATTATATAATGTGCCCCATATCAGCTGTACAAATGTTGGCTTTTCTCAGGTATATTACTCTCAGAATAAGCAAATAATTTACTTTTATAATTTTTGCTCTTTCTTCATTTATCCAAACATGCAAGAATTTTAATGAAATATCCTCTGAATTGGAAAGTAATCATACAGTCTCTTTGTTTCCTGTTGTCATCTCTGTGGATTAAAAAACAACTTGAGTAAAACAGCTATGATATATTCTTGGCAGTTTATCATATCAAAGACTGTAGAGTCATAATGTATGTGCATGAAAAAGTCACTGCTTTCTTATCTCTGTGGTGTACTCTTAAATAAAAAAAAAAAAAGGCTTTGTCCTGAAAGTTTTAGGAGTCATTTCTAGAAGCAGGTTGACATGGGGATGGGTTACTAGAAATGAAATATAAATAATGTGACAGTGTTATCAATATATGTTCTATGTTGGTTTTTATCAGGCTAATAGAAACAGAAAGCCCCTGTTTGGCTCAGAATCCTTGTTCACTCCAGCCGATTTTTCTCCCTGGTATATCCAAGTAATAGGAAGCATGCTGAGGCTGACAGTGGAAGTGTGCCACGCTAGTTTTGTGTGATAGATCAAAATAATAATACCCGATTGCATTTTGTTTTATTATGTGAATTTCAGAAGTTTCTCTTGGGGGGATGGTTATTTTCTAATCCTACTCCTCTGGGGGCCGTAATCTTAATAAATCATACCTTGAAGAACTAATTCACATACATAGGACAACAAAACGAAAAACCCTGTAGTTCTGTAGAATAGAGGTTATTCAAAAGCCATGACTTACCAGTTGTAGTTGCAAGAGCTTTAAAAAAAAAAAAAAAAAGGGCCTGTCACTAGCTCGTAATAGACAGTGTTGGATCTGAAAACTTTACAAAAGGAAAGGTGTCGGGAAAGTCTGTTTTTAGGTAGTAATATTCTGAATTTCCTTTTTAGCCTGTTTAATGGGGGCAAAGAAATAACTGCTGAAGTGTATAGAATTTGTCATACTGAAATTTTCAGTTCACCTTTAAGGTGTTAGTTAATGTGTGAAATGTAATAATTGGTATGTTGCCCAGGACATAGATCTCAGTGGGAAAAGAATAGCCGTCTTTCTTTGGCAGGGAGAGACTACTTAAGGAATATGATTAGGCTAATGATCATTTTTGATTCCGCTAGAAAAGTACAAATGGTAATAAATACGGAGTGTTTCAAATTAATAAAAACTTGTCATCAGCGAGTTATGTGTATGCGTAGTGAGTTTCAGTGTGACCTTAATTTCTGACCAGTGTCATTTTCAGTATCTCTCAAATGAGCTTCTCTGCCCAGATAAGACTAATAAAACTACTTAAATTACAAATCAGAAGCTGACTTACACTATGCAAATGAAGTGAGTTCCCACTTGGTGACAGAGGATTCATTTGTAACTTAGATTAGAGGCTCCAGTCTGTATTTCTTGGTGACTAATGAATCTAGCCTCAGCAGACCAATTTCTGTTCCACTCTAGTTAATGGCTGCAGCAGTATCACTGTGAGCATTTTGACTATTCTATCTCCCATTAGAGAGAGAAAAAAAGCCTTTAACGCTACTTGGAAGTATCTTCCACCTGCCAGGAAGGTCGTGGTGGCTCACAAGGCAGACAGAACGAGGATATTAAGATGGATTAAGCTAATTAATCTTACTCTGACAGTAGCTTCAAACAACTTTTCCCCTTGCTTATTCCAATATCGTACCTCAAAGTAGCGATTTTTGTTGTTCTTTGCACGATGTATGTTTTTTTCCCTCAGTGATTACCAATAGATCAAAACAATTTATATATGGCCTTAATGACATATTATGACTAGGTAAATGGGATAGAGTAAATAAACTTAGTGATTTCAGCTCTCCAAGCCATAGTCAATGTACGCTGTAGTTATCAGTACAAAAGCCTACCTTCAGTTGCTTAACTGACTGGGTTGTATTTTTATTTAATGTTATTTTGTTGGTAATAAATTGAATCTACAAATATGAACATTTACAACTCGGATGGTTGTGAAGACCTTATTCTACTTTTCTGTTGTCCTAAAATTACTAGTATAGGCTTTAAATATTTGGATTGTTCTCTTGATTCTTTTAAAAACAGATCATTGTTTATGAACTAAGGTATACTCTCAAGTGTTTTCTAGCTGGACAGGGAATTGGAAGAGTGAAATGCGCACAGATAATTTATAAACTTTGAAATCATCTTGGTTTTTTTCCCAAAGGTAATAAGTGGACAGTGGTATAAGGCACTATTTTGATTACTGTTT
Organism: Panthera tigris; assembly: GCF_018350195.1. Taxonomy (NCBI): domain Eukaryota; kingdom Metazoa; phylum Chordata; class Mammalia; order Carnivora; family Felidae; genus Panthera; species Panthera tigris. The sequence continues at coordinate 68,217,802 of NC_056667.1, forward strand.
TAGTTCATGTTCTAAAATACAGTGTGGTTTAACTTTTCAAGCATAAATATCAGGCTATTCTAGAGATCTCAGGGTTTTCTATATAGAACATTTAAATCTTGAGGTTATAAGTAGGAATGACATGTGTGTAAGAGTAATTCCTCAGGTTAAGAGCTGACGTTGGTTGTACTTCTCTTCGATAGTTGAGATACTATTAGATGAGTATAAACGAGCCATCTTTTTACGTTTACCCATTAAAATCAAATAGTGTTCTACTAATCTTCAGCTCCATTTTGAGATGGTAAGATATGTTTCAAGTTGGCCAGGTAGATGTTGTTCAGGTCTTCTTCCATCTTGAAATGAGAGTAAATCATCATGACAGATAAATATCACAATTGTCACTAGTCAGTGAGTGAAAATCACCTTGGTACTAGAAGCAGTCAAAACTAATGATAGTTTTCTAATGGATGCAGGCAATTGTCGACACAGTGGACAATCTTCTGAGACCTGAAGCTCTGGAATCCTGGAAACACATGAATTCTTCTGAACAAGCGCACACAGCAACGATGTTACTCGATACATTGGAAGAAGGCGCCTTTGTCCTGGCTGACAATCTTGTAGAACCAACCAGGGTCTCAATGCCCACAGAAAATATTGGTAAGTGAATATATTGTCAGCTTTAATTTTGATTTAGAAGGTACGTGTTTAAGAGAATGATGCTTCCCTTCTGAATCTGTTTTTTCCCAGAGCCAAACTTCTCTTTTGTCAAATTACAATTTATTGATCACACTTCATAAAATTAATGCAGAAGCCAAAATCTTTCTGTATCTTTTAAAAGTTGGTTTTATGTAGGTTTTTTTTTTTTCCAACTGAAAAATCATTAAAGAAGTTTAGAGTACTTAAATGCCAGAATATGGATTGCGTAAGTAATGAAAGTGCTTGCTGTGGAACTGGGGAAAACGCTTTCCCATTTTATATAACATGTTCCTAATGAATTTAAATTACTTTCTGGAATGTATCCTCCCGGTCAGATATGTTAGGCACACAGAATTTGAGCCAAATGTTTATACTAAACACAACTGCCTTCAGGTGAAAATGTGGTCAACGAACTACATCTCCCATAATGCAGAATATACATGCTTCATAGATTGCAAAATAGCTGCAGATAGTTTCGAAGCACAATTTAGCATTTAAATGCTGGCCGTGAGAGGTAGGAATTCACTTTTGATGATATTTGAAAAACTCAGTAAGTACAGTAAAATTATATTAATATAGGCTTGAATGATTTAGAATTGTTGGTTATTCAGAGAGGGTGAACTCAGATGACGTTTATAATATCTTAGTAAAGCAAAAAAGTTTCCCAAGCATAAATAAAAACAAACAAACAAAAAACAAAAGGGAACACAGACTATTCCTTCCACTAAAAGAGTGCATTGGTGCAATATACTGGAAAAAACTATGTGGGATCCCATATCTTATTGCCTAATTGTACCTGCCTAAATCATGGGACTTCATATTTTAAAATGCAGAAAATAAAGGTGTATAAATCAGATTATGATAATTGCATTTAAAGTCAAAGGTTTAAGTTTATTTTAAATAACTGAATTTTTAGAAAGAAATAAAGTGTTATTAAAACCATATGTTTTTGTGTACTCTGAGCTTTGGGAATGATAAAGAACTCAGTAACCTCAAATTAGGTGAAACGAGGCGACAGTATGTAAATTGGCCTGCCGTGATCTGGGATAGCGGTCATAAGGAAAATGGTACTCTGCCACAGCCTTAGTAGTAATACAGAATGAATAAAGCTGTCTGTTTTGTCCAAAACTTTCATTATTTTTGGTTAATTTATTTGCTAGCCCAATAAGATTCCTAAGATATACATTGAATAATTCTTCTCAACTTTTTCCAGTGATATACCTGTAAGGATAAAAAAGTGTAAAGTTGATCATCTTAGAGGATGAATCATAGAAAATATTATTTGAAGTGGCACGTTTAACCTACATTTGTTTTCAAAATCTTCTAATGGCTATTAAAAAAAAAAAAGACACCTGAAATTTCCCTTTTACACCCTTTTCAGGTATGCAGAAATATTTGATGGGTCAGGCTGATATGCTGTGCTCCCATCAACTTCATCAGCTTAGCATATATACAGGACACATTGTTAATTAGATATCTGAGATAATTCGATGGCAGCTTGAGACCTAGTCTGAAAATGTAAATGTCCAGGAATTTTTTTTTTCTAATGCCTGTTTTTAAGAGTTCTAAAGTATTACACTTCATGCTGGTTTCTTTTCTTTTCTTTTTTTAAAATTTTTACCTGAAAAAAGACAGGGCACCTGGCTGGCTCAGTCAGTAGAGCATGTGACTCTTGATCTTGGGGTTGTGAGTTCGAGCCCCATGTTGGGTGTAGAGATTACTTTAAAAACTAAAAAAAAAAAAAAAAAAAAAAAAATCTTAAAAAAGTAACAAAAGACATTGTTGGTGAAGTTTGTTACAGAATGCAGTACACATGTACTTTTGATTTCTAAAATACAAACAATTTGGTGGCAAATACCATCCATGATTTAGCATGAGGAAAGCATTTACCTTTTTCCTGGGACTTGTTCTCTTTTTAGACATGAGGATTAAAATAGCCCATTATTCCTTTATGTCCTCACTTTCCCAAAGCTCTTAACTAAATTTAGGGCATGGCTACAATATCTTAGGTATTAAGACAATTTGATTTGACTCCTTAGTGATTTCTCCTTGAATCCTTAGTTTAACTTTATTGTGTGATTTACCCTTATAATACATGACCTCATAAAAATTGTATAATTATATCTCATATAATTATATTTGATTATAGCTTTTTAAAGTCAATTTGGAGGTATAATTTCTATATAATACAAGCAGTGGTTTTAAGTGTACAGTTGGTGAGTTTTGACAAATGCACACCCATGTGACCAACATCACCTCAGGAGGGCCCTTGATTCTCTTGCATTAGATCTCCTCATACCCCCAGCCCCCAGTGATCGCTGGTCTGTTTTCTGTCACTAATTTAGCTTTGCCTTTTCTGGACCTTTAGTTGAATGGCATCATGCCGTATGTACTCTTTTTGATCTTGCATTTTTTACACAGAACAATGTTTTTGAGATTCATCTGTGTTGGTAAGAGTATCAATAATGCAGTCTTTCATTTTTCTTGCTGAGTAGTATTCCATTATAAGGAAACACCACTAATTGTGTATTTATTCACTTGTTAGGCATTTACGTTGTTTCTACTTTTCCGCTGTTACTGATAAAGCTGCCATTTTCCCACGTGTTTATACTGTTTCATACTCCTAAGTGCTATGAGACTTCCAGTCACTCCACATCCTCATGAACATTTAGGATTGTCAATCCTTTTGATTTTAGCCATATGAGTAGTTTGTAGTATCATCTCATATTGGTTCTGTTTTGCATTTGTGTAATTGCTAAGTTACTTATTACTGATAGCTGTTCAACTCTTACATGCTTATGGACCATTTCATGTATCTTTTTGTGAAGTGTCCATATATTTTGCCTATTTTTAATTGGATTGTTTGTCTTCTTAATAATGAGTTATAAAGATTCCTTATGTATCTATTATTCAAGTCTTTTGCTGGTTATAGATACTGTGAATATTTTCCCTCAGTATGTGATTTTCTTTTCATTTTCTTAATAATATCTTGAGAGGAGCAGAATTTTTTCATGTTGACAAAAAATCACCCATCTTCGACATCTAGTTAACCCTATTTCACTTATTACTTACTCTCACCATTGTAAAGTAAATTTTAACATCATATTATTATTACTTTCAATACTTTAAAATGTATCCCATGCATTAAAAACACAGTGCCATTGCCATACTTTTAAAAATTAACATAAACAGGTTCAAAAGATAACAAAAGGATGTTTAAATTTACTTGATTTTGCGGAGTCACCTGGCTCAGTTGGTTAAACATCTGATTTCGGCTTAGGTCCCAATCTCATGATTCATGGGTTTGAGCCCCGCAGAGGGCTCTCTGCTGTCAGTGCAGAGCCGACCTCAGATCCTCCGGCCTCCTCTCTCTCTGCCCCTCCCCTCCTGGCTCTCTCTTTCAAAAATAAATAAACACTTAAAAAGTAAAAAACTAATTTATGTGGTTTTTGTAAATTTGTTAATGCTTAATTTGTTTTGACCAGGATACAAACAAGTCCCTGTGGTACATTTGATACATTGCTTGAGTCATTTCTCCCTACATCTTTTCTTTAAACCTTTTTCCTTTTTTTGAAGAAATTGAGCAGATGATTTGTACTATGAAATTTCCCACATTCTCGATTTGGCTTATTTCTTCCCACTATATCATTTTACATAATTGATATGTACTAATAATTGGATCTAGAGGCTTGATGAGTTCAGGTTTATTTGTTAATTTGTTTTCTGCAAGAACCTTTCCATTGCATCCTGCAAAAGAGGCACATGTTAGGTTGTCTTTCTTTGAGATCTTATGACTGATTAGGTGGTTTGGGTATTATCAGCCTAATTCATCCATTATAAAATACCCTATCATTTATTTTCCCAGTGGGCTTAGCAGCCAACATGGCTGTCAGTTTAGGCTTGTTTATATTGTAGTAACAAAAACCCCAAAGTCACAGCAGCTCTCAACAGCAAAGATTTATACTCCTTCAAGCCACGTCACCATTGAGGCTTGGTTTTGGCCCTGCCAAAGTCGGCACCGTGTTGTTTGTACCCTGGGATCCAGGCTCACGGAACCTAGAATGGTGCTGGTCTCCCGGCATCGGCCATAGTTTTTCCTGTACCTTCTCTTTTCTTCCCCTTTCTTCTCATTGGAGCTACTACTTGGTAATGAATTTGGACACCACAAAGACAGAAAAATATATTAAAATCCTGTCTACACCATTGGTTGTGAGTGAGACTGTCCTATGAATGAAGTGTCCTGGCTGTCAGGAAGCCTGTTGAACAAGGCATATGTTATTCCAAGCACACAGAATATATAGATTAAGAGAATATCAGAACTGTCTGTATTCTAGTCACCCAACTGAGCCACACCTGAGCATTGCACCATCTTTGCTTCACATTTTGGGGGAGCTAGTTATTGGCAACATATAAATCTCTTGGATCCCCTCCTTCTTGATCGGATGAGTGTAACCACCATTCTTAATTTGTTTGCTGGTGTTAGTCATTTTTTTTTCTAATTTTGCTCTCCAAGTATGTACGTTCAATAGTTGCTTTTTTGTGCTTTTAACATTAATGATTTTACACTGTAGATGTAGTTGTATAATTTTGCCTTGCCGTTATAGTTTTCATATTTATGCACGTTGATATGTGCATCTCTAGTTTATTCGTTCAATCTAACAATACACCACAATGATTTGACTGCCAATGATAGATATTTTAGTGGCCTGTGCTTTTTGGCTGATAACAAGGAAAACCGTGAAGGTTTTTGTATATCTTCATGCTCATATGTATGTGCCTTCCTAGACATATATGGACACACACCTAGAAATAGAATTTTTGAGTGATGAAGCAGGCCCATCTCCTTTATTAAATACCGCCAAGTTGCTTTCTAATATTGTTTACCAGTTTACATTCTCACCTTTAATACCATTGTTCTTCATCAATCTCTTTGCTAAATACACTTCATTATTGACATAAGTGTTATTCTAATGGGTTTGAATGGACCACATTATTGTTTTAATTTGCAGTTCTCAGATTACTTAATGTCTTTATTGGGTATTTTAGTTTTCTCTCCTGTGTATTTGTTGTCCACAGGTTTTGCCTATACATTTATTTTTCTGTAGCTAATGTATTCTGGACACCGATTCTTTGTAGACTGTATAGTTCGAAAACATTCCTAGCATCCCTTCTCTTTTTTACTTTGTTTATGATATCTTTTATTTTACAGGATAATGAAGTCAGATTTATCAGTGTGTTCTTCTAGGGTAGGACTTTTTTTGTCTTAAGAAATACTTTAATTGGGGCACCTGGGTGGATCGGTCAGTTAAGGATCCAACTCTTGATTTCAGCTTAGGTCATGAACTCACGTGTTAGGCTCTGCACTGACAGCCCGGAGCCCGCTTGGGAATCTCTCTCTTTGCCCCTTCTCTGCTTGTGCTCTGTCCCTCTCTCTCTCTCTCTCTGTCTCTCTCTCTCTCTCTCTCTCTCTCTCTGTGTGTGTCTCTGTCTCTCTCAAAATAAATAAATGAACTAAGAAAAAAAAACTTTCCTTTTTGGTGTCCTCAAAAATTTTCCCTGCTATGTAGTTATACTTGTAACTTTATAAATGATCTTATACTTTAGAAATGACAAAATTGTGCCTTTTTTTTTACAATTATGTTCTAATCCAGCTGAAAATTATTTTTGTTGATGATATGAGGGAAGAAACTAATTTGGTTTTTGTTTTCTGTTGCCTTTTTTTTTGATAATATAGATAATGTGTTGTTTCAGTACTTTTAGTTCATAATTCATTTTTTCCCCAGTGGTTTGTAATGATATCTGTCATTTCTATGCATGTTAGAAGTGTGTTATACATTGCTCCTTTTGTTTTTGTTTCAATACTGCTAATGTCTGGTAAGTTCTTTAAATTCTGCTCCGTGAGGATTACTGTAGCTGCTCTTGGCATGTCTTTTCCATGTGAATTTTAAAGTCAGTTGTCAAATTCCACAAACTCGGAAAATATTATTGGACTTTTCATTAGAATTAGGCTGATTTTGTAAATTGATTTTGAAAGAAGTATCACAAATCTATTTACTTGTTGAGGTCTCCCAAATAAGACCTTGTATAATTCTCCATTTTTTGTTAGTTCTTCTAACAAAGTTCTACATTTTTTCCATTAATATGTTGCATTTTTAAAATCCGTTTTATTCTTAGATAACTTACACTGTTTGTTTTTATTTTAAATAGTATCTTGGGACCCCTGGGTGGCTCACTTGGTTAAGCGTCTCACTCTTGATTTAGGCTCAGGTCATGATCTCATGGTTCCTCAGATTGAGCCCCATGTCAGGCTCCACACTGACAGGACAGAACCTGCTTAGGATTCTCTCTCTCTCTCTCTCTCTCTCTCTCTCTCTCTCTCTCTCTCTCTCTCCCCCTCTCTCCCCCCGTCTTTCTCTCTCTCTCCCTCCCTCCCCTCCCCTCTCCCTCAGTCACTCCCATCCCCCCTCAAAATAAATAAATAAACTTTAAAAAATAGTACCTTTTTAAAAATTGCATATTGTAATTGTTTATTGTTTGTTGTACAGGATCACATTTGATTTTGCTGACTGCACCCTTGCTAAATTCTTTTACTTCCAATCATATATAGAGTCTCTCTTAAAATTACTGTGCTGTTAATTATATTTTCTGTAAATAATAACATTTTGCTTTTTTCTTAAGCTCTATAACATTTTTCTTGAATTACTGCATTAGGTAGGTCTTTCAGTACAATGTTAATAAATAAAACTCCTAATAGGAATCATCCTGACTTTAAAAAGAATGTTTCTTGAGTTTTTCATCATTCTTTGCGTGTCCGTTTGGAAAGATAAGCTTTATCTGATAACAAAACCTTTATCTTGGCAAAGATTTTTTTCTTTTATTCTTACTCTTCTGTAAAGTTTTTTTTTTTTTTTTTTTTTTTTAGTAATTGAATGGGTATTGAAGTTTGTTGAATTATTTTGGCTAATAATTTTTTTCATCTTTAATTTCTTAATTTGGTGAACTACTTTAATGTATTTTGCAATGAATGCCCTTTTGAGTTAAACTCAGTATGTTCAGGATGTTACACTTAAAATATATGTATGGTTTATTAAATGTTTTTGCATCCTGTTAATAAGTGAGAATATTCTATAATTTCTTTCCCTGTACTGTTTTATGCATCAAGATTATATAAGTCTCGTGAAATGAGTTGAAAAGTACTCTTTTTCTATTTTCTGGAGCAGTTTTTTAAGAATCAGCATACATTTAGCTATCAGTTATTTTTTTAATGGTCATAAATAGAGTTTTTCATTTATTTTAGGCAGTTTTTTGTTTTTTGGAAGTTTTCCCTTTTATCTATTTTTAAATTTACTTATTTATTGATACAATTTTATTTATTGATATAAAGTTGATTATTGATTCTCTACAAAGATCTGTATTAATGATCCTTTTAAAATTCAAATTATTAATTTTTTACTATGGACATGATTTTTAAACTTATGTAAATATATGTTGAATTAAAGCTTGAATTAAAGCTTTACTTCACTAAAATTAAAGTAAATATTTGTTGAATGAAATTAACTCTTTGTACATGTAAGTCTGTATTTGGAACTTTTCATGAGAACTCAAAGGATTTCAGTCTTTCACCCTGTCTTCTGTCTTCTGTAAGAAAAGTTAATAATTGAGAGTCCCTTTCAGCGTAAAAGGAGTGAGGTATACATTAGATGTATATTTTTCCTCTCTTCTTCCCCCCTTCTACCTCCTTTTCACATACATGGAATCTGATATAAAGAGAGGGGATCATCTACCTACCCACCTACTTAATCTTTCTAAGCATGGGTCAGTAAAATAAATATTTTTAACCAGCTTCTGCAGCTTATAGAATTCTAAAATCTGTATGACTCTGATTATAAACTTGTAGTTCAGGTGCTTGACATGTAGTCTGATAGCTTATAAAAATCTTCCAATGTTATGATTTCCTATTTACTACTAAGTCTATATATACTTTACAGAACAAATTTGTGAAAGATTAAAAAAATAAATTATTATCCAAAGGTAACTGTAATGGTATAAGCCCATATTTGTAAAAAGAAAGGGGGTAGGTGAATTAATCATATCTCTGTGTGTGTATGTGTGTGTGTACAAACACATACACACATATTTGTCTAGGTATAGAAATCGCTATGCAAGAATATACACCATTAGAGTGAAATTCAGAGAAAAATGTATGGACTCTATTGAATTATTAAGAGTATCTGTTACTTTTTAAAATCTAATGGAAGAAACTAATGAATTTTGTATATAATCCCTCTCATTTCATCAGTAAAATGACATATTCTAATTATTAATATAAAAAAGTTGACTTTAGTAGAACCAATAATGCTTTTCCATTCTTTTAAAAACTTAAATGAATATTGATATCAAGTATTGCAATCTTTATTGGAATTACAGTAGACAGTGTTTATGTTATGACTATTATATTTTTGAAACAAAGTTAAACAACATTGGTCTTGTTGATTAGGTAAATGTTCTTAGTGTTCTATATCAGCCTGTTCCCTTTCCATAAATTTTTGAATGTAGGAATAAAGTACAGTGGTTGGTAAACTTTTACTATAAAGGCCCGAATAGTTAGCCTAAGCAACTAAACTACATGGTCTAAGTTACAAATACTTAACTGACATTGTAGAAACTGAGCAGCTATAGACAATAGGTAAATGAGCAAACATGGATGCATTCTCATAAAACTTTATTTACAAAAAGAGGTGGCAGGTCAGATTTGGCACACAGGGCATAACTGTTAAGTTATGGCATACATAACTTAAAAATGTAAAGGTTATTAGTTACTAGTGAGAATTAATGGGAAGGTTTAAAATAATGCCCGAACATATTCTCATAAATATGCTGTGCTGGTCTCACTATGTTCAGAAATTAGAGAAAACCAAGTATTGCAAAATTGAGCTATATAATCTTATTATGTATGAAAATATCATATACATAGAAATAGATGTATACATGCAATAAAGGCATTCAAATTTATACTTCATATTTCATTTTACCATTGTCATGGAATGTGCCTTGAAAAGTTATTTAATGTACAGAACAAAAAAAAAACCACTTTGAAATATTTTTGTTTATTTTAATGGTATAAATGAAATTTTAAAAGTTGTGTGCTTTTAACTCTTAACGCTGTTCCTAGGATAAAAGTCAGGAATTAGTTCATGACAGAAGATACAAAATCATGGGAAAAAAAGTTAAAATGATTATATGAAATGTTTTAGAGTTATCAATAAAGGTTTAACTTAGAGTAATTTAGTTTATGATTTTGTTGAAATTTAACAGTAAAATTTTATAGGCAGAAAAAAAAAGAAGCAGTGGTTTTCCAGGCAATTATCATGTGCCGCTTTGTAGTTTAAAGAATGTCCTTTTTTCCTCCCCTTTATCTTTTGCCTCCTCCAGTTCTGGAAGTGGCAGTGCTCAGTACAGAAGGACAGGTCCAAGACTTTAAATTTCCTCTGGGCATCAAAGGAGCAGGCAGTTCAATCCAACTTTCTGCAAATACTGTCAAACAGAACAGCAGGAACGGTAAGATGGAGCAGAATCTTTTCACAAATGACAGGATTTTTTGTTCATTTAAACCTGTTAATCCCCAAAATGCTGCATATTTAACTCTTAATATAACAATACTACTTATCATTTAAAAGCAGATTTAAAATAATGCCTTCCTCTTTCCCAAGAAATTTAATCCAAATAAAGAGTCCAGAAGGACTCTTCCCTTTCATTCTTATTTGGATGTATCTTTTTTCATTCGTAAGCATATTTCCCGTAAAGGCATACGACTGTTTTTACCTTCCTAGGGCTTGCGAAGTTGGTGTTCATCATTTACCGGAGTTTGGGACAGTTTCTAAGTACAGAAAACGCAACCATAAAACTGGGGGCTGACTTTATTGGTCGGAATAGCACCATTGCAGTGAATTCCCACGTCATTTCAGTTTCAATTAATAAAGAATCCAGCAGAGTATACTTGACAGATCCTGTGCTTTTTACCCTGCCACACATTGATGTAAGTTATATATGCTAATGAAGTTACAGAAGGTTATAAAACCAGTGAGGACGGAAAGCAAAACTTGAAGTGCTGGGGACAGGGAGAAAGGGAATGGGGAGAAGGCAAAGAGGAAAGAAAAGACCTTTCCATTTGAATTTCAAATGTTGGACTAGGTCATAGACATAAGTTTATTTAAGTCTGTGAACATAAAATTAAATGAGCCTGGTTCAGTGATTATTAGAACTTAAGTGTATTCTTAATGAAAGCTAATTCAGTAATCAACAGGAAAATGTAAATGACTGTAATTTGTTTTAGAATGAAAATTAACTCTTACCTTAGCAGCAGGATAGCCTAGTATTAACTGTTAGGACTCTGCCTTTTTAGCATGGCAGACCTTTTTGTTTGTTTTTCTTCTTTTTGATTTTACTGATCATATGCAACACAATTGTGATCAAGTATTGTGGTGTTTTTAAAAATCTAGACTTGAAGAGAGGTGATTCCTCTGCTGTGCCTTAGAATGAAGTTGGCTGTTAAATCATTATCCTGTGTTGGAAGATTGGCTGCAGAATTTTGGCTTCTGTTACAAGCAGAGTGAATACGTGCCCACAGATAGCCAAGTGATCCCCAGAATTGGCAAAGAAAAATGAATTTGTGCACTGTTCTCTTACATCTGCTGCAGTTAGTTCACTCTTTTAAAAACCTTGACGATGCTGACATGTCACTTAGAATAAAAATGGGCCCCAAATAGATTTTTAAAATACTTGGTCCTTACAGAATTTTCTCAGAACAAATTCAAGGGTCTATTTTTGTCAGAAAAGAAAAAAAATGATTCCAATGTACCATCAGTATGTAAAATCATAAGATGGAAATTGTAATTGTGGAAAATGGGTCTTTGGTAATTTAGAGTACACTTTAGAGTGTTTCGGACTATAAAACCCCTTTTAAGTTAGATATCTGCCTTGTATAACATAGTCTACAATTTTGCTGATGAAAAACTTTATAGTCCGAAACATGCAAAGTTTAATCTAAATTACCTTTTACACATATTAAACAATTGCTATTGCCATCTTAGAGTGTAAAATCCTAATTTTATCTTGTCATTTTATTTCCCAGCCTGACAATTATTTCAATGCAAACTGCTCCTTCTGGAACTACTCAGAAAGAACTATGATGGGATATTGGTCTACCCAGGGCTGCAAGCTGGTTGACACTAATAAAACTCGTACGACGTGTGCATGCAGCCACCTAACCAATTTTGCAATTCTCATGGCCCACAGGGAAATTGCAGTAAGTATTTGCACTTCTAATTAGTAGCAGAGAAAAACCTCAGAGATTCAAAACAGCTTGGGTAACAGTCCCGTCTTTGGGTGCTTATCGGAACTAAAACTTAGCAAACAAAGTAGTGTGAATTTCTGATTGTCTCTACACTGTCCGTATATTTTAGGAGGTCTTGGCCCTATATTTATTGTTACTTCTCAAAATCTGCTTTACAGGCTTGTTCTGAGTTTTTCTCCTTTGGGCAGGTGTTTGGCAGAGGCAGTCAGGGATTTAAAAAAGGAGCAGAAATAGGTCCTACAAAAGAGACTTGAGGATTCTAAAATTTAACACACCCTCCCCATCTGGAATGTCTGAATCTCGTTTTACAACTTTGGCTTTGAGTTTTCCTAACAATGTTGCACACTGCAAAACTGCAGATTTTGAAAGGTCAGGATAGCTTCTGGAACGTTTCTTCGTGTTCCTTTCCGTGATTAAGAGAATGATAGCCAGAAGATAAAACATTTTAAGAAATATAGCGTGAAAACTCTCAGGTCTATTGTGTTCTTTGACTCTTAGTATATAAATAAATATAAAAAGTCAAAGGGAAAATGGAAGCTTAAAAATTTTTGTTAGCCAGGACAGTCATTAAGATGCCAATTATTTTTTTTATCATAACTGAGTATCCTTTATTACAGTATATAAATATTCTCCTGTGTTTATGTAGGTAATTATCTCAGTCATTGTTTTGAAATAATTGGGCTCTCGCATTATTTTGTAGGTAAAATCTTCCACTTTCGTAGGTCATTCGTTGGATATAAAAGTTAATGAGATAATATTGAACTCTGTTATACGATCAAGTTTCCTTTTTAGTTTTGAACCTTGTTTGAATACATAAGAATGTAAACACAGAGTTTAGTATTTAAACATGAGCTATCACATGTGAAAGCTACCTTATCTTTAGTTGATACAATGCAGAAATACTAACGTTCCTCATATTGTTTTTATTTCAGTACAAAGATGGAGTTCACGAATTACTCCTTACCGTCATCACCTGGGTGGGAATTGTCATTTCCCTTGTTTGCCTGGCTATATGCATCTTCACCTTCTGCTTTTTCCGTGGCCTACAGAGTGACCGCAATACTATTCACAAGAACCTTTGTATCAACCTTTTCATTGCGGAATTTATTTTCCTAATAGGCATTGACAAGACGAAATACATGGTAAGCACCCCTTCAGCTTATTGCCCTTGGATCTCTGAAAATTACTATAACAGGTGTGAATCCACACATGATGTCGATATTGATATTTGACCTTGTAAACTTAATATAGTTGACGATGATGATGTTGGAGGGTAATTTGTAACAAATTAAAAGAGAGTGCTGCAATCATTAAGTATTATTACTGTGAGTTAATTCATTTCTTGTATCAAGGCGCAGTAGCATTTTTCTGGGTTGTTATTAAGACATGTGATTTGAAGAGAAGAGCTCTAGGGATACTGACGTGAAAAAAATCCTATTTTTACCATTTTCACTTTGCTTATGGAGTCATTCTGACTAGTGATCATTTCTTCATCTTTTAGCAATTTGTTCATCACCATGAGGTCTCAGTGTCAGTACTTCATAATTAGTTAATGCTTTACCCTCTATCCATCTGCGCTGGGATGAATTTTAAGAATGCTTCACATACGACAGGAAAATATCATTAGGAATCACAGCCAGGATATTCATCATTAAAGTGAATTTTTAAATTCTGTTATTGAAAAAAATAGAAGTAACATATTTTATTTAGAACAACTGTTCCAAAGATCTATGGAGCAACTAATCTGTACGTAAAATATTCTGATTTAATAACAGATAATTCTCGAAGAGAAATTAAAGTATGTTTTCTTATCTGCACTTAAATTTCACTAAAAATAGTTATATCTTCCAGTGATGAAATTTCTGGCACACCTGGCCTTATATCCTATAAGCATTAAGCTCTTCAAATTTGGCGTTTAGAACTCATTTCCATTTATTTAAAAAAATTTTTTTTAAAGAAACAGTGGTTTCTTTAACGTTTATTTTAAAGACAGTGAGAACTATCAGTGAGTATTGTGTAATTTTGGCGTAGTCTGTATTCATGTGTTCTCTTTTGTGCTTTTTTTTCTTTTCCTTTACAGATTGCCTGTCCAATATTTGCAGGACTACTACACTTTTTCTTTTTGGCTGCTTTTGCTTGGATGTGCCTAGAAGGTGTACAGCTCTACCTAATGTTAGTTGAAGTTTTTGAAAGTGAATATTCAAGGAAGAAATATTATTATGTTGCTGGTTACTTGTTTCCTGCCACAGTGGTTGGGGTTTCAGCTGCTATTGACTATAAGAGCTATGGAACAGAAAAAGCGTAAGTAATTGCAAGCGACCTGAGTGTTTTTCAAGTGAATAATTTTTTAAAGCCTGTTAGCTGTCAGTGAGGGGCCCTGACAGACTAAAATAGCATCTGAAAGCTTTATTGGTAAGAGAATGGGCATGCCGTGCACAAATTACAATCAAGTCTTTTGTAATTTTCTAGGTTCAGAGGATTTGTACTCTAGCGAGGCAGATTCTAAATTATGGACTTTCTTTTTAACACAAAAGATTGACCTGAAACAAATTGAAAAAGTAAATAACTTTTTGGCCTTAGAAAGATATTAAGTAAAAATTCTTCTGAACTTAAAGCATCTGACAGGTTTAACTACTCAGTTTTAACCTAATGCTTCATTAGCTCTCTTTGTGCAGCCGACCCTCTAGCTAACTCTCATTCTGAATTGTGACAGTAGCACATTCCATCCCATATGTTCTACTTTGATAATATTTTATCAGGCAGTTTGAAAGGATTAAAATAAGTCACTGTCTTTCATTTATAAAAAATATAGATATTTATGGAAAATGACAGAAGGTAGACATAGCCATGTTTCTAAGGATTTTATTTGCTAGAGGCATGAATTTGCCTTCCAATTCTGTTTATTTTTTCCTTTGATAAAATTAGTTATATAAAGATTTCTTGGACTAAAGAAAGCTTTTTGACTATACAGATGATGAAAGACAAATAAAAGAAATTCAGTGGGGATTCGATGTTATATGAAAAATGAACCACTAAGTAAAATCTGTCTTAATAAGTTTATGCATCATTTACTCTAATACTAGATGAGTGCTACGCTTTGATTTTTTTTTTTATCTCGTTTTCATCCATTCCCAGTTGAGGTATTATATTTATGCTGTACTGTTTTGAAACAAACATAGCAGCTGAACATTTTATTTTGTCTGTTATGTTCCATAGGGTTAAGCGCTTTATCTCAGATACAGATCTGATAGGCAAATTTTGAAGATAAGAACTTAAAAATGATGAGACGATTTGGAATATCGAGTTTCAGGTTTTTCTTAGTGAAGTTAGAGATCTTATGAATCAGGGACTGGGTGTTGTGGGGTTTATTCTTCTCCCCATACAAGCATAATAATGTATGCCTTTACCAAATTTAAAAACTGAAATGAAAAACAGTAGGTTGAAGTAAATAAATTACTACTGTTTACATCAAAGCCAACTCAAGAGTTATTAAAATTATTCTTACCTGTGATAAGTGAATTTTCAAAAGCAAATGTAAAGATGGTTTCTGATAGATTTTTAAAATTCTGTTTTTTTTGTAATTTTGAGGATCCATTGAAGCTACTTAATACATACTCTTTTCTTTTCATAATAGTTGCTGGCTTCATGTTGATAACTATTTTATATGGAGTTTCATTGGACCAGTTACCTTCATTATTCTGGTAAGGAGACTCTATTTTCCCTTCATTTTTAGTTTGCTGCTTTAGCAGTGCTATTGAAACAGGGATAATTGCTTTCATTGTTAATTTATCTATGCTTTCAAAGATTTATAAACATATCTAGCCTACAGGGTAAAATTATAAAGTATATTTTAAATGTTATACCATTATTGAGAGTTTATATATTGCTGATTAGTAGTATTTCTGAAAAATCCTCTTTCCTCTAAAAAGTACTTTTTTTAATCTAACTTAGTTTGCTACAGTGTGATGTCATAATCTAAAAAATTTATCTCTATATATAAGCCATGTAAAATTTATCTATATATAAGCCATGTTAAGATCACATGATTTGAGCCTAGTTTAACAATTAGTAAGGAATAACTGAAGTGTATATTTTGTTTTCGAGTAGTGAATTTTTTGCTAAGAGTTTTAGTTCAGGAAGTTTTGTCTCCAAAACCTGTAATACTAGCCCTGTACCAAGTTATGTGGCATTTATAAATTAAATGAATGTTTTATGGAATTGAAAGAACATTAGCTTAATATTTATTACATTAATTTCCACGTAGTAATTTAGTACTTTTAAATAAATATCCACACCCTAAATTCTTGTGGGGGAACAAAAAGATTTTAAGTTGAGATTAATAAATGAATATTAAATCACTTTTAAACTCATTAGAAATAAAATTATTTTTCTAAGAGTTTAAAATCCCAAATAAAAATATTGGTCTTTAAGAAATATAAAAAAGTAGGGGCGCCTGGGTGGCTCAGTCAGTGAAGCGTCCGACTTCGGCTCAGGTCATGATCTCGTGGTCCGTGAGTTCAAGCCCCGCGTTGGGCTCTGTGCTGACTGCTCAGAGCCTGGAGCCCGTTTCAGATTCTGTGTCTCCCTCTCTCTCTGACCCTCCTCCATTCATACTCTGTCTCTCTCTGTCTCAAAAATAAATAAACGTTAAAAAAAAAAAATTTTAAAGAAATATAAAAAAGTAATAAATTTGATACAAGTTAACTATAGTGACATTAAAGTGTTTAACTGCTTATATTACCATTAGTCAAATATTTGAAATATAGTTGAAATAAAAGGATGTAGCTAAAATATTTGGACTTAAAACTTTGAAAAGGAAACATAAACAAGTTTAAATATTGCCTATATCTTTTAAGTACCTATTTTAAGGATTTTTTTTCTTCTTTAAAAGAAATGACACAAATGAGCTTATTGGGATATTTCTGTAGTTAGCTGGTGTTTCATAAAATTGAGAAAAAATTTTAGTAGTTCAAGGAAACTCAAAACTACTTCAAGTGTATGTACTTTTGTCCTTAAAATGAATTATTTTATACACCATACAAAGCAAAATGAAAATTTGAGGTGAATGTCTGTATGAATCAAACCAGTAAAACATGTTCAAGTGTTCCTAGAAAAGCTGATTTCTCACCAGAATTCTTTAATCCAAATGATTGCCCCAGTTTTTGTTGTTGGTTTAAGTTAACATAGCCTAAGCCATTCTTAAAATAAATGGTAAACAGCTGACAAGAAGTGGCATGATCCTTAAAGACTTCTCTTTTTTCCCCTGAGCCCTTGGCTAAACATATTGATACTTTGAAAATTGTAGAGACCATTTTAGGGGCATTTGGTCTATAAAAGTATCATGTGTTAACTTCTGTTGTGCCACAGTTTTGTTTATTTCTATCTAAAAATAAATACTGACTTTAGAGTATTAACTTTGTCACTTGGCCTAAAGACTTTAATGTTCACATATAGTCAGCTTCTAGGAAGAAAATGGGTAAAGCACATTTTATTATATTGCCCACCTACAGTGTGAGCCTGCTATTATTTATTAGCCTTGTTGTCATTATTACCCTGTACCAAATAATTTAGGTTGAAATGTGAAGGGCTTTTGGGAATAGTGTTCCCAACTTAAAAACAAAAACAAAAACACAGCAGTTAGCTGTTTTGACAGTACAGATCCTAGGAGTAATTCTCCTGTAACTGCTTTGCCCTCTAATTATCCCAACACAGAGAGACAGAGTGATATAGAAGGGTAAAACATCTTGCATGTGACCTAAATTGAGATATGATATGATAGGATTGTATAGCACATTTGTTGAATATTAATATATTTATATTATATATATCCTGATGATAAAGGATATTTAAAAGTCAATTCAGACACAAATCTTAATAATACAAGTTATATCGTATACTACCCTTTGAAGGAGTACTCTTACAACAAAAATTACTTATCAATATTCCTGGAAAGTATAGTTTTGCATTTCCAACTTTTCTGAATTGAAGCCATTTAATTTAGTAGTATTAAATAAGTGTACATTTTTAATAATGTTCTATGAAGAAAAATAACATGCTATGGAAGATAAAACTCCTTGCTTCTGTATTTCTATAGACTGTCTTGCCTACAGGCACTAGAGTTATTATATCTATGAGAAAAGTGCTTGTAAGTAATGAGCAGTGGGAAACCATTAGTATGCCTGAAATGGTTTAATGAAAGCTTGGATCATGACACGTCAGGAGCTGTTCTTATCATTTGGACAGCTCCATCTGCATCGTTAATAATTAATTCAGTTCAGTAAGAGTTCAGCTCACACACTCATTTAGAAGTCTTCTTCAGAGAACACCTCTCCGGCTGCTAGTCCCAGGGAGAAATAGGTTTCTGCTTGGCTAACAGCAAAGATCTGGAGATACAAGTGCAGTTTTAGAGTTGCATTTGCCAGGTAGCAAAAGCTCCAGGGAGGACAAAAAGGGTCAGAACATGTGCAGTTCAGTTAGGTTACTTCAGAGTGGTGTTTCTGTTCTTCTGTCTTATCATATCCATGTCAGCACTGCAAGCTGTGGAATGAATTTTAAGCTGCTAAGCTTAGACGGATGTGATTCAATTGAGCAGGCTGACGACTGTAAAACAAACTGTGGGCTCCTATAACCGGTGGTACCTTACTCTTTTTCTAAACTTCTTTGTACCTTTGTGTCATCCATATGGGTGATGATTAGCTACGCCGTATCATTAAGTGAAGAACTTTATCAACAAATTATACTAGCAGATTATTTATACAATAATTTATGAAATTATTGTTTAGAGATAGGTAAAAGTGTGTTGTTTGTCATTAGAAGAGAAGGAATGCCCCATTTGGTGATTTACTCTATTTAGCTGAGTAGGAAAAATGTGCTTCTTCTGAATTTGCTCGCTGTCTCTTCCACATGGAATTCTATTAAGAGATATCCATCTACCTATTTACCGGTGTGTACACACAACACACACACACACACACACACACACACACACACACAGCAGAGTTAAAATCTGACTAATTCCTGGATGAGTTGCCTCCTCGTTGCCTCATCTCTAAAATTAATCATCAGTATGGGCATTTAGGCTAGTGGGTTGACATAGACTATATAATTCAGCCCTAATACTGTGCCCACTAGTGGCTTCTATGTGGATGATTGAGTAAATGACATGCACTTCCCAGGTTTAGACAAATCTTTGTGTACACGGTTTTAATTCTGTCTCTTTCCTTTCTCACTGATGCATAGCATCAAAGTATGTACTATCCCAAAATCTGTACTATGTTTAAACTTAGTAGTATTTATGTTAGAAAGAAGAAAAAAAAAGCAAGTGGACAGAAAGTGGCTCCATTGGAATTTGGAACAAGAGCAGCACGTGAAGGCCTGCCTTTTTGTATGCTTTCCAGGAAGAAATAGGGGAAATTCCATTTGATGGTTGGGATTTTTTTTTCTTTTATTTTTTTTAAATGCATACCAAATGCAGGAAAGTAAATTGGGAAGAAATAAAAGTGAGGAGAAAGAAATCCCTTACTCTAATCAGGAAAAAAAAAACCACACACACACACACACACACACACACACACACACACACAGAAGTTTATGGCTGTAAAGAGCCATTTATGTCCTGAGGAAAATGCAAAGAAGGAAGAATTCAGAACTTCATTTGAAACTAACTTTTTTTGCCTTTAAGTGACTATTTTGTATGATAAATTTAATCAGAGATATTTCTATCTGCCCTTCAATTTCTTGTTCTGATTCTCTCAGTTACATTTTAAGAGAACAAGAAAGGAGAAGGGAGAGGGGGAAAAACATCTACTGAAATAGTTTACTGTACAAAATCATGACTCTTATCAAGACTGTATCACCTCCTGAAAAAGATCACAGCCAACAATATTTTTTCTATGAAAATAAATATATTTACCTTTTTTTTTAGCAGTGGAGACAGAAGAGAACTCTAAAACCTCACTTTAAAAAATTATTTACACTTCAGGAATCGTTCTATTTAATTCCAGAAAGGATTTCACTGTCATCCATTTTGGTGATAGTATATTAAAATGTTCAATACCTAAATGACATAAGTATCTTTTTCATTTCTTTAATAGGACTAATAAATACATTGTTGGTGAGATTTTTATTTTTAGTGTGGAACTGGGGAAAAGAGAGTATCTTACACTTAGCAATTTTTTTTTTTGCCATTTTATATTGTAGTCCACGATATGTCTAGTGTGCCTTTTTTCATTACTACTTTGTCTTGAAATGATGGTATTTTGTCACTTTGAAGATACCGTTCCCTCATTATTTGTATATTTTCAAGTCATATTTCAAAGTCTAAATTAGTATTGGCTTTAACTATAAATTTCTTGGCACCTAAATATTAGTACATTGGTTATGATTCTTGTGTTTAGTTTTTTTTTAATTGGAGAACTCAGACATTTTTGAAATAATCTGAGTGCAAAACTCCTTCTGTGATTTTATGATTATTTTTCTGATATTTTTAATTGTTTTTAAAAAGATTCATTTTTAGGACATCTTTTTAAAACACTAAATTAAAGAATGTTAGAAACTACAGCCTCTTTTCAGACTCAGTTTTATGGGTTTGTGTGATGTTTAGCTATGTGAGTAGAACACAAACAGGTTTGAGAAAATAGAACTAAGTGTTAGATACACAATTTGTCTCGTGGGAGTAGAAGTACGTGGACATTGTAGCCATTTGCTGATTATGGGACAGCAGTGTTTTACAAAGAAAAAGAGAAATAGTTCTTCTAGCAAGCCAATCAGGGAGAAGTCATTTGAACAGCATACCTCTTGTGTTCAGAATTTCTTTGAAGTTGTAATTTATTTATTAATGTACTTATTGTTTATCTTCAACTCATTCACCAACTCTTCAGTGATTTCTAAAATGGATTACTCTTCATAGACGTAGAACCCTTTTTTTTGTTGTTAGATACAGAGCTAGTTTAATTTTGTTTTGCTAGCAAACTCTTAATTTTCTCACCAGAATAAATTGGTCAGTTTTGTTTGTAAAGATGCTGGACTGTGGAGCCAGTGCACAGTATATTGAATCTCAGCACTGACATTCTAGTGGCTAAGTAATCTTTGGCAAGGCATTTAACATCTCTGAATGTAGCATGGCTCTCCAAGCGCTTCCTGTTACCTCTGGAGATAGATAGGGTTGTTGTTGGTTATCCCATTTTGCTGAACTTGTATGTATTTTGAATATATTATATTTGTAACTAGAAAGAAGCATTAAACACATACGTTACAAAAAACCTCAGTAAGATGAGGAGAGAGGAAGGGGAGATGTAGCTAACACTCTGTTTCTTAAAGATTAAATAAGAGATGTTTTCTGTGTCACATTCAACTTGGTTCGTCTTCAGTCTTTAAAAAAATGGCTTTGTATCATATATTTTAAAATGTTTATCAATTTTTGAGAGAGAGAAAAAAAGAGAGAGAGAGCACAGGCAGGGGAGGGCAGAGAGGGGGGACTGAGATTCATGACGTTAGCTGAAGTCAGATGCTCAACCAACTGAACCACCCAGGCGCCCTGCTTTGTATCACATTTAAGCTTTAATTCTATTTTTTATAGGTAGATTTCATTTTCATTTCCAGTGTTACTGGAAAATGTGTTACTTCTTAAATAACAGGTTTTTGTCCAATTGTCTTCATTGAAAAATATGTTGGGATGTGTTCATCCTCAAGATTTCACATTTTCTACTCGTTTTCCTTTAATAGCAATCCTTTATACATCCACATCTTTTCACATTCACATTCTTTATTTTTTTTCTAATTTATGAATTATAGTGGGTAGCTTTTTTTCCTTCCTGCCATGTACCACTGCTAACTGCTACTACTACTATTATTTTATTCCTGAGGGAATAATTAACATGCTTAGAAAGTGATGAACATCAAACTGGGGCCCTGTGTGCTTCAGGAAATTGTGTTAAGAAAAGGAAGAGGGATGAAACAGCACCGGGTGCAGAATTATGGGGTGAAAGAAATCAGTGTTTCTATGAGGACGTTCAAAAAGAAGGGTTGAGAGATTTAAAGGACTTTAACTCTGAATCTGCAACTCTTTCCTAAGAGTTGCATACATTTTTGTGTTTATTTGGGGTCTGGTTTGTTTGTTTTTAGGGTACGTAGCATTCTTATTTGTAACTACTCTCTACTTTTACTAGTGAAGATGTACTCTTGCATAAAATCAAAGAGTAAAAACACTGTTGATTTTGCCTTTAAAAAAATTAGAGATATACTGTACCATCATTCTTTAGAAACTAAATCAGATATTTACCGTACTACCAAAAGGATCTCCCTAATTTCTCAAAGGAAGAAAATGTGTCTTAACCACAATACAGTAAGCACATTCTTGCGTGGAGCAGTAGGGTCAATAAATATTTGTTGAATGAATTGCCCGTGAAAATGCAAGCCATTTGCTTATATCGTGACCAACTGGAATAATCGTCAGAATATAAAGGTAGAAAAATGTTTCTACGAATGGGTTTGCTTTTTCTCTAGACAAATATTTTAATAAATTAATTTTTAAATAGTTTTTTAAACAGAGAGCTTCTTTTGTCCTTCTTTTGTTAATGTTAAGTAATTAACATGAAATGATAGAATGCTATCTGCCAACACTTGCAAATTATGCCCATTAACCTCATTTTATCCCTTAAGAGGAAATTCTACTTCTAAAGGAAATAATAAGGCACAGTTGACAAAATGAGTGATAAACAGCTTAGATTAAAGCCTTCACTCTTTTCCTAAACTCATCATTAGGAAGGGCTTGGAAATTTTATTTATTGGCCTATGTAATTTTTTCCTAATGATAAAATCAGAAGTAGTGATGAATGAGTAAAATAATGTTATCACTTTATCAGATGGTGTTGTGACTCAGTAAAAATGATCATGTTATTATCACAAAATTATATTGAGTGTTTACCACCAAGGAATTGCTTTTGTCCTTGTTTGTCCTTTTCTGAATACTCCATTTGGGCTTGCTTGCACTCTCTGTAAGCCAAGTAAAGCTCACAAAATATAACTTTGTTTTGTCTTTCTAAAAGTAATAATCTGAAGTAAATAAAATGTCAAATCCAGGAGTGATCAAGCTTTTAAGTTCTATTTTTGGAGCATAAGAATGGAGCTGCCTTCTCTCTGTCCAGCGTTCTTCCAGGTTTCTGTAGAAGCAAATGCAAATTACAAACCCTTATCTCTCTCAGTCAAAACATATCTATTCTTCTGAGTTCGCTCATGTTGACCTCCCAAGCCTTCCTTCCCTGTCAGGTTCCATATTCCCCAGTTTGCTTTTGTTTGCATTTCGATTTCTCTGCACAGCTCAGTGTTTGGAGGGACTCTAACACTGTTTAGAGGGACTCAAAATAGCCTTTCTTCAGAATTTACCTACGTCCATACAACAGAGAGGCATAAGGAAAAAAGGACTGATGGCTTTTAACAGTTAAATAGCAAATATATACCTATTTTAAAAGTTTGTCTTACTTTATATAACTAACGGATATTCTTTCATCATTTTCCATGTTTTCTTTCATTTGATCCTCACAATGACCTCATAAAGAGATTGTGCAAATGTTACTGTCCTCATTTAATCAGTCAAAATCAAAAGCTAGACTCTCAGCTGCATCTTAGGGCCCCAAGTCCAGCAATTCTTAGAAGCTACATGATATGATGTAAATGCCCCTTCTAAAGAATTCACTTCAGTGTTTCCATTAGATGGCTTTTAGGCCCTGGAGTACCTCTAGATAAGAAACTAATTTAGGTTTTCTAATTTATTTAGTCGTCACCACATGATGCTGATTTAATGAGGTTGCGATTTCATGTCAAACGATCTATTAAAAAATCGATCATACATAGCCAGAGTATTTCTTTTGGGGGGGGATTCAACCGGATCATTGCCTGTAAAATGGAGTCAGTGTCCACCATGTACTCGTGTCATTGACACTTAGCTGCATTAACTCATTAAGTGTATTTGCAAAAACGGATTCATTTTTTACTCTTCGGTTATGGTGTCTAATTCTTTATTTGTTATAACAGCTAAATATTATCTTCCTGGTGATCACATTATGCAAAATGGTGAAGCACTCAAACACTTTGAAACCAGATTCTAGCAGGTTGGAAAACATTAAGTAAGTATTTGGTATTTTAATTCTAGTGCTTGACAAACTAAGTGAAAGATATTCTCCACAGAGAATACATGAATACCTTCTATCAACTGTAGAAATTATTCAGAATGATGTTTTACTGATCAGGGTCGAGCCTTACGTTGACCATGTCACGGACATTGGTCAAAAATTAGATAATAATTTCTGTCTTCATCTAGAGCCAAGAAATTGTTTCGGTAGCTTTGTGGAAATTCCATATCACTGTAGCAATTTCATTTGAATTTAAAATGCAGTTCAAAATGATGTTCCTGTTTGCATGGCTGATATGATTATATTGTTTGTTTTGTTAAATGGCTTTCCTGATTTAAGGATTCTGAGCAGTTTCTACTTCTAATCCCGTTTCCCTAAAATAATTTTTTCTATTACTGTTGTTAACTTGGAGATTATCTGTTGTTTTCATGGCAATTAAAGAAATGTTTACTTTATTTCAATATTGAACAAAAACTACAATGTCCTATCCATGGAAAATGCTATCTAATTAAAAAAATTGATAGCTGTTGATTCATTAAGTCATTCATGGAAGCATTTTAAGAGTTATCTTTTAAATGTGAGTTAATTTAAAATTGGAGGAGGTATTATTCAAGTTGGTTATAATGGGATTGTGAAAGATATATTTTTAATGTAAAAAATGGCAGATCTATAGTAAGGGCAATTTAAAAAAAAACAATTAGATGTTTTAGATAGGTCAGTGCCAGCTTCATTGCATGTTGCATGGTAAGAGAGAGAGCTAATCTTTAGCATCTCTCTCTTTTCTTCCTTTTCCTCTTTCTGTCTTCTCATCTCCACCAGTAATTACCGTGTTTGTGATGGCTACTATAATACGGACTTACCTGGGTAAGATAGAACCCTATCTTAACAAATTTATGGCATGATTTATATTTTTTACAAATCCGTCAATATCATGAATTGCCCTTAATTTTTATAATTATTTTGGAATATCTAATTTGCTATAGTATTTTTAAACTATAATATGCCTTTATTTTTTAATTGCTTGCCTCTGCATTTTGACTTTCTTAATTTTGACTAATTTATAAAATATATAAATGCTTTCTTATTACTTTCTATTTTAATTCTGTCTAATAATTTTGTTTCTCTTTTCTGCTTATAATGCTTTCTAGCTATGAAGATAATAAGCCATTTATCAAGTAAGATCATTAGTTAGACATGGAATGCACTGACTTTAAATCCTTTTCATTCCGTCCTATTTTCTACAGTTCTTTTCTCCTTAAGCTATTCATGATGAAATCTCTCCAAAATTATTTTATTTTGAAATTGTTCTCATATTTTTGTCCCATTTCAGCTAGGCTTCTTCATGCTTTAGTTATAAAACCTTAGGTTCACCTAAGATTAGTTTATTAGAATTTGCAGTTTAGGTGTTCAGTGATTATCTGCCATTTAACCTTTCTGTATGTGTCACATTATTCAGTGTCATGAGTACACCACAGGAATAAGAATATAGGAGTAAGCTAATTAAGGACTCCTTAATTCCTTTTACTAAGATGCGCATAAAAGTCAATAAAGTCAGGGGGGATGTGTTACACCTTGTATTTTAATATAGTTTTGATACTTTGTTAATGCTGGAGTGAGAAAAGGTCATACCTGCTGTCGCTGTTTTCTCTGGAGGCTGCAGTACTAAATGCTATTGTTCTTTCTCTAATCAATGAAAGGTTAAAGCCAAAATGCTGTTGAGTTTGAATGTGAACATAGAGAAAGTCAACTGCTACTACTGATATGTGAATATTTAAGTGTGATACGTGTTGTTCTCTCATTGGACTTGTTAATAAAATTCGCTCTATTTTTTCAGGTCTTGGGTGCTTGGCGCTTTTGCTCTTCTGTGTCTTCTTGGCCTAACCTGGTCATTTGGGTTGCTTTTTATTAATGAGGAGACTATTGTGATGGCATATCTCTTCACCATCTTTAATGCTTTCCAGGGAGTGTTCATTTTCATCTTTCACTGTGCTCTCCAAAAGAAAGTAAGTGAAGACACTTCGGAGCTCTGCCGGCTTGTTCTTTGGCTAGAAATTAATAGGTGAAATAGAGAAGGTTGTACAGTTTTATAGCTGGCAGATTACCAAATAGAATCACATTTTTAATCTCCAGTTGGTTGTAATGCATGTCTGGAAATGCAGGCTTCATAGATAAAATATGTCAATCCCAATCATCTTTTGGATCTCGTTTTGGGAATATTATAAACCAGACACTAAACTAGTTTAAGAGTTCTTCGTTACTAGTGGGGTCTACAAAAATGCTCTTCGTGCAAGGGGTGTACGAGATAACAAAAAGGTTAAGTAGTCTCATGCTTTGCTCGATGAAGGGAGTGCAGCGGTCCAAAATGAAATTGAGCATAAGGATAAGTGGCCTTGATTTTAAAAGCACCAGACGTGCAAACAATTAATATTAGTGTTACCTTTTGAGTAGTTGTGAAAGATCTAAAACCCGGTAATTTAATATCTCACGTCTTATTATTTTGTCCTGATTTTCTGTTAAAAGTGGAGCCAGCAAAAATGATTCAAAAACGAAAGTTAAAGATGAAACATTTGCACGAACATGTAAACTAAGAGAATAGCTTAGCCTCCATTTAACTAGGTATCATCCTTTCTCTGTCTGCGTATCTAATATAGTCTTTTTATTCTGTTATTACTAGTTGGTCACTAAATTGAACAGAGAAATAGAATTGTGAAAGCAAAAACGATTATGTTTTCAGTCCTGACAAGATGATAGTGTTGTCACTTCCATCAGTTGTTGAGGAAGCTGTAATTTTGAGATAATGACAGTGGCATCTGCAGTACTGACAGATCACGCGCATTCACAGCAATATAGGCATTAGGCAAAACCAACGTTGGAGGGTATTATTTGGATAAAATGCCATTTTGATTGCCATTGTCTTGGTCATGCCGCGTTTCAGGGCAGTTAATAGCCATTAAATGTAGAAGACATTTTTTTCTGAGGTATCAGGTGTTCTTTAATAACCCTGAACTTTAATTTTCTAAACTTTATACAGGTATAACGTTGTAATTATTGTGGCTTTTACTATTTCTTACACAAGTGAGCATTTTGTATGCGTGTATGTGATCACATACCATAATTTCTTCCAAATGTGTTTGACATAAAGCATAAATTTGGCAGAGAAAGACTGAGGTGGTCATTATTTCCTCAGAGAGGTGTGCGGATTGATTGAACAAAGAGATTCTGCTGTGCTTTTTTAATTAACAATTATGTTTTGGAAACATTGTGTTGCACTTCTTTTGAACACATTCTACTTAGTCTGGGATATGTCCTGTTGGGTGCTGCCAGGATGAATGGTTAAGAATATGACATAAAATGATTTAGTTAAAATCACACCTCTTACTGCTCGAGTGAGCATATTTGGGTGAAGAAAATGCTTTGAAAGTTCAACTCCATTGTTATTTGTTCTGATAGGTGTCGTTAAATAAAGCTAAGAGGATGAAAATGCAAGCGCGCTTAGATTTAAAAGGTCGTCTAGTAACTTTAATTCTCCAATTCTTCAAGGAATAAGTGTCAAAGTCATGGTCTTTGTAGGCAGATACAGAACATAGAACTCTGAGGAGGGAAAAGTGTTTTTAGTGTTTTTGCAACCCACTAGAAAATAATTTCTTAGGCAGCTTCTCCTCCTCGTCTGTTCTGATTTCATTCTGGCTCTAAGCCCGAGAAAAACTTGTTCATATGCCAGGAGAGCTGCACAGAATCCAGCCCTCTTCTCCACTCCCCCCACCAATTCTGTACCACCTCTCTAGGTGGGGCCCTAGTATTTAGCAGTTGTTTGGACTTTACTTTTTAAAGTTCACTTTAAATTTTCTTCAGGCCTAACAGCTTTTCCATCTATTCATATATCCAAGCTTCAGGGGAAAAGGGAAATTACATGGGTATCTCATTAATGTGAATGGAAATTGCATAAATAGTTCCCTTGTGTGCTAATGAAGTGAATAGGCATCTTAGACTCTCTACACTAAATGTTAAAGCTAGACACATCAGAAAATGAAGAAAACATTCCATCCTAATTAATAGCATATGTATCAAAGTACTTTTTTTTTCTTTATTCTTGTGCCAAAGTAGTCTTGTCATTATAAAGAGGTTACCCGCAAAACTATGCAATCCAGTAAAAGAAGTTTATGTATTGACCTACGTAAAAGGACATGAAGCGTATAAACTTTAAATGACTGAATTATGTGTGGTTAAATGTAATTAAGCGAGGAAAGTACTAATTTTTTGTCATATTATGAAATATAAAACTGGGGTTACTAAGTATGTAGATAGACTAAAGCTTTAAAATATTTTATATATGTATATATATGTATGTATATAAATAACACTTGTATAATAATAAGGCATAAAGCATTTCTACATATTACATCACATTTAGAAGGTCCTCCTAGCCAGTCTGGTAGACAGAGATATTTTTCTTATTGCTGTGTCAGCCATTTCAGTTGAACTTGGTTTTGTACATTCATTGTATTTTCTCCACTGAGAAGTGTTAGTGGAACTTACTCCTCTCAGTCATCTCCACTGCTCATTTAGAGAAAAGAGGGGCAAGTATATTTGTATTAATCTCTCGGTCTTGTGGTTCTTCAACGCAGGTACGCAAAGAATACGGCAAGTGCTTCAGACACTCCTATTGCTGCGGCGGCCTCCCAACTGAGAGCCCCCACAGTTCAGTGAAGGCATCGACCACCAGAACCAGCGCTCGCTACTCCTCTGGCACACAGGTAACAAAGAATTTGACAGCGTCTTTAATTAACCTTCTTTATAGAAAGCCTACTGAGACATGTTCCGTTCAGATGCACTAATTGTCTCCTCGTTATAATGATCTAGGTAGCAAATACTTACATTTTTAGTACTTTGGTTTTAATTTCTTCCTAAGTATTTCTTCAAGGTGTTTCTTGAGGTGTGAACATCCATTTTTGAGAGTGCATCCTTCTTTTAGAAGTCTATGATCATTTTGGGGATATTCGAAAGTTCTATAGCCATAGTGCTCTCTCACAGTGGGCACTCAATAAACATGTGTTGAATAATCAATCATCTCCTCTTTTTTAAAAAGGCCGTTAAAAGTAAAACTTTTTAGGAGTGGAAGATTAAATATTCTTTAGTACAAAAGCAACAAAGCAGTATAGACTTCCTTAGTTTTAGACCAGAATCCACACACATTTCTTTTTAAAGGCCACCAGGTAATCCTACACAGATTGTTTAGGGTAGATCTTTGTGTGTCTTTAAGGTGAGCTTGGGAAACTAACATAACATATGTCTTGCTATTTTATATTAATAGAGTCGTATAAGAAGGATGTGGAATGACACTGTGAGAAAACAGTCTGAATCTTCTTTTATCTCAGGTGACATCAATAGCACGTCAACACTTAATCAAGGTCAGTTACTAGGAAAATTTGAGTTTACAATATAAATTTTGTACCTTTTGCCAATTTACAAGAATTTCAGAGAAAACACTGATATTTTTTCCTCTCAAAATAGGTTTACATCACAAGCTCTTAAACCTGTTGAGTCAACTTTTATCCTTTATGAAAGTACATATAAATTCATCTTGTTCAGTACTGTAATGCAAAAAGTATACTTTCAAAGTCCACGTTAACAGAATGAGCCTGGAGAAAGTAATTGCTAAGAACATACTTTGCCACAGATTAAACTGTTTTCCTTTAGTGAACACAAATTCATCCTTTTCTGAGGCATTTATGAAAGTTTTCTTTTTAAAACATTAACATAATTAGAATAACTACTCTTCACATTAAACAGTGCCAATTTTGCAGTGAAAATTCTTATTTGTAAAATTATTTTATTTTACACTTCTTTCAGAAAGTACAAAATCAGTATCAAAAACCTTTACAGTAAGTCTTCATAAACAAACAGTTAAGTACACGAGAATCCCAAAGCAATTTTTTCTATTTGAATTACTAGTTTTAGTGTCTTTACGGCTTGAAACTTATCATATAATCAATATAATTCCTAACTTAAAATAAGCTGGCAAATAAAATACTAAAGACACAAGTGCATATATAAACACATAATCGTGAATGCAAGCTTAGTAAGTTTGAATTTGGTATGAAAAAATCACATTATTGTATATATCCTTAAAGAGGTAATTGATCCAGCTAATTTGTCTTGATGTACTGATTTGTAATATAATATAACGTGCTATATATTATCACAGATATTAAAGACATTTTTCACTGTTGACATTGTTCTGATGAGATTCTGGTTTAAAATGAAAAAAAGGAGTACGTATGACATCAAAACCAACTTGAATTTTAAAACATTTTTTTGCCAAATTACATTAGCTATGCAAAACGTATGTTTGATAAGTATTGAAAGGTTTGTAATTTGTCAATTAAGAGTGAGTGAAATGTGTGTTTATTGCATTGCTCTGATGTTTTACCTAATTCTGTAAAGATGACTATCAAAAAGGAAATGAATTATTCAATGATTCATTTTTGAAACCTGGCAAATAAGATTACAGAATGAAAATTCTCACGATATGGAGTTTGTGAATGATCTAATAATTCATTATGTACACAGCCTCCTTCTTCCCCCTCGGCATGTGTGTGCTCTTGCATTTACTAAGAGAAGCTTTGTGCAACGTGTCCTACTTTTTTATTTGTTTGTGAAAGTTGTTTTTCCTCCTGCTTGTGTCAAAGTTGGTATTAACACAGATGTTTTCATGAGGGATAATCCCACACCTGTAAATTTTGGAAGTTTGAGATTCCCTCTTCTGGGCCTCAGTGGTTAGGTTTTTAATATTAAGCAGTAACATCTTGAAACATAATGTTGATCTCTGTGCATTTAATTGCCATTTTTGTTTAAAAGTGATTTTGTATAAATTAGTAAATGTCATCCTCAGCAGGTGTTTACTTGGGGGACTTAGAAAGCACCTGTGAATTACTGAAATTTAACTTCCCTCTCCCCTTTCTCCTTCAAATTAGTAGTTCAAATACAGTCAGAAAATTTCAGCAGATTATCCGTTGCCAGCTTGTCCACTACCCTTGATGAATACAAAAAGTACTTTACTGCAACTATAACACGAAAAATAAGAGAACTGATGTACTTTTTTTTTTTCTGTTTCTTTGCTTTAGGAATGACTGGCAATTACCTACTAACAAACCCTCTTCTTCGACCCCACGGCACTAACAACCCCTATAACACATTGCTCGCTGAAACAGTTGTATGTAATGCCCCTTCAGCTCCTGTATTTAACTCACCAGGTGTGCTTATGCTTACGAATAAAACTACCTTTCTTTGCTGCTAAACAGAGCTCTGATCTTTACCCTTTTTCTAGTATACTCAAGTTGCCATATATTTATTATTTCCTCTTTGATTTCTCAATTTAAAAAGAATTACTGTATTGCCCATGCCAGGCTTCTAAAACTGCACTATATTATAGTAAAAATTCAGTCATGATGGTATTTACCAATAATTATCCATGTTTTCAACACAGGTGGCATAAATCTTAATATATTATTACAGGACTGACATCACATGGTCCGAGAGCCCATCTTCAAGATTTATATCATTTAGAGGTATCCTATCTATGTAATATACTGTTTAGTTTACTCTAAAGCTTGCGGACAGAATTTGCTTCTGGAATGAATTAGCTAATAAAGATAATTTGGATGCCTAGGTATAGAAAACTACATCCAGCATTATCAATGTAACCAAACTATAGTATAGTGCAGCTTTATGGGAGTTTTTTTTTTTTCTTAAAAAAACTTTGAGAATAAAGTTAATATTAGCCAGTTTATACCTATAGTTTTTTATTGGGGGAGGGGGAGAGATTGTCACTAACCCATCCTGTATAACTATGTTTTCTAATAGCTTTAAAAAAAAAAAAAAAGCATTTGTTTTTAATATTAACAGAATTTTCAAGATTTTGGTAAAAGTTATCACGTAATTACTGCTAGCATGTTAATATTTATTTGTGGTTGGTATTTGCCACTAAATTAAAGAACTTCGTTTCCGTTTGTTTGTTTTTTTTTTCTTTACTTGAAATTCTTTTTTAACGTAACTGCGGTTTCTCTTTTCATTCTCTTGTTTTTCTTACTTTCCTTATGCTTTCCTCTAGCAACCTACAGAGAGACAAGTATGGGAGTCAAACTTAACTTTGCCTATCAAATGTAAATTTTTTCAGCATGATTTTTAACCGGCACAATTAAAACATAACTAGCAGTCATGAAGTAGACTCAGCGGGCAAGTGGTTCACAATTTCCAACTAAAGTGTTACCAAATTCAAACAGTACATCTATCTGTACTGCCTTTTGTCAGTAATAGAGGTCTGTAGCAAATGCTGTCCATACTTAAGTATACGCAATGCTGAAATAATTTGCTCTTTGAAGCCTGAGGTGCTGTCAACCAGAATGCTTAATAATTGACTTATCATTTCTGCATTCCCACAGTAATCTTGCTACAGGCTGTGGAAAGTCTTCAAGTGAATTACCTGAACTTGGGCAGAAAAAGTTGCCTCTTCAAAACCAGTCAAAGATGTGCTTAAATCTGCAGTATATCATAGAAAACACCTTTTGGATTAGCCAGTATATATTTTCATGTTTATTAAGCAATGATAAAAAGAAAGAAAAAATGACCAGACTGAACCTCTGTGGAGGGAACAAATGCTAACAAGTGCTCTGTGTGTCGCCTGTAACTTACAACACCAAATGTTTTCTAAGTAAAGATGGTGGCACATGCATGAGTCGAGAAAGCTAGAAAATTGCGTCAGTCAAGCTAAAGGAAGCCTTACAAATGCTATCATGACTTCCTTTTGTTATACGTGGCGCAGGATAAAAATTACAGTGTCCGTTTTTCAAATGTAGAAGTTGGATCAGAGTTTCTCAGACAATATGAGTCACCAACAAACACCCCCACACACACACACACTTTCTCCTGTTTCTGCTAATGAGAACTTATTGAACAGTTACCACATGTTTATTGGTCGTGAAATTGAGTTTTCTAGGATAATCTGCAGCTTTAAGAGCAGAGTCAGCACTAAAAAAGGGAAATTTCCTATTTTTTCCAAGAATTCAATTTTTCCTAGACTCCTCCAAGCCTTGCATACAATGCAGCAGCCTCACAGTGGTCAGTTTCATTTCAATAACATCATTTCATTTTTTTTTTCCAGACCTATCTGTAAACAAGTGATTTTTTTTTTCTCTAGGATTTTGAGAATGAATAACCTAACTTTCCATGGTGCAGACCATTTAATTTTCTCTGAAACTTTTGATTTTCATTTGCCTGAAAAGCACTGTGATGTCTTAGTTTACATGTTTATGTGTCTGTAGAAAATACAACTCTGATTCAAAGAGAGCATGTTACCATATTTTTTTTCCTCCTAAACCTCTTCTCATATCTTCAGCAGACGTATCCAATCTTTCATTCCTTTAGAGACAAAATTATATTAGCCAAGGCTGACACCCTTTTCCCATTCCATAGTTAATATTTATTATTGGTTTGATTTCTGTGACCCATACTTAAGAAACCTCCAACATTTCTGCGTTTAACCTCCATGCCCATGGTGTCTGTGGGCCAGTCTCGTACAGTAGACTCTGCTGGTTCATTCGGTGCTGTCACTGTGACTGATGCAGACTGCAGGGCTGCAGGCAAACTTTGACCATTAGGAGCCTGGGGCCATTGCTGTTAGAGAGAGTCTTAGTGCCAAAAGAACAAAAACTCAAGATAATGAATATTAAAGGAAAAAGTAAAAGGCTGCTATTGCTGGTAATCTAATTTGTTGAACCCTTGCTCTGACTAAGTTGCTGAGAAGCTTAGAAATTCTTCATCATGTTACAATAAATCATTTTACTTTCTTTTATATATCAGCTACTCTTAGGCCAGATAGCCTGAGCAGACAGACATGATGTGAGTTGTCCAAAGTGAGTCATTCCACCTGCTGTCTATCGTGTTGTTGGATGGTGCTTGTGGGCCCCTGGTCCAGTCAGTATGAGAGATGGCTGTGGCTGTCTTTGTTTAACATGAATTCTTTGTACCTGTCCCATTTTTTTTCATTCTTTTTTTTACTTCATCTCCAGAAAAAGGAAATGTTAGAATGTTGTTTAAAAAGTTGCTTGCCAGTTATGTGGGTTTATGTTGTACATTTGCCTTTGGTTTTTGTATGTGACTTATTCCTTTTTAATTTAGTGTTGTTTAGGACAAATTCTGTTAATTTTATTTTTACAAACCATAGTCTCGTACTTTAAAATGTAAATGTCACTAATGAATTGCTTTGCATTAACTATGCAAGGGCATGGAGTGAAGTCTTCTTTGTGAGAGTGTCAGAGAGATTTGACCAAAAAATCAATGAGTACTTACTGCTTACTCTCTCCCCCAAATTGATAAAGTAATATTCCGTATGCCGTCTTCCCTCCCTGGAAAAATAGTAGTATTCTTTCACACTTTCTCCTATTATCTAAGGGGTTGCAACTGTCTACAGTTGGGAACGCGGGAAAGCCTGGCACTTTTCGAGGGTTAGCTTTCAAATACAACTTTGTCCTGAACGACATTAAAAAGTTTTGTGCAAAAGAAGTAAAGGCTCTCTGGGAAGGAACAGAGGCAATAACGGAAACCCCCTCCCTTTTCCGTTTCAGGACATTCACTGAACAATGCCAGGGATACAAGTGCCATGGATACTCTACCGCTAAATGGTAATTTTAACAACAGCTACTCACTGCGCAAGGGGGACTATAACGACAGCGTGCAAGTCGTGGACTGTGGACTAAGTCTGAATGATACTGCTTTTGAGAAAATGATCATTTCAGAATTAGTGCACAACAACCTTCGGGGCGGCGGCAAGACTCACAACCTCGAGCTCGCGCTACCAGTCAAGCCCGTGATTGGAGGCAGCAGCAGCGAAGATGACGCCATCGTGGCCGACGCTTCGTCTTTCATGCACAGCGACAACCCAGGGCTGGAGCTCCATCACAAAGAGCTCGAGGCGCCGCTCATTCCTCAGCGGACTCACTCCCTTCTGTACCAGCCCCAGAAGAAGGTGAAGCCCCAGGGGACTGACAGCTACGTCTCCCAGCTGACGGCCGAGGCAGAGGACCACCTGCAGTCCCCCAACAGAGACTCTCTCTACACAAGCATGCCCAATCTTAGAGACTCTCCCTATCAAGAGAGCAGCCCCGACGTGGAAGAAGACCTCTCTCCCTCCAGGAGGAGTGAGAACGAGGACATTTACTACAAAAGCATGCCAAATCTTGGAGCTGGCCATCAGCTTCAGATGTGTTATCAGATCAGCAGGGGCAACAGCGATGGTTACATCATCCCCATTAACAAGGAAGGGTGTATCCCTGAAGGAGACGTTAGAGAAGGACAAATGCAGCTGGTAACAAGTCTTTAACAGTGCAGCTGAGGAATCCCAGGGGCCACACGCAAGTATTCGTAAAGACTCCGCTGGCCCAGCGCAGCTCCCTTGGCCTCCGCCTGAAGAGATGGCCCTGTTGACCTGTGGTTCTCCAGTGTAAAAAGAGGACTGAACCTTGAAGTTCTGTGAATTTTTATAAACGTACAAAAACTTTGTATATACACAGAGTATACTAAAATGATTATTTGTTACAAAGAAAAGAGATGCCAACCAGGTATTTTAAGATTCTGCTGCTGTTTAGAGAAATTGTGAAGCAAGCAAAGCAAAACTTTCCAGCCATTTTACTGCAGCAGTCTGTGAACTAAATTTGTAAATACGGCTGCACCGTTTTTGTAGGGCCTGCATTGTATTATATACAAGACGTAGGCTTTAAAATCCTGTGGGACAAATTTACTGTACCTTACTGTTCCTGACAAGACTTGGAAAAGCAGGAGAGAGATTCTGCGTCCGTTTGCGGTTCACTGCAAATCTTTTACATTAAGGCAAAGATTGAAAACATGTTTAACCACTAGCAATCAAGCCACAGGCCTTATTTCATATGCTTTCCTCAACTGTACAATGAACTATTCTCATGAAAAATGGCTAAAGAAATTATATTTTGTTCTATTGCTAGGGTAAAATAAATACATTTGTGTCCAACTGAAATATAATTGTCATTAAAATAATTTTAAAGAGTTTGAAGAAAATATTGTGGAAAGCTCTTGGTTGCACATATGTTATGAAATGTTTTTTCTTACACTTTGTCATGGTAAGTTCTACCCATTTTCACTTATTTTCCACTGTACACAGTGTTCTGCTTTGACAAGTCCGTCTTTATTCTTACATTTAAATTTCTTATTGCCAAAAGAGCGTGTTCTGTGGGGGGAAAAAACTCTTTGAAGCCAGTTACGCCATGCCTTGCACAAATGTGGTGAAATCTAGAAAAGAGTGTGTGTTCCCCCTCTGTTTATTCTTGAACAGAGGGCAATGAGGGCACTGGGCACTTCTCACAAACTTCCTAGTGAACAAAAGGTGCCTATTCTTTTTTAAAAAAGAAAATAAAACCTAAATATTACTCTTCCATATTCCTTCTGCCTATATTTAGTAATTAATTTATTTTATGATAAAGTTCTAATGAAATGTAAATTGTTTCAGCAAAATTCTGCTTTTCTTTTCATCCCTTTGTGTAAACCTGTTAATAATGAGCCCATCACTAATATCCAGTGTAAAGTTTAACACGGTTTGACAGTAAATAAATGTGAATTTTTTTCAAGTAGTTAACGTGCACTTTTATGTATGATACGTGATTGGCTTTAACACACTGGTCCTTTCTTACCCCTCCCCCCCACCCCCACTGCCCCACGGCATGCATAGGTCCTTTCATAATATTAACCCATGGGTATGAGAAAGAATACAGTTAAGTTGCCCGATGGTTCTAGGTGCTGTAAAGAATACATTTGTCTTCTAATTGCCCATTACCCATGCACAGAATCTGGCAGATGAGTTTCAGAAGACAAACACACGGAACGTACTTTTGCTTGTTGCATTGCATCAGACCTAAAACAAAAATAAAGAAGGGTTGGAAATTCTACAATAGAATTTGGGCATCATAAAAAACATTGATTTTTCAGCAGAATTGAGAAGAAATTCTGTGAACATACTTTTACGATTTGAGGATTATAGCTCTCCCTACAGGCAGCTGCGAATGACGATATTTGTTATCATGAAAATGTTCAGGGGCGCCTGGGTGGCGCAGTCGGCTAAGCGTCCGACTTCAGCCAGGTCACGATCTCGCGGTCCGTGAGTTCGAGCCCCGCGTCAGGCTCTGGGCTGATGGCTCAGAGCCTGGAGCCTGTTTCCGATTCTGTGTCTCCCTCTCTCTCTGCCCCTCCCCCGTTCATGCTCTGTCTCTCTCTGTGCCAAAAATAAATAAAAAAAAAAAAAAAAAAAAGAAAATGTTCAAAAATCATATAATTGAATCTCAACAAATAGATTTTTCCTGTCTACATCATAAGCATTTATACCAAATTCTTCTAAAGGGTAGTGGTTCTCAAGTGCTTCCACGAAGTTAAAAGTAACTTTTTCTTTTTTTATGTGGACACACTTCGTCATGCCTATTGAATTTAAAAAGAATAATGAGAGGGAAAAAGTGTATGTTCATAGATCTAAATGCAAGCACAGTAAGGCAGACACTAATAAAGGATTCTTTTAATAGTAGGGTAACCACAGAGGAGTGTATCCACATTTGGTTAATATTTGAGTTGGAAATTGATTATAAGAAATTATGTTAATATTCAAACAGATTTGACAATACTCTGAGAAGGGTATTTTTTATCTCTTTGGCTAAACTTCTTCAGGAGTTCACAAAACTTTATTTAGAAGCATTATCAAATAATCAAAAGTTTTAATTTTCTATTTTGATACACTTTTCCCTATCAAACTATACAGTGTTGCAGGATATATACTTCCCAGTTGTACAAGCCAAGTAGCATCAGGCTGGTTCAGTAATGAATTACCCACCCACCCCCCAAAAAAAGTTGCATTCATTATTCAGTTAGTGCTATTTCTTTCTCTTCAGGCAGTTCTTAAAACCGGTATGATGTGAACGAGTACATAAGGACATGGTACCTAAATGGTTACTGTTCTCTTCAGAAAACGTAATCTATTATGGATTGCCTCTATTAGAGAAGACAATTTGGGAGCCATCTTTCATCTTTGTCACCAAAAGAAGAATCAACTTTAAAACAGATTTCTTTTTTAAAGTGTATAAATGTTACCTTAAATTCCATTCAGGGGGCTCCTGAGTGGTTCAGTTGGTTGAGCGTCTGACTCTTGATTTCAGCTTAGGTCATGAGCTCACGGTCATGGGCTTGAACCCTGCACTGGGCTCCACTCTGAGCATGGAGCCTGCTTAAGATTCTCTCTGTGTCTCTCTCTGTCTCTCTTTGTCTCTCTCTCTCTCTCTCCCCACCTCTGCCCCTCTCCCCTGCTTGCACACGCACTCTCTCAAAGGAAATTTTTAAAACTTTCAGGAGGTCCCCTGGTACGAATTAACTTTTATGTTTAAATTAATCTATTGACTGACACATTATTTTATTTATTAGCACAATAATTTTTTGGAGACTTCTCAGACTTCATTGGGTATAGAATTTCCACATCCTTGATTGTTTCTTTTTGTGATAGTCACGACTGTGAACTTTTATTCACACTGTTGTACCTATTCCCAGGGACAGACATAACTGGTCTACTAATAATAAGGAAATTTTTTTCCATTTATTACAGTTGCAGCTTGATACAGTCCAGATTGACCTCTTTTATTATTTTAAAATATAGGCTTGGTTTTGTTCTTACATATATATATACACACACACATATACAGACACACATGGATGGCCGATTCCTCTTACAGGCTTTTAAAATCATTTATGTATAAAGAAGAGGATCCATACAAATCTATAAAGTACTTAAATAGTTGTCAGTTCAAACCCCTACGCATTCGAGGGTAGTTACATACAATATTTTAACCAGTAAAACAACAGCTACAGATATTTCACAAAGCACCAACACCATCCTCTCTCCACGAAGAAGCATTACACACAAATTCGTTAACACACTTCAAAAGACAAGTTCATATGCACTTGTTAAAGGGATGCCTGCTTTATGTATTTCAGTGAGAAAAAAAAAAGAAAATGTATGTTTCCATCAATTCAACTTTGAACTTCAGGCTTAAGATTGACCTTCAAGATGTTCTCATGAGATAGAGGGTTTTGTAAAGAGTTTTAACTCATAAAATTTTTATTGCAGTTATAACCTTGTAAGTAGAAACACTTGACTGAATGCATGCAAGTTGAATTTCTGAAATGAAAATAGCTCTTCATATTTGATACTGAAATTTTCTTTAAAGACTGTAATCCCTGCAGTATTTTACGAGTAAAACTTAGGAGCAAGTGTTCACACAATCCTGTGTTCCAGAGATTTCTCTTACCACAAAATTGTTGCATTTAATCTCACACATCAGTATGAAGAGTTACTGTCATGTTGAATATAGATGAGGATTGCTTCACAGGGCAATAAAATGCGTATGCTTTTTGGTGAACATGCTATATCACCACTTCCTGCTGGTGAGCATCAAGTTGATTTTGAGTAGTCCTTAAATAGTATGTATTGGCAGACTGGAAGCATTAGCGAGTGAATAGTTGGGGGGTTGCAGATTATTTCCTGACCGTCTTAATTATCATTTGAATGGTATAGAACGAGGATTTTCTGTTATGTCACTTCGAGTCTTTCTCCAAAGGATCATAGAAACACATGAGCTAAAGGCACCAAACAAAACCTTGAATGTTTAGAAGATCACACGCTTAACCCACATATACTTTGTGCATCTTACTGGCACTTCGTTCCAAAATGCATGGGACTAATGGAAACTCCTGTACATTATCCAAGTTCATTTCAAGGCACTGTGGTCACCGAGTTGTCAACACCAGGGTGACGTATCTGTCAGAAGGCATTAATAATAAGCTGTAGGTGCACCATATAATAAGGCTTACTAAGTCTACTGTAAATATTTTTCAAATATTGGCAGTGGATCACCCCTCAGCTCTTAATAAGATTTCTCTGGATTCTTCATCCTTTTCCTGAAAGCTTTACTGTTTACTGAATGTGCAGTAAACTTTCTTTCTGAGAAAGAAGTCTTCAGATGTCAGTTTGATTTTTAAAGCCTATTGTTTTAACTGGTAACATTTTTTTCTGAATACATGGTAAATTGTTGTTAGGTATGCTAGCATTTAACATTAGAGGTCACTGTACGGAATAAGAAACAAAGCAAATAACCCAATACAACTGAGCTGACCAAAATCCTCACCTGCTTTGGGAAAAAAAAATACTGCTCTGTGAATCTTCCACACATTTCTCCTATTGTTTGCTTATTGAAACTCTAAGACAAAAATCCCTTAGAAATGTTTAAAATGCAAAGTTAGTCTTAAGCAAACCAATGTTGTCTGAGCAAAAGAGACCAGTGATGAATGATGGAGTTTGGAGTAGTTTTCGGAATGTTTTTCATAAACATTTTTAAATCATATGTCAGAACTAAGCTTTTTAAAAAGCATTTTGGCAGTCACAGCAACATGGCTTTTGCTGTTTGATTTTATTAGGCATAAAATGACTGATCTTTTGGTATTCTCTTAGAAAGGCTGACAGCTACTGTATAGAACCCCCAGGAATAATAATGATAGGTATCAGAGATATTGATTAGATGAAAGATTCACTTATGTTTTTCTGCTGAAATATCAATCCTGATAGATGGCTTTTAAACCAAAACATTGCATTAGCACACAGTAAATTCTTTCGGCGGTAGAACAAAGGAGCTACAAAACAAGAATTGCTGTGTAATTTTTAAAAGAGATCTCAGACTAAATGATGTCGCGTTTCCTAATTTCACATATCGCAACGAAAGTGCTGGCACCTACTATTTAGTAGATGCTTCGTAGGTGCCAGGCTCTGTGCTTTATCGCATTTAATCCTCTCCATAAGCCTCTGAGAACAGTACTCATTATCTACTTTTACAAAAGAAGATAAGTGATTTGCTTAAGGTCTCACAGCTGGTGAGTGGCCAGACCTGCCCTAACATGATGTTTGTTTGACTACAGAGTTTGGGCATTTAAGCCAACATATGTCACCTCTGATTTTACTCGAAGTTCCAAGAATATTCTTTATCCTTCATGCACTCTCTCTGATTGTAGTCGGAGAGAACAGGTTGATTGGTTTTGAGTTTTTAGAGCTGTAAAGGAAAGTGAAGTAAAAAAGTCAGTTAATTAAGTCAAAGTGTTTCAGAGAAAGATACCCCTGGTAGAAGACCATCTACCTCAAATTTTAGAAGTGGGCCCATTAGATAGATGAGTTGTAGTTGAAGGTAAAGTGTGTTGGTTACTAATTTACTATTTCCCTTGGGAAATAAAAGATCATCATGAGGGAATTGTTGGTAGGAATCAAAAACAAAAACAAAAACAGAAGATTTTGATTCAGGATGTCAAATTTCTAGTCCTCACCTGACCACTAAAATAATATTGGCTTACTCAGTCAACAATCACAAAAATGATAGTTTATTCGAGTACATGCTTTTTATTTTCCTTCACAGTCAAGTCATAATAACAATGGAAAAGCCATGCAAACAATCAAAATAGTTGAGTTCCCTTAACTCTTTTAAGAGTTAGTATTGTTTTAAATTTAAATGGTGTGTAAGGTGAGGGGTGTGTGTGTGTGTGTGTGTGTGTGTATTTCAGTGTTTAGGCCTTTTCAAGTTTGTAATCTAGCATTGTCTTTAACATTTGGCCAGAGACCTATTCTTTTCCTTTGAAAAATGAAGAGTTTGTTGGAAATGTAGCCCACTAAGACAGGTATTACACTGAGCTTTCTGATTTATTGCATTAATTCCCACAACTGTTGAATGCAAGTATTCTTACAAGGGAGGACACTGAG
The DNA here is from genome assembly GCF_018350195.1 of Panthera tigris. Classification (NCBI taxonomy): domain Eukaryota; kingdom Metazoa; phylum Chordata; class Mammalia; order Carnivora; family Felidae; genus Panthera; species Panthera tigris. Next base: position 68,259,812 of record NC_056667.1, read on the forward strand.
GACCTAAGCGTCAACTTAGCCAACTACAAAGCAGTGTGCGGGAATTGGAACTCAGCCTCATGCTTGAGCCCAGGCCCTTAAGCACTGTTTAATTCTGCCCCTAGGGACAGTCAGTCTGCCTACAGGCCCCCCCCCCACCCCCCCATCTCCATCCTAGCAGTTAGGCAGTACCAAAAGCCATGTGCACTGACTTTTCTGCTCATTAAGTAGCTGGTCTTGGGGGTAATGGAGGTAAGGGAAGAATACATAAGGGATCTGAGACTATACGTGGGCTCCTGTCAAATTGGACACTGTCTCTTCTCCCAGCCACTGCACCTGGGGGCTGTCTGAATGGCTTTGGTGCTACTCACTCCTGTGGCTGGCTCCTGCTTGCTTCCCGTCGTTCCTTACTCTCTCTCCATTTTCTCTTCAAGCTTTTTGGGTTTTGGTGGTGGTGGTATTTATTTTATTAAGAAAAACCATTTTAGTTCTTAATCGTATCTCCTTTCGTGTATCATCTTTTCACTTCACGGATTTGAGCCTTTATTCTTGCTAGAGTATATATTTTAGTGTGCAGATTTCCTCTTTAATCTCATTGTCTTCTAGCTTCGTAAGCATTTTTAAAAATCTCATCTATTTTATATTATTTTTTAGTATTAACCTTTCATCTTTATTGGGATATAAATTGCTCATTTTAAATGTCTTTTTAATTTTACTTCCTAATTTCCTGATTTTCTTTTTGCCCTTCACGTTCTTTGCAAAACAAAAAAGTTCCTTCTGTTTCTTTTCATTTTTTTTCTTAACTTTTCTTTTTCAGTAGTCAACCAGAGTTACAGCCGCAAAAAACGGCAGCCTTGAAAACAGTCTCCAGCATTTCAATCCTACTTGCAATTCTTATATATTTATCCCAGTTTTAGTGTTTATTGTATATGATAAGGTATTCATATAAATAATTTAATGAAGTAGAGGTATAATGGTTATGGAATCTTCAGACTCACATAGACATAGGTTTAAGTTGGCTCTCTCTTGGGCAAATTGCTTCACCTCTCTCAAATTGTTTCCTCCTCCGTAAAATTGGAATCAGCCTACCTTGCCAAGGGTTGCCGTGCAGATTAGAAGTAATGTATGTAAAGTGCCTTAGCGCAGCATCTGGCACGTGATAGGCACTCAAGAGATAGTAGCTTTTTTCTTCAGGAAGATATTGTGAGTAGCATAAACATCTCCCGACTTTAAGTTTTATGAAAATAATCAGTCATCAGGACTTCAACTGGATTGTCATTATCTGCCTCAAGCTGTGTGGCTAGGATGGCTCGGTAACACTTTAGGAACAATGCACCCACAGCCCGCTGGCTCCCGCCGCCAGAGGTGGGTCACTCTAGGGGATGCTCGGCTGTCTGCAGTGATCTGGGTTAACGAGAGCAAAGGGGAGCAGGCCTCTGAGTCTCCTTCTGGAATATTAACTTAGCTAATTAAAACAACATTTATCTTATGCAGAGAAGTGTGCCCCTCAGTTCTCTACTTCTCTACTTTCTCTTTTCCTTCCTTTTGCTTCTTGCTCTTGCCTACAAAGCAGCAGACAAGTCTCTTGCTTTATTTCCTTTTTCTTTAATCATCTTCTATGTGTTCTATGTATAAAAGTAGGTGGTGGAACACAGAAATGAAGGATGTCTCTGCCCCTGAATTAATAGTGGTAATAACTAACATTGATCACCTATTGTTTGCTAAGTGCTGTATTTAAACCCTTCCTGAATATTATTTCATTTAAAAATGCTAATTTTTGTAACAGTCCTAGGGCATAGACACTATTATCACCTGCATTTTTATAAGTGAGGAAACGAAATCTTAGCAAGGTGAAGTAACTCGCTGAAGATTAAAAATCTAAGTCACTGGAGAACCTGAGAACCTAAGTTCCTAGGGACCTTGTTATGATACAACGACTGACCTGGCTTGGAACCAAAACATATTTAAGAGGATAATTACAACATGATAAGCTAAAGGCTTAACTATTGTGAGAGCACAAAGGAGAGAGGCGTTGACTGAAAGGAAGAAAGGCTTTATTGAGGAGATCGTGTTAGGCTAGGTTTTGAAGGATAAGTAGGAGTGTGCTAGGTGAACAAAATAGAGAAGGAACATTCTAAGTAGACGGAAAATTGTGTGAAAAGCCAACACACGTGAAAAGACATGAGATGATTTGAGGGAGATGTTCTTTGTGGCTGGAAGAATATAAGGTGCCTGATGAGTGTGGTGACCAAAAGTCTGGGGACGTAGTAAGGCCAGAATGAAAGGGTCTTGAATGCCCCTTGGGTGCTGGAGCTGATGTCTGTTGTTTTCTGCCCACGTTAGAACATGGGAAGGGAATTAGTGTTTAGTGAGATCTCTATGTGCCTTATTTACATTATTTCATTTAATTTTCACAACCATACAAGGAAGTAGGCAATTATTATTATTATTATTATCAAAGTATACAAATTATAAGAGAAGCTCTCACTAAGTTCTCACAAAATCAGCATGCTAATGTAGCACCCAGAAAGGGAAACAGAATACGGACTCCCAAAGCCGCCATGTGTCCTCTCCCAGAATTATACCCCCAAGGATAACAGTACCCGGCTTCTAACACCATGGTTTAACCTTGCCTATTTTGAGCTATGTAAAGTGGAATATGGCAATATATCATATGCTGTGGATGCCTTCTTTTCTTCAACATTATACTTGTGGGATCTGTTAATGCAGGCATACACAGTTGTAGTTCATTCCTTTTCATTGCCGCATAATGTTCCATTGATGACTACATCACGAATTCTTTCGCTAGCCTCAGAGTAGCTATTATGATCTCTCCTTCACAAATGATAAAACTTGGGTAGGTTATAAATAACTAGCTTTAAATCACAGAGCTAAAAAGCGGCAGAACTAAGACTGATCCAATACTATCCCATTCGAATGCCTGGAGGGCGGTATCAGATGGGGCTTGAATCATTGAATCTCTAGTCAACAATACTATATCGAGGGCATTGCACCATGATTTATTGTGTGCCAGGTACCCTTCTTGCTGCCGAGGGCACAGCAAGGAATAAAACAGATTCCCTCCCAATAACATTTAGATGAGAAGATAGCATCGGCCACCATATAGAGCATCATATATGGTACCATCGGCTGCTGTATACAGCAAGGAATTTGTAGCAGGCCCTGTTCTAAGTGCTTTGCCTGTATTACTCCATGTATTTTGAAAACAAATCCCAGGAGATAGGTACAGTAGCTCTTCTCATGATCCCCACGCTACAGATGATGATGTGAAACGTGGAGAGTGCAAGTCCCCCGCCTTATGTCCCACAGTTAGCACACAGAAGAACCAGGGTTCCAATCCAGACAGTTTGGCTCCGGAGTCTGTGCACAAAGCCACAGAGCCTTGAGGGGTAAAATGATAAAGAATACCATGGTAAGAAAGCTGGTCTGGCTAGGATGTGGGAAAGGCCTCCCAAGGAAGGCATGTCTCAGTTGGACACCTGAATAGTGACCAAGAGGTTCTTGTTTGAAGATCTGGAAAGAAAACCTTCCAGGCCCAATGAACACCATGTAAAATGGCTCTGAGTCAGGGATGAGTTTGGCGTGTTTAAGGTCAGAAAGAAAGAGGACAATGGAGAGAAATGAGGTCTTAGCCACAGACAGGTTGGAGCTAGAGAGACATGGGGTGAAATACCACCTTCAACACATACTAGGAGTTATTGTTCTTTCTACATTATTCTACCTTGTTGGTTTCATAACCAACTTCATTGGTCTCTTCCGTGGAATAACGTGTTCTGTAGAAAGGCTTAGAACAATTTCTTTATCCATTCATCCGTTGACGGACATTTAGGCTCTTTCCATAATTTGGCTATTGCTGAGAGTGCTGCTATAAACACTGGGGTACAAGTGCCCCTATGCATCAGTACTCCTGTATCCCTTGGATAAATTCCTAGCAGTGTTATTGCTGGGTCATAGGGTTTATATACACAACGGAATACTACGTGGCAATGAGAAAGAATGAAATATGGCCTTTTGTAACAATGTGGGTGGAACTGGAGAGTGTTATGTAAGTGAAATAGGTCATAGAGAGAAAGACAGATACCGTATGTTTTCACTCTTATGTGGATCCTGAGAAACTTAACAGAAGACCATGGGGGAGGGGAAGGAAAAAAAAAAAAGAGGTTAGAGAGGGAGGAGCCAAAACATAAGAGACTCTTAAAAACTGAGAACAAACTGAGGGTTGATGGGGGGTGGGAGGGAGGGGAGGGTGGATGATGGGCCTTGAGGAGGGCACCTGTTGGAAAGGGCACTGGGTGTTGTATGGAAAACAATTTGACAATACATTTCATATTTAAAATTTAAAAAAAAGAAAACCTTAGAACACTGATGAGGCAAGTAATCAGCGTTCAAAATTTTGTTTCTCCTTATTCCTGTTCCCATGCTATCCCTCCCCAAGGGCACTGGTGCAACCAGGAACTGTGAGAGGTCGTCAGTAGCTTGTGAAAGAAGGTGACTATTTTCTCAAAGTCTCCCATCTGCTCTTTTTCATTACTGGTTGTAAATCACCAAGTGGGGTTTGGAGCTGTCATGAAGGGCATCTCAGGTCAGAATCCTTTCCCCATTCACGTAGCAGATGTGGCAAGGGTCGGAGTGAAAAGAGAAGGACGCCCAAAGAGCTGGAGGCTCAGTGAAACTTTACCAGGACACCTCTGAAGTCCAGAACTGCATTTCTCGACGTCTGTCAGGGTGCATTTCAAACGAGAAAACCGCCTCTGTTTGGGATTAGCACTGTTTCAAGGTGAGACAATGTTATGCGCTGCTCGTCGGATGAGTCGGTTCTAATTATATGCCTCCTTGATTATTGTTCTGCAGATTGATTAGAACCATATTCAAGACATTTGTAGATCATAGTTCCTGGACACTTCTATATGTTAGCAAATCAAGTATAATTTATCCCTGGAATTATTGGTTAGGGACGGCTTCTTTTTTTCAATGCATGTTCTCTCTAGCTTATAATTTTAATTAGTGCTTGCTCCCAGTTCACACCGAGAATAGGGATGATTGTCACTTCGGCACTGATGCACAGCCTTAGCTTGTAATGCAACTTTGACTTTTGCATTCAGATTCCTTAATCAGTGCTGGATGTAGGATAAGGGAAACAGCTGAATTAAAGTTACAGTGCCGTAGGAAATTGAATAGCCCTTCAATTTAGGAAGTGAATTTGAATTAGATTACTTGTAGGCAAGACTAGGTCTGCCAATCCAGGTATCCTTATCTACCATGACCAATTTTGAGCAAAGATCACCCTTTTCCTGCACCCAGATCCAAATGCAAGTGACTAGACCTGGAGAGGGCTCCATGTAAGAGGGGAGAGAGACCTTGCTGCCTGGCACACTGTTGCTCATAGCTTCTTGAGGAAGGGAATCGCAGGTATTATTGCAATGAGATTGCAGAAGCTTTTGGTGATTAGATTGCCTCATCGTCTATCCTTCTGCCATAAAGCGACACCAAATTTTCTTCCCCTTTTTCTGTAGCATTGAAGGAGGTAAACAAAGGCTTCCCTGGTGCTTTTTGCTGTAGCGAATGCCTATGTAGGAGGGAAGGACAGTTAACTTCCTGAAAATGCAAAATAGCTGTAAGAAAAAAACCTGCTTTGAATTTCTGATTACCCTCTTTCTACCCAAGATAATATTGTATTGTTTCTTGCAAGATCTAGTATCTTGAACAAGATAATTATATTCCTCCTGAAACTCAAGCAGAATTTTCCCTCTGTGAAATACAAGAAAGCTACTTATTTCAGAAAGATGTAAGGTTAAATTTAATCACTTCATCTCTGATCTTCAAGTGAAATTTAATTATCAATGTCTTGACATACATTGACTAATGTACAAATAGCGCCAATGAGTGCAGAAGAGTGGGAATGTGTGCAAAAAATAATAATAATAATAAAGAGTTGAGAGGAGTTTGACAGAAGTTTGGAAGTGTCGGCAATACAATCTGATTCAGCAAGTTCAAGCTCTTTCCTTCCGAAAAATGCAGTTGGTATTAAAATGCAATATTGCTTGGCAGTGCAAATATGAATATTTAACAGTAACAAGCTGATGCAGTTTAAATGTTCATAGGCCCTGGTTTAACAGAGTTTTGTGAGGAAGATTTACTTTCCTGAAGTGAAAGGAGGTGTTTGAAATGAAGTAGAATATCCTTGAGGATTTTTATCACCCACTAAAGTTTAAGGAAGGCTGTTTCATTGTAGAGTTGAGTTTGATCATCAGAAAGCCAGTGTAAACTTTGCCCTTAATGAACAGTCTTGAGTAAGGAAAGAATTTTCCCAAATAAAATTAAGGCTTTGATATTTGTTGTGTTAGTCAAGGTGCTCCAGAGAGACAGAACCAGTAGGATGTGTATATGTATAAAGAAAGGGATTCATTTCAAGGAACTGGTTCACACTGCGAGGGAGGCTGGCAAGTCCAAAATCTGCGGGTAGAGCAGGAAACTGGGAGGGCCGATGCTACAGTTAAGTCCCAAGGCCTGCAGGCTGAAGAATTCCCTCTTGTTCAGGGGAGGTCAACCTTTTGCTCTACTCAGGCTTTCAACTGGTTGAAAGAATCTCATCCACAATCTGCTTTGGTCCAAGTCCACTGATTTATTGATTTCTTTATTATTGAAACATAGTTGACACCCAATGTTACATTAGTTTCATGCACTTTTTTGTGGCCAGAGTCAGGAAGAGCTATGGCATTGGTATATCCTAGAGACTGTAGCTTTTCATGATCCCTGTCAAACTGAAACAACAGTCTTGGTATCATCTGGTCTTGTGTCAGTCTAGGAGAGCCCCTTACCAAGAATACATAGTCACTGGGATTTGGGTTAGATATTATTTATATCAACCTGCTTACAAGCTAAGGATCTCAAGAGATTGCCCCCAGGAAGGCAAATGACTGGGGCCAATGTCAGTAACACACCCTATTGGGTAAATGAGAAAACCAAAATGGCACCATGATAAAATATTATAGCAGAAGGGGAAAGGAATATCAGCCTTCTTTTTTTAAAAAAATTAATGTTTCTACTTATTTCTGAGACAGAGAGAGACAGAGCATGAGTGGGGAGGAGCAGAGAGAGAGGGAGACACAAAATCCGAAGCAGGATGCAGGCTCTGAGCTGTCAGCACAGAGGCCTACACGGGGCTTGAACTCCAAACCATGAGATCATGACCTGAGCCGAAGTCGGTCGCTCAACCAACTGAGCCACCCAGGCGCCCCATCAGCCTTCTCTCTTAATGAAAAGTCATCTCAGGGGTGGCACCTGGGTGGCTCAGTCCGCTGAGTGACTGACTCGATTTCAGCTCAGGTCATGATCCCAAGGTCATGGAATTGAGCGTCAGGCTCTACACTGACTGTGGAACCTGCTTCAGATTCTCTCTCTCTCTCTCTCTCTCTCTCTCCCTCTTCCTCTACCCCTATTCCCAGCTCATGCACTCTCTCTCTCTCTCTCAAATAAAATTTAAAAAATAATTTTTAAATAAAATGCTTAAAAAATTTAGTAGTTTTGGTCGTTCAAACAAGTTCTGGAGATGGATGGTGGAAATGGTCGCATAACAATGTGAATCTACTTAATGACACTGAACTATATACTTAAAAATGGTTAAAATGGTAAATTTTATGTATATTGTATCATAATTTAAAAGCTTATCTGGACTATTTGCCCATGTTTAATCTCCTGTTTATTATGAAATATCAATTATTTAGTTAAATATTTATTTAACCTATCTGCAACTGGTATAAAATAGACCCAGAGACTAATTGAAAAGAGTCTATATGAGACCTTAATGTACTAAAAAAGGAACATTTTACTGCAGGAAATATTTTACTTTTGGAGAAAAAAAAAAATCGATAATCTTACCTGAGGAGACATGTAAAAACAAACAAACAAAGAAAGAAAACCATGAATATTACAGAGTTAAATATAACAGTTGGAATTTTTAAAGTTAAAAAATGTAGATAGAGATGTTTAGATATAGAAAGATTTTATAATCAAAAAAAAGAAAGATTTTATAATCATAAGACCAATGAAGGAAAAATTATATAAATATGAGTCGATCACATGCAACATAAAAGTCTCCATAGAAATAATGAAAACAAATGCAAAAATCAATATTTAATAAAAACATTAAAATGTATTCAAGCTTACTAGGATCAAACATATAAATTTTTACAGGGGAGGACGCATCAGTTAGTAATATAAGCAGTTCCAACATCATAACAAAGTGTCTCACTGAAGAACCTGAGTTACTATTTTTACTAAATTTATCAGCAGTGAAACCACAGTTTTTTGCACTGTTTTGGCCTTTACAGATTTATGTAGGAATTTCTGAGCAAACTCAATGAAGAAGCACAGAGATAATTAGATTGTTAAGACATCTCCACAGCAAACTCAAAGAAACTGGTATTTATTAAATCTAAGGAAAAGCATTGTTTGAAACAGTAAAAGTAGAAATATTATGTTATCAAAAGGCACTAATCAGTTTTGTTTCTACAGAAGAAAGAAAAACAAGAAGTGGTTCTTGCAGGAGAATTTATATTACAGTCCAGCATTTTGGATATTCCAAGGCACCAATTTTGCAGTAGGTTATGAAAGATGGTTCGAAAAATCTTTCCAGATGATATTTTAAAACAGAGAGAGATTTTATTCTAGCTCAGGTGCTTTTGTTTTAGGTTAGAAGCTCTACGAAAAACCCTCTCAAGTTTTGATTCCAAATCCAGACTTGATGCAAGATAGCTTTAGAAATGCATGTTTTAAATAGATCTCAATGCTCAATAAAACCAGCTTTCATGCTCCAGGCTGAAATAGTCCCCTACCTTCAGAGAGTCCGCTTACACGTGGCACTTGGTCTGTTACCATATCAAGCAAACAGAGCAAGTTATCCTCTCAGCCAAAGGAATTCTGGGTTTGTGAAAATTAGGTATTCTCTCAGACTCCGTGTAAAGTAGATTAAACGAGGTAACAGTGTGAACAACGTGAAAATGCCTCTCTCAGAACTGGGAGCCACCCCAGCAAATAAGACTTGCACACTAGCAGAACATATAGTTGAGAAGTAGAAAAAAAAAAAAAAATATATATATATATATACACGCACATATACACATATATATTCATATATTCAAGGCTGGTTTTACATTAGGGTTATAAATAATTATAATATTAATATGGAGAATGTTTACTATGTGCCAGACACTCACTTACTCCTTCAATAACTCTGTGAAGGAGGTAGTATTATTATCCCTTCCTAAGATGAAGAAGCTAAGGCACAGAATGGTTACAAGAAATGTGGAGATGTGAAGGGACATGGGGGGGGGGGGGCAATCCGGTTGGAAAAAGAGCCTGTAGGTAAATTGTGGGAGATTTACGATACTGTGATACAAGTTTATACTTTATTCTAGGCAGGCTTTTGTGAATTTCTGAGGACAGAAATGACTAACCATGGTATACTTACAGCATTGGTCACTGTTCTTATTACACTGGTGAATATGTGCCAGGGTAAGAACTGTAGTCTTGAGATATTGAAAGGGCTTAGATATTAGGTAAGGGAGAAAAGAATGGGGATGGGAGGGAGGTCCTAGGTTGAGACATTATGGAGAGAGGATATACAGAAACTTGATTGCTAATTGTATGTCATGAGAGGGAAAGGAAAGTTGAGGATGTTTTCTTTTTATTAATTTCATAAAGAGGGTAGGATTGCATTTCGTGAATAGTATCTGCACGCAGTTGACCATAATTTCCGAAATGCGTTAATTATCCAGGTCATTAACTTTCATAAGTTTTTAATTTGCTTATTCAAAATTTAAATATCCTGCCAAAACCCAGGTCTCTTAATACATGAAAAAGTAAGCCAAGGCTATTTTTGAATTTGTGACTAAATAACGAAGAGATTCAAATCAACTCAGGCAGTTAAGGGAATAGATGATGTCAGTAAATGTTTCTCGAATGAATGGGTCAAGCAGGTAAGCTGACCTTTTCTTCCATTACGGTAAATTGTTCTAAAGTTGAAGACCTTTTGGCAATTCTTTTGAGTCTCATCAAGTTCAAACAATGAACCACTAGTGACAGGATTTAGATGCTCATAACTCCCAAGACAATAGAGGAAGAGAAGAGATTTGGGAACCAGGACCTCCAGTTGTACGTGCAAGGAAAGAGGACCATGCATATTGGTAGTATGAGCAGGCAGTGAGACTCCCTCGTCCCTTCTTCCGCTCATTCTAGTCATTCTTGGCATCTCTTACCCATTCTTCTCTCTCCTCCCATACTAATCTCCTTACCACTCAATTCGATTTTCCACCCTTCATTCAGTTTCTGCTCTCCTTCGTTCTGGAGACACCTCAATTTTCTTCTAGTTGCAGACCTTTATGCTTTCCAGTCTCTGTGTCTACAGTGTTTCCCCTGCTTGGGTTTGCCAAAAGCCTTCCCTTACAGTCTTCAAAGATCTCTTTCATTTCCCTTCCCCCCTGCAGCCCATCACGACCGAGAGTGTGATATTGAATCTCTCCTTTATTCTAACGTGCTGCTTGTTCACTCCTCGAAAACCATCACTGCTGAACGCAAAACATAATGTAATACTTATTTAGAATAGGTCTGCTTTTGCACTAATATCATCCAGGTTGGATAATTCTATTTGACTACATTAATATCGTGTGGCTGAAGTGTAGGCATGTAGACAGCAGGAGGTGATTTTATTTAGCTCTCTTAGAAAAGCACAATGAGACTCACTGCACTATTAATAAGTACTGCAGTGGGTACCATTTTGTAACACTACTCTGAGGAATCAGACTAAGGCTGTGCGCAGAATGGCCAGATTCTGGCTGTGTGTATTTGTGCTTCATGATGCAAGGTTTGAACCTTGAGGTCAGAGACCTGAGAGAAGGAAAAGGAAAAAGAAGGTGAAAACCACACGTGTCTTTGGGAATCTCCACCTAACAACCCTGCCCTCTCTTCCCGTTGGGAATGTGTTCATCCTCCCTGCATCCTGGTTTAGGCTGGCTGTTATTATTTCTTCTCGTACACTCTCCCCTCTGCTTCATTAGCTAATCATAGAGCAGGAGCCGTTCTACCAGCATGCACTGTTTCTTCGAACTCTGCAAATAAAGCTAACGCTCACTGCTTAATCACTTTTCTCTCAACAGGTAAGGATAATAAAACAGTGGGGAAAATGACAAAATTTAGTGCGCCATTTTCTGTGTTAGGAGTCATGAACTAACTTTTTCTCTGACGTTCAATCACTTATTGTAGCACAGCAAGGAACTCAAGCAGGTGCGACCTCAGCATCTTCATTCCTGAGATCGGAATGAGCGGTCTCCTCCAGTTCAAATCCCGGGCAGATGGTGCCTGCAGGACTGACTGCGAGATGGCAGCAGAGGATCGAGCAAAAAGGCCTTGGGCTGTCTTTTTGTAGGGTATCTGCAGGGCCCGGTGCACCTGAGATAAAACTTATAAAGTGAAGTTCCAGAAGGGACAGTTACAGATGTCATCTACTCCAATGTCCGACTTGTAGATTAAGAAACCAAAGCCCATGAGGCTGAGGTGACTTTCCCAGGTGACTCTGGGTATTGAGTAATAATGGGCATTGAGTAACCTGACTCCTATGACAGATTACTGAATTAAGTAGCTTCAGTGAACTCTGATAAATATATCAGATTTTGATTTATTATATTTTTATTTACTATGGCCTTGGTAAACACGTTTCTTTTCCTCCTTCCAAAGCAAGTTCGTTATTGTCCAACCTGACAATGTCCAATTGTCGCTAAACAATTGTTTAATGAGGCCTAGCACTGTACTAGGTACACTGTCCTAAGCATAAATACAAAGTATAAGACACAGTCCCTGCCAATTTGAGGCGTACAACCTAAATATCTCTCAGGAATTATTCCATGCTTAAAAATCGAATCTGGACTTGGATGCCAGTATTGCAATGAACATTCTTTAAAGTCAACAATTTAAAGCAAAGCATCACACCCCACATTTATCGTGGCATTCAGTTTATTCCTAGTAGTATTAACTTCATGATTTCTTCCTAGTAGAATCAACTTCATTATTCCACGGGGAATGGATCGTTTTGGGGGACGGTTTGTTACTATGACATAAGTATATCCCATTCTAACTAATAGAGAGATATTGGTGTTCTTCCGAGCTTGTTTGCTGTTATTCTTACTCTTTAGCATTGTGTTGTAGATAGGGTATATTATTATTTATGTCAGATAAACAGTGATCTGAAGGAAATTTTTCTTGACACATGGTTTATCTTTTTGTGTGGCTCTACCAAATAGATTTTTTGCCTATGATTCTGTGATTCTCCATCAGGTCTCTTAATGATGGCTTTCTCTCTTAGGATGGGTTTTCTATAAGACAAAATTTGAAGTGAGAGGTTAAGTGCCAATAGTTTATGGAAGTAGAAACCCAGGGAAGTAGAAGTGAAGTAAAAGGAGAGCAAGGCCAGGAAAGGAGAACAAATATTAAGGGGGATAAATTACAGAGCTGACCGTAACTTGATAAACCGTAACCGTGATAAACTGTTTTGTTTCTCAAAATGTCTTCAGCAAAGCTGAATGAAGTTAATGTGCCTCCAAGCAGCGGGGAGGATAGATGGGAAGAGCTCACATGGATCAACATCTGCCCCATGGGATTTGAGCTCCCAGACATTTCTGACGGGCATATGCATGGATGTGGCAGAATCTCAAGGCTCAGTGGTGACAGGGAAGTCCAGGAGCAAGCAAGAGCTGAGGCTGCTGTGCTGTGAGAGACATGGGGGTGCTGGGAACACCTGCCACAGCAGACAGCAGAGACTAGCTCCACGATGGGGGAGTAGCGCTCCGCCTTCCCTTCAGTCCCTCTGACCAGATAGCATAGCAAACGAGCAGACCTTGGGGGATGCATAAACTGAATTGGTTAGAGTTGTATAACTCCAAAAAGACAGTAATACTATAGTTTATTTAAGGATTAAAAGATATGACGTATACGAAGTACTTAGCACAGAGCCTGTCACAAACTAACTGGTAACCGGAGGCCATCAAAAAACAATCTGGTAATAATTTAGCTGGTTAAGCATACGTGTTTTGCATTTTTATTATTTATTGTCCTCTTATCATATCCCTGAACAGTAGGAGGGCAGTTCTCATTCCTATTTTACTTAGAGGAGGGAGCCCAGTGAAGAATAAAGGCAACAGAGGCATTGACTTACTTCCCAAGGCCAGTCAAGCCTGGAAGATCTAAGAACAGAAGGCCAACTTATCAACACCAATATGTCCAGTTCTCTTTCTTTTAGACTACTTTGATTCTTAAGTCACCATAATGTTTCTAGTAATTTAATTGAGAATCAAAAGAGCCAGACAAGCAACAAAAAACCAAACGTAACTTTTATGCTACCATTTCATCTTGTACTTGATACCTGGATTTTTGGTAGCCATGAAGACCTCAATGTTCCTAACTAGAAAGAGGAATATTCTTTTTATAACTTAAGAAAAGTTGAGCTGTCAATTCTCATCTGATATATAAGGCGGAAATATTGTGGAAAAGTAAAATTCAGATTTATTTTCTAATCATTTCTTCATGAATACGTAAAGAAAATCTTTTCAAAAATATGTAAAGAAATCAATAACTATTGTTTTGAACAAGTAAGTAAATGGAAGTTGGGTATCTGGCAAAAATGGATGATGAGCCATTTCTCTGTGGACTGTGGACATTTCTAATTTTTTTCATAAAATATAATTTTTTGCACTGTAGACATTTCTAAATCATTCTTTCATAAATGTAATTTTTTTCTTATAAGACATATGTTATTATACAAGAAAATAAGCAGAGATAAGCAAGAAGAAAAGAAATTGGTATATAGTCTCAATAGCCAGAATTAACCTTATTAAACATCTTAAAATCAATTTTCCTTCTCAGTCTCCCTTCCTTTCTCCCTCTGTTCCTTTCCATCCTCTTCCTCTTTTTCTCCCTCTTTCCTATTTCTTTCTCTTTTTCTTTTTTCCATAAAACTACTGTTTTAGCTGGATTTTTATATTCAACATTATAGACTCTAATAACATTTTGAATTCAAAAAGAAATTTCTACACATTTGTACTGCCTTAGCAATTTTATCTAGTAATTCTCAGAAAATTTCTAACTAGAGGCTCCACTTGACAGTTGTATAACCTACATTCAGAGCTTGTTTTGCTGAAGGTCACGTAGACTGATATCCTAAGAACTTGGTTGTATTGGCTCAGACAGTGAGAATCATCAGTTTAATTGACTCCCCTCATCTGCACTGGGGAGTGAATGACACAGAGGTATTGGACCTAGTCACTCACCATTAGGAACCACCCTAGCAATTTATATTCTTCATCATGAAATATTGAATTGCCCAATCACAGAATTATAAAATTGCAGGTGTATTATTGTCAGAATTTCAGAGATCTTGAGGATACTAAAATTGATTGAGTATGCTAATAAAAACATCGCACCCTAGGCAATTTGGTGAGTAAGAGTCAACAGCCCTGCAGAATGGAAATCATTCAGGGAAAATACCCAAATTACAAAAAAAAAAAAAAAAATTCCTAAAATAAATTTGGAATAACACATTGTCTTCACTATTTTTGTAGCCTGTGCCATTCTGTCTGCGGTCTGTGCAGACAAGGAGCATCAGGAGAGAACAGCTCTCGCATTGAAAAGGTGCAGAAGTATAATTTATGACACCTTGCAAACACACTGGGGACTGGGACATCATTTCACTTTCAGCTACTGGCGTGCAGGAAAAGCAAAGGAAAAGTATTAATGTGATACATCATTGCCTTTGGAAATTGGGAGAATAATTAAGTTCCTTCCTGACTCCCATTAACACAGTTTGCCATTTGCTATAACCATCCAGCCCCTACATACACCTTGGAGTGATACTTTATGAAAGAAACAATGAGAAATCCCAAAACTTGAGGCAAACATTCTATAAAATGCAACTTGGGAATGCCATGAGTAGCCCATCAACATTTTTGGTGGCCCCCACTGCATATCACTTAATGGGTGCAAACTGCAAATGTGAATTGCAATGGGATTTTGTGGAGTCAGTTCAGTATATCAATCACCCATATTGTTAAAAAAAAGTGATTTAATTAAACAAGGTCAATTTAGTCAGTGATCGAACTAGTTGTAAATATAACCACAATCATGATCATGTTTCCTAAGGTTCTTGCACACTGTGTGTTTCTTGGAGCAAGTGAAGACCAGTTCCAGAAGCATTTATCAAATGCCTGCTATGTGTTCGGGCTACGTATAGGCATACCTCAGAGATACCGTGGGTACCTCTGACCGCCACAATAAAGCAGGCATCGCAAGAAAGCAAATCAAGTATTGGTTTTGGTTTTCCAGTGCATATAAAATTAGTTTGCACTAACTGTAGTTTATTAAATGTGCAATAATATCATGTATAAAAATATACATATTTTAAATAAAAATACTTTATTGCTAAAAAATGCTATCACCTGAGCTTTCAGCCACTTGTAATCACTGATGACCATAACAAATATAGTAATAACTAAAAAGTTTGAAATGCTGGGAGAATCAGCAAAATGAGACAAGGGACATGAAATGAGCAAATGCTGTTGGAAAAATGGTGCTGATAGACTTGCTCAAATACAAGGTTGTCGCAAACCTTCAATTTGTAAAAAACTCAGTATTTGTGAAAGTACAAAAAAGTGAAGTGCACTAAGATGAATTACATCCATACAAATTGTCCTTGAGGGACTTTCAACTGATACTTAACAGAGGTAAAAGGAGGATGAAAAACACGGTGCACGATGTAAGTCCCAGATAGTGGGAATGTTGGAGGAATTTAGAAGCGGGTGAGAACTAGTACTGTGAAGTGGTCAGAGAAACCTAGCAAATGGGTGTGGCTTGGGTAGTAGTTGGGCTTGTCCTTAAATGATGACTGTAGGTCAGAGGTGGAAAATAACAGCGAGAGTGCAAGACAGAACAAAAGTCACACGAAAAAAACCAAGAAGGAACAAGGCGTCTGTTCGTTTCCCCAGTTAATTTAGCAAATATTTATGGAGGGAGGTTTATGGGCCCCACATTCTGCCAGGTGCTGGAGAGACAGACTAACAGGGCAGACATTGTTTCTTTTCTTATGGAGATTTGAGGTAACCTGGCAGAAGTGATGCTGGCTGCACAGTAGCATGACATGAAGTTGGAAGAATACAGTAAGTAGGAGTCACAGAGAGATCCATCCCCTCACGTCATATTTCTTTTCCCATCCACAACCAGATAACGCATGCTGCAATGGGTTAAAAAGCAAAGCAACGTTGGGGCTCTGGTTGGCTCAGTTGGTTAAGCATCTGACTTCTGATTTTGGCTCTGGTCGTGATCTTATGGTTCGTGAGATTGAGCCCTGCGTTGGGCTCTGAGCTGACAGCACGGAGCCTGCTTGGGATTCTCTCTCTCCTCTCCCTCTGCCCCTCCCCCGCTCATACTGGTGTACTCTCTCTCTCTCTCAAAATAAATAAATACATAAACTTTAAAGAAAAAAAATCAGGCTAAAAAAAAAGCAAGTCAACATTGACATTGGGAACAGACCCACCTTGCCAACGCTCAGTGATGTGTGTATGTAGAAGATATGGCTTAAGATGGGCACATAGTGTCATAATCTCACATGAATTGGTTCTCTTAAGAGCAGGTATGCCCCACTTCAGGTCTGCAATGGTTGGTGAAGGTGAAGGAAGGAAGGGGATATTTTTGACCTACTACGTGCAAGACACTGCACTGGATCTCTCATCTTCACAGCAATTTAATTAACATGATTACAACAAAACTACCATTGCCATTATAAAGATGAAGAAACTGAACTTTAGAGAGATTTAGTGGCTTCTCTGAGAACATACAACTAGTTAAATGGGGGAGCCAAACTTACAACTCAGATACAATTAATTCCTCTGCTCGTTGTCTTATCCGCAATTACTATTTTGCTATACAGCTATTGAGAAAAATGAGGGTGTTAGGATCAGAAGCCATTTTGAGAAGGATTATAATGAACCCTAGCAATAGAATTTAGAATCCTATTCTCCATTTTCAGATATAAACTTCTGGTATAAGGGATCTGGGTTAATAGTAATAGGTATGTAAGAGGAAATAAAAAGAAAAGTAAAGACAACCCTAAGGGTAGTAATAATTAAATTTTAACAAGAAAGGCCTATGTAGACAGAAACCAATTACATTTAGCAAAATATACTTGTGCCTCTTGAAATGATTTCAAAGTATGGTTTTGGCTTTGAACAAAAACCTAGGGAAGGCTCCTCCTTTTGAGTCTTCTCCCATTGGCAAAAGCCATAGATAGGGCAGGCAGACTAATGGCTCCCAAAACATGTCCCTGACCTAATCCCCAAAACCTGTAAATATGTTAACTTATATGCAAAAGACACTTTGCAGATGTGATTAAAGTAAGAATCTTGAGTTGGGAGGTTATCCTGGATTAAGCAGATAGGTCAAGCACAATTATAGGGATCCTTACAAAAGGGAGGCGGAAAGACTAAAGTCAGAGAAGGTGATGTGACAATAGAAGCAGAGTGTTGGAGGAGGTCGTGGGGAGGATGTGACTACCAGTTGACCTGTGAGCTGGACCTGGGCACTCACCCCTTCTTCTGTTCTTGGAATGTGCATTCTGTTTTCCTTCCCTGCATGAGAAGCCACAGCCAAGTACACAGCCTTTAGATGGGGGTGTTTTGTTGAGACCGCCTAGACCATATTCATGGCTGAACACAGTTAAGGCCTCTATATAAATTTTCCAGATTATGGTGGGTGGGTGCAGACACCTACTAGTCTTGTGACCACCCAAGACAGGCCTCATTAAGTTCTCCTGTTTATTAAACCTGCCATCTACCAATCTGGACTGGTCTACCTCTTTTTTCTATCTCTCTTTGCCTTCCTTCCTCTTGCAAGGGGGCCAGTTTGCAAACCAACACAGAGACGGTGAAGGAGATGCGATGACATTATGCGGTGTCCTGAGCCAAGGAATGCAGGCCTCCTCTAGATGCCGGAAGAGACAAGAAAACAGATTTAACACTAGAGCCTCCAGAAGGAATGCAGCACTTGACAACTCATTTCAGACTTCCAAGTGCTAAAACTGTTTACAAAATCACTGTATTGTTTTTAGCCATTTAGTTTATGATTGTGACGGCAGCAATAGAAAACTAATATACTGTATGAACTACCTGGTCAGCAGTGAATTTGAGGCTGCAATGATTTTTGACACCAACTCCCTGGACTTGGACCAAACTTCATAGCACAAGGGCATGGTCCTCTCTAAGACTGCCCTCACTTTAGTCATAAGCTTGGGGTCCACAGGCCACTCTCACTTCTGACCAACTAACTCCACATGCAGGGTTTCACACTAACCCCTCAGTTTTGATCATTTTCTCGAACAACTTATAAGGAACTCAAGGAAGCATTATACTTATGATGACACTTTTATTATAGCAAGAAGATATAAATTAGAATCAGCTAAAGGGAAGGATGCTCAGGATGACGTCTAGAAGGATCCCAAATGTGAAGCTTCTGCTGTCTTCTCCCCATAGAACAAGGATGCATTATTATCCCTCCACCACATGGATATGTGACAACAGCAGAGTATTGATAATCAAGGAAGCTCACCCAAGCTTCAGTGTCCAGAGTTTCTGTTGGAACCTCTTTATACCGGCAACTGATTAAATTTCTGGCTATGTAGCCCCAGTAGCCTTCCTATCCCCAGAAGCTGGACATAGCTCAATGGCCCAATGTTCTAATCATGTGGGTGGTCTTTCTAATATGACCAGCCCCCATTCTGAGTCATCTTGTTAGCACAAACTAAGGCCTACAATGAATCGTTTCATTCGCATAAACTCAGGTGTGGTGAGGCCCACCATGAATAATACTCCCACAACTCAGAAAATTCCAGAATTTAGGGGTTACCTCTCAGGAACCGGGAACTAAGTCCAGTCACATTCTTTATTATGCAGGAAGCTCTGTCTAAAATGTTTTCTGAAACTAAGCCTATGTTGGTCTGGTGATAAGATAGGTGCTGTACCAGAAAATTTGGAACCATGTGGCATGTAAGTGATATGGTACCTATCTCAGGCATACTGAAGATTGGCTTTTAGCAGCAAGATTCATTCTTGAGTTGGAGAGCTCACAGTACACTTTGGCTAGGATCGGACTAAGGACTCACTAGGAAAGAGATGAAAAATAAAATCTTTGGTAGCTATGATGTGGGCAGATAGGACTATCCTACCTGCTCTCCATCTTACATATCAGTCCCTGAAGATGAATGCCTTCTTGAAGGTGTCCTGAGATTTAAATAAAATGCAGTAAAATCATTCAGTGGTAAACCACACAAGTGAAAAATGTTGAATACTCTTTATTTTTTCCTGTTTTGGGCTCATGAAAAATCTTTCAGTTTGAACAAATGCTACAGATTTTTCCCAACATGAGTTCTTTATTTGAAGAAGAAATGGTAGCCCTTCTAAAGAACTTGTCAACATGGGGAAAATGTCCCAGAAGTGTGGGGCTTTCTGATATCTGACTGAAGCCCAGACTTATGAAACAAAAAAATTAATAAAAAGAGAAAGAAAAATCTCTGAAACCAACCTAACAGCAAAAAGTTGTTTTCAAGACAGATGGGAGGAACAAGAGAGAGTGGACATGATTTCAATAGGTTCTCCAGTAGGATCCCATAACAAGAGACACATGTGCTTGGTAAACTGTTAGGTTAAATTTGTGCCCAAAAAATAAGCCAGGAGTAATTGATGCCCCTTGACATCAGCAATCTGATGCTGGTTTTCTTCAAGAAGACCGTCACAAACATAAAGCAAAGGTTGCACTTCTCAGAGCTCTTTCTTTCCCGTCACATGGTCACTGTGATGGGAACATTGCAATGGCATCAGTGATTCAGTAGCTACTATCCCTCCAGTAACAGTATAAAATAAACATTTAGTGAGGATGAATGTATGAATGAATGAATGACAGGTGACTGTAGCAGGTTGAATGGTGGACCCCCAAAAGATAAGCCTATGTTCTAACTCCTGGAAATTGTGAATGTAATCTTATTTGGAAAAGGGTTCTTTGCGGATGTAATTAAGTTAAAGATCTCAAAATGAGGCTATCCAGAGTTATCTTTCGGGGTGGCAAATCCAATGACAAGCATCTTTATAAGAGACACACAAAGGAGAGATGCACAGAGATGAAGGCCATGTGAAGACAGGGACAAAAATTGAAGTGATCCAACTATAAGGCAAGGAATGACTGGAGGCACCAGAAGCTGAAAGAGGCAAGGAAGGATTCTCCTCTAGAGATTTTCAAGGGAGCATGGCCCTGGTGATGCCTTGATATCAGACTCCTGCCCTTTGGAACTGTGAAAAAATAAATTTCTATTGTTTTAAGCCACTGTCTGCTAATTTGTTATGGCAGCCCTAGAATTAAACCCAACAAATACAGCAACCATATACATACATGAATGCAATAGATTTTAATATATATTTTTTAACTTTTATTTATTATTATTGAGAGACAGAGAGAGAGACAGAGCATGAGCATGGGAGGGGCAGAGAGAGGAGGAGGAGACACCAAATCTGAAGCAGGTTCCAGGCTCTGAGCTATTAGCACAGACGCGGGGCTTGAACTCACGAACTGTGAGATCATGACCTGAGCTGAAGTTGGGTGCTTAACCAAATGAGCCACTCAGGCACCCCAAATGCAACAGATTTTTTAAAATATATTCCTCTTGTGGTGCCTGGGGGGCTCAGTGGGTTAAGCGTCCAACTCTTGGTTTCTGCTCATGTCATGATCTTACGATTCAAGAGTTTGAGCCCTGAGTCGGGCTCTGTGCTAACAGCGCAGACTGCTTGGGATTCTCTCTCTCTTCCTCTGTCCCTCTGCCCCTCCCCCACCTCTCTCTCTCTCTCTCTCTCTCTCTCTCTCTTTCTCTAAAAAAAACACTTAAAGAATATATTCCTCTTATACTATAAAATGTATTAATGAGTTTGCTTTCACAGATTTCTGGTGGCAGTTACCCTTTCAGCTCTAGCAACTCTTTAGATTATAGTCATTACAAACAGCACAAAGAACACAATGTGCTATCAAAAATGAAAAGCCAAAACAGTAAGACAAGAAGAATAAACCTATTGTTTAGTTAGCACTGCACAAGATTGTACCTCTATAATATTTTAAAGGAACTAAAAGAGAATCTTCAGTAGCTTTGAATTTCCTTCTTAAACATGTTGTTTAAGTGTGGTGTAAAGGACCAAGGTTTATTTACATATTAATAATGTATTTACTTTTCAACCTTGGAACTGAAAGTAATATTTAAAGCTTGTTAAAAATGAAGCTTTAAAATTCACAGTTAATATCAACCATAAATATATGAATCAAAATAAGTACGATTTTGACAATTATTCAACAAACTCAAAGTGAAACATGAATCTGAATAATTAATGCTGCCCGGAATATTTGGGTTATTTTGGTAGCCCAAATCATTCAAATTCATTATCTACTTGAGCTATGCTTCTTTTCTGGCTTCTAATTTCATATGGCAATTAATTATTTTTTCCATTTTAACATAAGCAGTCATTTCCTTCCATCTTATAAATCTTTGTTAAATGTCACAGATAAGAGTTTACCAGTTTTCTTCTAGGGCAGCCTCAGAACATTGCCGTGTTCTAAAATGTGTTGTCAATTTCAGGTCATTCCATGCTATGTGGGTGACTAAATCAAATCCTATATGCAGAAGAGGAGAAGGGGATTAAATTAGTGAATAATCTTCATTTTCACTTAGTATGGAAAAAAAACCCCTCATTCCTTCGTTTAATATTATATTTAAAATTTTGAATTTGGAAAAGCTTATTATAAGTTTTGGATCATGGGTGTATCTTTGAACAGAGGATCAAATTTTAGGAATATGGACACTTTGACAATTTTGACATTGATATTCCACGTTGCTTTGGGTAACTCATCAAACCTTTTTGTATTGTAAAATGACAATAATAATACCATCTTCCTGGCTCCCATGACTTTGTTTTAAGGCTCTAAGGGTAGAATGAATGTGACAACGATATTGAATATTAGAGATTATTATCATTTGATAGTTAATCTGATTGTGTAATTATTTTTTACTTAAAATTTTTTATTGTTTTTATTTTATTTTTGAGAGAGAGACAGAGACAGAGAGAGATGAAGACACACACAGAATCCGAAGCAGGCTCCAGGGTCTGAGCTGTCAGTGCAGAGCCGGACATGGGGCTCAAAATCACCAGCCATGAGATCCTGACCTGAGCCAAAGTCGGATGCTTAACTGACTGAACCACCCTGGCGCCCCTGATTATGTAATTAAAATGTAGTGTATTTATCTTCAGAACACTCTCCGTTCAGTAGATTTATTTCATTCTCAGGTGTGATGATCTTTTGTATTTAACAAGTCATTTGTGGTTCATTTAAAAACTAACCATAAACACCAAGTTCATTTTCCTTTAAGCTATTGTTGATGTCAATACTGTTGATGAGTGACCAAAATTCTAATAGGGCAAATTAGACCTTGGATGAAAAGGTTTTTTTGTACAAAATGTGTGGCATTTCTGGTTCCTCAGTGCCTTTCATAGTCACTCTCAAGTTAGAGTCAGTGGGTTTTTCAGAGAAAATCTTGGCTCCCAGAAAAAGTCTGGGCCTTCTCAGTGTCCTAGTCCTGCTCAGATATATGAACCAGAGGAGGCCAACCCAACTGTCCTTGCAATTGCCTTTTACAATCACAGTCATAGGAAGGGATTTACTATGTGATTTGCGTGTCTTCTTCATGGGGTACTATTTCCCCCCTCTTCATCTTTTGAATTGTCAGTCCGTCACGGCTCAGCTGTGACACCACATTCCTTGCCCAGATTTTGCTTATGGAATTAGGCACTCTTGCCTCTTAGTTCACATCTCTTCCTCTGGTACCCTGGTAGATCACTTATCCACTCAGATGGAAATTACAGTTCACCCTCGAACAACACATAAACTGCATGGGTCCACTTAAACATGGATTTTTTTCAATACATACAATACAGTACTATAAATATGGTTTCTGTTATGATTTTCTTAGTAGCATTTTCTTTAGCTTACTTTATTGAAAAAATACAGCACACAATACATATAGGTGTTAATCGACTGTTTACACTGTCGAAAAGGCTCTGGTCAACAGTAGGCCATCAATAGTTAAACTTGGGGGCAGTCAAAGGTTACATGGAGATTTTCCACTGTGTGGGGGTTGGCACCCCTAACCCCCCTGTTGTTGAAGGGTCAGCTGCATTTGTTTCCGTGCTGCTTCTCCCTTTATTATTGAGCTCAGGGGTTGTGTCCTTGGTTGATGTTTCCCCAATAATGACTCTCCAGGGATGAGCACAGTCAAAAACTCAGTGCTGAATGCATGAATGAATTACTTCTATTTTTATAGTAGCAATGTGTTAGGGTGAATTTTTGACTTCGGTTTTGTTCAAATTTGTTTAATAAATAGCTAAATGAAAACATTTTGCTGATTTATGGTATTTTTTAATTAAACTATAACAATGGAGGTAATTTTCCTAAAAATCGATGTAGTATAATGCCCCAAAGTAACGGCTTTGATTTTCTGATATTTTATATTATAGCTGCAGAAACAGCTAATGCAACTCCTTAATTTCTTCAGCCAGGAAGGAAGGTAATTTTTATCCCTGATAAAATAAAAAAGACACACAAACAAAAAAATACCATCTTATGCTCCCTCAAAGCAAGATAGACTTTTATTCCAGGAATGGAAAAATCGTTTGGAAGCTGAGAGTTTTGGCAGTTTTCAGAGCATGTACAGAGTGGAATAATCCTTTTAAACCTGTTGGCAGCTTTGCCACTGACTTGAGAGCCTGGTAGGCCCCTCTCTGTCTCCCTCCCCCAGTGGTCCTGCCATGCCCTGTGGTTGCCACTGCTGTTCTGGGATCTGGAAGGTTTCTTTTCTTTCCTCCTTTGTCAGTCATATCTTGGGTCCCTGTCACCATCCATATATCTTCTCCATTATTCACTCTACCCTATCCTTTCCAGCACCTACATTCAGGTGCTGGTGCATAGACACAGAGCTCTCAGCTTTAGGATTGTACTACCTGGAGGGACTTACATCATCTCCCTTCTACACTAAGCAGGAGGCTCTGGATGAATCAATAGATTGACCCAGGAGCCAGGGTTCTAAATGAGCTGCCTATTTGCTCTTTGAAATACAAAACCCCAATCCACAGAAGGTACGAATGTCCTAAAAACTTAAGAAATTTCTCAAAACAGTGGGCACATTTTCCTAAATTTCTGCTGAGCTTACTGGAAATGTATATAAGCCTTAAACCACTTGGAACATGCCATTCTTGTCTCCTAATAGGTTTTGAACTCAATTTTCACATTAGAATGTATAATATTCTATAGGAAAAAGGCAGCCTTACCAATATAATTTCAAGGTGACTGCATCTTTTATGTAACATATGTCTAATGCCCTGGGTATTATAACTACCACTGTGTAACATCCCTTAAATTTCCATGGGTAATTAATTGATAACTGTTCTGTGGATGTTATATAAACCCTTTATTAAAACACATAATTCAATAAAGAGAGATTTAAGTCCAAAGCAAGTGAAGGACAGCCTTTGGTTTTCTTTGCTTCCATGTGCAGCTAAACTGGGGCTGCCAGGTGGAGACCATTGCCCTCTTCAAGGATGGGGTGATCATTCTTGGGGAAAGAGAGAAACAACCAGCCACCAGCCCCTTCATGCAACAACCTCAAATTAAAATGTGAAAAGCACAACCAATCTGGAGGCCTCTCCTCTGGCTGGGGTTAGCCTCTGTGGTTGGCACTCGGAACTTCCTGTAATGAAAGACAAATTAGCACACCGCACTTATAAACAGGGGAATCAATGAAACCAAAAGAAACGGCCACAGGAAAATAAAAATTAAACGGGAGATAAAGAATGATGTCCTCAAATATTGGAAATACTCCTCACCCAACAAAAGCTCCTTTGTATTGTTTTGCTAAAGCTGACTGTAATTTCGATGTTTCATAAAAATTTAAGTGGAGATTTTCTTTCCGTGGTAGACATAAATCTCCTGGAGGAAAGATTTTATATGTACTTCCAATTTTGTGGTGCTAAGAAAACAAAGAACAGGTGAAGATTTTACTGCAGGTAATTTTGTAAATTATTAAAGAAAAAAACCTCCCACAGCCATGCCATAAACACACTCTCTATCAAAAACTAAAATAGCAAATCAACAATACCTTTTTTTAGGTACGATACTCAAACCCTAAACTAGAAATAAAACTGCCTATAAATATTTACTGGTGAGATGACTCTGTGATAATAAATAGCTCTTTCAAACCAATGCAGAAAATATCAAAATACTGAAATACACCTGTGACTAAATATGTAAAAGAAGCACAATCTAATATATGCAGCTCATATCAATGTGCATGCTAAGGCTTTGTTGAAAACTGCATCTTTGAGATTTTAAATTATTTAAGGGGCATAAAATAATTCATTACAAATCTGCTTTTAAGAAGTACAGAATTAGATGTGTAATGGGTTCATTCATAAAGTTTAGGAGGCAAGTTTAGGAACATTTTTATTAATTTTTTTAATATGGCATATGCACAGCTCAGGGAAGTTCTTTTCCATGTGTGGGAAACAATATCTACACTTGGCAGTTTGCTGGCTTCCACCAAAGAAAGAACACTTGGCAAAAAGAAATATGGCTTGAAAGAAATGGAAAGGCTCTGTGACTGGTTGATCAACATTTTTATCTTTTGACACAAAAATTTATTGCAGTAGATTGTTTATTCCCTCAAGTCTTAGAGAACCATAAAAG
This sequence comes from Panthera tigris, assembly GCF_018350195.1. Lineage (NCBI taxonomy): Eukaryota > Metazoa > Chordata > Mammalia > Carnivora > Felidae > Panthera > Panthera tigris. The sequence continues at coordinate 68,285,669 of NC_056667.1, forward strand.
GAAATTATACTTGAGCTTCATTTTATTGCTAGGAATAGTTTAATGCTGAGAGTATGTGTCCTACTTTGGTCAAGAACCTACTGGCGCTTTTCTATCAAGTGGAACTGTTATTCCAATGACCTAAACCTAAAACATCTTATAGGACTGTGGCAGAATTCTGGAGAAACTGGACATACACCGAGTGTGAGAAAGAGAGTCAAAGGAAGGCAGTGTAACAGAGAAAAGACACAGACCGGGAGCGGAGGCAGAGAAAGGCAAGGGGGAAGAGATAGAGACAGAGAGAGACAGGGGTGGAAAAATCTTCCTGGTGAGCTACCAAGGGTCTAATTGTTGCTTTCAAAGTTAATTTAACAATCTTTGCCAAGGTAGCATGAATTTAATGTAATTGGTGGCCTGATTCCCATTTTTGGTTATCATACAATTATGAATATAAGTTTAGGAATTATGTCAGTCTCTTGCTCACCATTTTTATCTTTGGATTTCTCTGCACAGCAGAAGAGCTTAAAAGACAACAGAAATTTCAAAAGAAGCTCACTCTGCACCTCCCTGCTATCCCTCCCCAGAATGAAGCACGTTACTCGGTGGTTTACCTAAAAACCCAGCGGCCAAAGCTTATTAATGTGAAATCAATCTAGTGCCTGGCTCACTCATGCCTCTGGGAATCTCATCAGATGTTGGCAGTCATGGTATTTGAAGAGAGTACTACAGCTGCTCTGGTAAGGATCCCACGCAGCCTGGTGCCAACGTGAGTTAATCTGTCTGTGGTTTCCTCCAATCTAGGGTTACCTTTAGAGCATCCTAATTGGGGTACTTCACCTCATTCTTCCTTCCTATTACCTGCCAATGCATAGGTTAGCCAAAAGACCAAGAGGAAGTCCCACAGGCTACTCCAGACAATCTATGTGAAGCTGGCTCTCGTGCACGTCACAGAGTAGCTAGTGTTACACTGAAATGGAATTGCTCTTTGCGTGCTTTAGAGGAAGTGGTTTAGAGTCTAGAAATAGGAACTGCTACACTCTATACTGTCCTTATGGATATTCCCTGGTTCCAGTAATATGTTCATAAATTCCAAGTGACACCCCTAAAACCACTCGGTCCTGCTAAAATCTCAGGGTACACTGATGCTATGAGTAGGGTACAAACAATAAGCACAGTGAGGAGATTCATTTTCACTATGAGAAGGTCAATCCTGTTCCATGCTTTTCATATAGACAATGCCTTTTAACTTTATTCTCTGACCAGTTGTATTGGAGGATTGACTTTCTTTGGTTTTGCTTTTTCTCACACAGATTTCACTGGTTTATGAAGTCTCCTTTATGTGGGAAAGGTATTGGGAAATTTTCTCATGTTCCCATTTAAAAAATGGCACCCAAATTCCACACTCGTCTTTGAAACTTATATTCTAGAAATTTCTCCTGTAGTTAAAATTTCAGGCTAATCTGTCTTTGCCCACACTGCTCTGTCTACAAATCCTTCTTTTCTTGGCATGTCTGGCCACACCTACTCATGTTTTAGACTTGGTTTTGGTTTCGCCTTTTCCTAACATCTGTTCTGACTAGCCTCCTCTCTCTACTTCTTACCTGCTAGCATAGATACTTCTACCTCCTATACACTTCCCAGGATGGAGCTTTTTTTTTTTTTTTTTTTTTAATTTTATTACTTTCTAAATTTACCTCCAAATTAGTTAGCATAGAGTGCAACAATGATCTCAGGAGTAGATTCCTTAATGCCCCTTACCCATTTAGCCCATCCCCTCTCCCACACCCCCTCCAGCCACCCTCTGTTTGTTCTCCATATTTATGAGTCTCTTATGCTTTGTCCCCCTCCCTGTTTTTATATTATTTTTGCTTCCCTTCCCTTATGTTCATCTGTTCTATGTCTTAAAGTCCTCATACGAGTGAAGTCATATGATTTGTGTTTCTCTGACTAATTTCACTTAGCATAATACCCTCTAGTTCCATCCATGTAGTTGCAAATGGCAAGATTTCATTCTTTTTGAAAGCTGAGTAATACTCCATTGTGTGTATATATATATATATATATATATATATATATATATATATATATACCACATCTTCTTTATCTGTTCCATCCATTGATGGACATTGGGCTCTTTCCATACTTTGGCTATTGTTGATGGTGTTGCTATAAACATTGGGGTGCGTGTGTCCCTTCAAAACAGCACAGCTGTATCCTTTGGATAAATACCTAGTAGTGCAATTGCTGGGTCATAGGGTAGTTCTATTTTTAATTTTTTGAGGAACCTCCATACTGTTTTCCATAGTGGCTACACTAGTTTGCATTCCCATGGAGCTCTTGATTCCTCAAGGCACAGGCTGTTATCTTATAAGTATTTGCATTTCCATTATATGACCAGGAACATAATAGGTGTTCAACAAAATGAATGGATGAATGAAAAAAATGGGAAGAGTTTAGGCTTGGTGTCAATCAGATCAGTGTGTGAAAACCTAACTTTTTCTCTTATTAGCTATGTGACTTTGAGCAAATTACTGTATGTTTCTTAGTTTCATTCAAAGCATTTTTGAAATGGGATTAATAATAATACCTGCTTCCTAGAGTTCTTCTAAAGATTAAATAAGATAAATATATCAAGCTTCTAGCACCTAACAAGCACAAAAGTGAAGTCCTTCTTCTCCTGTGAATATATAAATGTGTGAATTTGTGTTTGTGGGACAGATATTGAAATAACCACGGTCAGTGGAAGGAAGCATCTATAAACCTGGCATTTTGGTCTTTTTAGGAAATCTCTGCTCCTATCTTCCTCTCACCATGGGGGTCCTTTTCTCATGATTATGTGCAATGTTTGTGTAGTTGAATAAACTTTTGGATTTAGTGACTTATCATTAATGCTTGAAAGGGCTCTGATTGGCTTTCCCATTCCTAAACTGGTGAGTTAAAAATTAATGTACTTAACTGTCTTTAGTCATTTATTTCAAAGATGATATTTGACTATTATGTTTTTAATTTCACAAATGTCACGATCAATTTTCTTGTCATCTCCAAAACTTATTCTTTCATGGGTGACTTCTGGAAATGTTTATTATTTGACTGACGGTATTTGGAAGGTAATAATAATAAGAAATAATCAGTAATACTCAAAATGAAGCTAGAGAGGAAATGTTTTAAAAGTAAAAATAAAAAAAATGTGAATTTTAAAAATGTTTTATTCAACAATGAAGGCATCCAAACTATCTGAGAGATTTAATGGCTCATCTTATATCTACTGAGAAGAAAGAAATAATCTATTCAAATGTGGCCCTGAATGCAGAATAGGAAAGATACAAAGCTTTATAATATTTCAAGCATCTTTAGTTTGTGTTCTGGAAAGCAGAGATGGGGCTTTAAATTGTTCATTGAAAATGGTTTTTTTTTTCTTTTTCTTTTGTATTAAAAGAATTTTATTTAATTTATTTGAATTAAAAAATCTCAATTCACTTCCTACCAACCTCTACTCCTATCCCTGCCTCTTGCAACCACCAGTCTGTTTTCTGTATCTAAGAGCTTATGTGTTTTGTTGTTGTTGTTTTAGATTCCATGTATAAGAGAGATAAAACAGTATCTGTCTTTCTCTGTGTGAGTTATTTCACTTAACATAATGCTCTTGCTCTTGACGTTCATGCATGTTGTTGCAAATGGTAAGATGTTATTCTTTTTTATGGCTGAATAATATTCCTGTGTGTGTGTGTGTATGTGTGTGTGTGTGTGCATGTGACTGTAAGATACATATATCTCACAGTTTCTTTATCCATCCATCCTTGGATGGACACTTAGGCTGTTTCTATACTGTATTGTTTGCTCTGTGACTTTTATTTTTAAGTTTATTTATTTTGAGAGAGAGAGAGTGAAAGTGGGGAAGAGAGAGAGAGAGAGGGAGAGAGAGAATCCCAAGCAGGATCCACACCACCAGTGCAGAGCCAGATGTGGGGCATGAACCTAGGAACCTGGAGATCACGACCTGAGCCAAAGTTCAGCGCTTAACCAACTGAGCCACCCAGGCGCCCTTTCTCTGTGACTTCTATTTGGTACTTTCTTATATTCCCCACCTCTGCTGAAGTTCTCACTGCCTTTATACATTGTTCTCCCCCGTTCAGTGAGCACCAATCAGGGCTCCAGACCAGGGTGTAGAAGCTCCTTTCTGGGACATACCGGTGAGCTGCAGCAGAGCAGAGTGCCAAGATGGCATCCACAGCCTACATCCCTTTACAGCACCTCCAAATGCCACTGGACGTGTGCCATACCTGAAGCATTCTTCTTAGTCGGACGCTCCAGGACAAGCCAAGTGGCCTCTTTCACAGAAAGACTGGAGTGTGCCTCAGTCCGCTGTCTGTGCAGTGAGTGCCCTGGCGATGGCAGCCTGCCGAAGACCAGTCCTCTGATTGCCACAGTCCGGTGGCACCCAGGAATGCAAGCCCCTTCAGCCGCCAGAGCCAGGAGATCCAGGGTGCCCCCTGGGGCTCAACCTTTGGGGAAAGCTGCCCTCCAGGAGAGGCTGTCATTGTGGCAGGGCAGAGGGTGAGCGGAAGATAGTGCCTGCCCCTTGAGCACTCTGGAACGGATTACAGTCAGCCCGGAGATGTTTAATAAGAAGCCTACCCCTCCGGCCACAGCCAGGGTAATTAGTTCACAGGTCTCCTTCACAGAAAGACCCACCTCCTGGGTCTGTTGCCTCTTGCTGTGCCTCACTGAGACCAGCTGTTAAATCTCTCTCTCTCTGTTCGGTACAATCTTATGAGACCCAGGAGTGTAAAAATCCTGCTGGCCGCTAGAGCCAGGCAACGGAGAAGTGTCCTCTGGCAGCAGTCACAAAAAATGGGCACAACACCCAGGGGTATAAGTTCCTTTCCCAGTGGCACTGGTTATTCCAGGGTTGTTACCAGGAACGCAAGCTCCCCGGGCCTCCAGGAGATAAAAAAAAAAAAAAAAAAAAAAAAAAAAGCGACCCCTAGCGGGCAGGCGCTGTAAAGCCTCCTTCCGCGGGAGGCGCCAGTTCTGGCGCAGGCTCGCGAGCGCGAGCGAAGATGGCGCCTGCTAGCGTCCGCGTGGAGAGTGTTCGGTCCAGCCGCCGCCCGGAAGTGGAAGTATGTGTTGAATTACAGGCCTGCCCCCTCGGACCATGGATTTCATAGAAGCAGGTGAGCCTCCTTCGCTTTAAGTCTGGGTGTGAAATCGATCAGCCGCCTCTGAGTTGGGCCCTGCGGTGGGTGCGTCCCAGCATGGGATGTGGGAACCCTTTAAGAGCCCTTACTCAGATTGCCACGCTTCTGTGGCACTTGGGGCAGGAGACAAAGGCCTTCACAGTTAGATGTTTTGGGCAACTTATCTCTCAAGTGCATGTCTTAAATTTGGGGGCACTCCATGTGGTGTTCAAACCCTTTGCTCCTCAGGGAAGAGCTTGGGGTTTTGAGTTTCCTCCGGGTGGGGGTCACTGCTCCAGGGGTGGCGTTTATGGTGAGATTTTGTTCCAGCCTCTCCTACCTCCTTTGAAGTACTTTTCTTCTCATGTGTTCCATGCGTATTCATCATTCAGCCAGAATTTAAGTTTTTATTTTTTTTATTTTTTTGAAAAAAAAATTTTTTTTTAACGTTTTTTTATTTTTGAGACAGAGAGAGACAGAGCATGAACGGGGGAGGGGCAGAGAGAGAGGGAGACACAGAATCGGAAGCAGGCTCCAGGCTCCGAGCCATCAGCCCAGAGCCCGACGCGGGGCTCGAACTCACGGACCGCGAGATCGTGACCTGAGCTGAAGTCGGACGCTTAACCGACTGAGCCACCCAGGCGCCCCAGAATTTAGGTTTTTAAATTTAATTTTTATTTAATTAATTTTTTTTTTTTTTTGAGAGAGAGAGAACCAGTGGGAGAAAGAGAGAGGGAGACAGAATCCCAAGCAGGAAGTGGGGGGGGGGGGGGGAGAGAAAGAGAGAGAGAAAGAGAGAGAGAGAATCCCAAGCAGGCTCCAGGGTCTGAGCTGTGGGCACAAAGCCTGACACGGGGCTCGAACTCATGGACCAGGATCATGACCTGCGCGGATGTTGGACGCTCAACCGACCGAGCCACCCAGGCGCCCGTGGCGTTTAGGTTTTAAAGAGGACATTGTTCCATTTGTAGCTGTAGACTCAGCACATCTGTGGGAGAAGTGAGTTGAGGATCTTCCTACATCGCTTCTGGAACTTTGCATCTACAGTGGAAAATATTGGAAAACAAGTCTGAATAATAAGAACTAATAATAAATACTTGCAATTACAGAGCATCTTTCATCCCAACATCTTAAGGAGTTTAGTATTTTTCCCAAAGGCACTGTTTAATGCTCCTTTCATGCAGTTGACTTACAGCACACTGACGTGGTGAATCAGAGGCAAAATAGCACCTAACATTGAAAAGATTGAGCCACTGTCTCAGGCGCCTGGGTGGCTTAGTGGGTTAAGGGTTTGTGGGTTGGAGTCCGGCATGGGGCCCTGTGCTGACAGCTTAGAGCCTGGAACCTGCTTCAGATTCTGTGTCTTTCTTCTCTCTCTGCCCCTCCCTTGCTCGCTCTCTGTCCCTCAAAAATAAATAAACGTTAAAAAAATTAAAAAGAAAAAAAAATGAGCCACTTTAGCAAGACCAAACACAAAGCTCATTCTAGTAAACTCTGCTTTTTTTTTTTTTCTTTTTAGGAAATACTGTTTTTTTTAGAAGCTAATAAAGCCAGCCAAAACTTTTAGCCTCTTCCTACAGTCAGTGCTTTGCAACTTGGACTAGTAATTTTTGTTGCCATGTTGAGTCAGATTCTTCATTTTTATGCACAATCATGGCCCTTCTCTTTGGTGGCCCACTGGGACATATATTAATCATTTTTTAATAGCCCATTAGGTGTAGTCATATCCTGTGGCAACCAGGTCTCTATTAATTTCAAAGTCTTTAGCTTTATGCAGCATATCTAATACATCTGCTTAGGTAAAGAATGAGCTTGGAAATAAAGGTGAAAACAGTGTTTTTTAAGTTTTCACTAGATCATACGACTTTTTGGGAGTGAAAGGCAATACCTTAAACTGTGTGTTAAATATATAGACTATAATAGGATCATTATTACAAGTAAATGCCAGGAGACTATTGAAATCATAGTGGCTAGTTCACCATCTATGTAATAGATACAAAGTATGAATAAATATACATACATTATGGTTCCTATTTAGACCTCAGTAAACCTGTTTCTAATAAATAACAGTTTTGCTACATCAAGATGGCTCCCTTTTTTCTGAAACCTGATTCCTAGACTGCATAATGCTTAATATTTACAAATGGGATATGGTATATATTAAATTTGGGCATGGTAGTAACAATTGGGTTCTAAAGAGAATTGGCATTTATTGGACATTGCCGTGCCTGGCACATCATTTCAGATAATTGTCACAATGAGACATTGGAATTATTTTCGAGATTTGAGATAAGGAACTTGAGTTTCAGAGCAGCAAATGATCTAATTGACTGTATGATGTGTCCAAGATTATTCAGTTAATACATTAAGACTAGCTGAAATTTTTCTTTGTGATCAAGGAATTTTCTAAATGTAATACAATCTAAAAGAAATAAAATTTAAACTTTAAAGTAATCAAAATTTAAATTACTTTAGCGTTTTGCTCTACAACTAGTCTGGAAACTTCAAAGTGGCAAGGACTATGTCTGCCTTATTTATCATTGAATCCAAATGCCTACCCAGTACCTGGCACAGATTAGGTGAATAAATATATGTAGAATAAATTAATGCCATCATTTATGGTCATGCCTGTCACCTTATAAATGACCACACATGCAGATATTTTCTAAGTTGAGTTATGCCTTGATTTTATCCTCTAGGGAGAAATAAAGCTCGTATATTATGCTAGAAATATCAGAACAAATCAATCTTCATAAATTAAATGAAACATTGTTGCTCCTTTTGAGAAGGCTCACCATGTTTCTGATGGATTGCACACTAGTACAATTTCAATTTCATGAAATCAGCAGATACTGCTTTGTTGCTATGCCGGATGGTAGTTACATAAAGATGAATAAAATAGTGGTCCTATCCACAGTAACTGGCATGACATAAAGGAAAACAATTGGATACAATTGGATACAAAACAATTGGATACAAAAAAAAAAGGTACTATGAACCTGTGACCTAGGACATATTATTTAGCTTATTCCAGACTTAATTTTCTTATTTTTCTTATTAACTGTTTACTTTCATTATGTTAGAAGTGTCTCTTATAAGTTGCATATCTCAGAATTTTGTTTTAATCTGTATGGTATTTTAATTTTATTTGGAGAGCTTAGGCAGTTTACTTTGGTATAGTTGAATTGTTTCTGTTTTTTATTTTGTGCTTTCCATTTGTCCTTTTTTTCTGTTACTTTTTTTTATTATGGCTTTTTTTTTAGAGCAGTTTTAGGTTGACAGAAAAATTCAAGGAAAGATGCAAAGATTTCCCGTATACCTCTTGTTTCCACACGGACATAGCTTCCTCTATTATCAACATCCTCCACCAGAGTGGTACATTTGTTATAATTGGTGAACTTAAGATGACACATCATAATTACCCAAAGTCCACAGTTTACATTATGATTCATTCTTTCTGTTGTGAATTCTATGAGTTTGGATAAATGGACAGTGGCATGTATCCCTCTGTTACTTTTCTCTTGCTCCTTTTTTGCCTTAATTAATTTATTTTTTGTACTGGATGAGTTTCCATCTGACGCTGCCCTCCCTCTTCATCACCAGTCTCTCTCCCCAAATCTTTCTCCTTTCTTCCTTCGTTAGAAATTGTACAGTTTATATTTATTCCCTTAGTGGTTTCATAACTGTTTTAAAATGCATACTTAACTGACTCTAAAGTTATTTAATATTTTACCCGTTGCTCAAGCAATAAAAAGATTTTAGAAGGCATTAACTCTTATCAGCTCCTTCCCAACTTAACATGCCTTTGTTTGAAGTATTTTCCACTTAGCTTGATTCTTGATGCCTCCACATTCAGCAAATTAGTCATTATCATTTTTTTAATATAGTATTTTATTAGCCTGGGTTCCCCAGGAAACAGAGCCTAAGACAAAAGTTTACAAGCAAGTAGTTTATCTGAGATGGTGGACCGAAATAAGGAAGGCAGGAGGGACAGTATAAATACAGGTTATTGAATTAACCACTCTTAGAGGTGAGTGGGTGTGCAATCTCTTAGTACCATAGGATGAACCTCACTGAATGAGTGTCAGATTGTCCATTTTGGGGAACAAGTGGGGGAAATTATTCATGGGTTACTAGTCCCCATTGGTCAGAAGTTCTGTTTATCCTTTGAGGCATTAATTACTTGCTAGCCCTGGGTTAAGCATGGGTAAGAATTCCCAGGGCAGGAAGTGAAACGTGCAGTGTTGTCAGGCTACAGCTGTGTGAAGTTGATTAAAATCTGCATACATTTGGCTGGTGCAGCTCTGGCTTGAATAAAAGGTTTGCCCAAGAAAATTTGAAGAGGCACACAAGAAATGTCCAACTCAACATTTCTTCTTCCTTCTTGATCATTTCCTTCTGTTTGAAGAAGATCCTTTGCAGTTTCCCTTAGTGAAGGTCTTTTTGTGGTAAAAATATCAGGTTTCATTTTTCTAAGAATGTCTATTTCTTCGCCCCTTCCCAGTTCTTGAAAGATTGCTTCCTTCCATATTTCAACATAGATAAAACTCTATGCTGAAAGTTAGTGTCTCCCCAAACTTCGAAGATACTATTTTACCGTCTAGATTCTATTGGTGATATAGAAAAGTCAGCCATCAGTTTAATTGCATTGTTTGTTTGTAGTAGAGCTGCCATTTTTCTCTGGTTGCATTTAGATCCTCTTCTTCATTTTGTACCCTACAGTTTCATTCTGATTTATCTAGGTGTGATGTCCTTATAATTTCGTGTATGGGGTTTTCCTGCATCTGACTGCTAATATTGTTTTTTTTTAAATTTTTTTTTTAAGGTTTATGTATTTTTGAGAGACAGAGAGACAGAGCACAAGTGGGGGAGGGGCAGAGAGAGGGAGACACAGAATCTGAAGCACAGATTCTGTCAGCACAGAGCCCGATGTGGGACTTGAACTCACGAACAGCGAGATCATGACCTCAGCCGAAGTCGGATGCTCAACCAGCTGAGCCACCCAGGTGCCCCATGACTGCTAATATTGTTTCATCAATTCTGAAAATTCCTCTGCCATTATATCTTTGAATATTGTCTCTTTCCATTTTTTTCCATTAATTCTATCTGGAACTTTGATTAGATTGTCTCATTTTTATTTTTGTGAATCTGTTTCCATATTTTCTATTTCTTTGTTCCTCTAGAGCGTGTTCTGGATGCTTTATAAAAAAATGATCTCCAGTTCACTAATTCTCCCTGCAGTGCTATCTATTCTTCTGTTTAATGCATCCATTAGTTCCTTTAACTTAAGTAATATATTTTTAATTTATAGAAGTTCTATTTTGATTCTTTTTCAAATATGTTTGGTCATTCTTTTTAATCACTCATTTCACTGATCAATTTTCATGATTTTCTTCCTTTTTAAAAAAAATTTAGGGGCACGACTTCAGCTCAGGTCTGATCTCACTGTTTGTGAGTTCAACCCCCACATCAGGCTCTGTGCTGACAGCTCAGAGCCTCTAGTCCACTTCAGACTCTGTGTCTCCCTCTCTCTCTGACCACCCCCCACTCACACTCTGTCTCTGTATCTCTCTCTCAAAAATAAATAAACATTAAAAAAAATTTAAACAGCAGTGTTATTCACTTTCTATGTTGTATATAATTGTCAATTCCTGAAGTCCTTCTTCCTGAAGGCCTATATCTTATTTCTGCTATTTCTCCTGATTCTTGTCAATGGTGTCTTCTCTTCAGGTATGTTTTGTGATTTCATTTTTTAATTTTTACTGTGGGTAGTCTATTTTCCTTATATATTCAGTGCTATTTTCCAAACACCTGGTTGACATCTTTTAGAGAGGATATATATTTGCTTCTGGCAGTTATTTGTTGGCACTAGCAACTCTGGATCATTTTATATTAAATTACCCACTTTTGATATGTTATGATCATATAGGTAAACAAAAAGTTGGATCACCAGCCTGTATGTGGGACAGTTGCATTTACAAATGGTTAGGAGAAATCTATTTCCTCCACCCAGAGACAAGTTGATGGCAAGAAAGTCTCTTTGCTAACTACCACCATACAGCATATTCATTGCAAGTTTACTCTTGCGTTGAGGATAGAGACCTTTGGGATTCCATTCAATGCAGGCATCTTCTACTAGATCATTTGCCTTGAACCACCCTCAATTTTACTTCCTATCTGCATCTGTGAAAGATGAAGCCCAAGATTTCCAAGGCTTGGCAAAAACTCTTGGGGCAAAAGTGAACTTTTGGATCTACTTTATTCCAGGGTTCTTTTACTTTGTTTTTATGGATTTTTTATGGATTTTTAAAAATATTATGCCTGCTTAATAATACATTAAGTCAATAGGGTTTTATATTTTCTCTAACATCTTAGTTGTTTCAATCAGGAAAATTTAGAGATAGGAATATATTCTTTATATTGTTATAAATAATTGTTGCCTTCCATTTTTTCCCCCTAAATGTATATTTTAATCATTGAAACTCAATTTAATCACCCCCATTCTCTTCTATCTGGTACACTTTCTTCTCCAGGTTGTTCTTCCTTTCTTTCCCTTATTCTGTTTCTCTGCTTTAACTATCCTTTCTGTTTCCTAGTAAAATAAAAATTGGAAAGAATCTAGTATCAACGATTTACACTTGGTGATAGATTGATTTATTACATTTTAATGTAGTTTTAATCTTTCAGTCACTTACCTTTTACATATCCCTTTCTGTTATATAAAAAGAGGACTTTCTCTTGTTTGCTGACATTTAAAATTCTTTTAATAGGGGACAAATTGCTTTTGGACACGAATACTACTGAATCTCATTTTCCACAAGTCTGTGCTGATGGTAAATGTAATTTAATATTTTTTTACTATAATAATAACTCCCTTTTGTTGAACCCTTGGTATTTTCTGGGTACCATGCTACATGCTTTACCTACCTAATCTCAGATTTTCAAACCACCTGGTAAATTAAATACTATTGCCTTTATTTTTTTGATGAGGAAGACTAAGGCTCCAGTGGGTGAGGTCATTTAGCTCAGTTTTTTTTTTTTTTTTTTTTTTTTGCCAGGCTTACACAGTTAGTGAGATTCCCCCTCTGGCTAGTCTGGTCCCCAAACCTGTTTTCTCTTTTCACTATCCCCCACTGTGTCTCTTGAGTAGCTGTACTTATAAAAACTGTCTCATGATCTCTCTCCCCTTGGATGACTGCTAATGTTTATGGGAAAAATGAGAGGGCTTAGTTTTAGTTGTTTCTGGGTGACTTACTTCTAGGTTCTGAGTAGAGCCTAGAAGTTTTGAGATGAGGATATTGGGCCATATATATCTTGGCTATACATGTTTCTTCCAATGACTGGAAGCCTGTGTGATAAGTTTTCTGCTTTTAGACTCCCTCAAACCCAAATTTTATCCTCCTTTTGCCATAAGATCTTTGAATCATAATTTTTTTTCTAGAACATGTAATATTATTTCAGTTAGTGTTGTTGATATGATCAGACCATAATTGGCTCCTTTACTGGCATACCAGAATATATCCCTAATGTCTCATATATTTTGGGCTCTGGTAATAAAGTTTCTGACGATAAAGTGTGCTGTTTGAGCCTAACTTCTTATGCTTCTTAATAGAAGTATTACTCTGCTTCCCTAACAAAATCCCTTTTGTATGAAAGCCAAGATGGACTGGCCCTGTGCTGAAATCTGCTGTATTCACTCCAGAGTGGTTCCAGAGCATTGCTTTTTAAATTCAGTCATTGACTCATGCTGTCTTATCCCCTCAGGCAAATGAGGGCAGTGCCTAGCTTCTCAGGGTAGATGGGAAAGCCAATTAAATGCTTTGTATTTCTAAGACAAACTATTGTAAGTCAAGCTACCTTGATTATAAAGAAGTTTATTACATTTTTCAAAGAACACACTTAAATAAAGAGTAGAAATTATATTTAGCATGTACAGTTTATATAAATGCAATATTAAACTATGTGTATGTAAACATCTGTATAATGGAAAATACCGTATGGTTGCAACTCCCATCTTTTGGAGTAACATCTTCTAAGCTGGTTACCTACTTAGCTATTTTCTGTTTTCTAAGGAACGTGAGACAGACAGAAAAATCAAAGGTGGGAAAACTTGAGATTAGACAATGGAGAGCATTCTCTGAGGGGTGACACATGTGCCCCGTTGTGTTTTCAGTGATCATGTGCAAGAGTACTGGGACAACTCTCAGAAAAGGCAGTGATTAGCCAAAATGGCAAATTTGGCTCTGCGGTATTTTGGCTGTTCAAAATGGATGTTATTCATTTAATTTATGTTATTCATTTAATGAATGGTGTACATATTCTGTCTTGGCAACTGGGGATTCAAAGATGATTAAGATGCAGTTGTTACCAAGGGAGAGATATGGCACTAAGTTACAGTAAAGCGGGGTAAGCTCTTCACTAAACTACAGACTGAAGAGTGGGATGAAGGGAAAATTCTGTCTAGGGATATTAGGGAAGGTGAAAGCAGATTACTATGAGTAAACATTTACTGTAATACTAAAATAAAATCCGCTGCTGTTTGTTGTATGATTGGGTGCTGTGCCTAGCAATAGACCCACATTTAATTCCCTTGGTTTCAATTCAGGGAAAACAAAGGAAACAAAATCCAGTGCAACCAAAACCGTTAAAATTCAAACCCTAATGTGTGTGTGGAAGGAGGAAGAAAACTCCATTTTGTGTTCCACCCTTTTCTCCTCTGGCCCTCAAACCTCTCAAGTGGGAGTTCAACCTGCGACATGGCATGCTTGACACTGATTCTAACCAAGCTGTAAAACAGAGCATCACAGGCATTTGATTCATTATTGGCATGCTTTCTGTCCTGTTTGCACAAGGCAGTTCCTCTCATTAGGGTGACATCCACCCACATCAAAGGAAAGAAGAAAGCCCATGACTCTTTACACACCTTCCTGAAGGGCATCTCCTCCTTTCTATTCCCTTTCTCGGTTCTGTTGAGCTAGGGCACTTTGAAGCCTTGCCTCACTGACCAGAATTCCTCAATTTGGTGGATCATAGGAATTTTTCTCCATTCAAATGTCTGGCAGGAAATGCATTAAGACTTTATGGGAAGTCTGCCAAAAATACCTTTTTTAGTGTGGGGTATTTCAAAGAGGAATTGAAGCTGCTAATTTTAGCCCATTCCCAAGCGAACATGTTTGCATGGTCCCAGGTGATGGCCTTAGTTGTCTGTTGATAAAACAAAGGCAAGAGGCTGTTAGTGGTCTGAGTGTCAGGATTTTGCTGCACTTGTGCTGTGGCCCATGCTGGGTGGCCGTCTTCCCTTAGATGAGACTGATGTAGCATCTTGTATCTCTGACTGGAGGAGACCTGGAACAGGAAAGGACATTATAGGATGTAAATAAAGGTCCACTTATCAGATATTTATTTTCAGAGGGATACGTGAGACAGTTCATTGCTTGTCTCCAGAGTCTCAATGTCTTCTTCTAACAAAAGCTGGGTGTTTGGATGAACTTTAAAGCTTCCTGAGTTTTGATGTGGTGCTGAAACAGAAGCTTTGATGCTTCAAGCTGCTGACTGCAGAGGAAATGTAGGGTTTAAAGCTTATCAGCAGATGTACAGAACATATGATATCCAGAAAATTTTCTCTCCATAGTAGAAACACTGGGGATTCCTTAGGTTCTGTGGAAGCAAAGGGCAGACTCAATATGTTACACTGAGTACTTAAGGGCTGGTGTCTGACCCCCCATTGTGCCTCAGCTCCCAGCATCCCCTCCCCTACTCCCAGGTTTTCACCAGCGATGGGGAACATTGTGTACCAAGGCATTTGCCCGTTTGATTTTCCTTTGTTTAAATGTTCGTTTGTTTGCTTTGGTTTTTGGTTTTTGTTTTTTGTTTTTGTCCTGGCATATTAGGTTTGTAGGGCTGCTATAACAAAGTACTGCAAACTATATGGCTTTAAACAACAGAATTCTATTTTCTCACAGTTTTAGAGACTAGAAGTCTGAAATCAAGGGGTTGGTAGGGCCCTGAGCCCTCTGAAACCTGTAGGGGAATTTTTTGCCTTTTCCTAGCTTCTCCTGGTTTGCTGGCAAGTTTGGTGTTCCTTGGTCTATAGATGCATCACTCCAATCCTCCATGTTTCCATGGTGTTCTCTTTGAGTGTCTTCACATCTTCTCTGTGTGCCCATCTGTCTCTATGTCCAGTTTCCCCAGTCACACTGGATACAGGTCTACCTTAATGACCTCCTTTTAACTTGATTATCTCTGTAAAGACTCTATTACTAAATAACTCCAAACTCTGAGGTAGTGGGTGTTAGGACTTCAAAATATCTTTTTTTAAGGGGATACAGTTTAACCCATAATACCTGGCTGGTATCTCCTGTGACTACTCAGCTTCTAAGCAATCTTTATGATCCCTCAAGCTGAGGTTAAATATCTTTTCTGTGAACTTCTTTAGTGCTTCATATGTTCCCTATAATGGGATTTAGTATACTGTATTGCTTGCTTAATTGTCTGTCTTCCCCAATAAGTGGTCAATGTCTTAAAGCCGAGGACTGTATTCTGTATCCCTAAGAGTTAGCACTGTGCCTGGCATGTAGGGAGCACTCACTGAACTCACACCAACATGATAGGAAGCGAGAAAAAAAATTCTACAGTTGTGAGTTGGCAAAATATTTAGCATTTACAGTGATATTTGTATTAAATAAGAAAAGAGCCTGCCAATTTCCTAAGTAAGTTATTTGATCTGAAAATGACCCAGTGACTATAATTGGGGAGGTGACTGTGCAATGAGTCAGAATCAAATTGGAGAAGTGAGAGGGGTGGATTGAGCATTTCCATAGCCCCTGTTATAGAAGATGAATTGGACAGGGCTCTGGGACAAGTGTCTCTGTAATAATGGGGTGTGTGGGAATGAATGCTGTTGGGGTGGTTAGAGCATGGAGCAGCTAGTCCAAACAGCTGGCTTCTATTCCCGACTCACCCTGGATTCACTGTGACCTCCGGCAAGTCACTTACCTTCTGACGCTCTTTTAAGTGAGCTTTAAAATTAGGGTGGCAGTTGTGACCATGTAAACATATGGGATGTGATGAGAACTGATTTTTAGGATAGGCTTTAAAGAGATTTTCCTGAAAGCTATTATATACTTTAAATGTGATGAACAGTGTGAACTGGTAAACTGGTAATGTGAGCTAAAATTTAAAAAGGTAAACTAATTTGAATGAGTAGATTCAACTTCAGTGAGTTTAGAAGCAAATGTCTCCCCCACCCTCTGGTTAATAAAGCCAAAGGTATAGAAGGCAAACTACTTTATAGGAAAAAAAAAAAAAAAAAAAAAAAAGATTCATCCCAAACTTCCTTTTTTCCCCTTGATCTGTTTGGTTTCTTTCTATAACAAGTTAACTGGAAAGTTGATCCTTGAAGAGAGGCTGGATGGAAACCAAAATAGCAGAAGTGGGGAGTGTAAGGGAAGCACAGTTGACTTCCCCATTCCCTGGAGGATTTTGGCCATGAAAATAGAAGTAGACACTACACTCTATTCTCTGCATGAATTTCAGAGGAAAGTAGCAGAAGCAGTTCCCCAGCTTCTGTTTGTGAGTTTCTGTGGTGGTACTGTTGTCGGAAAGGGTGCTGGCAGCCAGGGTGTTCAACGTTGTGCTTGTAGGGAAGTTTATGTTAAATTATTAAATTAAACCTAGACATTTGAGAAGATGGTGGGATGGAATTGGTAGAAATTATAGAAGTGTTCCTAAAGCCTCCAGTTTCTCTCTCCTTAGACCTCCCCTAAGCTGCCAGTGGGTGCTAGGGAGGATAAGAGGAATATATGCAACAGAAACATACATGTAGATGCATCCCAACTGAGAATTGATGCTCGCTCGTTCTTTTGGAGCATTTGGAAGGAAATAACCAATACCCTTGAATTCCTGCAACAAGGTTGCTGATTTCCTCTAGAACTAGAAGTCTAGTCATTTGATCCATAAATCTAAATGCAGCCATTGACTAACCACTGTATTCTCTGCAGTGTGTTAAGTGGTGTGGGACTAGTCCAAAAGGGAAGAGTAAGAAAGTATGAGATGTCAAACTGTTTATAATTGGTTTATTGTGACTAGCTGTAATAGAAAGAAACAATTGTAGGATAATCCAGGAAATATAAATTCTGTGATAAATTATGAGATGGTAGTAAGTTTGTAGCTGGTTAGGAAAGGAGAGACGTATGGAGAGACCTTTATGGATTTAAGAAGAGTATGGAAAATGTGAAACTTCAGCTGGACCTTGAGGGAGATTTGAGTAGGCAGAGGGGAGGGCTAGGCCAAGGATGGCAAACACAGGTCTTTGCACACTTATTGTCTCCTCCTCCGTCCATGGCAGACATTGTTAATCAGTCACCCCATAGTAGATGCGACTTTCCTTGGAGAACTATTCACATGCTGCTGTCTTAGATTAATTTAACAAATTGATTAATTTTCCTTCCATACTATAGTCTACTATAAAGGTTAAGCCTTGTTTATCTCTGGATCTAAAGGACAGGGAAGAGGGTCATTGTGGCAACCTAGACGTGCACTGCTGGGTCGCACCTCAAGAAAGAACTACCCCATCAACTGTGAGGAGTAGTTAGCTGATAATTTCCAGTTGTAATGCTTTAGGGATCTGCCTGCACATATCATTTTAGCCAAGGTCAAGCTCTTCTGTGCAGTCCCCAGCCAGGGACTGAGCATGGTGGGGACTCTTGGGCTTGCCCATATCTGCTGTATTCCAGACATCTATAAAGGGCAGTGTTTGCCCTGGAGCTCCCCATTAGGTTAGGTTGGCTCAGGGTCAGGTCTGCAGTGCAGTCTGAGACTCTCTGCCCAGTCCTGCTTCCTCCTCCTCCATCTTTCACTGGCAATATCTGCCAGTTAACCTCTTGCATTCCCAATGCAGTTTCAGTGTCTGCTGGCAGAAGGATTTGCATTGACTCCGCAAAAGTCTATGGGATTGAATCGAGTTGGTAATAATAGGTCAACCATTTTGTTCCATCTGGTTCCCAGTTAAGACTTCATTCTTTCATTTAGCAAACATTCTGAGTCCAGTGTTTTGGAATCTGAGATACATGTTGGAAATTCAAAGATGACTAAGGCTTTGGATAAGATAGACTCACATATGTAGAAACTGGGACATAAGAGATGAGCAATTTGTTCAAGACCAGTCTCCTAACTGGCCAGCTGCGTTTCTAATCCTAAAAGGGGTTTTGGTTCCAGAGTAGCTATCTGTAACAGACACAGTGGAACTGGTGAAGTTAAATGCCTTGTGTCTTGTATTACTTTGTTCTAGTTCAGAACTCCCAGTAGGGAATTCTTTGGAAGACTAATCCCTCAGGTGTGCTTCATGGAATGAACATGTTAAATATATTAAAATAGGTTTCTTGATTGTGAGAGTCATTTATATTCTAAGATACCCTATGCATTTGTTAGAGCAGGTCAAGTAGCCAAGGTTTCGAAACTTACGCGGTTCAGCAATTGTTTTACAGTATACCTTTGAGGAATGCTGTCCTGCCCAGTTAAATCAATTGATGGTCTATTACTACCAGCAAGAGCTAACATTTTCTATCTGCTAACCACTGCAATCCTGTGAAGGAGGCATTAGTATTGATCCCATTTTTTAGATGAGGAACTGGGGCACAGAGGATTAAGTAACTTGCTGAAGCTACACATAGATGGGCAGTAGAGCCATGCCCTGCCCTACTACCCTGCACTCTCCTGCCTCCCAGTGTCTTTGATGTGCGGAGACCAGTGAGTTGGCCTCTTTCGGAGAGGAGGGGACATATGACTGAAATTCACCAAGGACACAGAAGAGTGCACGTGAAAGAATTACAACTGTTTTGCTCATTCAGAGGGACTGTGGGTTTTGGGCAATTAAGTGAGACATATGCACAAAAGGTCTGAAAAGAAGGTTGGTTTGGATGATGTTTAGTGGGAGGGCTGAGCAGGCAAGCATTAATGCTTCCATCTGGCAGTCTGGCAAAGATGGGTTCTCTCTTCTGAGGGCATGGCTAGGGCTGATTCTCTTTTCTCCATTGCCCCTCCCTGACCTGTTTCCGTCCTCTCTTCTGTTTTACAGTGCCCCGACCCTCTGTTCCTTGTACCCCAGCACATACAGTAAGATAGAAGCTGACAGATATAGTAAGAGCAAGGGCTTTACAGTTAGACACCTGGATTTATATCTTCACTGTATCACTTGCCAATTGTTCAAGTTACTTAATCTTTTTAAGCCTCAGTTTTCACAAGTAACAAGGTGCTATAAAAAATGTCTACATCATAAGATTATTGTAACGATTCAGGAAAATAATATATGTAAAGTACTTAGTACATAGTGGCACTTAGTAAATGGTATTTGGCTGTAAAGTCTTATCGCTCTAGCTGTTTCTGAAATTAAATAGTGACCTCTTAAACTGAATATCCTTCCAAATGTAAGAGGGAAAAATATCTAATTTCAGGCACCATGCAGGTAGTAGGGAAAGGAGGGAATATTTTGCAAGGGGGTGGATGGCTTTTAGACCCTTGCCAAATAAACTCCTTACATGCATGATTACTATATATAACTCTCCCCTGTAAAGGGGTGGGGCAGCTTTGGTTTATTTTGTGGTGACTTGAGGCACCACAGGACCAGGTAATATGCATATGCTTAGTGGGCTTGCTGGTCCTTGGCTTGTGTTTTCTTAAGACTCTCTACTGTCACCTCAATACCTTGCTGGTAATTTGAGTCTTTGAAGAGGCAGACAATGAGGGTTTTAGTTAGCTCTAATGTCTATTCTGTGGCTTTATTTGCCTCTTTCCCAGAGATTGAGCATTTGTGTCTACGGGCATAAGATCGATTGCTGCATTGTGTGGCGGAAATGAAAAGGAAACATTCTTTCTTTCCTCTGGAGCTTGTGCTGGGCATTGGCTGTAGTCAGTGGCCTTGTCTGAGTGGGCACATGCCATGAGCCCGTGAACATGGCAACTGTAATTGCACACTTATCTCAGAGACAAAAAATAAATGAAGTTTCTATCAAATTTATTCAGATGGCTCTCAAAATGCCACATTTCATGTACCAATTTGATGTGTAGAAACTAGAAAGTAACTATGAATGCTTTGTTAGGGAAATTGCTTCAGCACAAATTGAGTCCTCTTTTTTTTTTTTTTTTTTTTTTAAATCCAGCCACAGTAACTAATAGCTTAAGATATAAGATAAAAATAACGTATTTTGTAATTAATATTTTAATTTACTAAGAAGGGAACTAAATGGTGACTAGACTTCTCTTCCCCTTGATAATAATGAACCCAGGCAATTTCAAACGAAGGAGAGCAGCCAGGAGTTTAATACCTTTGATTAAGAACATGTTTCCACAGTGGCTATTATGTTCCTATTTAAAAGAGCAAAACAAAACTCAGGCTTATTTTATTTTGGAACTGCAGGGGGTCTTATGGCATCAAAAGAAGAGGAGAAAATGTTTAAGGATAATTAAAGGCAATTTGCCTCATCAGGCCTTTTTCCTCCTCCTTTTTCCTCTTCTCCCCACAATACTTGTAATTGCTGCTTCAGTGACCTGAGGATTTTTTTTTTTTTTCCTTCAAGTAACTTGCCTATTTGGCTGTTGCCCACACTTATAATTGACTGCATAAATCAATGAATCTCCATTAGTTCATTTAAAAAAAAAAAAAAACACAACAGAAAAACAGAACATGAGTTACTCCCTGTCTTATCATGTTGGCTAGTTAGACATCAGGAAAGCCAGAGGCAAGAAATGAATTACACGTGTTAATTCATTTCATGTCCGGAAGAACGCCATGCAGTCCCTGAGATAGAATGGGAAACCAGAGCAGCTTGCTTAGGGTCCCACTGCTTAGGGTGAGATGGGAACCCTAAGCTTTGTTTTCACTTTATTACCTCTGCAAGTTAGGCTGTCTGTTTCTATATTCATTTAAAAACTTTCCACTTAGAATTTTCATTGGTTCCTTCAATTTGAATGCCACTGGCATGCATTTAAGCGTATAGCACTTAGGTTGCAAAAAGTGAACTTGGCGACTCCTAGAAAAGGCGAAAAGGCATTGTGGAAAGTCATTCACAGCAGCTCCCCTGGGGACTGAGAAAACTCAGTCACCTCTGGGAAATTTTTAGCTAAAGTTTTAAAATAACAGGACCCAGGGTAGGAACTGAGCTCCAAAGTGTTTTAATTCGAGATTATGTTTTCGACTCTGAAAATGGTTAGAAAATGGCATCACACTCCCAAATAAAGTGACCTCCTGGGAAAAAAATGATCTGCAAACTTTTGACCTCAAAGTTTGCACAGGTTTCCTTTGAACTCAGGTAAATTGAACAGTGTGGACCAAAGTGTCACATGCTAAGTAAGTGCCAGAAAAATGCTAAATTAAGTTAAGGATTAAGTTGTATGTTATGATAGGAAAACCCACAATGGCCACGGCCAATGGTAGTTGTACTGCTGGTTTGCGGAAGGGGCAGCATAGGAGATGTAGGGGCAAAGAATAATGGTTGCATATTAATTCTTCAACTAGATAGAATATGGAAGAAAAAGGGGGCAGGGTGAATCTCAGTCTCACCAAATATGTGAGCCTCAGAGAAGAAGTAGTATCATCCTTCTTCCAGAGTTATTTTCTGCCAGCAACTCCCTGCCATCCCCAAACACACAACCACACAAACTTCTGACCAATGGGGTGCACAGTTTGAAGTTTCAGGGTTTTCTATTTTTGTTTTTACTGCTTTGATTTTCAGCTCCATTTTATACACAGAAACAGCCAACTATTTGCATATAAAGCTCATTTATTCCAAATTCTGATTTTGAAAGAACTTAGAATATTAAAGATAAAGGAAGGTTTTGGAGAGTAAAACAGACAAGAGGCTTGGGGGAATTCCTAGAATGCCCTGGGGTCAGACCTTCCTCCTTAGATTCTAGGGATAAGGAGGTAGGGGCATGTTAGCTGTGGCATCCTCAGAGAGAGAGAAAGCAGAGTGAACCAGAATCTCTGTTCTTCCACTGTCCTTTATTCTATGCCCTAGGAGATGTTTTCAACCCCTACAATCCTGTAAAACATTTTATATCTACTGAGTTTCTGACTGCTTGGATCAAAGTTAACCCAGCTGTATTTTGAGGAAACAGTCAAGACGCTAAGATGAGTCAGAATTGTAGGTAAACTTGTGGGTTGAGAAGTTAAGATACTGTTTGAATGATAAACTGGAAATGAAATAGAAAATTGTAAGACTGAATTAATTTTGAAGTTCCATGCTTCCTAAGTTTCATGTGGTGTTGGAGAAAAGTATCTTTGGGCAGAGTGGTGGATCCATTCCTGCAGACTGACTGTTTTCTGCCCCGCCGGCCCCATTGCCTAGGATTCTCCTTTTTGCTCATCCAGTCACATTGGCCATCTTTCTGCTCCTCCGACATGGCAGCCTCCTGCACATCCAGCCCTGGCATGCACTGTGTCCTTAGCCTAGGACATTTCCTCTGGATCCTTGCAATTCTCTTTTGGGATCAATTTCTGCTCATCTGTCAGGTGACTAATTAAAATGTTTCTTGTTTTATTCTTGGACCTTTTAATATTTTTCTTTATAGAACATATAAACGTAATTGAAAATCACTTGTGAAATTCCTACTTTAATATCAGTCTCTCTTTATAGATTATAGGAGTTGTGAGGATAGAGGCTGTAATTATCTTGTTTACCATCATATAGTAGTTCTAGGCCAGAGCCAGTTCTTGGTAAATCATTACTGTATGAATTAATGTATGACTGGTATTAGGCTTCAAAAATAGGATGAAGCTGCCGGAGGCAACTGACATGGAAGCCACATACCGGTATTGAGGATGAACTAGACTATAGGATTCTAAATACTATAAATGGAGGAATATGAGTGTTGAACATATACTGAATAGTGAAGAGTACTGGGGAGAAAGAATACGAGCCATGCTGACCCTCTGATATTTTTGGCAGAGAACAAAGACTAAGGTTTACCTAGGATCATTATGTGGAAGGTAATGGGAAGGGGACTGGTGGGTTGAATCAGTTTAATGCTACCTTATTAAAAGTCTGTGCTATCAAACATGCTATTCATGGTGACCTAAGTTCTTCAATTTCTTGACCTTCTAACAAGACTGGGAGCTATGGATTCAGAGTTATCTGTCCACACACATAGAATGCAATACTTCTCATCCTTCTGGATTTCTCTGGTACCTAAGATTCCATAACCTTCTCCAGGAAATTTTCTGAGTCATGTACCCTTTCTCTGGAACCCCATATATCTGTAATTGCATGTATGTATTTGTTTGTTTCCTCTACTAGACTGCAAGCTTCTTAATGGTAGTGATCTTTTTATTTACCTATATGTTTTCATGACTAGCTTAGTGCTTAGCATTAGATACCCGAGTAATGTTTGGCAAACTCAATGGAATTAAACTCACTTTATTAATTAAATATTCATTTCCTTTTGCTAAGTACATAAGTTGGTCGGGAAATGGTTAAATATATATCCATAGAAGGGTACCTAGCAGAGCAGGTCATGTGGTCAAACTTCATAAAGTTTGTTGTTTGGCTAGTTTTAGCCACAGATACTTTGGTGAAAAAAATCACCTCATCATTGCAATGTGTTTGTATAGCATCTTACATTGAGTCTCTTTACCCAATCCTTGAATCTTGGCTGGTTTTGGAATTTGCTTTGGCTAATAGAATGTGGCAAAGATGATGGTGTGTCAGTTCCAAGTCTATATCTTCCCTCTGCTCTCTTGAAACACTGTGCACTTACTTTGTGAACAAGTCTAGGCAGCCATTCCAGCTGAGGTCATCCTAGACCAACTGGATCCCAGCTGACCTGGCAGCTGAGCACAGATGCATTGATTGAATCCAGCTAAGACCAGAACTGCCCACCTATGCACAGCCCAAATTGCTGACCTACAGAATTGTGAGCTAAATAAATGGTTGTTTTTAAAAAACCATTAAATTTTGGGGTTACCATGCAGTAGAAGTTAATTATCATAGATGTTACTTTTAATTTGTGAAATTACAATAACTGATGCTATATTTTGCTAAGATGATGGGTAGTGAGATCTGACTGATGCATCGGGCATTTTTTAGAAAGCAGAGTCCCAGATGGAATGACCTGGGCAGTGGAAGACATGAGACATTAGATACCATGAGTGGGAGTTGGAAATTGGGGAATGACCAGTGACTAAATAAATAGGGAGAACTCATGAGGCATCTCATAAAGAGTGCAAGCTTCCTCAAAATTAGAGGTGATTCCAGGGGACAGATAAACCATACAGGTAAAATGATTGATGACTTGGCACTCAGTGTAGGCAAGCCATGCCATGCACAGTGCTGGAAGAAATCTATGTGACTTAGTGATAATTGTAGCCTGGTAGTATTTGGAAAGAATAAACATGGTAAGCATATCATTAAAAGCATGGGATAAAAACTAGGAGTGATTTTAAGAAAAGAGAATTTAGGAGCAATGTTTATAAGGATGAAGAATGTCAATAGCCCTTTCAGTGTGGAGTGTGGAGGTCTGAACTTTCTGTCATTATCACTGCCTGGCTTTGAGAAAGTCAGTGAGCCTCGGATTCTTCAAATGGAGATTTGGTTCCTGAAACTATTTCATAGAGTCAAATAAAACAACAGACAGGAACACAGTTACTTGTAGAGAGCTAGAACAATGGTTCTTCATGTCTAAAGTTGATATTGGAAATTATAACTAGGTAATTTTGAATGATCAGCTCATGGAAGGTCATAAAGGAATTTTTTTTTTTAAATCCACGACTTCCATCATTTATGTCAGCCTCCCCCATTGTCCTTCCCTCACCTCTTTCCAGAACAATCTTGCTTACTACAGAGAGTGGCAAAGCCTTCGTTTTGCTGAAGTTGAAATGTTCAGTCACCCTGTGAAACAGGGTGATGATGCACCTTCACCTGTTTTTGAATGTTTTTGGTTTTATATTCCTGTGACATGCTCAAGGCCACAGGATTGCAAAGGTATGTTAGAGAATAGAAGTGTTCAATGCTGTTTTATTACCTGATCTTTTGGGGTTAATTTCTTTTTAAAATTTTGGGGCAAAGAAGGCATGATTTAGAAGATTTCTCCTCTGTATTTTTAATTCCCATTAGTTCATTGGCTTCATGGTTCTTCTGCCCCTTGAGTCATGATATCCATTGCTTCAGGGGGAGGGCAGGACCCTGCTAAGAACAAAGGAGACAATGTTCAGTTTTTTGAATTCCAAAACATGCTCTTGAAGCTAATTTCAGAGACAACAGTTGTGAAAAACCAAGGCATTTGCTTGCAATACCTAGATTTGTTGAAAGAGAAATCAGAAGCTTTGCTTTAAATATTAACTATTCCTTTAAAATATTAAGAAGTTATAGGACTGAAGGGAAAAGATTTACTATACGCCACAGAATACAGAATATGCAGAGTGTAACACAAAGTTAATTTTCCAGTATACTGGAAAGAAAAAAAAAAACTGGTGGGGGGGAGAAGCGTGGAGGGAAAGAGTGAGAGGAAAGCAAGAATCCTGAGCCCTGAATTCGGGCTGGTTCCTGGGCCTGCGTGGGCTGGAGACCCCAGATGACTTTAACATCATTGACAAAAGGGAGCTTGGTTCTCAACATCTTGCCTAGAACTCTGAATGGAGATGATTGCCTTAAAGGGGGCATCCTCAGTAGAGCAGAAATTATGGTGTTATGTGTGTTTCAGATGACCAGGCCTGAGTTAGCCCATTCTCAAGTGTCCCTTGAACACAGGACATACAGGAAAGTTCCTAAAATTCTTAAAATTTGAAGCAAAGGACAGTATTAAGAATTAGAAAATAGCATGTCTACCAGGAGGCTGCCACAGCTTAAATTGGAAACTATAGATTGGATAGGCCCCAAAGCAGGGGCCACATGTGGATGGATGTAGCTAAATCTTAGAATGTCAGTTGTGTATGTTAGTGCTAACTAAGGTGAGTGATTGAAGCTATTTGCTACGTGAAAGCTTTCACCTCTATGCTAAGGAATCAGACCACAGATATTGGCATCACACAGTTTGGTGCAGTGATGGATATGGTTGGTTCTTAGACATTAAGCAAGAGCAGGATATCCTTTCTCTAATTACAGGACAATTAATAAGCCCCTTAGAGGTAGGAGAATGATGTTGGAGGAAAACCTTGAATTTGACTATCCAGAAGATATTAAGCTTAAAAAGGAAGGGTCTAAGTTACTTTGCAATAGGAAGATCTAGTTTTTGCTGCTGTCATCAGTGGAAATGAAGCCTCATAAGTATGATGAGTCAAGTTTTATATCATATATAAGTTTTGATTCCACAATGCCACTATTCAGAGGCATTTGGGTGCATGGATCAATTTGGCTTCCTGATGTGGGTTAACCCCTTCTTTCCTTGTACTCCTTCTAAAACCACTCTCTGCATTGCATTATGTGTGAATATGTCTGTCTCCACCACTTGACTCTAATCTTTATGATGGCAGGGATCACATCTCCTTCTTTTTATATTTTTAGCTGCTGGCACAGGGTCTAGCATGTAGTTATCTCTCAAGAAATATCTGTTGAATAAGTCCATAAATCCATGAGGAGAAACCAGTTGGGTAAATTGTGAATATTTTTACAAAAAAACTATCTAGGATTCTAGAAGTTCTGATGATTCTTGCTTTATCAGACTCAACTGACTATTTTGTCTGTGTTGTGAAAACATACCCTGTTTATTAATTATGGAATGCCTACTATGTGCATCCCTCTAAGCACCTTTCATGTAGAAACTGTTTAATACTCCCAAGGATCGTATGATGTTGGCCTTCCTGTCCTCATTTTATTGATGAGGAGACTGAAATCTGAAGAGGTTAAGAACTTGACCTAAGATTCCAGAGCCACTAAGTGCACCAGCCAGGATATGAGTCTGGCTCTAGCCTGTGTTCTCAGCTACTACATAGATATGTCTCTAAATGTATATGAATGTCCTCATATGGAAGTAGTTAGAAAATTTGTACAGATGGTCCTCAACTTACAATGGTTTGACTTAGGATTTTTTGACTTTGTGATGATGAAAAAGCTATATGCAGTCAGCAGAAACTGTATTTCAAACTTTGAATTGTCACCTTTTCCTAGGATAGTAATACACAGTATGACACTCCCATGATGCTGACCAGCATATGTCATACTGTCACACTTTCATACTAAGACACATTGCACCAGATGGACCTAATAGATATATTCAGAACATTCCATCCCCAAACAGTATAATATACATTCTTTTGAAGTGCACATGGAACATACTCCAGAATAGATCATATATTAGGCCAAAAAATCAAGTCTCAAT
This sequence comes from Panthera tigris, assembly GCF_018350195.1. Taxonomy (NCBI): domain Eukaryota; kingdom Metazoa; phylum Chordata; class Mammalia; order Carnivora; family Felidae; genus Panthera; species Panthera tigris. The sequence goes on from NC_056667.1 coordinate 68,313,130, forward strand.
AAATTAAAAAAAGATTGAAATGATATCATGCATGTGTCCAACTATAATGATAGGAAATTAGAAATCAATCACAAAAAAATATGGAAAGACACAAATACATGAAGGTTAAACCATGAATGAGTCAACCAAGAAATCAAGGAGAAGATAAAAAAATACATGGAGACAAATGAAAACGAAAACACAGTAGTCCAAAATCTTTGGGATGCAGTAAAAGCTGTTCTCAGAAGGAATATTATAGCAATACAGGCCTACATCAAGAAATAAGACAAATCTAAAATAAAAAGCCTAGCCTTATATCTGAAGGGGTTAGCAAAAGAAGAACAAAGCCCAAAGCCGGTAGAAGAAAGGAAAATCGTAAATATTAGAGCAGAAATAAATTAACTAGAGACTAAACAGAAACAATGGAACAGATCAGTGAAACCAGGAGCTGGTTATTTGAAAAGATAAACAAAATTGATAAACCTTTAACCAGACTCAACAAGAAAAAGAGAGAAGACTCAAATAAAATCAGAAATGAAAGATAAATAACAACCAATACCACAGAACAAAGGGTTTTAAGAGAACACTATCAAAAATTATATGCTAAAAAAATGGACAACCCAGAAGAAATGGATAAATTCCTAGAAACATATAACCTTCCAAAACTGAATCAAGAAGAAATAGAAAATTTGGACAGACTGATTACTGGCAGTGAAATTGAATCAGTAGTAAACAACCTCCCAACAAACAAAAGTCTAGGACCAGATGGTATCACAAGTGAATTCTATAAAACCCTTAAAGAAGACTTAATACTTATTCTTCTCAAACTTTTCCAAAAATTAGGTGGAAGGAGAGCTCCCAAATTCATTCTACAAGGCAAGCATTATCCTGATACCAAAACCAGGTAAATACACAACAAATAAAGGAACTATATAGGCCAATATGTCTGATGAGGATAGATGCAAAAATCCTCAGCAAAATATTAGCACATTGAATCTGCCAATACATTAAAAATTTCATTCATTACAATCAAGTGGGATTTACAAGGGTGGTTCAGTATTTGCAAACTAGTCATCGTGATATGTTACATTAACAAGAAAAAGGATAAAACCCATATAATCATCTCAATAAATGCAGCAAAAGCATTTGACAAAGTACACCATCCATTCATGATAAAAACTGTCAACAAAGGTTTGGAGGCAATGTACCTCAACATAATAAAGGCCGTATATGAAAACCTCACAGCTAACATCATGCTCAATGGTGAAAAACTGAGAGCCTTTCCTCTGAGATCAGGTACGAGACAAAGATGTCCACTCATATCTCTTTTATTCAACATAATGCTAGAAGACCTCATCATAGCAATCAGAAAGAAAAAAAAAAAACCAACATCCAGATTGGTAAGAAAGAAGTAAAACTTCCACTCTTTGCAGATGACATGATACTATATATACATACATACATATATATATATATATATATAACCCTAAAGACCCCACCAAAAACCTATGAGAATTGAATAAATGATTTTAGTAAAAGTCTCAGGATACAAAGTTTTTGTTTTTTTTTAACCTGAGTTATAATTGATTTTTTAAAAAATATAATTTATTGTCAAATTGGCTTACATACAACACCCTTTGCTCATCCCATAAGTGCCTTCCTCAATGCCCATCACCCACTTTCCCCTCTCCCCCACCCCTCCATCCACCCTCAGTTTGTTCTCTGTATTTAAGGGTCTCTTGTGGTTTGCCTCCCTTCCTCTCTGTTTGTAACTATTTTTTTTTCCTCTTCCCTTCCCCCATGGTCTTCTGTTAAGTTTCTTAAGATCCACATATGAGTGAAAACATATGATATCTGTCCTTCTTTATCTGACTTACTTCACTCAACATAATACCTTCAGTTCCATCCATGTTGCTGTGAATGGCATGATTTCATTCTTTTTCGTTGCCAAGTAGTATTCCATTATATATATAAACCACATCTTCTTTATCCATTCGTTAGTTGATGGACATTTAGGTTCTTTCCATAATTTGGCTATTGTTGAAAGTGCTGCTGTAAACACTGGGGTACATGTACCCCTATGCATCAGCACTACTGGCAGGATACAAAGATAATAGGCAGAAATCTGTGCTATTTTTATACACTAATAATGAAGCAGCAGAAAGAGAAATTAAGAAAACAATCCCATTTACTGTTGCACCAAAAATAATAAAATACTTAGGAATAAACGTAACCTAGGAAATGAAAGACCTATACTCCAAAAACTAGAAAACATTGATCTGATGAACTGAACATGACACGGACACATGGAAAGATATTCCATGCTCATGGACTGGAAGAACCAATATTGTTTATGTGTCTATATGACCCAAAGCAATCTACAGATTTACTGCAATCCCTATCAAAATACCAACAGCAGTTTTTTTTTTACAGATGTAGAAAAATAATACTAAAATTTGTATGGAAGAACAAAAGACTCCAAATAGCCAAAGCAGTCTTGAGAAATAAGAATAAAACTGGAGGTATCACAATCCCAGATTTCAAGATATACTACAAAGCTGTAGTACTCAAAACAGTATGGTACTGACACAAAAATAGACACGTAGATCAATGGAACAGAATAGAGAGTCCAGAAAGAAAACCACTATTATATGGTCCATTAATCTATGACAAAGGAGGCAATAGTATACAGTGGGGAAAAGAAACTCTTTTCAATAAGTGGTACTAGGAAAACTAGACAGTTACATGTAAAAAAAAAAGAAACTGGACCACTTTCTAATACCACCTATGAAAATAAACTCAAAATGGATTAAAGACCTAAATGTGAGACTTGAAACCATAAAACACCTGGAAGAAAACATAGTAATTTCTTTGACATCAACCATACAAGCATTTTTCGAGATATGTTTTTTCAAACAAGTAAAACAAAAGCAAAATTGAATTATTGGGACTATACCAAAATAAAAAGTTTTTGAAAGTGAAGGAAACCATTAACAAAACAAAACAAAAACCAACCTATTGAATGGGAGAAGATATTTGCAAATGATGTATCCAATAAGGAGTTAATGTCCAAAATATATAAAGAACTCAACACCCAAAACAAATTACCCAATTAAAAATGGGCACAGGACCTGAACGGACATTTTTTCTAAAGAAGATATACAGATGGCTAATAGATACATGAAAAGATGCTCAACATCACTAATCATCAGGGAAATGCAAATTAAAACCACAGTAAGATATCACCTTCTACCTGTCAGAATGGCTAGAATCAAAATCACAAGAAATAACAAGTGTTGGCAAGAATATGGGGAAAAAGGAACCCATATGCAGTTGGTGGGAATATAAATTGGTGCAGCCACTGTGGAAAAAAGTATAGTTTTTAAGTATAGTTTTAAAAGTATAGGAAAAAAGTTACCCCCAAAATTAAAGATAGCATTATTACATGATTCAGTAATTCCATTATGGGATATTTACTCAAAGAAAACAAAGATACTAATTTAAAAAGATAGAGGCACCCCTATGTTTATTGCAGCATTGTTTACAATAGCTAAGATATGAAAACAACCCAAGTGCTCATCCATAGATGAATGGATAAAGACAAAGATACACACACACACACACACACACACACACACATATATACACATATATATATGGATATATATATATCCATATGTTTTTATTCATATGTGGAATTTAATAAACAAAACAAAGAAAAAAAAGAGAAAAACAAAAACCAGGCTCTTAAATATAGAGAACAAACTGGTGGTTGCCAAGAGTGGAAGTGGGTTGGGGAGGGGTGAAATGGATAAAGGAGGTCAAGAATGCACTGAGTAATCATTGAATTGTTGAATCATTCTAATATAACACTGTGTATTAATTATAATTAAAAAAAGGAGTGGGAGGTATTAAAGTAAAAAAGTACTACTGGGATTAATGTCAAGGTTGGCTTGTTCTTTTTAAACATTTTTTTAAAATTTATTTTTGGAGAGAGAGAATGTGCATGATTGGGGGAGAGGGGCAGAGGGAGTGAGAGAGAATCCTAAGCAGGCTCCATGCTCAGTGCAGAGTCAGATGTGGGGCTTGATCCTGCAACCCTGGGATCATGACCTGAGCCCAAATCAGGAGTCAGATGCTCAACCAACTGAGCCACCCAGGCACCTGCCTTGTTTGTTCTTTCAAATGTCTTTATGAGGTCTGACAGGGGCACTGAGCCCTGTTCTGTAGTCCCTTCTGTGTGTTTCCTCTTGCCTAAAAAGTGGCTGTGGTCTCCTACACCACCACATTCTGGGAAGAGCCCTGGTTCTGTTCATTTAGTAGGGCCCTTTAGGGGAGAAAGAAGGAGTAGGGAACCCATGAAGGTGGCACTACAGACTTGGGTAGCCTGCCCCTGCTCCAGTACCTTTTGGGAATGCACCTATCAGTGGAGACGGGCTCAGGATGGGGCTGGGCACTTGGATCATCTGACTTCTTTCCTCCTTAGCAGAGTGTGGAGTAGAGTGAATATCTGTCTGTCTGCATAAGTCCAGGGGTAGCCTGTCATTCTGAGGGACTGTTCTGATTTGTGTGTGTTGAGTCTGACTGAGACAATGAATGGTTGGCAGAGGATTGGGAATCTGTATATGTATTAAGAGACTATAGGGATCTACAGCAAATTTTTGAGATGATTCTGGAAAACACAACTAGCTCTTTGGATTTACTCCAGTACAAAGTAGAAAACTGGTCTTTAGTATTTGGGGGTTACCTCAGTATGGCTTTGGGCTGTGCTATGCCAATAGGCACCAGTGTGAGTGTAGTTGATTGTTATGTGGTTTGCTTGGTCTGTGTGAGTGCCATATTGCCTGTGTCATGTGTTGAAGGTCACCCCTGGCCTTAGGAAAAGAATGAATGTTGTCAAAACTGAACTAGTTCTATGAGAATATATTGAGAGACAGTCTTTGTTTTGCTTCTAATTTTTTTTTTTTCATAATTTTTCTAGTTTCACTGTAGGAAGGTAATAAACATCAAAGCTGGCACAGTCAATGATCCCTTTCCAGAGATATGACCAGACAAGCCTCCTTTCATTGGGCTCTTGGGGAAAGTACATTCCCAGGAGGGGGAGAGGAACATTAAACCATGTGTCACTCATTCTACAGGAATGGAAATGTTGGTTCCTCTGGTTATAATAATTCAGAGATTAAATGTTGGACATGTGACTGCAGGAAGGCTATGATTTGTTTCTTAAATCATAAAATCTTGTTTCTATTTCTCATCCTATATGCATGTCCTTTGGAAAGCCTTCTAACTTGTCCAGTGTGCCGTTGTATGGAATTGTCAGTGAGTTTGTGGGTTTCTCCATAAATCATGTCACATAGAGACTGCTTTCATAAGCCAGTCTCCCCACCTGGCCACAATGCCCTGAAAAAAGAATGTGCTTTGTTACCTGTGATTGGAAGCTTCCAAATCGGTCTTGGCTATTTTCTATTACTTAGGTCCTTCTAACTTTCCCTTAGCTATTATAAAAAAGTTGCCTTTACTAGGCTCACCAGCATCTGGTGCCCTGCAACTTTATCAGATGGAATACTCACTAATCATTTTCAATTGTGTAAAGGTTTGGGACCTGACTTCTGATAACCTGTAATACTCAGGGCCACAACTGCCTTTTATTTTCCTGCCTACTTGTCACATCCTACTTGTTGGAACATAATATTTGTGGCTTGCAGAATCCCAAACCTAACCAAGTGATGGATGTACTTCCGATGATTAATCCACATCTCTATGTAGTTTTAAGTCTATTGCTTTTCGATTGATTTGTGCTGAGGTTTAAGCAACTAACTGAATGGCTCCTAAGGCTTGATTCCTAACCGTAATACTTTTCCTGGGTGTTTGGGTCTAAATTCTCTTGAACTCTCTGCTGTCACCACAGAGCCTGATGTGGGGCTAGAACTCAGGAACCATGAGATCATAACATGGGCTGAAACCAAGAGTTGGATGCTTAACTGACTGAGCCACCCAGGAGCCCCTGTTCCTTTTTTTTTTTTTTTTTTTTTTAAGGATCTATGCACGTTGCTTTGATCAAATCTCTTCTGTTGTTTCTAATTGCCACACGATGCTCCATATTGTGCATTCAACATGTTGACTCATTCATTTCCCCAGTGATGGACACAGGTTGCTTCCAGTATCTCCTTCCCCATTCACACCTATCACTGCAATGAAATGTCCAAGGTAAATATGTTTACTAATTGAGTGACAGGTTTTCTTCTTTAACATGTCTTTTGTATGCTTATGAAAAACTGAATTTATGAGATAAATTTTAGTTTTTGTTTCAATTCCTTTTTACCCTTTAAAAAATCGTTTAATATTTTACATAATGCTCCAAGGTTTAAAGGTTACTTATAGATTAGTTGTGCCCTTTGCTCAAAATTGATCTGTTTTCTCTTCTTGCTTAAATTCACAATTATCATAGTTTTCTGTTGTGTTCACTGGATGACCTGTATGTTTGAGAGAATAATTCAGTTTGCATTTTTGTCATGGTAACAGTACCATTTCTGTAATAATTCAAAATGTAAATTAACAAAATCCAATACTACAATAAACAGTCAGTGAAAATCTGTAGAAGGTTATAGATACCATTAAAAAATTCTATGAAAAAAATTCTTTTCATGACAGAGAGAATGGCTAGAAGATGTGTTTTTTCACATATTTTTGTCTTAAAATTTTTGTCTTAAAAAACCTATCTGTTAGCTATGCCATGGGTGGCTAACCCTGTGGTTCAATATTTTCCTACTCTCTAGAATACCAAGCCCACAGTAAACTGAAAATAATGAATGTAGCTCTATTCATGAAAAAAATTTTTTTACAATTCTATTTTGGAGAGGAATCCATGGAACTGTGAGATTTTTGCCTCGTGCAAAGCTATCTTCTTAGCTAAGCTGCTAGAGGTGAGTTATGGAGCACACAGTGTCTTATGATCTTCAGCAGCTCTGGTTTTGGCAGGTTGTATTAGGATTATGTGCCTGACCAACCCAACTATGTACAGACTGAGTTGTGATTTGCAAAGGAACCCCAAAGACCTGCTTGGTTTGGTTCCAGAGAGGTGCTACCGTAAATGGTTAGCTGGACTAATTAATTAGATCATCTGTACAGGGGTTCTTAAAACACAGAGAAAGACTCTCATAATGGAATAAAAAGAAACAGCTGATAAAGAAATAAAGTTGTTTAAAAAAGAGAATAATAGGTTCATTTAATTTCTGTGGCATCCTAAAGAAGATTCCATCTTTCCTTAGACATATTAACATATTGAGACAGTTTTCTGTGTGTGATTCTATTCTTAGAACATGCATTTAACAAAAAACCAAACACAATTGTAGATAATATCATATAAGAAGCCAAAAACCAAAGTTAAAGTGGTAATGAGAACAAAGTAGATTCTAATTTTAGTTATTTATATTGTTAAGTATAAGTAAATAAAGAGGTTATTGAACTAATGAAAACATATTGGAACTCTGAGTGGCTATAAAGGAAATGACATATTCAGCTCTGATTATGTCCATGTGTTTAAAATGGAAGGAACTGACTTTTTGAATACAACAGCTATTGAACTCTGCACTTGGGACACTATAATATGCTGATGGAAAGTAAGGATATTGCCTGAGGTAGAAAAGCTTGAAAGTGGTGGAGGTATGTATCACAGACAGTAATAGTAACCAAATATCTCTGTATTCAACTATATTTTACAGCCTGCTTGTAGTTACATTTTGTGGTGAGTTCTGGTCAATGGCCTGGATGTGCATCGATGTGACATGTGTCATCTCCAGACTCTGATAGTCATGATCAGTTGTGAATTCTTTCTGCTCTTTCTTTGCCTATCTTGGAGATCCTGGGAGCCATGTAGTGAGATATGGAACCACAAAATAGAACTTGGGAAGTGAACTTCCCTGGAGAGTATCTAGACTGGCAGAGAGTTTGTGAGAATGGATCATAAACTTTTATATAGAGAGTGACTGAGATTCTTGAGGTTGCTTATTACTGCCAGGCTCATACTGGGTAGGATTTGAATCCTAGGAAATCTATTTTACTAGAAATGTTATGCTCTTACACTGCATTATATTGGTTTAAACAAAGTGGAGGTCTCTGAGATAGAGGAGTTTCAGCTTTGTCATCTCAAGAAATGGGGAAAATGAACTAAACCTAATAGGAGTGTTGTAAAAGCTAAATGAAGTAACTTTTAAAATGTAGGTTTTATGGGGTGCCTGGGCGGCTCAGGTCATGATCTCATGGCTCATGAGTTTGAACCCCATGATGGGCTCTGTGCTGACAGCTTGGAGCCTGGAGCCTGCATTAGATTCTGTGTCTCCCTCTCTCTCTGCTCCTCCCCTGCTTGTGAGTGCACTCTCTCTCTCAAAAATAAATAAACAATAAAAATTTTTTTTAAATGTAGGTTTTTATTTTTACTCATTTGCCGTGGGGCCAATGGATCAGGATCTGCCACTGAAAAGATAGTTTGTTACTTGCAGTTCCCAAGAGGAGCAGGTGCCCACCATGCATGGCCACATGGGGAAGCGCCAGGGCTGGTCAGACAGTGGAGGGGGTGAGGGGCAAGAGACTTTATTTATGGGGTGTACTATCAATGTAATCTATCTCTGTATTGTGAAGAGATTCTTCAAAAATATGTTGTTGATTATACTTGCTTCTTTTTTTTAAAGTCCTAAATTTAGGGGTGCCTGGGTGGCTCAGGGGGCGCCTGGGTGGGTCGGTCAGTTAAATGTCTGACTTTGGCTCAGATCATAATGTTGTGGTTCCTGAGTTCGAGCCCTGCATCAGGCTTTGTGCTGACAGCATAGAGCCTAGAACCTACTTCGGATTCTGTGTCTGCCTTCCCCGCTCATGCCCTACCCACCTCCAAAAAAAAAACAAAAAACAAAAAAACAAACAAACATTAAAAAAATTCAAAAATAAAAAAGAATAAAGCCCTAAATTTACTCATGCTTTTCATGCTGTTTGTGTCACTCTAACCTCCACGTTTATGAGAATTTATCCTATTTATTTTGTAGGTCTCTGTGAATGATATTTCTTCTGGAAGATGCGTCCTTAGTCCCATGCATCTCATCCCCATCCTGCACTCCTTTTCCTATCAGGCTGGCGTGAAGGGCCTCCTACGCATCCACACATATTTCTGCTTTCCACTTCTGTTGAAGTTATAAGCATATATGATAGGAAACTTAAGCTTCTCTGTTGACATCACTCCTACCTGGTGTTGGAATTTCATATTTGTCTGTACACACTCATTAGCCAGGAAGCCACATGATGGTGGAGAGATTTTGAGGACTCTCTCTAGTCAACATTAATTCCCCTACTGTAAGCACTCATAGCTCCTATACTTCTCCATTATAACTCTGACCATTTTTCATGATAATTTTCATCCTGTCTTCAACTGTTGGCTCCAAAAGAGCCCCCAAAAATCTTTTTTATGGCTACAATTCTAGCACTGGTGCATATGGTCCATGATTAGTGCATGTTTGAGGCATGCCTGACTAGCAGGACTTGAATCTTATTCTTCATACTTAAAAACAATGCCTGGACCACTAGTGATGCATAGTACAAGTTGTTTGAATAAAAGCAAGTATAAATATTCATAAAAATCCTCCAAGGCACATACCTTATAAGGACTTTTTAGGGTGAACAAATAGATGCTCAGGAAATGAAGACTTACTTGCCCAAGATGCTCAACAAGATGGAAGCATAGTTGGCTCCAATGCTTCTTTTCCCTCTGATGATGCTAAGTCTTAATGAGCAGGCCAATTTGACAGCAGTGGAGCATTTCAGTGCTTGTCAGATTTTAGTGTGCATACAAGTCATCTGAGAATCTTGATCAGATGCAAATTCTGAGTTAGTAGGTCTGAAATGGGGTCTGAGATCCTGCATTTCTAACAAGCTCCCAGGTGATGGCCATGGTGCTGGCACAGTGACCACGCTTTGAGTAGCAAAGATAAAGATCACCCACAGATTAATTTTCCTATCATATATGCTTATAACTCAACAGAAAATAAAGTAGAAATAAAAAAATAATCAGTGTAAAGGCTTCTTGTTATTAAGGGAAGCAGTATTGGGGCGCCTGGGTGGCGCAGTCGGTTAAGCGTCCGACTTCAGCCAGGTCACGATCTCGCGGTCCGTGAGTTCGAGCCCCGCGTCAGGCTCTGGGCTGATGGCTCGGAGCCTGGAGCCTGTTCCCGATCCTGTGTCTCCCTCTCTCTCTGCCCCTCCCCCGTTCATGCTCTGTCTCTCTCTGTCCCAAAAATAAATAAAAAACGTTGAAAAAAAAAAATTAAAAAAAAAAAAAAAAAGGGAAGCAGTATTTAAGCAAGATTAGTTGTCTAAATGGATAAAATTCAATAGACAATTGTTCAACTCTATGTAATTTTGCTGCTGGGAAGAGAGGGTATATAATTCTGAAGCCAGGTCCTTGTTTTTGTTCCATCTTCAGTAAGAAGTTGAAAACAACACAATTTCAGTCTAGATGAACTCTAAGTTTTATAATGGACTTCTTCTGTGGTGGTACAGTCTCATTGTCTTAGGGTAGCTGCCCTGGAAAACAGATTTTGAGACAGAATTGTCTGTAGGAGGTTTACTGGGAAGCAAGGGAAGCAGGATGGCTATAGGGAGAATTGCAGCATAATGCATTTGCAGCAGAGTTCTGGCTAATCTTTTGGGCAACTTTGGAACTGCAGTGGCCCTCATAGCTGTCCCAAATCATGGCAAGAGGGCTGGGTCTTCATACCCCTAGTGAAAAAGTCTTTGGGTGCAGACTGCCACCCCAGGAGAGGTATCACTTTGACCAAGGGTGATTCATGGAAAGGTACTCAGAGTGGGCGATCAGCAGCCTCACATCCAGAAACAGGGAGTGGGAGCTTTGGCACAGAGGGGGGTCCCACAGCATCACACATTGTTTCTAGTACTTAGGCAGATATAATAAATATCTTCAGTCCCATCTCTGGGTTTTATAAACATTGCTCTGTAGATTCTCCAGAGAAATAGGCATTTTTGATGCAAAGAATTGGAGGTCACTAGAAAAGAGTAAGAACAGGGAGACTGAATTAGACAGCAGTATTCTACTACTTAGCTCTACTGTTAGCCATATTCAGAGCCCTCTGAAATAATTACAACTACAAAAATTTCATTAAACTCACACCATGTCTATTGGATCCACCCACATGTCTGCCTCTTATATTTTTCTAACTTTTCCCTTCTCAGTTTCTCCATTATAAAATGTGGACTTTCAAACAGATGATCTATAAAATCCCAGACAGTTTTAATAAAATTCTGATTATATAACTTTTTCATTCTAAATCCCTGCCCTTATCAACTGGCTCAGAGAACAGAAACTTGGCTTAATCCAAAAATGTTTTTTTGCCCACAAATGTCTATTCCAAGAAGCAAGAAATACCTAAAAAGAAAAGAACGATTGGAATAAATGTGGATCCTTTTATATCACACATCTCTTTTAAATTAAAAAATCAAATTAAAATTTATTTTAACTTCATAAACAATTTGGAATATAGAGAAAACAAAAGAAAACAATTTTAAATTTACACTTAATTATATTTTCTCTTTCTACTTTCTATATACTTTATATGGATGCAAATTTGCATCCTGTTTTCTTTTTTTATTTAATGTTGAATGTCCAAAGAATTCCCTTATGTACTGAATGGTTTTTTTTGTAATTAAATTTAAATATATTTATATTATTTTACACAAAATAAATTAGAATTTATTTAACACTTCTAGCTTGGGAGATTTCTCTTTTTTAAAAAATTTTGCTTAATGGATATGGTTTTGTCCACAACTTCTTCCTAAAATTTAGATGATGTCTTAAGATAGAATCCCAGAAGTAGAAAATGAAGCAGGTTTTAAACTTAAGGGAAAACAGTGAAGATGATCAGAGCACAGAAGAGGTGAAGCCCTAAAAGATACTGTTTTACCAATAGGGTCTGCCTTCTTCTCTATGTCAGTTTGAGGATGACATTTATTAATGACCGGACCACAATCTGATTGTTTTACATGGTCCAAGAATGGCAGTAAATATAAAACTATTTTAATAGAGAAGAAAAGGAAAGAAAGAAAGAAGGGAGGAAGAAGGTACAAAAGAATACACAAATCTGGGTTATCCTTACACATTTATGGGTTTTGTAAATTGATCTTCCAGTTTCCCCTTAACTAAATGACACTTACCTCATTTTGGGGGAACATAGTCAAACAATATTGCTTTGTACTCTATTTTTGCAAAAGTCTTTGTGTGGTGAACAAGGAGGTGGATTATGGGAGTCATTCTATACCTCAGGCAGAATATTATTCTAATATGTGGTTTGGAACTGGGGTGTGAAATTCTCCTTCATTGGAGAGTTACAGGAGAATGGAATGTTATTTCTCATTTGGGAACACAATTTTGGAAGAAGAATGATCCACTTCTCAAAACAAAGCCTCTTCCACTTCTAAAAATTAAAAAAACTAAAGCAAAAGGGCAAACTCTTAGATTTCATCTTCTATTTTTCTTTTTCTCTTATCAAAACTCCCTTGTGTTCTACTAAATAATCTTTTTTTTTCAGTATATCTGTGTCCCTATTTCTCAGTTCCCTTGTTTTTCTCCCTCTTTTATTTCTATTTGTCAAAGGTGACCAGCAATAGCAGCTAACCTTTGAAAAATAGCCTGGGAAAATTTCCAAGATGCCTAGCCATAGGTAATTTCATGGGTTCCCTCTGCCTACCTGGTAGAAATAACAAGTTAACCCCAGGGCCACTGGGTGATGTCTAATTACTTTTTGGCATAGCTCAACCAAAGCATGAACACTCTTAGCAGAATTTGGACTTGGTATTTGTGGATGTACAGTTTACTGTTCGTAAATGTTCTTAACTTAGGTCAATGCAAGTCAGCCCAGAGAAGTAAAATTAGCATCAGAAAAGATATATATAATAGTAAGCTAGTGGTCATCCTACCATTGGCTGTCATTCTGTGGCTCTTAGAGGGAGAGTAGGCTTAGGAGGGCTAAGACAAGCAGGCACCATGATTGTGAATTTTTTTTCAGCAGCTGCAGATAACTTCCTTTGAGCAGAGCATGTAAGCCCTTAGAGTTTCAGTTTATGGCTCTGTAAAAATGAGTCCAACAATACTAACTGACCTCTCAAGTGATCTAGTGGAGTACTAATAAAAAATTATGGAAAGCAAATATCAAGTACTAGACAAACATTTAGGGGATAATTTTCTTCTGTTTAATGGTTTTGAGTTCCTGGACTTTTCTTTTTTCTGACTAATCTTTTCCTTCTCTGCATCCACTTTTGTATGCCAAGGGCAGTGCCTCAACACTGACTGAACCTTTTGTAATGGAGGTATCTGCTCTTCTTCTGTAATGTTTCTAGCATGCAGCCTGTAACATGCCCACAAGTGACCTAATTCACTATTATGAAACTCAGGAGTGTGCATTTTCAATAGAGCAAGTAGCACAGGAACCAGTGTCCACACACCTTGCTACTTATATGAATCAATCCAGAAAAAATACTTGAAACTGGTCGTATCACATTTGAAATCATTTGGATTCTAGGAAATGCTTATTTCTGAAGTTTTCATTGATTTATTCATTCAACTATTATATATTAAGCTTCCGATTGTATTCTTTGCTTTTCAGTTATAGGAATTTCGGATGTAGCAGTAAAGAAGAGAAGTAAGGTCTATGCTCTTAGTTGAGAAATGTATACATTAACAAGTAAACAAATTCTACAACAGTTAAAAGAAAGCTATAAGTGCTATCAAGTTAGTAAAATGGGGTTGTATGAGACCCTAAGAAAGGGGAGAGCTCCTTGGATTAGGTGTCAAGGAAGATTCCTTGAGGAGTGGTGACAGCTGCTCTGAGACCTGAGTGATAAGGAAACAAACCATCAGATGAGATATTTCCATCTGCTGCCACCACCGCATCTATCCACCTAGTGAACTCTGTCCTCCTTCCTGGTGCTGTGGATGAGCTCCCCCTGCTTGTCTCCCTCACTTGTCAACTGGATTATATCCTCTTTCCTACTCAAGGGAATCGTACAGCAATCATTTCTTTGATGTGCTGCAAAACCAGATTTTTACTTTCTCGTGGTTCATTCCCATTGATAACATAGGCATATTGTAATTTTTTGTTTTCTATCCTAAGAAATGCTCTGACTCTGCATCCCTCACCAGTTACCACCTCAATATCCATTCCCTTTTACTGGAGATTTCTTAAAATCTTTCCTCTTTGTCTTTGCCACTCTACTTTTGGAGTCATTCCAATACTGTTTTCACCTCCAGCACTCATTGAAGCAGTTCTTATCAGGTTCACTGATAATTACAACCTTGATAAAGCCTGTGATTATCTAAACTTGACCTATCAGTAGCAGTTGACAGAGTCCATCACTCTCCTTTTCAAAGTACCTTCAGCGGACATACAGGATACTGCACCTACTAGAATTCCTGTTCCACACACTGCCTGGTCCCTTCCACATCCTTTGATAGCTTCCTCTTTTCTTCTCTAGATTTTTGAGTTCTCTGTTTGCTCAGCTCTCACATTTTTCCTCTTCTCCATCTATACTTACCATTTAGGTAATTTCATAGATTTAAATTCTATCTCTGTGTTGGTGACTCCAAATATATCCCTCCAGGATGGAGGTCCAAACTCTTATATTCAAGTGGTTGCCTGATATGTCCAAATGCAAGCCTAATGGTATTTTAGCTTAGCATGTCCTCCCCCACCCCCCAGAAAAAAAAAAAAATCCCTGTAGCCTTAGAAACTGATTTGTCCCTTTGACCAAAAGGGGAAAGATGGGAGAAGAAACAGTTTTGTGATAGACACCAAAGCATTCAGTTTTGGACTACTGTATCTGGAGTCATTAGTCATGTTGGGCAAAATTTCAAATGATTGCCAGGGCCAAGTTAAAGAATTGGGAGAATGTGTCTGTAACATTCATGCAGTATAGCTGTCAAAGATAGGATTTTTGTCCTCCTCTGACAAGTATGATCTTGGGAATCTAGAAAAGAAAAAAAGATTTGTTGTTCTTATAGTTGTTGTTTTTGGTGTATTTATATACTATTTTTGAAATAGCCTGTGTCATTTGGTGCAAGAAATATATGATAAATAGATTTGCATATCTTATTACAGTATAAGCATCTATATCATTCATATCATTTTAAGTATTTGTTGAATCCAAATAATCATTAACATTTTGATAGATACTGAAATATCAAATACTATGATGTTGTATCTGATAGCAAAAAACTTACAATCTCTTAAGAACTATAAAGCAAGTACCATTATAAACAGAAATAGTAGTAGGTATTTCGACCACTTTGACATGAATAAGTTTTAGCCCTAGATACTGATAAATATCAGGAGGCAATACTCTTATGTTACTCGAAGGGTACGAAATTTGCTATTTTAAGTCAGTTTAACTAAAACATCTCCTAAAATAATTCAACAGAGACAAAAACTGTCTAATAGGCCAAATTTAGATAGTCTCTTGGTTCATTATAAAAATTAAATTGCTTTATATTGGTTAGATTGATATTGAATATGATAGTCAATTTGAAAATGTCAGGGGGAAATTCAGAAAATCAAACTTGTAAGGCATATATCCCATGCATTTCTAATTAGAGAATTATTGTGTATCCTATTTCTATTTAACACAAAACAAAACAGCATTAACAGTTTCCTGCATAAAAAGATTTAAGGTAAATAAAGAAATGAGAAATTTCTATATAGGTGAGCTTGCTCCTTTTAATTATAATTTTTAAAGGAAAAAGCCAATTAGAGTGCATTGAGCTTAGAAAAACCAAAACATTTGGATACCACACTTGTGTGTGTGTTTTAAATGTGTTAAGTTGCCCAAGTTTATGAGCCCAGAACAAACACAATTAAAACCACTGGGGAAAAACTCTTAAGGAGCTATTTTGAGATACATACAACTTTTAATAAGTCAACAGTTGATATATTCAGGACACTTTGCTTATAGGGACATATGGTTTCAAGGGGATGAAATGGGGACTGAGGAAATGTGGGGACAGAAAAGTTTATAACCATTGGCCAGCATGTGTGTCACTTCTGTCATTCTTGATACTGGGGCCGTGGCTTATATTTACAGTTTTGGCCACTTGGCTAAATAAACTGAGAATCACCAGCTGCTAAATCATATACACTGTCTCATTGATTTTCTGGTGGAATCCTCATTAGGTTTATTTTTGGGGAGCAATGTACCTTCCCCTTCTCCCTTTCTGCATCTCGTGGGTATGCAAACAACACTGAATTCTCCTGGAAATGATTCCTTAGCTCTGAGCCAGCAACGAGAACTCTCAACTTTCTCTTGTGATAAATATCTCCCTCAGTCCTCCTTAGTGACTTTTCATCTCTGGTGCTGTCCTGGCAGCCCTCTTGACATCTGCTTCAACACACTGCTTCCTGTCTCAGGAGGGAAGCTGGGAGTTTTGATTTGTAAAGGGGTGCTTTTCACTGAAGCCAGAGTTCCTTTGTGACTTTCCTGTATATTCTTATCTGTCTCTGGAAATGTGATCTGCATGATAGATGTGAACAAATGAGTGGAGTGATGTGCAATTTCTTCTCTCTGGATCATCAGTTTTTCCCTATTTGACTGGCAAATTTGCAGGTTTCTCCAGAGCTGACACTTTGAGTGGGAAAGGAAGAAGTGAGTCCCAGGCTGTAGCTGGCTGGAAGCCTGTAGTGGGCCAAATGTTACTATACATGTTGGAAATGCATCATGTAAAAGAAGAACATTCTTTCCAGGTTGTGCTTTTATCAAACTGCCATTTGCCTCTCCCACTGTCCCTGTCCCACTTCTGTTGGAAGCTCTATTTTTGTCCTTCCTCTCATTCGTCCCAGAGAGACCTAGTCAAACATCATGAAAAAGCTTTGGGAAATGAAAATGCCTTCAACTGAGAGGGCTAATCAGCAGGGATCCAAGATTTCAAATCTCTGCCAGGAAGTGGCTTCAGATGCTTGGAGCCTGAAGATGGAAAATCCTAACCCTTGGTGTTGCTTCAGGGTCCAGCAAGCAGGGAGGGAATTCCCATAAAACAGCTGCGGTCACTGCAGAGTGCACAGGGTTAACTGGGACCTGACTGCGATTGGCCAGCATGCTTCCACCTACCAAACTGGGTGATTGCGGGTTCTGACCTGAGTCTCTCCTCCATCCTTGTGACTTCCTGTGCTTAATTGTAAATTATCTTTCCTTCTCTCATTTTCCATTTTCCTTGTGTCAGTGAAGCGATTCAAAGAAAAGTGCTGGGACTGAGCTCTCATCGGAAAAACAAAAACAAAACAGTGCTCAGTGCGTATGAGTGCTTGTTCATGCCGCATGCTGGCGGGCACTGGGGCTGGTGACATTAGGGAGCTTGTTAACTTCAAATCTTCTTCGTTTTATATTTTTTTGGTGATACATTTTATAGAAACCCACCCCGGGGAGAGAAGGGCCAGTTGCCTCTTTATTACACTGTACAAGAGCCACATTAGCGTTCCAGTCTATATATTATGAAATTAAGTGGATACCCTTGGGGTTAATTCCTTGTTGTAATTGTAATGAAAAGAAACAATTTCTAACCCTCCATTTAAGATCTATAACTATTAAAATCCACTAGTCTTGGTGACTCCTGGGGCCAGTGGAGTGCTTCAGTGTGTATGAAAAAGGGCACTCCTACAGTGTCCAATATCAGTAATTTAAAAAGTAACAACCTCCAAGTGGGAAAACTAACAAATGAGTTTTCCATTTAGCCCCTCCCCGCTGTTTACCCATGGTGTGTTATATTCATCAACTGTGTGAAATTATATGCATATTAAAATTATGGGCCTGGGTTTTAGGATTTCGGTTGGACCAGGGGAGGGAAAGGGTACAGTGTAATTTTCTTCAGGATAAAATTTAGAGGGAATCATCATAAAGAATGGAATTGAAAGAATTGGGAAAAAGGACCATGTTCCTCCAAGGAAACCAGTACCTTCTTTGCTCTTCTGCCTCCTCCAGAGCCTCTTCTGCTTATCTTAGAGTAGTTTCAACACATGCTTTCAATTGCAAATGGATACATGTGTTCCTTTATCGTATTTAGCCTGCTAGAATTCAGTGTATTGTTAGTGGCAAAAAAAATGTACATTCTGCATATGACATCTGATTTAATTTCTTTATTAGAGCTATTACAGCCATTAAAACACCAAATTTACTAGTGTATTATCATCTGACACAGCGTAAATCACTGGTTGGTACATGCACAGGGGACGATGACAATAATTTAAAATAAAAGAAAGGGACGTTTCCGTTCATAATAGAGTTAGTGTATGAAAAAGAATGAGACTTTGTGAGGCTTCTAAGATTTCTGGTGGGAGTTCTTTTTAATAAATGTATTTGTTCAGTTGTGGTTGACATGATCATAGCTCTTTTTATTTCTCTCCTTTCACTCATCATAATATGAACTGCTTCAGAAGAAAGGAAAAGTAGTTGCATGCTTGACAGAAAAGGAGCAAACTAAGAAATAATTGTATTAAAAATTTTTATCTGTTGCCTCAAGAAATGTGATGAAAAGTTCCATTTAGAGATTTTTCTTTTTGATAATGCATTGCATTGCATGTCACAACTTATTGGTGACAAATTTTATTTTGGGCGAATAGTCCCTGTTAATTCATGCAGCATAGCTCCTGGTGACTTTATGTATGTATGTGTGTGTGAGGTGTCTCAGAATGCTCATGAAAAGTCATTACTCCTCTATTGTTCTCATTCCATTTGCAAATCTCGTTGTTCCCAAATTTGTCTCCTATGTAGTCATTTCAGAATGCCAGCAGAGGGCTGGTAATGGCCCATCATGTCTAGGTCAGTGGCTTGTATCCGAACCAGGCAGGTGGTCTGAGTGAAATTAGCAGGCCTGTCTCACAATTCAGTTCCCAGCTTTCCCAGGTCCATTTGATCAAAACATTTACTAGTTTTTTTTTTTTTTTTTGTAAGTTTATTTATTTATTTTGAGAGTGAGAGAGTGAGAAAGAGTGAGAGCCTGAGCAGGGGAGGAGCAGAGAGGGAGGGAGGGAGAGAATCCCAAACAGGCTCTGAGCTCACAGTGCAGGGCTCAATGAGGGCTTGATCCCACAACTCTGGGATCATAACCGAAACTGAATTCAAGAGTCGCGTGCTTAACTGACTGAGCCACCCAGGAGCCCCACATTTTTCCAGTCTTCTGACTGAACATCCCACTTGTCCCTAATTGGCCACATTGGAAAGAAGCTTTTAAGATGCTCAAACATGAATATGGCACTGTAAAGGAGAACTGCTTTGCCTTGAGGCTACTGGGAGTGCCTAACTCCTGATATGATAGATTATTTTTTATTTTTAATTATTTTGAAACAATTTTAGACTTACACGAATTTGCAAAAACTGTGCAGAAAGTTCTCATGCACCCTTCACCCAGCTTCCCCTGATATTAAAACTTACTTAACCATGGCACAATTGTTAAAACTACTAGCATACTATTAAATTATTTATAGTTTTTTTTTTTCAAATTCAAGATTATTCAGATGTCATTGGTTTTCCCCATAGTGTATTTTTTTTTCTGTTCCAGGATCCAATCCAGGATATCTACATTGCAGTTAATTATGATTTCTTCTTAGTCTCCTCCAATCTGTGACAGATCTTCAGTCTTTCCTTATCTTTCATAACCTTGATATTTTTTCAGAGTACTGCTCAGTATTTTGTGGAATGTTTCTTGAATTTGATTTGTCTGCTTTGAACTTTGTTTTTACATCATTAGATTAAGGTTATGCATTTTGGGCAAACATACCATAGACATGACATGTATGTTATATGCAGAATACATGATGTGGCTAAGTCTTGTTACTGGTGATATTGATCATGATCACTTGGTTAAGGTAATGTCTGCTGGGTTTCTCTACTGTAAAGTCACTATTTTTCCTTATATAGTAATTTCAGTATTCAAAATTTTAAAGTGTTTGCAAGGAGGTATGTGTTTGTATGTGTATTTCAAGGAGGAAAAGGAGGAGCTGCCCTTCTCTCTAAGTCTTATCTTTAAGTAATCCTAATATATTTTTTTCACAAGCTGCATTTTGCAATCCAGTTAGTATTGTAGAAACTCAAATAATTGATGTAAAATCATCCTTGGGCTGTGGCCCTACAATAAGAACTGTAATAATCACAGAGCATGTGAACAATGCAAGCTTGGCTTGCACTTGGAGGCAAGGACTCTGTGAACCTGGTCAGTGGCAGATGTTGGCATTAATTTCTGGGGTAGGTAGATGAGTGAAATATAGAGTGATTTGAGCTGTGTTTCTGAGATCACTTTCATTTCACTGATTTGTGTTTTGTTTTGTTTTTGTTTTTGTTTTTGTTTTTTTTTTTTTGTTTTCCCATATGTTTCTTTTTCTCACTCTGTGTTGTGAGCTGTAGGAGGTTGGGGATTGTAAACCAATATGGTCCATAACCTTGATTGGGTCTGCAAGGTTCCTTTAACCTTGTCACATAACATATTCACAAGTTCCAGAAAATAGAATGTGGACATCTTGGAGCCCTCCCACATTTGCTGGGATACTGAGTGAGACTAACATTGTTAGTAGGAAACTAACAATATGAGTAATAGAAAGAACAGCAGGACGCAGTGACCTCTTTCTACTGTTTTTTGAGGGCCTGTAACATGCTAGTTGCTTGTGCTTGGTATTTTATATGTTATATATATGAAGAGTTCTATTCTCTGTTTTTCAGACATGGAAACTAAGGATTGGAGGGCTTCTGTAATTTACATAGCTGATAGATGGCGGTTAGAATTTTATTCTTTGATTTTCCTACCTAACCTCTTCTCCCCACTTTTCAAAATTTTGATCTAATACTTATGGAAAAGAAAACAAATAGGATGGTAAGTTTTCCCTCTAGCTCAATCCCCATTCTGCTTCTCTGTTATCCATCATCTATTTCTATTATCTGCCTATCTATTAAACAATAGGCTTGGAAGCCTTGGAATGGCAAATCAGAACCCAAAGGTGAAAATAGTCATGGATAGGTCAAATGAACTATAAATTGAGAAAATAAAAATAAATAATGTTGTTAATATTTTAAGTGACAAGATACATATGAGAGAAATAGAAACATTGAACTTCCCTTTCAGGGGTTGTAAGTCTTCAACAGTCATGTTTGCCTCTTCAAATTACATAGGTCACCTTGGAGCTGGGATAGATCTGGAACTGAATTACTAAAGGAACTTAATTATAAAGTTAATGTTATTGCAATTGATTATTATTGGGCCATGGAAAGAAAAAATTCTGAGAGATCATAAATCCAGAGAAAGTTATAACCACATTAAAAATTTGCATCAAGTTGTTATGGAAACTCATAGAAATGCTCCCAAAGGAGGTTAGAACCATAGGTTCATGTAATTATTACAACTAAAGTTATATTTATCAGAATGAGCAAAATGTTCTTCCTTTTGGACCAGAGCACTGAAACATCAGGACTTCCCCTCTTAGTTTTTCCTGTTTTTGCTGGGCTATGCCTTCTATGTCTACCTGGCACTATTGACATCCTCAGGGGCTGGCAATGGGTAAAATCTATCCAACCACTGAATAAAGATCCTTCAGAGAGCAGCTAACAGATTATGTGTCAGATCATTCCTGCCTCTGATATTCTGCCAGATCAACTAGATAGGGAACTTTAGATATCTAAAGGCTGCCTTTCATTCGTGGTCCCTTTATTCAGGGCATAATATTTCTGACATATATTTCAGCTATTGGAAATTGTCTCAATTTCCAAATACTAGGGCTGCAAAGTTCTCTTGCAGTTTTCCTAAGTGCTTCTTACTCCCCAGTGTGTGTGTGTGTGTGTGTGTGTGTGTGTGTGTGTGTGTGTTTAATCTTCAGATCTTCTTCAGTGAAACTTTTGATAAATGACCTTTTTTTTATATTGAAATTTAAACACTGCTTATGCATAATTTAGATTAATCCCCTCTTCCCTTTTCACATGTATATGTACAGCTTGTTTGATCTTTAAACTGGCCACTCCATTCAACAAAATCAAGTGGTTGATGATTATGTTTTTCTAAATTGACTAGCCAACTCAGTCAAACAAGATTATGTTTACTGTACATGCAGACATCGCTCAACAAATCTATAAAATTAAGAGAGCCAAACCCTTCTCCTATGCAAGGGTGACTATATTAATCAAATTTCTCTGGAAAAAACAGAACTAATAAGATGTAAAATATAAAGAAAGAGACTTATTATGAGGAATTGGCTCATGTGATTATGGAGCCTGGCAAGTTCTAAGATCTGCAGGGTGAGCTGGCAAGTTGGAGATGCAGGAGAGCCAATGATGTAGTTTCAGTCTGAGTCCAAAGGTCTGAGAACCGCGATAGTGGAGGTTGTATTTCCTGTCCAAAGGGTGGTAGACTTAAGACCCAGGAAATGGTGATGTTTCAGTTTGAATGCAAAGTCAAAAAAGAAGCCAGCATTCTAGTTTAAAGGTCATTAGGTGGGAAGAATTTTGTCATTGAGGGGAGGGTCAGCTTTTGTGTTCTGTTCAGGCCTATGATTGAACAAGGCCCACCCACATTCTGTGGGGCAATGTACTTTACCACCCAGTCTGCTGATCCAGATGTTAATTTTACCCCAAAACACCCTCACAGACACACACAGAATTATGTTTGACCAAATATCTGGACACCCATGGCCCAGGCAAATTGACACATAAAATTAACCGTCACAGTGTCTAGAAGTTATTTTAAAGTGTTTAAAAACATTATGTTTTGCTAGTTATGAACTCAATCCCAGTACACTGTCCAGGGAACCCCTTTTTTTCCTGTAAACATTAGAATATGTGACAGAGTTCAGGTAACCACCAGTAATGGAGGGGACAATGAATGGCAAGATATTTGCTTCCTCATTCCACATGAATCTCAAGGACTAACACAAAATTTGCTCTGCTCTATTGAAACCCCAGAGGCAGAGTATCTGGTCCCTATAGGCAGTGATATTTCCTAGTTTATAATTCCTTCTCAGAGTAACCCTGTATTCTTGATGAGCCACATTTGCATGGTGGCTCTATCTGGTGCCTGGAAATCCTTTTGTGTATGCCTCTGCCTGTGACTCCACTGGCTCATACTGCTGGCTCTTTGTCATTCTGTTGACATCTGAGGAGAGAGCACCATGGGTCCTGTACCTAAATGCTGCAGAAATGATGATTAGAGGGAGAAACATCAGTGAGTCATTGTGGAAAATGATCTTCCTGTAAGTAATAAGGAGAAATGTGTTGTTGCAGCTTATAAGCCCAACCATAGCATCAAGACCCCAACTATTTAAAGTACACCTGATAGTTTTCAAAAGAAGAGATGAGCTCAGTGGGATTCCTGGGTGTTACGCATTTGATTTTAAATGGGTTTTGTGGGAAAAAATACCTTTTGGTTATTTTAAAGAGTTTAAGGTGCTAAGGAAATTACATCTTATTTGTAAATATTAAGCTTTTGAATATTCTGCCTACATTTTCAACATTTTAATTCATTTATGTTTGTCAATCAACTTATCTTCTTCCTTAGAGTACTTTATTAGTGATTATTTTAGAGCATTAAAACCCATATTCCCACAGTTCTACCACCTAAACACAACTTCTCTTTATGATCCTATCAAAAATTTTATTTGTATTCTGTATGATTCTGTATAACTGTAGTAAAAATTCATATCTTTTTAAGGCTTTTTTTTTTTTTTTTTTTTTTTTTTTAGTCTGGCCCTATTGAAAGTCTTTATTTTACCTTTGGAACAATTTTCTATTCCATCTCCAATTTTATTCAGTGTCAGCCATGATGATACGGTAAAACTGGTGTGTGTGATAAGCAAGGAGTCTCTGTTACTTCCACTATTTGAAATAACTATTAGGTGAAGACTCTGCTATTATAGAGGCAAACAAAATACTTTGAAGGACTCATTCAGTCAAATAAGTTTATTGAGCTAAGTAGAGTAATAGTCTTATAAAATATTATATTTATGCATATATACAATATAAAATATTTTAAAAATATACTTTTATGGAAAATATGTCATATGCTGAAATACCTTCTGGTTTAGCCTTTGGGATGGGCTATTTTAATAAAAAAAATAAGCTTTCAAAAATAGTCTTTTCGAAAGGAATATGGTAGACCCTGTATTCTATTTTTAAGGCAGTTTTAAGCTGTTCTCATGACCATTATTAAAGTGCCCAGGTCCAGTGATGTCAGTGTACCTAGTTAAGAAAGACAAGTGTGTTAATGCCTCTAAATTGGTAAATATATTTTAATAAAACATATTTAGATTTTGTAACTTGGTGCCAGAGGATGTCATTGAAGATGGAAACATATGGCCATCACTGGCATCTGGATAAGGGCCCTGAAGTTTTAAAATCCTCATGCTTCCTGCATAAACTGAGCTCTGAGAAGGGAAATGAAGGAATTATCCTTCCTTGATACCCCAGAGTATGGCACTATCAAGTGCATTATGGTGATTTTATACCTCCTCAAGAGGATCATTAGTCTATTTCTCTACAAAAATTTTTATGTTTTTTAATGTACATCAGTGTGGAAGGAATATCTAACTAACCTATTTATAAGGATCATAAAAATTGTTTTTCCTCTTAAAATTACATTATAAAAATGAATCTTCCCAGTGCTTTCTTGCTGGATGTTTTCAAGATTTTTTCCTTTTGTGAAACATTTATTTTCTCTTAAAAAAATATTTGCCACTTTACTTGTCTTTTCTCATTAAGGGAAAAAGAACAATTTTAAGAGTGGTTTGAAAAGAGAGCAAGCTCCCAAATTATCTCCAGACACAGTGATTTAACCCTCATCTACCTGGAAAATCTTGTACAAACTACAATAGGAACAGTTTTCCTATTCAGAACTAAAGATAAATCTCCATAGTTACAGTGTAAAAGAATCACTAAAAAGGTTTAAAAGTTCTAAATTGGCAGTAAGCTAATCACGTAAAAGACTCAGTCTTATTCCTTTTCCAAGCCTGCCTAAAATGCTTGATTTACTCCCATATTATGAGTACATTGTAATAAATACACATCCCCTAAGGAATTAACTTTCTGCTGTGACTTTTTGGGAGTTGCTGTGTTATTAAGTGATAGATAATGTGTATACATGTGTATATGCTAGGATGCTCAAGTTATGCTGTAGTAACAAACTATCTCGAATTCTCATTGGCCAAATGCATCAAAATTTATTTCTCTCCCAGTGCAGGGCAATAGGGAGCACTGCTCATTGCGGTCTCTCAGCAACTCAGGCGATGGAGCTTTCCAGTGCCACCAGTGCAGGATTTAATTTTACAGCCATGCCAGAAAGCAAGGAAATGCTAAGTGAAACAGAACAAAACAAAAAAACACAAAAAATGGTGAGATATCCTAAGGCTACACACAAGAGTTCCCAGTGGATAAAGGTGGAAAAATTTGAGCAAAAAAAGTGTTTTTTTAATTAAAAAAAGAGAATCTCACTGTCAGCACAGAGCCCGATGTGGGGCTTAACTCATGAATTATGAGATCATTACCTGAGCCGAAATCAAGAGTCGGTAGCTCAACCTACTAAGCCACCCAGGCACCTCCCAATTTTTTTTTTTTTTTTGTTAGCGTATTTCATTACTTTCTGGAGTATTGCAGAGATTAATCCTCTAGAAGATTGAGTTACCAGTCCAAATTTTCCATCTGCTGAAAGAACTTGAATTACTTCTTTCTTTTAATTTTTTAATTTTTATTTATTTTTGGGCAGGAAAGAGAAGGAGAGAGAGCTAGGCAAGGCAGAGAGAAAGAGAGAGAGAGAAGAGAGAGAGAGAGAGAGAGGGAGAGAGAGAGAGAATCCCAAGCAGGCTCCCCACTGTCAGCACGGAGCCTGACGTGGTGCTTGAACTCAGGAACGGTGAGATCATGACCTGAGCTGAAACCAAGAGTCTGATGCTTAATTGACAGAATCACCCAGGAACCCCTGGATTATTTCAATTATGTTTCTCTTTCTGTTTTGCTGGTTGGTCTTTACTTTCTGAGAAAGATTGGAAGGTGTGAAAGTGCCTGTCAGATCTAAGTTGATCATTTAAAACTGCCACTGACTTGAAGTGTAGTCAACAACAAAAGTCCTTTTCCTAGAAGAGACTACAGATACCAAAAGGGAAAATATTCTAGGAGAGACTACCGAGGGGCCCCTGGGTGGCTCAGTCGGTTGAGCGCCCAACTTCGGCTCAGGTCATGATCTCACAGTTCGTGAGTTCAAGCCCTGCATCGGGCTCCATGCTGACAGCTCAGAGCCTGGAGCCTGCTTTGGATTCTGTGTCTCCCTCTCTCTGCCCCTCCCCTGCTCATGCTTTGTCTTTCTCTCTCTCTCTCTCTCTCTCTCCCTCTCTCAAAAATAATTAAAAACATTAAAAAAAATAAAATAAAATAGAAGAGACTACCGATGCCAAAAGGGAAAAGTGCTGAAAGACCTAGTTTGGCTAAGATAGTTGTTTTCTCCCTGTAAAGACTACCTTCTAGCAGTGGCATTTGTAGGAATAACAATCTCTTAATCTCTTCCACTGTCGAGAATGTTTCCAGGCAAAGGAAACCTAACCTATATTAAGATATTAAGTGCATTGATTGCTGTTTTTCTGATATGGCATGTTATTCTATTAATTTAGCTTCTATGTAGGATGTATCAGTACTGCAATTCAATATATTATGAATAATAATGATAATTTTTATATTTGCTCTGGAGGGCTAAGGTTTTTTTTTTTTAATCATTCCTCCATTTTTGTGGGAACACCAGTAGAAGGCAATCTCTTGCTGTCTCTGTAACAAAGAAACTAATTGCTAAAGCTGTTCATATAAATGAAAGGCTCTTTATCAAGTATGCACTTCAATTGTGATTTGGTTTTGTTGCCATAGCATGGACTGTCACTATCAGCTTGGGTCATAAAGCCTTTGGATAACTGGTAGACAGTCATCACCACCAATCTGGGCTATGTTTTAATTGTCAGTTCAGGCCTAGAGAGCACTGACTTGCTCTCCATCTGCCAGCAGATCTCCTTAGGCATGAAACTATCACTGCTATTGGAATACATAATTTCTGATGCAAAAATATTAGACGTATACCAAAGAGGCATGAAATAAAGTGACTTTTATTTTAAGTGAGATAAGGGACATTGAATGGAAACAGTGAGGAAAGGTCAAAAACAGTAGGGTTTCTTGTTTACAGGCAAAACAGTTCAGAGCTACTTCACACTGGAGAGTGCTCTTGGAATTGGATGAGAAGAGACAAGAGCTAGGAATAGACTCTCAGGCCTGCAAACAAACATTTTCTGGAGAGATTTATTCTTCCATTTGTGCCGTAGAAAAGTGAAGGGAACGTGGCAGAATGTGTACTATCAGTTGGTTTCCTCCATAGCTGAATCCCACATCATTAAGGGCCTTGGAAATACAACAGCATTTTATATTGGCTGCTAAGTTGTACTCATAGCCAGCACAGGGAACAAAGGTTTTGGGTAAATGTGTTCTTGGCGGCATATGCTGCCTTGTAAGAAGGTTGATGTTTTCCACACCAGATAAAAATTCTCTGTGGCCACCTGTGCCATATGCCATTACCAATCCCCTCAGCTCTAGGACCCCTTTAGCCAGTACAAAAGACCTCTTTACTATCATTGGAATTCAAAAGACTTGAAAGGCCTCCAGGAGGCACTATAGAGAAACTGCAGTTAGAATTAAATACCTTTTAGTTGAGGAGAACCAGTTTCACACTGGTCTCTGAACTTGGAAATCTTAGCATTTTTCCCCCAGGAGATAGGGTATTGAAATCAGATTGCTGAAGCTGTGTTACATGAATGAGAGCTTAAAAAAAGATTAAAGAAGTTTAAGGCAAAGTTCAGATATATCTTTACTATCTTCCTCAGCACATTGACACAAAGGATTAAATACAGTTTAACAGAAAAGTGGAAAAATGATTTTAATAGAATATGGTCAGAATTTGGGAACTCAAGGATTGTTATCTGTATTCCTGAAAGTAGAATATTTTCACATAAAATTGAGAAGTCATTGAAGTTGTATTCTTCTGTAATGACATACAGAAAAATCCCTATTTATTTTGACCTGAGAAGAGTTAGGAAAAAAAAAAATCTCTCCTAGGAACCAATATCTTATTTCATTTTCTTCTTGAGTCACAATCACACCTGATTTACTGTTAACATCTACTGGTGGCCGAGGTTGTTACACAGCCCTGAGCTGTGCTTAAAGTATCTTTTATAGTAACCACAGACTTAATAAAATAAATATTCCTAACTGATATTAGTATAACTGGGTTGAAAAAAAATCCAAACTGTTGAAGATAAAACGCTTAATATCTAATGCATGTGTGATTGAGAATTTAAATGAATTTGCTTTCCTGGTACTTACTATTAAAAATTAAATTAAGACCAAGATGACACTTTAAGACATTGTACTTTGACGGTACTTGGTAGAGGGAAAAAAGGTCCCCCAAGTGCCTAACTTGAAGAGCCCCATGAGATTCTGAGAAATATACTTTTTGAATACTTCAACTTATAGTGTCTTTTCAGTACTCAATTAGCATAATTTGACACAATTATGGGTATAAACATTTTATAGGCACTTGGTAGGAGTGTCAAAAAAGTGTTGATTTCCATCCACTTATATTGGCAACACTCACCTAGTTCTAGCATGACACTTGAATGAGCAGTGAAATATGCTCCCTACTATTAATAAAATTCAAAGCATATTTCATCTTGACACCACATCACAAGTTTGACACTGCGGTTCCTCTCTGTGGAATTTGAGTCATGGAGACATCCCCTTGCTACATCCCCATCTCAACTAGATGATAATTTGATTCAGACTATTTCAATACATGCCAATATGTATATCTCCCATGCAAAATGGAGGCATGCCCACAGAGAAAAGAAGGTATAACTGACAGGTCAACATCATTTTTGTGAAGTTGTACCTTAGTGGTTTAAAAAAAATATTTAAGTATGACTTTTACCAATTCTCCTTTTCTCACGCTTTATTAACAGGACTTTCCAGAATATGAAGTTGCATGAAACAAATAAATTATTCTTAAATGTCTTAATAAAATTCTATTTTTTAATGGATTGCTTTTTAAAACTTCAATCATGGGAGAGATAAGATAAGCAACTGTAAAGCATTTCCAAATCCAGCAGCATGAGGATTTATTGACATTGGCAACTTTGTACAAGTGTTTGGTTTGAGTTGCCATTTTCTAAACAGTCAGACCTTTGTGTGTATGTGTATTACCAAAATGCTGGAAGAGAAAAAAAAAATGAATGTTAAGTACAAGAAATATGGGAGAGAAACTCAATTATTAGGAAAAAGAGGATAAAAATGATGAGTTATGCACTCTTTCAGCTCTGTTTTCCTTCGTGGTTAATCATTTCAGGTTTCCCAGGATTGAGATGAAGTCCATTTGTTTTGGCACCATTTTCCTTGTGATTTAGCAGCTCTGATTAAAATTTATGGCTAATAAAAATAATCTGATTCATCTTAATACTATTGAAAATAGAAAAGAAGCTCCATCTCAGTTAATAGTATTTTTGGTCAACATAATTTAACTATAATAGTCACTCTGATTTTTCAATGGTTTTTAATATTTGTAATTATTTTTAGAAATTGGGTTTTAGAGACACATTCTCTCATTTCTTCCATAAAATCAAATTTTGCCAGAATGAGGGAATTTTTTTTCTTTAATTCAAATTTACATTTCTTAGTCTGATATTAAGAATGAAAACATCTTAGGGATTGTTTTTATTTAGTCCTTTATTTTTATTTTATTAAAAAATTTTTTTTAATGTTTTATTTACTTTTGAGACAGAGAGAGACAGATCATGAGCAGGGGAGGGGCAGAGAGAGAGGGAGACACAGAATCCGAAGCAGGCTCCAGGCTCCAAGCTTTTAGCACAGAGCCCGACACGGGGCTCAAACTCACAAACCGCGAGATCATGACCTGAGCCAAAGTTGGACACTCAACCGACTGAGCCACCCAGGCACCCCTCTTTTTATTTTATTTTTTAAAATGTTTATTTATTTTTGAGAGAGACAGAGCATGAGTGGGGGAGGGGCAGAGAGAGAGGGAGACACAGAATCTGAAGAAGGCTCCAGGCTCTGAGCTTGTGAGCACAGAGCCCAATGTGGGGCTTGAACTCATGAACTATGAGATCATGACCTGAGCTGGAGTCGGATGCTTAACTGACAAAGCCACCCATGTGCCCCATGGTCTTTTAAAAGTAAGAAAAGTGAAATACTGTGACTGTTTCCTCATATCTATACAGTAATATATAGTTTTTGAAGTACTTTGATCTGTTATCTCAGTTGATATTCACAGTAATACATGTAAGGAGGGTAGTTCTCAGAGTATGTGAAATTATTTTTCAATAATTGGAAATTGAAATGTACTCTTGGAATTCTGACCATATTATTGAGCTATATCACATATTTTATGTACCTCTTAAGGTCAGAACAATTATTATCCCTACTTGACAGATGAAAAAACTGAGGCCTGGGTTAGTTAAAGTAAGTTGATCAAGGTCAGGAGGTAGTGAGTGTCAGAATTTGAATTTGAACTCAAGTCTCTCCGATTCCAGAGTTCAAGATTTCAACCTCCACTGCAAACTGTTTCTGAGAGAAGCTTACCCAATTCTTTCCTTAAAAACAAACAAACAAACAAACAACCCAGATTTTTTTAGAGAAGTTTTAGGTTTACAATAAAATTGAGAGAAAGGTACAGTAATTTCCCATGTATCTCCTGCCCCTACACATGCGTGACCACCCCCGTTGTCAACATACTCACTAGAATTTTTTACCAAGGATGCACCTGCATTGACATATCATAATCACCCAAAGTCCACAATTTACCTTAGGGCTCACTCTTGTACACTTTATGGGTTTGGGCTAATGTATAACGACATGTGTATCTCATTATAGCATCATACAGAGTATTTTCACTTCCCTAAAAAACCTCTGTACTCTTCCACCCTCCCACTGACCTCCAGGAACCACTGACCTTCTTATTGTCTTCATAGTTTTGTCTTTTTTAGAATGTCATACAGTTAGAATTATATAGTATGTATCCTTCTCAGAATGGCGGCTTTTAC
This sequence comes from Panthera tigris, assembly GCF_018350195.1. Taxonomy (NCBI): domain Eukaryota; kingdom Metazoa; phylum Chordata; class Mammalia; order Carnivora; family Felidae; genus Panthera; species Panthera tigris. The sequence goes on from NC_056667.1 coordinate 68,344,245, forward strand.
ATAGTAAAATGCATTTAAGTTTCCTCTATGTCTTTTCATGGCTTGAGAGCTTTTTTCTTTTTTAGTGCTGATTATTATCTGGATGAACCACAGTTTATTTATTCGTTACTCCACTGAAGGACATCTTGGTTGCTTCCAGGTTTTGGCAATTACGAATAAAATCGCTATAAACATACGTGTGCAGGTGTGTGTGTGTATGTATATGTGTGTGTGTGTGTACATACGTTTTAAACTCCTTTGGGTAAATACTGAGGAGAATGATTGCTGGATTGTAAGAGTATGATTTGATTTTTTTTTTTTTTAACGTTTATTTATTTTTGAGACAGAGAGAGACAGAGCATGAACGGGGGAGGAGCAGAGAGAGAGGGAGACACAGAATCCGAAACAGGCTCCAGGCCCTGAGCTGTCAGCACAGAGCCCGACGCAGGGCTCGAACTCACGGACCACGAGATCATGACCTGAGCTGAAGTCGGACGCTTAACCGACTGAGCCACCCAGGCACCCCTTGATTTGTTTTTTTAAGAAACCACCAAACTGTCTTACAAAGTGACTGCTGTTTTGCATTCCCACCAGCAACAAATGAGAGTTCCTGCTATTCCACATCTTCACCAGTATTTGCTGTTGTCGGTGTTCTAGATTTTGGTCATTCTAATAGGTATGTAACTCTATATTTATTATTTTTTTTTAAGATAAACTGAGTCCTAGACAGGCAGTTTTTGAGACCAAAATTCTCAGCCATTTACTAGAAAAATTAGAGTTCAGGCCTTGATGTTAGATATCTGATGGTACTGAATTTCTGTGGCTATACTGTCTCTCAGTTGTACAGCTTTATACATGGATCACTGCCTGGGTGAAGTAGTTACTTAACTCAAATATGTTTGATAATTAATGGCAACTAGAGGTGATTTCTTACCTGTGCTTCATGAATGAGATATTTCAGAGCTGACAGTAGTATAGATTTATTCTCCAGCTCAGATGAGATTGGAACTTGCCGTGATCACTCAGCTGTATGGATCAAATCATACTTTCTAAATGCCATTCCCCCTTAATGTGCTATCCTTTACCGACACTGATCAATGGACTTCTGGTTATAAGAATAGGATTGGAAGTGGTTTCTTTGATTTCTCTTCATGATTTCAAAAGCATTAAAGGATACTACTCCTTTTGTGGGCCTCTGGGCTAAGGGTGAGGAGATGGTACATGTTATAATAGCCAGCCAAGGCCAATCCTGACCTTTTCTTTGCTCTTCCTTGAATGAGATTTTGAAATAGAGATAAAGTGGGAAGGACAAACCATAGAACAATATAGCTTTTAACATCTATGACACACTTTGGGAAGATCACAGGGGAGCTAATACTGAGGGAGGAATAGCAACTTTTTTTTTTTTTTTTTTTTTTAAGAATCAAAGATGGTAAATGTAGAGAATGAAGGAAAGGAGGATGGTACAATGGGAAGAGATGCCAGCATGATCACATAATTCACTGAGGGACTTCTTATAATTAAATGAGATGATCTTTTCCCATTTCCAAGTCTTTTTGTTTTTGTTCTTCTCTGGAAAAAGGTATGTGAGTACAAAACTGGTGTTGGAGTATTAGTCACCTCATAATGAGCCCCATTCCCAAATGGAATAAGATGACTTTTGCAACTGAAAAAGTTTGTATCAGTGACTTTAAAACAGATGGTGGACAAGAATTACAGAGTGCTAGTGGTTCTTAACTATTGATTGACTGATTGGATCCCTTTTGAAATTGTGATAAAAGCATGGGATTTTTCCCTATGAAAATCAACATATGCTCATGCCCCAATTTAACATATCATCTTAGGTTTATAGGCTCCCTAAAGGTGATCTCTGAACTCCTGTTAAAGAACCCTTGGTTTTGATAGTCATACCAGACTTCATGAGGAGAGCAAGAGAAAGTGTGAGAGGATGAGTAAATTTTAGATAGGTAACAGATTAAATGTGAGGTATGTAGAAAGTGCTCAATAATATTGGTGGAATAGAATGGATGGTTGAGTTGAGAGCATTTTCCCTCTGGCTCTTAGCCTCTCTACCTCTTTACTGTTCCACTACTTAAAGATTCAGTCACCTTGGTAAAGATTTGTGCTCTTCCCCAACCCTTTCTTCCTTTTCTTTCCTTTAGCAGTCAGACTGGAAATGCCTTGGAGCCTAATAGCTACTTATGTCAGCTGTGGCAGTAAAATGGTTATAGCAACCCAAGTTTCTGGGAAATGTGTATGCAGCTTTAACTGAACAGCCCATCTTTTAGGCCAGTGCTTCTCCACCTTTAACGTGCACGTGTCTCCCTAGGGCTCTTGGTAAAGTGAAGGTTCTGGTTCTGTAGGTTTGGGGTGAGTTGGGGTCTGCATTTCTAACAAGCTCCCAGATGATGCTGTTGCCGTTGCTGCTCCATGGACCACACTGTGAACAACAGTGCTGTGGTCTTTCTAGGAAGCTAGCAGAACTATTCTTGTTATTGTGGCTCGTGTGTGTGTGCGTGTGTCAAATAATCTAAGTTTACTCCCCCAGAAAATGCTAATTGCCTACTGTGGCCCAATAAAAGGAGATTTTGAGCCAAGAAAGGAAGTAGAGAATTATTTAATTTTTGAAAAATCTAAATTTTTCAGATCATTGAAAATCTATTATTTGACCTAATTAAATGGAAGCTGATATTTGTGTAACAACATCTCCTGTGACACAGTCTGGGGATTAAGTACAGTAGAAATACCTGTCCACTCTCCCCAGGAACATCAGCTAAAAAAACCAGAAGTTGCTTACTCTACTCGAATAATGATACATCATTTGCAGATACGTAGTTGTGCATAAAGGCTTAGTAAATTTTATAATGAAATGGAAGCTATTTCCTCATATTCATTTTAAGGGGTAAAATACAAAAAAAATTACTATATTTGTTTGGTTCCAATGCACTTTTTTGTTTTTGTTTGTTTGTTTGTTTTTGCATTTTAACATAGTTTGAATTAGGATGTGTGTTATACTTAATGGAGTTTTACAATTGCTGTTGACCAAGTGGCACTTGTAAGGAAGGTGTCACTGGGTATGCATGTGCAAGCTTAATTGTTATTCTCTGTGCCACGGCTGGACACTGGCAACCTCTTGACATTTTAGTCAAAAACCATCAGGCCTATTAGAGGAAGGAATATGAGCGCAGAATGGGAGTTAGCAGCTTGAAAGAAGAGGCTGGGGACAATTTAAGAAATGCTGCATCACCAATGCTCCTGACAGCATACAGGTTGATATCATGTAACATGATATCTATGGCTCTGAGATGAACTATACCTCAGGAAAGTTGGATTCTACATGTACAGAAGTTTTTAAGCTACTGTTAAAATATATTTTGCTTGTATTTTTATTTTAACCTATGAACAAGATAATACATGATAAAAATCCATATGTAAATGAGTCTGAAAGAACTCCTTCACAAAGTATGAAATAAAAACCGTAAGTAGTAAGAAAGCATTGTGTCCTAATTTGGTTGCCAACATTTGTTTGATTTCCTAGTGGTACATCTTACAGTTGTACGTGATATGATGAATGCTGCAGTTTAAAAATTACATATTGGAGAAATAAAGTTTCCCAAGTCATAAAATTATAGAGTCAAAGGTAAATTCAAGAAATTAACTAGTGAGTGTCTAAATCAACCAGGACACATGAGGTTCAAGGACAGAGTGCAGAATAGCGGATGTTCTTATGAATTAGAAAATCTAAGCAGTAGATATGGCTTTGATACTGAGCAGCTGTGACCATGGGCAAATCAATTCTCTGGATCTCTGTTTCCTAACATATAAAATGAAGAGTTTGTCTTAAATAATCTCCAGTGTACCTTTAAGATCTTGGATTCTGCATATTCAAAAAAAAATGTGGTGGATAAAAGATTAGGTTTACCCATTATCTCTTGTGTTATCCCCTTTATCACAATGGAATTTCGCCTGATGATCTTCCTTATATTTTAGTTGAAATTGAATCAGGGTTCATTTTAGCAGAACTCTGTTCAGCTTTTATGAGGTAGGGGGAATAACTAACTGGTCAGCCTCTTCTTAACAATTCTATGCATACTTGAAAAACTGTTATGAATAGATACCATGGATTTATCTTTCACAAAGAAAATAATCTTAAGTTCTTTTCAAAAAGAATAAACTTCTTAAATAGTTAATAAATTGTTAAATTCTATTAACAATTTCTCTTGTATCCGCTTACCATTTGTTTTTGTTTGTTTGCTATCCTGCAACCAGTTCTCTTTCTGAATAGTGCCTTAATTTCTTTCAGAAGAATGACCTCTCTCTAGTCTGCAAGGGCTGTGATTAAGGGTCTCTACACATATGTATATGTATATTTTGCATATATATATATATATTCTGCAGATATATATGTTGTTGTTGTTGTTGTTGTTGTTGTTGGAGCGGGGGTACTCTGAATCTAGAGCTGAGTGTTACAAAAATGTAAAAGACAGTCGTAGTTCACTGTCAAGCTGTCGTGCAGCCTCCATGCCCAAAGCTGACTGGTTGCTGATTGGATGTGAGGCTGACTCTAGACCTGGACTCAAAGTCTCTTTGCTCTTTTGAGCTCCCCAAGATTGCTCCAAGCAATTCTCTTTCTAGATTAACCAGAATGGGTTTCTGATGCTTACAATCAAGGAAGCCTAACAAATAGAGACAGAATTTGTGCGGGGCGCTCCAGGACGCCAGTGATCACCAGCTTCCCAGTGTCTTGGTGAATAAACTGGAGAGGATGGAGGGACAGGATTCTGGTGTCTCACACACTCTACATGAAAAGGATTCAAACTTCTTGACTGGTGTCAAATATATATATAGTGTAAAATACCTCTATATACTGTTTTTACTTTTCCTTTAGATTGCCCAAAGCCTTTCAGTCTTTATGATGGGCCTTAGTTTTGACACAAATTATATCTCCACGTAGAATTTTGAAATGCACTTTTTACACCTATCTTTCTGTCCGTAATTAAAGGTAATTGTGTCCCTTTCTTTATTGGTCGCCGAAAGTAGTATACAAAATATTCAAGAAGGAAGGCCATTAAAAGTCTGTATTATTCTATTTGAATATATTTTCACAGAAGAAGAGAAAACAAACTATGAATTGCTAAATTCTACACCTGAAACTAATATTACACTGTATGTTAACTAACTGAAATTTAAATAAAGATTTGGGGAAAGAGAAAAGAAGAAGAGAAAAGAAATTGATTTGTTTTTCTTTTTGTGCCATGGTGGTTCCATTTATTAGTTATAACATTTGTAAAATCTTTCACAGTCCAAACTGCTGTTCTTTTCTTTTGGAAATCCATCAACCTGCCTCTACCCCTCCAGATACTGGAAACATTGACTATTTAACTGAAAGGAAATACAGAGGGAAAAGACAAAACACTTATAAAGAAAGCAACTCATGGGGAGCCTGGGTGGCTCAGTCCGTTGAGCATCTGACTTCAGATCAGGTCATGATCTCACAGTTTTTGGGTTTGAGTCCCATGTCAGGCTCTGTGCTGACGGCTTAGAGCCTAGAGCCTGCTTCAGATTCTGTGTCTCCCTCTCTCTCTGCTCCTTCCCCACTCATAACTCTCTCTCTGTCTCAAAAATAAACATTAAAAAATAATAATAAATAACTCATGACTCTCTGAGTTACTTCTTTTGGAAATATAAACTCTGGAGGATTGAAAATGCCTTTCATGTTTCCCTCCCTTCATACCCTGCCATTTCCAAATAGTTTTCTCTTCTGCCATCTGAGATTCACTGGAAACATTCCTGTGTATGTTTAGGGTACCAGTTAATAGTTTGAGCTCTAGAATTGCATTTCTTGAGTGTTAATACTAGATACACTTATGATGTGACCTTGGGAAAATTAATCAATGTCTCAAAACTTAAATTTCTCTATCTGTAAAATAGGGTTAACCAGAATACACCCCCCCCCCCATTATTGTAAAGCTCATATGAGGTAACTGATACAACACACTTGGCAGAGGGCCTGGTACCATATTAGACCCTTGATGCTTGTTATTTGTTATGATTTTATATATATATATATATATATATATATATATATATATATATATATATATATATGGCAATGGACAGATGCAAATACATAATGAAGTCAGGGTTTTGAATGGATCTGATGGTATGGTGTGTGGTAGATTGCAGAGGGAGAGATGAGAGGCAACAAGACTAGTGGGCTACTTTTACAGTAAATCTGATGTGATGTTCAAAGGGCCAGATATGGTGGGTGGGAAGTAATGATACAAAAAGAGGGACAAATGAAATGAAGAAAGGAAGAGGTTTATTGATGATCAGCTGAGGATATCGAAGGGAAAAAGCATTTCTGGGTGATTGACTCAGGAAGGTATGGGGAAGTCAAGAAGGGGAATAGGTTTAGGAAGAAAGGGAAACATTTTGTTGAGTGAAGGAGAGGCATCCATATACAAGTATTCAGCCAAGACGAGGGAAGTCAGGTTGAAGGTTGTGAAGGGCTTGGTAAGTTTTTGTATGAATAAACAGGATATATTATCTTTTTATTTCCTGTGGGATATATCAGAAAGTTGTAGCAGACCAGTGGCTTTTGAAAAGCACATAGTGTTACGGAACCTCAGTTTTCTCTTCTATAAACCTGATGTTGAATGATCCCTATGGGACACCTCGCAATGGAAATTGATATGCAAAGAGTGAATTTATGGGTCAGCTGTGTGAGAATTATAACATAAAAGTATATGTCATATTACACTTTACCCAACTTGTTTTTGAATTTTAAGTTTGAATGTTCTAGATGTTTAAGATGTTTAAGGTACTATTGAAAAAGCACATTCAAAAGGCAGAGAACCTGTCTTCTCCCTTATTTTACAGTGCTCCCAGATCCGAAGCAGGGCACATAGATATAAAAAGAAGTTGACAAACAATAAATGCATAGTCCAACAGCCTAATGGTTTTATATGACATATATAATAATACAGAAAACAAGATTAACTTCAAAGGAAATATATACAAGGGGATTACTGTCTGTACCAGAAATAGAAGCCATAAGTGTAAAAATATATATGCATGAAAATTTTACAATTTATATATGTGTGTGTAAACCACCCTCAGTGAAATACAGTGTGATGATTAAGCATGTAAATTTGGATTGCAGACACAGACTCCAGTTGTGCTCACCTAATCATCCATTATGTGCACAACTTACTGATTTGCACGCTCAACTAGACAGGATCAAATATTATCTGGATGTCACTTAAATGTCCATGGTTTGTAAATTTAGAGTTGTTCAAAATAAAAAGGTTCACTTCTTTTACTAGCATACCGCTTTACCCTGTGTACATTTTTTTTTAAGTTTATTCATTTATTTTGAGAGAAAGGGGCAGAGGGGCAGAAGATAGAGGGAAGGAGAGAGAGAGAATCCCAAGAAGGTTCTACACTGCTAGCACAGAGCCCAGTGCAGGGCTCGAATCATGAACCATGAGATCATAACTTGAGCCAAAACCAAGAGCTGGATGCTTAACTGATTGAGCCACCCAGATGGTCCTACCCTGCATACATTTTAATGCAACAAAGTGTCTACAGATTATTTCTTTCAAGCTTCTTTTGCCTTTAATTCTGTAGAACTAAATTTGTTACTTTTGTGATTTACTAAAAAGAAAATTTATTTCAATCATGGGTATGCTGGTCATATTAAACTATTGTATCTCATTTTGTTTCACAGGCTATGGAGTTTGGAGTAGCCTTTGAACTCAGCTATATTTTAGTGGTATCCTTCATTTTGTGATAGCTTACTTTGTGGAATTTTATCTCTCTGTAGTGGGGCATTTGAAACTTTGAGGAATAGTTGTATGTTAAAGATTATATTTGAAATTTATACTTCTTGCCCGATTTTCATCATCAAATATTTACTTTGGTATTTATATTATTGGTTATGAAGTCCCATAGAACTGAGTGCATGGTTCTTGGCAGAAAATTTTGGTTGAAGAGATGTGTGCCGGAATGGATTTATGATTACTTGTAAAGATAAATAGAAAAAATCTGGAAACGGATATAAATTACAGTGTTCTCTTTAGACATTAATACAAGAACTCTCCTTTTTCTTTTGTTGTACCCACCTGATGTATTTCTTTGGCATTAATTATTCCTACCCCAAGTAGATGTTGGCAACATAGTGGTCAAGAGCTCAGTCCTTTGGGTTCAGATATGCTAATCAATAGCTAGATTTCATAATCTGTGTAAGCTGCAGATTTTTAATAAAAAAAAAAAAACTTTTAATACCTTGCTGGGTGTCTAGAGTTGATGATACAATGCATATGAAGCGCTTGGACATAACAGACATGTACTTGTTATTTTAGGGGTTGCCATTGTATATGTCAGTGCTTCATCAGAATTTTCATGGCTCAGCCAAATGGTACCTTAAAAAAATTTTTTTTTAATGTTTATTTATATTTGAGAGAGAGACAGAGCACAAGTGGGGGGGGGGGGCAGAGAGAGAGGGAGACATAGAATCCGAAGCAGGCTCCAGGATCTGAGCTGTCAGCACAGAGCCTGCCTTGAACGCACAAACCGTGAGATCATGACCTGAGCCAAAGTCAGATGCTTAACTGACTGAGCCACTCAACCGCCCCCAAATGGTACCTTTTTAAGTAAAGGCACACCTCTTAATGGTTCTCTTTTCATAGTTCCTAAAATGTTTCCAAAAATCTTAGAAATATTTATTTTCAGAATACTCATGTACACACACATGAAAAAAATTAATACTACTGGGGAGTCTTGATGTGGCACTAATGGTCCATTCTCTTAGAAATATCTGTCAGGAGCTTTTCATGAAATACATATTTTAAATCTTACAATAATCTGCAAGGTAGATGTTATTAGTATTCCCATTTTATTGATGAGAAAAGTAAGACTTATTGAGGTCAAATATCTTTCCCAATGTCAGAGAGGTAAAAATTGTGCATTCTGGCATGTATCCATTGTACAAAGTCTGGGATTTTGTGTGTGTGTGTGTGTGTGTGTGTGTGTGTGTGTGTGTGTGCTTTTTTAGTTGCATTAAAGAAAAAATCACAGCCAGTTTTGAATTAAAAAAATACCAGGAGTGACAACTATGCACTCTTAACTTCTGACAACTCTATGTTAAGCATGTTTATTGATCCAAAATATTTGAATGCAAGTCAGATGACGTACATGTGAAAACAATCCTTCATCAATTTTGAGAATATAAACATTCCTCTGAAGAGGGGGAGGGGAAACTACATTTTCAAAATTTAACTACTTCCTTTAAGGCATACTGGAATTTTCTTCCTTGGTTTCTTTTGCTCACTCACTAAAATGTTACTAGGTTGAATATCACTCAAATAAATAAATAAACCTATTTCTTCCCATTAACTTGCCAACATGTAAAAAGGCTAGGAGACTTATTTACTTTCAGGAATCAATTTAGGGGCAATTCTTCTTGATCTACTGCAACTTTTGATTCTTCTAGTTTCTCTAACTGTAAAGCCAATAAGGTCTGTTTTGTTTTCCTGGCCTTCAAATTCCTTTGCAGTCACCTTCAGTGACATGAACTGGAGATATTTCTACTATTTGTTTGTTTTAGCAAAAATATTATTCATGAAAAGGAAAAGTAGAAGATATAATAACAAGAAATCGTTCAATTTTCATTAGATTCTGCTCTGTGTGACATGTGGAAAAATGGAGAAAATATAGAAAAGTCAGTAGTAAAGGCTTTGAAGGTAAGTTTGATTCAAAGAGAAGTAGTGAATATATATAAAATCAGAGAATTATATGGGAAGAGCAAGCAAGAGAGAGCAAGAGATTAAGATTGAGAGAGAGAAAAGGAAGGAGAAAAAAGATAAAATAAATAACTATGTCCTAGAAACTGAACTTTATTTGTAGAAGAGCCCCTACCTTTATTACTCATTTATATGCTGGAACACTGTGGCAAAAAACTCTGAATGCGCTTGCAAATGGACTGCTTGAGCAATATAATATCATATAGCTATTTCATTTGATGTGTGAGTTAAAAAAAATCTTATGCATTTGAATAATCTTTTTGCAGCCATACCACAGATGTTATAAGACTCACTCAGAAGATGGCATCTTTTAAAATTTGAAAACATCAACTCTGCCAATTTACTCATTACTATTAACAAGATAAAATCATAGCAATATCTAACTCAGCAGGCATTTATTTATTGTTGCTATTAAAAATGTCTGGCACTGCAGAAAAAAATAAGGCTTGTGAAAACAATAATACAAAAGACAACAACTAAATGGGAACCTACTATGTGCCAAGATTTTACAAATGTTGTCCATCTTAAATACAACAACCTGGCAATGAAGAAGTTATTTTACAAAGAAATGGAAGCTTAGAGAATTTAACCTTTTTTTTTCTTTCTCTTTCTTTCTTTCTTTTTTTTTTTTCCCCACAATTATATAGAGAGTAAGCTCCTAAGTAAGGGTGTGAGGTCTTACCTATTTGGCTTCACAGACTTTGCTTCCTTGCTTTCTATACGGAGCTGTTGTACCTAAAACGAAGTTGTGGATATATGTAAAACTATATATAAAAAAAATCATGCATGTACAAAAATCATATATATATATATAACCATATTCATATCTGTATCTAAACAGACACCCACCTATACCTGCCTACCTCTATCAATTTCTGTATCTTCATATCTATATCTATCTGGGAACTAATGATATATTAGCATAGAAAATAGCTAAAAAATAGAGTATGATATGAATGAGTAAAGTACACTCTGAACTCTGAGTAGAATGTGAAAACTAGTCAAGAAGGAAAATGATAGGAACCATTGTTTGCATTTACGAGGAAAAAAATGTTACTTTGGACTTAGTCTTATTGGAAAAGTAGGGCCATTTGTGAACAGGAGAGAGAAAGAAAGGAATAGAACATGTATTTATTGAACACTTAGTATGTTCTAAGCACTGGAAAGACAGCCTGTTTTTTATATTGCATGTAATCACCTTATTATGGCCATTTTACACCTAAGGACAGTTATACTCCGAAGGGATGAAGCAACTAATCAATCCATAACCTGGAGGAGGATTTGAACCAAGGTCTGCAGGGCAAACAAATACTATGTGCTTTTCATATCACCAGGAGATCAACAAAACGATACTAAGTAAAAGTTGGCTTGGGACCAATATTCAGATAAATTGGAGGGGGAAAGTGACAGGGAATGAGAGGAATTAAAAAAAAAATTTTTTTTAAGTTTATTTATTTTCGAGAGATAGAGTGAGTGAGGGAGGGGCTGAGAGAGAGAGAGAATCCCAAGCAGTCTCCACACTGTCAGCACAAAGCCCTGTATGGGGCTCGAACTCACAAACCATGAGATCATGACCTGAGCCGAAACCAAGAGTCAGACGCTTAACCGACTGAGCCACCCAGGTGCCCTGGGAATGAGAGGAATTTTTGAGAATTTAGTAAAGTAAATCCAGAGCCAAAAAGAAGAAGCCTTAACTAAGGATATGACACTATGGTTAGACAAAAGAATAACATGATGTTATTTCTTCTGAGCATAAGTGGTGCTTTGTCTGTTAAGTGCTTATAGTTTCCAGAAGTTCAAAAGTCACCTGAGGTCTTTCATTCATTTGATAAGAGAATGTTCATCTAAATTAATCTTTGGAAGTACTTACAAGTGTGTGTAGACTGTTAGATCATTTGGGAGTTCAGAAATGAGCAAAGTTGGTGTGCGAATTTGCTGGATGTGTAATAGAGCAGGCTGACAAAATAGAATGGAACTCAGTGAGATTAGGTTAAGCATTTCTCACCGTGCTGAATTATGTTGCCGGTGGAGAGTGGAAGATCCCAGTATTTTTAAATGAGTTCACATGTACTGATTCAGTGGAATTGTGCTGAGTGATCTTGAGAATGCTCAAAAATGAGATTGCTGAGCAATTTTCAGTGATTTAATTGTTAAGGAATTCTGGAGACTAGGAATCAGCAAACTGGAGATAAGCAAATATCACTCAGTTTTGAAAAAAGGGAAGAAATATTTTGCAAACTAGAGAGCAGCCAGCTTCATTGATCTCTGGCAGGAATAGAATGAGCTGGAGGAAGGTCGTTTCACACTTTTATGAGAGGAAGTGGTGGTTGTTAGGACCCAGTATAAACTCACTAAGATCAAAGCACGTGAGAAGCATGCATTCCATTTTTGAAGGGCATTGATTTTCTGCAACAACAGACCAATCGGGTGATGTTTCTCTAGCCCTATGATCCATCTAGTTGCATGATTAGTTTACATCTGTCCTTAGATCTGCAACATTGCACCTGCATTTCTCACTCTAACTTGATGACCTTACATCTTTGTTTACTGAGAAAATGAAAGATACCAGAGGAAATGTCTATGAGCTTCCTCTGCCAGAATGCTGCCTCTTCCTGCATTTGTGCACACACAGTCTGCCTTTCCCCAGCTCCTAGGGATGTACTGTCCTGCTCCAATGTAAATTCACCTCCTCCCTTGTGTTCTGCATCCCATTCTCCTCTTGCTTATTCAGGGCCAGCACACCAGCAATTGCCCCTTCCTTCTCTGATGATATAAGCTGCTTTTCTGTTGACTCATACCCACTAACATATGGGTGTGTTATTCTATTTCCCATCTTAAAAGGCAAATGAAACCAAACACTAACCAAAGAAAACCTTTTGTCTGTGAATCTACTTCCAATGATTATTTCATTTATTCCCTTTAGGCTGGACCTCCTGGAAAGTGTGGCTTGTATTTTGTTTCTGATTCTCCTCTTCCTGTTTTCTGTTCAACCCACTTCTTTTCAAGTTGTGGTAGCTACACTCCAGTGGCACTGCTTTTGTTAGTATTATCAATACTAACAGAGGCTTTGACTTAATTAGTTTGGGATGGGGCATGGACTGGTTATATTTTTGTAAGCTGTCCAGTTGATTATGGATTCTGGCTGGGACTGAAAACTGGCCCACACCTTCTGAGCAGGGACTAAATCCCTTAGCATGCTCACTCTGTCATAGTGCTGGCTGCCTCTGAGGGCTTGCCTCAGACATCTAGTCGGTTTCTCTCTTTGGCAGTTCTGTAGATAAAATAGGGTGATTATTTTGAATTATTCTTTGTAAGAGTTATTGCAGAGTCCCTTTAAATAGAAAGCTTGCCATGCATTTTAAAATAAGATTATGATTTACAAAAACATTGATTCATTCATGAATTGTATGAAACATAGCTGTTGCATTAGACCAGGTATGTATTTATTTCCCAGTCTTTTGCAGGTGCTTGTAAGCCTTTATAAACTAATAATCAGAAAAAATATGGGACATAAGCAAATCATTATAATAACTTTATTTTGTCTTATGTGAAACATCCTCTTTTGAGCAATTTGAAGTATTTTACATCTTTGTAGGACAATACTTGACATGTTCTATTTCTGAATTGAAATATTTGTGCAGACTACTAAAAATTCATAGATGCCCTTAAGCTGAGGGTTCTTTTGTTTGTGTGCACAAAAACCTTTGAGGAGTTAAGTGTTATGTATTGAAAATGTAATAGTGGGAAAATTTTCTATCTATCAATCTTTGGGTCTGTCATCTACTTGTACAGTGCTTATCACCCTATCATCTATTTGCTACATATTTTCTCAAGATATATGGTTTGTAGTTTTCTCTATATTTATGGCAAATAATGATTTTTGATGTTTATTTATTCTTATTTCCCTTTTGAGAAAGATCAAGATAACAGTGCACAATAATGGAAAGAATGAGACAAATAGTTGACTTTTCAACATTCCATAAAAACTTTGAAGATCAAATCAGCAGTTCAATAGCCTGAGAAGTTACAGGCAATCACAGGAGTAAGTTGAGATCAGAACTGGTACCAGGCTGGGTTTCTAGGCTCAGGGTGGCCACAAATTAGCCTTGTGACCTTGGAGGAGTCTCTTAACTGTTCCAGACTTCAGTTTCTTCAGCTCTAAAAGGAGTTTAACTTTTAGATTACTTGAGAATACTTGGGATTGTATAAAGCTTTTTATAGCAATACCTGGGAAAACAATAATCTATTCTTTAATAAGGATTTTATTGTTTAATAAAAGAATGGGAGTAAGGTTATATGAGCTGTGAATAAACCCCATTTTAGTGAGTGCTAAAATAAATGAATTTGGCCATTTTTCTTTATGAAAATTGTCAGAGAAATTAGCTCTGTCTTTGAGCACAAACATGAGAGTCAAAAGAACAGTAAATGTAATTTCAATTTCATTCATCTTTTTTCAGAGACAAGAGACAAACTTGGAACTCTTCCAAAAGACCCAAGTAAACAGAGAGGAAGTTTTGGAAGATTGAATCAGAGCCAGAATAAACTAGGATTTCTGTTTAAGATGGATATTACAAAAGGAACTGAAAAATGATTCAGGGAGATACGTTTAGATCTGGAATCAGGCAAAGTTGTTTTAATTAAACTTTTTAGAATTAAGATATTAACTTGCATCAGTATTAATTTACATGAGAGACTATTAAGGATATACAGAAAAGGTATTTGACTAATAACACCTTTTTTCCTTCTTAGTATCAATGCCTATGGTCAATTAAGTGGGAAAAAAATCAAACTAATTTCATGTAGTTGCTAATATAGTAAAATAAAATTTGTGTTTTATAAAATTATAGTTGTTTTGGTTTTGTCCTTAAGAATAAATGAAATAGAAACAATTCTACTTTTTTTAAGTTTTCTTTCTTTAAAAAATATTTACTTATTTTGAGAGAGAGAGAGAGAACACACACACATGCACCATTAGCAATGAAAAAGAATGGGGCAGGGGCAGAGAGAGAGATTGAGAGAGAGAGAGAGAGAGAGAGAGAGAGAGAGAGAGAGAATTTCAAGCAGTCTCCATGAACCATGAGATCATGACCTGAGCCAAAATCAAGAGATGGACGCTTAACCAACTGAGCCAACAAGGTGCCCCAATTCTACTTCTTAGTATAATTTTAGAAAATGCGGTACAAGTGCCCCTCTGCATCAGCACTCCTGTATCCCTTGGGTAAATTCCTAGCAGCGCTGTTTCTGGGTCATAGGGTAGATCTTTTTTTAAGTTTTTGAGGAACCTCCACACTGTTTTCCAGAGTGGCTGCACCAGTTTGCGTTCCCACCAACAGGAAGACCATGAAGGAGGGGAAGGAAAAAAAAAAAGGTTGGAGAGGGAGAGAGCCAAAGCATAAGAGACTCTTAAAACTGAGAACAAACTGAGGGTTGATAGAGGGTGGGAGGGAGGGGAGATTGGGTGATGGGTATTGAGGAGGGCACCTTTTGGGATGAGCACTGGGTGTTGTATGGAAACCAACCTGACAATAAATTCCATATTTAAAAAAAAAAAGAAAATGCGTAGGTTGTGGCAAAGGCACTGAGGATAATTTTTTTTTAATTTTTTTAAACGTTTATTCATTTTGAGAGACAGAGACAGAGCATGAGCAGGGAAGGGGCAGAGAGAGAGAGAGGGAGACACAGAATCTGAAACAGGCTCCAGGCTCTGAGCTGTCAGCACAGAGCCTGATGTGGGGCTCGAACTCACAAACTGCAAGATCTTGACCTGAGCTGAAGTCGGACGCTCAACTGACTGAGCCACCCAGGGGCCCTGGCACTGAAGATAATTTAAAGGAAAAAGTGATCAGTAGGGCTAAAATACTGTTGAATTAAGTCTTGATGTCTGATGTTTAATTGGCACAGCAACAGCAACAACAACAACAAAAATAGATTGGTGAGATTATCCAAGCCATGGCGGAGTTCTGAAAGAGCCATCCTTTACTGTTGTAGTGAAAAGTCATGCTAATTATCTAGGTTGACTTTATTACTTGTTTCTGATTAGATTTGCTTAGAAGTCATTTCATATTAAGAATATGTTTTTTAGGGGCACTTGGGTGGCTCAGTCAGTTAAGCGTCCGACTTCGGCTCTGGTCATGATCTCACGGTCTGTGAGTTCAAGCCCCACGTCAGGCTCTGTGCTGACAGCTCAGAGCCTGGAGCCTGCTTCAGATTCTGGGTCTCCCTCTCTCTCTGCCCCTTCCCTGCTCATGCTCTGTCTCTTTCTGTCTCAAAAATAAGTAAAAACTTAAAAAGAAAAGAAAAATATGTTTTTTATCTTGTAGTCTGGTCAGTGGAATAGTAATCTCAATTTTATATGAAGAATTGAGTTGTTACCAATTTTTTTTTAAATTTTTTTTTTTTAACGTTTATTTATTTTTGGGACAGAGAGAGACAGAGCATGAACGGGGGAGGGGCAGAGAGAGAGGGAGACACAGAACCGGAAGCAGGCTCCAGGCTCCGAGCTGTCAGCCCAGAGCCTGGTGCGGGGCTCGAACTCACGGACCATGAGATGGTGACCTGAGCTGAAGTCGGACGCTCAACTGACTGAGCCACCCAGGCGCCCCAGAGTTGTTACCAATTTTAAGAATTGTGGATGGGTGGAATACTATACTTGAATGAGATCTCAGCTGGTATGTAATCTGATTTAAAAAGAATAAAAAAATTCTTTTGATTGTTAGGAAAATGATAGAAAATATTGAATAAACAAGATCCTAAACAACAACAGGAAACATCGCTCTCTCTCTCTCTCTCTCTCTCTTTTTTAATACCTCAGTATGTTAGGGATTATTCTGTAAGAACTCTAGTACTAATGAATAGCACAACATGGTTTGAATTCTGGAGTCACTGGAAAGTAACACAACTACTTTCAAATCTGTCAGCTATTCTAGGTAGGGAAGCACTAATCAGATAAATTGAAGTAGATGAAAATTATTTTAAGATATTAGAATTGTCACTTTTTAAACATTTATTTAAATTTTTAAGATTTTAGCTAGATTTTATAGTTATTTATAATAATTTTGATAATGTATGTCACAAAAGTTACCTTTAGTGAAATGTAGCCTATTTTATAGAAGCAAATGTGAACCTCATTCATTTATTCAGTAAATGTTTACTGAGTGCCTGCTATGGTGAAGTGCTTTATTAATTGTTGAGTATTTTCCTACTCTCTCCAGTCTTACCTTTGCCAAGTGTGAAACATATTTTATTCTCTATTACTCTCCCTCCATTAAATGTGTTTTGGTTTTATGCTAGTACCAAAAATAAATGCTTTAGGAACTTTTTTTTCAAGATACGTTCTCATTTTTTAACTTGTACTTTGAGCAATATATTGGATCATCAGTTTTGTTTGGGCTTTTCTAGAACTCTGCTTTTTCCATTGACCTCAGCATTGCTCATATGGAAACAGAAATGTGAGGCTCTGCAAGGGTCACCTGGAAGCTTGATTAACCCCTAACTTCTTCCATAATAATGTTAAGAGTTCAATATCCTGTCCTTTGTGTGTGTATCCATTAGCAATGAAAAAGAAATAAGATGGGAGTAAGAAATAGTTGGAGAAAACAATGTACACAAATTTGTTTGCCTCATACATATAATATCTGTATATTTGGTATTGTTGTTTTATAATTGTGCACCTAGAAATTAAGGACTAATAAAAACACAAAATTTCCCAGGCTGGACAGGATTGTGGTAAACCCAACCCAATATTGGGTTTCTTTTGGTGCTAAGACTGTAAGTTGAAGGTGCTTAAAACCGCAACAGCATTGATATTTATAGTAACACAGATACGGGTTTGAATCCTGGCTTTACCATTTGCCAGCTCTGTGACCTTAAGCAAGTTACTTAATTTCTGTAATACACAGAAAAGATTGGTATAATGGATATACTTTCTAACCCATATAATTATTGAGGATTCAATGGAATACTTAAAACAAAATTTTTACCACATTGTTCAATCTGTAGCTTTATAATTTATTCATCAAATTCTGTCTTTGTTGGTATTTATTCATAAATGTCATTATTAAAACTTTTTTGGCACCTTTTATATACCAGAGTCTCTACCATGTGTCAGAGGTATAAGGTCAAACACTGTTGTGGGGCAACAAGAGATAGATTGGTAGTTATGATTGTAAGTACATACACAGGAATCATACTGAATTTGTTGCATGCATATAATTCCATAATTATATGCATGCAATATTTATGCAATATTATATGCATGGAAGGAAAGCATTTCACCTGTGTTTTTAAATTTTTTTAAAAATACCTTTCTTGGTAAACCCATGCAAAACTTTGTTTTATACTATGATACTTACAAAAACAAGATAGCAAAGAGATTAAAAGCAGAGCTCTGAAATTAGACTGCCTTGATTTCTGTTCTGGATTTATCACTCACTAGCTGTATGACCTCAGGCTATTTATTTTTCTTTGTGTCCTTTGCCTCAGCTGAAAAGGGGGGGCAATAATATTAACTGTTTCTTGGGATTCTTATAAGATCTAAATGTTATAATGTACATAAAATTCTCAGAGTAGTTCTTGGCTCATAGTGAGCACTCAGTAAGTGTTGGTTATTCTTAACATTATGCATCACATACTATTTAAATATAGTTAAAGATGTGTGTGTGTGTGTGTGTGTGTGTGTGTGTGTGTGTGTGTGTGTTAGGGCTTAGAACTATGAAGTGTTGTATCAGGCAAAATAATATCGGTATTCTGTATTCCACACATTTGTCTTTACCAGTTTTAATAATATATCCAATAACTATGTTCAGTAATATTACGTTTAGTCATAGGGATAATATTGTCAGGTATAAATGGCGCAATTAAAAACACTACAGGAGCTAAGTTGCTCAGGAAGTTGCAATGCAAATGTTCTTTCCTAAAGCCTTGCAAATGCACGATGAGAAAAAAATGGGGTATCTTATTTTATTCCCTAGTGAGAATCTATCCACATCAAATACACTATATAACACTGCATATGGGCAATCTCTGCTGAGATTCCCTGCCTCATCACACAGGCCTTCTAGAGAAGGAAATTGATAGGTATTGATTTCATTTTGAAAAGAGTCAATCCATTACAAGTCTAAGTTAAAAGTAGGAGCATGTCATGTGACCTAGAGATATTATGAATATATCTAGTTTAAAAGGTACTAATATTGAAGCATGCTTGGAGTTGTTTATAAATCACTGTAAAATGAAATTACTCTTACATCCAAAAAATGTTTCAAAATGACATTTATTCAGTTTATTCTAGGACTATGAAATTCATTCATTCATTCATTCACTCATTCATTCATTGAATGAGTATTTAGTAGGTACTCATGATAAATTAAGCAGTCTACTGGGCACCGAGATACAAAGATTGGTTACATTTCCCTGACCTCACAGGCTGACTATCTAGTAGTGGAGGAAAGGAAATGAAAGAACTTTTTCTTTTAATTTTTTTTAATGTTTATTTATTTTTGAGAGAGAGACACAGACAGACAGAATGAGAGCAAGGGAAGGGCAGAGAGAGAGGGAGATACAGAATCCGAAGCAGGGTCCAGGTTCAGAGCTGTCAGCACAGAGCCTGGTGCAGGGCTTGAACTCAGGAACCTTGAGATAATGACCTGAGCTGAAGTCGGACTCTTACTCAACTGAGCCACCCAGGTGCCCCAAGAACTTTTTAATAGTAAGCAGTATGTTAGATTTATATAGAAGAATTCAGAGGATGGACGAGAGGTTTCCAATTAAGAACAGAGCAGGTGTCACCAAAAGCTTCTGAGAGTTGAATCTTGAATGCTGGCCTGAATGAACTGGTGGATGTGTGTGTCAGGCAGTGTGGTATATGTGAGTGGTAGGGGAAGACTGGTGTATTCCAGGCAAAGGGAACAGCTTGTGTAAATGGACAAAGGTATGAAAAAGCATGAACTATTTGGAGAACACAAGTGTTCCTGTGGGTGGAGCACAAGGATTGATGAGTTTATGGAGACATTTCTGTGTCCTCTTGCAGGGAGGTAGAAACTGGACTGTCTCAAAAATAAATAAACGTTAAAAAAAAAAAAAAAGAAAAAGAAACTGGATGCTGGGTGAGGCTAAGAGCAGAGTTAGGAGAGCCCAGATGAGTAATAGTGGCTGGAATGTCCCTTGCTCATGGGCCACAGTGTGCAACAGAGCACCAGGAGTGGTTAAAGAGACCATACTTCGGAGAGAATGAGAAATTGAGAGCCAGTAGATCTGACGTCTAAGGAGGCAACAAGGCAGCGTTTAGGTTGGAGGCAGGGACGAAGGAAGACAGGGACTTGAGACGAGAGCAGAGGCTCAAAGCTGTGACCTGGGTGCGATGTGGAGCTTGGAGAAATTTCCTGAGCAGCCGGAACATAGCTGCAGCAGATTTTTATAGGGCACTTGCAGCCTCCTGAATTGGTGAGGAGGGAGCTATTAAGGGCACTGATCTGGCTCAGGCAGAGGGCCTCCAACTAAACTGATGAGTTTGAACTGTATCCTGAAAGCTTTGGGGAATCATTGCGGGGGTTTAAGCAGGGCAATGGCATGATCGGATATGCGTTTTAAAAAGATCTTGTTGGCTGCTGTGTGGGGATAGATTGAAAGTTTGTGAGCCTGAGGGCATGGCGATCAGGTAAGAGGGTTTCCACACATGAGAGATGGTGGAAGCCTGGTGTAAAGTGCCACAATGGAAACAGACTAGAGAGGAGTCATTCTGGGGAGATCTGGAAGGTGGAGAAAAAGACAGATTTAAAGGACGAGGCGAAGAGGAAGAGCAGAGTCTAAGAATCTAATGTTTCTGAATGGGATACCTGGGATAGAATTGGGTGGGTATCTGCTATTCCTTGCAGCAGGGAGCCCCAGAGGGGTTGCAAAGCCGATTTCATGGATGGAGGTGTTGAGTTTGAGGGTCTTGCTGAAAAAGCTAGATGGGGCACAATCTGAAGGGAGGCCTGTGTAGGTCTAAAACTCAGAAAAAAAGACCTGGGTTCAGGATAAGGGTTTCGAGTTCCTTAGGATTTAAGGGGTGACTCAAACTGATGGATTTGAATGAAGAGCTTACAGTGAAAAAGGAGAGAGTTCTGGTACACACATTTAGGAGAGACTGAAAGAAAAGGATTCATGAAATTGAGAAATAATGGCTAGAAAGGGAGAAGGGAAATGAGACAGTGGTGATCTGAAAACTACAGGAGAAAATAATTTCAAGACCAAGAAGAGCTGCAGAAGAGTCAGCATGATGAGTAAATTTATTGTGAATATAAAGGGTAAGGCATCAGTTGTACTCACTTTGTTAGGTACTTTACATGTGGTAGCTCATTTAATCCTCATAACAAGCGTATGCTGTTACTATCCCCATGTTACAGATGAGACTGTTGACACACAGGTTAAGTCCTATGCCCTACGTGATAAAACAAAAATTCATACCCGCACAGTTTGAGTCCCTAGTTCAGATACATAACAACCAGCTTTGTCAGTGCCAAAGAACTAAAAAAACCAAAAAAGTAAAGCTGAATTGCAGTGAAATGAGGAAGGATAGGAGAAATTAGGAAGTAGAAACAATGAGTGAATCCTTTTCTCAAGGAATTTTCATCAAGTAAACTGGAAAGGTCCTGGTTAGAGGGGAGGTTGGGTTTAAGGGAGATTTTTTTTTTAACTGGAAATATGTGAAATTATTTATGTATTCAGTCACTAGAGCAGGTAAAGTTGTGGATAAGTGTGGAAAACAATGAAGTGGGTCCTTGAGGACATTAGAAGGGGTTAGGATCAGATATTAATAGTGAACAAATATTTATGGAACACATAGTACATACTTGTCCCTAATAGGTGATGGGTTTATAAAGATGTATTATATATATATATGTGTATATATATATATATATATATATATATATATACACATATATATATTTATATATATATACATATATATATTAAATATATATATATATATACATATATATATTAAACACATACACACACACAGCAATTTGCCCTTAAAGAGCTCAAAGTTGAGTTGTAGGCAGGTAATTAAAATAGTGCATCATGACATCATGTGCGGTAACGAAGGGGGCTGCTGATGGACTGACTTCAGGAGGATGGACTCCAGAAGTTTAGGAGTGAAAGCTCATGTCCCATCACCTTAGCCCATGGTTTTATGCTCCAATTCACACTGGCCTCCTTTTAACTACTGAACAGGAGCAGGCTGAGGTCATTTTGGTTCCAGGGCTTCACACACCTTGTCCCTTCTTTTCAGGAATGTCACTTCTATTGAGACTCCTTCCCTTACCACATATCTACAATCATACTTGCCCACACTTTATTCTCTCTCACATCACTCCATTTACTTTATGGCCGTTTTCACATTTTATAACAGATAAATCATTCCCAATTTACAGGTTCAACTTTCAACTTTTCGATTTAATGATGGTGTGAAAGCAATCCACATTAGTAGGAACCGCATGTTGCAATGCGAATTTTGATCTTTTCCTGGGCCAGCGATATGTGTGTGATCCTCTCTCATGATGCTGGCAGTGGCAGCAAGCCTTAGCTTGCAGTCAGCCTTGGGATCTCAAGGGTAAACAATTAATGCACTGACAACCATTCTTTACCCAAATAGTCATCCTATTTTTCACTTTCAGTACAGTATTCGGTAAATTACATGACATATTCAACACTTTATTAAAAATAGGCCTTGTGTTTGTTGCTTTTGCCCAATTGTAGGCTAATGTAAATGTTCTGAGCATGTTGAAGGTAGACCCTATAGGCTAAGCTATGATGGTCAGTAAGTTAGTTTATTAAGTGTATTTTCAACTTAAGGCATTTTCAACCTACAATGGGTTTATTGAGAAGTGACCCCATTGTAAGTTGAGGAAGATCTGTAATTATCTTGTTTATTTTTGTGTTTGTTTATTTGTTTCTTCTTCTGGACGTGAGCTCCCTGAGACCAGGGACTATCTTGTTCACCATTGTCTCTCCAGTGCCTAAACAATACCTGGCATGTAGGAGATGGTCAATATACTTTTGAATAAATGAATGAATAGAAGAAATAATGTTGGGCAGTGTCTGTAAGGGTAGCCTTAGTGTAGATGAGGTAGAGTGGGTAATTTTAAGTAAGCGGGAAAGCATGTGCAATGCCATAGAAGTATGAGCCAGGATGATATATTTAAATAGCAATCAGTGATTTGGTATGTTTATAGCATCCTGTGAAATGGGTTAGTGGCAGCAGTGGTGAGGGTGGAGGGGATAAGGAGAATGATTAGTAACAGAATGGTACATTTTGGCCATATAAGGAACGGCTTTATATGCCAAGTCAAATATTCTGTTGATATGGACAATCCATTGAAGAACTGAATACTATGGAAATCAGATCTTAAAAATCAATTCCATATGAACTTAACTATTAGCGTTTATGCCTGAACTCTGAATAATTAGAAAATATTCTGTTTATTAAGTTCTATATTAATATAATTATGATCACACAATACACACTATTGACCTAAATATATCATTAGAAGTTAGATTTCTGTGAAAAATTAAGGATTTGTGTTTCGTGTGTATCACATATTTTCTTGTGATCATTGCGTAGTAATTCTGCAGCCAGAGAATCAAGGGCTTTGTCATTATATGAATACGTCCATATTCATTAAAAGCATTGGACTGATCTTTGTAGGTATGGTAATGGAAATCTGCAAAGTTGTTTAACCAAAGATCAAACAACCTAATTAAATGTTAGTCATTAATAATAATAACCTCATTTTTTACTTTTACTTTTTTTTTTTTGGTAAGAAATGGCAAATGGTAGAAATATAGCACAAAAAGAAAGCAAGCAACATTCACTGAGAAAACTGTTCTTTGTTTTTTATTAATTACTAGATTAGGGAAATGACATTTACTGAAGAAAATAACACATCATTTAATGGAATTGCCAAAGGTCTTTTGAACCTCCAGAGAATTGAAGAAATGAGCTAAATGATCAAAACTAATGCTGGGAGCCAGGACTCTAATACTTGCTGACGTTTTTGCTAATTTGATAAGTTTTGTGAACTTCTAAACAATAGGATGAGAGCAAAGAAGGAACTGTAATGGGGAAAAACACCCCGTTTTACATTTGTTGTCCTAGTCACCTGAGGTTATTTCCATGAGACGATAGTATTGTCTTGATGGGAACTTTGGTAGAATAGACACTACTCAGTATATGTAAGGAGATAATTTCTATTTATCCCTTATTTTTAAAAATATATTTTATTTTATTTTAGAGAGAGAGAGTGCACGTGAGCAAGAGAGAGAGGGGTGGAGGGGGAGAGAGAGAAGGAGACAGAGAGAGAGAGAGAGAAAGAGAAAGACATAGAGGGAATCTTAAGCAGGCTCCACATCAGCATGGGGCCTGATGTGGGGCTTAATCCCACAACCCTGGGATCAGGACTTGAGCTGAAATCAAGAGTCAGACATTCAACCAACTGAGCCACCCAGGCACCCCTATCTCTTATTTTTAGTCACTTCCCTAGAATACTATATCAATTTATGAAAATATAACTTTGCGATTTGTGTAATTACTAACGAAAATAAAACTAAGTGCACAAGTAGTATCTTTTCAATTTTCTAGTGCATCTATTTCTCTTTTTGAGGTGTATGTTAAGTTTAGAAGCATGTAGCTGTTTAAAATTGGTACAATTATTCTAGTCATCTACTGAACTGAAGGCATCTACTTATTTTGAGCTGAAGGCTGTAGATATCTGAGCACTTGGGATGTCTTCTTTATTTAGCATAGTTGATAAAACTAGACCATCACTGCTGGCATATATCTTTTCATGTCACAGCAAAGTTTAAGGAAACTCCTCATGGTCATTGCTCCCTGAATACAAACCCTAATAGATAAAGATGGTGAATTGTCAGCTTCTGTTCCTGGGAGAATGATCTATGGCCCACTGACTAAATCTGGTCTGCTGTGTTTTTGGAAATAAAATTTATTGGATCGTAGCCTTGGTATCACACCAGACTAAGTTGTTTATCTCCAAATGGGCTCCCCTAATAAAACTTCATGTTTACTCCTACTGTATTACTTATACTGTTGCTATTCATGCCTGTTCCCCACCATTCACCTAGTAGACTGCAAATTTGTTTACTGTCATATCTGTAACACCCAATTGAATGTTGAGAGGACTGTGGATACTCAGTAACTACTTGTTGTCTTTGAGACATAATTAAGGAATGCACTGATGTTTTGATCTAGGTTGTAATTGTTTAATTTGCTTCACTACAACTCCACTTACTTGTGGTCTCAAATTATTTCCTAAGTTGACCAATTCTTGGGTGGGTCCAGTCTGATTTACTTGCCTTCTGTGCAGCCAGCATTTGATTCTTCTGTGTCATCATTTTTTCCTATTTTCTTTATACCTGTATGACCATTCATATTATTTATTTTCAAGGAAAACTCTTCACGTATTGCTTAACTGTAACTGTTCTACACAGTTCTTTTTTTAAAAAAAAATTTTAATGTTTATTTTTGAGAGAGAGAGAGAGAGAGAGAGAGAAGGAGCGCAAATGGGGAAGGGGCAGAGAGAGAGGGAGACAGAGACTCTGAAGCAGACTCTAGGATCTGAGTTGTCAGCAAAGACCCCGATGCAAGCCTCAAACTCACACAGACTGTGAGATCATGATCTGAGCTGAAGTCAGGCACTTAACCAACTGAACCACCCAAGCACCCCTCTACCACAGTTCTATCCCCAAATTTTGTATTTCTCTTCTTTGCATTCATTTCTGAATTATTTACAAAAATCCATGATATTACCACCTGTGTTTTTGGGAACCATATTAATCTGTTCAGACTCATCCCTGGAGCCACATGTCCATCTGTCTACTAACCATCTCTTCCTACCGGGCCACAGAACCTCAGACTCTTTACACCTCAATCATCTATCATTTTCCCCTCCAAATCTACACACACAATTCTGTACACCTTCCTGCACTTCCCTGTCTGGATTAATGATGTTGAGACCCATTCTTGTCCCACTTCTGTTGTCATAGTTCAGGTTTTTAGCATTTATTTTTATTGCTTTAGGTAGAACTATGACATTGGTAACTTACCCTGGAGTCTATCTTTCCCTTGTCTTCAGAGTAATCATTCTAAAACATATTCATTCTTTTCAAAGCACAGAGGACTTTAGTGGCTCACCAGTATTACAGACAAAGTCCAATATCTTTGCCATGTTATGCAAAGTTCTTTGTGATCAATGAATGGTGTTTCCAAGAGTTGTGCAGAGCATTACCTGTGTGGCTGTGGGCAGTGGTCTTGACATAAATGTGTAAATCCTGGAAAGAGATTTCTTGAGTTTAAATTGTAGATCCATTACCTATTAGCTGTTTGACCTTTCTTTGGCTTTTTTTTTTTTTCCACACATGAGAGAGAGAGGAGTAGAGGGAGAGGGAGAGAGAGAATCTTAAGCAGGCTCTGTGTTCAGTGCAGAGGCTGATGCGGGGCTTGATCTCGTGACTGTGAGATCATGACTTGAGCTGAAATCAAGAGTCAGACTCTTAACCAATTGAGCCAAGCACCCCAACTGTTTGACATTTGATAAGTTACTTTGTTTTCATCTTTCTTAATTTCCTTGTATATGAAATGGGGAATAATACTTGCCTCATAGAGATTTAGTAGAGATTATATCTTAAAATTAGTAGAAAGTGTTTAAAAAGTGTTTGGCACAGCATAATTGTTCAAGCAAATGTTACATACTATTAATTATATTAATTAATTATTATTATTAGCTTTATGCTTTCATGAAACTTTATATCTTTTATTATTTATTGTATACTTACCTGTAGTAAACATTTGTAGGGCAGTATCGGCTAGTGGAACAGAGCACGTGTTTGGGCATTAGGAAGATATGGATTGACATCTTTATCTTTAACTCTGGTACTTAATCTCTCATCTTTGAAATCATGAGAATATTATCTGTTTCCTAGAGCTGTGTGAGAATTAAATATGAGAATATATATCAAGCAATTATTACAGTATTTAATGAATATAGTGAATATCCCCAAATAGTACTTATTATTATTTCTGTATCAATAGTGCTTTGCATGTATAAAGTATTTAATGACTGCTAAGTAATTTTCTATGTTCTAATTTGAAGAAAACTAGTCTGGTTTGAGAATTCTTAGAGGGTCGTTCGTGTCTTTGTGTCTTAATAGAAGTAATCTTTATGATCCATGGGATCTAATATGAGACCATTATGAAACTCAATCAAAATAAGGTCAAGATGTTAAAGTAAGAGCAATCCCATACATCTTTTCATCTACTAGTTCTAGCTCCATCTTTACCTTTCAGCTACTAGTTTAAAATTTTCTTCAATTTGCTCAACTTCCCCATATCATTAGAACATTTTGATTGAAGGGGCACCTGCTTCAGTCGGTTAAGCATTTGACTCTTGATTTCAGCCCAGGCCATGATCTCAGGGTTCATGGGACAGAGCCCCGTGTCAGGCTCTGTGCTGACAGCACGGAGCCTGCTTGGTATTCTCTCTCTTTCTCTCTCTTTGTCCCTGCTCTGGTCATGCTTGTGTTCTCTCTCTCTCTCTCAAATAATAAATTAAAAAAATAACATTTTATTTGAAAATTTATAATTTTTAGGGGCACCTGGGTGGCTCAGTCAGTTGAGCATCTGAATTTGGCTCAGGTCATGATCTCATGGTTGGTGGGTTTGAGCGCCGTGTCGGGCTCTGTGCTGAATGCTTGCTCAGAGCCTGGAGCTTCGGATTCTGTGTCTCCTTCTCTCTCTGCCCCTCCCCCACTCATGCTCTGTTTTACTCTGTCTCTCAAAAATAAATGTGAAAAAAAATTAAAAAAAAGAAAATTTATAATTTTTATTTTATAATTAAATGAAATAAATTGGTGTTGAAAACCAGTTTTATTTAATTTTTGAATTAAACTGGATATTGTAGTTGATTACAGTTTGTTTGCACTAGTTATTTATTCATGTCTGTTTCACAAACTGGACTAAAATTCCCATGAGGCAGAGACTTGCTTTATTTGTATTATGTGCTTGGTTCCCAGTAGGATCTCACTAATATTTGTTGAATGAATGAGTTTCAGTTACCTCTTGTAAAACCCTTTTAACTGACCTAAATAAGGGAGAGATTTAAAATTCATCCTCCATAGGTAAATGTTTCTGTATATATTGATTTGATTTTGTGATCATTTTATATCAGGGATTGGCAAACTATGGCCAGCAGACAAAATCTGGTCTGTTGCCTGTTTTGTAAGGCTTGTGAGTTTCAAATTGCTGTTATCTTTTTAAATGTTTAGAAAAATCAAAAGAGGAGTAATATTTCATGATATGTGGAAATTGTAGGAAATTAAAATTTTAGTGTTCATGAACAGTTTTTTGGGACACAGACATGTTCATTCATTTCTATATTATCGATGGCTGATTTTGCTCTAACTGGCAGTTATATAGTTGCTATGCAGACTTTAAGGCCCACAAAGCCTAAAATATTGACTATTAGACCCTTTACAAAAATCTGCCAACATCTGTTCTAAAGAAAATAAAGAGACATTATGTTGATCTTGCTTTTGATTTTCAAAGAATCAAGAGATAACCACATGCATATTTTAGTCTTCTATTTAACTATATATTTAGATAATTTACTATCAGTCTTGATTGTAAAATGATAAACTATACATTTTTTAAAACGAAATCATCCTATAAGAATGTGAACCAGTATTGATGAAATATATGCATTGCTTAATATCAAATTTAGTAATTCTTATTTCAGAGTTTTGTGTTTCCACTTGACTTTCATTTATATACCCTTAACAATGACTCATATTTGTGTATAACTTTGAGTCATTTTGAGGGTTAAAGCATTTAGAACCTAATTTCTAAATTTAGACTTTGTTGAGGTATACTTATTCTATGAATTTCAGATACATTCTTTCTTTTTATATATTTATTTCCCCTCTCTATCTTAATTCTCAAACATTAGACCAGTAGCTACTACAATTTGAAAAATAATCTCTAGATAATAATAATGGTAATAATAATAATAACCCTTTTCATTTTGATAGTATCTTTTTTTTTTTTTTTCAAGAGCTTTCACATACATAAAGGAAATCTACTGAGTTTGGTCTAAAACCCTACAAGTGAAGGCATGGTATGTTTCACTCTTGGAATTGGTGTGGAGCTCAGCTCTAACAGAGGTAAAGAAGTCTTTAATAAAGAGAATCCAAAGCAGTGGTTTAAAATGATAGAACTGTCTGTTCTCTTACAACAATCCAGAGTTTTGAGATGCAAGGCTGGTAAAAAGAAGCTGCCACCCTCGCCCCATAGCTACCTTCTCTGGGTCCACGGTGGCTGCTACAGTTGCTATCATGTCCGAGCCAGAGAGAACAAAGAGCCTGGGAGCGCATGCACATTTTTTTTTTCAGGGAGAAAGCCTCAAACCGGCATATATATCACTTCCGCTTTCATCTTATTACCTAGCACCTAGGCAAATGGCCATTCTAACTGTAGATTATGTCATCTATAACTGAGAGGACCTTTGTTACAAAAATCATGCTATCACGAGGATATTTCTTCCTTTTACTAAGAGAAAAGCTGTGTAGATATAAATTTGCTCAGATTGAGTTGGTTTTCTGATGCCAATATTTCTAGGGTATTGTGCACAAACCACTGAATATCCTTACCTTAAACACTCTTTCTATAAACTATTAAGTGAACATTTCATAACTTTGAACCATTACTCATAAACTGATTTGAGTAGAGAACACATCAGACTAGAAAGTATCCATGACTCTAGGCCAGTTACTTGTGGGACCACGGATATGTGAGAGGAAACCTGTAGATTCTACTTTATTAGGGAAAATGAGAGTTAGAAATTCTCAAAGTTAAAAAAAAACTAAAAAAAATTTTGTTAAAACCCCTGACTAGTAATATATTGCTAAGTGAAACATAACACTTCAGTACAGTTATTTCATATAGTAAACAACCTGTTTTAAAATTTATTTGATAGAGAGTTGAATATTCTATAAAGAGTTAGTGACTGTGAATTCTGTTTGGTTTACTTTCAAATGTTATTTAAAAACTGGCTTGCAATATTTAAGAAACTTAAGATACTGTATGTCTAATTAATACACATTTTAGGTAGCATTTTAATAATTTTCAAGGATAAACTCGGTAGAACTCATTAATTTCTAAATTGTAAGTGATTTGCACTGGCTATGCTTCTTTCTTGGATGAGTAGTTCCTCTAGTAAGTACCCTAATATTAGACTGTCTCTTGAATTTTTAAACCGACTTATTAAAAGAGAAGGCTTGAGTGAGAAAAATCATACAATTAGAAAGCCATCCTTTCCACTTACTATTAAGCTAACAATGTAAGCCTAATATTTAATGTTATTAACAATGCCCACAGTCAAAGGTTTATGATTAAATGAAGGATACAAAAGGACTGCCATTTTTAAAACATCACTTATTTTTTTT
The DNA here is from genome assembly GCF_018350195.1 of Panthera tigris. NCBI lineage: Eukaryota > Metazoa > Chordata > Mammalia > Carnivora > Felidae > Panthera > Panthera tigris. Next base: position 68,374,523 of record NC_056667.1, read on the forward strand.
TTTAGAAGAATGTAAATCAAAGACTAGAAGTAAAGCCCCAGAGAAAATTTCATTTAAGCAAATTTGAATTTCTTTTCAGTTCCATTTCACCCTCGGTTTTTTTTCTCCCCTTCTGATAAACTTTTGCCCTCTAGCCTGCCGTGAAAGGAACAATGAAGCAGCCACCAATGTTCCCTAAACTCTGTAAGTGACTCTTCCTGAGTTATTATCCTTCAGCTTCTATAAGGAGCATGAAAAATCTCCTTTCTACCTCTCCCACCAGGAATCCAGTGCAAAGCATTGCACTTGATGTCTTGTAGAGCGGAAATCAAGAAACATAGGGCCCATCTGTGTACATCTTGCATGCTGAATGGAAAAACATTATCACCCTTATAAATTAACGAGAAGCCTTTATCTGGCCAAGGCTCTTTCCCCACACAATGTAAGTAATGTGGCAGAGATCTGAGACTTCCATGAAATGCCTGCCCCAGTCTGGCCTCTTCTAGTGTTAAAGAAGAATGGGAACCTGGACAATTTTCAGGGATTTATTTAGGCCATGAATCTGCTTGCTGGGCTGGTGAAACCTTTGTGCTTTAAGTTTTCAGCTTTTCATCAAAAGAAGAAGAAAGGAAAAAAAAAAGAAAAAAGAAAAAATCTAAAGCGGCAGATTTAATTTCAGGATTGAAGATTTGATACTGATTTTCTCTCTGTCCCTCTCCTTTTTTGTCAAGAAGCCGAACTTATTTTCATATATTATTTCTCTGCTTTGTCAACTCATTAGCTTGTGAATCCAGAATAGATTTTTATCTAAGGAATCAGGCTTCAAGTCTTAAAGACATCAGTGATTCTATAAGGTGATAAAACCCTTATCCAAACCGTGCATACTGCCTTCTAATTAGCTGGCACTGTCCTTAGGAAATCCAGAGTTTTGCCACGCACCATTGGTGTGAGATTCCTAGTGTAGTATTCACTAGCATATGAAGTTATTCATTACTTGGTCAGAAGCAGATTCTAATGCACAGACGGAGGAGGAATATGTGTTTAACCTGCTTACTAGCAAAGGTGTATGCTTTACAGATGACATACCTGGCTATCTTGTGTGAAAAATACTTTCCCATTTCATCTGGTCTTCTACCCACATGCCTGCCTTTTCCTTTTAATTAGCCAAATTCCCATTCCTGACCTTTTCTCTTTTTGCTTTGTTTACCTACTCTAGATGCATCTTTTCTCTTGTGCTGCAATAAATCCTTGAAACTGCCTCCTAATTAACACATGGTAAATCTCCTCTATAAAAATATGTATTTACTAAATTATACACAGGCGTTTTGTTCTGTAAATCTCCAAGGTGGTAAAGGGTCTCTATTATCTGTCACTTATATATGACAGTACAGTTAATTACAATTGCCCTATCACCTGTGGCATTGTTCTGTCATTATTCGTTATTCATTTACACCCATGCTATAGATTTCTGTGGATAAGCCCATGTTGCTTTTTTTTCTGGAAAGGAAGGTGCCAGTACTCTGTTATTTCTCTTCCTGCTCCATCTTTCACCAATGTCTAATTGAGATAGAAATGAAAAGATAAAAAAAGGTTCTTTGAATAAATCTATTAATTTAAAAGCATTTCTCCCAGTGGGTTTTTTTTTTCTTTCCTTCAGCAGTGGGTCATGCTAAACATTGATTTACAGAAAAACAGCTGTAACTGCATCTGTAACTGTTTTGCGCCATCATTTTGGCTCTGAAATTATAGCTTCCATATAAGTTAATTATTAATATGGCAGAAATTGAGATGATGTTGCTTAATTAGTGAATGTGGTACAAACTAGCTTAGTTTTCAGATACCAATACTTCTACGACATAGCAATGCATAGGCCAGTGAATATCCCCAACCAGTCGTTATATAAGCTTATTGCGGCAGCAATGTAAACGAATATAGCATAATTGGAATTTCACATCATATCTTCATGATCCATAATTCCGTGGTTGCAGAAGCTTGGTTTCAGCATTATTCTTCTGTGTTGTTTTCTCTAACTTCCAAGGCATGAGTAACCCAAAATTAAATGGCAAGTGCCCAAGAACAGTGCAACCAAAATGAAAGAGGAAGGTGATTTCCATGTAGCAAACTCTGTAAGTGTGAAATTATATTATACATCTAGCTAGATATTTCTGTTGCCGAATTTATTCCCTCACAGCTAAGCTCGTCACTCAATGACAGACTTACTTGCAGATATTACCCTACCTTGGAAAGTTCAGTTAAGGGTGTTAGGGCCTAAAACAAATACCTTGTGAAACTCAGAGCATGTTCTTTTTCTGGTTGGAAAACTTGTAGTGATTTATCCCATTCCTTAACTTTAATATAAAATATTGCAGTCCAGGCGCCTGGGTGGCTCAGTCGGTTAAGTGTCCAACTTCGGCTCAGGTCATGATCTCACAGTTGATGAGTTCAAGCCCCGCGCCAGGCTCTGTGCTGACAGTTCAGAGCCTGGCACCTACTTTGGATTCTGTGTCTCTCTACCCTCCCCTGCTCACGCTCTCTCTCTCTCTCTCTCTCTCTCTCTCGCTCTCAAAAATCTTAAGAAAAAGATTCGAAAAAAATTGCCATTGAGTTTTAAATTTGGTTTAAAACATACATTTTTAGGACAAAAGATACATTTTAGCATGAAATAAATAACATTAACATTTGATAGGCATAAACATCCCATTTAAATTTTTAAAATTATTATTAAAATTACAATATTTTTATTAAATAAAAAGTAGCAGAGGAAGCAATAGTGTGATGATAGCATATTAGCCAAAAAACAGTTTAGAAGTTTCTCCTTTGTGTGTAGTAATATAACAAATTCTAAATTTATATTCATTTTCTCATGGAATTACTTCCAAGTTACTTCTAATTAAGACAAAAACTAAACCTACAAAACAATTCAGAATAGGAATGTGAAATTATGTTGCAAAATTAAATGAATCTCTTGTAGGCCAATAAGTTTGCCATATAATTAGATTAAAAAATGAATACCAAATATACGATGTCTGTTTTCAAGCAAAAATCCCAAGATAAATCATACAAACATAATTAAAATATGCATTGCCCAGAGTATACTGGAGGAAATTAAAATCTATTAGTTGTTAAGGATTTAAAGTATTGTATAGCCCTGGAAAGGAAATTCCATAGTTTTGAATCTTTTAACACAATGATAAAAAGGACGTATGCGTTGATAAAAGTTACTTGATACCAGAAACTTTCCCCAGAGAAGAATTTTATTATAATCAAGTGGATAATAAAGAGAGAGTCTTTGAAAATCCTGTGTGCCTCCTAACTCAGACAGCCAATAAAACTTACACAATCATGGGATAAGCAAGGTTTGGTCTAATGTAATTACTGTTACTTTCATTTGGATGGAAGGTTAGTGGATAATAATGGTATTATCATTGGCAAAAACATATCTGAAAAGTTCCAAATTAATAAACTTGTTTTCTATAAAAAAATAAGTCATATATGGGGCACCTGGGTAGCTCAGTCAGTTGAGTGTCTGACTCATGGTTTCATTTCAGGTCATGATCTCGCAGTTACGTGGGTTTGAGTCCCTCGTTGGGCTTTGCGCTGGCAGGACAGAGCCTGCTTGGGATTCTCTCCCTGTCTCTCTGCCCCTCCCCCACTCACTCTGTCTCTGTCTCTCTCAGAATGAATAAATAAATTTAAAAAAATAAGCCGTATATATATTTATAGCTATAGGTATATATGAAATTAATTTGTTTGCCCTGGATGTTTGAATTAAATAGTGTGTTTTCAAAATCTCGTAAAATCCATTTTAACTTCTCCTTAACAAGTTTTTCTGAAAAGATGAAAAAAAAAACCTCTTAAATACCTAAACTGTAAAAAAAAAAAAAAAAAAAAGATTTATATGTTAGAAAAGTTTGCTGTCTTTTATCAAGGCTGATTGATATTTGGATGCATGGGGTTTTCTTTTTATGAGCATGTGACTGAGTTTTGGAAAGCTCTGAAAAACTCCACAAATAATTACATAAGAATAATGAATAACGATGTGTTGCTCAGGTGCACATTTACCAAGCATCTACTCTGTACCAAACACGTTACCCCCTTCCAAGAATACAGGCAGTTACACACTTGTTGAACCATGTTCAAGACCAATATCTTTTGAAATCATTGTATGAAGATCAATCTTCGGACACTGAAGTTATATTTAAGCACCCTCCTTTAATAATAGGAGATAGTTTTCAAATCAGATATTTTTATTGATATAGTTCATACGACATCTTTTTACTTAAAAAATTTTTTTAACATTTATTTGCTTTTTGAGACACAAAGAGAGAGTGTGAGTGACGGAGTGGCAGGGAGAGAGAGGGAGACACAGAATTCAAAGCAGGCTCCAGGCTCCGAGCCACCAGTGCAGAGCCTGATGCAGGGCTTGAACCCATGAACCGTGAGATCATGACCTGAGCCAAAGTCAGATGCTCAACTGATTGAGCCACCGACATACCCTTAAAAAAAAAAAAAGAACATTTATTTATTTTTCAGATATAGAGACAGAGCATGATACGGGGAGGGGCAGAAAGAGAGAGAGGGAGACACAGAATCCAAAGCAGACTCCAGTCTCTGAGCTGTTAGCACAGAGCCCAACGCGGGGCTCGAACTCACAAACCTGTGAGACTGTGTCCTGAGCTGAAGTCGGACGCTCAACCGACTGGGCCACCCAGGCGCCCCAACATCTATTTACTTTTAAGAATTACTTATTTCTGTTAAGATTCTTAGGCAGCAGATCTAAAACCAAAGAAAGAAATCGTTCCCCTCTATGACTGCAAAAGCATTAGATTTGGACTTAAGTGCTCTGAGTTGGTGATATACAACTGCCACCTACTCCTAAGCAATCTTAGGCAAACCACTTAAACTCTACTCCGGGTTCCTTGTCCTTCAAATGAAGATGTGTCATTTACCTCCCAGGGTTGTTGTGAAGAGTTAATGAGAACACATATATTAGAGCCTTTTTGCAAGCTGTAAAGAGGCTATTTGAATGTGAAATATTTTAAGTGTCTTGGTTGTAAAAATGTGAAAGATTCCCAACATTTGTGGAGAAAAGTGTTGACTTTTCTGAGATAAGGGTGTGTTGAGAAAGGAGTATGTGGCTTTGCCAGTTCTGTAACTGGAAACGTGGATTGTGAGCCAAGACTTCTACGTAAGGGGGATGACAAATGTGAATGCAGCAACTGGCAAGAAAGAGACAAAATATAGTGATGAGATTTTATTTTATTGTTGATAGAATATTATTTACTTGGGAATTAGGTTCATATTCTCTCCATGAATGCCATACTCTCATAGAGCAGGTATTTATACAGATTGATTAAATTACAAAGACCTCATTCTGGACCATGAAAACTTAAACATGAGAAAGTTGGACAGATTTCTAAGGAGACACATAAATACAATTAAAGGGCTTGGGCATGGGACCTGTGGGGAAAAGGTTCTAGGATTATTCAGTTTGCTAGGGACAAGGCTAAATGTAGAAATGTGGGAATGTGTAATATACTAAGGATAAAAGAACATCTGTTTTTTATGTCTAAGAAAGATCTAAAAGGAACTGGGCTTAAACTATAGGATAACAAATTTAAATTAGCAACAAGAAAGAATTTCCTGACAGGGTTGTTGGGCATACAAGGACTTGCTGGAATCTCCTTTGCACATCTTTGAAAAAGTGTTTCCATTAAAATAGAATGGTATAGGTGTTCACCTTCCTGAATGTAGAACAATGAATCAGATAATTTTGTTTTTTTTTTAAAGTAGGCTTCATGCCCAGTGCAGAGCCCAATGCTGGGCTTGAACTCAAGACCCTGAGATCAAGACCTGAGCTGAGATCATGAGTCAGATGCTTAACCAACTGAACCATCCAGGTGCCTGGATCAGATAATTTTAAAATAACATTTCTAATTCCCTGATTCTTAAGTATTGTTACTCTGGTAAAACAAAAGAGAACTCTGGCAAAAATTGTCCAAGATAAAATGTTTTTATTTGCATAAAACAAAGAGAAAATGTATTTTGATCACAGTTATCCTATATTATATCATTGTAAAATGACTAAATTATTTCTTGGAATATTCTAGAATGTTTAAAAACATGTAATAGAAGACTCTTTAGAAATTCTGTGCATCTGGGGTACCTGGGTGGCTCAGTTAGTTGAGCGTCGAACTTCGGCTCAGGTCATGATCTCATGGTTTGTGAGTTCAAGCCCTGCCTTGGGGCTGTCAGCTGTTTTGACAGCTTGGAGCCTGGAGCCCACTTTGGATTCTGTGCCTCCCTCTCTCTCTGCTCCTCTCCTGCTCATGCTCTGTCTTTCTCTCTCTCAACCATAAGTAAACATTAAAAAAAAAAAAAGAAATTCTCTGCATCTGAATTCTTTCAACTCTGGAGTCACATGGAATAGGACATACAAAGTGTGGGAAAGATCTATTCATAAAATACCTATTTCTTATTTTTCCTGTGCTAGACTAAATTGCCCTCTTTTGATCTGATGTGTTACAGTATGTTCGAGTTCCAGCCAATGGAATGTGAATGGGATAGATGTTATGTGTGCCATTTTGGGGCCTTTTAAGGAAGGGTATGGCCACTTTCACTCTGTTTCCCTTTCTTCCAGCTGCAAGCAGACCATGATGAGCTACTAAGGGATGGCTGAGCCACAAGTTGTCAGGGGCCTGGGTCTCTGAGTTACCACATGGAGGCACCTGCTAACCTGGAACATCTGTCTCAGTCTGTTATGCAAATGAGAAAGAAACTTCTGTTTGAATCATTCTGCTAGTTTTAGATTTGTTTCTTCTGCAGACTTGAATGAGACATTGAGTAGCCAAGGCCCATCTTATTGTAGTTATTTCTTCTCTGATCTTGGACAAAGACTTTTCTTTCCTGGTTTTGGGTTCTCTTCCATAAAACAGTGAGAACAGTGAACTCATTCTGTGTGTGTGTGTGTGTGTGTGTGTGTGTGTGTGTGTGTGTGTCTTGGAATAATGAATGATGTTTCATCTTGAATTGTAGTTTTGTTATTTAACCTAAAGTATGAAAAGATTTTTCTAGTACATGAATAATATCAGAATGCATTTGTTATAATATGGTGATTTATAATTCACTTTGCTCTATCTTCAAAGAAAAACAAAGGAAAAAGCTTTAAAATTTAGGAAGAGGGCCAAAGATTTACTGCAAAGAATTGTTTGCAAATGAATTCTTCAAACTCTGTTAAAAATATGTTGTCTTTTTTACTGAAAAGATTTTCTTCAGTATTCAGGGACAATTTCCATTAATACCTTTACAGAGAAAAAACCATTTAAAGCATGATACTTAACTATGTTTCTGTGAAATTGAAATATAAACTACAGGAGATTTAGTGAATTTTCTAATTATTCTTCCTGTCTATGGACACTGGAGGTCACAACTATGTAGAAATATTTGTATGCTAATTAGTGGAATAAAATACTCTTCCGTGTCTTATTCTTCAGGATTTTGAAAACTGGTAACAGAAATTTAATAAATGTGGGTCTATATATCTAGTTCTAGATAATGATATAGGAACTTGTTTTAAGATTAAAGTATATAATAAATCATCTCTTAATCTCTTCTGGCTGCCTAGCTCTGTTTGAAATCAAATCATTCATTCATTTGGAGGTAATATTGTGTGTCATTTGGAGCTTGGGCTGTGGAGCTAGAATACCTAGTTTAAATTCTGACTCTACTGTTTCCTGACTATTGGATCTACAGAAGCATTTCACTTCACCTGTCTGTTCTCAAGTCTTTATCTTTCAAATGAGGGCTATAATGGTACCTACTTTATATAGTGTTGTGTGAAATAACACCTTAGGGCCTGGTACACAGTAAATAATCAGGAAATTATAACTATTATTCAATAAATATGTATTGATTACCTGCTATAGTAAAAACTACAATATATTAAATCTCATTGGTCAGACAACATACTTGACACTTTAAAAGTTGACTCAATAAATTCTAACAACTCCGCTGTGAGGTAGGTATTATTATGTTAATTATACCCTTGGAATAACTAAGACTCTGAGAGGTTAAGTAACTTGCCCAGAATCACACGGTTAGCAAATGGCAAAGCCAGAATTTAAAATCAAGTATGCTAAACTCCAAAGTACTGTACATTGAATAACAGGAGTAGGTGCAAAGATAGAAATGAAGTAGCCCAGAAGAAATTAGTTTAGTCATGGCAGAGATATTAAAAAGTATATATCTTGCTAAGTGTTAAAAATATCAATGATGTGCTATGGGAAGAAACCTATTTGTTTTTCCATTGCAATTATTACAAAGTGGTATATTCTCCTGACATTGGTTGGTTAGAGATTGTTGCTAATAAGATAATCGTTGGGGCTTAAATCATTGACTGGTCTACTTTGTATTCCTTGCGACCGTTTTCTGTGCTTGCCCTAGCCCTTCCAGTTGTTTCATGAGTATGTCTTGAATCCAAGAAGACCAATGTAGGTATCTATGGGTGGAAATGAGCAAGGGCATCACTGCTATTGGAAAAGCCATTCGATATGGACAAGTATGTCAAGAGTTGAATACTCATGCATATAGACTTGTCACTTGTGACCCAAACCTGACATAGCTTTGGCTGGACTTTACACTGGGACTAACGTGGATTCTAGATCAAGATGACAGTTATAGGTCTCTGCTTACACACTCCTGGTGTGTACAAAAATTTCCTGCCACTTAATTTGATCCCTCTGCATGCAGATGAGCTAAGATAAATTTAGTCATTTCTTTAGCTAAATTATTCAGGGAGGTGAAAGTGCTGGTGGCATTAGTTAATCATAAAATTATGAAGTCAGAAGAGACCTCAGGAATTGTCTGATCCAGTGTCCTCACAGTGAGGGTCCTGAGACCTAGTGAGAGTCGATAGATTAATTTGGGTCACACAGTCAGTTGTGTACAGAGCTGGATGCAAAAGCTAGATCTTCTCATCGTTTTGCTCACGTGCCATATCAAATTAGGCAACACGTCCAATTATTGATTCTATTTATTATTTCTGATATCCAAAACCTCTTCTACATTTTCATAGTTTCTGCCCTTGTTTTAGCTGCAACAGAAAAGCCAGTTGGGTGTGCGCTAGAGAGAACAGAAATGGCTAAAATTAGCAAGACTGTTTTTGTTTATAAAGTAACTCCAGTACTAGCTTCATCTTCAGCTGGCCTTAGTAAAGCAACTCCCTCTCCTATAGCAGTAAGATGTTTCTCCTTTGGATTGGAGCTGGGGCTTGGTTGTAGCTCCAGTCAGGTTCTGTGCTGGATCTGTTACCTCTATAAAAATTTGATGAGAGAAAGTGCTTTTGAGACAAGAGAAGGAAGATGGTGAGGAGAAGTTGAAACGAAATTTCAGAATTTAAAGCTATCAGGAACCCTAGCGATCAACTCATCTAGCTGTCTTATTTTACAGAGGATAAAATCAAGTCCTGGATAAGTTAAGTGACTTCCGAGGCTTTACAGAATATGGGCTAGAATTGGGTTCCTTATTCCTAGTGATTCCTTCAGTATAATAGAGCCATAGTTGGTAAATTTTTTGAGCACGTATTTTGTGCCTGACATTATGCTAATGCATGTGTTATACATTATGTAAGATAATATATATTACACCATATAGCAAGCACTAAACTCTTAAGGATGGTCCCACTGACAGTGGAGTATATTGAGGCTCAGAGAGTTTAAATAACCTTCTTAACATCACATAATTAGTAAAGGAAAGAACTAGGATTCCAATATGGGCCTTGTCAAGAGCTATGGAATCTGAGACTAACTTCCTTGCAAGCTAAACAAGTTAGTCTCTGTCATGGATGCTGACAGAAGACTTGAAACACTTGGATCAGAGACAGAGGCCTTTATTATTCATACTAATAATAGTACTTATAGTATCAGCATTTCCTTGAGCCCCAGTTCCTACAGAATGGTGAGAAGAGAGCCAGGTGTCACTTGCACATGCAGTGAGCTGCATTATAGGACAGGAACCCTGAGCCGAGGAAACTGATCTTTTATAATAGACAGTAAGGAGGGCTAGCCTTTACTCTGGAGAGAAATGCTATCTCAGTCTCCCAAGGATGTTTGCTATTTAATCATGCTTGCAAAGATAGCTCAGAACAAAGTCAGTCAGTCCCATTGCTTGAAAGACGTGCAGAAATATGAGAGACCCACAGAGAATTGTCTCCCAATATACTTTGACTGTAAGACTCATGTTATCAACCACTGTAACATGCTGACTCCGTCAGCAGGGAAATATATTGAAATGGTTTGCTGTTGAAATGGAAGCATTTCAGCAATATAAATTTCCCCCATTGAAGTGACATTGGTAATCAGGCCATTAAACCTTGAGATAAATCACACCGAGTGAGGTAAATGTAGAGCCACAGATGTATAATTGGGGCTGGGTTTTTAAAACTTCTCCTGTGTTTAGGCATCTTTCCCCCTTACTTAGCAGCCTACTTGAAGGAAGGAAGAAAGAGAGAAGACAGACTCTAAGCTCGGTTTGAAAAGAATAGCATCTCTAGGCTTTGCATTGTGCGCAGGTATCATTGCATGTCAGTCTTCATAGCTTGTTGCTGAGGCCACTTGAGTCTGTTCATAACATCAAAAGGGATGTAGCTACCAAGGTGGAAAGGGCAGTTGGGTCTCCTGAGTTTAAATAAATTCTGCTTACTCGCTGGTGTCCTTGGATAAGTTTCACCCCTGTCTCTGGGAGTTTCATTAGCTCTAAGATGAGGGTGACCCTTGTCAAACTCATAGGACAGTACCTGGCCAGTAGTAAGCAATCAGTCAACATTAGTTGTTATTATTAAAAGTAGCAGAAGTTTGACATGGCTAAAAGAAGTACTGAAAGATGCTTTTAATACCTGGAAACCCCACAAGAAATATCACTTTGAGCTAAAATCAGTACAAGGAGGAATTTTAAATTGACAAGGTGAATTTTTATTATTTAAAAATGTAGAAATAATATTTGTGATGATGATGTTAATGCTGCTGCCTTTAAATCCCAGAATGAAACTCAACTACCTTCATTTATGCATTCCCCCAAAAAGGAACTCTTTTGTTAAGCCTCACTTAGTCCGTCTTAAAGCACCTTTCAGTCAAAGAACAGCTTCTCATTAAGGGAAAAATGATTATTAACATCCTCATTTTGCTTCCTCTCGTGAATTATTTGCATTCAGAAATGGCATGGCATTAGTTTCAGGGTAAATGCAAATATTACAGCGGGATTTCTCACCAAGCTCTTTTTTATTATTAGCTCTTTTTATGTACTCCATTTATTATTCCCTCATCATTTTTCACATTGTATTAAAATGTTAGATTTCTTAAAATAATAATATTTCTTTCATTTGGTAATTGTCTCGGCCCTGTCTACAACAGTCTACATCACAGAGTGCCCATCTATAATTTGGAGTGGCTTATACTGACTGTTCGTCTTTGCTTCGGGGAGGTCCCAGAATTAGCTATCACGGTAACTGAATCCCCTCTCTCCCACTGAGAATGTGATTACTCCAGGTGAGGTTCATGGGCTTGGGAAAGAGGGCGGTGGTGTGAGAAAGGCTTCTGCTGTGAGTGCTGGCAGTATATTTAGTCTGGGGCTTGAAGATAAATTAAGATTTCTTTCTCCTCAGCTTTGAGCAGTGTCCATCTCCAATGCTTTTTAAATACAATAGCTCACACTTTAGTTTTCTCTTGATGTCCTGAAGTTGTTCTATGAGAAACCTTTGTTTGCTGCTTCCAATGGCCTCCCTATGAGGAGCGAATGAATTAGGAGACTAAATATTCTTAATCCAGGGGCAGTGGTTATAGTTTGGTTGGAGTGGAATCAGGGAATTGAGTATACTTTTCCACCAGGGTCTGCCTTGATAAACTGATTATAATTATTCTGTTTTTCTCTGATCATAAAAAAAAGGTAATAGATCTGACTAATAAAACAAAACTAATAAAATCATTTGATCATTTTGATTCACTGCACTTCACTGTACAAAGCTTCCCTGTTGACTCACAAATTGTTGCTGTCAAATCATTTTATATTTGTTTCTTTTGGATATGACTTAACGTCTCCTTTTCTCTCCCCTTGTTACTGTCCATCATTTCCCTTCTTCCTTCCAGGGAGCAGGGTGATGATCAATGATCAAGTCTTAAAGCAGGCTATTCAGTAGATCATACAAATGTGTCAGTTTTTCAGATGGCTTGCGATGTAGCATGTAGCTATTTCTAAGGCTCTTACCATAGGATCTGCTTCTTGGTGCATCACAAACTAGAGAATATAGTGATTAGCTTCTCCACTTTTGTTGTGTGATATGCAAATTTTTACTTTGTAAAGGATGAGATGAAACAGTATTACCTTCCCCGTGACCTAGAAGTCGGTAACAGAAGCAAGCGTCCAACTCAGAATTCTGCTGGAACAGGCCTGCAGTTAGACTAGTTCTTCTACATATTTAATAATGCCAACCTGGCACCAATTTTATTAAAAATCCTCTAGCGAGTAGTGGGTTAGCATATACCAGTTGCATTTGGCAGAGGAAAAATGCGGACAGTGTTTCTCACAACTGCTAATGGGCTATTATTGGGCAGCATATATCATTCAGCCTAAAGCAGATAATGTCAGTTTTGAGTGGTTATGATGTGCCCAGCACTTTGCTAAGTACCCTATGGACATTATTTTATTGGTTGAGAATCAAAGACGTTAATCAAAGTTGCCCAACTTTTTAATGTCATGGAACACCTAGAATGTTCTAGCAGTGTGGTGCACTGAGGAAGGTGGTTGAGGATGCTTGCTATTGGAGCCAATCAACCAAAGGTTCCAGGCAGGCCTAGGTCTGGGCAAACCTGGAACCCATTCACAGCACAGCAAGGTGCATATGATGGGAATTTGCAGATCACCATTATTGATGAGATTTCTTCTTTTTGGGGGGAGGTTGGTGGGGGCTATTTGTATTCTTTCTGAAATCATCAATTCATATGCTTGGCCTTTTTTTCTCCCTAAAGAGATGTTCATTTTTCTGTTCCCTAATTAATTCCGAAAACCAATTTTAGGGTTTAAAAAAGACAAGATGACAGATTTTGGATTCAAACTTTCTGGGTTCATGTACTGGGACTGTTCATGCGCTCCTCTCATGTTCATGTTCTGTTTCTTGTTAACTGTGACTACTGGCAAGTTACTTACCCATTTTTCCTTTAAGTGATCATTGGAATAGAACTACCCCTTGGGTTTGTTATGAAATAGTAACCTGTAAACCACTGAGAACAGTGACTATTACACAGGAAACACTCATAAATGTAAACTATTTATTGTATTATGAATCTTAGCATTTTGTTACAGATTTACAGATTTTTTTCCAATTTATTCTCTCCTTGTCAACTTTATTTGTGAGGTTTTTAATATATATAACTGTTGGTGATGAATGACTTTGAAACAAATCCACAAAAATTAAAAGTAACATTATCTGTATTTTAAAGTTTATTCATTTATTTTGAGAGAGAGTGTGTGCAAGCAGGGGAGAAGCAGAGAGAATCCCAAACAGGCTTAGTGCTGTCATGGGGTGGGGATTGATCCCATGGCTGTGAGGTCATGACCTGAGCCAGTATCAAGAGTCGGATGCTTAACTGACTGAGCTCCCAAGGTGCCCCAAAAGTAACTCTAAAATGCTTGTTTAAAACACGTATGCAGTTAACAGCAGGGATTAAAGTACGTTTGTAAAAAGACACAACTGTTTTGATGACATTTCATTTTAGTCTTGTATCTGTATATCCCAGTGATTCCCTACAATGGAAGAAGCAAATAATCCATGTACATTTACCAGTTAATTTCTTCAGGCTTTCCTGCCCTATCTATGTTCGTCTTTTGACAGTCTGAAATGGAAAAAGCATTTTTATCTCAGAGGAACTGCAGGGCTCGGGAATGTTTGACTTAGATGTTCTTACCGTAAAGGGACCAACTTCACTAAGAGGGACTCAGTGTCATCACTGAAAACCTTGGCCAATTGTATTAGGAACCCTGGAGCACAGGGGTTACAGCAACTATTTAACTGCCACCAGCCAACAACTCAGGGGGACTGGGTCACGAGATTGAGAGATGGAACTGCTGTTGAAGGATGGCCCCTCTATCAGTGTTGGTATATGTATTATATGAATGACAGGCTAATACAATTCCTCATCCACAGAGAGTTGGTGAGAACAATGTAGTGCAAATGCAACCAGTAAGAACCATCATTTTTTTAACCTGAAGTCATGGTCTGTTTCTGATTTTTTAATATATATGTATATATTTTTTGGAAGAATAACTCCTCAATTAAAAAGGCAGGCTTGACAGTATGGTCCTATTGTTTTATAAGCCATACTATAGATGATAATTTTCCTATTTGGATTATCTGGTGTTTGACCACTGAGGAGAGGTCCAGGTCCCTTCTCCCTACTCCCCCAAAAGAAGGAACTCAGCAACGAAAAGCATAGATACCTCAGATCTCTGCAAGTGGTGATCATGTTGGCTTGAATTTTAGTAAAATAGTTTATTCTTTAGGGACCCCAGGGAACTTAAAAAGGCTCATAGCACCTCAGTGTCCAGTAAGGTACACATGATTTGTATTAACAACTATACATGACAATAAAGAAAGCTGTACATGCCCAAGTTTTACATGCCAATAAAGAAAATTACCACATTGGGACGATTTTAAAATATGCCCATAATAATTAAATGTAGCTAATCAACAAATACAGTTAATCAACGTTTGGAAGCCCAGGAAGTTATCCGTATGTTCTCAGTTCTCTAGGTGATTCTGGCATTATTGATCAAACTCTGGGCCAAAGATTCTTTCAAGTCACATGCATCTGCCAGACAGGAACTGGCAAGGATCTCCTCACTTTGTCATAGCCTGGCTGAGGACCAGTGTGAAAAGCTATATGGATTAACATATGAATAAATCTACTGTTTATATCAAAAAAGGGTAGCTACCATCAGTATAATTTTGGGCTCTAGGCAGTGCCTTAATAGTATGGCTGGTGTTCAGAAGAATATTTGGCTGGTTGTGTGCTAAAATATAGTCATTTATATATTAAGAATGTAAGGGATATTATAATTATTGAAATAACTCAATAAACATTCATCTGGATTGATATTAAATGGTTACTGGTTTGTGCACATCTAAGTTAAATATAAACAGATCCCGAAACCTCTGAAAGCTTAATATGAACATGTGCATCAACAGATTAGAAGATACACGGACAAATGCCAACACCAACCAAAAAAGTAAATTGAACCAAATACTTATGCGATATACAATTGCTTGCATATTGCTTGGAAAGTGAAATTTGAGACACAAAATGTGCCTATCAGAACTGCTATTGAGGTGGAAATCATTTCATGAATTCCAGTTACTCAGAGAATTTTCTAAGGCAATAATGTCACTCTTCCCTTTTCTAAAAATAAATGTTTCTATTTTGACGGGCTAAAATGGCATCGAGGCTGTAGTAGACGCTCAGTAAAATTTTTGTAGAAGGAATGAAAGAAAGATAAGTTTGAAAAGAGAGAGCGTTTCAGGTATGTGTAGTGAGAAGATTTAGGACGTAGGAAAAAGGGACAATTTGAAAGTCCTGAGAAAATATCTTGGTTAAACAAAACAAGCAAAAAGCCATGCAAATAAGAAGAACCATAGAGAGATGAGAGGTGGAATGGGAAAAGAAAATTCAATGTTAGTTAGATGCTTCTCAGACTTTGATAGCATACTTTTCAGGTTGATTGTATAAAAACTTGTATTTGACAAACATAATAATGATTAGTTGATTAAGTATGATGGAAAACATGGAGTACTAATCTTTTATTTTTAATTTTTTTTAAGTTCATTTATTTATTTTGGGAGAGAGAGAGTATGCAGGAGTAGGGGAGGGGCAGAGAGAGAGGTAGAGAGAGAGAATCCCAAGCTGGCTTCATGCCATCAGCACAGAGCCTAATGTGGGTCTTGAACTCACAAACTGAGACCTGAGCCAAAACCAAGAGTATTCCTAACCGAGCCACCCAAGTGCCCCTAATTTAAAATTAAAGTGAATTCTCACTGGTTTGGAAAGCAAGAACCTTTTTGCTTAGGGTGATTAGGAGTGATCTCAGGACCTTTACATCCCCCTGTCTGATGTCATGCCTTTAGGAGAACCCATCAGCAGGAGTCAAAGAGAGTGAGAACCATTAATTTTCTCAGTTTTTACCTTTTTTGTGATGTGTAAGAGCTTTGTTCCACACTGCTGGAATCATGCACCATCGGGTCAGGGAAGTTTGAATTCCAGCAGGATTGTGCTCAAAAGGAAGTGTGGCTAATCATAATGCCGGGGTTGTCTTGAGTGTGATGTTGACACATTCAATCTGGCCAGACAATAGGGACAGTGAAAGCTCTGAACTGTTTGGTAGGCTCTTTTCAAAGCCCTGAAGGGACATAGTAAAAAAAAAAAAAAAAAAAAAAAAAAAGTGGAGGAAACCACCATAACCACTTAGAAGAAAGGAATCACAGAAACCACCCCATGACCCCAAACAAACAACAAAATCCCACTCCTCAAAGTAGTTATTTTGAAAACCATGTGTTTTATGATCTAATTTCTCACTTTCTGCTGCCTCTTAGATTAGGTTTTCAGTATTTTGTAAAGGAACTGACCATATAAGCTTTTCCCAACCCAAAAGAGCTTGTGACCTGCTCTAATTAAGAGAACATGGTTTTTGGATTCATATCTAAGTTTAAATTCTGGTTTTGTTTGTTACCAGCAATGTGACTTTAGGCAAAGCTACTTAAGAGTCTCTCTTTCCTTTTATTTTTATTTTTATTTTTATTTTTTATGGATATGATAGGATCTATCAAACAGGATTATTGTGAGGATTATAAAATCACCTACACTAGCACCTGCAAAATGTTAGGTTCCCCTCCAATAAAGTGGGGAATAAAGAAGAGTCTATATTTGAGAGAAAGAACAGATTACTTAAAGTTTCTATGCATTTTTATAGTTTCAGAAATACAGTGAAGCTGAATCATCTACCAAATCTGAAAATGCAGCCAAATGATACAATCATGGTATTGTACAAATATTTATCTAAGAGAATGTTATTTGTAGTTTTGTTCATAATGGAGAAAATTAGAAGTGATTTACATAGTCAACATGGGATTGCTTAAACAGAATATGGTAGACCCATTTGATATAATAATAAGCAGCCATTAAAAATATCTCATATCTGGATACTTAAAGTTCTTGGATTATTTACAGCATTTCACAAAACAAAACAAAACAAAACAAAAACCTAATTTCATCACTGGAGGAGTCCAGTTCTAAAATTGAAGATAATATATGCATTAATAAAACAGTAATACATCTACATACCTACGTGTAAAGCTGTTATATTTTGGGGGCGATATTATGGGTGACTTTATTTCTTAATTTTTAAAAATATTTATTTATTTTTGGGAGTGCACAAATGGGGGAGGGGCAGCGAGGGGGAGCAGAGGATCCTAAGTGGCTCTGTGCTGATAGGCTGACAGCAGTGAGCCAGATGTGGGGCTTGAACTCACCAACTGGGAGATCATGACCTGAGCCAAGGTAGGACCCTCAACCGACTAAGCCACCCAGTGCCCCCAATTCTTAATTTTTTGGGGGGGTCATTTTTGATGTTTCCTGATCACCAATAGTAAAAATTTAATTTTGTAATGGTAAAAAAATATTTAAAAATAATTAGTCTTTGGCTTATACTTTAAATAATAATACAACTGATTAGTGTCACAGTTCTCTCAATTGTTGAGTCAAAAGATAATAGTGAAATAATTATTTAGTGGATTATATTTCAGCATATGTCTCAAGAAAAGCAGGTGAATCTGTAGAGTTGATGATATAATAATGATATCTGGCTTATTTCTGGTTTATACAGATATTTTTATGTTATACCTTTCAGTAAGCACAAACATTTTCATTTCCATTAGAATTAAACTCTTCTAAATGGATCACTATAAAAAGCTTAGGTAAAATACTTCGTTTTCATTTGATCATTTATACAGAGAGATATTTTGGTTTTTTGACCGAGAATGTTAAGAAAATAGGTATTGTTTTTATTTAGAAAATAAATTCATGTGAAATCTCCTAACACAGAGGCTAAATGATTATTAATGCATACTATTGAATATGACTTTAGTAAAAAATAATAGTGGTCTCTAAAATGCATTAATCTATCTACTCATTTACTTATCCTCTCATTAGTTATACCTTTATTCTATTCAAAAGTAGCTGAAGTTTAAAAGTATCTAATAGAACAATTAAAATATAGTTCTAAGTGTAATAAAATAATCTGGGAACAACAATGTTCCTACTATGTTTCAGCCTCATTTTTAGACTAAGTCATACAACTAAAAGAAAAAAACTAGCTATGCATTTGCTTAAAATTGATTCCATTAATATTTTATAATAGTGGCCTTTGTTGTAGGGAAAGTATTCCATTAGTCCTATTAGGATAACTAATAATTTGGAGAATTTAGGGGACCAGACTTCATTATGATACTAAAATTATAAGATCCGTCTTTTAATTTGAATCTGGAGTTAGCTGATATATAGCATTATTTGTTAGTATCACTGGGGCAATATGTTACATACTTTGCCAAAAAACTTGTCTTCACAAGTTGCTGAATTGATTATTTTTAGATACTTCTTTTTCTAGGCAATCTCATGATTCATTTCTGCAAAATCACTTTTACCGACTGTGAAATGGATCTGATATGTCCACTTGGAAGACTGAAAACAGATGAACATTTTGAAATTCAGTACATTGGTGTAGACCTTAAGAGTAAAGAAAGTGATTCGAAATGCACATGACCTTAAAAAAGAGGCGGGGGCGACTGGGTGGCTCAATCAGTTAAGTGACTGACTCTTGATTTCGGCTCAGGTCATGATTGCACAGTTTCGTGAGGTCAAGCCCCTTGACGGCTCTGCATACTGACCATGAACGGAGGCTGTGTGGGATTCTCCCTCTCTTTCTCTCTGCCCCTCCCCTGCTCACACTCTCTCAAAATGATTAAATAAACTTAAAAAAAAAAAATGCACGTGGGCACTTGAGTGGCTCAGTCTGTTGAATTTCCAACTCTGGATTTCTACATCATGATCCCAGGTCGTGGGATCGAGCCCCACATTGGACTCCATGCTTGGAGCCTCTCTCTCTCTCTCTCTCTAAAAAAAAAAAAAAAAAAAAAAGCAAAGCGCAAAGCACAGCCAGGTATGTGGACATGGCCCCTAATAAATATCCTATCACATCATCCTTTGATAGTTGAAACAAAAAAAGAATTCATGGGGAACATAATTCTGACTACAGTTGATTTCAATAATCATAGATGTCTTGCTGCTGTCAGATGTTTAGTGGACAATTAAATGCATTCTAAAAATTACTGAATTTTATATATACTATATGTGTTTATATACAATAATTCATAACATTTATTAAAATTTAAAGTTTACTTTTGAGTTTTAAAACAAAATATTAATATTTGAGGAAAATGGAGAAATACAGTAAAGTATGAAAAAGAGAAAATATTAAAGGGAGAGAGTAATCATACAGAGGTAATCTATTAACATTTTGCACGTGCCCTCAATCTCTCCCCCTGCAAGTAAATAAATAAACAAATAAATACACATGCACATGCATGCAGATACACATATACTCATCAAACTCATATACACATTTTAAATAATTCAAGTTGAATAATTCAAGTTAAATAATTCAATATTCTATATAGAATAGTAATTCCTGTTTTTTATCCACATATTGTATCATATGATCCACTATATAATATCAATCCATACTATTAAATACTTCAATATGTTATTTTCCACTAATTTTTAATGGCTGCATATTAGTCCATTATATGGATAAACTAAAATTTACTTAACTATTATAGTTTGATATCAGTTATTATTTGTTTTATTATTACATATAACATATTCTCTTTGACATAAATCTTTTAATATTTCTAATGATTTTTGTGTCAAATTTTTTATGTGTGTATAAATGTGTTCAAACACATTCTCAGGGTCTAAATGAATCTCTCTTTGAGGATGACCAACATGGGATATGTGTGAATCACTTTAAAATAATTTTTTAAAGTCATTTGTGTGTGAATCACTTTTGAATGTACTTTATGTGGAATGATCATGCTCCTTCATTCATTTAGATATCTGTTGAGTACCTGCTGTGTTAGCACTCTTCTGGATGCTAGAGATCCATCTGTGTTTTTTCAGGCCCAGTTTATCCTGAGGCTCTTGAGACTGCTTTGTCAAGGTCATTGTTAACCTATATGTTGCAAAGTCCAGTGATCAAATTTCATATTTTTAATGGACTTATCAATAGCATTAGAAACAATTACTTAACCACTTTTTTCGGAACACATTCTTTTCTTTGTATAGGAGACACCATTCACTCTTGGTTCCCCTCCCTTTCATTGGAGATGGCTGCTCTTTCTTTGCTTATCTTCATTTTCCTGATCTATACATATTCAACTGACCTAGGGCTTATTCCTTAAACTCTTCTCTTCTCTAAGACATTCACAACCTAGATGATCTCATCTTCCCCATAGCTTTAAACACCATCTATTCCCTAGTAAAAGACAAATGTATTCCCTATCTCTGATTTCCCTAAGTTCCAGACATATACTACCAACTTGATTGCTCCTCATGAGTATCTTGTAGACAGTTTAAATTTGCAGTGTCCAGAACTGCACTATCGCTTCACTCTCCCACTAACAAAACAAACAAACAACATACCTCTGCAGTTATTCCTAGTCCCCTTCAATAAATAGTAACTCTAGTTTCTCTGTTCAAAACCTTGGAGGCACTATATTTGTTCAACAGACAGTTATTGAAGGACCATTATATTTGCAGTCTCTATGAGAAATGCTGGAGATCAATAAGTTGGACACACACACATCCATATGTATACACCCTCTCAAAGTGGAGTTTATGTTCTAATGAACTTGATTTCTGTCTCTCTTAGCCTCATTATTCCATCAGCAAATTCTCTTGATTCTCTTTTCATAATCTATCCAAATCTGACCACTTTCCACTATCTTTCCACCCAGTCCATGCCATCATCAGCCTTCTAACTGATCTTCTTTACTTCTGTCTTTGCCTCAGCAAAGATTCTTGTCAACACAGCATCCAGAATGATCTTTTAAAGCCAGATCATGTCAGTCTTCGATTTAAAATCCTTCCCACTTCCACCAGTTCAAAAAGCTATATGTGCCCCTAAGTTTATTGCAGCATTATTTACAATAGCCAAATTATGGAAGCAGCCCAAGTGTCCATTGACGAATTGATAAAGAAGATGTGGTATATATATATATATATATATATATATATATATATATATATATACACACACACATATATATACACATATATATATACACACACACATACATTATATATATGCTGTATATATGTATATGTATATACACACACACACACACACACACACACACATATATATATATATATATATATATATATATATGCAGTGGAATATTACTCAGCCATAAAAAGAATGTAGTCTTGCCATTTGCAATAGCATGGATGGATCTAGAAAGTGTAATGCTAAGTGAAATGTCAGAAAAAGAAAATATCATACAATGTCAGTCGTATTAGAATTTAAGAAACAAAACAAACTAACAGAAAAAAAGACAAACCAAAAAACAGACTCTTAACTACAGAGAACAAACTGATGGTTACCAGAGGGGAGGTTGGTGGGGGGATGGGTGAAATAGGTGAAGGGGATTAAGAGTACACTTATGATGAGCACTGAGTATAATATAATATAATATAATATAATATAATAATATAACAAAATTGTTATATCACTATATTGTACACCTGAAACTAATGTAACATTATTAGCTATACAGGACTTTTTTTAAAAAAGCATAAAAAAAATAAAATCCTTCCCATTTTAAACCAAAACCTAGAGTCCTTACCATAAAATCCGTGACCATAGTAGGAACTCAACAAATATCTAAGATGAAAGGCTGGATGTGAGGGTGAAAGGATTTGACCTGCGGGCCCTGTACAGACTGACTCTTCCCCCACCCCCAACTTCAAAAGCCAAGATTAAGCTTGTTAATATGGTTGTCTGTGGTGGAAGAGGTGGACTGCACGGACACAGAGGTCTGAGTATTTGATTGACAAATAGTCAATCTGGTTTTTGACAATTAAGACCAATCTGGTTAGACATGGCTATGGCTGCTCCAGGAAGAAGAAAATTCCCAAACTGAATCTTTTCAGTAGGAGGAGGGAGATTGATTTGACCTAAAGGTTTTACTCTTAGCCTTTTACCATCCTCTTTTATGTGGCATTGAAGAACTATGAATTCAGATGCTCAAGTTATGATTCAATCTATTCATATAAAATTCTTGATTTATTTGAATCATATGTATCTATTGCCCAGTAGTTATGGGTATCAGTCCCTCTGCACCCACCTCATCTGTTATCGTTAACAGTAATCAGTTGACCAAGCTTGGCAAGCTACCCAGACTTTAATCCATAAGTGGAAACAAGGAAAAAAAAATCAATTCTTTTTGGTTTATATGTGTGAAATTAAAACACTTCTAGTTTAAAACTCTGCCTGGGCTAAAAGAACTAAGTTTGCCTCAGTATCGGTTTTTTAAATAGAACCATTTGTTACAACTTTCCTGTTAATGTGTTGATCAGTAGCAAATTTCTCTTAGTGGTATTCAAAATTAATTTTAGTAGCTAAAATTAGTGGCTTTCCTTACTAAGGGGCTATTTGCTGCTTTCTTTCTTTTAAAAAATGGGAGCAATTATTTGTGCTTATGAGAGCGATGGGAGCAACCAAACACTAAAAATAGAAATTATGAAATTAGCCACAGGCAAATTACAGAGCAGGGACAAGCCATGAATGTTCCCTCCGACTGGCCTGCTGCTGACCTCCCTCGTGAAGTGGACAGGCTATTTACTTGAATGGATGACATGTTGGAGAACCATCATCTCTCACCTGGTTCCATGTCTGTTTAGCTCAAAATGCCAATTGAGGGCTTAGTTTGATGCTGTATTTTGGTTCCAGAGACAAACCTATTAGAACCATAGCTGAGAGTAGAAAATGCATTATGTCAGGGCCACCTGTTAAATTTGAGCCATAACCTTTGGACTGGGTGGCAATTTTTTGGTTTTTAATTCTACTTTCATGTCTTTGAAGTTAAAGCTGTTTCTGTACAGAGTTACTCTCAGTTGATATATTTAATGCAGGAAAATGTTTTGAGGTGGAGAAGTGCTATTTGTTATTACTACCAAAAAATACATATATCCATCCCCCGCTCCCCTGCAAAATAGCCAACAAAAAAGAATCTGATTCATCTTTGGAGAAGAAAAAGAGAAAAAAATAATACATCAGGGGAAAGGCTCTAAGCAAAATCACATTTAGTGATCAGATTCTCTGTTTTCTTGGCTGCTGTTGCCAAGGCATCTGCAATTATTATCTTTTTTGTATCAGGATGAACACATGGAAGCAAATAGAACTTGCACGTAGCGAATGAAATATAAGAATCGTTTGGGTGTAGGTGGAAAGGAACTGATAGGGTTCAGAGGAACAGATGTTCTAAGAGTTATTAAAACTTTTCAAAATGAGATCTCATACCCTGTATCTAATTATTGCATTGCTCTTCTCGTATCCTGATGAGTCAGACCTGTTAAAAATCTTGGGGAGAGTGAAGAGTAATGTCACATGGAGATGAAAGCAACTTGCGCCACACCACTGACAACTTTCAGCCCAAGCCATGTTGACCCTCTCCTCAGCTGATCATCTGCAGTGGCGTAGCACTGCCCACAAAAATGCCAGAAAAGAGCCCTTCTGGCTGCAATGTTTTGCATTCTTCGAGTACATTATTTGAATTCCTTCTCCGAAACCCCCCTGTTACGTTATTGTTCTCAAAATAAGTGCTCTTTGATTTGTTTGACTTTGTGTTTGCAATACCCTAAAACAGATCTCATTTTGTTCTCCCGTTGCAAGTTATCTGAGCATGCATTTTCTTTCCATGCAAAATTAGGCTTTCTGCACCCATAGATTGGAAGCTAAATGCTTCATATTTATTATCTTTAAGGTGCTGTGTTAATGAAAGAATTTTAATCATTGACATTGCTCTGTGAATTATGTATTACAAAAACCCCTGCTGGTGAGTTAGACAAAATTAACCTACTGTAAGGGGCATTAAAAAAAATCACAGCTAATTAGTAAGCCAACAGGAACAAAGAAAATGTAAAACAAAGATGTTGAGAGTAAGACATTTAGGTAGTAACTGCTGTCTCCCTTTCAGACGTGGCTCTTTCATTCAGGCTGCATTTGTAATACTGCCTGCCATTGCTGGAATCCTCCTCCAATCTGATATGTTCCATTAGACTTGAGCATTTTTATGTTTTGTAATTAGTTTTCTAAGCTACAGTCTCTTCACTCTTTCAAACTGTGGAAATCCAAAGGCTCATAATAGAAAATGGAAGATATTTTTAAATGCTTTTAAATTATTTCCCAGGCGATCTATATTAGAGATGTAAGGCAATTCACGGGGATTATAATGGGAAATGATTTCCATCGCTTTTTTCCCCTTAAATTACTCTGTATGCTCATCATATATCCCGTATCCATTCCTGTATTCTAAAGTAGCAAAGCTTTGTCCAGGCTCCCTTCCTGATGCAATTCCATGCAGAGAGGACAAAAGCAGGCATGGGTTTAAATCACAGGCCGCTTGCCTCCTCAGTTCCTCCTCATGCTGACATCCAGGGGCCATGCATCACTCTGCTGGTGCGGGGAACTGGGGAGGAGACAGTTGACCCTGAGAGGCTGGCAGAGAGGTGCTCACGCTGGGGCCCATTTGTTTATAATTGCTCTTTCTAAGTTATAGGTGGAGATAAAGCAACCAAAATGGGGCAGGCAGAGGCAAGAGATGACACTAATGTCTATTTCAATGTTTCTCTGCTCAACAGAGGCCCCAAGCATTAAAAGCAGTAGGACGATTCTTTGACCTTTCATTTTCTTCTGGATTATTTCTTTTCGTTGTCTCCATGTTAACATTTCTCTCCTTGCCTGATAATATCCAAGACCTTTGTTTTACTGATGAGAATCTGATCTGTTGTTCTTTAGGGAAAGCGTCATTAATCCTTCCTCTTCCACCCTCCTAGCTTACTGTTGGAGTAACCTCTGACTCTTGGAGGTTTTAAAAGAAAAAAACAAATGGAATAAATAATTTTGTACAAATCTTGGCTTTTTTTTTTTTTTTTTTGGCAAAGGGAAATGGTCTAAGAATGCACAATGAGGAGGGGTTCCTTCTTTAGAAGTGACATAAAGCGTAAAGGATGCAGGATGTCAACCGCAGGATGTGAGAGCTTGATGTGGGGATTTTGGCTCCTGCTACGTTCAACTTGGAGCAGCAGGTGTGTCTTTCATGTTATTCTTCTGGACTTTTCCCCCCTGGATTTAGAGAACTTCAAGGATTGTTCTACCTTCCAATTCAGATGAATTTTCTCTTTTATTATAAGCTCAGTGAAAACAGGTCGGGACACTGTAGTAAATTTGAATGTTCTTGAGAGTCTGAGAGAGCCTTCTTCCCACAGTTTCTACTTCCATATTCATGGCTAAAAAAGGAAGCCCTAGAAACACCTTCCCCACCACAGCCTCTCCACCACTGACTCCCTTGAACCCTTCGTACTTTTTCCCGATTATGTCAGTCACCTCAAAAGCCACCGGGGTGCAGGTCACCCCGTTCTAACCATGCTGTAATCCCCACAAGGTTCACCTGTGTCCCACAGCCTTCCTGCAAACACCTGGCCTTCTTCCAATGGGAATCTGATCTGATATTTGGGAAATACGCTGCGTTCCCAGCCTCATCTCTAAACATTCCTTTCACGGTTGCACTTGAATGGAAATCTGGTTCTGTTCTAAGGACAACGTTCCTTACATCCCTCTCATGGGGGAGCCCCCCCCCCCTTTTTTTTCTCTCCAAAGCCCCCTCCCCACTGGCCTGCAGGTAGAATAGGTTCTCTTGCTCCTCTTCTGCCTGCCCACATCAGTCTGTCTCTCCTCCCCTCTAAAAATCCCATGTTTGATCTCATTTGTCGCCACTCCCCCATCGTTGCTCACGTCTATTAACCTCTGGGTGATCCCCTTCTTAGCACAATGATTCTCGCCCCTGGCTCATTGCCACTCCTTCCAGTATTACCTCCAACTTCATGACTTCGTGATGATTTAAATGTGCACGGAGTTGATCTTCCTAACACCAGGCTCCTCAACACCTTGCCCCACTCTTGTTTTGTTGTATTCACTTGAGAAAAACCACAGTTTTGATTCTGTACAACTTTTGGCCTACTTTCTGTCTGTACCCATACAGCTGAATACGTTTAGAGACAAGCAGAACATCACCTAGAATGGTTTCACCTCAGACTTCTAATAAAGAACATCAAGTGGGTTTTTAGTGCTTCTGGTAAATAATACCATAATATTATAATACTGTGATACATTTCTAATATATTTACTTTCCCACTCTCTTGGGTGATTCACAGTCTCTTCCTCTGCTGTTTAATCTCATGCATAAGTATTAAATTACATCAGACCCTTGGCCAGTTCACAAACATGTTATGATTTTTTAAGCTTTCCTGAGAGTTCTGTATGATCTGGACACATTGTATGGCTGTATGTACCTGTATGATCTTGGACACATTGCTTGGCTTCTTTGTATCTCAGCTTCCTCATCTATAAGATAAATAAATATATTATACCTACATCATTGGATTGTTGTGAGGATTAGTTGAAATAATACCTGTAAAGTTTGTTACTTGACACATCTTTGGGGCTAAAAAACAATTGGATACTATTATTACTACATTTAATATTTCAGGCCAGTAATTTCCTTTTTCCTGCTTGCAGAAACTCCTACTTATCTTTAAAAGCTGGGGCATAACTTTCCCTTCTGATGAATGTGCCGTGTCTTGCTCTGTATTACCATAGCACCCTGTGCTGGTCTTTTGCAGTAGTTATTATACTGCATTATAATTGTTTCTTACATGTCTGGCTCCTCAGCTAAAGTGTTTCTTCCTTGATAACATTTCATATGTCTCATTTAAATTTGCATCTGGATGCTCTTGCCTAGTGACTGGCAAAAAAAAAAAAATATATATATATACACACACACACACACACACACACACACACACACACACACACACACACACTAGTTGTGTGAATAAAAGAGGTAGTTAATATTTTAGTATAGTATAATACTCCTCCTGTGTCTAGATATATTGCCAAAATTGTTCTTCAATTAAAAAATTCCTTTTAACGAGAGTTATTTGAAAACAAAGACCACAGTGAAATTGGAATCCTGCTCAACATCCACACACGGAAGAATCACATGTAATTATTCAGATAGTTGCATGGGTATTATCAATTAAATATGCAACTGGTGCCCAGCTCTGAGGCAGGACCAACGACTCTACTTTCTAACCGAAGGCCCTGTCAGACTGGCACAATCTTTTTTTTTTGTTTTTAAGTTCTTTTAAAATTTATTTTGAGAGAGAGAAAGCACGAACAGGGGAGGGGCAGAGAGAAAGAGAGGGAGAGAGAGAACCTCAGCAGGCTCCGTGCTGTCAGCACAGAGCCGGACCTAGGGCTCCATCTCAACGACTGCAAGATCAAGACCCAAGCCAAAACCGAGAGTTGGACGCTTAACCGATTGAGCCATCTAGGCGCTCCAAGACTAGCACAGTCTTGAGCCTGTGGTTGCTGAGATGTGTCAGAGCTTAGCTGTTCCTAAGTTTATTCTGCAACAGACCCGACACACCAAAGCACAAATTCCTTCTCTACATAAACTCAATGTGGGACGTCAATGTGAGAGGTGTTATCTGTTTTTCTTTTGGGGTTCTGTGATGTTCTTTCCTTGAAAAACTCTTTTCCTCCTTCAGAGTCATCCAGGATTATATGAAGCAAAGTAAATTAAAGGTTTAGTTTAAGTCTGGCTGGGAAAGGAGTGTCCTGCAGCTATTCTTTTTGATGCATTTGTCCTGTAAATTTTTATGTTTGCCTCTTTATGAAGATTAATTAATAAAAGTCGTAAGAATCAATGTTATTGTATGCATTTAGCTGATGAAATGTGAAAAAAAAGAGGGGTATGTTGTTTGCCTTCACATGGAAGTAAGCCATCCTTAGGTCTAGGGTAATTGTTCCAGAGCCTTGCCACACTTTGCTTTGGTGTTTTGAATTTTCATCACTTGGGGCTTGACTCATGTAAAAAAGAACTACTATTTCAAATTTATGTTTGGACATATCACTTTTTTAAAGGGAAGGTGGGAGAACAGCGAACAAACTGTAGATGTTGTCACCACTTATAAACAGTTTTGCTGAGGGCATTACAAGGTGCGAAGAAATGTCAGCTGAAAGAAAATCTATTGGTTCTCTGGCTTTCCAGCATCTGGGAAAGAACTGAGCAGCCAGTTGAAACCTCATACCATGCAAAATTGTATTAGATTTTTCATAGTTAGCTCACTCCCGTTTCCCTTCTGAATAGAGAACCCCTACAGGGCCTTTTCCCACCCCCTCCACATGCAGCCTGATGGATCATCTGAAACTCTCCAGGGCTACTTCCTAAGGAATTACACAAAGAAATATTGTCCAAGTAAAAATGCTAGTAGGGGACCATGCAAATATCTGCACACATGTCGGAACTTGAAAAGTTGGGGAAAGCTGCTGCCCAGACTTGAGTCTATTAAGTAAGTTTTAAGAAACTGACTAGTCCTTATGGTTGATCAGTTAATCTGTGCTTCCCAGTGAAAGCAGCCAAGGAGCAAGTAATCCTCTACCATGCAATCCTTTGTTACTTGTAAACTACTGTCTTTCACCTTGAAACTGCAGTCTGTGTACAGTGAACCACAGGGTGACGAAAAGACCGTGACTCCTAACATTGGCCAACAGAAATCCAGGGCGACATGCCACAGACTTCAGGCCACTCATCTCGACACAATGAGATTAACATTATTATTAGTGATCCCTGGTGTTTACTCACTTAGTTCCAAGTACCGGCCCCTGTGCTAAACAATTAAATGCACATAGTTATCTCATTTAATCTTTCCAAGAACCCTGAAAGGTTGCTCTCTGATTACTACTTTACAGAAGTGGAAATTGAAAACTCACAGAGATCAAGTCACTTGCTAAAGTCATGTAGAGAGTAAGGGTGTGTGATACTGACCCCAAAACTGTATTTGCAGCATTTTTCTCTTCCCATGTTTCAAATCTGTTCCCAAAGGTACAGAGTAGATATGCTCCGTGACCAGGAAATGGATTTGGAGAGCCCAAAGCAGCAGGTACCCTCATGAGACTGTACTTACAAGATGGTAAACTTTAATGTCCACGAACATTGGGACAGAATATATGTAGTGGATACTGATCACAAGCCCAGTAATGTGGTAAACTTTGGACGAGATTAAGTGCTTATGGGTGTGGAGAAATTTGGATCACTCTATTACTGTCTTCAGTCCTCTGCCAAACAGCAAAGAATTCAGCTTCCCTCCCATCCCCAACCATCCGATAGTACATTTCCCATCCCCAAAGACCTAAGCATTTGTTTGGTAGGGGGACCACAAATTCCAGTGTTGCCTGGTGACACTGACTTACACCCTTTCTTTTGGCATATTTAATAGCACCTGTTCGCACTCTCAAGAGCATCCTGATTTGGACAGTAAGTTACATAAGCATCCCAACTTTAGGTGTTTGTCCCTAGCGTAGGGAAACAAAAAACTCAAATCAGCCTAGCAGTGTTTACTCTGAGGCAGTGAGTTTTTCCCACACGTTGTCTTGTCCCTGGCAAACCATGTGGGAATGACGCTGTAGGTGTTTGAGGACTCATGGAGTCCCTGGACAGTCTGCCTTGCTGGGTCCTCTTCTGGCCTTGCACACTGTTCCCCTGGGGTTTACTCCTCCTGGGCTGATACGTAGGAGGGTGTAGGGAATCGCATGCCTTTTAGCTTTCAAAGATCTGTGGGAGACAGCTACTGCCCAGCTAAGGTGGGATATTTTCATTAAATAAAGTTCAAAGTACAGTTTCTGATGAACCATGCAGAACTCCAAATCAACGCTGAGAACTCTTTTGAATTTGAAACTTTGGCAGCATCTGTGCTCTTAGAGACAAGCAAGCTAGTCCACATTCCACCCCTTCCACAGAGCAGCTGACACCGCAGCTGGGAACACGCATCCTGCCTCGGCCTCCTGTGCCGGGCGGTGGCGGCAGATGGAAACACTTGTGGGGTTTTCGAGATACCTTTCTCCTTCCTTTCCCCGCTCAGCTATCCGCCCCTCGTTCTTCATAAAACTCTGAGGACGCTTGAAAGAGACAACAACTTCTTCTATTCAGAAGGAACATAGGATTTTGTACATTTAGAAATGACTGTCTGAATTAAAACTTAGTTTGTGAAACTCAAAATCGTCCTGGTTTTGCCAAAATGCCACCTTCCTCGGAGGCTTAGGCTGAAATGTCAGGATTCTGTTTGTAGTCCTCGTGCGTATTTTGAACTGTAACGAAATCACCCCTGTGACTGTTTCTAATGTGTTTTCGTAAAGCCTGGCAAAATTATATAAATAAAATGTCTTCAGATTTTCGTCTTTGCTCAGCTGTGTTGCAAAGGGGTAATCGGACCCGCTACAAGTGCTATGGAAAAACACAGCTTAGCTGACAAATTAGTGGTATTTGGTGCTAATATTACTAATTCAACATTTGGAAGCGTTGCTCACTGGGGAAAAATAACATGTTCTATAAGTCACAGGAGAAACTAGGGAGATAGTTAATGGGTGTTGGCCCCACTGCACACATTGCTCACAATACTCTTCAAACTGCTGCTGACTTCCTGCCAATAGACGTGGAAGTAATTGTCAACAAGATTTATTGTTCCTTTCACATTTACCCAGTGAGGGAGGAAAGGTTGAAAGAGTTCTGTGAAGTTCAGTACCGACTTATGCTGAACCATAGCAACGCTCCCTGATTATTGCTAATGTGTGCCCCAGAAAGAATTTTGCGTCATTTGAAACCTTAGAATCATTTCTTGTCGGGACCAAATTCCTCCATTGTCCTCAGTAATTTCTTCGAAGATCAATGAGCTGAGGGTCCGTTTTGTTTGTTTGTTTGTTTGTTTGTTTGTTTTTTCCCGTGGCAAAACAGTTGTTTTGCACGTGGTGAGGCAGTGTCCTTCAGCTACAGAATTAGGAGTTGGATTTAGAGTGTGACCAACTAACCCCACCCTCTGGAACCAACACAAAACCTAACTCAAGAAAGAGAAGGGGGATATTAATTTTGAAATGGAAGGTTTTGCTTGCCAATTTAGAAGATGTCCCTGAAGGAATATACTTGGTTAAAGAAGCTGATGAATATTCAGGAGCTCATGTAGTAACCCCTTCTTTCCATTTCAGTTCTACTGTAGGGACACCTGGTTTGTGTGGATTTATGAAGGAGTTTTTCTTTCTTCAAGTGGCATCTAGCTCTATAAGAGTGAAGATTATGAGATTACATTTCCTGTTACTTGGGTAGAGTTTTCTAAGAGCAAGAAGCAAGCCTATGAGGGTTAAGAAATGTGTCCACTGAGTGTAGACTTCTCAAATCATGCATGCAATGAAACACACACACACACCACTAACACACACAGAAGATTATCTCTTCCTTGGATTTCAGATGGCATTTCCAGGCACAAGGGGCACCTGTCGGCAAAATTTCTCTCTGTAATGAAGGTCATCTGGATGGGAGACAACAGTAGGATGTGAGGACTCCAGTAAGTGGAGAGAGAGCCTCTAGGACTGATTGAGGCAGCAACTGCTGTGAGGACTGTTAACAACTGTGGGGGGAACAAATACATTGGACAAGGAGTCATCTATCTAAGCAGTATTTACACAGGCAGCAGGCATCCGAAAAGGAATGGATTTGGATTATGAAACCTTTTTTTTTTCCTATGCAAAAAATAGGCGTGATGTGGGAAATCTGAACCTCCTGGCATCCTCCTTGCCATTTGGACATTTACCATGGTGCTTGTTTTCATACCATTGAGTGCTTATCCCTTGATTACTTTTTGGAGAGGGAGGAGAACAGATATAAAAGGGACCTATCATTTTTAAATGCCACCTTTCAAAATGTAGATAAAAACGGGGCAGAAGCAGTGTTATGAATAATGCCAGTAATATTAGATGTCAGAGTAGAACATAGAGCTTG
Organism: Panthera tigris; assembly: GCF_018350195.1. Classification (NCBI taxonomy): domain Eukaryota; kingdom Metazoa; phylum Chordata; class Mammalia; order Carnivora; family Felidae; genus Panthera; species Panthera tigris. The sequence continues at coordinate 68,406,765 of NC_056667.1, forward strand.
CTGTACTGAATCTATGACGCAGCCTAGTCAGCTTTGTATTTTGTATCTTAGAGTGGCACAAAGAAGTATTTCCTGGGAGGCCACGGTAGCTTTGCACTACAGGAACCTTGATGTCGAAGTAAAACCCTCTGAGGATTAATTATCCAAGAATTCATGAACACTGTTGTTGTTTGTGTATATATATTTTTTTCTTACAGAGCTCCATACCTTTACTAGAAGATATTCATTAATTTATTTGACAAATATTTATTAAGCACCTGCTCTGTATCAAGAGCATTGTTCCAGGCACTGAGGAGACCAGGTAAAACTCTTCCCTCCTTGGGCTTATATTCCAAAGGAAAGATCATCATAACAAAAACATTAAAATAAATGAAGGTGAATGAGCTATGGGGCAAGTCAAGCAGGGAAGGTGGCATTTGGGGTATGGGGAGAGAGAGAGATGATGGTTCTACATTGGGTGGTCAGATTAAGCTTCATTGAAAAGGTGGCATTTGAGTAAAGCCCCAAGGAAGGTGAGGAGTAAGCCATGTATCATCTAGGGGAAGAATGTTCCAAGTTGAGGGAAGAGGAAATGCCAAGTTCCTGGTGATGGAGCAGGCCTGGTATTTTCAAGGAAAAGCAAAGAGGCTGCATGTAGTGGGGGGTACCTGGGGGCCTATATGCAGCGTCATGTTGGCCATTTAAAGGACTTTGGCTTTTGCTTTGTGCTGGAACTCATTTGAAGGTTTTAAGAAAAGAAAAGACAATTCACTTGCCATGTTGAGAAAAGTCTGTAAGGAGGCAAGATTGGCAGTAGAATGACAAATTTGGTTACTGAAATAACCCAGGCGAGAGATGATCATGACTTAGACAAGAATATGAACCATGGAGGTGGTAAAAAGTGGTTGGGTGTGGAGAATACTATAAAGGCAATGGGCCAACAAGATTTGCTGATGTATTGAATGTGGAGTGTTTACATAATGAATTGTCCTTAAATCATCCCTGTACAGCATCTACATGTGGACTCGTTTGCCTTTATCTATACTTTTCCTGATTTTGTAAGCTTTGATTGAATTTCCCACCAAGATCTTCACCTTTCTAGGCCAAAGACTTTGAACATTGTCCTCATACAGTGACCTTCTAACCTCACAGGCATTCTGTCTGCCATCCTCTTGACTTCAAGTTTGTTACGATGGTGTTTAGGTGAATGCAATGTCCCACGTGAGCTATACTGTGTCTTGATGTGCAAACTCATATTACATTTATCTAGAAAAATTATTACTACTTCTCCTTCCTAGTTCTATGTTCCCTCCTCCCTCCAAGGCATAAGCAATGTATCTAAATGTAAAGCTAATCTGTCAGTCTCAGTACTGAATATGCGTTAGTTACTTAATGGATAGTGTGGGCACCTCTGTCAGTCAGGATTCCTTCAGTAATTCTAATAATAGTAATTTTAAATTATATTTAAAAAGCCCTAGTGGTAGCAAGGAACTGTTTGAGTGCATCATCCTTATCTTCTCACTGAATTTTCACAGCCTTTCTCTGAAGGAGGTACTAATGAGGAAACTGGGTTTTAGAGAGAGTAGGTGCTTTGTCTAAGGTCAGGCAGCTAGTAAGTTTTATCTCTGGGATCTGCAACTAATTCTATATCTACTACATTTCTGCCCTCAAGTTTGGTATCCTTGGTGTGATAGTTAATTTTATGTGTCATCTTGGAGGGTGTTTTTGGATCATATTAGCATTTGAATCAGTGAACTTTGGGGAAAGCAAATTGCCCTCCATAATATGGCTGGCAGTCATTCAATCAGTTAAAAGCCTAAATAGAACAAGGTACTGGCCTCCCTGAGCAAAAGAAAATTCTCTAGCAGAACTGGAACATTGGCTCTCCTAGGTCTATGCCTATCTGCGTTTGGACTGGAACTGCACCATTTTCCTGGGTCTCCAGCCTACTGGCCCATACACAATAGACTTTAGACTTAACTAGAGTCTCTAATCAAGTGAGCCAATATGTAATTTCCGTGTATATTTTATATGCAAACACACACACACACACACACACACACACACACACACACACATCCTATTGATTCCATTTTTTTGGAGTTTTCTAATACACTTGGAGTTATTTTTAAATTTTGATTAGTTAAGAGTTACCTTCTAAAGTGCAGTTATCACCAGAGGTTCAATTTAGGACTATTGAAGTCTAATGCACGGCATCAGCAACTTGCTGGGATATAGGATTTCTGCTCACATAAGAACAGTATCTGCCTCCTCTCCATCTTGTCCCTGTGCTAATTTGGGTCCAAATTATCAAGCTCTCACACCAAGTATGACACCATTTCCATCCTTTCTAATGGCGACCACTCTGCATAGCACCACTGTGTTAATTAAAAACAACCCATTTCCTTTTATTCCTTTTTCTGCTTAATGACCTATTATGCATTTCCCTTTTCATCAAGTTGATAGAACATTTTCTAATAGTTTTTTTGAAGAATAATAAAAGTGTGGCTAATTCACCATTCTGGAAGTGTTGTATAATGTTCCAGCTAGAAAACTTAAGCCATGGTTTGTAATTACTGTTGGATATGAAACTGTAAAATTTCCCTTTACAAAATTTTTAGATAAAAACCAAATAAAACAAAACAAATCTCTACCCCCAGGGGCTATTATCCTTTCCACAGATAGGTATCTAGGTGAAGTTTTCCAGGATATTGTTGCATCCCACCCACCATTAAAAAAAAAAAATAGTTCAAGTCTAGATTTTCAAAGCAGATGTCTTTCAAAGGTGACCAACTCTGGCTTTCTCAAGAGAGATCAACAAGTATTGGAATAACAGAAATTAGTTGAGAGAGAAGGAGAAAATGCTAAGGTTCTGTATTGTTTAAAAAAATTTTTTTAGTGTTTATTTATTTTTGAGAGAGACATGTTTATTTATTTTTGAGAGAGACAGAGCGTGAGTGAGGGAGGGTCAGAGAGAGAGGGAGACACAGAATCCCAAGCAGCTCCTCTGTCAGCACAAGCCCAACGTGGGGCTCAAGCCCACGGACTGTGAGATCATGACCTGAGCTGAAGTCGGATGCTTAACCAACTGAGCCACCCAAGCAACCCTGTTTGTTTGTTTGTTTGTTTGTTTGTTTGTTTGTTTTAATGTTTATTTATTTTTGAGAGAGAGAGAGCATGTGAACAGGAGAGGGACAGAGAGAGAGGGAGACAGAGGATCTGAAGCAGGCTCTGCACTGACAGTGGATGCCCGGTTCTGTGTTGCTTTAAAAAAGATTCTGTTGGGGCTCCTGGGTGGCTCAGTCAGTTAAGCATTTGACTTCGGCCCAGGTCGTGATCTCGAAGTCCATGGGTTTGAGCCCCACATTGGGCTCTGTGCTTACAGCTCAGAGCCTGGATCCTGCTTCAGATCCTGTTCTCCCTCTGTCTCTGCCCCTCACCCCCCCCCCCCCCCCGCCCCCGGTCTCTCACTCTCTCAAAAACAAATAAACATTTAAAAAATTAAAAAAAAAGATTCTGTCACAGTTACAATTTTTATTTGCACAACTATGCAAGGAGAAAAAGCATTTTTTTGTAGTCATAGTTGATTAAATAATATAATGTCTATCAATAAATTGAACTTAATATCCGTCAACTATATAATGAATAAACATACTATCAACCAAATAATGAGTAAGCATACTTTACTACAACAAACAAATGAAACATACCTCATAGCTTTGAGATTAACAGTATATAACATTGCAATTTAAGAAGTCAGAATGTCACAAGAGAATTATCTTTTAAATGTACTAGTTAGAATTTAATTTCATAATATTGAGACACAGATTAAGTATAAAACTGATGGAACAGGACTTTGCACCCAGCCTAGCTATTAATTATATCCTTATTGTTTTGAAGTGTCAGACTGGCATGCTTTCTCCCATCTTCTTTTCTGTTCTCACAACACCATATCAAAGGCCAGCTCAGTGCTCTGTATTCTAAGGATATTGGTCAATATTTCAGCCTTCCATTCTCTCAAAGTTACTGTTTCTGAAACCAATTATCTCCAATTATCTCTTACAACGCATTTAAATGAAAAATGTTTGAATCTTTTTTTTTTTTTAATTACCATAAGAGCTCTGGCCTTGTGTATCAGGCAGAGTGAGATGCAGAATGAAAGCTGGTAAACAAACCCCTTGGGTCTGATTTTTTGCTAACTTCTCCATAACTTACTACATGTTTAAGTCTTGTCCAATTGGCCTACCCAAGCCCCCCTCCCAGCCCTTTTTTTTCTATCTCTAAGGGTTGCTAGAGAACTAAATAAGATAATTTATGTTGGGATAAAGTGGCAGGCAAATTGCGATGATTCAAAAACAATTTGGCTTGTAAGTTTGTGGACTACTGTAAACCTAAGGATTGGCAAACCATAGCTTGGGATCCAAATCCCATCTGCTGCCTAAATTTGTAAATAAAGTTTTATTGGAACACAGCCACAGCTAATTCACTTATGTATTGTCTATGGCAGCTTTCACCTCTTAAAAGCCAACTTGAGTAGCTGTAACAGAGACTGTCTGGCCAACAAAACCTAAACTATTTAGTATCTGACCCTTTATAGAAAGTTTTCTGATCTCCGCCAAAGCTGATCTTAAGATCACCATTAAGTAAATAGCTAGCATTCTCTTTCTAAGTCATTTGAAGATTTTGCAAAGTTGGAAATATACATTGATATTTGAGAGAAATTCTGGTCCTGTTTCTATACAAACGGCAGGGAAAGACAGATAAAACAATAACAGCCAGTAATAAACTAAGTGCTCCCGCCCCCAAACTCTATGGCAGACTAGAACGTGGATGTTGCTAGAGGTAAGGGAACACCAAACTCACGAAGGTTGGAGCTGGCTGTTAAATTTTGCATCACTAATTTTCAAGTGGTTCCAAATGCAACAAAATGCTTTCTTCCATAATGATATATATGTGTCTCTTTGCCTGAACTGCATAATGGGTATTAATTAAGATACTTTTCTGCACAAACTTGTTTCTCAGGGAGGAAGTGAACACTCCCACAATCACTTCACTATCCTGAGATTTAAAAAGGAAGTGGATGAACGTAAGGGTCAACAATCCATTTTATTAGATTTAAATCTGTTTTTTCCTGTACTTCAGACCAAAAAATCCTTCTCCCCCCCCCCCCCCACTTTTTTTTTTTTCTCAATCTACCATAGCTGAAGTACAGGATAGCAGTTTTTACCCAACACTCTGGACACAACTATCCTGCTTCTGTCACTCCTAGCTGTGTGACCTTGGGAAGTCACCTAACATCTCTCATTCCCAGTTCCTCACTCATTAAAATGGGATCATAATGGTACTTTCTTTGTATGATTGTTGAAAGGATTCCATGAGTAAATACATGCAGAGTGCTTTTAACAGCATTTGGCTTGTAGAAAGCATCAAAATGCAATTTGCTGTTATTACCATCATTGTAGTGCCTAGTTTTCTTCAGGAGACATTTGCTCCAAAGCTCGAGATGCTTCAAGTTGTGTTCTCAGGTAAGATATGGCTCACACTTTTAGTAAGAGAAAAACAATTACACTCCTGTCAGTTGATACAAATTCAATTAAATGAATATCCATACAGCGGATATTATTTACTTAATACTGTACAAGATTGCTGGAGATAAAAAAAAAGTGACACCATCCCTGCTTTCAACTAATTTACAGTCTAGTAGAAGAGATAAAACACACACACAGGAGACAACTAGAGGCCAACTCAGCAGTAGCATCATCCTCATTATCTCGTCATCCAACTTCTAGTTATTGATCACTTACTCTTGCCAGATTCCATATTTGCTGTTTTACATACATCACCTCTGTAAATTCTTACACACCAATCCTGCAGTGAGATGTTAGTTTTCCTGTTTAACACATGAAGGCATTGCAGTTCAGAGGAATTCTAGGACTTGCCCAAGGTCATACATACAGTGATACTCAGTACATATAGCCATTTTAAGCAGTATGATTTGAAAAATTCTTCCTCCCCAGGGATCTCAGCAGTGTTTTAAAAAACACTGTTAATTTTGTTTTAAAGATGATTCCTGTTTGTTTGAGTGTTGGTGAGGAGTATTGAAAACTGTCAAGGACGTGTAGCCCGTCCTTTTATATATAGACTTAGTATAAAACTGAATTTAGTCAGTTTCAAAATAAGTAATATGGGCTAATCCTATGAATTACATGCTTTGGAAGTTAAAAATAAGAATATGGAAGGGTGGGAAAAATTGGTGAGCAGACTTTGTGAAGGTTTTAGTGATAATTTTTGTGATTATTTTAATTCAGCACCATTGCTTTTTGTGTGTGTTCAAAGACCTGCTCTTGAAGATCAGACATACATTTAAATATACCCGAAAGAGCCTGTAATGTCACTCTGTTATCCCATGTGGATATATTTTGCTTTATACAATAGACATCTTTTTAAAATAAATTGAAACATGATCTCTTGGCATATAGTGGGTGCTTAATAAATACTAGCTAATAAAAAGAATGAATGAATATATTTACATTGAATTTACATTCTAATTTCAGAGCTGCTTTATTTTCCTTTCTGATTGATATTTAATTGGTCGTGGCCTTGCCACTCTAACTTTAATTATGTCTGTCCCAACAGACTCTATAGCAAGTAGTATTAAGTGAATACACACTCACGTGTCTGAGAACTCAGTATTCAAATAACTCCAAAGCATATCGTTCCAAAAAATAAATACTTGTGTAAAAGACAAAACAAAACAAAACATGTCTTGATTGTCTGGTCCCTAACTTCAGTGTTTTCATGAGTTTTATTTTTTAAATATCTGTTTTCTATAATATTAGAGATGAGATTGAGCAGGCTTGCTATTAAAATGGGGAAAAACAGAAAGGCATATTTGTGCATGTGTGTGTAAGAGCACAATTTTCCCTGCTGTAAAAGATGTATATAAGGAGAAGATGTGAGATTTTAAAGAATCTTCAATCATTTTTGTAATGTTATTGAGAATTTGATATGAAATGGAAACACAGTAGCTGCAATTGTTCCATTAGTCCTGTGCTTCTCCAAATGAGCTTGGAGACTTACCCCCATGGGGATCACCTGGGGCATCTATTAAAATGGGCCCTTTCTGGCCCCATCCTAGATATATCAAATCAAAATTTCTGGGGTCAGGCCAGAAAACATTTTTAACACGCATGCCAGGATATCTTTATACACATTGTGAGTAAGACCACTTCTTCAGTCCTAAAGAAGGCTGTAAAACAGATTAGCCAGACTCATTAAATTTTCTGAAACTGACATTTAAATAATATGTTTACTAATAGGAAATTTTTATTATACAAAAAAAATATATATATATGTATATATATCCAGAGCATCAGAAATCCTTCCTAATTAAACAGTTGACACATTAAATAGAATATGGGATAGTCAGTGAAGAATGAAGAACCTAATAGGAATGAGGACATAATGATTAACATTTATCTCAGAAATTAAGATATTGTCAAGTTTTGATTGGTGTGTCAGGATTTACATTGTCCTGGGGTAAACGTGAGGGGGTAAGGGATGAGAAATTTAGTTCTGGCAGGTGACAGAATTTGTAATCTCTAACTCCTATGAAAGCTGCTATATTACTTTCTTTTAAAAATCAAACATATTTGACTTCTGCCCAATATATTCATGATTATTATGCAACATTTTAAAGATAAAAATGGTTGTACTGGTACAAGTAAGGTTGCAGGTCAGTGTCAGCATACCGTATTCTTTCTTATAAGGCCCTACTTTGATGATTTGTTTTGTTTTTCCTCACTGACACTTAGAATAATTTTTGGCAACCTCCAAGAATTAAAAGAGACAATGATGCTATGTTTATGATGTTAATGTCATAAATACATATTGGGTACTTAATGTTGCATCAGTCTATCTGCTTTGCATATTTTTCCATTAATGCATATTTTTTTTCAATGACTTCTCAAAATCAGCTTCCAAGTAGCTATGACTAATAGGATAGCTGATGAAGAGATGGCTATTTCCAGAACTTAAATACCTCGTTCGATGTCACACAGTTCCTCAGAGGCAGAGTTGGGAAACAAATTCAGACACATCTGAATCCAGAGTGTGGGAGCTTTAAAATGCATCCTGCCACGTCTGATAACCTATTCATAATTTGGTAATAGGATAGCGGCATGGGACTTTAATGAGCTAAAGTAAAAAACCTATCTCCCCTTGTGCTTAGTCCCTTTGTCTGCTATTTTCACCTCATTAGTCTTCTTTGGCCAACCTGGAAAAGTTGTCATATTTGACTTACATATTTGGAATCTTACATGCCTGGGGTTTGCAGACATGCAGTGTGCATTTTTGTCATCTAGAACTATTTTAAGAAAGAATTGAAGACTAGGGCATTGACATTCATCAGGGCAAGCTGAGTAGACCATAAATGATTTTCAGGTCTGGGGTAGACTTTGGAATCTGTCTCTGCTACAAAAGTGCCTAAATTGTGGAAGGCTGAGCTTCATCAGAAGTGACAGAACGATTGTGGCACTAGGCCTAGTTCCTATGTCGTTCCTGCCTTGGACAGGCTCAGTGTTCTATTTCCTGTCACAGTGTTAAGAGGGAAAAAAAAATCTCTTTCTCAGGAGTGAAGTTTTCAAATGAGTATCTGAGTAATAATGCTGACATTTTTCCAACTGGAATGAAAAGCTGACTGAACTCCAAGGGAGTCAGAAGCCAATTTGAGGGAGGAAGGTTAGAGGAGAGGAGCAGAGAAAAGTCATGATTTCTGGAATGGATAGGGTCAGGACAGGCAAATGTGGTAGCATAGCTCCACATCATGATGAAAACCAGCTGAGTGTGTGACCTGGAATGGGGTTCAGGATATGTACAATTAAAATAAACATAATTGAATAATTAAGACAAGAACAATAGGTAAAATAATATCCAGAGTGACCCAATGGAAACAAAGAGAATGTTGCTTGAAAGACGTTTTAAAACAAAACAAAACACCTCAGAAAAGACTCAAAGGCAGATTTTTCTGAATCATCGCAGTGGGTAAAATGAGGTAGAAGCTTTCAGTGGCTTATGATAAAAAGGTTGTATACTAACAGAAATTAAGTGTTGGTGGCTTTCCAATGGCATATAACTGTTAAGTTGTCATCTCCTAGGACTAATTTCTGTTTACCAGAGAATGTGAATTTCCTTTAATGACACCCAGCAAAGACAAGGTCTGTCCTTTGGAAGACCAAATGAGAGTTTTCATTGCATCAGGGCATTCCAGAGAGGCAGACATGTTTTCTTTCTTTCTTTCTTTCTTTCTTTCTTTCTTTCTTTCTTTCTTTCTTTCTTTCTTTCTTTCTTTCTTTTTATTAAATATAATTTATTGTCAAATTGGTTTCCATACAATACCCAGTGCTCATCCCAACATATGCCTTCCTCAATGCCCATCACCCACTTTCCCCTCTCCCCCACCCCCCATCAACCCTCAGTTTGTTCTCAGTATTTAAGAGTCTCTTACGGTTTGCCTCCCTCCCTGTCTGTAACTTTCCCCCCCTTCCCCTCCCCCATGGTTCTCTGTTAAGTTTCTCGGGAACCACATATGAGTGAAAACATGTTATCTGTCTTTTCCTGCCTGACTTATTTCACTTAGCATAATACTCTCCAATTCCACCCACATTGCAACAAATGGCTAGATTTCATTCTTTCTCATTGCCAAGTAGTATTCCACTGTGTATATAAACCACATCTTCTTTATCCTTTCGTCAGTTGGTGGACATTTAGGCTCTTTCCATAATTTGGCTATTGTTGAAAGTGCTGCTATAAACACTGGGGTACAAGTGCCCCTATGCATCAGCTCTCCTGTATCCATTGGGTAAATTCCTAACAGTGCTATTGCTGGGTCATAGGGTAGAGAGGCAGACATGTTTCTATCAACTTCTCTGATTAGATAGTAACTTTAGGTTCAGGAGGACAGTTTAACTGAAAGACCATGTGTGCCTAGCACAAGTAAAGAAATTATAGAAGAAGAAGAAGAAGAAGAAGAAGAAGAAGAAGAAGAAGAAGAAGGGGGAGGAGGAGGAAGAAGGGGAGGAGAAGGGAGGGGGGAGGGGAAGGGAGGGGGAGGGGGAGGGGAAGAAAGGCACACAAACACATGGAAATATAGAAGAGAGGGGAATAGTAGAAAATGAATTTGGGGGAGATAGAGGATTGAGGAGACAGAGTCTGATTTAGGTAAGGGGTAGCAGAGGATTCTGCAGAACTCCAGAATGGAGGAGAGACATGAAAGAGGCATGACAATGAACACAGAGGGTCTTCATGTGAAACAGTTAGGCTCTCTGGGTCACCTTGCCATCATAGTCCCATCCACTGACCTTGATTCTGACTCTCCATGCCCCGACCACACCTCTAGGCCAGCCTAAAATTTCTACTCATGACTAGAGGTTCAACCTCTTTCAAAACTGGACTAGAACATGTCTGATTTCAGGTACTCCAGACCCAGTTGAGGATAGGGTGATAAAAATAGGATGACGGATTGACATCTGCATATTAAAAGATTGGATAGGGGTGCCTGGGTGGTTCAGTAAGCATCAGACTCTTGATTTTAGCTCAGGTCATGATCTCACGGTTTGTGAAATTGAGCCCCACATCATGCTCTGCGCAGTACAGAGCCTGCTTGGGATTCTCTCTCTCCCTATCTCTCTGTCCCTCCCCCCTTTCTCCCTCTCTCAGTAAACATTAAAAAAAATAAAAGGTGGGGTAACTAGCTTGTGAATTTGTTCTGATGCTCTCTCAATCTCTTTCTCCTTCTTTCATCTTCTAGAATGCAGAGAGTCCAAAGGACACCTCCTCTTATTTCCTATCCCCAGGTAAAAATCTGGAGAGAATTTCTCTGAGGAAGCAGAATGGCTCTAAAAGAATAGATGATAATCTTTAAATCTTGACATTGGTGGGACCTTCCACAAAAAAATTAAGCTTGTCACTCAAGGTTCAACACTTAACAAGACCTGCCCTAACACATAGAACTTCCATGAGTGTTTTAAGTATCTTACTCTTAAACATATAAAAATGGGGGCACCTGGGGGGGGGTGTCTCAGTTGGTTAAGCATCCAACTCTTGGTTTTGGCTCAGGTCATGATCTCCCAGTTGGTGAGATTGAGCCCTGCATTGGGCTCTGTACTGACAGTGTGGAGTCTGCTTGGGATTCTCTCTCCCCCTCTCTCTCTGCCCTGCTCCCTTTCTCTTTCTCTCTCCACCAAAATAAATAAACATTAAAAAAAATGTGCAGATACGGTCAACAGCTAATGGAGGAAAGTCTCTGACGTGAAAGAAAAAAAAATAATCTGTAAAGTAGAACTTTTAGGAAGCAAAACAGCAAAGGAAGCAGAAAACACTTCAAAAGAGACTCTGCCATAATAGTCTCAGAAAAACAACCAAAGATATTCTCTTAGAAGCAAAACAGGATTCTAAAAATAAAACAATAAAAGAAAAGGAAAGAGATTTTAGATATATAACATTTAAAATAAAAGTTCACAGGCCACCAGGGTGGCTCAGTTGGTTAAGCGTCTGACTTTGGCTCAGGTCATGATCTCATGACTTGTGAGTTCAAGCCCCGCGTGGGGCTCTGTGCTGACAGCCCAGAGCCTGGAGCCTGCTTGGGATTCTGTGTCTCCTTCTCTCTCTCTCTGCCCCTCCCCTGATTACACTGTGTCTCTCTCTGTCTCTCAAAAATAAATAAGAACATTAAAAAATTTTTTACATAAAAATTCAATCGTCTGTAAAGATAAAATTGAGTACATTGCTCTGCAATTAGAACAAAACGATAAAGATGGAAAATGGAGGGGGTGGATAACTAAGAAAATTGTAAGACCAATTAAGGAGATCCAACATCCAGTTCCAGAGAGAGAGAAACAGAAAATAGAGGGGAGGAAACTATAATATATATATATATACACACACACACACACACACACACACACACAAAGATAGATTTCACTATTGTTAAAGAAATGTCTCCATGTTGAAAGGGTCTACCAAGTGCTTATATCAATGACCATGAATAAATTTATGAGAACAGAAATATTACTTAGGATGCTGTTTTTCTTTTCTTTTACTGCAAAGGCTAAAACAATAGTGGCTAAAATAAAATGGAAATTTATTTGTCTCTCATATATTAGTCCAAACACGAGTAGTATGCTGCTTCATGGTATGGAGAACTCAAGCTTCTTTTACCTTTTGCTCTGCCATCCTTAAAATGTGGTTTACTCTCTTGGTTTGATGGCTGCTTGAGCCCTCACCATCACATCTATGTCACAACCAGCAGGAAGAAGAGAAAGGGAAAGTGAGGCCATTCCTGCCTCCCTCCCCCTTTTTAGGGCCCACTCCAGAAGCTGTATATAATTTCTGCTCACATCCAGTTGGCCCAAAGTTGGTCACAGGATCATCCCGCCTATATAGGAAGCATGGGAATTACAGTCCTCAGTTTGGGCTGCCCTGTGCCTGTTGAATATTTGAGCTCCTGCTACTCAATGAAGAACAGAAGACTGAATTTAATTAAGGAGCAGCTAGAGCCACTGCCACACCCAGAGATGAAGAAAAGAGCCTAGAAGCTCACACAGAGAAACAAGTGACGTAAAGGATTAGGGAAAATAGTATTTGATTCCTCATTAGCAACACTTGAAGCTGGAAGATAATGGAGAAAAAAATCTTTTGATGTATAGAAGGAAAAGAATTTTTGTCCCACATAAGAAGAAATAAACTAACAATCAGGTGTGAGAGTTGGAATGAAGACATTTTCAGGCCTGCAAATTCTCAGAAACAAATTCTCTAAGAAATATACTAAAAGCTGTTTCAGCTCAGTGATAGAAAAATTAAAAAAAAAAAAGTCACAGAATTTAGAAAACAGGGAAATCCAATACAGGAGAATCAGGAAGTGAAATCCTAGCTGAACAGGAGGACTAGAGAGTAATGAGTCCAGATTGGAGCAGGTCTGAGCGTAGGATTTATTTTAAGCCTTAGGTGGCTACAACTCAAGATATGATGTAAGAGGAGTTCCCACTGCCTATGAGAATAGAGAGTTCCTAAGGCTGAGAGTTAGAGCCTTGAGCAAGGGAGAGATTTGGTGGGACTGGAGCTGGAACATGCTTAGGTTCTTCCGGGATCTGGGACTTCATAGGAGGGGATGGGAAGATAACAGCAAGATAGAAACCTCAGCAGGGCTGAGAGAAAAATCTAAAGCAGAGAGGTCTTGTTTGGAATTTGGGAGAGACATACAGGCACATGAGAACAGTAGAAGAGTCAGAATTTCATTTGTGTAGGCAAAGATAGGACTTGACTCCCCCCAAATTTCCCTCCCATGGAGGGTAGAGTGGAAGAACACATAATTTTCATGCAATCCCTTTGAGGGATGTTGCAAATAGAGCTGGAGAGTGGATTTATCTAGATGGCTTGGCAAGGCAAGAACTGAAGTCCTGTGTGCTTCAAGGAGACTTCTCAGGCAGGGTCTTAACCAGAAACCATAGCCGGGCCACAAAGTATCTCTTCAGATTGAGTCAGCAGGGAATTTGCTGAATTCCTAGAGTGTGTGGCTGAGTTCCCTGGCAGCAGTTATCAAAATTACCTTTTTAGAGAGAATTGACCTGCAGCTGAGTTTGTGACAATTGTGTGTGTGTGTTTGTGTATAGGAGAGAGAGAGAGTGCATGTATATGGGAGAGAGAAATGACACTGAGAAATGACATGTTGAGAAATGATAGAAGTGGGGAGATGTGCTTTAACTTATTTGCCTTCATATTTCTAGTGCCTGCCATAGTGTCTGGACCATAAATATTTGTTAAGGAATGGGAAGATGCACAGAAGAGAGCCTAAGGAGAAGGACCTAGAAAGAATACTAAAGATGAGAGAAAATAGTTGGCCAACATATCCAGTTTATGATATTTTATGATTTTGTTAGTAAGAATGTATTATGATGTTGCATTTTTACAACATTAGGCATAAGTGGCAACATTACTATTTGATATTCGACCCACGAACTAGGTAAGTCCAGGCTTACCTGGATTCAACTTTTAAGAAGGTAATTTCCCATTCCTGCTGCGTATATGCTAATTAGTTGAGAAAATGTTTCTACTTCAATGTGGATTAGTGGTCTGTGAAAAATTACATAAATTATCTGTCATTGGATTAAAAAAAGATAGTATTAAAAGATAGAAGGAAAAATTTTGTCTCAGGTGTGAAATACAGGCCCTACAAAGCTAGGATATAAGCCAGAAAAATACTAGTCTGTGTGTCAAAACAATAGTATTCTCTTGAAAGTTTAAAGACCACAAAATAGTGTTGTGATTGTTGACTGAAGCACAAATTTCAACAATGAGGGTTTGGAGAGAATAGGATTTAAGCTAATAACTCAGCCTAGGCAATGATCTTAATCATATATGCCAGAAATAGAAAGAAAAATGTTATTACAGAATTTTTCTATCTGTGGAGACTAAAGAACCATAAGGATTTTATGAGAAGTCTGAATTTTTTTTTTTTTTTTTTTTTTTTGGTCTAAAGAGTTTGCAACTCCAACCCCTTGAGATTTGCTCATCAGTAGTTGTTAAGCCTTCAGTATATTTTGAAAATAGAACATAATAATAATTATTGTATTATATGTATTTGTAGCAGCCTCAACTCTGATATACAGACAATGGGGAAGAGAAGCAATCATTTTGTGCACTTTATTAACTCATTCATTATATGAGGTGACACTGGTTATATCAAGATTGTATAATAATAGTCTATTCTAAAGCGTGGATTTTTTTTTCATAAAACAGCATGAGTGTATCATGCCAGAGTAATATGAATGTGAAAGAATATCCATCATAGAATAATAAAGGAAGGATGAAATCATTTTACAAAATGAGACACAGAATTCATTTGCTCAAGTAGCTGCCAGTTGGTTGTCTGATAAAAGAGCTAATGCATAAGAGTCAGGTTATAGACCTATGTATTAATAGTAAAGATAGCATTTCAGTCATTGTGGGTGGTATGCCACAGGCACTACACTGTGTGTGGAGGGGTGGACTGCTGAATATATTAGCTCTGCTTGCAGTACCGGATGCTAATTCCAGCAGCTTCGTTGTGTGATCTTGACTATTCCTAGTGTTTTACCTCTCTCAGCTATAATGAGCCATAGTTTCTTCATCTGTGAAATAAGGGGGCTGGACAGAATCTTCTCCCACTTTGAAAATACTATCCACCTATGATTTCAACTAAAGGAGAGACACAGTTAATAACCACAGCTCTAAGGATTGACTTGTCTGCTGATCAATTTCAGGAGCTCAATCTCTGCCTAACAGGAAACACTGTGGAAAATGCTTACAAATGATTGTGTAAAGGATGTCTGTCTGAGAAGGGAAAAGGAAACTCACAGTGTCTCTGACTGCTGGATATATGGAGATAATGGGGAGTATTTGAATCTATTGGTTAACCTTGGCAATGTTCTACTGTGTGGAGGTCACTTAGAAAGCTTTCCCTGGATTAAAGAAGCAGGCGGGAGAGGATCTTGTCATAGAGAAAGCTGAGTGAGGGAATGAGAACCAGAGTGCAGACTGTGTGTACATGTGTGTGTATGTGTGCATGCACACGCAGACAACTATCTTCCTGTGTACACATGTGCATTTCCTGCTGAGAGAGAGAGAGAGATCTAGCTAATCTACAGTTCCTTCGCTTTCCCAGTATTGCTTGGCAGAACTTTTACTTGAATATTCAAACTTGAAAAAAGTTCAGGATTTTTCTGGTGAAGCACAGATGCAGATGAAAGTTTCCTGTTGATTTCAGAGTACTGTTATAATTGCAGGGTTTTAAAATCCTGGGTTTTAAGAATACAGTCTGAAATCTGTCGGTCTTTTAAAAAAAAAAAAATCATGTCTCTATGTCCTTTCTGCTACATTGGGCAGGTAAAGTATACAGTTGAAATGATAATACAGAAAAGCATTTTTGAAAATAAATTATAGCCTGTAACAGTGGACGAAGTCAGATGGAAAATTTAACTCCTGAAAAATTAATTGGTCAGAGATACAGTGAGCTAAAGATTATGCATTTGAAGGAAGAGTTGTGGGTTTTGAGTTATTAACATAGAATTTGTGTCATTTAGATATAGTTTGAAATCTCTTCCTATCCCGTTACCAACTGTTTGACTTTAGGCTATTAATGTTTTTAAACCAAAGTTTTCCCATATGAGAAAAGAGGATTATATTTCCTATCTCATAGTGTTGTGAAAAGTGAAAAGATTATGTATGGAATGCACTTAACACAGTGCCTGGCACATAGTAAGTGGCTGATAAATGTTGATTGCAATCTTTTTTTAACACTCATTGCCACACAACAGGTGCTCAAGAAGCATTTGTTTAATGAATATTTCCTGTAGTCCTGGATTCAGGAAACCAAACATGTCATGCTTAATATTGGCATGGCTAATTGAAACTTCATAAAAATTTAGTCCCACACCAGTCCAACACAGCATACAGCATCATGCTTTCTTCTGTTTGGTCCTCTGGGGGTAAAGACAAATGTTATTCATGAAGTGCCTAAGAGTTATGGGAAGGAAAATTACAGGCATATCTCCAGAATATTGCAGGTTTAGTTCCAGACCACTGCAATAAAGCAAATATTGCAATAAAGTGAGTCAAATGAATTTTTTGGTTTGCCAGTGCATATAGAAATTATGTTTACAGTATATTATAGTCTATTAAATGTGCAATAGCATCATGTCTGAAAAAACAATGTTTATACCTTAACTAAAGAATACTTTAGTTAAGTATCATTGGAGGCTTGCTTCAGAGAACCATAATCTTTTTGGAGGGAAGGGTCTTGCCTCAGTGTTAATGGCTGCTGACTGATGAAGGCAGTGGTTGCTGAAGGTTGCGGTGGCTGTTACAATTTCTTAAAATAAGAGAATTATTAAGTTTGCTATATTAATTGACTCTTCCTTTCAAAAATATTTTTTGTCTAGCATGTGAGACTGTTTGATAGCATTTTACCCACAGTAGAACTTCTTTCCAAATTGGAGTCAGTCTTCTCAAACCCTACCACGGCTTTATCACCTACATGTATATAATATTCTGAATCCTCTATTGTCATTTCAACAGTCTTCACAGCATCTTCAGCAGGAGTACATTCCATCTCAAGAAACCACTTTCTTTGTTCATCCATAAGAAGCAACTTCTTATCCACGTAAGTTTGATCATGAGATTGCAGCCATCCAGTCACATGTTCAGGCTCCACTTCTAATTCTAGTTCTCTTGCTCTTTCCACCACATCTACACTTACTGTCTCTGCTGAAGTCTTGAACCCCCTCAAAGTCACCCAGGAGGGCTGGAATCAACTTCTTCCCAACTACTGTTAATGTTGATATTTTGACCTCTTTCCATGAATCGCAGATGTTCTTAGTGACATCTATAATGGTGAATCCTTTCCAGACGGGTTGACTTTGCCAAGATCCATCAGCAGAATCACTATCTATGGCAGATATAGACTTAAGAAATGTTATTTCTTGGGTCGCCTGGGTGGCTCAGTCGGTAAGCGTCCGACTTCAGCTCAGGTCATGATCTCACAGTCTGTGAGTTCGAGCCTCTCATCGGGCTCTGTGCTGACAGCTCAGAGCCTGGAGCCTGTGTCAGATTCTGTGTCTCCCTCTCTCTCTACTCCTCCCCCACTCACACTCTGTCTCTCTCTCAAAAATAAACATTAAAAAAAAAAAAGAAATGTATTTCTTAAATAATAAGGCTTAAAAGTTGAAATGGATCATGGGCTGCAGAATGGATGTTGTGTTAGCAGTCATGGTGAAAACAACATTGATCTTGTGGTACATCTCCATCAGAGCTCTTGGATGACTAGGTTCATTGTCAATGAACAGTAATATTTTGAAAGGAATCTTTTCTTCTGAGCAGTAGTTCTCAACAGTGGGCTTAACATTTTGAGTAAAGCATGTTGTAAACAGATGTGCTGTCATCCAGGCATTGTTGCTTCATTTATAGAGCATAAGAAGAGTAGATTTAGCATAGTTCTTAAGGATTCTAGGATTTTCAGAATGGTAAATGATCACTGGCTTCAATTTAAAGTCATCAGCTGCATTAGTCCTAACAAGAGAGTCAACCTGTCCTTATGAAGCTTTGAAGCCAGGCATTGACTTCTCCTCTCTGGGTATGAAAAGTCCTAGATGGCATCTTATTCCAGCATAAGGCTATTTTGTGTACATTGAACATCTGTTGTTTAGTGTAGCCACCTTCATTAATTAGCTAGATCTTCTGGATAACTTACTGCAGCTTTGATATCAGCACTTGCTGCTTCTCTTTGCATTGCTTCACAGAGGAAGCTTCTTTCCTTAAACCTCATGACACAGCCTCTGCTGGCTTCCAACATTTTTTCTGCAGCTTCCTTACTTCTCTCAGCCTTCCTGGAATCGAAGAGAGTTAGGCCCTTCCTTGCTCTGGATTAGGATTTGGCTTAAGGGAATGTTGTGGCTGGTTTCATCTATCTAGACCGCTAAAACTCTCTGCATATCAGCAGTACGGCTGTTTTTCAATTCATGTGTTTGCTGGAGTAGCACTTTTGATTTCCTTCAAGAACTTCTCCTTAGCATTTATAACTTGACTAACTGGTGCAAGAGGCCGAGCTTTCAGCCTACCTTGGCTTTAAACATGCCTTCCTCATTAAGCTTACTCATATCCAGCTTTTGATTGAAAGTGAAAGACATGCAATTCTTCCTCTCAGTTGAACACTTAGAGGCCATCGTAAAGGTATTAATTGGCTTAATTTCAGTATTATTGTGTCAAAAGGAATAGGAGGGCCTGAAGAGAGGGAGAGAGATAGGGCAACAGCCAGTTAGGAGAATAGTCAAAACATACACAGTATTTATCAGCTAAGTTTGCTGTCTTACATGGGATGGTTGTGGAGCCCAGAAGCAATTACAATAGTAACGTCAAAGATCACTGATCACAGATCAGCATAGCAAATATAATAATAATGAAAACATTAGAAATATCGTGAGAATTACCAATCTGTGACATGAGACACAAAGTGAGCAAATCTGTTGGAAAAGTTGTTGCTAGTGGATTTGTTGGATGCATGGTTGCCACAAACCTTCAATTTGTAAAAAACGCAGTGTCTGCAAAGCACAATACAGTGGGGTCTGCTTCTACAAGCAGAGGTCAGGGTATGCAGGCTTTGACAAAGAGCAGGCCTAGTGGGAGGTGGACAGTATGAGAGGGAGGCTTCAGAAGCAGTAGAGGCAGACATTGAGGAGAATGTAAAGATGACCAATCACAGAGCACCAGTTCAAGACCCATTCTTTCTCTTCTTTCTCTCCTTTCTCCTTCCTTGCCTTCCCCTTATCCTCCCTCCTTCCCTCCTTTCCTCCATACCCTTCCTCCTTCCCTCTCCCCTCCATACCTGTTTTTCTCTCCCTTCCAGCTTCCTTTTCTTGGCCTTCCATTCTCCTTACTCCTGTTCTCAGCAGGTGATTGTACTTGGGATTTTACTTGGGAAATGTTGACAAACATTTTGACCATGTCTTCTAGTGGGCCAGGCATTTTTGAGATCTCAGTAACTTTCAAACTGCTTTCTGTGAAACCTGCATTTTCTACAAGATGCTTCTATTGAGTTTCACGTTTAATTCATCTAAAATTATACTTCATTATTTTAAAAGCTGTAGCCAAAACCACAGCAAAAACCCAAAACAAAAACAACAGACTCTATCACGTATTTGCCAATTTTTAGCACTTTAGAGACTATCAATTTTTAGCATTTTAGAGACTATCAAACCATGTACACAGGGTTTAACTTGTTTTCATGAAGATTTTGTGCTCTGGTTCCTTTTGTTTATTTACACATATATTGGACCTTCCTCCAAACATGTAATTTACCAGGAAGGCTGGAGCTTTTCTCTGGTCTTTCCTTGAATTCAAGCCTGTACATGCCTGCTCATGTAAAATGATATGAGTGAGTTCACTAGTTCAGCACATGTGTGCTGTGCTCCAGTAAATGCCAGGCAAAGCTCAGGCACATCTGCTCCCTCACGCTCTTATCATGGCTTATTAGACAATTGTGCAGTAACAGGTGAACTCTACACACTGCATCATGACCATATTTTACTAACAAAGTGTCAGATGTTACCTGCCTAAATTAAATATACACACAAGTGTAATTGTTAAAATTGGGGTGGGATAATTGCTGTTCAAACTAGACATCACTAATTAAAAACAGGAAGTTTCAAAAGAAAATAGAATTTCATGGTTAATTCCATGAAAATTATAAGGATCAGATGACACAAGTCAAGTTATACCAGCCCCAAATCTAGTGCCCTCTATACAAAGTCCTCATTGTGTTTGTGAAATTAAATTTTGCAAAGTTCTTTATTCTGTGAATTCTGACATGTTCTGAAGTTCTGGAATAAAGGTTGACTATAAACATAAGTCTTCCAACATCTTTTAGTACGATTTGAACCACCATTTAATGTTCTTGAAAAAGTATGCTTGAAAATGTAAATCGGTCAATAAAAAAGTATTTATAGCACCATTTGAAGTCATCACGTAAGTAAGAGGAAAGGCACAAGATATCAGGAAAACACTCATTCAACCCTCTGCTATTGATTTTGCTACAGTCATGGTGAATGAGCAAGCAGTGAATATACACTTATTGCCATTCCTTTAAAATACTGTGTGAAAAAGATACTAAGAAGCTGCTCATGAAGAATTGTTTATTTCAAAAAGTGAATTATGTGAAACCATTGCAATTCAACTGTTTCAAGGTATGAACACTATGCATTATACCAATTTTTTTTTTCAGTAAGATAGGACCAAATGAGTAAACACAAATGGTATATATTTACTGAGTAAAATCCTTGAAGGACATACAACAGGGAAAAGTGTTTAAGTTTTATTTTAATTTAAAAAGGTTCTATAAAATCAGTTGTCAAAAATGGATCAGTGTTGCAATTAGCTCATTGAGAAAGTAAGGGCGGGAAAAACTATAGGATTTGCAGTATAGGAGCAGTTGCCAAAATGAGTTCAAATAATTGTGGTGTATTGAGTAGACAGTCATTTGCTATTAAGCAGATTAATGAGCATCTTTTAAAACAATCTTTCATTTTCTGATAGAAATCGCCAAATTTTAGAGGTGTACTATCTGCAATGCAGAACTTTTGGTATTATGTGTGGATATATATATATGTATATATATATATATATCCACACATATCCACACATATATATACATACATACATATACATATATGTGTATATATATATAGTATATATAATATATATACTATATATATATACTATATAATATATATAGTATATATATATATAAAATTGAAATTACTTGGTTCTGCCAAGGCCAAGCGCTGATACAAATCTTTCAAATGAGACAAGAAGTCTTTTTTTTTTCCTCCCTGGTAATAGCACCATTAATAAAGCCTCTCTTAAAATATGGTTTTGCTTGCTGTGTCTCTTGTTGTCGACATTTTTAATAAGCTGAAGAAACCCAAAATGACAATGCTAGCCTGCTATGTTATTCTCATTTACAACTACCTGTAAAGTTTGTAATAAAATTGAAACTTAAAATTTGGATTCAACATAAAAAAAAGTAAATTTGCTTCTTATAAAACTCTGAGTAAATATGTGATAGAAATGGGCATTGAAATATATGAAATTAGTAACATTATTGAATGTCTCATATTTCAAGATATGTATATATGTATATATGCACATGTTTTCATATATGTCAATGAAATTTTAAACTTGTTGAGAAAACCATTCATCAAATGCTATTCTGAGATTTTACTAGTTATTCAAATTGCAAACACAAATTTCGTACTACTCTTTCAAGATTCTGTATGTATTTAATTGAAGATTTCTGAGTTTACAAAGAGAGATGTTAAAATAATTCATTCGTCATCTGTGTAAATCAGGATTTTCTGTAGCCTGTGCAACCAAAACAAATGCAGAAATAAATTGGATACTCATGCTGAAATCAGATTACAACCATCAATTGTGGTGCCTGGTTTCAAAGGTTCATGTATAGTCCAGTAATCTTATTTTCTTATCGATTGGCTTCCTGAGTTAGTATTATGGATTCAAACTTATAAAATAAATTCATACTGGAACATCATTTGTATATTTTTTATGTTGGAGTGATTTGCCCAATATTTCATTTTGTTTCACTTTTTTATTTCTTTTCACTTCCATGGCTATGCTGTCTTTCATTTATATTCATTGAACATCTATTCTATGCCAGACAGTGTTCTAGGTTCTGGAGATTTAAGGGTGAACAAACCAGAAAAGATCCCTCATTATGTGGAGACTACATTTCTTTAGGAAAATAATAAAACTGCTATTGAAATTTTGAAAACTAGGTCCTTAGAGTTTCATTTCTGCAGCAAGGAGGATCCAACCTGAATCTGCAAGTTCTTCTTTTCCTATACATGCTGTATGGAGCAGACTTCCTAGAGCAGTTTGGAACTAAGCAGTGAGCAGACTTTAGAATAAAGGCAGGAAGAGCCCTGGATACATTTGGTTCAGAGTGAGTTGCTCAGAACCTCAGCTTTAAAGTCTGAGGTCTTCTGTGTGGGGCCAGAAGGAAATAACAAAATAAAACTGTATTATTTGCAAGCTCTGTAAGTTCCCAAAGCACACACACAGGTGCTGCTGTTTGTAGTCTGTAGTAGCTTAAAAGTTCTGAACATGACCTAGAAGAACCAATCAACAAGTATTTATTAACCACCAGCACATTCCTAGGTATTCAATGAGAAATAAATAAGAAATATTAGATATTTTCTCTATCCTTTAAGAAGTTTGACAACTAACTCTAAAAGAAAACTAACCATTCATCATACCAGGCACAAATAGACAAAACTATCTGTGAAGCCACACTTAGAATGGAAAAATAAATCTGATGTTCCCTATCCTAGGGCTGGATGTAGTCAGGATTACTATAATACAACCTAGAATATTATATGGCCATAAAATAAAGACTTTCAATCAGTGTGCCATTGACTTTAAAGCCATAGGTATTTCAAAAACAGAAGAAAATGAGGTATAAAGTGTAAGAAAATTCAGGAGAGGTAGAAGGACACCATTTGAGTCAGTGGTATGCTAGAGCT
This sequence comes from Panthera tigris, assembly GCF_018350195.1. Classification (NCBI taxonomy): domain Eukaryota; kingdom Metazoa; phylum Chordata; class Mammalia; order Carnivora; family Felidae; genus Panthera; species Panthera tigris. Next base: position 68,429,867 of record NC_056667.1, read on the forward strand.
GGCTCATGCAATCTCCCAAAGGTATTTTTTTTCCCAATTCTGCATTAAGGATTGACATGTTGATTGCTGAATACCGGTCATGATGGAAAATATTTATACTGTGAAAAATGGCAAATACTACAAATCATGGTTTTCTGTTCTTTCTTGATGTGCATGTTTGTGTGTATGTGTGTATGTTTCTTTAGTGGAGAGTTGCCTGATGAACATACTGCTGGTCTGTTTGCTTGCATAGTAGAAGGATAGGTAGTGACTGAGGAGTGGAGTTCCATTTGCTGAATAGGATCATGGATCCGTGTTTGCCACTGTTGCCTAATAAGCTTAGGAAATGTTTGTGCATGAAATGAATAACTTAGAAAAGTAGTAGGAAAAGAAAGTCTTAAGGCCAGACCCACTCTGAGGAATTCGGTTTCCCATGGAGATATGCCATTGTGCTTTTGTGTCCGTATAGTGCCTAAGAATAATCAAGAGCCATCTGCTCCCAATCTATGCGTCACTCAGAGGTGCCTTCCCTTCACTCTCCCTCATCAGTTGACCCTTTCTGAGTCTCTTTCCCTAAAACATTTGTTTCATCACATCTTATCAACATGTCAGTAGCTTGTAGGGGCTCAATGTGGAAAGCATTTCCTTGGATTATACTTTAGGATCCAATAGATTTGGGCTCAATCCTGGCTCTCCTTCTCATTTACTCTAGGACTATGGGCAACTCGATAAGGTGACTTGGCTTCAGTTTCCTCATTTGTTAAGTAGAGTTAATAATATCTTCTTCATAAGATAAAGAGATATAAATGAAATAATATATGGGTGTAGAGGACCTAATGGTATTCCTGGAGGAATACAGGAACTCTCATTATTTTATTACATATAAGTATAAACATATAAACACGTATTTCTAGCTCTTCTGGCTCCCTAGCTTTTTTCTTTTTTAGAATTGAGATATCATTACCATATAATATCAGTTTCAGGTGTAATGAATCAATATTTGTATATATTTTGAAATGATCACCAAGTAAATCTAGTTAAGATTTATTACCACACATAGTTAGTTTTTTTTTCTTGTACTGAGAACTTTTAAGATTTACCCTCTTAGCAGCTTTCAAATATATATAATGCAATATTATTAGATAGTCACTATGCTGAACATGACATCCCCAGGACTTATTTATTTTATAACTGGAAGTTTGCACCTTTTGACCCCTTCACCCATTTTGCCCACTACCCAACCATGCCTCAGGCAACTACCAATCTGCTCTCCGTATCTGAGTTTGGTGGTTTTGTTTGCTTGCTTGTTTTAGAGTACACATATAAATGGAATCATGTAGTATTTGTCTTTCTCAGTGTGACATTTCATTGAGCCTAACAGCTTTAAGGTCTATCCATGTTGTTACAAATAGCAAGATTTCCTTCTTTTTTATGGCTAAACAATATATTGTTTTTCACAGTGGGTGCACCAAGTTACATTTCCACCAACAGTGCACAAGTGTTTCTTTTTCTCTGCATTCTTGTCAACACTTATTATCTCTTGTCTTTTTAAAAAATTATTGTTTGAGAAAGAGAGAGAGAGAGAGAGAGAGAGAGCGTGCATGAATGGGGGAGAGGGGCAGAGAGAGAGAGAGAGAGAGAGAGAGAGAGGGAGAGAGAGAGAATCTTAAGCAGGCTCCATGCCCAGCATGGAACTCTAAGCAGGGCTCAATCCCATGACCCTGGGATCATGACCTGAGCTGAAATCAAGAGTCAGATGCTCAACAGACTGAGATACCTAGGCACCCTTTTGTCTTTTTGATATTAGCAATTCTACAGGGGACAGGTGACATTTTATTGTGGTTTTGATTTGCAGTGCCCTGATGATTAGTGATACTGAGCATCTTTTCATGTACCCGTTGGGCATCTGTATGTCTTCTTTAGAAAAATGTCTATTTAGATTCTCTGCCCATTTTAAAATTGGGTTATCTTTTTTTTTTTGCTATTGTGTTGTATGAGTTCTTCATATATTTTGGGTATTAACGATATAGATATAGATATAGATATAGATATAGATATAGATATAGATATAGATATAGATATATAGTTTGCAAATATCTCCCACTTGGTAGGTTGGCTAGCTCCCCAACTTTTAAGGAAGTGTTTATGCAAGTTTGTTATCTGGCTAAAGATTTCTTCTGTGTTATAAATATGACACAATGCCCTGTTTACCTCCATAGACTTTTGGAACAGCAGGAACAGTCTCATTTTTATTGAGATATATGTAGAGGGGGAGGCTGGTTGACAAAACATTTGCTTGACCAAAAAAAAAAAAAAAAGTAAAGAAGTTTAAAGGATAGTTTTTGAAATAGTTTTTCCAAGTTTGTGAGATAATATCTAGATAATGCCAAAGTGAGATAATATCCAGAATGAATGCGGTACTGATGTAAGAGGGTGCTGTAGTTTCTATTTTTGTATACAGTCAGATTTATATAGATGCTTATCCTTTGATGCTAGAGTTTAAGAGTGGTGCATGCACTGTAATCTGGCATCACTCAGAGCAGTAAAACATCATCATGCACATTAATGTAACTGTGATAGTACTTTTGTGATATTAAACCAATGTATTTGTCAGCCTAAATCATGTTTCCTTTTAGCATTCTATTCCTAAGCCTTTAGGGAATAAGAGAGAATGGTTCATTCCTGGAACCCATAAGGTCATTGATGTGCTTTGAATCTCAAGGCTGGCTGTTTTGAGTACAAGGCAGTAATAGTGATATCCAGACAATCTCAAAAGAGAAAAGCATTTTCCAAACTCCTTTGGCCCTTTTATTTACAAGATTCAGACATGGATTACTAGAGAGTAGAGGGTTTTTTTTGTTTGTTTCTTTGTTTTGAATATGTCTGGAGTAGATAAAATAACAGGATATAATAAAGAAATAGAAGATCTACCCTTTCCTGTGCTCAAGAGTTATGGGAAAAGTAAGACCAAGGTAAAGCAAAGAATTACACTTTGTGTTTTCTTTTCCTTTTTTTGGAGAGGAAATTCAAAGAAGGAGTATCAAAGAAGGATCTACATGTTGTTAAGGAGTCCAGGAACATGGCTGTGAGTTTATGTGTGTGTGTATGTGTGAGTTTGTGTGTGTGTAGTAGCATAACTTTCTTGGGCATACAACTAAAGATTACAAACATTTAGAACAGGGATTAGCAAACTTTTCTTGTTAAAACTCAGGTAATAAATATATTAGGCTTTGTGGGCCATGTGGGTTTTGTTGCAACTACTCAACTCTGCTGTTGTAGTACAAAAGCTGCCATAGACAATACATAAATGGATGGGTGTGGCTGTGTTTCAGCAAAACTTTATTTATAAAATCAAGTAGTAGGCTGGATTTGGCTTTCAGACTGTAGATCACCAATTTCCACTCCAGGAGATACTGCATATGTGGATATTTCCAACATGTCACAGGGTTTCTGTGAGGTTATGTAGGGGTGCTATGAGAACTGGTAGACCACCAGGGAACTGAAATCAAGACAGAGAGGCTACTGTTTTTGAGGGAATGATGACTGGAAATTAATGGCTGGGACCAGCATGCAACCCTCCAAAATGCCAGAATAGGTCTTAGTCATCAGTAGTCAAAAGACAAGCAAAAGGGTCCAGAGGACACCAGGGTATCTGAGGTCTCCTCCATCTACAGAACCTTGAGATCGTATAAACTTCATCACAGCCTTGGCCACCCAAAGTATTCAGACATCATCCTGGCAAGAGGCAGGGGGAGAGGATGCAATTTGAAAAACTGAACTGTTACTGAACAGACTAAGTGGTCCAAATGGAATCAGACACAATTTACTGGGTTGCATTATATTTAGTTCTGTACCCTTTGCTACCCAGCAGAGAGAAAGTAATTATGAGAATTTGGTGATTTATGAGAAAGTTGATGTTAATAACAGAGAACTTAGGAGTCTATTCTCTTTGCATGTCTGAGTATAGTGCTAGTAAATTCTTGTCTTGCTTATGGTGTCTTGGTGCTGAAAGAGGCCTGCTCCCCTTGATAGACATGGTCATCTTCTTCTTACCCTACTCCCATTCCCAAACCATACTTTAATACCCCCAGAGGAAGAGCATGGACAAGGAAGTACTAAAAATATCTTTCACTTATTCCCACCAATAATACTTTGATGAGGTTTACTTTTTATATTTAATATTGGAAAAAATTTTTTTCATGTTTCAAATATGAACACAGTTTTTTAAAACACACTTAGTTTTGATTCTGATACTCATCTGTAGGTATGTCTTTCTTCCATGATATGTAGTCGCTGCTCCCGACCACCTACTCTCCTCAGTGCTCAACTCATGGAGAACCACTGAGCTATCTGTATATTACTCAGTCAAGGGGAGGTGATGTTGCCTAGTGGAAAAAGTAATTTTTCTGGGAAACATACTTCTGTATGAATAGATTCTTAGTGTTTTTGAAAATAGTGTAATCCCTGTTATGGGTTGAACGTGTCCCCCACAAAAGATGTTTAAGTCTTAACCCCTAGTATTTCTGAATATGACCTTATTTGGAAATAGGGTCTTTGCCGATGAGCAAATTAAGATGAGATTATGAGGGTGGGTTCTAATCCAATATGGTTAGTGTTCATATAAAGTGGGGAAGTTTTGACACAGGCAAATAGCTACAGAAGGAAGACTGTGTTGATACAGGGAATGCATCCCCCATAAGCCAAGGAATATATAAGATCATCAAAAGCTAGCAGGGAGGCATGGAGTAGATTCTTCCTCACAGTCCTCAAAGGGACTCAGCCCTTCTGGCAACTTGATTTTGGACTTCTAGACTCCACAACTGTGAGAGAATACATTTCTCTTCTTTAAGCCAACCCGATATGTGGTACTTTGTTAAGGCAGCCCCAGGAAACTAATATGGTCCCCTTCAATGTTTCCCTTTGGAGAATATTCAAAAGTTAAAGAGCCAGTGCTTCCAAATGAGCACACATGGTTAAGATGTCACCCTAACTCACCCTGTAATTTCCAGTTAGTTCTTGCCAAGTATCTTATTGAACACACTGAACTAATTCTATAGATTTCCATCTACCTCTAGATAAAAATACATTTTTTTTAATCGGACTCTTATGCAAGTGTATACAAATCACAATAGAACAGTGTCATCAAATGCCTTCTGGTGTTTTTCAAGCCAGGACCCCTGGTCCTCAATCTGGCCTTTTTTTTTTTTTTTTTTTTCTTTTTTCTTTTCTGGCTAGATCTGGCTTTTTGATGCTGGCACCCAGGGTAATGCAGGAAGGTCCCAATCCTGATACTTTTTTTTTTCTCTATTAAGTTCTTAGAATTTTTTCCTGGAAGCCATAGAACAAAGACTTTTTGTCTTTAGAGTAAAGGAGAAATACAAAGTAGGTAATTATCCTGTTAATTTTAAGGGCATAATTTTAAACCCCAAGGTGAATACTTTTTATTGGAATTATCCACTTTGGCTGGGTGGAGAAAGCCAAAGAAAACAAGCATGACAGACTTTACTTTGGTTTCAAATCTGTGGCTTCTGCCCTCTCAGAGAATGATTTGAGTTTTGAGGCTGAATTTCTTGTGTTGCCAGGTATCCTGTTGGTGTACAGGATATTTTTGTGCTGTTCTTTAGCTTGTGTGCAATAGTATTATGTAAGCTGTACCATAGGGAGAAAGACATGATTAAAAACATTTGTGGCTCATCGTTAAATATAGAAATCATTATAATTGGATTAATTTAGGAAATACACAATGATGCCTGAGTTTCCCCTTGAGAACAAAATATACATTGAGAGCTACATTTTCAAGAAAGCAATTGACTTTCTTGCATAAAAATTACAGATTCTTAACTCAGACTCCCTTAATCCCAGGCCTCACTTAAAGAAAATGTAACATCTGCATGCCATGTTAGGTGATATTTTTGCTTGAGTCAAATCCATTTCTTGAAATGGTGAATCTGGATTTTTGCAGGTGAATGTAGCACTGCTGCATGAAAATTTGGTCCTAGAAGTACAACCGGAATTTAGCAAATGCCACTGGAAGCAGTTACATCAATCCAAGTAGGAGAAAGGAGAGTAGCAGATGCAGAAAATGTAAGTGATGGAATAGTCATATAACAAAATACTTCCAGCATATCTTTTGTTATGTAATGTTACCCATGACATGCCTATCAGTAATATTGTCAGAGGCTGTAATTGAAGAGATATATTAATTATTATCAGTCACCTCCAGCACTCTTATGGCTGGTGGAGTGATGTCTTCATAAAATAATGACACTGATATTGTCTGGTGTGCGGGAGGCTGTGGAGAGATTTTTTTTTTTTTCTCTTCTCTGTAGCGAAAGGTGCCTTGGGCTGGATTTCCTTTTCACACCATTCCTAAACTCCTGGAGAGAAAAACTACTGGAGATTCAATGTCCCATTTTCCTCTCTCTTCTCCCTCCTTTTGGTTCTGCTCTGGGAAGAGAAAAATTAAGAGCATAGCGTGGTTAACAAGCCTGGTGACATAGGCTGGAAGAACTAATGTAGGCTCCAGCTCTTGAGCTGGGACCCCCTTCAGTTTATTTGAGGGGTTTAGCTGCCTGCTTGTCAGTCTTCTGCCGCTCTCCAGTTGTGTGTCAGTACAACACCTCGTTGTGAATCGTAAAGGCAGTTCGAAGCCCCTGTTGTTACCATGTTCCCACTGAGAAGCTGCAATTTTGTAGACGAAGGTGGGGGGTTGTTACCAGAAAGCAATAGATTTCTCACAAGTTGGAAAAGGCATATATGTTTATGTCTGTGTCTATGTTTATTAGTATATATGTTAGTCTGTTAGTATATACTACTATCATCAATATCATCTATATAACGTTTTTTGTGTTTAAAAAATTTTTAAAAACACTTTTCAATGTTTATTTATTTTTGAGAGAGGGAGAGAGAGAGAGAGAGAGCATGAGGGGGGAGGGGCAGAGAGGGGGAGACACAGAATCTGAAGCAGGCTCCAGGTTCTGAGCTGTCGGCACAGAGCCTGATGTGGGGCTCGAACTCGCAGACTGAGAGATCATGACCTGAGCAGAAGCCAGACGCTCAACCAACTGAGCCACCCAGATGCCCCTATCTATATCTGTTTTTAATTGGAATTGGCAGAATATGTTCAGAATAAAACCTGATTATTTTCAACTTCATTTTTACCCCAACAATTTGAGAGAGTGCCTGGAGTTATAATAAACTCTCGCATCCCCTGTATGGGTCAGCGTCTATTTGGCCAAAGTGGGAGTCAAAACAATTCTTTCAAACCTGCAGCAACAGTGTGACATGAGCACTGCTAGAACCATTTCCCAAAATTATGTGAAATGATTCTAGCAGGGTGGGATGAAAAACAGAAAAGACCTGCTTCTAGAAGGAGCGATCCCTGGAGCAAGGAGTGGGAGGGCAGGTTGATGGGAAAAATCTGTAAGTTTTCTTTAGCAGATCCTTTCTCTTTAAGTAGAAGTGGATTTTTCTGGAACCACATTTATGTCATTTTCTTGGGGTTGCTCCTGAAAATTTTCAGTTATTGAAAAATGAGGTAAATACAATAAATAGATTGGAAGGTAAGTATTCACTTTTATCATATGAAAGGAGACTGGAGCCCCCTCCCCCCCCTCCCCAAAAATCATATAATAGTTAGCTCATGACTAGTTCTTGATAACAACTTTGTCCTGGTTAGATATTATCTGATTTCCCACTAATGGTACTTTTATTTTATTTGGTTATCACAATTACTAGTCTAAGTTGTTAATCTAATTATAAGATTATTATATCATTAAAATTTGATCTTCAACATTTCAGGCTATTTTGAACTGTCTGTCAGAACTGTATTTTGAAAAACTCCAATTTCATTTATTTTTGAAGGAGTAATTTTTATACTGAAGATTATGTGTAAATGTTGGAGATTCACAGATATCTTAGCAGTCATCTGTGTGTCCGCAAGTGGTCTTTGCCTAGAAATGTCATTCCCCTCAGACAGCTTTCTCTTTCCTGTGTCTCTGCTATCCCCCCCACACTTGCATGCAAGAACATATTACCTACAAGGGATTGGCATGTTTTGCTAATTTTGGCCTATAAATTTGGCTGATAGTCTCCCTGGCTGTAAAATGTTTTCATGTTAAAGTTCATCATCAGAGAATGGAGAGTTTGAGATTTTCCCAAGTATTTAGTATTGAGAAGTGTCTTTTGTACAGTCTTTAAATGTTCTAGTGAGATCTGTTCAGTATCATTAGAAATATTAATCCAGTACTATCTTTCATGTCTTCCAGAGGAATTTGAAAAGCACTTCTGGTCTTCAAAACTGCAGAACATTGCATGTTATAACTTTTATTTAAATCTTCACTGTAAAACTCAAGGAATTGAAAAATTAAGTTGCCTACGCTATTTTTTAAAACTTGTTTCCCCACATGAATGCCTCTTCTTTTCCACAGTACTCTTGCCTTTTATGGACTAATTCTTTCCAACACACAATTTGTCTTCACTTTATGTAACATGCCATTTGAAAAATTTTGAGCAATCAGAAATAGATGATTATAGGGATTCCTTCATTCTTCACTCTCAGCTCCCGGTTTCAGAATGTCACTGCCTTTCCACCTTCAAATTACATTATGACAATTCAGGAGGGCCAAGAGGGAGTATAGTGTAATGGTTAAGAAAATGGATTTTGAAGTTTTAAAGACCAATTTAGAAATGCTGCTCAGTTCATCTTAGGCAAATTATTTAATGTCTCTCTCTTTTTTTGTCATCTGTAAAAATGAGGATTCTAATACCCATCTCGTTGCCATGAGGTTTAAGTGAAATATCATGAGTAAAGTGTATCACCCACCAGCTGCACTCACCAATTGTAAAACATTAACAAGATAATGGCTTATCACTAAAAAGGTGCTAGAGATTCTGTCCAAAACTAGAGATTTCTTTGTTGGACACAGTATTTTACTTTCCAATATAGTTTACCATTTTATAACTATCATTCTAAATTATTCCACAGTTAATCTTGATTCCTGATACGTAACGGTGTTTTCCAACTGTAATGGGGGAAATTACAATGTGCCCAAAGGAAACTGAATTACAAGAGACATGAGAGATCTCTGAGGGAATATAAACATGTTTGTGTGTGTGTGTGTGTGTGTGCGCGCGCGCGTAGACGTGTGTATGTGTGTGTGTGTGTGTGTGTTTTAAGATTCTAACTTCAAATTCTGCAGTTAGCCTTTCATTCTTGAAGTGGGTGAGCAGAGACTTCTGAGACTGTTGGCACATGAGTCCGCACTAAGCCATCTTGCAGAAATGGGAGAGACCTCTGGAGCAGTGCAAGGCATACTGAGCTTAATTCAAATCCTAACCAGTCACTTACTCCATGTATGGGGACTTTGGGACAAGTTATTTGACCTCTCAGAGTTTCAGTTCCTAAATTTATAGATCAAGTAACAATACGTACCTCATGGTTCTTTTTAGAATTAAATTAAGTAATATGCAAAACTGGTCAGAACCATATTTGGCATCAACAAGAACTCAATTGATAATAGTTAAAAAAAAGAGTCTACTCCACAGGATCCATTGGTGAATTGCCTTATCTAAGATTTTACTAGTGAGAAGTGAAACTTGTAGCACCTCGTTGTGTGCAAACGCTTTGCAACTCATCTTTTTGGAACTCAGACTTGCCTTGTGTCATTCTGTGGGCACGGGCCTGCTTTGAATAAAGGGTATTCATATTTGGGTAGCTATTCAGAGAGTTCTTGTGTTAGGACTCTCTGCTGCTCACTCTGCCTTTGTCAGAGCCTGCAGATCTGTTTGGAAGATGTGGAGAAAGAATTTGACCCATGTGTGAATTGCTGTGCCAAGCTAAATTGATTAAAATTCATTTAATGGTTTAGTGGTGCCTGGGTGGTGCAGTCTGTTGAGCATCCGACTCTTTTAAAAAAAAAATTTTTTTTTATGGGGCGCCTGGGTTGCTCAGTTGGTTAAGCGTCCGACTTCAGCTCAGGTCACCATCTCATGGTCCGTGAGTTCGGGCCCCGCATCGGGCTCTGGGCTGATGGCTCAGAGCCTGGAGCCTGCTTCCAATTCTGTGTCTCCCTCTCTCTCTGCCCCTCCCCTGTTCATGCTCTGTCTCTCTCTGTTTCAAAAATAAATAAACGTTAAAAAAAAATTAAAAAAAATTTTTTTTACATTTGTTTATTTTTGAGAGACAGAGAACAAGCTGGGTAGGGGCAGAGAGAGAGGGAGATGCAGAATCTGAAGCAGGCTTCAGACTTTGAGCTGTCAGCACAGAGCCCGACATGGGGCTCAAACTCACAAACCCTGAGATCATGACCTGAGCTGAAGTGGGACACTTAACCTACTGAGCCACCCAGGTGCCCCACGTGTCTGACTCTTGATTTCAGCTCAGTTCATGATCTCACATTTATGGGATCCAGTCCTGCATCGGGCTCTATACAGAGTGGAGTCTCCTTGGGATTCTCTCTCTTCTACTCTCTCTCTCCTTCTCTCTCTCTGCCTCTCCTCCACTCTTTCTAAAAAATAAATAAATAAACTTAAAAAAATTCATTTAATCATTTGACACATTTTATCAAATCTAGGATGACTTTCATTTTAAAAAGACACCCTGATTTCAGAGAATATATATTGTAGACTCCATGAAATATGGTCAGTATCCGTTTTCAAGGATTTATTCTCTCTGGGAACTGAATATGCTTTGTAATTCAAGTTCTTCCACTCTCCTCATCACCGGCATAATGGGCTGATTGGCACTTACAAGGATGGGAGAGCCTAGGAAACAAGCTTTGACAAATATTTGCTGATGCCTCTGTTGGCCGAGCCAAAAAAATTCGCATTATTTTCAAGGCAGCTAATTTAATACTACATTGAGATAATTTTACTTTTTAAAAAAGGACAGTATAGTAACCCCTTCTATTAAATGTAACTGGGTGTAGTAATTTTTGTGTGTGTTAGAGTGTAGAATGACTCAAAATAATTGATAATACACTTAATAAAACTATATTTGATAAAAATGGACACATTGTTTATATACAAAAATTGTTATGAATATAATAAGCTATTTGTATAATCTTTGGAGTGCTTTATTGCTTTTTATATTACCATTAAAACCTATTATTTATTATAATTTTAATAAAACATATAATGAATTTAATATATATGGTATCTCTTAGCTAGCCTCATAAATGTATGAAAGTACATATATTTTTAACAGCTTAGTTTGATATGGATGAAAAATGCATAGCTTGTATGGAATCTGGGCCTTTGGTTTTCCCACTGCTTATTGGTTCCAGACCTGAAGCTCTTGTCGTACAGAGTTCCTTTCCAATTCATGATAGAAATCTGAGCTGTGGATGCTTTGGCCCTCAAATTCTCTATTCAGCCTTCTCTGATCTGCTGCTACATTTATAAATGAATCTGACAAATTGGCTAAAATCTGAAAAACAAATGCATAATGCATAGGGAATTAAACTTTTTTTGTAGAATTATAAGTTAATTTATTGAAAATTATCAAAAAGGATAATACTTGGCTATATATAACTACATATATAATTATATAACTATAATTACATATACATATATGTGTTTTCACACATAGCAAAAATATATTTAATATCATACATCAAATATATAACTATTTTCAGAAAAATAAAATATTAAAACAACCTTCATAGAGAGGAATCCTGTCAGATGGGTGTTAAGGTGTAGCATAGAGAACCTTATGCAGGCTTTAAGTCAGAGAGACCTACTGAAGAATCCTACCTCTTGTTGAGAATTAGCTATGATCTTAGACAAGTCACTTGATCTTTCTGAATATCCGTTTTCTCACATGTAGAAAATTAGTAAATACCCTTCTTACAAATTTGTTAAGAAGTTGATTGAGATGAAGCATGCGAAAACAATTAACAGCACATCTCAGACTACTCAAAACATTGCTTTGGGGCGCCTGGGTGGCTCAGTCGGTTGAGCGTCCGACTTCGGCTCAGGTCATGATCTCGCGGTCCGTGAGTTCAAGCCCCGCGTCGGGCTCTGTGCTGACAGCTTGGAGCCTGGAGCCTGTTTCAGATTCTGTGTCTCCCTCTCTGTGACCCTCCCCCATTCATGCACAGTCTCTCTCTGTCTCAAAAGTAAATAAACGTTAAAAAAAAAATTTAAAAACATTGCTTCTGAAAGGAATTCAGAATCACATTGATGATTCTGTAAAAACATCCACATACGTAAAAATGAAATGTACTTGCTAGGATTCTCTCATCAAGAACATCAAACTGTAATTTTATGTACATAATGTGAGCTTTCCGTGCCCCTCCCATGTTTTATGTCTCCAACAACTGTAGTGAAGAGGGGACCACAGACCCCACCCATTCTCCAACTCTCGGTCACTCCAGTCTCACCACCATTACCTGCTCTGAGATCACAGATCAGATCAGGTTATACCTTTCATTTGTGTTAGGTTTGTCTCCATAAAAAGCCCCAGAATCCAAGGCTACCCTTCATCTCCTGTACTTTAACACCCTGTATTAATTAGTTCAGGAAATCCAGCCACAGGGTCCTGGGGAAATCATGGATAACCATCCACAGAATCCCCTGTACATTCAGCACCTTCTTGAATGTTCACCTCACCTTCTTCCTCTCCCTGGACACCTGATTCTTGACAGGGCTGCTTCTGCAACTCTAAGTGGATGTTCATTTTTCTCCCACTCCACTCATATATCTGTATGGTAGGTATCCACCCTGTTCCTCAAGACTGTTTCCTTTTCTCCTTCCAGCTTTGAATCCCATGTTATCTGTCATTTACCACCTTTCCTTGTTGAAGTCACCTACCAATCTCGCATTCACTCTCTTTTCATTACTTAAAGACTTCTGCTTCTGGCTCATTACTTCTCAACCTAATGCCATCCTAAGTCTCAGTGACTTTAGTATTCTTATAGGTGGTCTTTCCCATAACATGGCCTCTCATTTTCTTAACCTCTTCCTTTACTGATTTTGTCTCCCACCTGACTGCAGCTATTCATTCACTCCCAGGGTCACATCCTAAACCTTCTTGTTAGCAAAAGCCTTTCCATAATCCCAACTTCATGTACCCCACACAGTAGGCATCACCTCCCATATTCTCAGCTCAATTCTTCTAGTATCTTTATTCCAACAGTCTTTAAGTCCTGATAGAATTTATATCCACTGATTCTCCTGTCTTTACTGTCCATTACATATCTCATGTTTTCACTTCCCTCCCTAGACAGCTTAAATTTCATGTTCAATTAATAAAATTATCTCCTTTCATTCACCCTCAGCCTTTTCACTTTATGAAAGATTGAAAAGACTGGTCTGGTAGGCTTGAAGAGATATGTTGCTCAGATCCTCCTTTGAGAAAGAAATTGTCAAACAGTGGGGAATATGGTTGACTGATGGTCTCCAGCTTTTTACACTTTGGGGTCTTCTGTGAGTGAACTCCTTGGAGAGGTCCAGTGACTTCAGGCAATGACTGAGTAAATGGTGCTGTCAAGGTCTAGCCATTTGCATTTAATGCAAGACTCCTCTAATGGGTTTCCTATCCCACTAGTGGAGTTTGTCAGTCTGTATCAGGGTCTGCCGGCTGCCTCTTTCCAATCTTGCTTCCTCCTCTTTGATTTCAGAGGCATTATTTCCCAATAAACCTTTGCACTCCAAATTCTGTCTCAACATATGGCACAGCTGGAAAAAGTATAGCCATAGTTAAGCAGGTTTCTCAGCTGATTATACACCTACACCTGGACTTTGCTCTCCGTCTCACTTTCAGTTGATGATCAGGTAGATAAGTGAGTGCTTTGTGTTGTTAGGCAGTTGTAGTAAATTTCCTTAGTCCATTTACTATTTAACTCTCTTACATCATTTCTTCATATTCTCTATTTTTCTCCCACTGTCTATATATTGACAGCTCTCAAATTTGTATCTCTATCTCAATTCTCATTCCCAAATTCTGGACTCCTTTATCTAACAGTCCACCTATCATCTCTACTGGAACTTTTTTTTTTTTTAATTTTTTTTTTTTAACATTTATTTATTTTTGAGACAGAGAGAGACAGAGCATGAACGGGGGAGGGGCAGAGAGAGAGGGAGACACAGAACTGGAAGCAGGCTTCAGGCTCTGGGCCATCAGCCCAGAGCCCGACGCGGGGCTCGAACTCACTGACCGCGAGATCGTGACCTGAGCTGAAGTCGGATGCTTAACCGACTGAGCCACCCAGGCGCCCCTCTACTGGAACTTTTAACAAGCACCTCAGTAGACCCAAAGTAGAACTGATTGCTCTTACTATCTGCTCCAAACTGCTGCTCCTGTAGTATTTCCCAGCTCAGCTAATGGCAACTTGACTATTCCAGTTGATTTACCAAAAATGTTATAGTCGTTCTCAGTGCTTCATTTTTTTCTTATAATTTACATTCAAGCTGTTACTAAATGCTATATGGTTTTAGCTTCAAATAAATCCCGAATCTGTCTACTTCCTACCGTATCTTCTGCTGCCACCCTAGCACAAACCACCATACCTCTTTTCTGGATTATTGTTTCAATCCTTCTGCCTCTGCTGTGTACTTTTAGCACAGATGCCATAGTGATGCTCTAGAAGTGGGGGAAAGAATAGGTTAGATTATGACACTTCTCTGCTCAATTCCCTTCAGTGGCTCCCACTCAGAATAAAAGCTCATAAAACCAATGGTCTAGGTGTTTGGCCTGATAGGGGCACCCATTACCTATCTGACTACTTTCCCCTTGCTTTCTTGACTCTCACACTAGGTCTTTTTGCTGTTCTTTGGGCACCCCTCTAATCTTTCCACTTTACAGTTTTGGCTTCTGCCCAGAATTTTCTTCCCTCAAAAGTTTACAGTGCTCACTCTTGAACTTCCTTCAGATTGTTGTTAAAATGTGTAGCTTTGTTGTCCACCATATTTCAAATTAATTGTCCCAGTCTGGCATTTCAAATTCCCCTTTTCTTTTTCACTTTACTTCATATGACTCATCACCGTCTAGCATTCTTTCTATTTTATTTATTTATCTTATTACATGTCTTCCCCCTAAACTATCAGCTCAAAAAGAAAAGGAATTTTTGCCTATATTCTTTACTACTCAATTTTCACTGCGCAGAACAGTGATGACATATAGCCAGTACTCAAAACATTTGATGAATATTAAAAAATAAGTGAATCATATATATATATACACATATATACATATATATATATACATATATATATATATATATGTGTATATATATATATATATATAATTCATTGCCCATTATATGTCTATTAGAGGTTCCCGTCATCCTATTCATAGTTCTAGGGTTTAAAAAACAAATGCATATCTAGTTTATGCCTTTGATCTTTTTATTACCTAGCCAGACAATTTTTTTTTATGAAGACATTAATTACATTTATTTTTTTTCCAATATATGAAATTTATTGTCAAATTGGTTTCCATACAACACCCAGTGCTCATCCCAAAAGGTGCCCTCCTCAATACCCATCCCCCACCCTCCCCTCCCTCCCACCCCCCATCAACCCTCAGTTTGTTCTCAGTTTTTAACAGTCTCTTATGCTTTGGCTCTCTCCCACTCTAACCTCTTTTTTTTTTTTTTTTCCTTCCCCTCCCCCATGGGTTTCTGTTAAGTTTCTCAGGATCCACATAAGAGTGAAACCATATGCTATCTGTCTTTCTCTGTATGGCTTATTTCACTTAGCATCACACTCTCCAGTTCCATCCACGTTGCTACAAAAGGCCATATTTCATTCTTTCTCATTGCCACGTAGTACTCCATTGTGTATAGAAACCACAATTTCTTTATCCATTCATCAGTTGATGGACATTTAGGCTCTTTCCATAATTTGGCTATTGTTGAGAGTGCTGCTATAAACATTGGGATACAAGTGCCCCTATGCATCAGTACTCCTGTATCCCTTGGGTAAATTCCTAGCAGTGCTATTGCTGGGTCATAGGGTAGGTCTATTTTTAATTTTCTGAGGAACCTCCAGCTGCTTTCCAGAGCAGCTGCATCAATTTGCATTCCCACCAACAGTGCAAGAGGGTTCCCGTTTCTCCACATCCTCTCCAGCATCTATAGTCTCCTGATTTGTTCATTTTGGCCACTCTGACTTAGCCAGACAATTTTATATTGCCTTTGCATATACAAGTGAATTCATATTTTATTATAGCCCCTATTAACATGGGTTTGGAAGTCATAAGTATGTTAGACTTACAGGCATATTGTCCACTTTTTATACACAAAGCAACACTTATTCTTTACTGTCATGACTATTAGAACTCAGTAATGTTTAATTCAGCCTTTCAATTTATATGTTTTGTCATGATTATTTAATAGCTTCATGTGGGTAATTCTCAATTCCAAAACAATAGCATAATAGTCTAGTTGAAATCTAAACTGTGTGTCTTAATCTAGACCAAAGGATATTGCAGTTATCCAGATTCTTGAGTATTTGAGTTAATTAAAATGATTTTCTGTAGTAGCAACTCTGATTAAAGCAGAAGGTCTAAATAATTAGCTTTCAGCATGGAAGTTTACACAGAAAACAATTCACGAACTTCCTTATTGAGCTATTGCCATTTATATAATTATGACTTTGTAACCTTTCTCTCTAGCCCAGATCCCTCCTAAATGCCTGAGTCAGACTCATATACTCTTCTACCTACTATATATTTTCATCTGAATGTCCTTTAACATCTCAAACACGTAGTCTAGCTCCACATGCCTGTGGCTCCCTTTATTTTAGTTTCACTGAATAGCATCATCATCTACTCAGTAGCCCAAGACAGAAATCGGGTGTCTTCATAGAATCATCTCCATGCATATAGTACTATGCTAGGTGCTGACAGTGCAAAGTTGATTAAGATACAGATCCTGTCCTTGGGTAGGTTGTATCTAGTAGGGGAAATTGACATAAAATTATAATTTCACTTTTATTGTGGTCAGTGCTAAGAATGATATAAAAAAAATCTTTTTAAATTGGGTTAGAAATTTATTGAAAAATTCTTTTTGCTGAGTATTGAAGAATGGATCTGGAAGTTGAAAAGTAGGAAGAATATATCAAGCAGAGAGAGCAATCAAAGCAAAGACACAGATGAATTACAAAGCTTAAAGTTGAAGTGTGGTATAAGCTAATTGTATAATAAGATCGTGTCACACAACAAATACAATTTTTATGGCAGTAAGGGTGGACTGCGAAGTTGTGTGGGTAGATATGGACATACCATGCCAAGAAGCCATGGACATGGGGAACCACTGGAAGAGTTTAAGTAGAGGAATAGATAGTCAGACTTGATTTTAGATCTATCACTTCATTGTTGTGGAGAGGATGCAGCACCAAGTAGGAAAAACCAGAGGGAGTTGAATTAGAAGGCTATTACTTTAGTCCGGGAAAACAGGAGGGACCGATCTAGGTCAGTGAAAAGAAAAATAGAAAGCAGGTAGTATATACAAGAAATAATCAGGAGAAAATTGTAAGTATTAGGTGATTAACCACATGGTGAGTGATGAAGAGAGAGGCAGGTTTCTGCTTTGGAAATTGAAGAAGATTTTATGTTAATATCTAAGAGGAGATTGGAGACTTACTGGAGATTTTATATGTATTATATATATATATATATATGTATTATATATATGTATTATATATATGTATTATATATATTTATATATGTAAAGTTAATATGCAAATCTGAAACAGAGGTAAGGGGAAATAATTGTTGAGATGGAAACCTGAGGACAAACCTGGATTTGAATAAAATAGAAGCCCATGAAGGATATAAGGAAAGAACAGTCGAACAGATATGGAGAACGAGGAAAGGAACTAGAATGTTTGATTACTCACTAATCAAACTAATAGAGCTAAATTGCAAGAATAGGTTCACTAAGATGTGGGCTAAAATATGTCCACTGAGTCTGGGGTTAGAGTTTGACTTGGCCAAGAGTAGTTTTAGTTGTGGGGGTAGAAATGAAACTAGATTTTTCATACGATGGATTGATTATATGAAAGTATAGAAAAAAATGAATGTGGACTATTCATTCAAGAGGCTTGGTTGACTAGAAATTATATGAAATTGAGTTTGGGTTAAGAGGGATTCCAATTCTACAGATGAAGAAACCGCTGCTTATTAAGGTCAAATAATTTGTCCAAGAATACCTGATTGTGTGTGTTACATCCAAAATCATAACTTGGATTCCAAAGCCTGTTCTTGTTTTGAGCTGAATAGATGGAGCAGCAGCATAAATGACATAAATAACAAGGTGCTGAATACTATCATCCTAGTGTCCTCTCCTTTTCGACCATACCACGTTTTCTTGCAGCTGTATTTGAACCTCATTTTAGAACGATGATTATGGCAACAAAGGAGTGGATGGATCGAAGAGGAGAAGTACTGCAGGCAGCAAAATGGAAGCTAGGGAGGAAGAGTTGTCAAAGATGACTTTGGGGTTTGTGTCTTGGTTGGCTGAATTAATAATGCTACTGTTGAGAGCAAAAGGCAGACCCACCAAATGTTGGGAAAGGAAGGCAGAAGCAGGTGCAGCGGAGAAGTTGTGAGTTTGTACAGTTCCTTGGCACCTGCCAGTCTCAATGTACTGAACATTCACAACAATGCATTTGAGAGCTCTGCAGCAATTGACCAATTTTTCATTAACGAAGTGAATTTCTGTATTCAGTGTTGTATCAACTAAAATATGAACAAAAACATTAAGACTTACCAGGAGCTAACTAATTTGAGACCAACTTAGCTGATTGTTGGTCTCACTTGTTAGCTAAAATTTTAAGCGGGAGGTGGTCCCGAAGAGAAAAAAAAAAGTTAAATGAAGTGGTTTTTGTCTGCATTTATCTAAAGTGATATTTGTACAAAGTAACAAATGACTTGGTTGAAATCACTGGGGAAAATTGTATGTTGCCTAGTCATATGAAAACCCTGTTTTTCCCTCTAGAGGGAGGACCTTGATACTTTAATTGTCATGTTTATCAGAGTCCAACTATGACATGAAACTCCTTACCTGGAATTAGGCTAGGTGGCGGTAGGAAATTTGCAAAAAATAATTTAAAAAGAATGACAGAGAACTGAAACCAGGTAATTCGAATCCACTATTCCAGCAATACAATTGGAAGACAATTTTAGAGTTTATACCCATTTCTTTTGAATCTTGAACCTTGAAAAATAGTTATACATTCAGACGCTTTCAACTAAAAGGCTAAGGAGAGGAAGGCAAAGAATATACACTGCCATTAAATTTAAAAATAATTTAAAACTTACCATCTCAGACTTCACATCAACAACTCTGTTAATAGGTGCTTCAGAAATCACAAAGTAACAAACAACCAAAAAATACAACATTAAAATTAAGAATATTTGATGAGTGTACTTTTTGCACTACTAACTTTAATCAAGGAAATGGCATTTGACTACCTAGTTCAAACATCTTATCAATTAGTTTGAATAAGTCTTGATGTTTCCCTTATGTTTGTAAAGTGTTTATATATCCTGATAGCAACATCTGTACTCATGACCTTTATTTCTACTGCCCTAAACGATCAAGGTCAGAACAGCGGCAGAAATCCTTTGTAAGGCAAAAGCCTGGGTTTTTACAACTTTAAGTATGCATTTGTTCTTCTGATATTCTTTCCTAAAAATTGGTATGAGAGCTACCAGTAAAGGAAGGGTCAGTATTAATTACAGAAGGTTTAGCTTTCCTGCATATTGCATGAGACACGAGGATAATAATAGTCTCCTATCTTCGTACTTTTGCATTATGTTAATGATCGTCAGGAAGGCAATGTGCCAGGAAGACTACCCAGCCTTCTACTTCTGCCCGAGGTATCTGCGTTTTAATCCAAAATATCTATGTTTAAATTCAAATCCCAGAAGAGACTCAAATGAGTCTACCTTGTCTTATGAAACACTTACTTGTGCCAGTGAGTGGATTTTCATGCTGTGGTGCAGTCAGACGTACTTCAGTTTTACAGCAAGTGTTTCTTAAAGAGATGCTTCTGCTCTTTGCTTCCTCACTGGAGATAGCTTTGGCAGTGGTCCAGTGAGACTGAGAAAATACTCTCAAATTAGGCACGGACTGGTGATAATTGCTAATTATTGAATGTCAATGGGTGAGAAAAGAAAAATCCATGAAATAGCAGAGATGGCATGTAAAAGTGCCAAGCACACTGTCATAGTATTCGATCCATCAGTCTTTATTAAAAAAGGGGGGGGGGTAAATTCAATTAGGCTAAATAGATGGTTATTTAACAACAGTCAATAAAATATTTCTTTACCGTATAGTAAATAGGCTTATATTTAACCACAGCTTAGTATATTCCAATGTTAATACCAGGGCAGTTTGTTTTCATAGCTTGATCTAAACAGCACTCTATGTTGACACTTCTATTGCGTATTTAATGAACTCATATCAAATATGCATGGCAAATAAATACTATGTTCCTGGTAAACCTTTATTCCTTCCCCACTCTCTTGATCTTTTCAAGTGAAGTAACGTGCTTTTCACAATATATTTCTTCTCTCATAAAAATGCGTATCACAACAGTGTAACTAAATCTTATTTCAATATTTTTGCAAGGCAGAAAAGAAAAATCTAGATCATTTTAAGTGCAGACTTGCTGCTGTTTTAAAATGCAGCTCAGAACTCTACCTCAGTTGGCCTCTGAGCAACCAGTCTGCTGAGAAGTACCCTTCTGAAAGAAAGGATTAAGGCTCCCTGAAAGTCCTTAATCGGCCGCCTCTATGAAAAAAACACTGTAGCAATGTGTGTGATGCTGCTGATCAGAATCAAGGCTGGCAGTGATGGCTGCCCTTAGCACTGTATGTGTGAGAGCATAGAGAAAATGGAGCTGCAGTGGGGCTCTGCATCGGGCATGGGAGCAAAGTATTGGTAATTTCCCCCAAGAACAAAGTCAGGAATGTTGGAAGCAAGAAATTAGGGTGGTTGGGGGTGCGTCTTTACTGTTATGAGATTGATACAAAATAGTATTGAAGTGACTGGGATTTCAAAGATTTGAAAGTGTCACATAACTGGCAGGTCCTGAGTCTCCTATTTAACCTATGCATAAAACACAGATAAAGGCTGCATGCTGGAAAGAAATAGATGAATACATGCACAACCTTCTGCCTCCTGATTTCTGACCAAGTCATGTTTAGATTGTGATGCTGCCATGAGCATCCCTTTCACTGAGGGAAGAGAGGAGGGCAATTTGCTCCCCCGGTTTTTAGAGATGGCATGTGGTTCAGCTCAACAGAGAGCAAACTAGTGATTTCTTCCTTTTTCTGTAGACACATATGAAGATAGAAACTGCTTTGCAGTGTTTGTCTGGCCCAGAGTGTGCAATCTGTAAAGGGTTTCCTGGTAATTAAATTTTGAAAAGGATATGAATCCCTTTATTTATATTGGGTAACTTTGAGACCAGAAATAACAAATGTTTGATTCTTTAGCTCAATGGACTTTGAAATAAATGCTTATTTTTGTTCATCTCTAGCTTTGGGTATTTTTTGAAATGCAGCTTTAAAGCTAGCCTTCCTTGTAATTCACTATGGGATGTCTTTATACACTGCTGACAGTAATACAACTCATTTTGGGTGATTAACTTAACCCCCAGTATTGCAAGTGTCGTGCTGCATTAGCATATCTTTCAAGGAATAGTTGCAGTGTGAGAAAATTGCCTGTAGGATTATTTGCAACTAGGAACCTGTGAAATGTAAAATAAAATTGAAGACTATAAAGTAAAACATCAAAGCTACCTAAAATATTAATAGCCAGCACTCTAAAAAGTAATTTAGAAGATTGCATGAGGTAGTGAAAATTACTAATTTAAAAACAGTTAAAAAAAAAAACAGGCAGGAGTTTAGAACAAACAACAGACAATAGAAATTCATTTTGTTCATACGATAAAAGGAGTTCAAGAGATACTGAAACCTTATCAGTTGAGAGGGTCTAAAGTTCAATATTTGACCATCCTGAACTTAAAGAAATATGAAAGCAAGGCTGACATTTTCTCCACTTCAAGATTGAAGAGAAAATATACTGTACCCTTAGTAAAATATCGTAGTGTATCGAAAGAGCATTTTCAGTCCCTCTTGGAAATTTTGTTTCACTGAAGCATTTCTTTTTTTAACTTGTTCTGTGATATCTCCCTGTGGTTCAGAGGTCATGTGATTGGCTATTTCTTAGGCATTTTCCAGGTTCGAAGCCAATTCTTCAGTACTCTGTCATTCACACTAGGTGTTTTGTTTTGAGAGGAAAAATGTCAAGTGACATGGTGAATGTACTTCCTTTTCTTAAAGGGTAGGATCGGGGTTAGGAGCAGAATGCATGGATTGTGGAGTCATATGTGTCTGGGTTCAACTGTGCCTGCCACCTTCCAGCTCTATGACCTTGGGGTAACTTACTTAACATCTCCAAGTCTGTGCAAGTAGGTCATAATATCTATCTGAATGTGTTGTCAAAGATTCTATGAGACAACACTCATAAAACTCTTAGAATATTGCTTGGTGAGTAGCAAACATCCAATAAATGGTAGTTTACTTTGATGATTCATTATTCGAGATGATAGTTTCAGAAGTGGCAGGTAAGGCCCTGTGAAAAGTGGCAAGAAGCTCCACATTATGCTTGTGGCATGGCAGACCTGAGGTGCCTTTTTATGGTACTTTTTTACACTGGGAACAATTTTCCCCGCTTAGTTCTGTGATGGAGCTACGGGGAGAAAGGGGAATGTGTAAGGGAAGGAGTGCATGGTGGAGGAGAAGAGGGTTGCATCTCCTGCATCTGGAGAATGGGCACTCAGTGCTCATGCTGGGTGCTTATATTTGTTGAGCATCTTTGAAGTAATACTTACCTAATACAGGTAAAAATAAATTAAAACTGGGCATTTAAGTAGAGCCCATCATGTTACCAAATATTTCAAGATGTCTGATGAAGTGAGGAATTGTACTCACAGTAGAAGCATGAAGTTAACACAAGATTGGAGCAAGTGAGCATATTAAAGAAAAAAACAATAGGAATAATAAAAAAAGGGAAGAAAGGTAGAAAAAAAGGAAAGGAATCACACATGTGAAAGATGATAAAAAAAACTGAAAGAAAGAACATGGAACAAAGATGAAGAGATACTCATAATGATGATAATAACATTTTATGAACATTGGCTATATGCCAGGCTGTGTACTAGCATTTTAGTTTCAGGGTTTTTTTTTCTTTCTTCTTTTTCTTCTTCACTTCTTAATTCTTGAATTTTGAACAAAGATCTTATTATTTCCATGTATAGCTAGGGGAATGGGTTCAGGAAATTAATTTGCCTAAGATATACAATATTTAGAAAATCAGGAGTTCAAGAAATATGATGAAAATTATTTTTTAAACCATAGGCATCAAATAAGATTGTGTCATACCTTGAAGAAATTAGAATATCATCATAGGAAAAGTCACTGTTGAAGTCATTGTGAAGTTGAAATTAAACCATGTAAAGTCCATTGAATTATGGCAAGAATACTGTTGTTATAAATTGTATATTTATCATTCCATATTATGCATATGTCAAATGTATATGCTATTAGATTTTTTAAATTATTGTAGCACAAAGAAAGCACATTTTTAATTGTTAAACAGATAGCCACTTTTTCTAAAATTATTAATTGAGCAATGATTAGAAGCACACCGCTTAAAAAATGCTGAGGAATTAATAAGATGGAGAACACAATACCTTCCTTTACACCTTGGCATCAACAACTATTCTTTGGCGGGTTATAGTCTGTGTTTAGCACTGTACTAGGACTTTGTGTTCATGAAGAAAGACAATTTGTGATCCGTGTTGTCACTGAGCTCATAGTTTAGCCTGGGACCATGACAAACATGAAACACCATAATACAAAAATACTAAGAACGCAAATAATAAATGAGGTGAGCCAATCATTGCTGGAAGAATTCAAAAACAATCCATCATGGCTGGAATAGTTGGGGAAAATTGTTAACAAATTGTAGAAACTAATAAAAGAAAACAGTAAGCATGTAAGAAAACAATAAAGAAAAAAAACAATAAAAGTACTAAAATAAGACATTGGAAATCCTTCATAGGAATATGAAGTCTAACTATGATGGAAAATGTAGAAGTCAAAAAAGAAAAGGTTTCCTATATAAAAATGAAGATCATCTGCTGTAAATAAATAAATAAATAAATAAATAAATAAATAAATGTCTTAACCCAAGGTAAAACTTAATGAGCAAGCAATTAGTCAATGTAACTAGTATATGAGACAAATGGGTTAATCTCTCAACTACAGAGAGTGCTTATAGAAAATGTTAAGAAGTTTGGACCCAGAATATGAACTGACAGTTCATTGAAAGGGAAATACAAATGGTTCTTAAGCAAATGAAGATTTACTTAACCTCATTTTTATAATACACACACACATAAATGTAAAATACACTGAAATACTATTTTTCAGTTATTGAATTATTGAAACTAGGAATGGAGTCCCAAATAAACCACATGGACTAGTCAGAAAGGCAGAATCTCCAAAGAAGTTTTGATGTAATGTCATAGGAAAAAGGGAATGGATATTGAGTAGAAGAAAAAAAACCAAAAAAAAAAACCAATCTCATCCATCTAGTGTAAATGCTAAAACTACACCATATCACTATTTTACCAGGAGCACTTTATGCCATGGTTGTTTCTAATGAGGAAGTTCTGTATTCTGTAAGAGTTCAGCATATTTTGTGTATTAAAATATGTTTTAAGACTGTTGCTTTCAATCAAGATGGAGTAATAGGACATCAGATTTATCCTCTCCACTTGAAATAGCTGAGAAAGTAGACAAAATATAGAGTTTTCAAGAACTTGAACATTAGAGAATGAAGGGCAGTGATTCCTAAGAATCAGGTTACATATGGGGTGAGTTTTATAATTATCCCAGCTTATTGGTACCAGAGGATTTCCAGGCTGCAGTACCTGGATGGGGACTCTAGGCAATGTATGGTAGACTTCTTGATTTGGGGGTAAAGGAGCTGTTTGGGAGTGTTGGGAGACTGAGGTGCCCAAAAACTCACCAACCAACCAAATAAAAAAAACCTGTAGGTATCTGTAGGGGGTCTTTCTTGAGTAATTAGGAAGGCACTGTTCAGCAAATATGTGTGAGGAAACTACTGGAGGCCAAGCGAAGAACTAGCTGATAGCATTAAAAGCAACAGTAGTCAGAGCTCACACTAGGCCAAGAATATTGCTTATTTCCCAGACAGACTGGAAAATCATGTAATTCAGAGAATTGGGTAAATACTCAGAAGGGTCTCGCCTCAGCAGAGGGGAAAAATGAGACATCGACTACTGTTTATACTTCAGCCTAACAAATCTTAGGAGCAAGACCCAGAAGGATCAAACGGTTTCCAAGTTACTTAACTAGATCCCAGAAGAAAGCTCAAGAAGTTTAGAGGAAAATAGAAATATCCAGTGCTTAACAAAGTATGATTTACAATTTCTGGCATGTAATCAACAAATTACCAGTTATGAGAAGGATCAGGGAAATGAAATACGTAATGAGGAGAAAAATTAATCAATGAAAAGCAGCCCAACTCTGAAACAGAGGTTAGAATTAGCAGACAAGGACATTAAAACAATTATTATAATCGTACTCCATATATTCAAAAAGCCAGAGGAAAATTAAAAATGTTATATAGAGACATGGAAGATGCAAAAAAGACCCAAATCAAACTTCTGGAGATGAAAACTCTAATGTCTGACATGAAACGATACGCTGGATAGGATTAATGATAGATAAGACATTGCAGAAGAAATGATTAGTGAACTTTCAGATCTAGTAGCAGAAGCTATCCAAAATGAAAAACAGAAATGGAGAAGACTCAAAGAAAACAACAAAAAAATCAGATCGTTAGGAAACTGGGGACAGCTTCTCTGGCAACCTCACACATATGTAATTGGAATCCTGAAAGACAGGAGGACAGAAAATGTTTGAAGAAATAATGGCAAAACTTTCCAGAGTTGCTGAAAACTACAAACCCACAGATCCGTGATGCTCAATGAACTCCAAGTAGAAAACTGTACTAAGGAACAAAATAACCTGTTTACTCAAAATGAGTGATAAAATGAAAATCTTAAGGACAGCCAGATGATTTCTGTGATCTACAGAGGAACAAAAAAATAAATATTGAGGCAGATTTCTCTTTAGAAACAATGCAAGTGAGAAGATAGTGGAGTGACATTTTGAAAGAAAAATAACTGCCAAGGAAGAATTTTATAACCAGGTCAGCTTCTATTTCAGCTTAGAGATGGAGAGACTTGGAAATAATAGGGACATGTAACATGCAACAGGAAAATACAAACTGCAAATTAATGATGCTTCTTGAATTTGCCAGAGAATTGAAATGTGAATTATTGGGAGTAGTGAGGCAACTAGAGAGAGAAATAGGATCCAAGCATTTGTTTACCTGGGGCAGACACCACTGGCTGTTTAAAAGGTGGTAAGAGGATATAGCTAAAAATTGTTAACAAATTGCTAAAGATGGAATGAGGGCTGGAATAAGAGTGAAAAAGCTCCTGAGGACTTCAGATAATACAACATTCTCACACTCTTGGAAGAAAAGCCTTAGCCCCACAAGGCACTAAGATGGATGATGGGAAGAGGCCTGAGATAGGTTTTCTCATGGTTCTCTTTGGGAGAAAGGAAAGACAGTCACTGCCATAACTCTACCCAGAACTATTTTTCCTATTTCCCTTTCTGATCAAAAGCTTTAATTAACCTTTGAGGGTGGGTGTTGGTGGTAAAGAACAACACAAATGTGTTGCTTTAGGGCACTGGTGGGAACCCACTGCAATTTGGAAGAGGGAGTTTTTTTTAAAAACATCACTTGAGGAGGAACAGAATAAGTTCCAGTTTCAACATTACAATAAGAAGAGAGGCAGTGTCCTTTCTTATGAAGGACACTAGCTGGGCTCATAGACACTGTCCACCCAGAATTAAGGCAAACAAGTGTTGAGTAAAAATAACAGTGGAATATAGCTGAGAGAGCTGCAAAGAATAGATTCTATCTGGGGAGAAGTGCAATGAGAAAACACAGCACTAATACCAAGGGGAGAGCAAACACTTTAAAACCTTCCTTGGCAACCATCCCATCTCTAAACCCAAGGTATCACTCAGGGAATTTGAATTCTGTGGTGAACCGAGACCCATCATAGCAACAACAAATCTCAAACACAGTTCAACTCCTGACTAGACCATCATAAACCCTTCACTAATTGGCAATAATAATAATAATAATAATAATGATAATAACAAACAAACAAACAAAAACTCTGCTTATTTCCAAGCTTAAAAATATTTATTTCAATATCTCCTGTCCTACACAAGATGTCTGGCTTTCAACAATAACAACAAAAAACTGTGAGGCATCCAAAAAGACATGGGAAAACATTCTGAAGACACAAATCAATCACTAGGACTAGACTCAGTTGTGACACAGATGTTGAAACTCTTTGACAAGAATTTTTTTTTTTTAATATTCAAGTTAGTTAACATACAGTGTAGTCTTGTCTTCAGGAGTAGAACCCAGTGATTCCTCTCTTACGTGTGACACTGAGTGCTCATCCCAAAAAGTGCCCTCCTTAATGCCCTCATTGACAAGAATTTTAAATATGATTAATATATTAAGAATTTTAATGGAAAAAATTAGATTGCAGTGCAAGATCAGATGGGTAATATCCACAAAGAAATAGGAAGTAGGAAAAATCAAATGGAAGCACAAGAAGTGAGAAACATGGCTAATAGAGATGAAGAATGTGTTTCATGGGCTCATCAGTAGACTTGATACAGCCAAGAAAAGAATTAGTGAACTTGAAGAGAAGGCAACAGATAACACAAATTGAAACAGAAAGTACAAAGAGTTGGGGGATTAAGAAGTCAAACACCATAGAGCATACAAGAGCTGTGGGACAATATCAAATGGTATAATAGAGGCATAGTTGGAATTCCAGAAGGAAAAGAGAGAGAATGGGGCAGTAGAAATATTTGAAGAAAGTTTTCTAATATTATTGACAGATATGCAAACCAGTCCAAGAAGATGAGAGAACATGAAGTAGAATAAATATCATAAGACCACACCAGACATTTTATATTTAAGCCACTGTAAATGAAATACAAAAGATGACTTGAAGGCAGTCAGCGGGAAAAAGATACATTACGTATGGTAGGATGAGATAATAAATACACCAGACTTCTCATCAGAAATCGCGGAAGCAAGAGGACAAGTAATATCTTTAGAATGCTGACAGAAGAAAAACAAAAACCTGTTAAAACGAAGAAACAAACAAACAATAACAACAAAAAACCGTGTTAGCCCAGAATTCTATGCCCAGCAGAGGTATTTTCTATAAGTGGAGGAAAAATACTTTCTCAGACACACAAAAGTGGAGGGCCTTCGTTTCTAGTAGACCTATTCTACATAGTGTATCAAAGGAGGCAGGTTATTATGTTTTTTTAAGGAGGTTTTTCAGGCAGAAGTATTATGATATCAATCAGAAAAACTGAGGAATATTGAAAAATGAATAAGGTAAAATGAAACTTCTATTTTTGTTATAGCTTGATGTCTCTAAGAGATCCTGGTTGTTAAGTCAGAAAGAGTAACAATATAATGTGTGCTTAGTGTATATGTTTTAAAAATAACAGTGGTGCAAAAAATATCAGGGAGCGATTTGGGATGTATTTTTATAAATCATAACATTACAACTTAAGTGGTATATTATTTGAAAATAGATTCAGATAGTTTAAAAGTGCATATTGAAAAACCCTATAGCACCCACAAAAATGGTTAAAAGAGACACAAATAATAATTCAATAGAATAGATATAACAGAATCATAAAAACCGATCAACTAACCCAAAAGAAGGCAGAAAAAGTAGAAAGAAGAACCAGAGGACAATACGATCCAGGCATTCCAGCTTCACGTATTTACTCAAGCAAAATGAAAACATATCCCCATAGGAATATTTGTGTACACATGTTCATAGCTGCTTTATTTGTAATAGCAAAAACCTGGAAAAAATCCAAATATCCACCAACAGGTAAATGGATAGGCAAATCATGTTATATACATACAGTGGAATATTCAACAATCAAAAGGAAAGAACCGTTGATATATACAACAATATGGATAAATCCCAAAAACAGTTATGATAGATGAAAGAAGTCGGTCAAAAAAAGACTGTTTTTATTTGTGTAAAATTCTAGAAAAGGCAAACTAATCTAAAGTGACAAAAAATAGATTAGTGGTTGCCTAGAAATGGGGCATGGATGGATAGGGTATGGAAGATAGCAATGTAGCAAGAGAAAACTTTTGGGGGTGTAAGATATGTTTCTCTTGATGTGATGCTTTTATGTGTGTGTGTGTGTGTGAGTGTGAAAACTTAACCTGTATCCATTAAACACATGAAGTGTGTTGTATGTCAATTATATGTCAATAAAGCTGTTAAGGAAGTATGTTTTGTTTTGTTTTAAAGCTTATTTTTTTACTTATTTTAAGAGAGAGAGAGAGAGAACACATACATGTGTGAGCAGGGGAGGGGCAGAGAGAGAGACTCCGTGCTGTCAGTGTGGGGCCTGACGCGAGGCTTGATCCCAGGATCTCAATGCCTGAGATCATGATGTCAGTCAAAACCAAGAGTCACATGCTTAACCGACTAAGCCACCCAGGTACCCTGATAAGGTATGTTTTAAGCAGATTTATGATAGCATTTTCCAGTTTGCAGCAACTATATTTTAATTTCCACGTAACTTCACTGTGCTTCCATAAATTTATTCTTATACTTTCCTGGCGCCAGATCAGAATATCATGCCTAACTAACTAATTTATGCAAACATTATGGCCCCAAACTATCAAAACATTATCCTACGTCACACACTACTACTAAGTGCTGCAAAGTCTAAAATTCTGCCTTTTGATTTCCACCCACTGTTCTTTCTATGAAGTCATTTTGTGGCTAGCTGCTCATCAAATCCTTTCCTTCATCTTCCTGGGCACACAGCTGTATTACATTTTCTGTCCTTCTCTTGCAGTGAGATGTGGCCATGTAACCCAATTCTATCTAAGGGCAAGTAAGCAGCAGAAGTGATAGGCACAACTTTCAGACCTGATCCTTAAACTTCTCTTGTACATGATCTTTCTCGCCTTTCCCCATCATCTGGCTGCCTGAGGACCCTTCCAAGACCCTACAAGAAGGCACAGCTACAATATGAAATGCCTTTGTGTGTAAATGAAAATGTAGAAAGCTGCATGCTCACCAGGGACAGCGGAATTAGACTGTTATGTGAGTCATGAAATAAATTTTATTGGGTTAAGCCATGAAATTTGGCATTTGGGTTGCTACAGCATCCATATTATAATAACTAATATACATTGCTTATTTTTACCAGCATTAGTGGAGATGATAAAGGTGACCCTTAACATAAATGTGTCTTTCCCTGCACAATTCTTTTTTTAAGGCTGTCTTTGTACGTTTACTCTGGTGCCAGATTCACAGTGGATATTTAATAAATGCTTTTTAACTTTCTTGGACTTACTTTTTCCATTGTCATTTTGGAATATAGAAACAACAAAAAGGAAAATACATTTATTTGTTTCAATTAGCATGTCTTTATGAAAAAAAATTAAAATGTAAGTTTTAGAAGTTTTGTCAAGACAGATATCTCACAACCGTACTGCCACACAGTAGCTTTCTCTATTATCTGTAAGAATATGAGTCATAAAACATTGTGATTGAGAGAAATAATTACTGTTGAAATAGAGTGCACGTAAGGGTTTGTAGTTACTTGCAGAAAACTTATTCACACTTTTGATCAAAATTCCATTATACAATTCCAAATTACGTTTTGAAAAACAAGTTAGAAAGCAAAACACTTTTCTTTAGTACAAAATCATCTTGTAAAAGGATTGTGTTCATGAACAGTGATATTTCATTTCAGCTTGTGGGTGTTATTTCTAAAGAAACTAAGTGGCTCTATTTCTCTATAGGATTTACTAAAACAAACTTGACTACATGAGTAGGGAAGGAATATGGCCATTTGTCTCTACTGTTCAACTAACTGGTGATTGTTAAAAAGTGCTACCCATGTCATTCCTTTTCTGAGTAGCTTCAGAGGATGTGATACCACCTGCACAAGCCACTCACTCCACCTCGCTCGTGGCATAACCACTGGCTCTGAAGTGCACATAGCCCAGAGGAGGGAAAAAGGGGGCTCTCTTCTCAAATTGCAAGAAATAACCTTTCTAGAGAAATTACTACAATCATAGAAGAATTGCTGTTTCTTTGAGGAATAAGAAAAGAAATATGTGGGCAGTTGGGCGTCTGAGGGGTTCAGAGTGGGAGATGTGAAATGGCTACTCTACGATGTAGAAAAGCCCTTTCTTGCAGCACATTTTTGAACCAGGCTCTTACTTGACAAGTACAGATGGGCCAGGAAAAAAAATTTGAGCTCACTCGGTTCAGAGGGTAGTGTTACCTGGGGGCTATGTACTTTACACACTGAGATCACAGATGTTCAGTGAACATGGAGGTGTTCTTGATGAAGTTCTGTCCTTACTGCTTTATTTGCTTATTTATTAGAGATAGCTGTTAATTAGTGAAGTAGGCACATATTTACTAATGGATAGACTTTATCCCATAAATACTGAAAATAAAATCTTCATCCAAAGAGTGGAGAGCTTAAGAAAGAGCTTGAAAAGGTTGGGAATACCCCAAAGAGAGGTTGAAGAGAGAGCCTTGAGGCAGTTCACGGGTCACAGACCTTCAGATGAGTGAGGAGTCACTCAAAACCCTCCTCTCTACCTTATTCAAAATATATCAATGGACTTAATGTGAATAAATCAACTCCATTCCTCTGCCCTGGAAGATCATAAATAGAAAATCAAAGAACTAAAATCAGAGGGCTAAGAAGGACTTAGAGAAGTCACAGAGTTCACCAGTTTGCCTCCCAGCATAGGATGGCATCTAAGTCTAACAAGGCAGGTGATGAATATTCTTAAAGGTGGCTGGTGGTTCACACTGTTCAAATGGATGTCCAACTACCATTTATTAAAGGAAAGAGCTTTTGTTCCCCCGCTGATATCAGTGGCAGAGCTGTTCTAACTAAAATATGTGTTAAATATCAGAAGCCATCAATGCACTTATACAGGATTATATTTCTTGGACTTCAAAGTAACGTTAGGCAGTGTGATTTAAAATTGTAACTTTTAAATTAAAAAAAATACAAGTTTTCACCACTGATAAAATTGTGATTTTATTTTATTTTATTTTATTTTATTTTATTTTATTTTATTTTATTTTATTTTATTTTATTTTATTTTATTTTACTTTACTTTACTTTACTTTATTTTACTTTACTTTACTTTACTTTACTTTATTTTATTTTATTTTATTTTATTTTATTTTATTTTATTTATTAGCTGCTCAGTTTGAGTCTTCTTGGCTCATCTACACTCAGGCAGAGGGTGCACAGGGGGTGGGTCTGTTGCTCCCTCAGTCCCGCCTCCCTGCTCCCTTGGGTCCCTCCTTGGACCCCAGCACCTATAGTAGCCTAAAATTGTGACTTCTTAATCATTGTTCTGTGCACTTATGGTACAATTTTTTTTTTTTTTTAATGTTTTGCCTTTACTTTTCTCCCTGTCCTCAAGTAGTTGTAGCTGGATTGTTTCTAAAATTTTCCTATTTCCCTTACTTCTCCCTCTATCTTAATCCTAGGGTGTATGATTTGGATTTCGAAAAATCTGGCATAATGGAGAGAACCCTGGACTCCTGAGAGTTGTCTGAGTACAGGATGGGAGCAAAAGCAGTTTTAGGATAGTGTGGTAGAGGCTCTGGTGGAGTCATGGCAGCAAGCAAATCACCACTGGGCCAGTTAACTCTTAACTGGAGAGTCAGGGAAAGCTTCTTCGAAGTGATTTGGCTGGGAGGAGGGATGGGGGGCAAGGGGTGGTGGTGTTCCACTGAGGAAACAGCATATACAAAGTTGCAATGTTGCAAAGCTGTTAAGTAGCATAGTCCATTCACTCTGTTTGTAGTAATCAGTTACTCATTACTGAAGTCTAGAATGAATAGCATGGAGAATCACGAGATAGGCATAAATAGGCCAGGTCATAGAGAGGCTAACATCATTAAGGAGAAATTTCTGGATACTACCATTGACATGTTATTAGATTTTCATCTTTATGGATGTTCCTTCTTCCCATGAGAGTAATGAAGTAATTTACTAGCAGGAGGCCCACAATGGCTAAGAACAGCTACTACGGATATAGCTGGAACCAGAGTGGTAAGGCTACTGAGAGAGGAGCCTAAGAAATAAAGACTCTTTTATAACCCAGCCCAGCTGCTTTTTCTTGCAGCGATGCATTCTGATGAACCATCCTGCTGCCCAGAACCACCATTATATCTGTAAGGCTTAAATAGCTATGTTTATAATTTATATTTTGGTGGTAAGGCCTACTTTAATTCAAGTCAAAGACTGACCTGAATTTAAGAGGAGGAAGCAAGGTTGTTAGGTAACCAGAAGACAAGCTGGCACAGTTCTGTTGTCATGCAAGGAAGTGTCCATTGCTTTAGATCCTCAGCCTTTCAAGAGACTGTGTTCTCCTTCTACTCCCTTCCAGTCCAATGTGGCTTAGTTTTGCACCACTTCCTTAATTTGCTGACAACGGTCCCATAGCCCTGATGTATTGTCTGAACTGTGCTTTTTTAAAGCTGATCTGAGCTACACAGTAAGTTCCAACATTACTGGATCTCATCTCATGTTGCAAACTCAGTCTCCCTTTAATTATGGTGAATTTGGACAGCATTTATTCCATAGATAAGAATAAAGAAAGTTGAAAATGAGTTTCTGAGAGTTCATGTAGCAAAGAAGTGGAAACCCAGATGGATTCCTTCATTGTTATTACAGCAGCAAACATGCTGAAAGTTCAGGTCACTCTGTGAGTTGGTTTCCACTTTGTATTCATTCATTCATTCCTTCATCTTGTATTCCAGGATGGTGTAAGATGGAGGGCTCTCTTGCAGGCTAAGCAAGAACCTTGAAGAGCAGTGCGATGTCAAGGCACGTCTGAATCTTCCCAAGATTTGCATTTTTATAAAGGTGTGTCAGGTTAGTCTGGTTTCAAGCATAATAGTAAGAATAAGACTAACTCTTTGTCCTAAAATACAAATAAGTAAATAAATAAATTTTAAAAAGAGGGAAAGAAATAAAGGGGGGAACCAGTCTCCATGCTGGATCCCAGCTTCTCAGAATTGTGCGAGCCCCAGTTTAGGCCTGAGTTTGTGCTTTACCACTCATCCCAAAGTTGCTGTTGTCAGTGCCATCTTCTGCTACGTGTTGAGGGAGCACTTTTTCTTCATCTTGTACTGTCCATAAATGTCTAAATCATGACTGAACAGAAATGAACTTTAAGGCCAATGGAGTTAGCTGGTGTAGTGAAATGTTTATTGCCAACTGACCTATTAACATTATTCTTGCTCAAGTAGTACCCAACTATGGACTCTTCCTCCCTATATATAAAGCCCTTTCTGTGAATATCTTCCAAATACCTTTGAGTCTCTAGAAATAACGTGTGCAGCAGTGCATCTGAGAAAGGGAAAGGTCTGGTTTGCATGGGAAGGTGCTCTAGATTAAGAGCCAGGTCAAGAAGGCTCGGTTTTACTTTTGGCCATGTGAACACCAGGTCAATGAATTTTTTTTTTTGAAATAAAAATTTATGGTCTGAAATCTATTCCATACAAAATGATTCCATTTGAGATTCTATTTTAGAGTTCATATTATCAACTTTAATAATTTTCTTTAAACTTTAAACTTTTTTAATGTTTATTTATCTTTCAGAGAGAGAGAGAGAGAGCTCACATGCAAGCAAGTAGGGGAGGGGCAGAGAGAGGGAGACAGGATCTGAGGCAGGCTCTGCGCTGTCAGCACAGAGCCTGATACGGGGCTAAAACTTACGAATCATGAAATCATGACCTCAGCTGAAGTCGGATGTGTAACTGACCGAGTCACCCAGATGCCCCTTAAATTAATAATTTGGAGATGATTTTTTAGCACTGTAGTTTAAGAAACACATCCTCTTAGCTTTTAATGGGTATGTTGTCTTCTATGATATTTGATTTGTAAGAGGTAAGTTATTTCCCATATCATTGTAGTTTTCTTCTTCTGACATAGGATCAAAGTAAGATCCGTTAATTTTTAAGATTGTGGTTGGTGCCATAAAGATTTATTCAGTTAGCTTTCGGGTTTTCATTTTTGTTAATATGAATCTCACAGACTAAGTGGTATGAAAATAACTAATTATATAGTGTGACAAAGTAGGTTTGTACATTTCTCACCAAAAGTATTGTGCTGAAAACACAATTTTCATTTTGTTTTTCATATGTAAAAATTAAAGGAAGATTTTAGGACAAATAACTGCCTTGACTTCAGATAGCTTTCTTCTGTGTTTGGGACTCTCATTGCCTATGACAGATGAAGCGATTTCAGTGGGACGATTCTATTGTTTAATTTGATATCCTGACATTCTAATGGTTGCATCATGACATCTAGTTGTCCCAGATCTCTTTATGCTGTTTTGTGGGAGTGACAGTGTAAAAAAAAAAAAAAAAACAATACGCATCTTTAAGCTGCCATTCTGCTTAACTCCTCCTCTGCAATAACATTTGCATGCATAATACATCATAACAAATTAGATGTCGCAAAGACACACAACAGGAGTTATGTGAGTGTGCGGTAAGAGCTTGGCTGATGTAGCAGGAGAGGAGGAGACTGGAGGGTGAGGGAAAAGAGAAGAAGAAGAAAAAGACTCATGAATGAAAATGTCCATAGAAGATGGCAGCTGAAATTTATCTTCTCATCTTTTTAAGGCCAGTAATCAATTGCGGAAAAGTAAAGGAAAAGGGAAAATTCCAAACCAATCTGGTTACCACCAGTCTGATAGAAGATTGGAATTAAACAATGCTATTTTGTTCTAGAGGGGAACATATTCACTGGTTTGAAGGCAGTTAAAGTAACTATGACACCGAGGAAATCTCTTTATTTCACATGTTAACCTGGAAAAAAAAAAAAGGAAGATATTGAGGTTGTAATTCAAGCTTATTGGAAGTGTTTTCTAGTAGACTGGAAACAATCTTCTTGACTGAATGAGCCTAGGCTGGAATTACAGCTGTACCCATAAAGACCTCAGCCACTCTGCTTGGCTTCTACCTTATAATGACTGGATTAAAGTGTTTTTCTTATGTGATTGTATGTCTTCTGGCCTCCTGACACACAAAATTGGTCAATTTAGAAGCACTGCTACCTGATGGTCATTGAAAGGCCATTGTCCCTGACGTGCTATTAGTACATGTCATACCTTGGCCAATAAGTGGCACGAGGACCGGGTCCTTTTCTAAAAGGTTGGAATAGCAACTTCCAAAATGATGAGAATCAGTCAATATCTGCTGATGATTTTAAATGTTTTGTTTAGTCTGACAAAAGCACAAGAAAGAGGAATTGGACTCCTGGTTCCCTTTATTTTTGTCCCCCCCCCCCGCCATCTCTTTCCATTTTTCTTACTCATTTTCTGTCTGTTTTCCACAAATACATAAGGGAAATAATAAATTTTCAGTATCATGGAAGTTGGATTAAATTCAGGAGAAGCCCCAGATATTAGTGTGGTTACGATACATGCTGTAAATCTTTGCTTTCTGTCCTGCTCACCTTGGCTTCTATTTCCTTAGCTTGCCCCCTCCCAGCCCTCTTCCTTCTCCTCTGATCTCAGGCCAGGCGTCCCACTCTGCAAGGAGGCACGTAACAGATTGCTTCAGTGAAGCATTTGCCATTCTCCAGGTTTTTTCTCATCATTCTCTTGCAGCCTTTTTCCAATGCTCCTGACAATGTGGAAGAGCTCCCCAGCCAATCATTTTCTGGCATTCCATTGGTTCCATGGCGAGATCCGAGGAAGCCCATCAGCCTCTGCTAGGCTGATAACCATCATTGCTTCTAATGTGTGCTTCGGCATTTCTCATCACAGCATGCATCTGTTGGGCAGATAAAAGGAGAGATTTACAAATATATAATCAGCAGATGTATGAAGGCTGTTGAAGCAAAGTAGACTAAGAAGGAAGCATATCCACATTTTCTTGGGGGCAAGAGTAGATAAATATGCTGGCTTTTGTATGATTAGGTCATTACTAACACCTGGAGGCTGTCTCGGTCCTTGGAGGGAAACCATGGAGAATATTTGGTAACGAACACATTTGGTTCACAGAGGGGGTTATTCTAAGCCAGATTGGAAAACATTTTAAAATGGAATATTGCCTGCATAAAAGAGGCAGATATTTCAGCTTTGCTTCATAACAGGAGTTCTCTAGTGGATCCTTCTGCATAATGGAGCCGTATGGTGGGTCTATGGAATATCACGCTCTGATATCAGAAAAGCACACATATCTTCAGCCAAATGTTTGCATGTGCGTTAGAGCACATATAGTATTATTTAATCACTTTCGCCCAGGCCCTTGTGTATTAGCTCCCCAGCACCAATTGTATAAGGAGCCTCACTTAAAACCAGTGGGGTTTTTGAATACCAGTGAAGAGATTTCAAAACTATAGTCCTTGAAATATTATTTCAAGTCTGTCTCTTATTGATCTTTAGTATTCTCTTCCCCTACCCCCTAAATTTCCTACATAAGAAACATGGAAAATATTGGAAACTTAAAATAAATATTAAGATAATTTCATATTTGAGGCTTTCCTTTCACCTTAACTAGTATAAAACTGATAGATACCATCGTCTCGCTTCATAACACACACTTTGTGGATGAATTTCTCCAGCACATCTGTTAGAAGCCCTAATTTTTTAAAAAGAGAAAAAGGACACATCATAAACTTGTGGGAAAGGAAATAAATACCAAGAAATTAATTACTTAGCCTTTGCTTGACAACAAGAAAACCTTGGTGTAGTGATTTCTCACCATGGACCCAGATTTCTAGAAAACTGTACATAACCAAGTGAAGCTCTGTGGGTCACACTAAGTCATCAGGATATTGGGAAGTTGCATTAGGATGACACTGTCCGACAGAGAGGAATTGCTTGCTCTGGTAAGAGATTAAAAATTTAATACTGTAGGATATTATATCATTCTAGGCCTCTCTATTCCTTCTCAGTTTCTTTCTCACACTGTCTAGTTTTTTTTCTCCTTTCTGCTCTATCTATGGTGAATACCTCATGCTTCAAAAAAATTTTTTAAGGGGATCTTTCAACTTTTTCCTCTGTAAACTTTAATTTGTGGGTTACATTTTCTTAAACATGAAGCTTTCCTTTTCTGTGCCGGAATTAGAGGAAAGAAGTAACATGGGTGCTATATGCTGTGTCTTCAATAAAGATAAATGGTAGTGGTTTTTGGATAGAATTAAATGAATAGTTAGAGACACTAAATTAAGAGAGGCACAGGGGTGCCTGGGTGGCTCAGTCGGTTGAGCGTCCAGCTCTTGGTTTCGGCTCAGGTCATGATCTCATGGTTTGTGGGATCGAACCCTGCCTCGGCTGACAGTAGGGAGCCTGCTTGGGATTCTGTCTCTCCCTCTCTCTCTGCCCCTGACCTGCTTGCATGTGCATGCTCTCTCTCTCTCTCAAAATAAATAAATGAACATTAAAAAAAAATGGTACAGAAAAATGTCAATGCCAGCCTCACACATGTAGGCTTCCTTGGCTGAACATCACCTAAGCTATTTTAGAACACAGATACATGCCTTTAATGATTACAAATCTTCTTCCATCTCCAAGTGAGATGAAAAAGAAATTGTATCTGTTTTTCTTCATTGTCTAAAAGATATATGCATAATCTGTATGATAAACATGTGGCAAGCAACTGGCGCATAAATAATTCAGTGATGTTGAACAGGGGATTTATTACAGAATGCCATTCCACATATCCCACCTCACCCTTCTCCCTTTCTGTGCTACTCAGTACCCGCATGACCTCCATCGAGTAGGTATGTTCCGTTAAATCTAGGAACTTCTCAATTTCTGTTATAACTCCAGAAACAAAACAAAAGAGAAAGAAACAAAACTTGGTATTTTAAGGTACTAAAATACTAAAATGTATTCCTTTTTTAAGAGATAAGTTTACCCCCTCTCCTAGTAAAATGATTTTGAAATTCAGATAAAGCTGAAATTGGAGAGGATTTCTCTCCCCCCACTTACATCCTACTTCATAGAATTTCCATGAGTCATATTGTTTTAAGGGTTCATAAAAGAACGTACTTGGTATTGTACCAATTTAATGTTCCAAAGGAAACATTTGCCCTTGAGATTCTTCTAATATGCTGCATTTGGATTCAATGAAAGAGTTTATGTGCACAACTTTTGCTGTCTAATGGGAATTTTTTTGTGTGGTCTGTCTGATGGCAATTTGGGGATGAGAGAGGAAATGAGAATCAATATTATATTATCAATTTCTGTTCATCGCCGTCAGCTTTCTGTCCCTCCCCCTAACACATTCTCACCCACCTGCACAGTGTTCTCCTTTTATGGTATTAGTATATGATAAAACTTTATTTCACAGCCTTAACATAATATTGTGGAAAAAAAGAAAAAAAGGAAGCCATTTCAGAACAACTATTGGTTTTGTAGCCAAACTTTTCTTCAATTCTTGATGTAAAAATACAAATTGTAACAATTCTAGTTTTCCCATACAGTCAATAGCTAATCACATTACTATTTTATGTGATAGATATGCCTATTCTGTGTGATCAAATGACTTTTCAATTCTTAATTTGGACATATCTTTTGAACACTGAGAATAAAATATTAAAAATATTCAGAAGTTTATAGTATTGTAACATCTTCCATGCATGCAGCTTTCCCTCTGTGTTGGTATTGGTGAGCAGATACTAACAATAACACTTGGAGAACTTTATTATCAAATTTTGTGTGCATTCAATAGGATTATGAGTTTTTGATCATACAAATGCAAAAGAGATTTGGCAGTAGCAGGAAGCAACATAGTTCTAGAAGCAAATTTCCATTTTATTAATCTGAGATAGAACTACTTTTTCCAAATTGCTACACAGCTTGAATTATCCGTTCAGCTTTCTCTGTTTATTCTTTGCACCACTAACCTCAGAATGTTAGTGGTTTACATAAATTCACAATCCTATGAAATCTGGGGGACTAGAAATCTTTGGATGCTATCCACACGACTAAGATGCAGCCAATAAAATTTTTAGCTTTCTTTGTAGGTGGTCTTTGTTAGTCTTGGTTAGTGACCTGTGTAAGTTAGAAGCAATGAAGAAGGCTCTCGAGATTTATTTAAGGTAAATAATTTTAGCAGCTCACAAATTTACTAGAAATTTCTCTAATGTGCCTTTGAAATCTATGCTGAAATCCTCCTTCTATATGAGAAACTCTTAAAGTGTGGTGTCTCAGTTGCTTCAGAAACCCATCCAAAATTTTTTTAATTATTTTATTTTATTGTTTTTTAATATATGAAATTTATTGTCAAATTGGTTTCCATACAACACCCAGTGCTCATCCCAAAAGGTGCCCTCCTCAATACCCATCACCCACCCTCCCCTCCCTCCCACCCCCCATCAACCCTCAGTTTGTTCTCAGTTTTTAACAGTCTCTTATGCTTTGGCTCTCTCCCTCTAACCTTTTTTTTTTCCTTCCCCTCCCCCATGGGTTTCTGTTCAGTTTCTCAGGATCCACATAAGAGTGAACACATATGGTATCTGTCTTTCTCTGTATGGCTTATTTCACTTAGCATAACACTGTCCATTTCCATCCACGTTGCTACAAAGGGCCATATTTCATTCTTTCTCATTGCCACGTAGTACTCCATTGTGTATATAAACCACAGTGTCTTTATCCATTCATCAGTTGCCCATCCAAATTTTAATCTTCTTACCCCACATTAGTTACGTGGCTGGCTAGGTTCCAGTAGTAGCCGTTACAAAAAGGTGAAGATCCAGAGTTCTTCCACCTTCTCCTGGCTTTCCCATCGCCTCTTTCACACCAAGCCACCTTTCCACGAAATACCCTAAGGCTCATGCTGCCTGGATGAGACTCTGATTGTCACCTTCTGTGTTCCTGTTGCCACATCTTATTGAGGAAGGTGGCATCATCTCACAGTTCCTCTCTACACCCCCACCACCGATAACTTCAGCCTCCATGTGGATAATGCACCTGACAACTAATTTCAATATTAAAAAAAACCAAACACTTTTTTGGCCTTTTAACAGTCCTCTCCCATGGCTACAACTGGTCTTTATCAGTACCCATGACTCTTGTACTTCATGAACCTACTCATTGGCTACAACAGAACAACCTGTGAGCCTCCCCAGTTCCTTTGATCCCTAATCTCACTAAATTTTCTCTTCCATCTCATTAATGTTTTTCAAGAGTCTATCATTAGCTCTTTGGCTGCAACCTCATGGTGCAACAATCTGTTTTTGGTGCAGGCCTGTTTTGCTAAACCCTCAAGTTTTGCTCATCTTGATCTTTTGCCAGATCCATTCTATACTTCTTCAACCTGAGGCAGGGGTTGTATCTGTTTGACAGCAACATTGCTGATTGTAGTGTGCTTGCTTAGTTACTCTTTTACTAAGATGAACTGGAATGAAGATACGAGCAGGAGATTTCAATGAATGAAGCTTAATCGTAGGCTTAATCGTAGGCTTCAATCGTGACTGGGAAAGTTTCTGGTAAAAATAGAAACTTTGGGAGTGGGGTGGAAGGTTGTGGCGGAGTGGGGTGGAGAATTGTTAATTCAGTTATTAGAATTCAAGGTGAATGTGAAGGTTCTGTTTGAAATGTCCCTTGGAAATTAAGAAGACTGGGCATTGCTGGGCACTGAGGACTGTGGACAGTGATCTGAAGTTGTTTGAATAGTTGTCACTTCACAACAACAGCAATAAAGGAGATTGACTCCACAACTCCTATGGTTTATGTTTTGTCACCGATTCCTTTATAAACACGATCTCATTTCATCTTCATAGCAATTGATTGTCATTCCTATTTTAAAGATTAGGAAGCCAAAGCTTAATCTATGGATGGAGCTACAAGATAACTCAATGGGAAAGTAGAGAGGGAAGAGAGTCCAAGTGACACAGATAGTTTTAGGGTATTGCTTGACAGACACTTGTTGTTTAATCTGACAGAGTTACAAATATATAGGGAAATGAGAATTTAAAGAAAAACAAGGTGGTCTTCATTGCTGAATGCCAAATGTTCCGAGGAGATTAAAAGATGATGACTAAGAAGAAATTGTTAGTTTGATATTCCCAGACCACTTACTGGTCATCCTGAGGAAGCAGGCTCAGAAGAGTGATGAGGACTGAAGTCAGTCACTTGACACAGAATGACAACTTGGAGAAATATGGCAGTGAGTGGATGGAGAGCTTGAAGGGTCAGAAAAGGTTTAAGGGAAGTTTTGCCTTAAATTAGTTTTGTGGATTATTATTATTATTATTATTATTATTTTAACGTTTATTCATTTTTGAGAGACAGAGAGAGACAAAGCATGCGTGGGGAAGGGATAGAGAGGAGGAGACACAGAATCCGAAGCAGGCTCTAGGCTGCGAGCTGTCAGTACAGAGCCCGACGCAGGGCTCGAACCCACGAACTGTGAGATCAGGACCTGAGTCGAATTCAGTCGCTCAACTGACT
This sequence comes from Panthera tigris, assembly GCF_018350195.1. Classification (NCBI taxonomy): domain Eukaryota; kingdom Metazoa; phylum Chordata; class Mammalia; order Carnivora; family Felidae; genus Panthera; species Panthera tigris. Next base: position 68,472,529 of record NC_056667.1, read on the forward strand.
GAGCTACCCGGGCGCCCCAGGTGGATTATATTATATTGTGGATTATATTAGTTGGTGCAGAAAAGTAGACTTGGTGAAATCTTATTGGGTATCACAGAAAAGTGACCCTTTCAAGAAGTCACTTCAGATGGTGACACCAGGCCAGGCTTCATCCTTGCAGCCTCTCAGCAGGCCAACCAGCTTCCTGGTTGCTCAGGAAGCAGAACAGAGATTGTGAGGAACTCATATCTCATCATAAGTGCATCAGACCACAGTATGTCTTCAGCTCCCAGCCTCATGCCCTGAAGAGTCAGTGGCCCTAATGTACATTCAAGGGAGGCTGAAAAATATCGGGGAGCGTGTGCTGTATTTGGTGAGCTTGCCTCTCTTTACCACTTGAGTGAAGAAGGCCATGTTGCCTATTGAGATATTAAAACAACAGCTTGCAGGTTAGACTTTACAGCTAGACTGTTTTGTTAGAACCTGGTGATCCTGGTTCGCAAGTTCCATGTGTTAGTTTCTCCAAGTTAGCCATTCGTACAACCTTCTCCCCATGCTTTCCTCCTTTAACAGGTTAAAACTAGGAATAGTAATTTTGAAAGAGTTTTCTCCACAAAATATATGGTAGCATTTAGCAGCTTTGTAGATGCATGATTTGGCCTGGGATTTCCAGCTTGCTTACTGTGTAGGGAGAGGTTAAAAGGTTGCATTCCACCAGGAGCAAGAAAGGCAAGTAGAAAATAACAAATGGAAGCAAGAGTGGCTCCCTCTGAAGATTCAGGGATAGAATCCTCTGGCAATGAAGGCTTTCCTTTACCCTACTTGATTACCTTGTACAGGTTTGCCGAGCCCTGTATCCATTTTGTATCAAGGTCAGCCTTCATTCAACTAAGCTAAAGGACAGAACATGAGGTCGGTGGGGGAGGGCAAAGCCCTGCCCTTCCCACTTCCGGTGAGCCAGTGGGCAGGCGCTCACACTGTTTTTTGTCTGAAGACGGAGCGCAGTATCCAGAGTTCTCTGGTGGGTACTGTGGTTGCTACTCCTCTCTCCTCAGATTTCGGAACACCATGAACCATCCTGAACAAAGCCCTGGAAGCTGCAATAAATAAAAAGTTTTAAAACCTCAGAAAGGAGAGCCTGAGGAAGTACCGCCACAGTCAAGGTAAATTAGTATCACCCAGTGGAAAAAGAAGACTCTGTCTTCCATAAAAAAGGTTCTCATAGCCTGCCTCCTGAGGCATCAAAAATATCCTGAGGCCCTGTGGACTAGTGAGTTAGGCCCCATTTTAAAACAAATGATCTGATACAATATGATGGTCCATGTACAAAAAGTCAGCGGAGAAAACAATGATAGGCTTTCAGAAAACAAAACACAAACTGCTGGCTGGGGGAGAAGAAAATGTGGATGAAGGCCGCATAAAATAACCTTACTGCTCATATAAGATGGTAACTCTTTCTCTTTCTGTCCCCTTGCCTCCCTGCCTTTCTTGACTTTAGAACCCTTCCTACAATGATTCTTGTGTAGAAGCCAATATGTACACCAAGAGTGTGCCTGCTCTGGCTTAGTGGCAGGGTGGTTTGTGGGTGGAGCGATGTGATGCTCTTGGCAGGGACCCTCCTCCCAGCCTTCCTTCCTGTACCTAGCTCACCTCAGGTTCCTGCTCAAGCAGCTCTGGAGAAGTCTAGGCCTCCAGAGAGCATGGTGCAAACATCACTGATGCAGAACGAAAGAGTCTAATATTAAATAACACATTTTTCATTTTGCTGCAGTGACACATTTTTAATTTTGTACTCGGATAAAAAGAAATCATAAGTTTATGTTTATAATCTGGATTACTTTCTGTCCATGTTAAAGGTTTGTCTCTCTATCCCAAATCCCCGATGTCTCAGTTCCTGTGTGATCCTACCTCTGCCTTCATTTTTGATGTTACTCAGCTCTTTTCTGCTCCTTATATTCTGTGTGTCAGTGTCTCATCTGCTCTGCTTTCTGACTGCAGTCCTATGTTTTGCATTTATCTGGATAACTCTTACTTGTCCTTGTCATCTCTTTAGAGAACTTCACCAAACCCCAAAATACACTTTAGGCCTTGTTTTACACTCTCGAGATGTACTCTTCTCTCATAACGCTTTATCATGACTTCAGTTATCTGATTATTCATGAGATTATCTGCTTAATATCCAGCCCCCCCACCTCCCCGCATTAGACTCCAAGCTCCGTGTAGGAAAGTTTATATATGACTTATTCATCATTTTGTAACTGGCAACTAACAAAATAATTGAGAAATGATTGAGTGGCCAGTAAAGATTTGTTGAATGAATAAATGTTACAGCCAGAAGAGGCTTCCCATTAACTTCTCTCTCTCTCTCTTCTTAATTTGAGAGAGAGAGAGAGAGAGAGAGCAAGTGGGGAAGAGGGACAGAGGGAGATAGAGAGAATCTCAAGCAGGCTCCATGCTCAGCATAGAGCCCGACATGGGGCTTGATCCCATGACCCTGGGATCATGACCTGAGCCAAAATCAAGAATCGGACACTCAACCCACTGAGACACCCAGGTGCCCCATCTATCTCTCTTTTTTTCATTGAGGTATAGTTGACACACCATGGTACATTAGTTTCAAGGATACAACAAAGTGATTCTATAAGTTTATGTGTTATGCTATGCTTACCAAAAGTGTAGCTATCATTTGTCACCATGCAGTGCCCACCAGCTTCTTGTTAAGGTCAAATACAAAGGCTGCATTTCAAACATGCTAGTATATGTTTCCAGTTCAAACCTCATGAACACTGGGTTGATGGTCTAACAACCAGATTTTTTTTGGGGGGGGGCGGGGTCATATATAATGGTCCTAGGAACTTGGATGGTGCTTTTATTAAAGTAACTTTCCTTGTATGGCAACATTTAATCCTTACACCAACCCTGTGAAGAACGTAAGAATGAATAATGGTATCATTAGTATCTTGCGCATGAGGAAACGAATAAATCACTGAGAAGCTCTATCTTGCCTTGGCTTCTCAAGCTAACTCGTGACAGAACTAGAACAAAACCCACAATTTCTAGCCCAGTGGTAAGGTTATTTTGGTTTGTTTTTTGTGTTTTTTTAAAAATTACATATATTGGAGTAGCTCAACTGGGAGCTTATTCTATGGACAGTTCCAAGAAACCAAATACATATAATACATTTAAATTAAAGTCTGCACTGTTGATTCATATCTCCACTTTAGCTTCTGGCTTATCTGAGTGAACAAATGCTTACTCTTCAGGAGGGTCTCTGGATATCCAGTGAAGCTGTCATTGTATAGACATCTTTACGTATATAGAAGTAGATTGTTATCTCTTCACAAATTTCACTGTGGCTATGCCAAACTGGCCTACGTGACAATAACAATTGGGAAATCTCATTAAACAGCTGCATTCCAAACTCTTGGACAGAAATAAGATTGAGGTGCCTCCTGTAAAACTACTCTGTTAAATGGAATTTCAGTAACCAAAAGGGTTAAAAGGAAAATTATTCAGAGGAAACCTCGTTAAAGGAATTAGTAATGGGATATGGGAGCATGTTATCTTTAATTTGCGGGCGTGAATCCAAACTCAGTTATTAGTAACCAAAAATCTATTTCATGTGGGAATTTTAGAAGCTCTGGTGGAATAATTTAGGATGGAATCCGTCTGTTTAATGGATCATTGTGCACTGACATTTTTATTTTAAAAACAACATTTCCATGTGCATGTGGTTTTTTTTACTCCTTTTGCTTATTGCTGAACAGGTGCTTCTCATGACTTACTCTTCTGACATTGTTTCATGCTAAAGATCATCTGTTCGCAGTACATTGAAACTCCACTTTAAGACTGTTTGCTTCTGAAAATACTTTCATAATTAAAGCAAATCCTTTTTGGATCCCACCCAAGAGAATTTAATTGCTAAGACAGCAATTACTTATTATTTCACACAGTCTTATTTCAAGAAGATTCCAAAGTCTTGGGACTCCAAAGAGAGTTTTGTAAGAAAGTGCCATCAAACTCTCATAATGTTCTGGAAAGGCTGTATCATGTCAAGATAGAGGTGACTTTGAGCTCTCTTGTATCACTGGTCCATCCCCCAAAACATTCACTGTGAGGTGGGAAAAGGGTGCATTCCGCCAAAGTGAAGGTCAGAAAGAGCCTGGAGAAAAGTAAGGTAAGACCAAGAGAGTGCTGTTGGCATTGGCCTTGCCCTTGCCATCCTCAACAATCTCTGTTTTAGTTGGAGGGCATTGAGGAATCCCTATACTGATGGCTCTGGGCCAAGTACAGAAGGAAATGAGTCAAAATTGTATGAGGTAATACATTAGAAAAATAATATGTTTATTTCCAGGCGTAGCTGATTCTGAAAAAGTACCATTGTAATTGGTTGTTTTAAGAGTAATGTCAAAGAATAGACCAAGACAGGTTACAGGGGCTCAATGTTATTAATCCTTAAAAAAAATAGAGCATCTAGATTAAGCTGAAGGCATACTTGTGGAATTTGGAGCAGTTTGTAATGCCTTAAAAGCCACTCCCTCTGGTGCACCTGTTCACTGGTGAAATAGAGGACTTCACTTAGGAAAACAAGCACCTTCCACCAGCGCTCAATATAGTTGTTTGAAAAAGTAATTGGAGAAAAACAAAGAGATTCTTGTTCAATCTGAAATTCAGAAGAAACTCTTGCCAGCTTTATGAATGATGGGAGTTCTACTCTCCATGTCAAAATCACTGGTCCTGTTGCTGATATCCATAAATTAAGCAGCTGGGTTTTTTTTTTTTCCTTTCCTTTTTGCAATTAAGCACACAGTGCTCACAATGCACAATAGATCCCTTAGAAGTGCGTCTAATCTGTCTACTCCTATTAAAAAAAAATACTGGATACAGGATCATAAACAAAGAGTCAGTTACAGTACATCTGTACAAAGCTGGAGAGTTGAGTTCCAAGAGGATTTACATTGGGAAAATCCCCAAAGCAATAAAAAGAGACAAGCCGAAACGTGTCCACACTCCAAATAGTGAGGTAAAGCCTGCTCCCAAGCCAACATGCTCATTCAAAGGATTGGAAAGCTTGTGTTTAATAAAACACAATTCAAATAGCCGTGTTCACAATATCAAGGGTTGCTTATAACAACTATGCCAATGAGGAGGCGGGACTACTTAAAACTATTTTCTAAAGCAACTTGCTAATTTAAAATGTTCACCTTCTTGATCTACTGGCATCATGATCTGAAGACCATGTCAACCAGCTGAATGTTGATTCCCCCCACTCCGCGAAAGTCTCTGAACAGACCTTCAACTAAAGCTGTGAGACTCTGGCTCCTTCGTGATAATGATAGGCCTTAATCACCAAATTATTCCTTTAAATTTTAGAGTAGCAGGCACCATTAATATCCTCCTGCAGGTCTAACCACTTATTTAGGAAAGAACTTTACAGCAGTTGGAGTCGTCCGGGCTGGGACTTGTGGCACACTCTGGTTCACCTTCACCTCCGCATGACAGAACAGGCAGCAACCTGGAGCATTCACTGGGGGATGAGGCTTGGCTGTGTTTATAAGTAACACCTGTGTTTATCTGCGCTTAGAGGTGCCAGATACCCCTTTGTCAAAAATAGCAAAGCTTCCACCAACATACTAGTCGTTTCTGAGGAGGGCTTATGGTATCATTTTATTTTCCAAAGAATCTTTCTTTCTCCAGCTTTCTACATTTAGTTGGATCTGAATAGAATTAGAAGTGTTTAGAAATCATTCAGACTAGGGCTGAGTTTCTAAACCTAAGTGATAGAAATAACAATTTAAGAATGATAATCCTCTTAATTTATTATGGAAAGCGATTCCTTTCTTCTTTATCCTCATTTTCTCTCTTTCTTTATTTTTCCCTGAGCAATCATGCACATATTTTTGGAGGGCATTACAGCTCTAACCCATCCAGAAGCAGACACATTGAAATGCTTCACCATTGTGATTGCAGTTCAGGGTTTACTTTGGACCTTGAGCTCATTAGGGAAATATTTGACATCTCAACTCCAATTATTTAGTAGTCACCAAGCTGCAAAGGCCACACATAACTGCCTGCAACTGGTTATAATTGGAGAGGATCAGAAGAATGATAGCATAGGACTGCATTTCTCTTAATCTCCAAAGACAACAATACCTCAGGTCATGGTTCCTTTCCAAAGTATACTGAAAGGCTGGAAAACAATAGAGGCCCTTTCAGATGAGAAGCAACCAAAATATTTCTTTCTGCATAATAGAAATATAGAATCCTCTCAGAAAAGTTGTATAGATCTACAGTTGTCTTTTTCTTCCTCCCTCCCTCCCTCTCTTTCCTTCCTTTCTTTCTTTCTTTCTTTCTTTCTTTCTTTCTTTCTTTCTTTCTTTCTTTCTTTCTCTTTGTGTAGAAAGCATTCTTATTTTTTTTTTCTGAAACATTCGGTTATTGAATAGCTATCTGGTTTTTCCTCTCCTTTGTTCTCCCCTATCTCTTCCTTGTCCACGTTCCAGTCTTGATTCTGAGTCAGTCTGTCAAGGTGTTTCATTGTCAGTGGCAGATATCTGTTTCCCAAGGGTTTTGTTTGTGAAAAGAAACCATTTCTTCACTTATAATATTTCTCTAGAAAATTATTCTTTTCTTCTAGTGTCCTCAGTTGAACTATTATTATCAACATATCAGCCTTCTTTATCTTCCTGGAGGTTTTATTTGATCAATACCTGCTTTACTTTCATGGAGGAATCCTCATGGTTTCTAAATATTTATTTTTGAGAGTGACAGAGAGAGAGAGAGACTGGAAGAGGGGCAGAGAGAGAGGGAGACACAGAATGCAAAGCAGGATCCAGGCTCTGAGTTGTCAGCCCAGAGCCCGACATGGGCCTTGAACTCACGAACCTCAAGATTATGAACTGAGCTGAAACTGACCCTTAACGAACTGAGCCACCCAAGCACCCCCCTTCATGGTTTCTATAGGTCTTGTGCAAAGGGTAATATTTATGTACAAAGAAATAGTTTTTCGTTATAAATATAGATCCTAATGAAAAAAAAATTGATGTTTATTATTGAAAGAGAGAGAGAGAGAGCGCGCAGGGGAGAGGCAGAGAGAGACAGAGACACAGAATCCAAGGCAGATTCTAGGCCCTGAGCTGTCATACAGAGCCCGACGTGTGGCTCGAACTCATGAGCCCTGAAATCATGACCTGAGCCAAAGTCAGACACTCAACTGACTGAGCTACCCAGGCGCCCCTAGATCTTAATTTTTTTAAAAAAGTATTCATTCTATATGATTTCAACTATATGGTATTTTGGAAAAGGCAAAAGTATGGATACAATAAAAATATCATGGCTGCCAGAGGTCAGCAGGTTGAAAGATGAATATGCAGAGCACAGAGGATATTTAGGGTAGTGAAAATACTCCTCATGATATTGTAATGATGGATCTATGTCATTATACATTTGTCTAAGCCCATTGAATATACAACACCAAGAGTGAACTCTTAGGTAAACTCTGGGCTTTGGGGGTGAGTATGATGTGTCAGTGTGGATTTGTCTTTGGTAAAAAAAAAATACAATAGCGAATAGTGTTGATAATGAGGGAGACTATACAAGTGTGGGGGCAGGAGGTTACTGGAAAATCTCTGTACTTTTCTCATAATTTTATTGTAAACCTAAAACTGCTTTAAAAAATTAAGGCTTTAAGAAATTATTCACTACCAGTGTTTTGCTGTGTTTCTGTACTTTTTTCCTCCCAGCACAAAGATGTGTTTCCTTTCTTTTAAAACTGTAGTTTAAGAATTTCCCTAATTCTTTTTTTTTTATTTTTTTAATGTTTATTTACGTTTAAGAGAGAGAGAGAGACAGAGACAGAGACAGAGTGTGAGTGGGTGAGGGGCAGAGAGAGAGGGAGACACAGAATCCGAAGCAGGTTTCAGGCTCTGAGCTGTCAGCACAGAGCCTGACATGGGGCTTGAACTCATGGAGCAGAGCACAAGATCATGACCTGAGCCGAAGTCAGACACTTAACCAACTGAGCCACCCAGGTGCCCCTCCCTAATTCTTTTAAAAGAGAGTATATTGAACTCATATATATCACTCTACTTCTACAGTTAACCCCATTTGGCCAATCTATTTTCATCTCCTCATTTTGAAACCTTATAATACAATGTAGTCGCTATAACGCCACTTATATACCTCTTCCCCTACTGTTGGATGTTCGGTTATTTCTGGTTTTCCAATATTAGGACAAATGCTGTGATAAACCAATTTTTAAACATGTTTTGCCTCTCACATTTAGGTGTATTTCCTTGAGTTCAAAGGCTACTTTCCCTAGCCTTGACACATATTACTAAATTACTTTTCAAAGCTCTGGGAAACTTATGCTATCAACCATGGTTTCATTTTCCATAATTGAAAGTGATTGGTTAAAGATAGTTTTGCTTTGGTTTACTCGATTTTTTTTTTTATTATTATCAATGGAAATCCCAAACAGTTTTAAACAGCTTTGCTTTGTTTTCATTCTAGCTGTGTTTCCTCATTTCTGAGATGTTTTTACTCTCTGCTCATCTGTTTTTTGGGTTCTCAGTACTTCTCAGGTTTTTCATATGAGATATTTAGAGGATGATAACTATTTGAGAGGAATGATTTTTTAAAGAACAAAACCACATTTCTTTTAAGTGAAACATTTTTAAACCTGTAGAAACTTGACCTGTCATGGTTTGAGCAGATGTGGGTGAACACAGTGGATGGTTTCATGGCGTCAGCAGTGTTCTTAGAATAATTCTTAGGACTGTTGATAAATCTCCTATTTCTTGACATTGGAATGCAGATATATGAGAATATGTGGACAAACTTAGAGAAAACTATATAAATTTAACCCCCCCATCTTGAAATTGTTATTAAAATGCATTTTAAAATAAGGCATGTTCCAAATAACTATCCTCTATTTTTTTCATACTCTATTTAAATATAGGGTGGTTCAGAAGGAGGTTCCAGAGAAGAGTCTGTGATAGGTGGTTTGTGGTTGCAGGAGCTGTTTCAGGATGAGCTATGCTATTATGCTGGCATCAGTCCTAGACCTGCCTTTGATATTTAGGTGATTGTTTACCCACAGATATACAATTATTGTTTATAAATGAATGATGTACCTTTAGCTGCCATCTCTGCTTCATTTGCTCCCTGTTAGAAGAATAATGGAGAATGGAACCTGAAGGAAGGAAGGGACACGTGCTCTGTAAAATCATGTATGGTTGGCACCACGAGAAAGAGCCCCATAGGACTGAAAAGTCTAGTGCCGTTGTGAGAAGGCAGGGCTCTGCTGAAGACAAGCTGTTCCATACATTGCAAAAAGTGAAGATATCTTCTTGATTGCAGTGTTTGTGCATTAATGTGTTCAGTAGCCATTTCCACGAACTCTGAGAAGAACCTGGTAGAATAAATTCAAATGTGTGTTTTAGGAATACAAAACTTAATGAAAGCTCTTAACCTTTCCCTCCTCCATCTTCTAGGATCAAACTAACCTGTTCTTGTTCTGGGCGATCTAGTTCTTCAAGAACCTGCTAGATGATTATAGTTAATTAGTTGAACAGGATTGTAGAATGGTATTAATGACTTATAATGACTGAATGTGATACACCCCCAGTCTCACCCAATAGCATAGTAGGTTTAACAAGAGTCTTTGATGCCTCAACTCAAGAATATGACTCATGGTGAAAATTTAAGGAACTGTGAAATACTGGTGATGGAGTATAGCGATGGTGGCAGTGTGGTCAGAATTTTGACAGAGGATTTATTCTAGTCTTTGAGAGTTTCTACAGAGGAAGTCACCTACTTATCTATTAAGCAATGATTTGCTTAATGTATACACATTTATATAGAGTTTCTCAGATCCCCTCCACCTATATATATGCAAAAACTTACGTAGGCTAAAAATGCCTGTAAGAAAATTTAGTTGTAACTTTTTTATTCCAGTACATATAATTTTTAAAAAAGATTCTATTGTTAATTTACATTAAAATAGAACAATTCATTTATTCTCACTTCCATTCTAAGGCCAATTCTCCATCTCTATGGAAAAATAGATTTTTATTGAAGTGGGAAAAAATTGGTCATTCTGCCAATACCTAGCTGTATAATCTAGGCATGTCCTGTAATGTCTCAGCTTCAGTTGACCTATCTGCAAAAAAAAGGATCAGTAGTACCTATCATAAAGGATTGTTTTGAGAATTATCAACATAGTAAATGTTATTACACTATCTACATTTTAATAGGCTGCTGATGACATAATTCATGGTAGAACTGGAATGTGAGAATTGCAATTTAAAACAGAATAATTTGGAAGTTCTCACACATTGAATTCTTTTTTACTATTTGCTAGAAATAGTTACATTGAAGGTGCTAAGAACCATGAGGTTAGATTTGTTAAACATACTTAGTTGATGACCTCTAAAAGGTACATTTACTAAGTTTAAAGGATTGAAGGAATAGTTTTTGAGGGGATTTCATTTCTTGTATTGTGTTCACTGGAATATTATGAGTTTTTTTTCCTACTATCTCCCTGTCAAGAGAACTGACTTGTTAACAAATTTCAGGGGCAGCTGTGAAGACGAAAGCTGTCAGTAACTTCCCATTAAGTTCCAAGCTTCAGTCTAGCATGGAGAATGTGCTAGTCTCTGTGATGGATGATCCTTCCCAAATGCTGCATTTGAAATGGCTTTCTATTGTGAATGGTTAATCTTATTGAGTTTAAATTGAGACTTTCTCAGAATTCGCATATCATTTCAGTTTTGAAAGCTTATCCAACTATAGCTGAGATATTTAGGACTCAATTTTTAAAATCATACTTTTTACACTATTATGGGAAGAGGTGTTTGTATAAGGCAGTATTTTCTCATTTCTCATTTTGCAGAAAAATAAATTATTAATGGGATTTTAGATGAGGGCTCTCTACCAGATCAGTGAATCGACTTTGAGGACAGAATTATTTCATTGTAAACCCTTGAAATAATGCCCCAAATAAGTGGAAATTTAATATTCCACTTTAATTGATTATTGTAGGTGTGGGCCTCCTTAATTGTTTTGGTTAACCATTTGGCATTAAAAACAATCTCTGCAAAGAGCTGGTTTTTTTTTTTTCAGGGAATTGGTCCTCATTTGAAATTACATCAGTGGGATATTCCTGACATAAAATTGTGAAGTTTTTCTGTCATAGCTGTGGTTTAAAGAGTGAAACTTTTCATATACTGGATGGTTTGCTGTGGTCTGATTCTGTTCACCAGGTCCATGGAGTTACAGTCTTTTTATTTGAGTGCAACGAGCTCATCATTCGGGTCTTTTAGAACTTAACTGGTAGAAGAGGTGGGTACAGCTCTGGTAGTGAGTGCCCTTTATAGGCAAGTTCTTAATAACCACCTAGAGGTCAGCTATTTCCCTATAGCATACATACGGTGGAATTCAAGGTTTTCTAGATAATATTTGCTTAAGTGGGTAGATGAAATGATAGAACTTACTGGAGATGATCCCACAACTCTTGAGATTTAATACTGGGTAGAAATACATGATGGTTGAAGTGTGGGGCTTTGCACTCATCAGGTTTTGGTACAACCTTGCCTCCATCACTCAGTCACTGAATGTCTTTGGGCAAATGGCTTACCATTCTCCATCTTTGTTTTCATGTTTACAAAATAGAAACGATAATTCCTACCAATGAATATTTTAGAATTAAATAAATTCACATAAAGTGCCTAGTAGAATCCTAAACTATATTGGCATGCAATAAACTGAAGTTTCTTTTTGTATATATTTTCTTAGGTAAACTTTTTTCCTCGTTTAATAATTCTCTTCCTTTTCCCCACTATTACGGACTGCTAGAAAGAATGCTATTTGGGGTATAATAGAAAATCTTTCTCAGATTTTCCTCCCACAGAGAACAAAGAATATAGCAAAAGGACCTCTATTCTTGGGCCATCATTATCCTCAGTGCCTGACTGACGTGGAGCAAATGCATGGCCATATTTGAATGCCCCGCTATTTCCTACAGCAGCAGTCAAGGTCAGAATGATACTATTGGCCATCAAAAAGTATAATCTGTTGGATCTTGAAAGGCTTTAGCTAGAAATTCTTCCCCTTCTCATATGCACCATCCTAAAGGCCAGTCTCAAAGCTTTTTAGTTTCTCTTTAGACTTTTATTTTTGGTCCTGCATGCTGTAAGTGTGCCTTGCCTTGAACTATTTGAGTTTCATTGTTTACTTTCTTATTCTTTGGAGTGTATTTCAAGCATGTTATTCTTAGTGGTGCTTTGTTAAAGCTCTCAGAGGCCTTCACACTCTAAGACAACAATGAATTAAAAGTTAATGTGTTATTATTTTTTGCTTGCTGTAATTCCATCTTAGTATTTGAAATGGCTTCACCCAGGAGTGCAAGGCTTTCAAATACCTGACTCTAAACCTGCCATAACACTTCAAATGTCTCTCAAAATTTACAAAGATCCCTAAAGGAACCAGCAGAATGATTTCCCCAATGTTACAGAGTTTGAACCCTAAAGCTTTTAACCCCTGAAAAGTTGTACAGGTAAAGCATAGACAGAATGGTAAATGTTGAACTTTCCTGGCACAATAATGTCATTTGACAAATGATGACTTCTCCTAGATTACTTACATACCTCCTTCATTTTAGTTTTAGTAAACTTTAACTTCCTTATCCTTCTTTCTTAAGAAAAAATAAATATTCCTTCTTTAAAATTTATCTCCAGCTACATGTGACACTAAAGAATGACTAATTTTTAAAAACTTATAAAAAGTAATGATTATCATTTTCCTTCTAGTCTGTATATAGCCAGTAGCCAAATAATTGGTGTTGAAGAGATATCTAAACTCAATGTGATACACTAGGTATAATCAGAGCTAAAACAATATAACTCAGTCTTAAATTATTTATTTATATATTTTTTAATTTATAAGTTAAATTAATGCCCTTAATAATGCTACCTCTTGATTCAGTTTCTTGGATGATTGCTACTTATTACTGATCAGTTACATTGTCTACTCAATATTTAAAACCTGTGCTTGGGACACCTGGGTGGCTTACTGGGTTGAGTGTCTGACTTTGGCTCGGGTCCTGATCTTGTGTTTCGTGGCTTTGAGCCCTACCTCGGGTTCTCTGCTGTTGGCGTGGAGCCTGCTTCAGGTCCTCTGTTGCCCACTCTCTCTGTCCCTCCCCTACTCACATGTGTGTGCTCTCTCTCTCTCTTAAAAAATTAAAACCCGTGCTCAAAATTCTGTTGATGGATTTATCCTGTGTTGTTATGGATTGACAGAAGGGACGATGAGACCCAGGGTGTCCAGTTACCACAATGTTCTTGGCAAAGCAGGAACTGTATGCATGGCCATGCATGAGAGCATGCCTTTTGTGTATCAGTTTCACTGATGGATATTTCGATTTCATTCTCAGGGCTTTCATATTGAAATTTAGATCTTGAGTACCAGAAGGAGTTTCAAAGGTACATTTGTGAAATACTTAGGAATTATTGGATTAAGTTAATTTCTGGATTCAATATTGTGCATTTTGCTAAAAGAATCTATATCCACAACATTGACTACTTCACAACGAAGGGATTGTAAATTATGAAAAAATCAATTTCATCTCATAGCATTTTACCTTACAGAAAACTATTCCAGGTTGGACTATTATAGCATGTTTACATTATAGGGCTTTCAATTCTAATGGAAGATGGTTCAGATATTGTGGATAATTAATTCTATATACTAAAAAGTTAGAGATTTTTTTTTTTTTTTTGAGAGGGAGAGAGAGAGAGAGAGCGTGCAGAAGAGGGGCAGAGGGAGAGGGAGAGAGAGAATCTCAAGCAGGCTCCACACCCAGCAAAGAGCCCGAGGAGGGGCTTGATTTCATAAGCGTGAGATCATGACCTGAGCTGAAATCAAGAGTCAGTCTCTTAACACTCTTAACATCCAGTCACCCCAAGATTTGTTTCAATGTTAAAAAAAAAACTCAGAAAAGGGGAAGAAGAGAATTTGTTGTGACTGTGGAGGAGGGTGAAGAGTTGGATTAAATTGTAACTGGTTATAATTGTAACTAATTGTAACTGATCTATTTGTGTTCAGTGCAAGGCAACTGTGATTAATTCTTTGCTCTCTTCTATAATTGGGTGCCTTCCCCACTCCACTTTATTTCCAGATCTAGACCAAAATGTTCTAATGAATCTTCTTTTTATATTATGTAACTATTAGCATACAACCTTTCAATGGAGTTTTATAAAGGTCTATAAATTGCAACCATCGGTATTGGAATATTAATTATTCATTCACTTAAGTAGTTACCTTAAATGCATCCCCCTCCTAGTTTTCTTTATTGAAGTGTTCAGGTCTGTCTTGGTATGGAAATTTAAGTGGTAATTTTGCTTAATTTTGTACAATAGAATACGGTATAGGTAGAGTCAGTAGACCAGAGACCAAGAATCTTTGAACAAAGAAATTTGCAAATAATGTTTCGTTTTGTTTAGGTTGTTTTAGAGAGCAAAGAAAGGGAATAGTGATACTTGAAAACATTACTAAATAATAGTTTTATGCAATCTTATGAAGAGTTGGGAAAACAGTTGTATACTCCAAAGGGTTGTTTACATAAGATTGTTAGTTGGTCTGTTTTTGGTTTTTTTTTCCTTCAGTGGTTATATATTGCACTACACTTTATAAATGAAACAAAACACTTAGAGACAGACATAAGGGAAAAAGCATCGCTCTCAGCTTTTACAGCACTTTCTAGTTTGAGACTTTTTTCTCTACTCAGACATTGGTCATTTGAGATCTCTGCCAGGTAAGTAAATTAATTGACTGAGTATAAATGTATAAAGCTTTTCTATCACCTCTTGAAAATAATGAAACTCTAGAAGACAATAGAACTTGCAGCAGTAACAGCAAAATGGCTTACTAAAGTGAATTAGAAGGTTGCACCAGATTTCATCTAGCTCTTTAACATATGTTTATCTATCCAGCTATCTATTTATCTATCTAATGTGTGTGTTTACACACAATGCATAAATGTTATGCAAAATGTATATAGAAGCAGATGCCTTACGAAGATTAAATGTTATTTTTTATATGTCTCTAAAGTCTGTGTCTCATATTAATACAATGGATTGTCAGATTTTTCCATTGTTCCACTTCAAAGCATGCAATTATATTGCCTTAATTGGAAGCACTGATGTGTTTTCACCAAGGATGTTTATTTGTATTCTGACTACTGAGATATAAATATGGGACCATTTGCTATTTTTAGTTTTCCACTATCATTTTTTTTTTAACTTTTTATCTTTATAAACAGACACGTTGAGTTTATTGTCAGTTCAAAACTCTGAATTTGTAGTGGATTCACATAAAGAAAATCTTACTGTTTGTCATACTGAAATGAATCTTTATTCAAGGGTCGTGATAATACATAGCAGAAAGTATAACAGACAAATCCAGGGACTTGCTGACTTATGTATTACCATAAATCCAACTGGCATGGATTTTATCCAAGAAGATTTGGTGTCCATTTGACCAGAATATCCTTAAATATGTTGTTATCTCTCATCAGTTTGGTCAGCATGGATTTAAAACACTTTTTGATGTCACATGTTGCTAGTGAAAATAGTTTCCTCCAGAACTTTTTGAGGATATAATCTCTGCAGGGATTTGAGTGGAAAAAAATTTTCATTTTGTCAGGTAATATAAGTATTAAATTACACTAATTCTTACTAAATAGAAAGTACAGATTTTCTTTAACCTTGGGTATGACAGCAGGGCTCTGTTGATCAATGCTGCATAGATTCTGCCTTTTCCTATATCTGTGGCCTTATGGAGCCTGAACTTATTAATTAGTTGGCCTGAAATTATCTTTGCTGTAGACTAAAGTATCAAGTCTGGAAATGCCATTTTTAGCGCTGTGTTCCAGATGCCATTTCAAGTATTTTGTAGGTATAAACCTATTTAATCTTCGTAATTTACACAATGCACATTTGATTGGTTTCCTTATTTTACAGTCGAGGTAGCTGAGGCAAAGGGAGGTGAAGGTACTATGTGCTCTTATAGTATTGAGGCTACTGTTCTTTAATGAAAATATTACCACAAATTATTAATATATATTGACAACTCATTAAGAGACCATGCCAGTGCTAACATTTCATTTATTTTTTCACAATATTTTTTTCAAAGCTAAGAAAAGAATCAATGCCTACCAGTACATCATCTGAATGGGAGTGCAGCCAAAAGAGCTTCTTAAAAACATAGATAATAATGAAACGATAATAATTTGTTCACATATTTGTTCATTCATTCAACAAATATTCAACAAATATATTTAAAAAAACAAATATAAATTATTTATTTTGGGGGCGCCTGGGTGGCTCAGTCGGTTAAGCATCCGACTTTGGCTCAGGTCATGACCTCACAGTTTATGGGTTCGAGCCCCATGTCAGGCTCTGTGCTGACAGCTCAGAGCCTGGAACCTGCTTCGGATTCTGTGTCTCCCTCTCTCTCTGCCCCTCCCTACTCACACTGTATCTCTCTCTCTATCTCTCTCTTAAATATAAATAAGCGTTAAAAATTCTTGAAAAAAATATTTATTTTGTATCTACTGTGCACCAGCTACTTTTCTGGATGTATACAAAAGATACAAAGATCTTCAGATAGACTATATTATAATACCAAATAAATAAGATCATTACATATTGTGGTGTGTGTTCAGGAAAAAAAAAACAACAGAGAGATGCTGGAATAAAAAATATCAAGGACTTCCTTCAGATAAGGATAGTCAGAAAAAGCTACTCTAAGGGGATAACATTTCAATGAGACCTAAGGACAAGATAGTCATAAGAAGAGCCAAGAGAAACATATCAGCAAACGTTTGGGGAAAGTAAGAACTCAGAATGTTCCACTTAGGGAAGGCCAATATGGCAGGAACACAGCCGTGAGCAAAGGTTCTACATCTACAAGGAAGCTCAGAGGGTGAAGCAGCTGTATCTTGCAACAGTAGTGGAGGCAGCTTGATTCAGTACTCGGTCAACTATGTGACTGGATCCATCAGCACAACAAAACCTCAATGGCATTGATTTTGTTCTTGGTTCTTGTCAGTGGCAGGAATGAAGACTTACTAGATACGTCTTCTGTGGTAGTCCCAGTTCTGGATATTTTACGTATTTTTTTTCCTCATTTGATTCTTACAATCCTATAAATACAGTGCACCTAGTGGTGCCTGGATGATTAAGCGTCCAACTTCGGCTCAGGTCATGATCTCACGGTTTGTGAGTTGGAGCCTCACATTAGGCTCTGTGCTAATAACTGAGAGCCTGGAACCTATTTGGATTCTGTGTCTCACTCTCTCTGCCCCTCCCCTGCTCATGCTCTCTCTCTCTCTCTCTCTCTCAAAGAATAAATAAAACATAGAAAAAATTTTTAAAAAATAAATAAAATGCACCTATAGTTACTTAGGTAAACAAACAAACAAAAACCATCCAGCATAGTTAAGTAACTTACCTAAGGTTACATGGCCATGAGAGAGTAATAGAGTCTAGACTGACTCAACCTCAAACTTGAAGTCCTTCTACTATGCTGAGTTTCTTCCCTGTGATAGTGACAAGGCAGAATGGAGAGGATGATCAAATGATCCCCCCAAAAGTATCTGATACAGAGGAGCCAGAAAGTTCCAAGAGGCTGTGTTGGCTCCCTAGCAGAGATTTGTTGGACACTGGAGAGGTGGGGACTGTATTAGACATTTGTGGAAAGGAGACACCGAGACTTAGAAAGCAGGAGTCAGAACTTATTTGGATGCAAGTGGAGGTTTGGAGAGGACAGTCCCTTTGCTTATTTCTCTGGGGCATATGTCCCTGGACAGTGTTTGTTAGCAACCATGGGGAGGAGTGACAGGTAGAAATGGGGTATTATCAGTGCAGTTTCAATCAGACTAGTCTAGGTCTCAGCCTGAATTTCATGTGTCTACTTTTGACCATGCAAAGCTATGACTGACATGGATATAGCACAAGGCTCAGAGCATGGTATAAGACTATGACATTGGTCTGTGTGTAATGATATTCCGAATAGATCTAAAGAATTAAATGGGGATTTCTACTTGCTTTGGGACTAAAATGATGGAAGCTTTGTAGTTTCCCCTTGGTATTAACATAATCTCCCCTTTTGTATTCAAGTTACATATTCATTATTATTTTTTAAAAGTAGGACCACTGCTTTCTCTCTCCTGAAATCTGAGCACCGATATCATATTGTACTAGTTGTTTCATGGGAAAAGATGGATTACAAGACTGTGAATTCAAATGGTGGCCGGTTGCCGTTTTTTAAATCACCAGGATCCCAAATATTAATTTCACATGTGCACATCTTAAGCCATAATTAAGTTGAACAGCAATCTGGTGGGAGATTCCAACTTGTAGTGCACAGACCTTATTCTCAGACTCCTCAGGGATGCTATATTTTACTTTTCCTATTCAACATTTTTTATTTGATATATTTCTTTTGGATTATATTTTCCCATGAAGTTATTCTAATTCAGGAGCTTTGTTCTTTATGGAAATAGGTTATACACTTTTGGGCCAGTCTAATAGGAAGAAAAAAGTTGTGTAGAGAAGCAGAGTAAGAGGTACAATGAGACTTTTGTTTGTTTGTTTTTTGTTTTGTTTTGTTTTGTTTTGTTTTTTAAACACAGTTCCTGGCTGGTGGAATAATGTGTGGGTTTATTTTCTTGATTCTTGTTAACTGATGGAGTCCTAATAGAAGAAAAGAGAGAACTAGAAAGAGAAAGAAAATTTGTGTCATATTTCTATATTTTTTTTAAAAAACAAGTGTTTGTGGAGCTGTGAAGTGAAAAAGCTCTTCAGGCAACTACAGTTTCCTGGGGCATTGGCAAAGGAAGACAGCAGGTGAAGATGGTTTAGGATTTGGGATGAGCATGTCATCAAAACCTTCAAGTAGCCCAGCCACATCTAGTAACATCTGAGAGATTTCTAAATACAAAGTCATGAGATCTGCATGCAAAAATCAGATTCAATAGGAATGACAGCTGGCGGGGGGAGGGGGGCACAACATAGAAATCCATTCAATTTTTAAAGCTTTCCTACAGATTCTGAGGCAGAGAAGGTTTATGAATTACTGAGTGGAGGACTACAGTGTCTTTCCCTCATTAGGGAATCCTCTGTTTTTGTCACTCAGCTCTCCCATAAAAGACAGAGACCATGGTCCACCTTGTAGATGAGAGGTTGTTCAGGCACTGAAGAGGGTATATCCTTTTTTCTACTAGGACTTCTTTGTGGATTTCTCTTTCTTCTCCTCCTTCATTTTTCTTCTTTTTGCCTTCCTGACTTCATCCTGGTTATTTTTGAAGACCGTAAAAGGGATTTTGTTCTATGGGAGATTATAGAAATATTGTGAAATTTGGGTAGAAAATGTACCATGTAGACCAACCTAAGACTTATTTTTAAAAATAAAAATGTATTCTTGTGAGGTGATTCTTTTATTCCCTCACTGAATTTATCCCACAAAAGCCTGGTCTGTTCATATCCTTTTTGGCCTAGGTGGGTAGGGTGAGCCTGTCCCTTGTCTCTAGTTGACAGATAATATACCACGAGCCAACTCCTGTCACTCTGCTTCTCTTCACTTGAAGCCCAACATTTCTGGACCTTCCAAATCCTAAATACTAATGTCTACTGCTTTCAGAGAGCCACTGCACTGAGGTTGATAATTTTGGCACCAGCCTAATACCTTTCCTGTCTATACCATCTCCTACTGTGGATCTCACCAATTCTACCATCACTTGTCCACCTGACACTACCCTTGTGTTTCAGTCCCTTCCAAGAGTCTACTCTTTTCTGTTTAGTCCCTGTGGTTATAATCACATTCTGGACTTCATTATCTCATTGATATGGAAGCTTTTGCCATCTCTAAATACAGCCTATTCACAGATTGTTTCCCTTTATTTTGATAAATCTACTGATATCTTTTTTTATTAGGGCTCCTGGGCATTAAAGATCTTTCAATAACCTCAATTTAGCAGTCTGCATGTGCTATACTTGAGTATCTATTTAATTTGGGTAACTTAGTTGAATTTATTTAGTTCAACAAACACCAATGAAAGGCTGTTTGTGCAGTGCATTATGCTGGGTGCCGTGAATCAAAGATAAATGCCACACTGTCCTTGTATTTGAGTATTTAAATTCTAGTTGGAGAAACATATAGGTGGTTTTAATACAACACAAACTATACCATGACATAATTACACACAGAGAGCTATGGAAACACACACACACACACACACACACACACACACACACACACACACACATTTAGTCCAGCCTATGCATCTAAAGGAAGGATTCCTATAGAAGAATGGTGATTAAAATGAGTCCCTAAGGATATGAAAGAATTAGATGCAAAAGAGGTTAGAATGTACTATTGGCAGAATTTAGTGCATCAATATTTGTGTGGAGATGTGGAGGGTAGGTTATGGAGGAAACTATGGGAGGGCTGTGGCAGATGACATTAAGAAATGGGTGGGAGTACCATGAAGAACACCATAAGCACCATGCCAAAGTGCTTGGATTTTTCCCTTGAGTTTATAGGATTCTGTTGAGGGGTATATGCAGGGGAATTGTTTGGTTAGATTTGTGTTTTAGGTCAGTCAGTATGGCTGTCTATAGTTAATGGATTTCATAACAGCAGAGCTGGAAGCAGTGAGACCAGTTGGAACCCAATAGTGACAGTCTGGGTCCTTGATTAGAGCAGGAGTTATTAGGGTAGAAAAAAGTCAATTTGAGAAGTGTTTGGGAGGTAAGTTTGTGAAGTTTAGATCGCTTATGCGTTAGGTTTTTTAATTAATATTCATGGAGTACCTATGTGCCAGACATCAGTCTGGGTACTTGGATACAGGAGGAAACCACACAGGCAAACATCCCTGCCATCATGGAGCTTACATTCTGGTGGGAATGATAGGCAATAAGAAAAAGGTAAATGTGTAGTTACATGATGATAAGTGCTAGGAAGTGGGGTAAGGGGAGAGAAAGTACGGGGATAGTTACCAGATTTAACCATAAAATATATATATATATATATAGGACACCTGGTTGCATTTAGATTTCAGATGAACAATGTATATATTTTTTACTATAAGTGTACTCCTTGCATTTGGGGAGACATATTTATGTTAAAAAATTACTCACTATTCATCTGAAATTTAAGTGTCACCAGGTTTCCTGTATTTTATCTAACTACTCTACATATGGGTGGAGGTACTCTTTATAGAGGATGGTGAGTGAAGTCTCTCTAATATGTAATCTTTGAGTATTGCCCAGAAGGAAGTGCAGAGGGAGTCCTGTTGCTATGTCTGGAAAGAACATGCTGACAGGGGAACAGCAAGGGCAAAGGCCTGAACAAGGAGCATGATGTCTCCAAAGACAGAAAGGAGGCCAGTTTTCAGGAAAGGAGAAGTAATCATATCTGGGGAAAATTCCAGGTTTACTAGGGGCTGAAGTGAATACAATTATGAGTATCGTCTTTCAAAAAAATAACAAAGTTGCAAAAATTAGTTGTGATAAAATAGTCTACAGAAAATCACAGAATTAAAAACACACAAAATACTGCAGACATCACAAAATCCAGAGAAATAAAACATTACTTATATTAACTAACTGCCTGACACAAACCTCTGTAATACATTTTTCCTACCCTTTTGGCTATGTATTAGGGTATTTTCTTCTTGTGAACATAATATTGTAATATCATTTTCTGTACAGAGAGGAAAGAAAGATTTTTCAGTCTCTCCTCAAAAATTGGTGCTTTATGGGGCACCTGGGTGGCTCAGTCAGTTAAGCATCGGACTTTGCCTCAGGTTGTGATCTTAGTTCGTGAGTTCAAGCCCCATGTTGGGCTCTGTGCTGACAGCTTAGAACCTGGACCCTGCTTCAGATTCTCTCTCTCTCTCTCTCTCTCTCTCTCTCTCTCTCTCTTTCTCTCTCTGTGTCCCTGCCCCACTTGTGCTTTCTGTTTCTCTTTCAAAAGTAAATTAATACACATCAAAAAATCTTATTCATTAAAAAATAGTTGCTTTATTATTGATAATTGATAAAATCTTTTATTTAAGCAACTTACTAACGATGACGTTAAGTTTAAGATTTTTGTCAAATTTGGGAAAAAATTTGTATCAATCTTTCTTCATATATTAACAGTAATATCTCAGGACATTTCAAATTTTCTGAGGCAGAGACTGGTCTTCAGTACATGGATTCAACAATTCCTAAGCAGTTTGTCAATGATGTCCTTACTGTAGTAGCATATTATAAATTATGTGTTATATTTGTGAACACCAGGATTGTACTGCATTATAGGGTATGTTTCTAAAATTTTTTTTAACATTTATTTATTTTTGAGACAGAGCATGAACGGGGGAGGGTCAGAGAGAGAGGGAGACACAGAATCTGAAACAGGCTCCAGGCTCTGAGCTGTCAGCACAGAGCCCGACACGGGGCTCGAACTCACAGACCGTGAGATCATGACCTGAGCTGAAGTCAGCCGCTTAACCTACTGAGCCGCCCAGGTGCCCCTATAGGGTACGTTTCTGAAAGAAGAATAGTATTGGGCTGCCTGGGTGGCTCAGTTAGTTAAGTGGTCGATTCTCGATTTAGGCTCAGATCATGATCTCAAGGTTCATGAGATTGAGACCCGCATTGGGCTCTGCGCTGATAGCGTGGAGGCTGCTTGGCATTCTCTCTCTCTCCCTCTCTCTGCTCTTCCTCCGCTCATGTTCTCTCCCTCTCTCTCAAAAAAAAAAAAAAGAAAAAAAAAAAAAACAAAAAACTTAAAAAAAAGAAGAATAGTATTTTGAGTAGGCTTTAATGAGAACTGAATCCTCCATGTGTGATTTACTAATTTCAGGCTCCATACATTTCAAACTCTCTCCACCATATATTCTCAGTGGTTGGTGCCCTAAAGCCTATTTCTATAGCAATAGGACTTTACCCTGCATTTCAGGTCATGATGCCTGGTGAATTAAGGCAGTAAGCAGCACCAATAACAACTTAACAGGGTGGCTAGCACATGGAAGTGGCAGCAAACTACATAAAGATATTCCTCGAAACCCAAACTCAAATTATCTTCATGTCAGTTTCTCCTACAGATATGATTATGCCTAACCGATCACGAGGAGTAATGTAATAGATGATACATGTAAACTCAGAGTGGAAAAGCCCTGTGAACTTAACTGGTTTCATTAAAATACCTTACTTTTGCAATTGTTACAAAAACAAAACAAAACAAAACAAAACAACAACAACAAAACATCATCATGCAAATCCATTTCTGGGTCTCCTCCCCCAGACTTGAGAGTACTCATCCCAGTGAAGGGTCCTTTACTAACTTCACAGTAAATTCACCTATGCAGTGATTAACATCTATATGGATCTAATAAGTAAACATTATATATATATATATATATATATATATATATATATAAAATACATACATACATTATATATACATTATATATATATAATACGTACATACATACATATATATGTGTATATATATGTGCGCGTGTGTGTGTGTGTGTGTATATATATATATAATACATACATTATATATACATTATATATATATAATACGTACATACATACATACATATATATGTGTATATATATATGTGCGTGTGTGTGTGTGTGTGTGTGTATGTATATAACCAAATGATAACATTTTAAAATTTATTAATTCAAACCTTAAATTTTAGCATATCTAAAAATTAGGAGCATTTTACAATAAATGGTGTTTTATAAATGTTATTGGTCAAGGAGTAATTCATAATAAGATTGTCATTACCTCATTTTAACCTAATTAGGTTTTGAAAGACCTTGCCTGTAAATGCAAACTCGTCCTGAGGTACTAGGAGTTCAGGCTTCAGCATATGAATGTCACCCATGAATTATACTCATAACATACCAAACAACTCACCTAAATGAATTAAAATTTCTTTTGACTCAGGAAGAGCATATAGGCTAGCATTGTTTTCTTAACAAATTTTACTTATCATGTAAAACTTTGATAAAAAATAAATACAAAAATAGGCATAGAGGAAGAGAATCCAAAAAACAGAAATTAGAGACAGTGATTAGACTATCCTTTGAGGAAGGATTGTTTTAAAGGGGATGGAGAAACAGCAGTAACTGGAGAGGTATGCAGGGAGAAGCCGCAATTATTTCTTAATAGTAGAACGTATGTTTATGGGAATAATCTGAGAGAGAAAGAGAGAAAAAATGGATGATGTAGGTGACTGAGCCCTCCTCTTAAAAAAGGAATGGAGGCTGGATGGGTACAGAGTGACTGGCTTCAGAAGACACAATGAAGGTGAGTTTGATGCAGAGGGCAGATGTGGAGGCAGATGTAGAACGTGGTTGGAACTGGAGGGTATTATGCTAAGTGAAATAAGTCAGTCAGACAAAGAGAGGTATCATATGTTTTTACTCATAGTGAAACTTGAGAAACTTAACAGAAGACCATGGAGGAAGGGAAGGGGAAAAAATAGTTTCAAACAGAGAGGGAGGCAAACCATAAGAGACTCTTGAATACAGAGAACAAACTGAGGGTTGAAGGGGGTCGGGGGAGAGGGAAAAATGGGTGATGGGCATTGAGAGGGCACTTGTTGAGATGAGCTCTGGATGTTGTAAGCAATGAATCACGGGAATCTACCCCCAAAACCAAGAGCACAGTGTATACACTGTATGTTAGCCATCTTGACAATAAATTATATTTAAAAAAAAAAGTCTTTTCAATTGCTTCTATTTCTTAGTGACATAATATGCAGTTACCAGCTGAAAATGAAGACCAGAGATGGATATTAGTAGTTTGAGGAGAAGGAGAAATAGTGAAATAGTCATTTAGGAGAGAGAGTGAACTGACTGGCTAGGTGCTGTAGGGTTGCTAAGAGCACACTAGAGTTTAGTGGTCATAAATCTAAAATGAAGCCAGTCAGTATGTGGTAATTAATTAATGCAGGGGATGAGAAATGTGGAGTGAGGAAAGGAAAGCACCTAGAATAGCTCCCGAGTCTTGCCTTGAGCAATGGTATATTGGTGCATTGAATCAGGGGATGCAGGTGAAACAGGCATAGAGTAGGGAGTAGAGATAGTGTGACTTCAGTTTTTAAGATGTTAACTAAAAAGTGCTTATAGGATATGTATATGGACTGGTATTCGGCCATATTTTAAATATGTAAGTTCTCAAAAGCAAAGGAAAATTTTAGGGTTGGTGATATCAATTCACATCACCACCACATGTAAATGTGAATTAATTGAATGCCATTGGTTAGATGTAGGGTTTAGAATGAGCCTCATTGTGATGTTTGTTAGTTGTAGAATGTTTGTGGGGGGCTGAGTTATTAAGGAAGAAGACATGAGGACTGGGGAGGCACAGAGAACTTCACTGTGGAAGATGCAAACATAGAGGTTTGTATACTACCCACTAATGAGCTATGCCCAAATGTTGGACTGAGGGCACCATGCCATTGATTGGGCCCATTGATCTGACAACTACTCTGTACTTGTGCTGCTTTATTGTTTTTTTGAAAGAAAACTACTTTCATTTATTTAGAAATTTTTTGTTGGAGTCAGATGTCATTTGAACTGAACTGAATATAACTGAAACATAACTGAATATTCTTCTAGCTTTCAATGCATATAGAAATATTTTATTACAGAGAAGGAACTTTATATACATGCGGTAATTGATTGTTTGAAAGTACAAATAAAAATGTCAGCCAAATCTATTATGTTAAAAGCCTCTGACTTTGTTATTATTTTATTTTAAATTAACTATCTCTTTTGAATGTTCCACTATAGATGTTTAAAACCTGATTCCTAAATATACCATTTTCTTTAAATTTCTCAGATTTTTAAACTTATTTTCATCTCATTTTTTTAAAAACATCTGATTTAGAATAAATTACTTCTTTGGTTTAATTGTAGGGACATTCTAAGATCTCTAACATAGTCTTACTAGTTGTGTACCACATACTTCTTAAAACTAATATCTTGAAATATTTCATAGTTAAATAATCCAAAAAACAGTTACAGAAATCAATAGTGTCAAGATAATGTTTAGGGAATAAATTAAAGCATTTGGTCATATGCCCAACAGCAGAGAAAAAAATGCTTTTAAGGGAACTATGTTAATACATTTTTAATGATATTCTACATCATAATATGTAGTATTATGAAATTGATCAGATTGACTTCATATGGTAATGCATTTTGCATACTTTTATTAAATTGTATTCAAATTCAATGCCTTGTAATCATTTAAAACAGAAGTGTCATTTTAAATTTTATAATACACTAAATAGTTAAATAATTTAACATGAAAAATTTAATGTACCATTTTGATAATGTATCAGGATTTATAGAGAATTGGTTTCTTTTATCTTTTATTCCTGAATCCCTAAAATAAAGAGTGTCAGCATATGAAATTCAATTTGTATTTTCTCCTATAAAAATTTATCTACACTAGATTTAGAATACAATGCTTTGGGGAATTAAATAAATTTTTCAAATTTGAAAATTAAAATGTGTGCACCTAATTATGGTTTTCTGATCAATATATGCATTTATCTTTTTGTGCCATCTTGAGAGAAGGACTTTATTCAACCTCCAGGATGGGTCGTGCACAACAAACACAGTATTGGAATAAACTGAAATTTCTTGCTTACTTGTTATGTGTTTGCTTGCATATAGTTTTTTTTTTTTTTTTGAGTTTTTATTTTTAAGTAATCTCTACACCCAGCATGGGCCTCGAACTCACAACTCCCAAGATCAAAAGTTGCATGCTCCACCCACTGAGCCAGCCAGCCACCCCTGCTTGTGTGTTTGTGTGTGCATAAGTATGGTTAATACAGCTTCACATAATCTTATTTACATTTACCCCTTCACTATTATTAGACAGAGATAACCCCCACTGTATTTTGTAGACATCTTTTTCTTCCTCCTCACATGCTACCTTTGTACACACTCGGGGATTAATTACTGGGCAGATTCTGTCCTTTGTGTTTGTGTCCTGATAACAGCTAATCATCTAGTAAATTTTGGCTCACTTTCTATACACAAATAGCTTTGCTATTAACAAGGCAGGATTTTTAGCAGATCAGAACACAAAACCAACTTTAGAGTTAGACAATTTTGAGTTCATTTTGCATTTTCTAGCTATGTGATTCTGAGTGAATGGCTTAAGCTCCCTAAGCCTTAATTTCTCATTTGCGAAATGGGATAATGATACATATAAGGATCCTTACCTCACAAGATTATCATCAATATGAATTGAATACCATAAGCAAAATATCTAGCCATGATTTGCTTATAGTACTTGGTTATTATATTATCATCATTTTAATTCAGTTCATTTGGACTAGTTTCTGAGACCTAGTCATGTATATCTACTTAGATGTTGTGGTGGATATGATAGAGTGTCTTCTTAACAAAGGGTAATGTTCCCCTTTCTCAGAATGGTCCAGATAGTCAGAAGTGCATCATGATATGGCTTCTTTGATCAGAATCAATCAGAGTATGAATAGGACCTGATTCAAGTCATGCCGAACAAGATCCCAACCTAGACACTTTCAAAGTAAAGCAGGAGAAAGAGCTTTATGGAATCTGTCTCTGAGGGCAGAGCTAAAAGATGTGATGCTCAAAAAGTACCAGCAGTTTGCACAGTTTGCACAGTACCACGTGATGGGATCAGGTTGTTAATTAGAATACAGTTGAAAGTAGGAAGAAACTACTTTGTTTTTTATTGTTTGTTGAGCACCTGCTTGCTGGATAGTGATAAGCACTAAGGGCTCACAAAAGTGAGCAGAACCAGTCAAGTCTCCTGCTTCTTGGAGTGTATGAGCTAATGAAATGTCCAGTGTTGAAGACAAGGCACTGAAGGAGTAAATATAACCATGAGTGACTGATTAGACACTAAGTGCTGTGAAGGAAGGAATAGGGTCCAGGGACAGGATGGACTAGAGAGTTAGGAAAATCCTCTGTGAATAAGTCACACTTAAGCCAATACAGTGAATCCTAGAAGTGGCTATCTAGGCAGAGATGGAGAGGAGGGTGGCTCAGGTAGGGGGAAAAAAGATGTGCAAAGAAAATGAAGAGGAACAGGAAGCATTTAAAAAACTAAATGAAAGCTCAGTTATGGAGTGGTGATTCACAGTGTAGACTATGGACCCATACTGCTTGGTTTTGAACAAAGAGCTACTAGTAATTAGCTGTTGCTCTTTGAGCAAATTATTTAACCACGTTCTGTATCAACTTTATCAAATATTTAAGGGAATCACAAGTTACATAGTAACCTCGGAGTGGTCTGTGAGGGGACTAAGGGAAATGATATATGTAAAGCACTTGACACAATGTGTTCAGCATGCGCTAAGAATTCAACCTATAAAGGGTAAATCTTAGAGGGTAAAAACTCAAGAAGAGGCTGAGAAGTAGCGAAGAGCATGAGAAATTATCTGGTTTCCATTTTGGAAAGCTCTCCAAGTCTGTAGAGTAGAAAATATATTTGACACGTAGGATTAGATGTGAGGAAGCAATTCCTATGCTGCAGGGTTAGGTGATGAAACTTTGATGCAGCTGGTGGCAGTTGTGGGGACAGATTTTAGCGTGTTTGGGAAATAAGATCTATAGGACTTGGACAAAAATTGAAAATGAATGTAAAGGAGAAAAGGTATCAGGAGTAGCAAGGAACTTCTGAGATCAGAAGCTAGAGGGACAGGAAACACACCTAAGAACAAAAAACAATGCAAGGTATTAAGTCTTATTGCCAAGATAGGAACAAATTGCAAACTGAGCTCAGAGGAGGGGATGTATTTGTAAACAATCTGAGGATCTTTGGGAATTTCCATTTATAGAGTTTGGAAATTTGTTGCTTTATTTATTATTATTATTATTATTATTATTATTATTATTATTATTATTTTTACACAACCAAAATAGGGAGACTGAAAATAATGGTGAGATTATTTTTCCTATGCTTCCCTCTGAAAAAAATCAGGTGGTTACTCACCAAAAACACAAATTTTAAATAGCTGTTGAATGATCTTTATGTTTTATTATTTTATCAAAACTCCCATATACATTGAAATCCATTATTCAGTGCTGATTTCCAAATACAAAAACAGAATTAGAAAAGTGAATATTTTTTATAGGCACACCATAGATATTGGACCCTCTGATCTCACCATGCAGAGAAAACTTCTCTCTTCTGTGGGGGATGTGTGCTGATGGGGAGAGGGAGAATAGTGTTCACTCCATGCTCTTTGTTTTCTTTAGGGAGAGAAGAATTTCCTCTCTGTCTATGGAAGCTTGAGAAATAGGGATGAGCTTGCTGTGGGGGCACAGCTGAATGATGCAGCAAGTTGAAACTGAATAATTGATTGAAGTTTCTGGAAATTGAACTTATGGGTATGTGGGTGCCATATTTTATTTTGAATAAAACAACAAAGATATCTGGTATAAAAATACTTTCTTCTTTAAGGATTAGAGTCTACTCCTGCAACCAAAATGACACTGTATGTTAACTAACTTGAATTTAAATAAATAAATTAAAAAAAAAGAATTAGAGTATGCCAACAAAAATCAATGATCAATGCAAAGTTCTAAAATAAAATTTTTTTTGGTAATAATTCCACAGTTTTAGGTAAGGCTAAAAAAACAGATAGAAGTAAAGTTGAAGATCAAAACAGAACAAATTTATGGTAAGTATATTAAAAGACAGAACATTTTAGTTTTATTATCCAAAAAGAAATTGTCAGATGGATAAAAGCCATGCTATTTAACTATCATGGCTCTAGTGGCATTAGCCATATATATATTTTTGTTTGTTTGTTTGTTTGTTTGTTTGTTTGTTTGTTTTTAAATTTGAGAACCTACTAGGTATTGGGCGAATGCTTATAGACTCCAGTCGGACAAGAAGTTCTTTGCATGTTATAAGACAAAGAACACACTAGGAAAGATTTTCATTTTTTATTTAATCAAGTTAATAAACACCCCTGAACCTATGTCTCCTTCTGTAAAATGGAGTATTAATACCTAACTGTAGAGTATTAAAAGTTATTGAGATAATATATATTAGATATTATGCTTTTAATAAATAGTGGTTATTATTATTATCTGATCTTCATATTTTATTTTCTAGAAGATTGGATTACAGTCATAAAGCCAAATCATATTTTTGGTTCAGAGTAAGCCTAAAATTAATTAAAATTAGAGCATCTTTCACATGAGCTGATTCAAATATTTCTTGAAATTTCTTAAAATTTGTTTATAAAACTCAATATAAATGTATTTATTTATAAAATTTTAGTATTTCAAAATTCGAGTTCATATTGATACCATGAGGTTCTGTGAAAGTGAATTCTGATCATTTTAACATCCACTTACTAATAAGTATTTATGTTGTAGATGTAAATGCAACGAGGTATCCGTTGTTTATTGATGCCTTAACAAATTATCACATACTTGGTAGCTTAAAACAACATACATTTCTTGTCTCACAGTTTTGTAGGTTAGAAAGCCAGCATGGTGTCATTGGGCTAAAACTATGGTGGCAGTTCAATTGCTTTCTATATAGGCTGCCCCAGGGGGAGAATCTGCTCTTTCCAGGCTCATCTGGGTTCTTGGTAGAATTCAGTTCCAAGCAGTTGTGGGACTGAGATCACCACTGTATTGCTGGCTTTTGGCCAAGAGCCCTTCACAGTTTCAGGAAGCCACCCATACAACCTTCATCTTGAAAGCCAGCAAAGGTGGTTGGGGCCCTTTTGGACTTCCCAATTACCTCTTCTGTGGCTTCATGTCTTTGGCTTATTCTTCTACATCTCTTTGACTTCATCTGGAGAAAGTTTTCTGCTTTTAAAGGCTCATATGATTACATTGGGCACACCTGGATGATCCAGGATTATGAGAATCTTCTTGTTTTAAGGTCCACAACCTTAATTACATCTGTAAAGCCCCTTTTGCAGTGTTCCGTGTTCACAGGTTCTAGGGACTCAGGTGTACAAATTTTGAGTGGAGGCATTATTCTGCCTACCACAAATAGTATTCTCAAATAGTAATCTGTGTGAATTTTCGGTGTGCCCATAGAGTCTTAAATTTTTTACTAGTAAAGAATTAAGAAAGATATGTAACATATGTACTGCATTTTCATAAGGAAATTTGTAAATCATACTTATATTAGCTAACATTGTTTTATTTCTTCAATTACCATCAAATTACACGTTTGGTAACTCCCTTTGAAGTAAATGAGCAACATTTATTCTCAATAAAGCTTCCATTTTAACTAGGCACATTAAATATCATTAGCACAAATTCATTATAAATTACATTCCAGATTTCATACAGGGTTTATTTACCCAGCACTTGTTATATAGGAAAAGTTAACTAAGATAATATTAATATTAGTTTTAGCAGATGCCCTACAGTTAACTAGAATCTATTTAATACAAGAAGAAATTCTTGCTTTCTTTTGTAACGGACAAAAATCAAATCCATGTTTAGATTATGCTTATTAATCTCACCTTTCTACTTTTATTTTTATTCTAATGATACATGTAAATTCAGAGGCATATTTACAATAGATGGACTTTAAATGTAAACTTCACTGTTTTGTATCACTAATTATGTTAAAAGATACATAAATTCTCTATAATTACCCTAAGCTTATTGCTATTTTAATGTAACATCTTTTTTTTTTAAATGTAACTTGGATTTTTGACATTAGTCCTTGATTTGTATTTTATCCAAGCACCACAGTCTTGGATATCCCCTGCAGAGATAGATCCATTCCTAACAAGGGTCTTTTTTTTTGGAACTTGGTAATGATTATAATACAGATGACAATCCCTGCCACTCTTTTTAGGCTGTAGCTTTTCAAGACAGAGTGGTGCTCCCTGATCCTTCTTAAGCCCCTGTTTAAATGTAAATTAGAAGAGACCGGTTTATATTACTTATTCCCGGCATCCATATGCAACACCAGATTGCAAAAAAATATATATGTATATATATATATTTGTAAGAAGCTATCCCTATATTATCTTATGACACTCATCACTGACACTTTAGTGCTTAAGCCGCCAGACTAGAAGCATTTCAATTATCTACCTAAGGGAAAAACCATCCCAAACAGACAGACCTTTGTCTGTTTTAGAGCTGGATTGAGTAAGTGGAGAGCAAGTGACTTTTTAGTGCTCTTGGTCTAATTAGATAGCAGTTTGGTCAAAGGGGTTATTTGCATCTTTTCCTGAATAAGAGAAATTAAATGCCCTTAACCGGATTTTGAAAGGCAGATGGGACCTTAGACGGCCTAATATCACCTTTTCTACTGAAGGTTTTAATTTTAAAAAAAGTTCCATCTTTAGGTACATGAGAGGACAGTGTCGTGGACAGAAGGTAATTATTAGCAGCATTCAAGGGCGAAGAAGAAAGAAAAGTAGCAAGACCCTTCCCTTAGCCTTTTAATAGAAGGTGAAAGTGGGGGGGGGGTGGGAAAGAGCTTTACCTATGAAAGGAGAAACTTCCTTTCTCTGAATTTTCATCGAGTTTTTTTACTTAAACTTTGGTGATTTGGTGTCCTGTTTATTTAGCACTTGACTGTGGAAATTTTTTATCAGAAGTACAGTTACTATCACTAAATGTCATTATCATATGAAAACAAAGAGGCTAGAGGAACAGAACAGTCTCCTTGTTGGTATTCAATGAATAGATAAAGTCTCATTCATATCACCTACATAAGATGTCACTTAAAATCCTTGGGATCAGGGGCGCCTGGGTGGCTCAGTCAGTTTAACATACGACTTTGGCTCAGGTCATGGTTTCGTGGTTCATGAGTTGGACCCTCACATTGGGCTCTGTGCTGACAGCTCAGAGCCTGGAGTCTGCTTCAGATTCTGTGTCTCCCTCTTGCTCTGCTCTTCCCCAGCTTGGGCTCTGTCTGTCTCTGTCTCTCAAAAATGAATAAGTGCTTAAAAAAAATAAAATAAACTCCTTGGTATGAAATCTCTCTGCTTCCATTTATAATCTGTAGGATTTTAATTCCTTTGGGCCTAACTATTCTCAACTGCAAAACTGGATCAATATTGCTCATTTCATCGGTTTGTTTTAACGGCTAATTGAGATAATGCTTGTGAAATCTTTTGTATGTTTATTATCTAAGTGTTCAATAAATAAAGATGCTGTTATTTATTTTATTTCATGCTCATGGCAAACCTGTGAAGCAGGCAAGGAAGGTATTATTATTATCATTTCACAGTTGAAGAAACTGAGACAGGACTAGTTGGAGGCTTTCTTGTCCGTAATGGAATGTTGATGATTCTTTCCACTACTCAGTGCTGCTTCTCAGCCCTGCAGTTGCCTGTCTAGATGTGAAGGAGACCTAATTTAGAGTATCTTCTTGATTTGAAGATGTGCAGTAACCTATCATGTGCACAGCACACTGCAACAGATGCTGAAGGAAACAGAGAAGTATGATTGCTGTACACGCTTCCTGTTCAGTAGACAAGAGGTCTATCCTACTTGGTTCTGGTCCTTCTTGGCTCAGAGAGTTGACTCAAAAGCACATAATCATAGAGTTGAGGTCACCAGAAATATAATGCTGCCCGTAGCATATAGTATCCCTGTACATGTTAAGGACTTGGTATTAAAGCTAGCTTCCTTCTCTATTTGATAATCACTTCTCCTTGCCCATTATTTCCCTCCCCTCCTTTCTTTCCTCATCTAATAGACTTGTATTAGAAGACAAGCAGTTAGGGGCGCCTGGGTGGCTCAGTCGGTTGAGTGTCCAACTTCAGCTCAGGTCATCATCTCGCAGTCTGTGAGTTCGAGCCCCACGTCGGGCTCTGTGCTGACAGCTCAGAGCCTGGAGCCTGCTTCAGTCTGTGTCTCCCTCTCTCTCTGCCCCTCCCCCACTCATGCTCTGTCTCTCTCTCTCTGTCAAAAATAAATAAACATTTAAAAAAATTTAAAAAAAAGAAGACAAGCAGTTAAGCCTGACCTCTCTAGTAGATAAATGCATTATTTCCTCCATGTGTTTAGTGTCTCTAAAAAACAGATTTTGCTTTAATGATGGATTAAATTAAGGGGACTGTAGATGGCTTTCTGGTAAAATTTTCCTCGTATATAGTTTTTACCACACTTAAAAGAAGCCTAGTATGATCTTTTGAGTGACACAGGGAGGTAACTGGAAGTTCCCTGCAACCTGAGTATGTTGTCTTGGATCACATAGCATGCTGCGATGTGATGACTGGTTTCAACAACATAAGGATGTAAGGAAACAACAGGCGGATTGAATTAAATGTTTGTGTGTTGGAGTATTTCATGTGTGAGTGTGTGTGTGAATTAGGTGAATTAGAGCAGAAGGGATTAAGAGGCGGGGAGAGAAGAAAATCAAGATGACATGACTCACACAAAGAGTCCAAATGCTTCCAAACCCTAAGCCCTGATTGCGGTCAGGATCCAAAGGAGCGCACACTTTTTATGTCTCTTGCTGTGCTTTTTCTTGCCCTGCTTGTCATTCTCCTGCCATTCCATTAGATCTGGTTTAAATCTGTTGGGTAATAAGACAACTCTACTGAGCTGTATTTTTTCCTCCAGTTTTATTTCAATATAAGGTCTATGTAACTGGAAAAATCTGTTTGGAGGCAAATAACATGACCCATAGTATGAGAATATTTCTGAATGATGGAGAACCAGATTTGTTAGAGCATATTCCAACAGCTGTCTTTTCTGAGTTGATTCCTTATAGCTCAGTCTTAAAACATTTATCTGTCTTGCCAAAGGGGCAAGGTCTAGTTGTCTTCTTGTTCTCTCTTTTTTCTAAATTGAAATTATATACGAATGAGACAGGAAATGGCTAGAATGCCCATCTAGCATGTAAAAATGGGACCAGAAAACTAAAACTTATTGCGATACACCTCTGCAAAGTATTGTGAAAGTCACATGAGATTGTCTTTATTCCTAACGCTAGCTGTTTTACAATCCAAAAAATATGACAGAACACAATGTGATAGTTTGTCAAGGTATCTCCATGGGATCATGGGGCACATTTTCCTCTTGTGATACACTGTGGCTGTATATCTGTGTTTTAGAGCTGGAGGATGTCTTATAGACCACCTAGTTTAACCTCCATTTAATAGGCACAGTAACTAAATCATAGACATGGGAATTTGCCTAATTTTACACAGCAGGTTACTGAAAAGTTCTGAATAAAGACAAATTTAAACTTCCAGGCAATCTCCTATATTTGAGAACTCTAGGTATTTTGAGGGGGAAAAACATGATAAACAATCCTAAAGTCATCGTTGAATGAATGACAACGCAGATGCTCTAATTTGACTCATGTAACAACAGAAGCAATCCAACTACTCTTTTCAGACCTGAGTGATGAGTGGCTTTCTGATAATCCAGTTCTTTCAGCTGTACCTACCCAACATGCCTCTTTATGGTGAATGTCACCTCACAGCTGAAGCAAGTTTATGGGGCACTGCAGTTCCCCGGGCGTTCTTTGTTCAGTGGAGAACCAGAGAACTTCAGTCTCGGGGACTGTGAATCCACCAGCTTTCATCAGTCTGAAATGCATTTTAAATCCGTGTCAGGCTGGCTGCAAAATTTATTTCTCCAACTTGATAGTGAGTCCAGCTGCCCCACACTCCTGTGAGTACCTATACTAATTACATACAATGAAACATAAGAAATGAGCAAAAACAATGATTTGGAGCTGTGTTTGAAAGGAGAGGTGAAAATGCAGACTCAAAAACAATAATCCTAATCAGTGCCGTAGAGAAAGCAAGCTTCTGGGTACGTTATCATGGCTGTAAGGAAAATGTATACATAGAGAAGCTTTATGTTACTGTATAGACCAAAATGAGACTATTAATGTTGGTGTCTTCCCTTGAGAATGCTGACAGTCTTTCATTTTCTTTTGTCTGGTATTTCTGAAGCTGTCTTTTCTCACATCTGAGTTTGGTTAGTCACTATTTCAAACATTATTATACTGAAAACGTTATTATACTGAAAATTCAAATAAAATGATTTTGCCTTTAGGTCTCAGATTCCACACAGGATTCTTTAATTATTAGTGAAGCAGGTTTGATTTTTTCCATATTGAAACCAGTCTCCTCAGTGCTTCTAGGACTGAAGTATTTTTGGTTTTAATTTCATGTCACTAATGTAGTCATCAGAATTGGCACATTTGTTTTTCTTCACAATTTCCCTGATTGGTAATTACCTGACCAGAAGTGGTCAAGCACTTCATGAAGTAGTGCTTATCAACAATTTGTCTGAACGTACCATTTTGCAAAATGTAGTTTTGCTATATTGACAAATTTGAACATGACTTGATGGCCTGATAATGTCCGTTGGCTAATTGGCGTTGCTGGGAAAGTTGTAGACAGCTGGGTGTGTTGGGAGATGCTTTAATATTGGGCTAAGTGTAGGGGAAAATAAATTCTGTTTGTAACCAGAAAGGGAATGAGGGGAAAGTGATAAGTAAATAAATCAAGAGGAAAAAGAAAATGTGACTATCTGAGAAAGGGAATAGAAGCCAAGTTTCACAGCCTTCTGTCAGTTGCTTGGGAGACAAAGGGAGGGGAAGTGGGGAATGGAGTTTTGTTTAAAACATCAGGAAGCAAGAGAGGGCACTGATTAAACATGCAGGTTGTGGAGCCAGAATTCCTGGGTTTAAAACTTATTTTTAGCACTTCCTGCTGTGAGAATAATGTCGGACTGCTTAATCTAAGCCTCAGTTACTTAGTTCTGCAATGGGGCTATATAATAACACCTACCTCATAAATCCATGGGGAAGATTCCATGAGATAAACCATGTCTTGATCCTTAGTCCAGGGCATGACCCACTTTAAATGTTAGCTGTTACTGTTATTAAACCTCAGAAGTTTGTTGTGGTTATGTATGGGGGAGTGCTGAGGAAAACTGTAAAGCCAGAGCCAAAGAATATAAAATTCGTTTTGTTGATAAAAGGGATTTGATAAGACATATATGCTACCATAGCTACAATGTAAACTTGCTGGAAATAGCTTTGAAAGAGTGTGGAATTGCGACAGCCGATTTTATGTTGGAAGAAAAGCAGCGTTATTATTTTTAGGTCCAAATAGAATTGCCTAATGGATTCCATACATTAGTAATGTAAGACTATATGCCTGACTTACTTTCCCTGGCTCCATTTGAAGGGAGGGGAATGAGAGATCTAGTAGAAGGTGACTTGGCATACAGAGCAGTACAATCTTATGCTCATTGTCTCCAGAGATCCTGGTGAGACAAGGAGATGCGGAAGTTGTTGGAAAGGAGACAAGTTTTTATTCATTACTCTTAGGCCAGAAGAATCATGAGGGCATGATTCATCACCAGACTAGGCTTAATTTAAAGGCAACTTTGGATCTCTTTGCTTTGGTAGTTAAACTGTTTTGTGGCGACTAAGTGGTAATATACAGGGGCATGTATAATAGAGATACATGGGCAAATTTCCTTATGGGTTATAGTTTCCATTTCTTTACAACTGTTAGACTTTTTCACTGTCTGTTGTGAGAATTAAAGGATACCACTTATTAAAAAAAAAACTACCTAACAAAATGTTTGAGGCACAGTAGTTGTGCTACAATTGTTAATTTCCTTTCCTTTATCTATTTCTTTAGAATTTCTTCTATTATTCCTTTAGATACTTTCTTGCTTATACCCTACTATGACATCCAGTTGAGAGCATGATGACTTCTCATTCATTTTTCTTGCGTATTTACTTGGTAACCCATTGCTTTCCTTTGGGCATTTTACTTTCTTGACCCTCTGACACATGTCCTTTTCAGTTTTCTTTTGTGCTCAATATCTTCTGTTGGCTCCTGTAGATTCACTTGCCTTCTCCTCTCCTCTGCTCTGCCTTAATAATGGGCTACATCAATGATCCCCATGTTTTCTGGCTTCTGGATGGGTTTGGCCAGTGGAGAAAGGGTGCTGGGGAAGATCCTTGAGAGCATGTGATGACTGGCTGACCTGTGAACTGGACCCCAGCAATCAGAAGCTCCTTACCCCCTCCTCTGCCCTTGGAATGTGTGTTCCATTTGCTTTCCCTTTTCCCGGAAGCTGCCCCAAGGACATAGCCTTTGAGATAATGATGTGGTATTGAGACCACCCAGGTGGTATATGTGACTGAACCTAGGTAAGGGCTGTACATAAACTTTCAAGAGTTGGTAGGTGGGTGTGAAGATCTATCAGCTGCCCAAGACAAGCATCCTAGAGAAGTCCCCTTACTTATTAAACCTGCCACCTACCAGTCTGGTGCGGTCTGCCTCTCATTTTTTCTGG
The DNA here is from genome assembly GCF_018350195.1 of Panthera tigris. NCBI lineage: Eukaryota > Metazoa > Chordata > Mammalia > Carnivora > Felidae > Panthera > Panthera tigris. Next base: position 68,510,874 of record NC_056667.1, read on the forward strand.
TCTCTCTTACCTTCTGCAAACAGGGGCTGGTTTTCGAGTATATTAGGAGAGCATCTGAGGAGTTGTGACCAACAAAGGAAAAAGTGAATATGAGGAGTTTATTTCCTCAACTCCCTTCCTATGGGGTCACCAGGACTGGATGCATGAAGCTAGGTGGTTCTCTCCACATGGCTCTGTCTCTTCATTCAGGCTAATACTTTCTTTCCACTTCCCATCAGACCAAGGAATAGCTCCTCACTGTTACTAGGCCAAGATCTTTATAAATATCTCCCTTTAAAACTCTTCTTTAATTACCCAATTTCAACGTGCTATCTCTTTCAAGCTAGGATGCTTGGAAGGATATACTGCCTCTGCTCTTGGATTCTACCACTCTTGATCTTTTTTCCTCTGTATTAATATAAGCACCTATCTTACATCTAGAAAGTTTCAAATTTATAAGAAAATCAAAGCACATTTAAATAATACATATCTCAGTATAGATCACTCAGATTTCTAGGTTTCAATCATCTAATTATTAGGAGTTCTAGTGGGTGAGTAATCTGCAAATACATTTTTCATGTCTTAATATATAAGCTGGAATCTGGCTAGTGAAATAATATATATTTTGGAATTTGATACATAATGGTTTTTTTTAAGATCTCTTATTTAGAAAGTAGTGGCTGATTGTCAATGGATTTTAGAAATAAGATGCTCTCAGTTATGGACCTCCAAGATAGAATTATGGTGAGGTTTCATGTTCGATGTGTATTTGTTTAACTATATAATTATATCACTAACCCAAACATTAGATAAAAGGGTAGGTTATTTTAGTAAATTGTAAATGGAATTTGTTATTGTTTTAATTTTTGCATCACTTAAAATTCCAAAGATCTGAAATCAACACCTGAGCAGAAATATATTCAAGAACATAAAACATACAAAGAAAGGAGGTTTATTAGAAATTAAATGTACTCTTTAATTAGGTCTGGTGTTCACATCTGAGTGAAATCAAATGGCCTTTAGCAAATATTTTACAAGCATGGTTTTTGTATAAGGAAAGGTAGGTGACATAATGATCAATTATGAGACTGACATGCTATTTTCTTTTATCTTTGGCTGCTCTGCTAAAATTCAAAGTACTGGGTTATACTACAGCATATCTTTTAGGAGCCCTATTAGATGTGTATTTTATTTGCTAATTAGTGTTGGTAGTTCCTCAGTTTGCAGCCAAAAGGGCACTAGGCATTGGATCAGAAAGATATCTGATATGCAATGACATGTAATTTTGTAATGCAAAAAATTATCATATTTTATATTTTTATAGAGAGTAAAAATTTTTTTTCTTTGATTTCTATGTGTTCTCTGTGAAAGATAAATTTTAAAACAGTCTGACACTCTGGTATACAAAGAACTGTATGTCCTTGCTTGTATGATCTCAAATAACATCGACATAATAAACTTTGGTAACATTGCACAGAGTTTGTCCGAATGCTATCTTTTTTCTGAGTGCACTACTGTGTATGTGATATGATATTTGTGTAAATCAGTTATATATTAAATTAGCATATCCATGATATGTCATACACACCTATTTATCCTATTTAATGATTTTCAGCAAATATGTATTGAGAATCTCTGATGTTGTGGACGCTAGAGCTGCAGCAGTGAGCGCAACATGGTCTCTCTACCCTCGTGAACAGTACACACGCTTAAGCATTTGCTGTAGATGTGAACAGTTTTCTCCACAAAGAATGCAACCATTTAGGACAATTTAGACAGAAATGGAAAAATAGAACTCCTGTTAATCAAGGTCTTTTTAAAACAGTGGACTGCCTCTTTAGTTTAGAAAGAAACTAATCTCAAATAAATTTAAATACCATGCCTGGGCATCTTTTTTTCATTCCTATTTTGAATCAGCATCGTTCCCTACTGTTAACAAAAGTTAAACTTCTCCTTTCCTCTGATCCTTAATTTATAATTTTAAAAATAGACCTCAGCTGCACTGTTAATGTTATTACCACCAATGGGTTAGCTGTTATGTGGTTTAACGTTCTTTAGATGTCATTAAGTAATATCTTTGAGGTATCTAGTTTTCACACATATCTTTATTTTTCCTAGAAACAATAGCCTTTTTTAGGTTGCCAGGAAAAATGGTTTCACTTTATAAATACCATCACCTGGCTGTTAGATTTATATAGTATGTACAATTTACAGATGAAAAAAATAGTAAATTGAGTGAGTAACCCATTGTTCACTGTTAAACATACAGGAGATGCCCACATAAGACCTAAGCAAGGTATGCAAAATGGCAAGCTTGCAGAGGGCAATTCATGGACTACTGACCTCCCAAGACAATGTCAAAGATTTTATTAATCTTACAACCATTATAAAAAGAAATGAGAAAACAATAATGGAAATGTAACAATTATCATAATGTGATGATGAAAATAAAAAATAAATTTTTAATGGCACAATAAAAGGAAAACATGGTAGAAAAATGTAATAGAACTACATACAATATAACCCATAACCATACATTTAAAAAGGCATTAAATTGCAACTCTTCCCAGCATGGTCACCCAAGTTGAATATCATGAAATGGCTAATGGTTCACTTGATACTTCCCAAAGTTTAGAGAGCAGCAGGGGTAGAAAAATTCATTTGTCATTTGAGCCTTTATGAACGACTAAGAGAATTACGTTCTCCACATTCACCGTACAATGGCAGGAAGAGTGGGAGGCACCGGGTAGAGCCTGTGACATCCAACGCAAGAATTGAAAGATGTACAGCTGTTGGTGAAGGAAGGGAATGTTGTCATTTCGTGTTGGCGGAGAAACACTATCTTCTGGAAGGAAAGACAGGATCCTGGCAGGAAAGAATTTTAGATCACACAATATTGAAATCACTGATGCTGAAAATAGTACCGAAGTAGCCTTGAGTCTGTTCAGCAATAACCAGCCCAACATTGGTTCTCCCCATTCCTCATGTGTATATTCGCAAAACCACAGTACCACAAGTAGGAATTGGTTATCAAACGTGGCTGTGCGTAACCACTCACAACTATGGGAGATTTCCTCTAAAATAATTTTGCTTCACTCACATGAAAGGCTGTTTTTGAAAAGCTTTACATGCAAAAAAAAGTTACAGGATATGATTGATGAAAACTTTAACAGAATTTTCATAAAGCCCTTAGAGATCAAGTAGTGAAAGAAGATCAGAAATTGAAGGTACTATTAGGGATTTAAAAACCACTTATTGAAGAAAAAACAAGATGCTTTGGGCCACTGTGTATGTGATACAAGGTAAATGGATACTCTGAAGGCTGCGGTGTGAGTAAAGTGGTTCAGGATATTTATGACCTGGGGGCAGGGGGGGGGGTGGAGAGAGAAGGAGGGAAGAGAGGGAGGGGTGAATTGCAAAATCTGCTAGTGATACAAGACTATTTAGATTGAGTATTGGTAGAAGCCCAGAACCCAATTTCAGATTTAAAATACATATTTTTAAATTCCTAAGATATGTAAGGAGTTTAAAAATTATTGAGAGCGCATACACATAAGAATAATTTTACTGCTTACCTCATTTAGTAGATACTATATTCAGTCTCAAATAAGCCAGGGTTTTAGTCACTGGCCAAGAAATTTCTGTAAAGTTTGTGAGGTACTGAAATCCTTGGATGTATTTTACCGGGTGCTTTAAATGTAATATATAAAGCATTACTGAGGAGAAATTATAAAAATTATAACCCTATAACCCTTTCAATTTTAAAATGAGTTATCTGTATATTAAGTGCTGATGGTATAAGTTAAAAGTACATAGAGAGAGTTTAAATATATGAGTAGGGCACAGAATGAGTACCCTTATTTTTCATTTTCTCTGGCCACTTTCAGGCATAATACAGATCAATTAACTTTCTAATCCATTAATAAGGATGGGTTCTCATCTGAATGTGCTCAAATGAAAGCCTAAAAATATCCCAGTTCAAGACTGCAGTGGTTTCTTTTTTTTTGCCTATTTGTGTCGACTGACATTTGATTGCTGAAATCAAGTCATACTCTATCTAGGTGTAGCCTTTCTGTACTGTATGCGAGGGTGTAAACTTTGTATGTCTTACTGAAAAAAAATGTTGTTTTTGTGATTGTGTACTTTGTGACATTGGCTAATTTATCCAGAAAGTTTATAGTAAAAAAGCTGCTTAGGTTACTGGGTGTCTGATGGAGATGTGACCCGATGTGGAGCGTTAAATGTGCTGGTATATAGAAGAATCTGAAAATAAAGTACTTGTCTCCATTAGAAAAACAAAACAGGTGATAATGTGCTAAAATCATGGAATTGTCAAATTAAACAGTGTTAGTAGGAACAAATGATAAAAGGATTCTCTAATATGCAACTACTAGGGCATTTCTGCTAGCTGTTATGGGAGAGATACTTGAAGAAATCATCTGATCCTCTTTGAAAATATAAATAAATTTTTTAAAAGGAAAAAAAGAAGAAAGCTAGGAGAAAAAAAAAGCTAGGGACTAGTACTTTTTAAGATTTAAGTTTAGGAGCTAAGCCTTGTCAGTTTTTATTGGTTAATAAGATGGAGGAAATAGGTGCCAAGGATAGGTGGTAAGGAGACTATATTCTGGATACAGCCCTAACGGCCTTCCAAGCGTATATCTTTTTCATGATATCCTTTTTCTCCCCCTTACTTGACATTCTCTCAGAGGATTTAGTCCAATGTTTCCAGTTTACTTGCACCTAGGTCCTGATGACATCTAAATAAATATTTCCAGCCTCAATATCTCTCAGAAACTCCAGCTCTGAATTTGACTGGACATATGTACTTAGATGTTTTAAAGGCATCTCAGACCTAACCTATTTGTTGCATTCCTATTCCCTCTATTTCAAAGCTTCCTGTGTTCATTACTGTAATTAATGCACCTGCCATATACCTAATCGCCCAAGCTAAGAGTATCAAAGTGAAGCTTAACTCTTCTCTTTTCATAGTTTGCTAAATCCAATTTATCAACAAATCTTTTCAATTATATATTTTCATTAAAAATTACCAAGCCAAACTCTTTCTGGGTTTTTTTTTTTTTTATGACATTGCTCTAGAGACCTTTGCCATTTATTTTCTAGACACTTGCCACAGTTTCTTTTTTCTTTTTTTTAAATGCTTACTTATTTTTGAGAGAGACAGAGACAGAATGCAAGTGGATTAGGAGCAGAGAGAGAGAGAGAGACAGAATCTGAAACAGGCTCCAGACTCTGAGCTCAGTATAGAGTCCGACATGGGGCTTGCACTCATGAGCTGTGACATCATGACCTGAGCTGAAGTCAGATGCTCAACCGACTGAGCCACCCAGGTGTCCCGCCACAGTTTCCAGTATTCCAGTTCCAGTAACTGTATTGAGTCTCTTTCCTTCTTATGTCTGTGTTCCACATTTCTCCCAGGAATATTTCCTAAACAGACATACACATCTCTACTCATTCTTTGCAAAAACTTTTCATGGTTCTTACATTATTAAAGAAGTAGTCCAAAATCCTTAGCTTGTACTGCACACTCCAGGAACATTGAAGTTAGTGGTTATTTCATGAGAAAGGCATGATTTTATGCCTCATTTTCTTGCTCTAGAAATTCCTTCCTCTTAGAATTACCTTCTGTCCAATCTCTTCATATGGAACTTGTAAAACATATGGTTATCTTTTAACTCCCAAACCAAATACCATGTCTTCTGTCAGACTTCTCTTCTTCTCCTCTTACAGAGTTCTTTTTTCTTCTACATTGATTTAATTTGCTTAATGCCTTTGTTAAAACATGAACCAGTTTGTATTAGATGTTTTTGTTTATTTGATTCTGTTTATTCTTTTCTCTTCCATTATTTCTCTTTGACTTTTTCTTTTAATCCTGTTCTCTTCCTTTTGATCCTGTAAGATCTTTGAAGTCAAGGACCTTTGTATAACTAGTGCCAAGCACCAAATTGAAAATGTAGCAGGGCCTCTGTAATGGTAAAATGAGTGAACCAAATAATCTTAGAATGAGAGAGAGACATGAAAATGGAAACCTAAGAGATTTGAGCAGTCACTGCAGACTATGGGGGAAAAATGTTGAATAGGAATAAGTTCAACTGAGATTGGAGACCTTTCTTATGGGTATAACCAGTGCTGGAGGTAAGTGTGACCTAATAAAAAGGGGAGAAAAGAGAATTTAAACTTTTGGTAACAATGATTTGGTCAAAGTGATTGTCCAAAGGGTCCCAGAGAGTAGTCAGATAAATGAATCAAGATTGACCAACTGATCAAGGTGAGCCTGAGACCATGAGCATTCTTCACTTGTGTAAATTTCTGGAGAAGAGGCACCATCTTGGGAAAATCAGTCTTCATGCAGAGTAAAGAGTAGAGGTAATGTTTTAGGAAAAGATTCTCATGATTTCCAAGTTTGTTAGCAAAAAATGGGAGTGCTTGTAAAATTGGTATGCCAATGCTTTGGCTTTGGACCTTTGCTGATTGGACTGAATAAATTAATAGGTAGATAGGAGCAGCAGTAAAAGTGTAGTTCACAGGGATGGGATGGCCTCATTGATTCAATTGGAAGTAAATGTTACTGATCTCTTCCTTTCTTTCTTTCTTTCTTTTTCTGCTGGACCCTTCCCATTAGCAAAAAATTCTTTTGCACAAAAAAATTTAATTTTTCTTTGTTTACTTAACTCTCCATCTACCACCCCATTTCTTTCCTTACTTTTATAACAAACTCCTTGAAAAATTTATGTTCATTCTGTTTAATTTTTCTTTTCCATTGTCCCTTCATCCCAAGATTTTGTTTCCATGACTCCATTGCAAATTCATCTTTTCAAGTTCACCAAAGACCTTTTAGTTATTAATTCTAACTCATAATTCTTGGTCCTCTTTCTAACTAACCTATTTGATGAAGTTGATCACTTGATGATCACTTCCTCTTAAAATGATTTTTTTTTCACTTGACTTCTAGGACACCACATTTCCTTGGTTTTCCTTCAACTTCACTGACTGGTCCTTTCCAGTTTCCTATGTTTGTTGTCATTTCTATTGTAAACCTTTGAGCACTCCAGGGATCAATGCTTGGATATGTTCTTTCTCTATTTCATTAAATTATGCTCACTTCCTAGATTATCTTATCTATTCTTGTGGCTCTAATTGCTGTATATCACTGATAACTCCCAAGTATATATTTTCAGTCTAGTTATCCCTTTTAACTCTAGACTCAACTGTGTACTTTACATCTTAATTCAGAGAAACAGTTGGCATCTCACACTTAATATATCGAAAACCACATTCCCAATCTTCCTCCTCAACCTATGCCTCTTATAATGGTTCTCATCTAATTTAATTGCAATTCTGTTTTCCAGTTGCTTAGGCTAAACTTCTTATAATCCCTGGTTCATCTCTTTGCCTCACACCTCACATTTATTCTGACAGCAGACTCTATGGACTTTCATTTAAAAATACATCTCAAATCTTACCCCTTGTTACCACTTTGCCATTCCCTGTCTGGTCATACCCATCAATGTCTATCATCTGATTATGTTGCAGTAGGCCTCGTAAGTAGTTTGTTGCCTCATTTCAAACTATTTTCAGTATCACAGCCAGAATGAACCTGTGTAATCATCAATCAAAAAGCCTAATAGGCCTGTGCCCCACCCCACTCTCATTTCCACTCTGATTTGTCTAATGGGACTCTTACCTTTTCACTGACCTGACCTCCTTAGAGTTCCTCAAACATAGCAGGCAAACTCCTGCCTCAGTTCTTTTGTACTTGCAGCTTTCTCCCCCTAGAATGTTTTTCCCTAAGACAGCAAAACAATTTGCTGTCTGACTTCTGTCAACTCTGCCCAAATTTCACCTTCCCAGTGAACCATTCCCTGGCTACCTGATCTGCAGTTCTAAAAACTACTGTCTTCCCATCTTCCCTGCTTTATTGTTTCACTTAGCACTTACCTAGATAACAAGTCCTTAGACAGGACTTTCCATGAGCAAGGCACTGTTCTAGGCTCTGCAGAAAATATTAGCTTATTTAATGATCATAATAACAACCCTTTGAGCTTGGCAATATCATTAGTCCCATTTTAGATATGAGAAAACTGGAAACTGGATTGGTTAAGTGACCCATCCACTGTCTAGATGGCTTTGTAAGTTGTGCTCCTTACCACCCTATTAGGCAGCCTCTCGCCATGTCCACATTCTACATCTGTTACTTATTAATCTTTTAGATTCTCTGTCTCACAAAGTATTGGCCAAAATGATGTAGGCTCAATGTGATGAGTAAAACTTGTAGGGTGTGTCCAAAACGAAAACAGAACCAAAACACAAGGAAATATAAAATTCCTACTCAGACTTTATATTCTTTCCTTTCTCACAGAGGATCTAGTGAAGAACTCTGAGATCTTTATGGATGGAGTGGGAAAATTGTGGGAGAAATGACTCAGTGACTGACCAGGAACACCTTCATGGGATCATTGCATGAACAGTCCAAAAATTTAGGGGTTGGCCTTCCATGAATAACACAAGAATCGTTCATATAGAGGGGATAGTTGAAGATAGTGATTAAAATCAGTGAAAGATTCAAAAAAAGATTGAAGAATAAAGAACTCAGGGCAGGGTCCTGAGAAACACAACTGAATGTAAGAGATTGAAAAGCCAATCAAAGAGATAAAAGTAGACAATAACTTAAGATTGTTTATTGTCACTGAAATCAAAGCACAAAAAAATCTCCATAAAAAGTATGTTAAGATCAGTCAGAAAATGCCATTTAGAATTACTGGAAAGAGGTTACTGCTAAATTAATGGAACATAATTGCTAGAAGTTTATTTAAAACCACAGTAACCTTTTAAAATTAGATTATTTATGTGGGGTTTTTTTGGTGTTAAGTTGTATGAGTTCTTTATATATTTTGGATATTAATTCCTTATCAGCTATATCATTTGCAAATATCTTTTCCCATTTCGTAGGTTGCCTTTTCATTTTGTTGATGATTTCTTCCATGTGCAAAAGCCTTTTAGTCTGATTTAGTTGCAGTTGTTTATTTTTGCTTTTGTTTCCCTTGCTTGGGGAGACAGATCCAGAAAAATATTGCTAAGGACAACATTCAAGAATTTACTGCCTATGTTTTCTTTTAAGAGTTTCATGGCTTCAGATTTTACATTTAGGTCTTTAATCCAGTTTTAGTTTATTTTTTTGTGTTTGATGTAAAAGAATAGTCCAGTTTCATTCTTTTGCATGTAGCTTTCTAGTTTTTCCCAATACTTTTTATTAAAAAGACTGTCTTTTCCCTGTTGTATATCCTTGCCTTGCCTTGCCTTGCCTTGCCTTCTTTGTTGTAGATTAATTGACCATATATGTGTGTGTGTATTTCTGGCTAGAGGACATCTTTCCAAAGAAGATATATAGATGGCCAACAGATACACAAAATGCTCAAAAATCATTAATCTTAGGGAAATGTGAATCAAAACCACAATGAAATATCACCTCACATTAGTCAGGATGGCTAGTATCAAAAAGAAATAACAAATGTTGGCAAGGCTTTAAAGAAAGGGAACCCTTGTGTACCATTGATGGGAATGGAAATTGTGTAGCCACTATGGAAAATAGTATGGAGGTTCCTTAAAATAATTAAAAATAGAAATATCATATGATCTAGTAATTCCACTTCTGGGTATTTACATGAAGAAAATGAAAGCATTAATTCAAAAAGATGCATGCACTCCTATGTTTATTGCAACATTATTTACAGTAGTCAAGATACGGAAATAACCTAAGTGTCCATTGATAGATGAATGGAAAAAGATGTGGTATATACAATGGAATATTATTCAGCCATAAAAAAGATTGAAATTTTGCCATTTGTGACTATAGGGATGGACCGAGAGAATATTATACTAACTGAAATAAGCCAGACAAAGACAAATACCATCGGATTTTACTTATATGTGGAATCTAAAAAACAAAACAAAGAGTCGTAAATACAGAGAACGAACTGATAGTTCTGGGGCAGGGTGGGAGGTAGGTGAAATAGGTAAAAGAAATTAAAAGGTACAAACATCTAGTTACTAAAAAACAAACTTTTGAAAATGGAAACACAAGAGCCAATATGGAGAGGTTAACTGAACAAACAAGGGAGAGAACTGTGATATTAAATCATCATAAAAAATGCAAAGGAATAATGTTTATAGTACAGGTAAAAAGTATAAATTAGGAAGAGAGAAACTTTGAAGAGAAAGATAAGAAAAAAGAGAACCATCTTGATGCAGAACATGTTTTATGTTCCTTTTTTTTTTTCAAGATAATAAAGAGGCAGTGTTCTGACTGAATTTGGGAATGGAAAATAACACATTGGTCAGTATGGATTAGAGCTCTTCTGTGAAAGGGTCACGAGGGAATTCTAAAACCTTCTTGATGTGAACTGTGACCATTTCCAATTACAAATAGAAATGTAGAATCAAAGAAGAAAATTTATATGTACCATAATGTATTTTGGAGCCATTTAAAATACATCCATCTCTTCCAGTTGTAATTAGACAGCTAATTTGACTTGGGTAGCTATATTGGTGTGAAGAATTGTGGACAAATAGCATAAAGACATATTTTCTTTTATCAAGTAAAATGTCCAGTAAATGGCAATGATAAGCAATTCTTAAACATTTTTTTTTTCATTTTTTCCCCACATATTTGATGTTTATTTATTTTTGAGAGAGAGAGAGAGAGAGACAGAGTGCAAGCAGGGGAGGGGCAGAGAGAGAGGGAGACACAGAATCCAAAGCGGGCTCCAGGCTCCGAGCTGTCAGCACAGAGCCAATACAGGGCTTGAACTCATGAACCATGAGATCATGACCTGAGCTGAAGTCGGATGCTTAACTGACTGAGCCACCCATGCGCCACCCCCCACCCCCTTTTTTAAAACACTGTCTTTGATTTTTTTTTTTTTTTTGAGAGAGACAGAGTGCGAGCAGGGGATTCAATTTTTTTTTTAATGTTTATTTTTGAGAGAGACAGAGCATGCGGGGGGAGGGGCAGAGAGAGAGGGAGACACAGAATTTGAAGCAGGCTCCATGCTCTGAGCTATCAGCATAGAGCCCAATGTGGGGCTCGAACTCATGGCCGCAAGATCATGACCTGAGCCAAAGTTGGATGCTTAATTCACTGAGCCACCCAGGAGCCCTAAGGAAAGCAATTCTCTTAACCTATGTGTTCTTATTCAGCCATAGTAAGTTGGTGAACAATAATTGACCATGTTTATCACTTCTTGTTTTTTTGTTTGTTTTGTTGTTGTTGTTGTTTTCTTGGAAAACCTCTTCATTAAGCTGCTAGTGAGATTAGGAAAATCATGTATTTGGTAAAATAAAGGCAGAATCAGACATATTTGCCCTCTGGATCTTAGTTTTCCAATGTAGATTCACTAATCACCAAGGTCCACTCAAGGTATGAAAAGAACTCTCTAATTCCACAGGTATAGCACTTTTCATTTATTTTAAACTTACAGAGAAGATTACTCAATCAGACAAAAACAGGTAAGCAGGTGACCATTCTCTGATGTTAGAGGAAAGAAGTATAATACAGATTTTCTAGACTAAGATAAGCATGAGCATTGGTAAAGTCTCCTTCTCTTCTCTTCCCCCAGACAAGGACTAAAGGCTACTTCCGTCATATCTTAAAATGTCCAGCAACAACCTAAATGCTAATCCTGATTTTGAAAATGTTATTATTTTGTTTCTCTGGTTAATGCTGAATGACATTTAGGAAAATGCTGTTGTGAGGAAAGATACAAGTTCTTTGTTTATAGACAAGGATCAATATGATAAATGATGTCACATTTGTTTTCTAAGTAACCCCTGTAGTGTCTTGAGTGATTATACAATTTGTGTGCAAACTTGGGGAATAATAGTATTGGTATTCATAATACAGCACAGTGTCTTCTTAAAGCCTAATAGAATTTCCAGTAATATTCTGCCTGGCATAAGGACTGTCTCAGAAACTGACTCGTCTTTTACCGTAAGCTAGCTATGTCAACTCCAAGACTCTTGAGTATGTTGAGATAGAGGTCAAACCATGTTACTACAAGGTAGAATTTTAATTGTAGTCAGTTAACGTAACTGCTGCAACGGGTTTAAGAAAAACATTGTTTAGCCGAAATAAAGGAGCATTTTGTTAAGAGATTTTGTGACAATCAGCAGCAATAACCCTGTGGTTTATTAAACAGAAATCTTCCATGATTAAGCCGGGAAAAACTGCAAAGGGGGTGACTTCAGCCTTGATCACCTCATTTTACTCTTTTTTGCGGTTTTGAGGAAATGAAACAAACCTTGGCAGGGAGCAGATCAAAGGTTAGCAAGAGGAGATAGCATCATTCTCTTTCCTGATTAGTCCATGAGGGCAATTAAGCAAGAGCCGTAAAGTAGAATTATTCTTTTGCTCATTTTTTGGGGGGAACAATTTGGTATGTTATATAATCACAATCCTTCTGAATGCTATTTTACATGTTCACATGCCTAAGGTCTCTTACTAATTGGGATACCTTTGCGTGGGACTCCTGTAGGGATGACATATCTTGCTGAGGGGACCATGTTGGGTATAAGACAGGCGGGAAAATACTTTTTACACTTTAATAATTTCTCTGCGCTTTTTAAGTTTTGCATAGGTCAATTAACTCCTCCATCTATTATTAAGCATTGGCCAGATCTGCTTTTGTTTGTTAATTGTGCTTCATATCTGACATTATAGATCATGTGCAAGGGGGTGGCTGCCTGTCAGATTCCTGAGTCTGTCTTTTGGTCTGGTGCCGTGGGCGAGGGACTCACATGGGCAGGACACAGGAATTTTTTATTCAGCTGAAAATTACTAAATCAAGCCACGGGAGAAAACCACCTCTGTTTCAAAAGGTGTTAAAGCCTGGGCTGAGTGATTCCATCTCAATATCATAAGGCAGAAGAACACTGGTTTGTATTCAGGAGACCCTAGATTCAAATCGTGGCTCCATTATGTAAAAGCTAGACAAGTCCCTTAATCTGCCCGTGTCTCGGTTTTCTCATTTGTAGAGTAAGAATCGATTGCTTAGAATTGTTATGAAAGTTAAGGGAGGAAATTTGTAGAAATTTATTTAACACCATACTCATCCAGAAGATGCTCGGTCTGAATCCTGAAGCAGTTCAGACTGAACTTCCACTTTCTAAAGGCTGTATAATCATCTAGTTCTGCTAAGACAAATGCAGAGAGTTAATGTGCCAGCAGAGGACCTGTTTATACTGTTGGAGACACTGGGGTCTGTGGCAAATGGATGGGAAAGGCTGAGGCCAAAGTGGAAGCCATAAACAGATTTTGGTTTAACTTGGTGGGGTTTGTTCAGTAAGCACAAGTTCAAGCCAGGGAGAAGGGTGTAGTTAATAAGAAACAAGAGGATTTTGACTAGGAGCCTGGATACAGATATAACTAGGACTTACCTATTTAGTGGATCTATAAAGATGCAGAGATGTCACTTGGGATGACGATAGGGGCTTTCTAACCTTTGTTCTGGTTATGAACAGCTTTCTTGGTATGAGAGGTTAAAGGCTGTGGGTTTAGGCTGTGCGGAGAGAGATGGGATCCTGCCAGCACCAATAATAACAATAAAGGGCTGTGTACTCTGAGTGGTTTTCCCAGTTGACACAGCTTAGCTAGGTTCTCCTAGCTGAGGGAGATCTCTTTTTTTTTGTTTGTTTGTTTTCATGGGATCTTATGTGATAGAGATTTCTGAATTAGGGGTACTAATTCTGAATTAGAAGCCAGTGACTTCTAGAGTTGTCTCACTAGAACATCCTTTTATCCCTGCTGTTAAGTGGTTATTGGCCACATCTCAGGAAACAGTCTGACCTAAAGCTTAAACAATAAGCATTAACTTAATGAACTAAAATCAGTAAGTATAAACTAGTACAATTTGGGAAGTGGAGCAGACATTAAGAAAAATGACTATCCATTTAGTATCATCTCTTCCTTTGGATTCTACAGATTATGTCAAGTTAAGATATAGGCATTCCAAGAGATAGAAGATGCTTTCTCACATTGTTCAGTGTTTATTATTTAATGATGCATAATATGTCATCTCAACTGTATTTCCATTTGCCTTCGATAACTCTGTGTACTACATACAAACATACCCATAGAGCTAAATTGTACTTGTCAGTATTGACGTTATTTAAATATTTTTTCAATGCAATTAATATTGTTTATCAATGAAAAAATGGATTGGAAGGGTGAGAATTACTGACATATTTTCTCTCCTCTTTTCCTTTCTTCCCTCAGAAGTTTCGTAAGCATTCCTATCAGCACGAAACAGGTGAGGATCCCACTGGGCACAGGGTAATCCTTGTGGATAAATGGTACATATCGAAAAATCTGTTGACTTATCATTTAGCGACAGCTGCCCAACTACCTTTCTCCCTACTGCGAGAGTCCCTGGCTGAATCATCAGAAGTTGATTAATAATCAAACAAGTAGAATCTGCTAGGGTGTAGGAAATAGGCGCTCACTTACACAGTACAGCTGAGAACAAAATTGGCACAATTTTTTTCTGGACAAGAGTTGGCCTATATATTAGCAGCCTTTAAATAAATGGTTACTCTTTGACCTTGCAGTTTCACATTTGTGAAATTATTCAGAAGAAATAATCAGATAAATGTGCAAATATAGAAGTCCAAGGATGTTCACTGTAGCATTGTTTATAATAATGGAAAATTGGAAACCTACCTAAATGGTCAGTAAAAAGGACCTTATTATGATACTTTTCCATGACAGAGTAATATGTACACATTACAAAATTTTATAAAAAAATGCATAATCATATAGGAAAATATTCATGAACTAGTATCAAGTGAAAAAAGCAAAATGGAAAACTGTATGTTTAGGTAGCATTCTATTTTTGTAACAAATATGCAGATTTAGATACTTAAAAAAACCCCACAGTACCATGTGTCAAAAAGCACAAGAGTTACATTAGTGCTATAATAGGTGATTTTTTTTCTTATGCTTTTCTGTCATAAACAGGTGTTAATTTTGTCATCACTTAAAGGTAATTGTGATATTGAGCACATCCCTTTTTTCTAGAATTGTAATGCCATCAGCAGTGATTTTTATCTCTTTTGTTCATTGCTGTGTGTTCAACACCTAGAAGAATGTGTAACTATAATTAGGGGCTTAATAAATATCTGTTTAATGAATGAATTCTCACTCTGTTCTATTATTCTCAAACATTACCATACCAGAGAGCCAGCACCTTCTTAGGACAGTTGTGTTGAAATGAACAGAAGCTCAAAATGATCCAGCCCCCCAAAATAGTCTTAATTTCTAGAACAGTCCTAGAGACTGAAGGTCATATTTTAATGCTCTAAGATTCCCCAATTTATGCTCTAATACCCCAGTTTAGTTTATATTATTATTATTTTTAACATCTATTGTATTTTTGAAAGAGGGAGGGCACGTGAGCAGGGCGGGGCAGAGAGAGAGAGGGAGAGAGAGAATCCCAAGCGGGCTCCATGCTGACAGCAGCGAGCCCAATGCGGGGCTTGAACTCACAAACTGTGAGATCATGACCTGAGCCGAAGTCAGACACTTGACCAACTGAGCCACCCAGGTGCCCCTAGTTTATATTATTTGTATAATTTGGGGTGGGAACCAGGATTTAAAGAAATAACAAATGGCCGTGCATAAAAATGAAGTTCCTCATTTCATTTATCTTTTTTTATGCAACAAAAATTATCACATGCATATTTTTATTGTGTGTTGAAAACATTTGGGGTGGGGGGGGTATAACAGCAAAGATGTAAACACTTGTAGTTTAAGTTTGTTGTATTTTTGGTTGCCCACCGTCTTCTGGGTACCCTTTTTATGCATGGGGAGTCTCTCCCTTTATGAGATCTCAATCTCCAAGGCAGACACCAGAAACTTAAATTTTAAACTTCGTTTACAGCTATAGCTCAAGAATTTTTTGTAGATTTCTCCCATCAAATGTTCCCAAGCAAGGTTTTGATTAGGAAACATACTGCAGGAAGAAAGAAGCACGGTGCAGTATCTATTTTTCTGGTGAAGGTGACTGAGAAGTAGCCAGTGTTATATGTCCCAGTTCTAACAGTTAGGCCTGGGGATTTATAGGCAGGAAAATCTGGGGTTCCCAGCAGCGGAAAACTGTTCTGTGAGCAATTATGTCATTGTAATTTGGATATTGTCCTAGTTAGATCACCTCCAGTGATTCTCTGACCTTCCCCAAAATCCTGTGAATTGCCTACTATTGTTCCATAGTATGTTTCTCCTTCTAAGAGTAACAGAACACCCAATAAAAGGCTTCTTACGATCTTTTCTTCTCTCTCCTCTCTTCTCCTCGTCTACAGGATGGCTATATAGTTATATCACAAAGTCTACTACCCCACTGGCACTGCACTCAAGTATTCTGCATCTCTGTCCACTACAGTAGTTGAACTATATGTCCCTGGCCCACAAAGGCCATCTCGGTTTTTTTTCATCCTGGATCCCACCCTCTCTCTCCTACTAAAGGACATGGCAGTTAGCCCCTCTCAACTCCACATCACCAGCATTCTTTCCCATTGGCATAATGTATGTTGTAATATATTGTAACGATAATTATCCATTGCCCTCACTGCCCTCTCCAGTGAATTAACCATTTCCCTTCTCTCTGCTAAAACAAACTCCCTCAAGAGTTGCCAGTATTCATAGTTTTCACATCCCTGCCTGTGCAGCCATCCCAGGACAAGCTGCCACCACCAGTTTCCATCTGGACTACCGCGGTAGCCTCTTGTATGTCTCTTTGCTTTCTCACTGACAAATACGTGCTCTACTCAAAGCAGCTGTGGTGAGATTTTAGAAATAAGGTCAAGTCACATCTTGCTCAGAATTTCCCAATGCTTTTATCTTAACTAACATACAAGTTGCAAGTCCTTGCCATTTGGCACCAGGCTGCTTTTTTGACCTTATCTCCCATTTCTCTCACCCTCTTCCACTACCTCTGTTCCTTCTTTTTTCTCTAAACTTCCACGAATGCCTTTACATCCAAGCCTGTGCGTTCACTGCCCCTTCTTCCTCGGATCCTCTTCTTCTAGGTAGTCACTTAATTTTGAGATTTGCTCAAATGCTCTGCTCTCTTGGAGGATTTTTCTCCTTACCTTACCTGCAATGGTTGTCTTCTGCCCCTAACACCCTTTCTTACCCTGATTTCTTTTTCCTCAGAGAATTTATTACCTCTTCTGTTTTATGTGTTTATTTGCATATTATCTATCTACTCCCACTACAATATTATCTCTATGAGAACAAGAATGTCGCTTGATCACTGCTGTGTTCCCAGTGCTTAGAGGCATTAGGTAAATATTTGTTGAATGAGTGCCTGGGATCTTATGAGAGCAAAGAGCAGGGAGTGCCATATATTCCCTAGGAGATTCTTTTCAGCGGAGGTGGTTCTGAAACAAGTACTGAATAATGGGACATATGGCAGGCAACAGGTAAAGAAGAGAAGAGAGGACATTGTAGAAGAGGGAATGGTATGTTCAGGTGCACAGAGAAATGGAAGTTTTAATTCTAGGGGAAAGAGCACTTTCTTTATAGCTAGTGCCCAAGTATGGATGAGTAGGGAGTGTGATGGAGTTTTCAGAGATAAACCTTGAATGGTAGACACCATGATAAATGTGTTAGGTTTATTCTTGCAAAGTTTAGCAGTATAACTGTATGAATACTGTACCATTCCAAGGATTTTTTCTACATTTTTCATATGCTTATTTTATTGAGAAAGAAATTTTATTGGAAAGAAAATTAAACCACTCTATATTGCTGTGGACGAAATGATGCAGAACCAAAAATCCAATTGCCTAATTTATGTCTTCCTTTCTTAAAAAGCGTCGAATGCTTTTAGTAGTATTTTTCAGACTCTACCAAGTGGTATAGCCTCCTATATAATCTATGTATATGAGCTATGCTCATATGAAGTGGCAAATCAGAGATCAAATCCTTCTCTATTTGAATGAATGGTTGTTGGCTTGCGTCAATCTGATTCAAAAATAGTAAGGGAAAAGATTAATTTTCTCATACATAGTGGCTCTTAATCCTTTGAGACTGATAAATGCTATGGACCGTCTACCTAGAGAAATATGTGTAAACACACATAAACAGTTTTGAATAAAATTTTAAAAAGTGTTAGATGCACCCTGCGGCCATTCGTGTCTCTTTTATGTCCATTGGCTCGGTTACACATATATCATGTTTCTCACACATATACCACGTTACTCAAAGGGCAGTAAGTCAAAGTAGTATGAAATGAGTCAACTAAATATTTTCAAAATTACACACTTCGGAGATATTATTAGCATATGAATGCGTTTTATACATTGGATGCCATTATTTATCCAGTGTGTCTCTGAATGATTTATAAAAACATTGGATTCCCTGAATATATAAAAAATCTTGGAAAATAGTCCCTCAATAAATAAACCTAATAGGTGTAGAATAGTATTTTAGATTAACTGGATTAAAAAAAAACATAGGCAAAATTAGAATATTCCTAACTTACTGTTAAAGTGGTAAACAAAAATCAGTTAGGTGGAAACTTAAAGTATTTAATCTCAAAAGTTTGCCAAATGGATGGGGACTTTTAGTGATTAGGATGTGTTTGGCTGCCAGTACCAAAAACATATCTCAAAATGTTTAACTCTAGAGAAAGTTTATCACTTCACATGTAAGTCACTGGCATGCAAGATGACTCCAAAGTCAAGTAGTTAAGCAGTTCAACAATGCCAGCAGAGATTAAGGTTCTCTGCATCTTCCCACTCCCACGATTTCAGGGAATTGCCTTGGTTGTCAGGCCAGCTGCTCCTGTGGTCCCAGTATGGATGCTACAGTTCCAGGAGGCATTCAGATATGTGACCATCCAGAGGAATAAAATGACAGTCTCTTCTCTGTGTTTCTTACTCTAAGTCCCTCCCCTTTGATGTAGGAGACCTCTCTTCGCAGCCCATTGTCCCGAATGGGTCATATCCATTTGTAAGCCAATCATTGTTAAGGAGAATTGTATAAACTTGATAGAGTTAAATTGTTCATGATTTGCTCTTGAGCTGAGAACAGAAATATATTTTCTGAGGTATAGGTACATGCATAAAACTGGGGTCTCCTTAGCAAATAAGAATGAGGAAATTATGGGTAGGCAACTATTAATCTATCTTGTAAGAGTTGAACAAAAATATGAAGGAAAAATATTTTCTTAGCAAAATAGGGTTAGATTATGTGTCTACAATATTGGCTTCTGTGGGTGATGGAGGAAAAATGTCATGAGATCATTAGCTTTGTAGGCGTTGATTAATGTGATTATTGAATACAAATGGAAGCAATTTTTTTTCAGAAATATCTATTAATATTTGAGAAGTGTTAATGTTATGATTACCTAGGTACATTTAACGTCTCTGTGATTGATTTCCTCATTTGTAAAATGTGGATAAAGCAACCTTTCCTAGCTATCTCATAGACTTCCTTTGTGAGCCAAAATGATTACATCTGTGAAGGTTCATTGTAAACAATAAAATGAAATTCAAAAGTTGTTAGTCTATTTCTCTCAGATTTCAAAGCACTTGACATAAGTGGTCTTATTAAGTTAATGTTAGTGAGGTGGTTTACAAGTGCTATGGTATTTCTTGTTTACAAATAAAGCCATTTGGAAATCTTGATTTTCATGGAACCAACATTGTATAGGTAACCAAGCTAGAAATAGAATCACACCTCATACCTGGCTCAGTTTTCTTCATAAGATTTGACTACCTTGACATTAAAAATAAATTGTAACATTTAGCTATAATTCCTTTTGTCATGGATAACAGTGGCTTTACAACTTTTTGATTGTGAAAGAAAAAATAATAATTTTACATTATAAGCCAGTACATGCATGCAGGTGCCTGTACACACAGACTACATATACATCTACACAAATAGAAATATAGAAAACAGATAAAAAACTATTAAACGTACTTATTCTATGTGCAATTAGTTCTGACATTTTTTTGTTAAATTTGACTAAAACCTTTGTTGCAACTTATTAAATTGATTTTATGAGCAACCAATAGTTTGTGACCCATAGTTTGTAACACACTACTACGTTCTACCAGTGCTACTCCTTCTACTAGTATAAAAGCAGTGAGGGCATCTGGGTGGCTCAGTCAGTTAAGCATCTGACTTCAGCTCAGGTCGTGATCTCATAGCTTGTGAGTTTGAGCCCCACATCGGGCTCTCTGCCTCACGCTAGGTTCTCTGCTGTCATCACGGAACCCACTTTGGATCCTCTGTCTCCCTCGCTCTCTGCTCCTCTCCCACTCTCTCTCATTCTGTCTCTCTCTCTCTCTTTCAAAAATAAACATTAAAAAAAAAACACAGTGAAACAGGGATAGCCTAGAGACTTTGGGGCTCTATCCAGTGGAAATCCTACAGATGTGTTTTGTTAGGGCTGGGCAGTGTTTTGTTGCTGTTGTTGTTATTATTATTGGTTTGCTTTTATTAGCCTAAGCTTTACCTCAGAAATACTGAATCATGATATCTAAGAAAAGGCATGGGCATACATATTTTAGAAAATCCTCACAATTGAGAGCACAATGTTTTAAACATTTCGTGAGTAATTGCAGTCAATCCTGTGATCTTCCAACCATCAGTATTCTACTGGACTATCCATCAGACTCAACATGTACCAAATTGACCTTAAAATCTCCAAACAAACTCATCCAGTCCATCTTTTCCTTTCCCTTCAATGTCCCCACCCCCATATGTATATGTTTTGTTCTGTAAGAGTTTCTAGGTTCTACATTTGTATCAGTAGAGGCTGTCACCATATACTCAGCAATAAGCTGGTTTCTCTTCACTCATTTCCCCTCCACAAATGAATTAACATTACTCATTATTTCTGCTATCAAAGTCCCTGCCTTAATGCAAGGCTTCCTCATTCTTTACCTGGACTATTGCATAATCACTGTTATTCTCATCTCTCCTTATTCTCTTCAAATCAGTTCTTGATGCTACCAGTCAGGAGTCTTTGCTTAAGGTGTTTAATGGCTCTGTTTCCCAATAAGATAACTCTAAACTCTTTTTAGCAGCAAAGAGCAAGGTCTTTCTACCCAAGCTTCCATTTATTTATTTCTCCCACTGTAATCACTGCAGCTCCCATTCATACCTATCTTTAATTTATCATGTTCCCAATATGTACCAGGCTGCCTCATGCTTCTGCACCACTGTGGCCCATGGACAGAGCTCCCTCATTTGACGCCTAGCTCCAATCTTTTCTTTTAATTGACATTCTGTACACTCTGCCTGATTTAGGGAGACACAACTGCATTCGAATTCTGTCTGTGTCTCCTAATCTTTCTAGTGATCTTAGGCAAGTTACCTTCCTGTACCTTGGTTTGCTGCTTTGACTTGTAGGGCTCTTGCAAGGTTTAGACTTAATACATGTAAATTGAACAGCACAATTTCTGGACATCTACACAGGCATCTTCAAACCCCGATTTCATGTTTGTGAAGTTATGACTAAGTTTTTGTATGGCAAAATGAACACACTTGGAATTATTTGGCTCTGAACAAATAATGGACTTATTTAAAAATACACATTTAATTTTGTGTGTATTTATTGAATAACTACCTTGTGCCAGATCTGGAGGTAAAAAGTGAATAAACTATTGGCATTTAATCTATATTTTTTGCATCACTGACACACTCTAAAACATTTACTAAAATTTATATACTTTTGATAATAATAATGACTTCTGTAAAGTATTTTGTAGCATGATATCTTCTTTTTTTTCCTTTTTATGAGTGGCCTCAAAGCCAACAACTTGAAAACTGGCTTAGCTTTGCAAACAAAACATCACAATGCTTTAAAATGGCATGAATTGATCAATTTGAAGAGGTAGTTAGTAAACTGTAGCATTAACTTCACTCGCAGTGAGAAAATCTTTAATGATCTATAAAGGGGAGCAGATAGCATTTTAATGGAATTTGAAGACGATGCCAATATTTGCAAGAAAAGGAGACTCTTAAACATGGACCACACTGCCTTAGACCAGGAACGGGGCTTACCACTAGGTAAGTTTTAAATGCAAAGTGGGACAAATTCATCAGAAACCTAGATGTGCAACAGGCAGAAATGGCTTCTGGGGAGAAGAGAGTTAGCTGCAGGGGCTCGTGGCCAAATCTCTCCCTAGTTTTGTAAGTGCTGGAGTCAGGGTGGCTGAGAAGAGGCATTGCCTTTCACAAAGATCTTCTGGACATTGTCCTAATCTCACCTCCCACCCTTTTGGGAAAACAGTACACACAGATCAGTAGGCATGAAGGGTGATATATACTTGCTATATATAACCAGCCACTGGATTTATCTTGGATAAGTAATAAGAACCAGGGAATAATCCAAGGCATATTAGAAGAGTACAAATACACACAACAGAGAAAATTTTTATACAGATTGCGGGGAATTCGAATGAGAGAGGGAGAGAAAATTAGGAAAGTCAAAGTTAAGTTCAGGCTTTAAGGGAAAACAACTAGAGTCTAAGAACTCTGCTTTCTCAGAAATAAGCTGCTAGGAAAAGCAGTTGAAAGCTAAGACACAGAGAAGGCACTCATTTCCAGATGACAAAACCTAAGATGTATTATTGCTCTAGACTGATCCTCTGTCGGAGCAAGATTGAATGGATAACCAATTTGGTCTTTCCATCTCTAGCTCTTTTTCATTTCCACTTCCATTATTCTATGAATATACAAGAAAGGGAAATATAATATTGTTAAAGCTCAGGTATGATTTATTGACTCACTGTATCTTTAAGATAACACATGTACATTGTGTTGTTATACTTGATAGCACGTTTTTTTTTTTTTCATGAATAGTCGTGAATAGAGTAAACAGACTCATAAAGCCTGTTTAAAGTGTCAGCATGTAAGTTACTGCCGATGGTGTCTTGGGGCTGCGTTAACTTAGACATGTAATTTTTCTTTCTTCCTCTTCCCTCTCGCCTCCCCTTTTTAATTAATAGATCTTCTCATTCATGAGCATTTAGCATCACCTTGTTTGCTTGATGCAATTCCCTTTGGGGGTTTCCTCTGTGGATGTAGTAGAAGGACATAGGGGAAACAGTTTGATGAATTACAATTTGTTGAAGGCAGTAATGGTAGCAGCGATAGAAAAATGGAATATTTGCAAAATGCCAGAGGTGAAGGAATAGGACACACATGATTAAAGTTGCCATAAAATCAAAGCTGTCAAAGCAACAAAAGCCGTAAAAAAGAAGTATTCTGGCAACGTCAGTCTCCCCACACATCCAGGGGTGCCATGAAGCATATTACTAAAGAAAGTCCGTTAGGAGTAGAGGAAGACATTTTTCCCACTGACTATGAAAACATATGCTGAACTATAAATGTTCTCTGCCCCAGGAATTTTAGCTTGAGCGTCTTGGGACTGCAACCTTAAAACACCATTCGGAAAGCAAACATTAGCAACACTATTTCAAGGGGCTGAAAAAAGAAGGGAGGAGGGGATGTAGTAGGAAAGGTGATTTGGGGAAGCATATTCAAAGGCTGAGGCTGACTTTGGGGAACCACGGTAGAGGATCTAGAATCTTGCATTCAATAGTACCTGTGTTGTCTTTTCATAAAGATAGTGTTACCGTGGAGCTGGAAGCATGGAAAATGCCTCCATTTCCTTCCCAGAATTCACAACTAGGGGGCAGGTGGAGTCTGCTGAGTGATATGCAAAGTGTATGTCTAGAACCAAATGGTAATTATTCCCTACCTGATGAGATCCAAGCTACTTTGGCATATGTGATTGGTTAGAAAGGGAAATGATCTGGAAACGTCCTAGAGTAGCCTAAAAACCTAAAGGTATACCATGAAGGGATTGCACTGCTTGCTTTTGCTGCCCGTGATGGAAATCTCTGCCTGACTGGAAGGTAGACTCTTAACATTAGAAATAAATTCTAAAGTTATGGGCAGGGGTGCCTGGGTGGCTCAGTCGGTTAAGCATCCAACTTTGGCTCAGGTCACCGTCTCACAGTTCGTGGGTTTGAGACAGCTCAGAGCCTGGAGCCTGCTTCGGATTCTGTCTCCCTCTCTCTCTGTCCTTCCCCCACTCGCACTCTGTCTGTCTCTCTCAAAAATAAATAACCATTAAAAAATTAAAAAATAAAGTTATGGTCTGGGTTTGAGTGAGACAACAGATTTGGAGTTTGGTTTTAGACAGAAGCAAGTTGTTACATAGCTCCTTGTATGGAAAATATATGCATATTTTTTTTAAAAAATCACACTATTTCTGCCAGGCTATTAGTGGTATAGTTTAAAATACTTTTGTGAATACATAAAAGTACAGTAGTCCCCATATATCTGTTCCAAGACCTCCTATAGATGCCTGAAACTGTAGATAATACTAAACAGTATATATACTGTCTTTTTCTTACATATACATACCTCTGACAAAGTTTAATTTATAAATCAGGCACAGTAAGAGATTAGCAACAAGTACTAATAAAAGAGAATGATCACAATAATACTATAAAAAAGTTAAATGAACATGGTCTCCCTCTCCCCCCGCCCCCCCCCCAAGATATTGTACTTCTCACTCTTCTTCTTGTGATAACGTGAGATGCCTCTGTGATGATGTGAAGTGAGGTGAATGAGGTAGGCATTGTGCTACTATTGACCTTCAGGCCATACGTCACAAGGATGATCTGCTTCCTGGCTGCAACTGACCACAAGTGACTGAAACCAAGGAAAGTGAAACCATGGATAAGGGGGAACGACTGTATTCCTTGGAGGCTTGCTGAACTTGATTGCATTCAGAAAGCTTTCAGAAACCATGAACCCATGACCATTTTCTAATGAGGAGCTCATTTTCCTTTCCTACAAACTTTTTTGAAACCTCCAGTAGGAGTGGTAATAAGGGAGTGAGGGTGAAAATGCAAAGCTGGAAGAAATTGAAGAACCCACCTGCAGTTCATGTGCTCTCCTCCCAGAGGGGCATTCCAGAAGACTCAGGAAACACTGTGCTGAAAACCAGTTATTGGGACACAAGATCTGCGTCAAAAGACCCTCAAAGGCTTTAATCGTCTATAGATTCTTTTTGTTAATTGCTGTCTATACTTTCCAGGAAGATTTCTTTTACTGACACTCATGGCTACTTGGGGCCACTTGGCTGCTTCAGATCTTATAAATAGTGCCCAAGACATAATAAACATACCTTTCCTAAGACTGGCTTTATTCCTGGTGTGGAGCTTATGTACCGGAAGAGCCCAGCTGCCTACACAGCTCTCTGTACACAGCAGTCAGGAGAGAGGCTCACCACTTACTAGATGTTTCATCGTGGGAAAGTTACTTATATCAGATTGAAGGTACTGGCACCAGACATTTCTATAATGCCTCTTCTGATTGGAAAACTTAAAAATTTTAAGTAAATCAACTTCTCTGAATATGTTTTCTTATCCACAAAATAGGGATATTGAAATTAATCCATCTTTCTTCCTAGGGGTGTTGTAAACCATCCTGTTGCCAACTTTCCTACATTATATAATTAAAAGGAAACATTATCATCAGTATCGTACTTATCATCACCATTGAAACTTTGTTTTTGACATCTTCCTATAAATATAAAAAGTTCCATTTGGAAAACCGTTCAGTTTCTTTGAATGGATTAAAAGAGAGACGCACAATGACTGAAAAAAAATTGTCAGAGTTTGCTTTAATTTTTTTCTTTATAAATATCTGAGCTCATCTTGCAATAAAATATGTACTCGTGTGATTGTAATCATTTCCATGGTAGCAGATCGGGGATGACACACAAAGGTCTGAGACTTGAATATAGGTTCAAGCAGCAGGAGAAACTGGTTTGGGACCAAATAAGCTCTTATTCAAGTAAAACTGTTGAAAAACACTGCCAAGGGAATACAGAAAATAACTGAGGAAGGAAATTGCTTTTGGGATAAATGTTCTGTTCTTTCAAGTTTGCTCTGGTACAAAAGTGCCCCTTTGAAGAGACTTAATAGAACCATTAGAAGGACCAAACATGAAATATCTCATGAAATCTTAACAGGTTTATTTTATAACCATTTTTCCTAAAGGTGTATATAGAGGAAAAAGAAACCAAGGAGATAAAATTTGCACTCTTGTACAAATGCACGACGCTATTTGATGTAGAACAATTACTTATGTCTAAATCGATTCCAAATTTGCTGTCTGATCTCTGCTTTGCTGTTACTTATGCATTCTGTGCTACCTGTATGTCTGGACACCAAACTGAAGTGCTTGATTTTTCCTTCACTTGCTCATTTTACTGAACTTTTGCAGGTACTTGTAGCTCTTTAACAACAACAGTCCGTTGACGCTCTCTTTAGTTTTGGTGAAAGTTTTGATATCCTTGTCTTCCTCTTACTTTTTAGTTATTGGGCATCCACTGTGTGCTGGGATGCTGTACAGATATGAGGAGTTGCCTGTTCTAGGCCCTGAGGATAAAAGAATGTATCAAATACTTTCCCTGGTTGCAAATAACTTGCAGTTAGAATTTTAAATTTAGACCGTTGAAATACAACAATATGGAGCTACAGTGTCTGTAATCTACAAAGAACAACTAATTCAGTGTTGCCTAGAGTCGCCTGGGTGGCTCAGTCGGTTGAACATCCAACTTTGGCTCAGGTCATGATCTCGTGGTTTGTGAGTTCCAGCCCCGCGTCGGGCTCTGTGCTGACAGCTCAGAGCCTGGAGCCTGCTTCAGATTCTGTCTCTCTCTCTGTCTCTGTCTCTCTCTGCCCCTCCCCCACTCACATTCTGTCTCTCTCTCCTTCAAAAATAAATAAACATTAAAAAATTAAAAAAAAATTCAGTGTTGCCTTAGAGGGGGGGTCAAAATTGTTAAGTGTATTAGTAGTTTCACTGAGGCATGGAAGACCAGTAGGAATTAGCCTGTCCAGTGGAGGGGGGAGGGGAGGCCATAGGGGATTCAGAAAAGGGGAAGTGGGGTATTTCTAGGGTCAGAATAGAGGAAGGGTGTATTAGTTTGCTAGGGTGACCATAAAAGAATACCACAAACTAAGTGGCTTAAATGGCAAAAATTTGTGGGTTTTTTTGTAGTTATGGAGACTGGAAGTCCAAGTTCAAGGCATCGCCAGGATTGGTTTCTGTGAGGCCTCTCTCTCTGGCTTGCAAATGTGTCCTCACATAACCTAAACTCTGTCTGCATGGACTTCCTAGTGTCTCTTCCTCTTCTAAGGACACCAGTCCTACTGGATTAGAGCCCTACCCTTATGATATTATTTTAGCTTGATTATCTTGCTTAAGTTACATTGGGAGTTAGGGCTTCAGCATATGAATTTTGGTGGAAGTAGGGGTGACACAGTTCATCCATAACAGAGAGTAAAGGACTCAAGTCTAGTGAATGAAGTAAAGGAATGAGAAAGATCATATAATGCTTGAATGTCAGACTGTGTGTCTAAGTTAATAAATTTTAGGGCACTGGGGAACCACTGAGGATTTTGTCAAATGGGCTACTGTGATCAGATTTGCCCTTTTTAAGGATCGTTCTTACTGCAGGATGAGAGAGCAATGAAGGCGGGGTCAGTGGCAGAGACAAGCTCAGATGCAGAGAGACAGGTTAACAGAGCAGGGAAGCCTGCCAGGCCAGGGACAATGATGGCCTGAGTCAGCAGTGGATAAATTAAGGAGACCTTTAGGGAGTAGAATTGATAGGAAGTGATGGTTAAATTGTGTATAGAGAGTGAGGAAAGGAAAGTGGTTGGTGTTGGCTTTGCAGTATTTGGAGTAACTAAGTAGATAACGAGATAAATACAGTAAAAGTACTGGGATCTAGGGGTTGGGCAGGAGATGACATGATCAGTTTTGACATGAAGACTTTAAAGCCTGTAGAACATCCAGATGGAGATGTCTAGGTGGATATATAAGCTTGAATGTCTCAAAAGAGTTCTTGGACGAGAACAGTTTGAAGTTATTCAGGAATATGGGCAAGAGTTAGAGCTGTGAGAGAAATTACCTAATTAATGTAAACTGTGAAGATAGCAAAAAACACCTCATACAAATAAAAGGTAGGAAGCATTGTCATTTAAAGTATGAGTAGAAGAAGACAGCCCTTCCTTCTTATTGATATATATAAAAATATAATTCAAATAATACACTAGTTGTGAGTTTGACTCAATTCTCTAAATAAATAGTAAATTATGTTTGTATTGTGATTTACCAAATAAATCTCATTGCAAAGATTTATCCCCATTGTACGTAAATATTTTATTCTCTTTGATTTCAATTTCAATCTGTGATTTGATTTTCGGCTTAAAGTCTTCTAAAAACTAATCATTATTTTGGTTGCAATAATTTCCCAAGTCTTCCAAGTAGTGTTAAGATTAAAACCTAAATCCCTGTTAACTAGTAATGGAGTTTTGAAAAATGTAAATAATTCCAATAATACCTTTAAATCGGGGAAAATCTGACTTAATTCTAAATATGGCACCGTTCTGTGCTTTTGATTTCAAGTTGCATAACTTTAACAGCTGTATCTTAAAGCATTATCAGCAGATGCTAATTCATATTCTTGCTAATTCATATATCACTGCTGTGTCCCATTCATAATAGTCACATGCACGCAGTATATCTACCTGAGAATATTTACTGTGGTTGTATGCTTGGCTTCAGGAAATTGACCTGGAGAATTGGAATTCATTGCAATTCTTCCCATGAGGAAAGAAGGGACCCAAACAGCTGGTAACAGAAATTCTTGAGCCTTGCTGCATTTTTTTTCTTTGAACGTCTATTTAGTGTCTCAGGCACTGTTCTAGGAGCAGTGATTACAGAGGATAGCAGTAAACAGAACTTAGCTGAGACCTCCTTGTTTCAGAGCTTACAGCATATCTTCTTTTGAATTCACCTGAATATATTGCTGTAAAACCCTATCCCTGCATATAAGAATGGGATGGTGTAGCGCTGTTGCTGCAGCTGTTTATGGAGCAGTTCATTATAAGTTGGCTCTTCAATTCCATCACCTGTTCTTGGAGGTAGCTATTCTGTATTCCAGAGCTTCCCTCACAGTGATGGAAGTAATGACTTGGACCAAGATGAGCAGCCACGAAAATCATTTGCTATTGGGCCCAATAGGGTAGGAAAAAAGATAGTCCTTGGTCTCGGTTTTCTTTGAATCGTCATTGCTTCCTAATTTCTGTTCATGGCTCTTCTTCTCCAGCTTGAATATTCAAGAATATAGGAGGTTAATTAGTTGAAGCAGAAGAAGTATGAGGTTGGTTTTAGTTAAGTAAAAGTGACAGACTTTTGAACTCTGCAAACCATGACAAGAATTCCAAGGCATTCACTACCACTTGGTTATTGATTTCCACAGATTTTTGCATCATTTAAAAAAACCAGACTAACTTAAGGTAAGCAACATTATCTATATGACAAACTTGTCTTTAAGGAAATCTAATGGTGTTGACACATAAAGTGGAAAAGACTATTTAAAAATGTGTATTTTAACACTGTGGTTGAGTTATTAAATAACATTTATTGTGCTTCCATTTAGAACATTTGAATAAAGAAAAGCCTATACAATTTCGTATGTTTTTCTTTCTTAACATGTGAAAAGAGAGAACCATTAAGTAAACATACAGTCACTTTAATGAGAAGTATTTCCAAATATCAAATGCAATAATATTTTAATTTCTCATTATTTTTCATATTTACCATGCAGTAGATTAAAAAAACACAGAAAATTTAGAAATGATTGAAATTTGAAATGAATATTATTATTATACTGGCCTAACAATGTCATGATTCTTCCGCAGGGGCTCAGTATCACACTTCAGTATCTTGATAGATATCATAGATGTTAGGTTATTATCAAATCTGACAGGAAAGGCTGTGATTTGAAAGCTTCCTTAAGAATTCTATCTGTAATTTCTGTTAACATTTGACAGAGTTTCATGACATTAGAACCACTAAGCTCATTGAAATTCAACACTGGCTGAGTTTCTTGCATACGCTTCTCATTTACAGATAACACTTCTATTTCCTGACACAGAGATTCAAAATGAATACCTCAAGCAGGAAAACAAAACAAAACAAACTACAAAAAAATTCATTTCAAAATAAATTCAAACACACCAGAACAAGTACCATACTGAGAAACATTTTAAGGAGACGGGGGGGGGGGGGGGGGGGCGGCGATGGAAAGGAGCAGATTTAATTGATAGAAAACAGACTTTTATACTCAAGTTCAAACAACTCATCTTTTCTGTCCTGTCAAGACAGTACCAAATAAATTTAGAAAGTAAATAGTAATAACTCGCATTGCCCTAAGACTGTTTTGTCAATCTCAGTAGTTCTAAAATTTGTGATTAAAACTATATCTCACAAATATTAACCTTTCGATAGCTTTTGCAACTTGTTTCAAGATACATATATGTAGGAATTTTCCAATCTATTGATTTTTTTCCCCTTTCTATCTCTATGTGGACATATTTATTCAATTTGTATAAACAGCCACTTTAAGGTAAACCGGGAAAGTTGATTCAATTTGACAACTTCTAAGTATGATCTTATGTACCTTTGATATCAGACTGAAAAATAATCAGAAAGCTTTTCCCTACTCCATAGGGGTTTTGGGGGAAAAAAGAAAAAAGAAAGAAAAAATATATTTGTAGTTCCTTCATCTTCTGAACTAGTCACATGGCCATAAAATAACACAAAAACTCACTGGACCAAGATATGAAGTAGACACTCAATGTGCTTGTTGATTTTTGGAAATTATATTTTGTTAAACAAAGATAGACAATATTATCCAAAAAGCTAGGCAAATATTTATTTGATGGAGCTTATGAAGAATAAAACATCAATAGTTAAATAAGGTCCTCTTAATGAGATTCTACCCCTTAAAATTGCTCAGAACATGTAAAGCATGTTAATTAGTAACATTTTTTTTATACTTCCTAAAAAATGATAGGGTTTTCTCTGCTTTTTCTCTCTTGAAAATTTATGCAACAAATACATATCGCACACCTATAATGTGCCAGGCATAATTGTCATAGTGTGTCAACATAATTGCTGTTTTTCTAAGTAAAAATTTTAAACCGGACACATAGTCTGGAAGTAGAATTTTTTGTACTTTCCATGGTCTTGCAGTTTCCTGTATATCATCTGTAATCTCCAACCTCTAAATATGCAGTGAATGGTAAGTTAATTTTCAGGTCACAGATACCAACTGATACTTGTATTCTGAATGTCGAACTTGGAATTTCCAGATGAAATAATGGATTATGCTCTGGGAACAAAAGGATAGAACACTTGGAGTTGTGATTGTCCTACACAAACTGAAATTCACAGACCTCATCCCATTAAACCCCCGGAAAAAAAAATGCCTTTTAATTAGTGTGCGTCCCCCCACCCCCATCCTTTATGAATGTTAGAATTGTAACAAAAAGGCCACTGCACCTTTGAAATGTTTCACGTGAAAGAGCCCAGTTTCTGGTTTCTATTTTGCACTTCTAAGTGTTTTCTAGATCCTTTGGAATGCTTTGCCTGCAATGGCTGTGCCATTCTTACAGCTTAATGCGTGTGCCTTTCTTGCAACTTTATTTCTAATTAGTTGTTGCCTTCTTAGAGATGAAAGCCCTTTTGCACCTTGAAGGGCGATGTGAACTTAATGAAAATATGCTGATACAAGTTAAAGATGTTTCTTTATGCGAGTAAGGGCGTTGAAGGTTAACCCTGACCTTCTCAGAGGAAAATTGCTGTACTATGTTTCAGTTAAGATTATGTATTACCATATTTCTTTCAGCTAAACCAGGCACATAATTTCAGGGTGAAAAGAGTTGTTTTCTTTAGAATCACCTAAACACAAGTTGGCTTAAATGGATAGCTGCAAAAATAAATCCTTGGCAGCAATAACAATACCAGGAGAGAATGTGGAGTGTTATCAAGAGTCGCATCAGGGCAGAGGATCCGCCTTCCCATTTGTTTTTCTTTGGCTGGGGAAATAACGTCCCCTCTGGCAATAACTTCTGAAGTTTCTTTGTGTATTTTGAAGTATTCAGAGTGGACACTGTGATGTGCTGCCCAGATGCCCCTATAAGGGGCACTTGTTAGCCCAGCTGCTGGGAGTGCTGCCGACAGAAAGCTTTCAGGAATCCCCTTCCGGGACTGCCTCAGGTGGAGAGTGACCCTGCTCACACCAAGCTTTTTTTAGGTCAGCCCCCATCAGATGACTGATGATATGGGTGGAGGGACATAAAAGCCTGGATACCTTAGCCCAGCTTGGAATTTTGAAGGGCCATTCTAGTCTTAGAGTTGCCTGTGAAAAGATGAAAGAGAAGTACAACGAACAGGCATATAAGCATCTCTTAAATTCGCCCATTTGCCACGTTTATCTTCATATAGATACGTACACGTGCAAATTGCTAAACTTTGAGAAGAATGTTTCAGAAATTACGATACATCACCCTGAAATATGTCAGCAGTTATTTTCCAAGAATAAGGACACTCCGCTGCATAGCCGTAATAATATTGTCGCTCTCAAGGGATGTAACGTTGATACTATACAACTGCCTGATATACAGTCCATATTCGAATTTCCCCAGTGTCCTAGTAATGTCTTTGATAGCTGTTTTTTTCTCACTGGGAATCCGTCAAGGATCACAGATTGTATTTGTGTCTTTAGTCTTCTCTAATTTACAATAGCTCTCCCACTTTCCTCTTTCTTAATCATATTTTTTAAGAGTTCAGAAAATTGTTTTGTGGAATGCCACACAACCTGGGTTTGTGTGAGTGTTTCCTCATGAGTATGTTCATATTCAACATTTTTGTAAATAATACTAAAAATGTGATATTGTGTCCTCAGTGCATCTAGGTGATACTAAGTTGATGACTTAGTTAAGGTAGTGTCAATGAGACTTCTTCACTGGTAAGCTATCTATTATCCTTCCTAATTAGGGAACTCTGTTTCACCAAGGCTTTAAAACTTTGGATTTTATGTTCTCAATAACCTTCTCTAATGGTTTTAACATCCATTGAAAATCCTTGCCTAAATCTATTTTTATCCTAGAGTTTGCAAAATCGTTGTTTAATTTTTTCCTTCTATGTTTATTAGCTGGAAGTCTTCTGTAAAGATGTAATGATGAGCCTTCCTTCTTTCCTTTTTTCTTCTCTGCCTTTTTTGGGGAGAGGGGCAGCAAAGGGTAGAAATCAGGGATTTTAAAAATTTGATGTGTAATTTATTAAAATTATTTTAGTTTTATATGTTTATGATTCCCCCAATTTAGTCAGTGGAAACCTCTTAAATCCTTTGATCGTTTGCTTTCAGGCATAAAAAGGTATTTTATTTCTTTGCCCACATTTGTGATCAGTTATGTCCTTCAAATGGTATTTACAAACCAAAATGGCATTTACAGGCCAAGATCTGGTGCCACTTTGTTCATTGTTCCTGGGATTCATTCCATTTCTAGGGCTTTTCTTTGAACAGATCCAGGAAACCAACAAAATATAAAAATCACGTGTTCTTGCAGGGACCTCCAGTTTCTTCCCATCCTTCTCTCATATACTTCTTTCCTCAGTGAGAACTCTGGTTCCCAAGTAACATTCATCTGTTTACTCATTGGCCCTGTATCTATCTAGCTATCTAGCTGTCTGTCTGTCTATCTATCTATCTATCTATCTATCTATCTATTGTCTATCATCTGTCGATTTATCTATTGACTTATCTATCATCTATCTATCACTTATCCGTCATCATCTCTTCCTCCTCCTCCTCCCTCATCATCATGATCATGATCATCATCTTTCACTTATTAGGAGGCTTAAATAAAACCCTTCAAAACACACCCCTGCTGAGTAAAGATGAAGCTATTCTTGCTGTTTTTGTAGTTAGAATATATCCAGGGTGCACAGCTGAAATACTATGGTCAAAGATATTTAATTAGTTCTGTTATTCCTATGTAATTATATTTTCCATTTGATATGGTTGTCTCCATTTGTCTCTGTGTATAATTAATTTTGCTGGTTTTAGTACATCTTTGTTGATTTCTTTTTGAAACTATAAAATGTTTTCATTATTCAAAAAAAAATTTTTAATCCCTTCTCCTTTTCTTATTTTATATAAGAATAGTTGGCTTAGGTTACTTAATGTTCAAGTTTACTGTGATCGCCTTTGGGGGTAATTAACATTGTCCAGAAATGTATGTCTATACAATGAAGACTTTGTGTTTACCTTTTTAGGGGAGAAAGAGGGAAGATTCATATTTGAATGAAGGTTTAGGTACATAAAATTTTAATACATTTTATCAAGTTCATCAAAGCCTAAAATTATTACTTTGTTACATAGGATATCACATGTGTATAGAAATGTGTGTAAGGCTGTTGAGTAGCCAAAAACGTGGGCTGTGCCGGCTATTGTCTCTCAGTTCCAAATACCCCCTTCATGTTCTTCTCTATGATGCTGGCACTCTCTAAACTGTATTTCACCCTTGCCACCCCCATTGTCCTGTTAGGTTCTACCATAGGGCATCACGGGAGACTAGAGAAAAGAAGGAAGATGGAGAAAGGACTTGCTTCTTCTCGTTTACTTGATCCTTTCTGAGTTTCTCCAGCAATAACCCTTTACCCAGACAGAGATCTTTCTAGTAGTAGTTGTTTCAGCTTATTACTTATTCCAATACTTTTAGACTACCACTAAGAACTCTATTTTTTCAGTGGTCTGAGTCCGGGTTTCATGATGCCCCTCCTCAGAGCTCCTGAAGTTCTAGCACCATCTGGGGAATGCTCTGTCTTCAGAAAAATGTGTTCCAACTTTGCGAATTTCCCCCTTCAGTTTCCTTCCTTTTATCCCAGCTTTTTGGGTAGGAGCTGCTTCAGGCAGTTATAATCTCTATGTTACCTAAGTGTTCCATGGTTGCCTTTTCATTCTTCCAACAATCTAGACAAGCTCCTAAATTGTATTGTGAATATAATTTATGTGGTTTCTGTTTTCCTGACAGGATGCTAACACATAGGTATACTAAGAATAGTCTTAGTCATTCCCTAACGTTTTTATATCCACACACACCTATGTAGGCACCTGTAGGTAACCAATTTACTATATTTCACCATATCCTTTCTATATTTCATTTCAAAAAAAAGATGTTTATCTATATTTATAATTAAATCTAAACCTGTGTGTAAGAAGTGATGTCTTTTCATAAGGATTTTTTTTTTTTTTTTTTTTTTTTACAAAATCTGTAATGTATTTCATCATGTGAATTACCATAGTCATTCAGTCATTCTCCTATAACCAGACATTTGGGTTGTTTCCAGTATTCTTTATTACAAATAATGCAGCTATGAAAAACTGTGTACATAGTTTTATTCCCACATTTTTGGAACTATACCTTCAAGAAAAAATTTCTAAAAGTGAGATTTCTAAGTTAAAAGGTAAACATATATAGAGTGTTGTTAGATATTGCCAAATTCTTTTTATAGCAATTGTCTCATTTTGCACATTTTCCAACAGTATAAAGAGAATCTGTTTACCCAAAGTTTGCAGAAATAGTGTATTCTCAAGCTTTTGAATATTTTGCTCAATCTGACAGATAAGAAACTGTATCTTTACAGCTTAGTTTTAATGTGAATTTCTCTCATTATGTTTGAATATTTTTTATATGTGTAAGGGTAAGCTTTACACCTTCCCCATGAACTATTTGTTTATTCTTTTCACTCTTTGGTTTTAACTATTTGTCTCCTCAATTTTTAGGAATTCTTTATATATCAGGAAGATTGTTTTATTTGTTATGTATATTCAAGTGTTCATTCCTTCTTGGTTATTTTTCTTTTGAATTTGCTTATAATGTTCTTTTGTGGTTGTTTTTGTTTTGTTTTGTTTTTTGCTATGCAAAATGTTGTAAGTATTCAAAATTATTAATATTTTACTTGTATTATATCTAGAGCCCAGATATTTGGTTAGACATTATTCTGGATGCTTCTATGAAGGTGTTTTGGGGATGAGATTAACATTTCAATCACTGGATTTTGAGTAAAGCAGATTGCTCCATAGTGTGGGTGTGTTTCATCCAGTCAGCTGAAGGCATTAATAGGACAAAGACTAAAAAACAAAACAAAACAAAACAAAACAAGACTAAAAAATAAAAACAAGCAAATAAATAAATAAAAGAACAAAGACTGACCTCCCCCAAACAAGAAGAAATACTCCCAGCTGACTGTCTTTGGTCCCAAACTGTAACTTTTCCCTGAGTCTCCAGCCTGCCAACCCACCCCATCATATCATCATATCATCATATCATCATATCACTAAGCCTCCACAATTGCGAGAGTTAATTCCTTAAAATAAATCTCCCTCTATGTATATAGACATACCCGACTGATTCTGTTTCTCTGGAGAACCCTAACATACATACCTTATCCGTTTGGAATTTATTATGATGTTTGGTGACATGTTTCCTGTCTTATCTGTTACTCAAATGGTTATCTAGTATGTCAGCATCATTTGTTAAAATGTCTATCCTTTCTCAATGATTTGAGAGGTCACTTTTATCATACATATAAACTTTCATCTCTACTTAAGTCAATTTCTAGATAGCCTGTTCTATTCTACTGGCATATGTATTCTTGCAACAATAAGACCTTACTTGCTAAATTTTAGGAACATTATAATACGTTTTCATTTCTGATAGGGCTACTGCCCTTCACTTCTGTTCTCCCCTCGCCCCCAAATTTGGTCATCTTATCACTTAAAAACTTCAAATGTTTAGAAAATTTGGAAGAATTTTACAGTGAGCACTCATACAGCAGCGCACATAGTATAATATTAATTTTCTTTTAATCTTACTTTATTACATATATGTTCATTTATCCATCCCTCTGTGTATACATCAGCCCATCTTATTTTTGGGGTGCATTCCAAAGTAAATTATAGACATCACTATCATCCTCCCAAATACTTCAGTATCTATAATATCAAATAGAATTAAATATTGGTTAGAGTCTTATCTTTAAAATAAATTTTCATATAATGAAATGCATAAATCTTTAGTGCAGCATCCATTAAGTTCTCACAAATCCATATGCCTTGTGATACAGTAAAGTTCTCTCATTGTCTTTCCCAGCAAATGCCTAGTAATGTTCTAAAGATAATTGCTATTTAGATTTTTTCACACCATAGGTTAGTTTTGCCTGTTCTTGGACTTTATGCAATTGAGTCATACACTATGTAAACTTTTGTTTCAAATTTCTTTTGTTTGGCAGTATGTTTTGATAGTCATCCATGTTGTGTGCATGAGTAAATTATTTCTTTAAAAAAATTTTTTTTAACGTTTCTTTATTTTTGAGACAGACAGAGCATGAATGGGGGAGGGTCAGAGAGAGGGAGACACAGAATCTGAAACAGGCTCCAGGCTCTGAGCTGTCAGCACAGAGCCCGACGTGGGCCTTGAACTCACTGACCACGAGATCGTGACCTGAGTTGAAGTCGGCTGCTTAACCGACTGAGCCACCCAGGCGCCCCTAAATTATTTCTTTTAATTGCCGAGTAGTATTCCATTGT
Organism: Panthera tigris; assembly: GCF_018350195.1. Lineage (NCBI taxonomy): Eukaryota > Metazoa > Chordata > Mammalia > Carnivora > Felidae > Panthera > Panthera tigris. The sequence continues at coordinate 68,548,415 of NC_056667.1, forward strand.
ATAATTATACCAAACTTTGGTTATGTATCTTTTACTGATGGACACTTGGATTGTTTCTAATATTTGGCTATTATGTACAAAGCTGTAATGAACACTGTTAAATAACTATTTAGGGGATATATGTTTTTATTTCTCTTATGTAAGTACCTAGCAGTAAAATTGGCGGGGGGGCATGAGACAGGTGAATGGTTAGTCGTATAATAAAGAACTGCCAATTCTTTTATCTAATGTATGTGAATTTCAATTGCTTAATTTTTGTTTTTGTTTCTAAATTTTGGTTAATCTGGTGAGAGTTCAGTAACAGTAGGGTTTTCTTTTTTGCCAGTTTTTCTTGCATTTATTTTTCCCAAATGAACTTTGGAATAAACTTGTCTATCTTCAAAATAAAAGCCCAAACAAAACTGGTGACATGTTTTTGAGATAATTTTTAATCTATATTATTTGGGAAAAATACATTTGAAAAGTAATCTTTTTTTTTTAAGTTTATTTATTTTGACAGAGACAGAGACAGTGTGACTTGGGGTGGGGCAGAGAGAGAGAGAGAGAGAGAGAGAGAGAGAGAGAAGGAGAGAATCCCAAGCAGGCTCTGCACTGTCAGCACAGAGCCCCATTTGGGGCTTGAACTCATGTACTATGAGATCATGACCTGAGCCAAAACCAAGAGTTGGACACTTAACCAACTGAGCCACCCAGGTGCCCCCCAAAATAATATTTTCTAATGGCGAGGAATGCTTTCTATTTGTTCTAGTCTACTTTTGTGTCTTCAGGAGTGTTTTTACAGTTTTCTCTTTTGTTCCACATTTCTTATTCAGCTTATTCCTAAATGTTTAATTTTTGTGCTATTATTATAAATGGTTTTCTCTTCAATTGGTTATTTTATATATCTCTATATAATTTTGTATAGTAACATATAGTAAGTATATATTAGTATATATATTTACATACTGATTTTAATCCTGTCATCTTAATGAATTCCTGTTCTGTAAGCTAGTTTTAGCATTAATTCTCTTTGATTTTCTAGTTATATTGTCATACCATTTGTATAGAGATAATCTAAAAGCCTTATTTCCCCAAGTCTTACGATTTTTAATAGTTTCCAGTTTTCTGATTTGCTTTGACTCTTTTTTCTTTTTGCCCTGAATGTAACCTTGTCTGGTTATTAAGATTGCTAATCCTGCCTTATTTTTCTTTGCGTTTACTTTATATGTCTCCCTACCATGTTATTTTCAATTTTTTTGACACATTGTGTTTTTGTTTGTGTTTCTGTAAGCTTTGTTCAACCTGAAATTCTTTTTCTTTTAATAGGAGTGCTTAGCCTATCTATATTTCTTGAGGTGACAGATTTGTTTGGGCTTAGTTCTTTCATAGTCTTTTATATGATACTTTCACTTCTTTCATAGTCTTTTATATGATACTTTCACTTTTTATGACGTCTTTGATTTTTTTTTCCTGTATTATATGGTGGTTTTTCTCCTTGGCTTTGTCTTGTATGTAGATTCTCTCTGGTAAGTTGTAAGTTGTATCTGTATTGTCAGTTCTTTTAGTGATTACATTTATACCATCATTTTATATAACATACTTACTACTCTGCATCTTTAGGTGTAACTATTGAATCTCCATTTTGTGCAATAACAAAATTGCCATAATTCCCCAATCTCTTCTTTTTATTTCCATTTGAAATTATAGGTAAACAGCATTTTTTCTTAGTCTGTTCTATACCTTTATATACTTAAACACAATTGTATTTCTATTATATTTTTATCCATTTTAAAAAATATATTTTAGTTACCAGCTTAACAATGAAGAAATAAAATACTTATATTACTCCTTTTCTTATTTCTTCCTTTCGTGTTGAATTTTTTGCTTATATACATTTGCTTTATTTTTTTTCTTTATTTTTTATTTTTTTAAATTTTTTTTTCAACGTTTATTGATTTTTGGGACAGAGAGAGACAGAGCATGAACGGGGGAGGGACAGAGAGAGAGGGAGACACAGAATCGGAAACAGGCTCCAGGCTCTGAGCCATCAGCCCAGAGCCTGACGCGGGGCTCGAACTCACAGACCATGAGATCGTGACCTGGCTGAAGTCGGACGCTTAACCGACTGCACCACCCAGGCGCCCCTACATTTGCTTTATTTTTGTGGTTTGTTATATTTTCTTTTGATTTTATAACTGTAATTTTATCAAATATTTGGTCTTATTCTCAGTTGTTTGAATTCAATGTACTAACCAATCATTTCCCATAGTTTCTTTATTAATCTTTTCCTTGGCTCCATTGGTTTCCTTAAAGAAGGACTCATGAGAGTTGGAATTCTTGCACATGTAAAGATGCCTGTCTTCTGGCTTTGTTTTCATTCACAGTTTACTGGTTATCAAGTTTTTGTGTTATACTTTTTTTCCCTGAAAACACTGTACACGTTTGCCAATCTCAATTACCATTGGAGAATGCTGAGCAGAAGCCTCTAAGGCTGGCCTGAATCTTCACTTAATGTGGTGACTTTGTACTTTTGACTTTAAGCCCAATAGAATTTTCTGATTTGTTTTGTTTAGAGAAGACTGACACCTTTATGGTCTGTGTTTCAGCATTGATCATTCTGTATCCATGTTTTCCTGGAGAGTGGCTCTACCCTTTTACTCTGTAGGTTAGTCTTAGAATTCTAAAAAAATATTCTTGAATTACATTTTAAAATATTTTTCCGTCCCAATCATTGCTACTGCTTTTGAAAGTCATCGTTTCTATATATAGCACATTTCCCCCCCCTCAATCTTGACCTCCATTTACTTCTTTTGTCTGGTTAGCGTGATGTTTTCCATTTGCGGTGTGATCAGTGACACTTTAGCAATTGTTGGTTGTTTTTTTTTTTTAACTCAACTTTCCTGAGCTCTTTCTGCTCCTTTTTCTCTGTACCCATCATATATTTTCCTTAAGGCCTACGTTATACTTACCTTGAACTCTTTTGGCTATTTTGTTAATTTTGAAAAATTGTTTGGCATTGTGATTATTATTTTTTTCTAGTTGTTTCTAGCCTTCACTTATTACTTTTTTGTATTTGGGGGAGGGGAGATTCTGTACTGGTTCAGTTTGATTGTTTGAATGAATTCTTCTTGGCATGGCTTTTTGCAAGAAGCTTTTGTGAAAAAGGGATCATGGTAATACTATGGGGTGGTAAGAATTCACCTTGGTACACAAGGAAACCCAAGATGCTTTGTTGGATGTGTGAGAGATTTATTTTAGTCGTGACTCCAGAGCCAATAAAGATCAACAGCTATAGGAGACTCTTAAATCCCAAGTTTCTCTCCTCCAATCTGTCTCCAATCTCTCCAATCATGCCAAATATGTTTTTGTGTTTCCTTGAGGAGTTCCTGATACATCATGGTACCATATGGCATTTTCCCACTAGCCTGGGCATTCCGTTTCTTCTGTTTTAAAACAAATGATTTTAAAGAAGATCATTGCTTTCACTCCTCAGATGAAGTTTTTACTTATGAATAACTATGCTCTGCTGGCTGTGTTTGGGATCTGCAGACTTTCTCATTTGGTGTTTTCCCATACCTGTCCCTCCTTTGGTACATTTGGTGGTTCTTCAGCAAATATTAGAGTTTAGGGTTACAATGTTCTGTAATTTTGGAAAGATAAAAGTATTTTTAATTGTGTTTCCTCAGTTATGCTCATTGTTTTTTAGTGATTTCTAAGAGAAGATAAAGACAGGACTGTAAGTTCTCTGTTCATCGACTTTCAATCCTGGGGGGTACAATAAATGTATGAATCTTTACTTACATAAAGAATCCAATAAGGATGATGCTGGGATCCTGAGGTATCTGTAGCATATGAATCTGCTGTCAGCCTCAGAGTTGCTTAAGGTATGTAGCATAGACTTTGAGGAATAAATTCAGTTTTGGCCTCTTGTATGTGTTTGGGAGGTATAATTTACGTACGAGGAAATTCACCAAGTCTTAGTTTTTTTCTTAACTTTTGCTTTTCACAATTTTTCTTTATCTCTCTTATCTCATAATCCCCATTTATTTTTATCTTACTTGCTACTGGTGTTGTATCAAATAGGAAGTTTGGTCACAAATAACGGAAAACCCAACTCAAAATGATTTAAACCAGTAGTTATCAATCTTTAATATGCCATCAAGATCACTTACCCAGAGTTTCTGATTTAGTAGGTTTTGGGTGGTGTCTGGGAATTTGCATTTCTGACAAGTTCCCAGGTAATGTGGATGCTGCTAACTTGAGAATCATACTTTGAGAATCACTGAGGTAAACAATTGGATATATTATCTTGCAGTAAAGGATGGAAGGATGCCTCAATGGTTTGCTCATGCGATATTTCAACAATACAATTATTATTTCTTCACAAAAACATAGATGATCTACCCTCGTGGAGCAAGCTGGTCGTAGCATCTCAGAGCACAACAGCGTTCAGAATCGGGGGTGGGGGGGTGGGGAATAAATACCTGATCCTCTTGTCTCTTCCAGAGCTACTTTTCCATGAAGCACTCTCATTGGTAAAATTAGGCAACACAATCTTTTTAATGCCTATTTACTACAAGGAGGTTGTAACTAGCATTCATTGTTAGATAAGACTAATCAGGACTTCCCTCCTATATCTAGCTCCATTCTGGATAGCCAAATCAGACCAGCGCTTGGGGCTGAAAACAGTGGGGGTTAAGTTGCTCGATGGGGAAAGTGGCTGTGCTGTTAATTACTGTATAGGAATGTTTCCTTAGGACTTTTACTGCAGTTTGGGCCCAGTCTTTCGTAGTTTATTTTCATCTGTTTAGGAGTTAAAATCTAAGTGTTAAATGCCACATTAACACCTCCTTGTTAATTAGTATGAACAACAATGTCTCAATTGATTCTTTTAAATTCTCTAGTTCTATTCTTCCTGTCTTTTAGAGTAATCAAACTCTGTACCGTTTTTATGGTATAGTTGTGCAAAATGTGTCCTTCAATATTTACCTTAGTTTTTATTTTTCTTCCCTGTTTCTTTAACAAATATAATTTTTTTTTTCTGATTCTGGAACAAACTTGGAATAACCTTTCTTCCGCTGAGATTCTAAGCTGCTGTTTTTGTTACTGTTATAGATATTTCACTGCTTCATTTGCTGATGATTGATTCACAATGACCTGTTTTCTTCAGGTCATACAACTTGTTTGCTTTATAATAACAGGGTCAGAGAATTTTGTAATGGAACTTAACATATGTGAAATAACTATCATATGTCATACTATTATTATTATATAGACATTTTATCAAAGTACACACACACACACACACACACACACTCAGAAGTAATTAGCTTGACAAAAAGTGAACATTCTCATTTTACCACCAATCAGATCCATAAATTGAACAATCCATAGAAGCTTCTTACATATGCCCTCCTAACCGATATCCCTTCTTTTCCACACCAAAGGTGACATAGATTCGTGTTGCCTATTTTTGAACATAATATAAGTGAAATCACATAGTATGAACGTTTTGTGTCACGCTTCTTTTGTTCCATCTCATATGTGAGATTGATCCCCTGCCTTTTCATGTGGCTAAGTACTTCCACACATGTATACTCCTGGTGGTAAGGGGAAGTTGCAGTAGCTTCATATCAGGCAAATACTTAACTATTTTCTCTTCTTAGCTTCAGCAGTTCTGGTGGGTGTGTATAGTGCTAGTTGTGGTTTTAATCTGCATTTTTCTCATGACTAATGAGGTGAGGATTTTCATTCCAAATTCATGTCTTTAGTACATATAAGACTATTCAGATTTCTGGGTTTTTGTCATGTTTTACTAACTTATGTTTTTATAGTTACCTTTCTTTTCATCCTAATTTTCATGTATATTGGCTTAAGGTTGTGCATAATAGCTTCCTCTTGTATTCTTAATCTCTTTAAGTTCTGTTTTTATGTCTGTTTTTCATTCCTGATATTATTTATATTATTTTATTATTTTCTGCTTATTTTTTCTTTGCTAGAATTTTGCTACTCTTATTTGTCCTCCAAAGAACATAATTTGGATTCATTTTTTTTTCTTTTGAGGTTTTTTTTTAAAACTTTTCACTCCTTTTTTCTTTATTCTCTTCTTTTCACTATCTTTGGGTTTAACCAGCTGCTTTTTTCCTACCTTTTTGTGGTGGATACATACATAGTTTATTATCAGCCTTTTTTTATCTCTTTCAATATGCGTATTTAAGTTTTAAATTAATTTTGGTTTTCATTTAGTTAAAAACAGTTCTAATATTGAGATTTATTCTTTGCCTATGAGTTACTCAGAAGTATAGTGCTTAATCTCCAAACATTTAGGGATTTTTTTGTTAACCATTTGATGTTATTTTCTAGCTTAATGCAATTTTATTCCAAAAGCAAATGATATATAATTTCAACCATTTGAAATTTGTTGAACTTGCTTTATGTCCCTGCATATGGTCGATTTTGTAAATGTTCTACTATTGTAGGATGCAATGTTCCATACAACAATTATATCATTTGCCATTCATGTTGTGCAGATTTCTCTATTTTTACTGATTTTTGTTTGCTTGTCTTATCAAGTATTGAAAGAGGTGTATTAAAATATTCTTTCCTGATTATATATATGCTTATATATTTTTTAATTTATTTAATTTTTAAAATTTATTTAATTAATTTAATTTAATTTATTTCATGATTATATATATGCTTATATATTTTTAAATTTATTTATTATTTTTTCTTAGAGAGAGCATGAGCAGGGAAAAGGGGCAGGGGGAGTGGGACGGGTGAAAGAGAGAGAGAGAGAGAGAGAGAGAGAGAAAGAATGAATTCCAAGGAGGCTGCATGCTCAGCAAGGAGCTCTAAGCAGGGCTCCGTTCCACGACTCTGGGATCATGACCTGAGCTGAAATCAAGAGTCAGATGCTCAACCAACTGAGCCACCGAGGGGTCCCATGATTATATATTTTTGAGTTCTTCTTTTATGTATTTCAAGTTTTATTTTATATATTTTGAGATCATGCTCTTAGGTAAATACAAAGTAATATTTTATATCTTCCTGGTAATGTAACCTTTTATTATTAATAACTCCCTACTATTACTTTTTTCTATAAAAATTTGCATGCTACATGCCAAATAATTGGGCTATAAACGACTTTCATATTATATAACTTGGGTGACATTCCACAATTTGCCAGGATTATACACAAAAGAATTTCTGTGCTCCAGGTCTCTGGTGATATTCAGCTGTTTGCTGGATTTTCTGATTACAGAAGTACTTAAGTATTTCCTTTAGTAAAAACTTTATGATGAATATTTGCCCTTGGGACCTTCAATTTCAAATGAGTCTCATTATTTCATAAGAATCTATCTTAGTCTCCTTGGGCTGCTATAGTGAAGTACCATAGACTTAAACAACGGAAGTTTATTTTCTCATAGTTCAGGAGGCTGGAAGTCCAAGATCAAGGTGTTAGTGTTTGATTTTTTCTGAGGCCTCTCTCCTTGGATTGCAGATGGCCATCTTCTCACTGTAGTCTCACATGATCTTTCCCTTGTGCGATGTATCCCTACTTTCTTTGTGTGTCCAAATTTCTACTTCTTAGAAGGACACCAGTCCGAGGGGATTAGGGCCCATCCTAATGGCTCATTTAACCTAATCAAATCTTTGAAGGCACTGTCTCCAAATATTGTCACATTCTGAGATACTGGGGGTTAGGGCTTCAACATATGAATTTTGGGGGAGCACAGTTCAGCCCACGACAGCATCATGGCATACTATATCCATGACTTAAATTAGCAAGTAGAATGAAATTTCACTGTGCACTTTCTTTGTTGTTATACATCTTATAAGCTGGTTTATATGATATCCTTTCTTATGTAATACTTTTATGTAATTAAGAAATTTTTGTCTGTATTTTAGGTGCATTTTAAAATTTACAATATCTTATATCTGGATATTCCATGTATTTACTCTTTCATATTTAGCAGCAAATGTTTTCTTTAGCAATTCACATGTAAAATTCACTGATATATTGAAATAGTTCCTTGTATCAAGACATTAAGATAGACCTAACTAATTAGAATATATTTTTTTAATTTTACATAGTTTAGAATCCAGGCTATCACCCATCTTGATTCAGATCTACTTGTTAAAAAAATGAAAATTGTGGTGTTTTCTTACGAGGCTGATAAGTCAATTCTAAACAGAAATTATACCCGGATGAATATAGACATCAGTTTTCATCTTTTCTTGTTCATATGTTTATCAAAAGTTGAGTGCTATAAATTCCAGCCTGAACGAAAAAGACATCTTAGATGGTATGTCAGATTACTCTGTAGTTTTAAAAAAGAAAACATTTTTTTCTTTCTTCTCAGCCTCTCTTTCAATTGGACGAGGCCCATGTGATTGAATTCTGGCCAGTGGAGTTTAGACAAAAATGATGAACACTGCTTTCAGGATCAACCAATTAAAACCTTCTATAGTAATCTTCCTCTTTCTTTCCCTGTTTTTTGGCAAATAGAGAGTGCCCTATGGATCCACAGGAGGGCAAAACTGTAATTGATTGGCTCCATGATTGACAATATGGAAGGCTGTTCACTGACCAGGAACATATCACTTATGTGAATGAAAAATAAACTTGATTGTCCTAAGCCACTGGGATTTGGGGTCTGATTGTCACAGCAGCAACCATTTACTTAATAGGTACAGATGGTCAAAGTGCAACTTGATATAACTCATGTAACATTCATTGCTGAAAAGCTTTCTTTTTGAATATCTTATTATAAAGCACTTCAGAGCACTTTCCCTTAAATTCTTTCTACTTGATTAAAATGCCATCCATATTCTATGTGATGTTCATGAAAAACTCGATATTTCTCCAACCACCTTTTCTCCAGTCTTAACATTCTTCATTTTGTTTTACATTATTTTGCTTCTGGTTTGACTAATTTTCCATTTATTATTCCTCAGACATTCAAATAATTCCCTCCTCTGTACATTTACTTTCCTGATGTGTCTTCTCCCACATTCTTATTTAAGCTCTGCATTATTGGGAAAGCTTTTGTCGCTGCCTTAATCCTCAATGAATTTCTGCAATACTTATTTTTTGAATGATTATTTTGGCACTTACCAAATTGATGCATATGGTGTAAGGAGAAAGGAACCTAGTCTTTATCAAGGACACCTAATACACTACCAAGTATTTTAAATCTACTTAATGGCTACAATTAGTTGAGTGCATAGCATATGCTAAATGCTTGATAGACTCTCATTTAAGCATCAGAATAACCTTATGAAGTAGATCTTTTTCACTCCCACTTTATACAGGAAAAACTGAGGGATTAAGGAGGGGAAGAAATTTACAAGCTGGTTGGAATCTAACTTCAAAGATTAAGCTTTCCCCACTCTACCCTGTGTTACTTACCTTTAATGAATAGTGTACGTTTTTTAAATTAAACTTAAAACACATCTTTTATTTTCTATAATCAGAAAGTGTACTGTGTACTAAAGTTACTTAATAAGTATTTGGTGATTAGTCACTACATGTCGGTTCATTTCAGAAGTGATCTTTATTTTAGGAAAATGTGCTTAAATTTATCCTTGACCTCTGGGTCTACCTAGGTGAACATCTGTGTTCAAATGCACAACACTGGTTCTTTAGTCTGGAATCCTGAGACTCCCACCAGGAATTTCCCTCCATTGTAACCCAAATTCTAGGTCAGACACTGAAACATAGATCTCCTGGGATTATTCCATTTTTAAGTAAAGGGGTCAGTGCGCACCCAGAGCAAATCTAGACCACGACTATACTGTTAATATTTGTTGAAGTTTGAAGTTCCTATGTTTACTGGTGGGAATCCATCTTGATATTCCAACCTCTATGAAATAATAAACGCTCAGAATTTGCCTGCTTGATTATATAATCTTACACCAATTTCAAATCTATGTTTTTTCTGTAAAAAGGAATTTAGAAGATGTTTAAATGAAGATCAAAATGGAGAGAATCTAATTAGGGCTATATCCAATTACAATCCTACTTTACTTATTTAACATTATTTGAAAGCTCATCTCATATATTTTGGTCGCTGAAAAATACTAAATTATTTTAATTCTTAATAATATCATTACACTCACAATCTGTTATCAGGTTTTCATGAATTTTACATATATTTATTATTTTATGACAATTTATATATTTTATGCATTCCAGTTTTCAGCAGAAAAATGGGTTGTAAATAAAGTAAGTTAATTGCTAATATATATTCCATGACTTTAATGGCCTTTTCTTCCCTGTGGACTATTATTAGTTTTCTCCTAAAACCCTTTTAATTAATCAAAAGAAAATGGGAGATTTCCATTAATATCTGAGCATCTTTTTTACCTTAATTTGTTCTGAAGTGCATATGTGTCGTGAATTGTGAGTTTCTGGGCAGATAGGGGGAAAAGGAACCTCCATGTTTTCTTACATAAGTGAGTGAAAAATGGCCACTTCATGATCTGACAGCTTATAGTGTTATTGGCCTTTTTTGTAATAAAATGTTTATCCAGGCTTCTTTGCTCTTTTGTTTGATAGTCCCTGGGAACAGAGTGCTCATAAATGTGGCAATATCAGATTCACTGACAGATTTTTAGAAATTATCTAAACCAAAGTTGTATCATTTGAACATTTCATTTGGGTGGAAGGAAGAAAGTAAGCATGTATCACCAAGAACTTCACTTCGCACTGTATACTCAGCCAGCAGAACTGCAAGTCAAAAGAAATACATGTCATTAACCTATGGATTTCAGAAAAAGAAAACAATAAATGGTCTCTGGGGATTTTGTTCATGGGAAGGATGCTCTATTTAAAATTAATATTCCTGATGCCAGGAATTACAAAAAAGATATAAAGAACCTATTGAGATCCTTGAGAATACTGAAGAATCAAATTAAAACACTAACTTATGTGTGTTTTTTTTTTCTTTCTGATTTTAACTTGTATCGTTCTCCACATATAAGAGATATTATCACTCAAAAACGTAAGTTTTCAGGTGGAGCAGAATCCCAAATGAAGGGAGGCTACAGAAACATCAAGAGAGTAGAGTCCATTGTCACTGGGTATTGTGCAACCCACAAACGAAATTACTACTAACGGATCATATCCCAAACTGAATTCACTGGAATAGCAGAAGACAAGTGATAGTCTTTCTGATATCCTGACTGGAAAGATGAGTGTGAGTCTGTACCCAGAATCTAATTACAGGCAAGCCACTAATAAAACCACTAGATACTTGACAATATGAGAGGGAAAATTGTACAAACAGAAAATTTATGACAGTGATCCATAGCACCGCTGCAATAAAGGAATCTAGTTTGAGTGACACTTGCTGAATAGTAATAAAAAATTAGAAGCCCATTCAACCACCCGGGATACTATCAATATTTACTTCTTCTTTGGTTGTCAGTTTCGTGTCATGCCCCCAAACCTCCTTTAAGAGAGAGGGAAAAAAATGTAGGATCTCCTCCCTACATAAATTTAGAGCATAAGTCTTTTAGCTTTTAGGATTTTTTTTTTATTTTTCTGCAGGCAAAGGCAAGGGATTCGCTTTTGTCACTCTTAAGAAAAGCTGCTCTGTAGTTAAGAACACAGTTTTAGAGCCAGAAGGCATAGATTTTTATTCCAAATTTTCCATATGATAGAATAATGTGGTCCTACCTGCTTATGTATTGATTCTCTCATTTTTAATATGAGGATGACCATAATTACTTGAGGAAGTACTAAGAGAATTAAAGTAGACATTAACTGTAAAGTACAATGTCTTACAAGTAGTGAACACTCAATACATGGTAGCTAAAAAAGAGAGAGACAGAGAGAAGCATTTAATTCTGGTTCTGTAGTAACTTTTAAACAATACGGTCAAAGCATTATCCAAAATATCAGGTCTATTTAAAGCAGAAGTAATAGATTACTTTATGAAAAGATATATGCAAAAAATTATTTTTTCTACATAGAATTCTAATTTACTACTGGTTTAATTGCATAGTTTTAATTTAACAACGCCATAATTGAAGATTGACCTTTACTTGTTATTGATCATCAAGGACAAGATTCCTAAGAACATTTCCTAATTCTCACTGTAACATATAAAAATAAAAAGTGAAATACACTGGATAAAATATGATGTAAAATACATGTGTTAAGCAACGAATAATAATTTCTTTAAGAGCAGTTAATCATTGGTTAACATTTTTGTTCTTGAAATAGTAACATTTTTTTCCCCCAAGTGGATTTGTAAATATGTATCTTTTCCCATTCTTGGCCAAGGATTGAGACCAAAATCAAATTATTACAAGAAAATGGCACTGGTCTGGAACAGTCCCATCATTTTAGGTATTGGTAGAATTTCAGAAGTCTTTACTGACTGCTTAATTTGGGAAAGTAATATCACTTTTGATGATTGATTGAATTTTAGAAGGCTTTACTGAGGACTAATATTATGGGGTGGGTAAGAAGCGCAAATCTCTGGTCAGTAGCAAAAATCTAAAATAATTCAAAAGTAGCCTAACTGCAGGCTGAAGCAAAGGTACTTCCTGAACATACATGGCATTTAGCATGTAAAAATCAAACAAAGCAAAAACAAAGTGACATAAATTTGACATCATGCTCCACTTAAATATAAAAGCCATTCCTACAAACTTTCACATGACAGATAGATATATACAATCAATTAGTAAGCAATCACAACTTGTTTTTCCTTTTATATGCATTGTGTTTTGCTAAGAGAAGGGAAGAAATATGAAGAGGAAGGAAAGACTTTGAAAGAGCAAAAATTCATAATTCCACCCTCTTACTTTTCCTTTTTTCTTGTCAATGGATGGAGAATGAGGCCCCAGAAAATCTCTCTCTCAAGGAATCTAGTTAAGACCTGACTTAGTTCTCATTGTTAGATATGAAATTGGTTATAGACTATGTCCCTGGAGCTCTGTTTTCCTCCACACCATCCTTGAGTGCCAAGTGGGCCACTGTTATCTTTCCAATTGCATGGAAAAATGAAAGTAGTAAGTCATGTATTTAGTTCTTTTACTGAATGCCTTGCAATTCCATACACTATTATTCTAAAGGAAATTGGGCTATTTACTAATAAAGTATTGAGTTTTTAAGGAGCAGCAAAGTTTGACATCTTTAAGCAAATCTTCACATTACTGGAACAGGAAGACCCCAGTTCAGTGTTCCCATAAGAGATATGGCTTCCACACAATCCTTGATAACTCTGTAAATCTCTTATTCTATACATGTACATGAAACTCCTACAGTTTGGGGGAAAAATGCTACATCTTCAGAGCATCTTCATATGGTGATGACTTTCAGTTGCTCCTTTTTTTGGAGTCTTATATTAGTTGAATTATTTTTAGGTGTGTCTTTTAAAACTTTTATTCATTCTGCTGTTTTGACATTGATTTGATTTTTTTTAATAATTTTTTTTGACGTTTATTTATTTTTGAGACAGAGGGAGACAGAGCATGAACGGGGGAGGGTCAGAGAGAGAGGGAGACACAGAATCTGAAACAGGCTCCAGGCTCCGAGCGGTCAGCACAGAGCCCGACGCGCGGCTGGAACTCACGGACCGCGAGATCATGACCTGAGCTGAAGTCGTTAACCGACTGAGCCACCCAGGCGCCCCTACATTGATTTGATTTTTATTTTACTTCTCTGTACATTCTTTATTAAAACTGAGAACCCCCCAACTTCCAAAATTGGAATGTGGGATGCAGGTTTGGAAACCACTTCTCTGAAATTTCTTGTTCTTCTTTTTAATGTTAGAGGAGAAAATGTTTCACAGTGCAGACTGACATAAACCAATCTCAAATTAGAGGGATTTCTAGAGATCTAATCTCTAACTAGACCTTCTTATACAAGATGGCCTTTCTCTGATGAGGGAAGGATTCTGGCCTTGCCCTCCTCGTCCTAGATTATTGAGCTGGGTGAAAATCTGACCAGGTTAAATCAATCAGATTTGACTGAGAAGACATTTGGAATTGGGATTCAGAGACTTTAGTTGGGCTCTGGTAGTGCGAGTTCAAAAAGATGGAAAGGGCAGCACGCTATTTTTCATTGGAACATAGGTTCTTTACCTTGCTTTTCTAAAATCAGAGAAAATAATCCTAAGAGTTTTGGAAGTATTTATATTTTGGTAAGAGCTCCCAAGTTCTTGCATGGATAAAACATGCTAAACAGAAAATGGGTCTGTATCTACATAATAGCCATGATGTATGAACACTGGCAATGGCTAATGTCAATCCACAGGAAGGAGGGATGATCATTAAAGTGACAAACCAGAGTACTGTTTCTACTTGTATTCTTAAGAGTCACATGTTAAAGAAGGGTCTTTTGCTTTTTTTAGTACCATTCACAATGCCCATGCAAAAATAAACTGATTTCTATTTACAAAGAGTCAATAATGGTATAAAAAGGCAGATAAAGCCTTCTAAGGACGGAAGTCCTCAAAGTCTTACGTTAGAAGTTTTATCTTGCTTATGCTCAATTTCCACAGATATGAATGTTAAATTAAATATGGCCCATGAGTTTGATAACTATTCAGGTCATTTGCCTTTGTCTCTGATACAGCATAAGCTGATATAAACTCTGATATAGCATAGATGTTAGTAATAAACAGCCTGCATTATATTCGATACATATACCCCCAAAATAGCTGTAAGATGTATAGATGTGTATATAGATGTATAATATATGTATTTTAAAGTGATACATATATACATGAATATAGATAATATATCTAATAATCTGGATAAAACACATGGACATAGATAATATTTAAATATATTTCTAAGAACACCTGGGTGGCTCAGTGAGCCAAGTGTCCAACTTTGGCTCAGGTCATGATCTCACAGTGCGTGGGTTTAAGCCCCGCGTCGGGCTCTGTGCTGACAGCTCGGAGCCTGGAGCCTGCTTCGGATTGTGTCTCCCTCTCTCTCTGTCCCTCCCCACTCACGCTCTGTCTCTCTCTCTCTCTCTCAAAAAGTAAATAAACATTAAAAAAATAAACATAAATAAATATGTTTCAACTTTTTTTTCCTATTAAAGATATAAGAACTTGAGATTTTGGTGTTTACTCATAAAATAGGACTTGGGAAGTCTGTAGGGTAAAACAACAGAAGGTGAAACATGCTATCCTCCTTTCTTAAGAACTAGCAGACTGAACTGCGATAAGAAAAGTTCTCTGGCGTGGCCTGATTCAAACTGACTTAAGCAGATGGAGTCAAACAATTCAAGATACACCATGATAAAAATAAAGATGCCCCAGCACTGTGTTTTCTTCAAAAGTAGTTAAGCATACCCAGCTCCCCTCTTCAACACCTTTTGAAAATATGATAACTGAAAAAACATAGCCTGGTGGCAGATGAACAGAATTCACCAGTGGAATTCAAGGAGGTGATTAAAAAATATAAAGAAGGAATGGAAGCAACAAAGGGGAATTCTACTGGGAAATTGCCTCGTCGAGGATCCTGACAGAATCTGGAGGTTCTCTTCTGAGTTGGGGACTGATTACCAATCCATTCGATCACACCTTAATCCGCCACCGCTGGGTTGGACCTAGAGCAACACAGATTTTTCTGTACCCCCTGCCAAGAGTCTAATAATCCACATCCTTTCTTTTGAAGGGTAGAAATCTCAATAGGATTGGAAACAAGTCTTGGAAAAGGTGCCAGCAGGGGGCTTGTTTCATTATAATAACAAACCAGCTCCTGTTCAGAGAGAAATCACACTGAATTCCTTGCTGTCTTGTCCTAGTTGATTCTTTTTTTTTTTTAATCCTAAATATTTACCTTAATCCCTTTAAACCAAGGCCCTCCCAAAGGAATAGCTACACTTCTTCCAGTATCTGGAGACCATTCTCTTTTGTGGCATTCCTTTCCTTGTTGCTATGGGTTCACTATTCTCTCTAGAGAGGATTTTTTTTTTTTTTTTTTTTTTTTTTTTTTTTTTTTGCTTCCTTACTTCCTGGCTCTACATTTCATTTTCATTCTAACCTGATAACTTGAATTTACTTTTCTTCTTCATGTGGGCTTTTTTTCAAAACCTGAATATGGAATCCTTTAGATATAGACAATCTGAAATAGCTAAGTAGGGTAAATATTTATCTATATTATTGATGTAGATTGTGGTCAAATCCTGACAGAATAAGACATTCATACTGGGCTTTCTGCTTACATCATCCTTGATTTAGCCACAGAATCACTGTCATCCTCACACCAATCAAGTAGCAACAAACTGATTCTAGTAGTTCTGAATATATAGCATTCTCTGGGCAACGCTGTTTAGACCAAATTGCCCTTCTCTGAAGATGAAGTGAACCCTGGCCTTGCCTTACTGGCCCCAGCTTATTGAAGTGGGTAGGCATCTGACCCAGGCTGGATCAACCAGATTTGATGGAGAAGACATTTGGGGTTCAGAGATGCTAGTTAGGTTCTGATGGTATTTGAACTGAGTGGGAATGCTGCCCTTAAGGACAGCTGTGTTCTGTGCCTGGTGAAGCAGTTGAGAACTGATGTGAAAGGAAAGAAAAATTAGGCTGATATTGAGGGACTAACAGGGAAGAATGCAGGGGTCCCTCAGAGACAGAGAAGAAATCAATTATAAACTTGTGATAGTATCAGTTTATAGTCCTAGTTCCTAGTGAAGCCCCCATACTTCTTTACTTTGGGATCTATCAGATAGCCTTGTGTCCCTATAATAAATCTACCTTTTTAATTACATTTGCTTGATTGGGCTTCTGTTACATGAAACAGAAATACCTAGGAACCAGTCAGTTGGTTTCACGATGGTCATTGAATCATACCATGTCTTAGCTAGATTAAAGATACCTAATTTGGGGCTCCTGGGTGGCTCAGCCAGTTAAGCCTCCAGCTTCAGCTCAGGTCATGATCTCACAGTTCATGGGTTTGAGCCCCACATCGGGCTCTGTGCTGACAGCTCAGAGCCTGAAGCCTGCTTTGGATTCTGTGTTTCCCTCTCTCTCTGCCCCTCCCCTGCTCACACTCTGTCTCTTTCTCTCAAAAATAATAAACATTAAAAAAAAAGATAGCTAATTCAGCTCACTCATTTTGCACAGAGAAAACTGAGACATATGAAAAATGTGCTTATGGTTGAAAAAAGGTAATTAATGGCAAAATGGAGGGTAGAAATATAATGAGTGCTAAGAAGGGTTGGCAACACGCAACGAAAAACATGATCAGGGAAGAGCCCTGGAACTCAAGTCAATGTGAACACTAGTCCCTTCTTAAAGACTAACTAGCTGTGTTAACTTGAGTTTGTTTTTTGGAGCTTTGGGTTTACATCTGTTAATAAGGAGTTGGGACATATGTTCTATCTGGTCCTTTTTTTTTTTTTTTTAAATGTTTATTTTCGAGAGCGAGAGAAAGCATGAGTGAGGGTGGGGCAAACAGAGACGGGGGACTGAGGATCCCAGAGGGCTCTGCGCTGAAAGCCCAGTGTGGCATTGGAACTCATGAACCCAGTGGATCATGGAAGTCAGACACTCAACTGACTGAGCCACCCAGGCACCCCTATCTAGTCCGTTCTAACTCTAAAATCATATGATTCTTAGCAATGTCCCCAAACACAAAGTGAATTGGGTATCATAAGTAATTATCTAGAAAATGTGAATATGAACATGGTTGCTTGGGGAGGAAATAAACTAGTTCACATAGGTGAGTGTCCAAGTGTTAAAATGGAAGCATTATTTTATAGTTCAAAACTTCCTGCTCAAGTCAATCAGGGGGCCACCAAGGTAGTAGTTTTACTTTGTGAGTTTTTTATTTTTCATATCAAATCAAGTAGTAAACTGACTAGATGTGCAGCCAGTGGGTTTGTATTGAGAATCTGTCTGGAAAGCATCCAGAATCAGCTGCATGCCAAAATGACATTCCTTCTTCCAGATAGTAGGGACATTGAAAGGTTAACTGTAAATGATTTTGGGCTCCTTGCTCTTTGAAGAAATAGAATAAACGAAAATAAACCAATCTCTCGCTCTCTCTCTCTCTCTCTCCCCTACCCTCCCTCCTTTCTTTCCTTTTTTATTTCTTCTTTCCTGGCTAATGATATGTTTGTAGAATGAGTGAAAGTATGAGGGCTTTTCTTATTTTTCCTTATGAAAGATAAAGAACAAAGAGATTGTCAATGGAGTGCAAATTTTCCATCTCCAAAATTTTAAACTCCTGACAACACATAAAATACATGCTTATCAGCATATACATGGGACCTGAAACAGCATAAAATTACCTCCATAATATATACCATATACCATCAAATCCCCTCTGCTAGCGTATTGAGATAATTTCCCAGTGGGTTACATCTCTGTCTGATTTCCTCTCCCTGCCCCTTCCCGAAGCCCTTCTCATCTGTCTCACGCTTTGACTAGTCTACTGAATTGTCTCATTTGTCAGTCGGTAATAAATCTCTGTTACCACATTCAGTAACCTTTCCTCAGGTTGAAATTCTCTTCATCACATTTGCCAGTTTTGTACATTTGCCACTTTTCCTTCTTAGAACTCTTTAGTTTGTGCTTCTTTGTAATTTCATACTTCAGTTAAATCTGACCACTCCTCCTTTCTGTGCTCGTTGATTTGTCCTCCTCTTCTTATTCCCTAAATATGGCCATTCTGAAATGTCTTACCTTGTTCTTTTCCACCCCTGATAAGCTTTGTGGGTGTTTCATCATCTCCTGTGATTTATCTTAAACTATCATTCAGTGAAGTGTGGAGGAGACTGGGTGTCCCTGGGAGAAAAAGTAGTGAGGAATCTAGGGGCCAAATATCTCGCTCTTGAATTTAAAGTCTTTGGGCATCTTTCTTCAGCTAAGTTTAAGTTGTATCTCCTGTTACCTATCCCCTATTTTAGAAATTTTATCTCCCTTTTTCATTTCTCTAATATGTCTTGTGTTTTTATACATATTGCTCTTCCTTAGAGTCCCCTCTGTGTCATCTGTAGTTGAGAAATCCTACCTGTTCTTGAAGATCCAATAAAAATAGGTTTTTTATTCATTCTACAAACTTTTTCAAAAATGCTTAATATGTTCCAGTCTTTGTACAGCGTGCTGAGGAAGCAAATTAATAACATAGTCCCTATTAAAATGGAAATATACTATGTGATGTAATATATAATATGTAATATATAGCTATATACTATAGAACATACCGTTGTAAGGAGATACAGTAGCACACATACTAATCCAGCCTGGGAAAGGTCCTCTGGAAGGGTTACTCTGAAGCCTGGTACTGAAGGAAAAGTAGAAATCTGCCAGGTTAGGAGCACCTGGGTGGCTCAGTTGGTTGAGTGTCCAACTCTTGGTTTCAGGTCAGGCCATGATCTCATAGTCATAGCTTAGGACGCTCTCTCTCCCTCTCTCTCTGCCCCTCCTCCGCTTGCATGTGCTTTCTCTCCCCCCACCCAAAAAAAAGTCTACCAGGTTAAAAAAATGATTGGGGTGTTGGAGTTTTTCCATGCAAAGAGACAGCAAGTTTATTAAAGCACACAGATTATGTGAGAGAGCACAGGATTCTAAGAGTATATTAAGCAGTTTGCTCTAGGCAGAAATGATCTTTTCCCTCTCCAAAGTATTATTCATGCTATACATAGGGCATTTTTAACGTGCTCCTTGCATTTTGGTTTTGTCTGTTTCTCTCTAATTCTTACAAAAAGCAACGATTATGTTGTATGTCATTATGCACGTTTCTCTTCCCAGCGGGGCAGTATAAACTTCATAGATGGTCAATATGAGACAAATGCCAGCTGAATGATGCAAAGGTGGCATTGACCGAGTATGTTAGTTCTCATTCACAGGTTTAGTCCTCTAGACTGAGGCAAATAAAAAACTGACCTTTCCAGGGGCACTGCATCACTCAAACAAAAGTGTGAAACTACAAGCAAACTTTATAAAAAGAAAGGTGGAGGTTTTTGATGGATTTTTTACTTAAACAAAAGGGCACATCAGGATCTGTGGATTTTTACATGGAGCTTTTTGGGTTTCTTCAGTACAGGAAAATGAAAAGTTATGCAGAAATTCAAAAGTTATTGTGACTGGCGTCTTGAAAAGGAATGACACTTACAGGATTCTCTTAAATGTAGGAATGTCATAATAAAATTTCTATTACTGGAATGCTATAATTTTAAACTTCTGGAGTTTTAAAGGTTAGGAAATTCATACAGAAAGCTGACCAAGCACCTTAATTCTGCCACTTTGGCCACTGTTTGGATTACTTATAATCCACCTTTGGGGAAGTCCACACCTCTAAAAGCTTATTTTTGAGTGTTATGAAAGCGAACTGAGGTCCTCCTGATAATATTGTTCTGTTAGGTATCTGACATTTTCTCTTCAGACCAGAAGAACAAAATGTGATGAAAGCAGAACAAAAATGGACATTTTATTGTGTTCACATTTTTCTCAGTTCTGCCCCCGACCCTCTTCACCACCATCCCACTGAAGCTGTGAACCCAGTGTCAATCAGGACCATATCCTTGCCTTTTGGCTAGTGTTTTTTAAGGCTTTCAGGGTCCTAAAGGGCCCCAGGTATTGGTAATTGGTGGCCACTAGCAAAGGCAACTTCCTTTCAGAAAAGAAATATAAATTAGAAATTCATGAACCCATGAATTGGTAGACTAAAACCCAAAACGTCAAAGGATATAAATGGAAATCAAATTCTGTCAATGATAATCTTTGCCTGTTTTCCTCACATACATACCGAATCTTAGCAGCTAATGTTATGACTGCCTAAAATTTCAAGTCTGAGAGGTGGGTATGTAAGAATCTGAAAATATATAATGCTATTTTAGAGTGTGTCTGCTTTTCAACATCCTATAGCAAGTTTTATCGTTGTTTATTTCTTTAAAATACTATCCACATTGTTCCTGCTCTGCATTTGCAGTGAATCAAGAGCTCACTCTATTGGATTTTTGATTGTTCATTCAAAACCTCTGTTCTGTGGCATAAATTAAGAGCAGCGTGTGCAAGTTTGGCGGTTTTACTTGTATCCTGTTTGTATTGCAAGTCAAGGTGTGCACTGATCAGCTGCCATCACTGTTTAGCATCTCTACGAGGCTAGGTTGTCAGGTTACTACCATCTGTTATTTCATGACTCCCATTCTCCAGAATGTTCTGATTATCCAAGACTTAAGTTTAAGGTATTATGAATGGCAGGAGGGCTTTACCATTTCCACTCCAGGTTGCTAACCGTGGGGACTCTAACTGTGCGACTCCAATTCCCTAATTGCTTGGCATATTACAACATTCCCCTTTATTTGTTATTTAAAAATTAATCCTCACTGATCACATTGGAGTTTTTCTTATAACGTTATTCATAACCGTGGTTGGAATGCAAAATAACATAATCATAATTTCTGTTTCTGTTTTTTAAAGAAATACTAATCAGTGAATAAGAGAGAAAGGAAAGAAGGCCCCCAGGTAATGGATAGAGTAAAATTATAAACGTTTCAAGAGGATAATCCTCTTTATGTCTTAAAAGATGATAAAAAAAAATAATATCCCTTCAGGTATCTGGTGTGTGTCATCTACTTCATCTCTAATCCTTACAGCAGCCCTTCAAGTTCAAGGATTATTACTACTATTCTACAGACAAAGAACTCGGGCTGAGGGGTTAGTGGTTTGTAAGGGGTTAGGGCACTGAGTTGGGTGTGCCAGAATCTCAATTTATTCTCAGGTGTGCCTGACTCGAAATTTTGTTCTCTTTCCATCATGGCATACAGCCTCCATATATCTTATGTTCAATCAAAAAGACCTCAAAAATAAGGTCTGACCCCATCTAAGCTCTGGGTTAGGGACATGTTGACTGTGTGTGTTTCTTTGTACCATTTTCATCATTACCAGACATACAAAATTTATATGTATATATATAAATATATTTGTGTATATATATATAATATATATGTACATATATATATAAATACCTTTAAGTTTCATAAATTAATATTTTCATTAATAAAAGCAAATGGTGCCAGAGAGGAAGAAATAAGAGAGTTGAAATTCTGTGCTATGACTTCCACTTAATTTAGTAAAACATATTACAGAACGCTGTGTAATGGAACCAGGCTACTTTTGGTATGTTTAGAGATCAGGATTAAGATTTTGAGAGCATAAAATTATGAGACAACCATCCCACTTATCTAAACATATTACAGAACGCTGTGTAATGGAACCAGGCTAACTTTGGTATGTTTAGAGATCAGGATTAAGATTTTGACAGCATAAAATTATGAGACAACCATCCCACCTATCTATATATATATATATATTTGAGGGGCTCCTGTGGGGGGCTTAATCATTTAAGAGTCTGACTTCTGCTCAGGTCATGATCTTATGGTTCACAGGTTCAAGCCCCTGCATTGGGTGGGTTCTGTGCTGACAGCCCAGAGCCTGGGGCCTGCTTCAGATTCTGTGTTTTCCTCCCTCTCTGCCCCTCCCCAACTCGTGCTCTCTGTCTCTCAAAAATAAATAAATGTTAAAAAAATTAATATAAAGAATATATATTTGGAATTCTCCTTTCTTTTCAGAGTGTTTAACATATTCAAGTTAAAAACAACAATAACAGCAACAGCAAATTTTGCCAAGAGGAAACTTGGAAGTTGAAATGATTTGGTGAGCATATGGCAAAGTAAACCCTCCCAGGCTATGAGCAGTTATTACGAAAAGGAGTAAATAATTTAAAAAAAAATTATGAGCAGAAAGGCATAACCCTAAAAGTGGCATAAAATATTGCATTAAGTCAATTTTTGAGTGTTAGGAAACCTGAAAAATAATAAGTATTGGAGTAATCCACAGGAAATAAAAATATCCATATACTAAAGCAAGGATAACTAGGCTTAAAACCTTACAATCTTTTTTCCAGGTGTTTGAAAACTAAATCTGCATAGTAATTATGAATAAGGTTTTGCAACCTCTTAAATAAACAAATAAATACCTTTAAGTTTCATAAATTAATATTTTCATTAATAAAAGCAAATGGTGCCAGAGAGGAAGAAATAAGAGAGTTGAAATTCTGTGCTATGACTTCCACTTAATTTAGTAAAACATATTACAGAACGCTGTGTAATGGAACCAGGCTACCTTTGGTATGTTTAGAAATCAGGATTAAGATTTTGACAGCATAAAATTATGAGACAACCATCCCACTTATCTAAATCAGACCCTTTTTCACAATACAATGTTTTCATCTATGGCTCTGGGGATCAGAAGAGTTTCATGGCACAGTCAGGAAATGACATCAACTGTATTCAGTGAGAGGGGGTCATAAGCTAAAGAAAGAAAAAGTTATTCAAATTAATCTCTCTTTTCTGAGGTTAGTACAGTACCTAGGGACAGAGTAGGTATTCCTTAATGAATAGTGGACATCTATCATGTGTTTGTCACTATTCTAGGAATTGAGACAAATTAGAAAGACAGTTACTGACTCCAGAGGGCTAACAGTCCACTTTAGGGAATAAAAATAAACCATAAAACATGATGCAATATGTAGTTTATGAAAAAGTTACTCACAGGATACTAATGAAAGAGGAAATTTAAGTAACCCATATTGCAGAGGGAGTTTTGGAATGGTTTTTCTGTGTTTGATCTGAGTGTTAAAAAAAAAAATGTGTAGGTGTTAACAAAAGGGAGGAAGTAAGGGGAAAGCTGTCCAGATGGAGACAAGAATGATCAAGTGTTTTTGTGTGACTGAGACATAAGTGTATGTTGATGAATGACCAGAGATGAGCTAGAAAGGTAGACAATGATTACATCATGAAAGAAGTTACTAAAAAAGGAGGGGGGGGGGGAGGATTTTATTTTCAATATGATTGGGTAGAATTGAAAGTTGTAAATTGAGGGAACATAATCAGATTTGTACCACACATACATCATTCTCAAGGCTGGCTGTGGAATTATGAGTTCAAGACTTGAGAGTGAGGCTCTTTAAATGACCTAAGGGAAAAATCATATGAATCTTCTACACTAGGACGATGACAAAATGTAGACAGGAAGAGCTAGATTTTCCCCCTATAAAGAAAATAAAAATCTTCATGTCATCATTTATTGAGATTCTGGGGATCGTTTTTCACTCCGTTTAGACTAGCACACCTTGAATGCTCCAGAAGTTAGTATGAAGAGTGGAGAGATACTGAAAGAAATAAAAAATTAAAAGATGTGGGATTAATTTGATGTGGGGGGCCATTTTCAGGTGTCAGGGAAACTGATATTAGAGTCTAGAAGAAAGGAATCCATGTTTTGTGGTGATGGAAGTCTGATATGTTACTTGGAATACGAAGGAAGGAAGACAATGGACCTAATCAGTTTGCATGACATGACTATGAGATCATGGCCTGACCTGAAATCAAGAGTTGGACGCTCAACCAACTGAGCCACCCAGGTGCTCCTAACCTGGCAGATTTCTACTTTTCCTTCAGTACCAGGCTTCAGAGTAACCCTTCCAGGGGACCTTTCCCAGGCTGGATTAGTATGTGTGCTACTGTATCTCCTTACAATGAGGAGATACAGTTCTATAGTATATGTTCTATAGTATATAGTTCTATATACTATATGTTCTATAGTATATAGCTATATATTACATATTATATATTACATCACATAGTATATTTCCATTTTAATAGGGACTATGTCATTAATTTGCTTCCTCAGCACACTGTACAAAGGGAAAGAATTGGCTATAGAATGTTAGTAGGATACATTGACTGCTTTTGGTAGCATTTGACAAGACACTAGGAGAAAGAGACAAGCTTAGAAAATAACTGGACAGTTTGCGAGTAGGACTGAAAGAGTATAGAGTCCAGAAATTACAAGAGGCAATTCTTTTTATTTTTATTTTTATTTTATTTTATTTTATTTTTTTAAATTTTTTTTTCAACGTTTTTTATTTATTTTTGGGACAGAGAGAGAGACAGAGCATGAACGGGGGAGGGGCAGAGAGAGAGGGAGACACAGAATCCGAAGCAGGCTCCAGGCTCCGAGCCATCAGCCCAGAGCCTGACGCGGGGCTCGAACTCACAGACCGCGAGATCGTGACCTGGCTGAAGTCGGACGCTTAACCGACTGCGCCACCCAGGCGCCCCGAGGCAATTCTTTTTAAACTCCAAACAGTAAAAGCCAAAAAATTGAGAAGCAGCTTACACCACAAAGACCTATTAAAACTCATCCTAGAAACAAAGATAAAACCATGGCTATCATATCTATGGTTAAAGCTTCTACATGGATTAAGGAGTGACCACCAAATCTTTTCAGTTCCAAGAAAAATCATTTAGAGAAAGGAGAATAGGGTATGGGTCTATCACTGAAGCCATATGACTTGCAGGTATGTGCAGTTAAGTCAAGGGAGTGAGGCATGTTTTGAAGGAAATTCTTGGTGTAGCTGTTGGCATGTATAGCTATTGAGCACAAGAGAAAAAGACACCAATGAGTAAGACACTAGCTTCTGGATTGACAAGATTTAATGACTGCTTGATACTTAAGATGATCCTATGGCCTCCCACTTTCAGTACATAGGAAGAGGACTGAGAAGCTGTGTGGCCTGCCAGGGTGGCCTGTTCATCAGTGTCTCCTTGAAAATGACCAGAGAGTATAATGGACAAAAATCAGAGGTAAGGACCATGGAGAACCCTGAACTAGAGAACTTTCTCCAGGGAGAAGAATTTGGGCCTGATCAAGAAGCATCCTACTCTAGGCTAGGTGCTGTGGATCAATGTCTAGTGCGTGTCTCTCACTCTCCCCCTTTCTGAATAGGAGTGTTTACTGCAATTCTCTTGCTCCTGTTCCAACATTTCTTATTGGTTGTGGAAGATACAGATATCTTGCCCTTTTTCATGTATAGTTTCCCAGATGAAGAGAAAGGCAGCCTGTGTGCGATGTACGCATTCTTGCATATAACCTCCATGTGGAAACCTCCATGGATAGCCCAGAGCTTGATGCCATGGCTGTATGGAATTTGGGAGTTTTCTCACCTATAGAAAAGATGAGCATATTTTTCTGCAGAAAGAAGGATGAACCAAACATTTGGTGACCCAGAAGGGCAGATTGTAATGGACATTGCTGATATTTGTTAAACATTGTAGGTTCTTTTTCCTCCTGTCTCCCTTGTGATTGCCTTGTACCATGTGACTAGTCCTGGCCAGTAAGTTGTGAGTAAAAGAGTAATGTATCATTTTTAGAGTGGAGGCCCTTCTGAAGACATTTTTTTTTTGTCCTCTGACACAGTGAATATGAATATTCAAAGTGTCCTCTGTTTTGTCAGCCTGGATCAGAGTGAAAAGATACAGAGCCTCCAGTCACTGTAGATTTTTAGCATGAATGTGCAATGTTCAATAAAGCTTTCTTGTTCTAGGCTACAAAGATTTGGGGATTCTGTGATACTGCAGCATAACCAATCATCCCTGGTAGACACTGGGTCACCAATACATATATTTATTTCAGTTCTTTCTTTGAGTACGTACAAAGGAGCCAACAAAACTCCAAATCAAAAGTGTGGAAAATTGCTCACATCATAAAACTTTCCTGCCGCCAGGGTGGTTCAGTCGGTTGAACATCCAACTCTTGATTTCGGCTCAGGTCATGGTTTGTGAGTTCGAGCCCCATGTTGGGCTCTGAACTGATGGTGTAGAGCCTGTTTGGGATTCTCTCTCTCTCTCTCTCTCTCTCTCTCTCTCTCTCTGTCTCTGCCCCTTCCACATGTTCTTGTGTGCACACGCTCTCTCTTTCAAAATAATAAATAAATATTTTAAAAAATACAAAACTTTACTTTCAACCCCCTTTCCCCATCCCCACAGCCCAAAGAAAGAATTAAATTTCAATTCCTTAAGATAAAAAAATTTTAAAAAGAGCCAACATATACCTATTTGAAAGAATGAATGAATGATGACAGATAGTTGCACTAACATTCATGTTTAAAGGGTTTGATATTTTTCTGTGGAATTGTGTTTAGAATTACAGTTTCTTTCAAAGCAATGTTCCCTTTAGTTGGTAAGTCTTCTTTAAAAATAGGAACTGACCTGTCAATTTCTGAGAAAATATTTGACACTATGTGATCTGTTTGAATAATTTATTGTCCTGCGTTTTTCTTCTTCATTTTCTTGTTCATCTGTTTGACAGAACCTATGGCACATCTAGAACACTGGCAGAAATGGGATGGGCAATGTGATTTTAGCCGGTAAGGAAGTTACACCAAAGTGAGGCTTCAATATGGTTGAGTAAGCCAAGCAGTTATATCTGTGACAGTGTTTCAAGGCACTGGGTTAAAAGAGTGCAGTGTGGCTGAGAACTGGGTAGCCCCAGATAAGAGGGAAGACATTGGTGAGGGAAGAAGAGATGGAGAAGTAACAGGCTCCAGAATTTCATATTTCTCTAGAGGGTAACAGGGTCCCTAAAGGACTTCAGGTGGAGAGGCGGGGCGTGTTTCACACTTGCAATTTAGAAAGATCCTGCTTACCGTGTTTTGCGTATTCAGCATCTTTTCTACCTTCCAGATACCTCCTCCTCAATTCTATTTAACACTAGTAACTGAGTACAAACCTTCCAGAAAAGGAGTAAAGAGGATGTGCCCTGAATTTTCTTCTTCAGTTATAGTATCCATTAAAAGTGCTACTGAAAGTCTCAATCTGGATTTTAATGGTAGCTCTACCCTGATTCAGAGTCACAGTTCAACAACTTGAGATTTTATTCTTGCCTCTAATTTGTCAGAAAGTGAGGCATCTGAGCTATCTGCAGCTAACCCTTGCAAACAAAATCACTCCTTTATTTTGTGTAGTTGTGACACTGATTCTGACACTGTAAGGACTAGTTTACAAGAAAAATGGATCCTGAGGGACAGGGTCAAGGATGCCTCAATAATGGGCTGCCTCTTTATCATGTTATAATGTGGGGGCAGAATATTATAAATTCATTGCAAATCCTACATTTTTTGGACTGACTTGTTATGGGTCATCCAGAAATTTAAAATTTAAGGTTGTGGCTTGCTTTCTATGCAGTGTAAATCTTGCCAAAAATCTCTTCTACATGCTAAATTAATTTGACAATGATTTAAAAAGCATTGGTAGAATCTAGACTAAGCCATCTGAAGATTTGTTCATAGAAATGAAATTTGAATAGAATGCTATCAATTCATTTGGATACTGGTTCTTGGCATATGGAAACTAGCTTGGTGCCTTTTGAACCCAAGCCCCCTATTTTTTAAAGTATTTACTTATTTTGAGAGAGAATGAGAGAATGGGGTAGGGGCAAAGAGAGAGGGAGAGAGAGAATCTCAGTCAGGTGCAGAGCCTGATGTGGGGTGCAGTCTCACAAACAGTAACATCATGACCTGAGTGGAAATCAAGAGTCAGACGCTTAACTGACTGAACCCAAACCCTTTTAAGGCAGTAGAGTGAATCGAATTTTGTGCCCCTCCCCTTCAAATTCATATATTAAAATACATGAATTCATATATTATGAATATATGAATTCATATATTAAATTATATTAAAATGTAATCCCAAACGTGATGTTATTTGGAGGTGGGGCCTTTGGAAGGTTTTTCAAGCCATGAGCCCTTATAAACAGGATATGGTACCCTTATAAGATACTACAGAGCATTCCCTGTCCCCTCCCACCGTGTGAGGACAGAACAAGAACACAGCCGTTTATGAACCAGGAAGCACCAGACATCTACTGGTGCCTCGATGTTGGATTTATCAATCTGCACAACTGTGAGAAATAAATTTCTGTTGTTTGTAAGCCACCCAGTCTATGGTAATTTGTTATAGTAGCCCGAGTGACTAAGACAGTACTTACAGTTTCTTGTACACATGGTAGAAAGAAAAGAGAGAAGAAAAGAAAACAAAGGAAAGGAAAGGGAAAGAAAATATCTGTATTGCACAGCATTAAATAATGAGAGAAGAAAGGAAAACAAAGGAAAGGAAAGGGAAAGAAAATATCTGTATTGCACAGCATTAAATAATATAAAGATGTTACTTGTCAGAATGGATGTGAAGGACTGTGAGTTTTGGGCAGGCTTGAAGAATGGAGAATATCTGGGGAGTTGAACTATTTTGGATGGAGCAAATTGTGCATATGCTGTTGACAGGTAAGCCTGTTCACTGATAAGAATACCTCATTTCTACAAACTGGTGTCTGCAGAATTCTTACTGTGATTTTAACCTATATGGAGTTGCTGGATGAGTTCAAGAAAGAACCATTTATGACCTAAGCCTGGATGTTCAGTGCAAGGAGCAGAGCTTGTGCAGTAATCTAAAGGGCCTCGGACTGAGAGAGAGGACCCATGTTCTGTTATTGCCTCTGTCCATATCACTAGTGTATGAATTGGAGCAAAGCTTACCCCAACCCAGACCGTGGGACGTCATTCTGGACTCTTTTTTTTTTTCCCCCTCCCTTAGCGCTTTTCAAATTCTAGTTCTTATTTTGAGTAGCAGCCTGGGGAAAAGTGCTCTCAGCAGGGGTCGGCCTGGTGAGGATGAGCAAATCATCTTCTCTTCTCACGATTAAAGTCCTGACATTAGGCAAGTCTTCTCATATTGTCTTTTCTCTTAAACTGACATAACCGGTGCTCGGCCCCGGAGTAGCTTAAGACATTGAATACATCTCTTTCTCCTCCACTTAGTGCTGTCAGTACAGAAGTGCAGGTCTCGCTGTCCCTTGCCCAGTTGCTGGCCCAATTAGCACAGCACAGTGTAAAGATTACAAGTCCCTGCTCTGCTCCAAGTGTCAGTGATTTAATCAGCCTCTTAAGGTAGAATGCAAAACCACAAATTCAGTGGCAGACGGTGGTGGTGGTGGGGGCAACGCACCCATTGATTTCCACTTATACAAGTAGTTTTCTTTGGAGAGTGACTCCTTAATTACTCTTTGCCAGTGTCTAGTAGGCCAGCTTCCTCATGACAGATTAAATTTACCACATTCTGTTTCGATACCAAGTGAAAATTTCTGAGTCATTCTGATTATCTTTCTCCTTCTTTCTGCTGTGACCCTTCATTACCCCCCGTGGCCTTTCCTTCTGTTCTGTTTGCGGGTGCTTCAACTTTCTTTTCCTATAATTTTCAATTATGCCTCCACTCTTTTATTTATTTGTTTATTTTTAATGATGGTGAAATACAGATGTTGCCCACCAATTTCTTTGAAAGCTTGTCAGGCAAAAATAGACAAGTTCATTGAAATAATCTCTTCAAGACTTATTTAAAGTTCACAAATCCAAATGACTGTATCCTAGTACAGCTTTTAAAGTAGTGAAAAAATAAAAGCTGGGACAGAGGTATTACATGGCTGAAGAGTCAGTTAATACCTTCCCCTGGTAAAGAAGAGCTTTAGGATTGTGTTTTATGAATATTAAATCAATTGAAGGCTGAGAGACTATCACTTCTCTGTTTACTCTCTTCACTTCTTTTCCATCTTTCTTTTCCATTTGGGCTAGGAGCTCTAAGCAACCACATCTGTCTGACTTCTGGCTCTGTCCCAAGTGGGACTTGAGGAGGTCACTAAACCTTTCTGAGCTTCCTTTGCCTAGTTCATAAATTGAGAAAGTTGGGATAAACTATCTCTGGCATGTCTCACACATTCTATGATTCCATAAAATCTTTGGAGTTGAAAGAATATTCAGATCACAGATAATGGTTTGTCCCAAGACACACACAGTAGGCTATTGCATGGGAGATTTTGATATATACCAGACTTGATGTAAAAGTCACGTTTTTCTATAACAACAGATCAATAGTAGCTAAGGTATGTGAAGTTTTAATAATACTTTTCCCTTCTTGAATTCAGTGAGGTATATGCTAAATAACTCTTGGATTGTTTCTTATTTCATTCCACTTTCATGCAACAGCAGGCTCATAGTAAATTTCACGTTATTTGACTTGCACAGTAATTTATCACATTGGGGAAACTGCATCTAGCCTCAACAAATTAAAGCCAAATTTGATTTAATCATTTTCATTTTAACAGAAGCCATTAGCATGGCAGGATTAAGAATAAATTCTTTGTTTTGATTATTTGTGTGGAATAAATTTATTGGATTCCTTACCAAATTACTCTTTACATTCTTCGCTGCTCTGGCCATGATTTGTTTATTAATGATTGAGGTCACCACCCGATTTATGAACAAAAGCATCTGTCCTACTCACAATACCTCTCATGAAAATTCTTGGTGTTTATTGCCTTGTAATGAAAGCACTGATGGTGATTAGTGTCAACCAAGCCTCTAAATATTTATATATTTGATTCATAAAAGTTTTCAAAGGGTGAGTTTTGTTAAATTTGAGCTCTTGTAAGTGTGCGAGTTATGTTTCTCATAATAGTTATTTTCTGACGCCCAGGATGCAGTTGGGCTATATTGGATGTTGGAATGGATCTAGAGTGGATATCAATACTTAAAATTTATTGAGGGTTTATTGTGTGCCATGCATTGTTCTAAATGCTAGAGGTGCATTAATGTTTTGGGTTGTCACAGTGATCCTGTGAGGTGCTTATGTTTCTGATACCCAGTACATAAATGAGGAAACTTACACCCAGGTAGATTAACTCACATAATGTCCAACAGTCAATAAACAGAGACCCAGAGTGCATTGCTAGGCAATCTGGTAATAGCACTCACTCTTAACCATTCTACTCTACTGCCTTTGACCTAGGTAATATCCTAGCTGTACCCCTATAACTCTTGCTGTGTGCCAGGAACTCTTCAAAGTCTTTAAATTTTAACCATCACAACAACTCCATAAGAGAGGTACTATTATTATCTCTATTTTATAGATAAAGAAACTGAAGAAGAGAAAGTTCTGTTAACTCATCCAAGGTCACATAGCAACAATCACTGGAGCTAGAACTGGATGCATGTATGTAGTTCATCTTCTGAGCCTCTCTTTTTAAATACTAATTTGTTTAACTTTTCATAGGATGCATATGTTTTGTAATTTACTAGTTGTGTGCAATTTGGAAAGTATTTTCTCACATATAAATGGTCATAAAATATTTGCTTCACAGAGCTGCTATGAAGATTATCAAATCAGTGTTGATATATTAAAGGGTTTTGGAAAGTATACACTGAGATAGTGAACTTGGAGATATCTTCGTCCCCCTCCTCCTATGTAGGTGACCATCATGAGGCATCCAGCCAACCCTTTCAGGCCTCTGTTTTTTCTAGTGAGAGGGCTTCTTTTTAAGTGGTTTTCTGGGTCTTCTCTGGTTCCATGACTTTAAATACCATGTGTACATTGATGACTTTTCGTGTACAGTTTTTGCGTGGACCTTTTCTTTGAACTCCAAAGCATGTCTACAACTGCAACTCAGTATCTCTGCTTGGATGGCTAGTGG
This sequence comes from Panthera tigris, assembly GCF_018350195.1. Taxonomy (NCBI): domain Eukaryota; kingdom Metazoa; phylum Chordata; class Mammalia; order Carnivora; family Felidae; genus Panthera; species Panthera tigris. Next base: position 68,580,733 of record NC_056667.1, read on the forward strand.
TCCTCTCAAACTGAACACTTCCGATACTGAGCTCTGGATCAAATGTGCCTTGTTCACCACTCACTGCCTCTCCCTACCAACATCTGACCCCTGCTCCTTTCCCAGCCTTCTCATTTAATAAATGACACCTCTACTTATTCAGTTGCTTAAGCCAACACACCTAGAAAGTTATTTTTGACTCCTTTCTTTCCTTCATACCCAAATATTGATTGAGCAAATTCTCTTACCCTTACCTTCAACAGACACCCTGCATCCAAAGACTACCATTGTATAGGTACCATCACCCTTGTCCAAGTGCAATCCTCTTTCTTGCACCTAGGCTACTGAGCTAACTAGCTTCTGTTGTCACTATTGACCTTTTAAAGATGTTGATTGAAGATGTCACTTTCTTGCTCAAATTTAGACCAACATCCTTACCTACATGGCCTTACATAATCTGAACCCTGCCTCTCTCTTCCACCTCATCCTATCTTGTTCGTTCTGTGCTAGCACAGTGGTCTTCTTGTTTTTGCTCACACATGAAGTGTGTTTATTTTCATGGGGTTTCTCCTTTTGTTCTCTTCCCACTGATATTCTCAGGTCTAGTTTTTTCAATCTCATTCCTGTCTATGCTCAAATGTCCCTACTTCAAAGGCATTCTCCTTGACATGTTCACTCTCTCTAAAGCTCTAAGCTTCCCATCCCATCATTTTCAAGTATTGCTCTTGGCACTAACTACTGTTGAACCATATTTTATATATTTATTTTTCTATTATCTGTCTTCTACAGCAAAGCGTAAGCCTTCTGAGGTCAGGGTCTTTGTCTTGTTTTTCATTGCATGTGTAGCAACTAGAACACAGACAATCAGGATATATTTCCTAATTGTATGCATTCCTTGTAAGGTATAGCATAATAATTCCATGTTTAGCCAATGGTAATTGCATAATCTATAAGCTGTTTGGGGGGGGGGGAAGTGGGGAGCTGCCATTTTATATATCTTGTGCTCTTAGAGCACTCTTATTTGCCAACTTTCACATATTCTCTGGCCTCGTTCCTGATTAGTAATTCTGGTTTCACTCATGGGTTGGCTGTCTTCCTAACTTTCAATATCTGGCTCTGTTTTCTGGCTTCTGCTCCTATCTGTCCATTCGGCCATGGCATCTCTGTGGCTGATAGAAACCTCCCTATTGGATATAGCCCCACACCTCCTACCTGGAATATTGATTGCTCTCACAGGCAGCTCCTGCCAAGAATTGCCAGCCCTTCTGTGTATCTTGAATTGCTAATCTTTTGACTTCTAGTAAAGAGGGTTTGATAAATCGTGGTCCCTTTTTTTTCCTCAATTAAGATAAATTTTTATTTTTATTTATTTTTTTGAAGTTTATTAATTTATTTTGAGAGTGAGAGAGAAAGCATGCATGCCTGCGTGCATGTGAGCAAGGGAGAGGCAGCGAGAGAGGGAGAGGGAGAATCCCAAGCAGGCTCCACGCTGTCAGCACAGAGACTAACGTGGGGGCTCAATCCCACAAACTGTGAGATCATGACCCGAGGGGAAACCAAGAGTCAGAGGCTTAACCTACTGAGCCATCCACATGCCCCAGGATACAGTTTTAAATGTGTTCATAACTGGTGGACATACTTGCCAATCTTTATCTGCATTATGTCTGAAGTCTCTTGCCTAACCAGTGCTTGCATCACTGAGAATAAAGTACGGGATCTTAGTAGGAACTTTAATCCCAACAACATGTGTGTTCTGTTACCTTCCCCTAGCATTCAGAATGATTGTCTTTTTTGCTATTTACTACTTACGTGACCTTGGACAGATTTCATCATTTCAGTGTTCTTGTCTACAACATGGCAATTAAAAATACTTACCTATCAGAATTATTGTAAACATTAAATCAATTGAAATTGATACATTAAAGGTATTTATATAGATGATGGACTGTGAATCAGAAAGATTGGGGTGTTAGTGCAGACTCTGCCTCTTACTAGCTATATGAGTAGCTAATATTAAGCTTCATAAAGATACTACTGTCCCTCCCTCTGATATTGTGAGAACTGAATTGTAAAACTTACACAGAACACCAAAGTGATGATCAAACTTCATCTTTCACCCCATATGTCCATGCTCTGGCCCTATTTCTGATTTTCATTCTGGTCCTCTGGGAAACCTTCCCAGACAATTTGCTACATCCTTGCCATTCTCCTTCTCAGCGAGTTAGACCTTGCTCATGTATCTCCATACAACCCTTAGATCTTTTTTAATTCGGTCATCCTGGGCTGCCTCATAACTTAGCAAGAATTTTCTTTGGCCTTAAATCCCTACTTTTGACTGCTTTCACAACACTGAACTCATATGTCAGTGTTCACTCAGTTCATTCTAAAGTTAGCTATATCCCTGAACTTTGTGGTTTTGAATATTCTCCACCTTCCTCCCTAGCCACAGGGAGAAGGTCATGTATCAAGTTCTTTCATGACAGTCAGGGAAGCCCAGCATGTCACATACATGTACCTGTAGGATGCATAATTATAGCCAGATATTCAGAACATACCCAGGAGAGGTATAAAAATAGCTATTTCACTTTAAATTTTGCTCAATTTATTGCTTCTTTTTGGATTGATCAACAATATTTTACAATTGTGTCCATACACATTTGAGAATAAAATCCTTCTCTGGCACTGTAAAAGGAACCTATTGATGATTTATCTCCTTGGGTAAAAGACTTAGAGCAGTTATCTAGCTAATCACTTACTTTTAAAAATCCAAGAATGCATTAATTGGACATTTCCATTCACTGGGGCAGGATGCCAAGGAGCTACAACCCCTGAAAACCAACCCTGGGGATGCTTATTTTCATCTCTGTTTTTTACTGAGTTACTACCACTTTGTGGCTCTAAGTTTGGACCTGTTTGAAAATTATGTCACTGTCAATTACATATAAACTTTATTGTGGTTAATCTACAGAAAATAAACTGATGACAGTGAGAATATTGTGTTTATACATAAATATTTTACTTAAAAGGTGTTCACAGTTCTTAGAGATGGGACAAATGAATCAGCGGCTTTGGGGGTTTAGAACTATAGGAAAAACTTATGCCTTCCCTGAAGACATTTTCTCTCTCTCTCTGTCTCTCTTAGTATATTTTATTTTAGGTTTGCAAATAGGATTGATCAAGAGATAGCCTTAAAAAGTACTCAAAAGAACTTAAATATATTTCTGAGAAAAAAATTATACAGAGAACCTTGATTATTTTGTTGTATTTATGAATTTAAATTAGCATTTTCATAATTTGTTCTAAGCAATCCTAAACTCAGTACCCAATTTTGGTATGCAGTTTGAAAAAAGTAAAGCTTGGAAATTACTTGCAAGAATGCCTTAAAGTAATATCAAAATTGGCTAACATTCACTCAGGATCTATGATTTTGAGATTATAGTCTCACTGGTACTATTTACCAATGGCAAGACAAGAGTTTAAATCTTGTGTAGAAAATCTCTGCCGTTTTTCAATTTGGTAAATTCAGAAGCTAAATAGTATTACAACCTAAAAGAATTAGATGCATCTTTTTACCTATAGTTAATCTCAAAACAACAAAATATAGGAACAAAATAAATTAATACATCTACTTTGTGGGGGCCATTTTAAACATTTAAAAGAAATTATTGAGTAATGCTTTTAAAATTCTCATGGGAACTATAAATCATAGTGAATTGCTCTTTTGAGACACTACTATCATTAAAGAATTGCAAAGATAGTATCTTTATCTTGCAGAGGAGATAATATACAGAATAAAATACATACCTGTTTTAATAAGTTGGCCAAATTAGCCTCTTGTAATTATAAGAATCTCCTTAAGTGTTTTTTTTTTCCTTTTGACCATAGTTTTTCTAGTACACTTACTTTCATGAGACAATAATCTTGTCTTCGTAGTGATGAGGAGATTATTTTGCACTTACATCATCCCTTTCATCTGAACATGTCAAAGTGTATTTAATTATCCCATTTTACAGATGGGGAATCAAAACTCTTAAAGTGTGAATGACTTGTCCAGGCTCACAGAGAGTCAGTGGCAGTCAGCTTAAGAATCAAGAATGGAGATTTGCTCCACTTGTCCAAACACAAGAGATTGCTGTCATTCTGGATACATTTCATGTATTATACTTAATAAGGAAAAGTGACCCACTGTGTTTAATAAACAGCAATGGACATATAATCAGTATTCATTCACAAGAATTATTTGATTGTCGATGGAATGCTGTTCTATTGGCATTGGCCAGAATGACAGCTGTAACATATGTGTGAAACAATTAAAACTTGAATCAGTCAATATCTCAGAGGACTCCAGATCTGGTATCATTTCAGTGGACAGAAAAGTAGAGAAAGGAACACATTATTTAAGGGTTGAAATGCTCCCACTCTACATGCTGGAAATTTTCTGTAATCTCAAGTTAGTTAAAGTGACGTCATAATCTAATTGTCATAGGGTTGTAAACATAGACTTTCTCTCACTATTGCTAATGTGGCTACTGTCCCTGTTCAGAGACTAACTTGGCCAATATCGAAGGGTAACAACTATGTAGCCCCAATCTCAGGGGGATTAGTCTGCTTAGTGGAAGTTGTTTAATTAGTTTTCTTCCATCATGGAAAGGGTAGCACTTTGATGTAACTTGAATTAAAAACTTCTTCTGGATATGGACTTGCCTTTGCTTCCCACAATCCTTCCATTATCACCATCATCTGTTGATTGTTGAAATGTCTTATTCATTTTCATGGTACCTTGTCCAACATTACTTAAAACCCAAAATTTTATTTTACATTAAAGGAAGGATTAGCAGCAAGCTATAGATAAAAGAAGGGTGGACAGAGAAAAAACAAAAGAATGTAGAAGAAATAACTATATATTTACAAATGTACATATCAGAGCAAGGAGGAAATACTCATAATGATAATGATTACAGTCCTCATTTATAGTGTTTATAACCTTTCTTTTCTGCTCCATATTTCCTTTGACCTTGGCAAGCACCTCAGCTGGTTATGATTTCTTGCCTGTTGGGTGACTCAAAAACTTCACTTCTAAAGTCTGTGACATTAGTGTTCTTACCTATTTTCCTATCTGTTGTTGAAGTTTTACATTAACTTTTATCATAAGACATTGGAATACTTATAATGCCCAAGATGATCTGCTTTCAGACATATTCCTCCAAGACTTCCTTATGTAAAAGCAACACAATTTCCTATTAATAGTCAGAACCAGTCACCAAATCCAGTATAATAGCACTCTTTTTGCTTTTCATTCACTAACATCAGGAGCTTACAGTTTCCAGTTTAATGGAACCATTGTTTTATCCCCTGGTGGAAACATATCACTCTTGGGAACTTAAGACTTCTAAACCAAACAGAGCTATAAGTTGCAAGAATGAGAAGTACACATTTCATTAATGGATAATTAAGACAAATAGTAGAAGTAGTTACTCCCATTTCTATTCTTTGATTCCCAGACATATGAATCTTAGGTATGAGGGAAATTCATACTTTGGTTACCGATTTCAGAGTACAGACCATGTCCTGGAGAACACTACCCTGTCTCTGCAAGGTATTGTCATCCATTTGGTGCTGCAACTGACTATTCAAGTGGCCAGTTCATCATTCTGTCAGGTTAGCTGCCTCAGGGTGGTGGGAAACATGGCAAGACCAGTGAATCCATGAACATGAGCCCATTGCCACACTTCATTTGCTCTAAAATGAGTTCCCTGTTGAGAAGCAATGCTGGGTGGAATACCCAGATGGTGAATGAAGCATTCTGTAAGTCCACAGTGATGGTTTTTGCAAAAACATTGCAGGAAGGCAAATCTATATGCCGAGTATCTATTCCAGTGAGAACTAAGTTTTGTCCCTGCTATAATGAAAGTGGTTAAATGTAATTTGCCTGACACTTGGTAAATAGCTTGAGGATCTCTACCATGTGAGGAACGCTGCTCTAGGGACTTAGTGTAAGTCTCTGATGTTGGTCAGATAGATATTTGTCAGTGGCTGTAGCCAGATTGGCCTTGATAAGTGGACATTCGTGTTTCTGAGCCTATGTGTAGCCCCCATCGTTGCCACCATGGGTGCTTTGTTCATAATCCTATTGGACAAGAACAAGGGTGAATGGGGAAGATATATGACTGATACTCAAGCAAGTTATTGTGTTTATTTGAGTATTAAGACTGTCCTCTGCTAATGTTGCTTTTGGTGAGTCTTTACATGGAACAAAAATATATCCTGGACCAATCAGAGAAATCTGTGCTCATATCATTCCCTCAAAATCTTTCTTGCCACTAATTTTCCAGTTGTGCTTCCTCTAAGTTTCTGATCACTCAGACATTACTTGTGAATCAGTGTAGATTCATACCTCTTGCCATCACTCCTTGCAAGCAAAATTAACGACCAGGTACACTATTTGAAGTTCTGCTGACTGGTGGATTTTCTTTCACCATTCTCCTTTAAAGTTACCCTTGAGTGGGACTACAATGCTGTGGTCATCCACATTAAAGTATTGCCAGCATATCATGCAGAACCATCCGGAAACCAGGCCTAAAGTTTTCTTCTTTTATCATTTGGCTGTAGGAAACTCTCCATGAAGTCATAGGCATGGGTTGAAAAACAAGAAGCAATGCAGTAGGTAGGAACTGGGAAAATCTGAGATACTTATTCATGTAACTTTGTTGTGCTTTTGGGATTTGCTGAAGCCCAATCTTCCATAAAACACCTCTACTTGAGGGTGCTTGCCCAAATAGCTGGTTGGGTGAGACAACGCTGAGTTTGTAATGGCGATCTCAGATTACACAGTAGTGTGGTGTCCCCTGGCCAAGTATTGAGCTTCTTCTACTACCAGAAGAAGCCGGAAGCTGTTTCTTAAAGGAGAGTAACTGTGTACAGAGCATAACTTTGCTCCCAAATCCTAGATTTTTGAACTGTGATTTACCTACAGTGTACTGTGATTTACCTACTACAGAAGGAGTGCCAAAGGCTCAGTACCTTACTGCTGTCTGCCACAGATACTTCATATACCATCAGATCTGCTGGATCGTATGTGACATTCAGAGATACATTTAAAAGCCCAAGTTAGGGGCGCCTGGGTGGCTCAGTCGGTTAAGCGGCCGACTTCGGCCCAGGTCATGATCTCACGGTCCGTGAGTTCGAGCCCCGCATCAGGCTCTGTGCTGACAGCTCAGAGCCTGGAGCCTGTTTCAGATTCTGTGTCGCCCTCTCTCTGACCCTCCCCCGTTCATGCTTTGTTTCTCTCTGTCTCAAAAATAAATAAACGTTAAAAAAAAATTAAAAAAAAAAAGCCCAAGCTAGTCACATAGAAAGAACTACATGAGAAAGAGAGTATCTCCTCATCTTTACCCAGGTATACATTATTGTCTCAAGTGTTCTAAGTGTGTCCCAATCAGGTGTCCCAAGTGTTCTGAGTATACATTACTTGTTTGTATGAAAATGGCTAAAAGACACTTTGGATAAGCAGAGTTGTAGACTTAATAAAATTAATTGTAATCACAAGCATTATTACGAGAGTGTGGCCTGTTCACGTGCAAATTAACTGATGTGGAACTCTTTCATCATGACCTTAAGGCTCCACCTATTTTCCTGTCTGCGTCCAGATATAGTTTCTATTTACTTAAAAATAAGAATGTGATAGAGTTTTTCTACTGTAAAATTATACATGCCCATGATAATTAGTTAGTAATTTTTTTTAAGGAATTACAAATCACCTACACTCTCTCCAAGGAGAGTTAAGTAGTGTTAACATTTCTATAAGCCTCTGTTTTTATATCTAACTTTATGTACACAGGATGCATGTGTACACACATACAATTTTACCTGCTGTATATACTGTTCTATAACGGCTATCCTCATGTGGAAATTTATTAGGAAACTCTTTATTTGCCAAGGATTGAAAATGTACATTGGAATTGCTGAGCAGTACTCTGTTGATTACATATTCTATATATACTATATTTTATTAATTGATTCCTTATGAATATTTAGTATTTTTTAATTTTCTGTGATAAAAGTGTTTCAGTGAACATTGTGACAGATATACACACATACACATGTAAATATATAGATATAGGTGTGTATTTGTCCAATTATCATATCAGGATATATTTTAAGGAAAGAAATTGGTGGTTATTATACATTTAAACATTGACACATGTTACTGAATTCTTTATCAAAAGTGTGTGCCAATTTGTGTCCCATGGAAATTCCATGAGAATGGTGTTCTTTTTAGAGTAGGACATTTATTTAAATTAAAAGGATGTTAAAATGGAAAGCTTTTCAAACCTTTAAGAGCAGAATTGTTTGCTCAGCTTCTTTCTTTCTTTTAAACTAAGAATTTCTTTTAAATGTGGAAGGACAATAAATAATCTTATTCCCTAAATGGTTTTGATATGTGGCCAGAACTGGGGTAGATTCAGCAAGTTTCAGACATTTTTTCTATTTTCCTATTTTTTGGCATTCTATGGGGATTAACAAAACTTTTTTTTTTAAATGTAATTGCTAAGTTTCTTTTCTTGGAGAAAGAATTATACTCTGATTTTCTGGTAAATATCTAAAGCTTATCCATCTATTCCACATCATTTAATAATACTCAGAGGCACTCTTATCCATAGATATGATGGAATTGGATTTCTAAGTCAGCAATAGGGAACTTTTGAGATAAACTTCTTTTCTTAGAGCTGAAACCTGAAGGGGAAAAAAAAAATGCTTACAATTTTGAGGATGTATACATACTATTGAGGGGAATAAGTGGAGAGAGAGAGAGACAGAGAGTAAAACCAGAGGAGGAAGTACCCTGAAATTGTCAAGAATGAGTAATAAGGAAGAAGAGTAAGAAAAAAAGTCAGCTTTCAAACTGAGGCACAATATTTGCCTAATAAAACAGTGAATTTACCTGAAGTTGTAATAAAGGAAGTGAATATATTTTCTTAAGCAAAGGTGAGAACTGTATGTTTTTCAAATTTGTCATCATTGTACTCATTCATGACCAGGCCTCTAAAGATATTTGACCAACTCCCATTGTTTAGATCTCCATTGGTCTTTTTCTTCCTCTTAATGATTGTGTAGAAACAAAATAGTATTCTGCATCCTCTGGTCACTTAAAGAGTAGATTTGTCACTTTTAGGTTAAAAATCCTTGTTTTAACATGGAATACTCTATATTGGCAAAAATGGGTCCCATCTTGCAGCGATCTCGACAGACTGCCAAAGTCCTACTTTCCCTGGGCTCTTTTTGCTGAGGCTCTGTCTCTTGAGAACCCAGATGTCTTTCTGCCTGCTGAAGAGACCCCCCAGACTGGTGCTCCGCGGTGAGAAAATATGTGCCTCCATAATCACGATCTCAGACATGTCTCACTATTTGTTTCATCCGGTTTTATATTTTCTAGAAGGCTGTCTGTCACTCCAAATGGCACTCATTTTGAAATAGTTAAACCCAAGCACAGAAAAATGTAAAGTGGTTGGATGAGGAACCCGGACACCTTGGGCTTGGACAGGCCTGAAGTTTTGTCTGTGTTTCTTCCTGCTCCCAATTTTCTGTTCATTCCTCTCCCGTTTCGTATCTCAGTTCCCCTACCCCCAACTTTATTTGCATCTCCAAATTTGACTCTGTGCGACCTTTCAGCTCCAGAGCTTATAAAGGCAGACTAAATACAGTCAGTATCTGCAACTCTACATTCATTTTTCTCAAGAGAGGGATCCGATTGGGCTGACTTCCAAAGGAGAAACTTCCCTGTCGCTGAAAGAATTCAAGCAGAGACAGGTTGGTCATCAGTCAAAGTAGTAGAGAGAGTTCTAGTTTGGGCATGGAAGATGAACCAGATGACCCCTAATTCCTTTCAGCTTTAGGACTCAAGTAATATATCTTTGCTTAAAACCCTCTCCCTAGAAAATAGCTTCCAAAATAAACACCTACATCATTACTCTTTCTTCAATCTCTGTCAGAAGATTTGCTACTGTCATCATTGAAAAACGATGTAGAACATTCCAGCAATTTCAATTCCTCAAAATGCCAGATGTTATGTTATTAATCATTTATATGTAAATATATATGCATCAATATACATGTATATATGTATTTACATACGTGTAGTATGAGATATGCATAGCTTTATGGTGCTAGATAAATTCTTTCAAAGAAAGAACTTTGTCGTCTGAAATATTTCCATTACAATTAGTAAAACCCTACATGTAGTCCCCAAGTAATAATCAGGACAATTTAGCACTCCGTCTTTGTGTGGCTACTATCATAAGTTTGAACCAGGGGCTTAATACATAGGGGTAGCATTGCTAAGGAAACCATTCCCTTGGTATCCACGTGTGATTAAAAAGCTTTGTCTTGCTTTTGTGTCTGACTTAAAGGTACTATATATTTCAGATAGAATTAGCATAAAATAAAAAAAAACAAATAAATAAAAGAAAACAAAACAAAACCCTAAATACCTTTATTTTTAATAAACTACCCTTTAAAACATAGATTAGTATAAAAGTTTAAGCAAAAATTTAATGAGATTGCTTCTGTGTGTCGAGCTTCTGTCCCTTCACCTACAATCAGCACCAATTGATTAGACTTGTTCTGTTTTGTTTCAGAGGAAAGTGGTTCTACTATTTTTATTCCACCCTGTCTCTAGAGGTAAAGGGATGATGTCAAGCAGTCTGCCGTATTCTCTGGAGGGAAAAGCCAACGCCTTCTTCAGATTCTACTTTCTTTCTAATCCAAGACTTTAGGTATTGCCTCTCTAAAGCGGTAAAGTGTTTCTTCAAGCTTTTATTCTCCTTTCCCCCCCCCCTTTTTCTTTTTCTTCCTTTTTTTTTCCATTGAGAGCTAATTCGCAAACAAAACAATGCAGAGACCTTAAAGATTCAGGTTGATGCATTTTGACATTTGTATAGTAAATCAACTTTTTTTTTTTTTTTAGTTTTTCCTTTTTCTTCTGTATTGGTTTTTTTTCTTTTTGCTGTACATATATTATTTTTAGTGATTTCTCTAGATATTAGAATATTCACCTTCCCTTATCACGTTTCTTCAAGTAATATTTTATTTTTTCACAAACAAGGGAATAATTTTGTGTCCATACACTTTGCTTTTTCCTCTCCTACAACTGTTTCCCCCTCTGTTGTCATTTATTTTTCTTATAGACCTATTATTATTATTTTTACTTGAAGTGGCCAGTAGTCTTTTAAACAAGAGTCTTATATTATTCCTATGCATTTACTCTTCCTGTTGCTTTTGTTTTTTCCTGATGATCAGGTCTTTCCTCTGGTATCAATTTCCTTCATCCTAAAACACTTCTTTAACATTCCTTGTAGGGCAGTTCAGTTGGGAGTTAATTCTCTAAGTGCATTTCTAAATATTTTTTAAAAATGCTTCTATTTCCCTTCATAATGGATAGATACTTTTTGCTGTCTATGCAATTTTAGGATGTTTTTTCTTTTCTGCTCTTTTCATATGTTGCTCAGCTTTGTCCCAGCCTCACTGCCATCACTCTTCCTTTTAAAAAAAAAAATTAATGTTTATTTATTAAAAAAATTTTAATGTTTATTTTTGAGAGAGACAAAGTGTGAGTAGGGGAGGGAGAGAGAGAGGGGGGGAGACAGAGAATTTGAAGCAGCCTCCAGGCTCTGGGCTGTCAGCACAAACCTGATGCGGGGCTTGAACTCAGAAGCTGTGAGATCATGACCTGAACTGACGTCAGACACTTGACCAACTGAGCTACCCAGGTGCCCCTAGCTACCAGTCTTCTTGTTGTGTCTTAATATATAATGTATCTTTCTTCTTTGGCTGAAATTTTTGCTTTCTGTTTTTTCTCTGATTTTCAGCATTTTGATGATCAAGTCCCTAACAGTGGTTTTCTTTAAATTTGTCCTGCTTGGTATTCGTTTTGCTTTTTGGATCCTCGGTTGATACCTTTAGTCAATTTTGGAAAATCCTCAGTCATTTCTTTCTCAGTCAAATATTCTGCTCCATTTTCTTTTCTTTTCCATCTTATATTCCCATTCTTCATATATTGTACCATTTCATATTTTAATATTGTCTCACAGATCTTGGACACTCAGTTCTGATTTTTTTTTTTTTGACGTTTTTTTTTTATTTATTTTTGGGACAGAGAGAGACAGAGCATGAACAGGGGAGGGGCAGAGAGAGAGGGAGACACAGAATCGGAAACAGGCTCCAGGCTCCGAGCCATCAGCCCAGAGCCTGACGCGGGGCTCGAACTCACGGACCGCGAGATCGTGACCTGGCTGAAGTCGGACGCTTAACCGACTGCGCCACCCAGGCGCCCCTCAGTTCTGATTTTTAATTTATAGTTTTTCTTTGTATTCTAGTTTGGATAATTCCTACCGCGCTGTATTCAAGTTCAGTGATTATTTCTACCGCTGTGTCTAGGCTCAGGCTAAACCCACTAAATATATTGTTTATCTGGTAATGTATTTTATATTTCTATTTGGTTCTTTCTGTTTTTGTGTGCGTGTGTTCTTTTTGCTCAAATTCCCCAACTGTTTATGCACCTTGTCCGCTTCCCCCCAAGGTTCTTTAACGTATTTAAATATAAGAATCCAGGATTTGAAATCCCTGTCTCATAACTCCAATACCTATGCCATTTCTGAGCCCACTTCTATTGTATCTTCTCTCTTTCTCTCTCTTTTTTTAAAAATTTTTTAACGTTTATTTATATTTGAGAGAGAGAGAAAGTGTGTGAGCAGGGGAGGGGCAGAGAGAGAGACGGAGACAGAATTTGAAGCAGGCTCCAGGCTCTGAGCTGTTAGCGCAGAGCCCATTGCGGGACTTGAACCCACAAGCCCTGAGATCATGACCTGAGCCAAAGTCAGATGCTCAACCGACTGAGCCACCCAGGCGCCCCGGTCTTCTCTTAAATGTAGGCAACATTTTGTTGATTTTTCATGTGTCTTATATTTTTAAACTATATGCCATGCAGTGTGCATGAAAGAACACTTGACACTGAAGTAAATAATAATCTGTTTCCCAGAAAAAGGCATATTCCCTTCTGTCATCTGCTGGAGTGTCCAGTGGTGTCAGTCTAAACAGCTAATTGATCCAGGTTTGGGCTTTTGCAGCTTTAGGGAGTTGTACATCAACTTTAGCTTCCAGTGTTTGAGGAACTCCAGATTGCTTCATGCTATAGAGTTCTTCTGCTAGCTTTCCAAATTGTAGGTGATCTCTCTCTCCTATACATGCAGCTGTCTCTTTTGTTAGTCACTGGTGACTTCTTTTTTCCCTCCAGTTCCACGCTTGGCTTTCTGTACCTTAGGACTACATTCTCCACTCTGCTTTCCTGCACTAACCTTTGGGAGACCTCTGCCTTGCACTGGGTCAAGGCTCTGAGTGTTTAGAAGGAGTTTTAATTATCTTCAGTCCTCCGATTATTTGTCGAATCTTTTGCAGTCAGTGACCTCACTAGATGAAGGCTCTGAGGTGTGCCCCAGAGGGATTTCCCTCTGCTCTGCTCCACAGCCCTGCCATTGACTTACACCAGAGGAGGGCCCTACAAACCACTGCGGAAAGTTTCTTTCAGAGTTCCTGCCCGGCTCCAGCCATTGGCATATTATACCTGTGTGTTTGGTGAAGTGTCATGGAAAGAGCTGGCAAGTAGACGCAGGCTCACTCTATGGCATTAGTGATTCTCATCCATCACACCAGCCCACATGTGGTCACCACAAGTTTGTTAAAAGTTTGGCTGGTTTACCCTTCCCGGCTCCTCTGCTACTCCTATAGCACTGAAGGCAGCTGTAGTTCTCTTCCAGAAAATTCATCACTTTTTAGAATTTGGTTTATTTTTGTTTCTTCAGCTCTCGTATTGCTTTCAAATCTATGATTTTGTAGTTTAGCTGGCTCGTGGTTAGGGTGGGAAAGATCGTACCTTGAGACTTTCCATATCCTGACCCAAACTGGATGATCTCTCTTGCTCCCTTTTTAGTGTCACTTAAAAAAAAAAAATGGACTTGTTATTTGAGACTGTAAGTGACCATGATATTTACAGTGTAATTTTGTTTCTTCTCTTTGTTACCCAGCCCTGGATATTCTAGGGTTTAAAGCCGAAATAATGATTAGGTGATTAGGTGCCATCTGTGATTCATGTACATCTACTGGTGAACGTTCAGCATGTCTCTTTCTCTATGGCAGCCCAAGCCAAAAAAACTCAAAACACAACAAACACATCTAATGAGTACAGAGCAATTCCTAAGAAAACAAAATGAGCTGTAAGCGTGGGGTTCTTGTCCCCAGTGATTCTTGTACAACGTCAGATGTTATCACCTGTGCTATAATCCACAGCATAAGAAGTACGCTGCTCTTGCTTGAAAAATGGCAATTGCTTTCCTATAAACAGTCTTGCCAGTAAAATAAAATGTCATGGCAACTCCAGAATGGCCCTCTTGGAGGAACATCTTCTCTTCGTGTGATTAGGAAAAACAGAGAACAGAGGTTGAAGGTTTAGGAATGATAACGAAATCTAAAATCTGTGATTTCTTTAACATACACAGAAGAGTCAAACTAAGCACTAATGTTATAGCTTGAAAAGTTAGGGAAACACATAAAAGCATTGGGTCACAAACACTCTGCCAGCAAACAGGAACCAAAAGAAGTGATATTTATCAGTCTAAATAGAAAGCTAAGTGTTCTTCCCACGTGTAGAAGAGTGTGTAGAATATGAGCCATCTCTCACTGGCATAGTTTTGAAGACACTGGAGGTGATTTGATTTTGAGGAAAAAGGGCAAAAATTTCCAAGAGCAAATGGCTTAAATGAGTGAGCAGAAGCTGTGTATGGAGCCCATGGTAACAAGAAATGGCTTAAGTCAGAGAATATGAATCAAATGAGATGCTTGCAGACCTTTAACTATAGCAGTGCTAGCAAGGCCTCTGTAATACTTAACACATAAAACAAATTATAACAATATCCTTAAGATTACCACACAAGTAATAGTGCTATATAAAAACTCATAAAAACGAAATGTATGGCTACAATAACCATATTAAAACAACTACAGTTTTCTCTTAAATAACCATATAACCCATGCTTGGAGGTTATTATGCTATTTAGTGATTAAGCTCAAGAAGCAATGTCTTCCAGCCATTTGAAACTGAAGAAGAAAACGAAAGGCCAATTTCTTTCTTTTCGCTGGATATGGGGTGATAATGACCTCAACTGGGAGTAGAGGAGTTGAGGGGAGCGGGGCAAGATGGAAGAACAAACTTCTCTTTGAGCACTTCTTTTCTGAAGATACAAAAGAACAATTCTTTTGATGAAAACTGTAAACACACACACACACACACACACACACACACACCCCAAAACCAGTAGAACCATTTAAATGTATGAGCAAGAAGACTTTTATTTTTAAGGAAGTATACACGTCAGGACCTCATAGTTACAAAGCACAACACATCTATATTGATGACCTTTTCTGATTTGCTATTGGTGTAGAAGATTTGATCTCTATGATAAAGATATTTCTGTGCTTCTGGCAGCGAAAGTAAGCAAAAATAAATACACATTATAGTCATTTGCAAGCAGAGCTCAAAGATATTGCATGAAAACTGCATTAATTTGCCTTTGTACAGGATGTTGGAGTTTTGAGCGAGGCTATTAATATGTACCTCTTCTCTACGCAAGTTCGGAGCCATATGAGAAAGAAAAAATTAAAAAAGGGAAAAATCAATAAGATAGAAGAAAAATTAAGTTTTGTTACTGATGAAAGCTGAATCGAGGACATGGAATGTATGTGTGGCCACAGATTTGCTAATACTTTACCTTCTGATTACACAAAGTTACTTCCCAGTCATGGCACACCCAGATGGCTGTAGGCCTCTGCCCACTGGGGCTTTCTCCTTAAACTTATAGTATGGAATAGCAAAAAAATATATGCATCTTATAAGTGGCTGCTTCCAAGAGAGGCAGGAAGGAATTGAGCAGAACATGGTCACTTCCTCCTCTCAAACACCCCAACTAGGTAGATGACTCCTCCTTCTAGGGTATGGATGAGAGTGGGAGAGAAACCAAGAGTGATATTCTAGAAGTCCCTTCTCATGGAAGTATGGAGGTTCTCATAAACACAGGTCATTTAATACTCAGACAACTTTATGAGCAAAACTCTTTCCCCTGAATCATACATGAAGAAACTGAGGCCAAGAGACACAAAATGATTGGCTAGATTAAAAGAGTAAGATAAAGAATTTAGACTTGGGCTGAGGTATTTTCCTTCTATGCACTTGAAAAAACAGTCATTTTTGACTTGTTTTCAGAGACCAATGTGTCTGATGTCCTTAACTGCAGTTTCCAAAATAGTATTAATTCTCAATTTTTATTAATTAATTAATTTATTTATTATTTTAAAAAATGATTTATTATCAAGTTGGCTAACATACAGTGTATACAGTCTAGTCTTGCTTTAGGAGTGGATTCCCATGATTCATTCCTTACATATAACACCCAGTGCTCATCCCAGCAAGTGCCCTCCTCAATGCCCATCACCCACCTCCTCTACCCTCTCAACCCCCCACCCCCAACAACCCACAGTTTGTTCTCTGAATTTAAGAATCTCTTATGGTTTGCCTCCCTCTCTATTTGTAACTTATTTTTCCTTCCCTTCCCCTATGGTCTTCTGTTAAGTCTCTCAAATTCCACATATGAGTGAAAATATATGATACCTGTCTTTTTCTGACTGACTTATTTCACTTAGCATAATACCCTCCAGGTTCATCCACATTGTTTCAAATGGCAAGATTTCATTATTTTTCATCGCCGAGTAGTATTCCATTGTATATAGAAACCATATCTTCTTTATCCATTCATCAATTGACAGACATTTAGACTCTTCCCATAATTTGGCTATTGTTGATAGTGCTGCTATAAATATTGGGGTACATGTGCCCCTAATGAATCAGTACTTCTGTATCCTATGGATAAATTCCTAGTAGTGCTATTGCTGGGCCATAGGGTAAAAGTGGAGGTTCCTCAAAAAATAATTCTCAATATTAAAAGCGACACTTCATTTCCACCTTCTCGACACATCTTTTGTTTTTATGGATGGCTTCTGATTCTGTATGCTATGTCAAAATATAAGATGAAAATCACAGACTGGGGGAAATTCATCTTATATTATCTGATGTCAATGAACAAAGGATCTCTGCCGATTTGGCTTTGAGGATCTTTGACTTTATCTAGCAGGGTCATGGTATAGTGGAATAGAAAGCAGGTGTGGCATTATTACAGGTTTCACTGCTGTTCTTATGACTCCTAGGTCAGCTACAGTTTCACAAGCAGCACTGGACATTGCAGGCCTCCCTATGCAGGAGCTTGGCTCTCCTAAATGTAATGGCATGGGAGAACAAAGCACGTGCATCCTGTGAGCAGCCTGTCCAAAGCAAGGAAAGAGGAAGAGTGTGGCCTGGGCTAGTGTCGTTTATTCCTGTATCTAACATCATCATAAGGTAAGTTCCATCTCCTCCCTTGGGAAAAATGACTAGAGGAGCCATGAGAGTCCAGGACTTTCATATTAGGTGGCTTCCTCAACATGGAAGGAGTCCTCAGGTATGTGTAACAAGGCATAGGTCTGATCACACAATGTCCCTACACAAAAGAAAGCTCTGTTGGTTCACAAGTGAAGTTTGAAATCATTACCTTCTCTATTGCAGATTTCTCCTGGTCTCATTTTCCAGGTTTATACTGCAGGCATCCATTGGTAACCTCAAGACTGTGGATCCCATTGCTCATTAAACATTCCATGTGCTTTCTCATGTTTGTGACTGTGCTCTCATCAACAAATATTCATTGTGCACCTAACATGTGCCAGGCACTATTTTAGAAAATTGAGATAAATCAGTGAACAACACGTACAAAAATACGTGCCACTGTGGATTTTATATTCTAGTGGGAGATGGATCATAAACAATATATATTGGAAAAAGTAAACTTACAGTATTTTAGAAAGTGATATGTGCTATAAAAATAGAGCAGGATAAACAAAACCAGAAGTACCAGGGGCACTGGGGAGAGGAGAAGACATTTTTAAAAGGGTGGTCAAGGTAAGGTTCATTGAAAACTTGGCATCTACCATTAGTTTCCTAGGGCTTCTGTAACAAATTACCACAAAGCCAGCAGCTTGCAACAACAGAAATTTATTATTTCACAGTTCTGAAGGCCAGAAGTCCAAAATCAAGGTGTTAGCAGGATTGCTCTCCCTCTGGATGGTCAGAAGAGAATTGTGCCTTGCTTCTTTCAGCTTTTGGTGGCTCCGGGCATTCTTTGGCTTTTGAGTGCATAACTCCAATCTCTATCTGCATCTTCATATGACCTTCTCTTTGTGTTCTCTTTAACTCTCTCTGTCTTTATTTTTTCCTTTGTTCATTTGTTTTGTGTCTTAAATTCCACATATGAGTGAAACTGTATTGTATTTGTCTTTCTCTGATTAACTTATTTCACTTAACATCTTACTCTCTAGCTCCATCCATGTCATTGCAAATGGCAAGATTTCATTATTTGTTATGGCTGAATAATATTCCATTGTGTGTGTGTGTGTGTGTGTGTGTGTGTGTGTACATATATATCACATCTTTTTTCAAATATTTATTTTTTTTAGAGAGAGAGAGAGAACGAGAGAGAGAGAGAGGGAGTCCCAACAAAGGATTCCATGCTGTCAGCACAGAGCCCAATGTGGGGCTCAGTCCCATGAACCGTAAGATCATAACCTTAATCAAGAGCCAGACACTCAACTGATTGAGCCACCTAGTTGCCCCTATATACCAATATGTTTATCCATTCATCAATCAGTGGACATAGGCTTCTTCCATATCTTGGCTATTGTAAATAATGCTGCTATAATATAGGGGCACATGTATCCCTCTGATTTAGTGGGTTTTTTTTATTTTTGGGGTAAATACCCAGCAGTGAGATTGCTGGATTGCAAGGCAGTTCTATTTTTAACTTTTTGAGGACTCCCCATACTGTTTCACAGTGGCTGTACCCGTTTGCATTCCCACCAATGCTGTATTAGTGTTCATGGACAGAGCTTATTTTAGATTCATCTGTGTATCCCCCATAGGATTTAATATAGTGCCATGTATATATGACGTGCTTCTTTGTACGTATTCACTGAGTAAATAAATGAATGCTAACTGTGGTCATATTACCGTAATTTCTTCCTAGAAAACAGTTCTATTTTCTTTAAGTACAATGCATTGTCAAGCTAAAGAAAACTATTCTTCATTTTCTAATTTTCTCATTATGGAACTTTGTTGAGAATCCTGCTGCAATATGATATTCAGCACAAATCTTCAGGAAAAAAATAAACTTTTACAAAGAAGATATTTGGACATGTAAGAAAAGGAAGAAAAGAGATCCTTCCTTTTCATCTTACCTCTTGGGTTTTGTCTTATTGATGTCATAGCACCAAGCCCATTCTTACCATTTTTGCTGCCAGAGAGGAATGATGGCACATTGCCCGACATACCAAATTACAATAGTTTTATTCATATCGTGTCTAACTATAACAATCAAGAACCATTTGCTTATAGTACAATTATTTGTGGCTTGTCATTGTGTGAAGGCAGAGTGTGACATTAATGAAGTGATTGGAAGGGGAGTCCGTATGGCATGGTTCTGAATTTACGACAGTGTAATCACTATCTGCCAAGCCAGGACAGGCGAGACCATTTTTGGCAGATTCAATGACAGCAATGACAGCATCTCTGTGATGCCGAGAGAGAGAGAAAGAAACAGAGAGAGAGAGAGAGAGAGAGAGAGAGAAATATCTGGCATTATTCTTGTGGTACTTAGCTTTTAAATCATAAATCATGTTTGACCCTGTGTCCTTAGTCATTTTCAATAAGAAAGCTAAATTCTGTTTACTGTGTTAATTTTCCTATTCTGTCTGAATAAAAACATTTATTAGCAGAGATTACTCTCTTTTTTATTCCTTTGCCCATGTTTGTCCTGTCGTCTCACAGCCTAGCTTTAAAGATAATACAGACAAGTTCACAGGTACATTCTCCCTTGTGTTGATTGAACTTATATTCAACGAGTGCCCCAGGACAAAGTCTTCTATGGAGAGTAATGCTTGGTTGATGAACATTTTTTTGTGTTGGGATGCTTGACTTTCTTTGCCACTTGAGATTGTTACTTGTCAGCTGTGCCTCACTCCTTCCCTCTCTCTTCCCTCTGTGACTAAGATCCCTTCTTCCCTGTGGAAGAAGAACCCAGGTTACACTCCCCATACTGCCCTTCTCTGTGTGGTCCCCAGTTAAAGTTTGACAATGAGAAGGCAGGGAGGAGAAGTTATTCTCAGAAATTATTCTCAGAATATTGTGTCTATCAGGTGTGGTAGTTTCTCGGTCTATTCCAGGAGCTCAATGTTCACGGTCAAGGTGGCCAGACATGGCAGCCTCTCAAATTCCTTTCCAAAATTCCTGTGTGTCCCATGGTTGTTGCAGCTTCTCAAACTTATTTTTTTGAGCTCCTGTGCCTCCATCCACTGCAGTGCTCCAGGTAAAAATGTCCCGAGGACTGTTTCTCTAGTCTTCCAGATGTAGGCGCAGCCTTCTAGAACTTCACACCTCATGTTAGCCCCACCTTTTGGATTAAGCTCCTTTCTGTCTGTAATACCTGTAGTCTCTAGCTTTCTTTTTCTCTCTCTCTTACTGAAGGAAACACAGACTGATATACTCATCCCATATACATTTTCTTAGTATCTAAGGTGTATTCCAATGCTGGGCTGGACTCTGAGGCTGAAGAGCTAAATATATGGTACTGCCCTCACAGAGATGAAATCTAGTGAAAAGTCTAAAATGTGAGCACAGATTACAAACGAGAATTTGTAGGAAGCTTACCTAATGCAGACTGGGGAGGTCAGGAAGCACCCTCAGGGAGAGGGAAGTATCCCTACACTAAAACCAGTGAGGTCTCTTAGGAGCCCTTATTCCCATAGCAGAAGCTTATCTAAATTTTCATCTAAATTTTCAGAATCAACATATTCCAATCTCTCTCTCTGACTACAGTTTACTTTCTATGACTTAACTGTAAATGTATTTGTCAATAATAGCCAATAATAGCAGTTTCTCTAAAATCATTCTGAACACAGAAATACCTCAGCATTTAACTTTTTTTAAATTAAAATTTTGTTAATGTTTATTTATTTTTGAGAGAGAGAGACAGACAGAGCATGAGTGGGGAGGAGCAGGCAGAGGGGGAGACACAGAATCCGAGGCAGCCTCCAGCCTGCAAGTTGTCAGCACAGAGCCCAACACAGGGCTCCAACACATGAACAGAAGCAGGACATCATGACCTGAGCCAAAGTCGGACACTCAATGGACTGAGTCACCCAGGCACCCCTGGGCATTTTGTCTTTGTATGCACAGAGTTTTGGAAATTTTCCACACAAAATGCCTGAGTGTTTTCTCGCCTTGTTGAAAACAATTCGACTTCCATCTAAGGAATCCCTGAACAGGGCTGCTTCAAAGTTCACTCAGTGACTGAGCACTCCCATCCAGGACTGTATCATCAGCATAAAGATGCACACTGAAGTCAGAACACTGCCTTGTCAGCTCATTTATAAAGATCATAAATAACAATGGTCCAAGGATTGATCCCTGAGGAACCCCCATAATGACATCCATTAAATCTGACATGACACTGTTTAATAACACAAGTGGTGTATGCCCTCTTAAGTAGCTAGCACACCAATTAATTAAGGATGATGCCATACCTAGTCCATTCCATTTATCCAGCAAAGAAGTATGCACTACCAATTAGGAAATGAAATGATGTTTGAAGCAACACTAAGTTATGTATCTAAGAGAAGATCTTTTGACTTGAGCTGTAACCCTGCGATAAGATGACTGTGTGCACACGCCCTCTCCTTCAGAGAGCTGTGACTGTGTTGACATCTTATTTTAGTAAGGAAAGAGAGGCATGATTTTAGCTTGGAAATGACCCTTCGACATCACATCCAGGATCTTCTCCAGGAAGGCATACTTAGACATAATTGCAGTAGATGAAGCTTTGAAGTAATAATCTTGGATGCTCACTTAAATAGTTAATAGGACAATCTAGTCTACTGGTACTTCACAGAAGGCATTTCCACATCTTCACAACATTGAATGAAATGCAAAATGCTGTCCAATGCCAGCTTCCTTTGCCAATTATTTTCATTTGAGGAGCTGTAAATAATTGCTGGTAAAACGGAGGGAAGAAACCACAGAAATTGCATTGGCAGTATATAGCATTGGGGGAAAGGGAGAGAGGAAAGAGAAAATAACTTTTTCTCTTGTATTCAGAAACAGGGACGTGAATGGTGAGAATAAAGATCCTCTTATCTGGGAAGCTGTGGGAAAGAGAGGAAGGGAGGAACAACATGCTTCGGCATCTCCAGCCGCCCGAGATAATGATGATGATAATGCCACATGATTGTACTTAATGATGTTGAATCAATTTATGGTGATGATGATGATGATGATGAGTTTTAACTCAAATCATGTAATGTCCCTTTATTAGGAGGAAGATAGGGGGGAAGAGTAAAGAGAAGGGAAAGGAAGATGGAAAAAGAAGGCTAAGAAAGAAGGCAAGCAAGGAGGGAAGGAATTATAAATTAATTGGGTATTTTCATTGTCAATACTGGTTAATTTAGTATTTTCATTATCCTATTAACATGGGCATCTTTTTCAAACCTTTATGATATGTTCAGCAGAGATGATTTTTTCTAGGAATAATAAGATTTCATTGCATTTATTGGGAAAAAGATAAGAAAAAAGTAAGTAATGTCTTTATCCACTTGCTTTTCCTTAGCTAAGAGTCCAGAAACAGGGCGAGACTAGAGAATAAAAAGACTCTGGCAGAAATACGGTCAAAATACTCTCCTTCTTGCAGCAAAGGCCAACTGAACAAATGACTTTTCGCCCCATGGGTCGGTTCAAGCCTGGTCAGAGTAAATCCCTTTTCTAATATCAGAAATTCTCCCATCCTTAGACACAGCTGCAGCAACCTCTTTACCGGAAGAGGGGACTCTGTTGAGTGCTTGACATTTGGAAGCTGCTTATTTCCTCCAAAACTTTAGCCTTCACAAACAGAAAAGTCAAAAGTTTTCTATAATTACTATCTGGGGCAAGTGTGAATGGGCCGTAGTTTGCAGAATTGCTTCTGCTAGATTTGGTTGATATTACAGGGGTTTTAAAAATAATAACAAGGACTCTGTGTGAAAGCACTCTTCATGTTAGGATTTCAAAAGGTTTTAGAACCTTAATTGTATAATTAGGGACCTCACCCACTATTAAGAATGAACCTAATTATCAAGCTGTGCTAGAAAATTAAGGATAGCTATCTTAATGCCCCATAAAGGGAAACTGAGGTGCATAGAGATTGAGAGATTGATGTCAGATGTCCCAGCAAACTGCTCTGAAATTAAGGCCCCTGGTGACTGGTTGCTTGTGATAAAGCTGAATTTATGGAACAGCTAAATCACCATGATATGGTTGCATATTCTAGAATGGCACTAATCAGGGTGTGGTCCCCAGACCAGCGACTCTGCATCACCTAGGCAGTGATAGAAATGCAAAGCCGTGGGCCCTGCCCCAGACCTACTGAAATCAGAACCCTTGGGAATGGAGCCAAGACATCAGTATTAACAAGCCCACTCCCCAGATGATTCTGATGTCCACTAAATTTTGAGAGGCTCCAGACCTATTTTAACATGTATTTACTTGCTTTTCTCTTTCTTACTACTGTTACTTACTATTATCGCTTACTAGTCTTACTATTTTTTTAGTGAGGATTACAAGTTTTAATATTCTTTATTTTTTTAATTTTTATTTAGATTCTAGTTAGTTAACATACAGTGTAATATTGGTTTCAGGAGTAGATTTTAGTGACTCATCACTTACGTCTAACACCCAGTGCTCGTCACAACAAGTGCCCTCCCTAATGCCCATCAACCATTTAACCCATCCCCCACCCACCTCCCTCCATCAACCTTCAGTTTGTTCTCTGTCATTAAGGTTAATATTCTCTGATTACTCACATTTAAGTTTACCCTAGAATCTGAATTATGTGTTAAGTGGGAATTTCATGGAAACACCTTCAACATAGTCCCTTTTGTCAAGGAATTGGTTTTGGTACGTTTTTCTGCTGTAGGTATGTATTTCTCACCTGCACCTCTATCTTCATTCAGTCATGATATGTACACTGGTCTGTCCTCAGAAGTGAATTCTGTCTTGGCTTCCCCCATGCCACTGGAGATTCCTAATGACAAACCTCCACATGTTTTAACAAACTTCAATTTGTCAGTAGCTTCATTATCGACTGTCAGTCCACTCTTCTGTCTTTGATTTAGAAGAATAAGATGGGACCTTCCCAATGATAACTCCACTTTTCTTTTAGCGATGCTCACATGCAACCTCTACCTTCCAAATCATCCCTGTCCTCACCAGCCAAGAAGACAACAAAGTATCATCTTGCTGTTTCCACAGCATTAGACACACATCTCTTGCAAAATCTCAGTAGCATTTCCTTCTTTTTTTCTTTATCACTCTTGATTTGCTAGTGTCTTTCTATTTTTTAAAATAGTTCTTTCCACTAGCATTACCAAACCGATCTGATGCCCTCAGCGGTGGACAGAAGAAATGAAAAAATCACCCCAAGGCTTTGGTGGTGGTTTACCATCCTGTGGGAGGCCTGTGACCTTTCTTTGCCATTGTCAGGGTCGCTGTGCTGCACTAAGTCCTTCTTTAGAGATTTTCTTTAGTAGGTTTTCAAAGATTCACTCAGTGGACTGAAATTGTCCCTGCTCAATAGAGATTGATTGTGAACAGTGATTCTGAGAGGCTAATACAGGAGAGAGACCCCCTGCTGGGAAAGCGATCTCCTACTGGGGAGGCGTGTTGGCTGCTATGATATCTGATCATTTTCCTTTCCCTTTTTGATTTCACAGAGGCAAATCCCTACACTTGTGAGGCTGCTTTTAAACTTCTCTGTCCATGGGACCTTTATTAGTTGTTTCACCTTTGCCGATTTTACATGTGTCAGAGTTAACATTGTTCTCTTCTATTTTCCATTAGTGTTTAATATGTCCTGTATTCTTTTCCCTTTATTCCTTCAATTTGTAATGAGGAAATATCAAAATGGCAAAGATTTATAATTTCTTTCCCTTGCACTATATTTAAGGAAATTGGATCGAAGGAGGATTTAATGTTTTGCTAAGCAGATCGGTGAGAATTCATGTGAGAAAAGTAAACTTGAATGGCAGCATAGAAATAAAACAGTGTGATGTGGGGGTAGACAGACCTGGAGGTGGTTCAAGGGTGCCTGGACAGGAGTGAGGGTGAATTAGAACAAGAAGGAACAGGGGGCAGGGACAGGGGGGGAAAAGAGGTGTTGAGAGCAGGGTTTATGTGGAGGAGTAAGAAGGGATATTTGCAAACAAAGAGGTAAACTTTGAAGAAAATGAGCAATGGTTCAAGGAGGTGTTTAGGACATCTTGTAATTGGATTTAAAATAGTAGATGTTCCCTACTCCATTCTACAAAAAGGTCACTAAAATTTTTTAAGTTGCTTTTCAATATTTTGGACCAGGTAAGTTTTATTTCTTGAAGAGAATATTGAGAACTTCCTCAGTTATATTTGGATTTAAAATTTCCCTTTTCATGGAAAAGATGCATAATTTAAAATAAAAAGACACACAATACACATCGAATGGATAAAAACCACATATAAAATGGTTTTAGATGTGTTATTTCCAATGAATTCTTTCTTCTTTTACCTTCCTGCGGTCTTTCCCAGGAGATTTCTCGTTCCTAGGACATGTGCAAGTTTTAGACTGAGAAATCTGTTATTAAAAAAAAAAAAATTAACATCACAGGCACTACCTACACTGGCCAAATAATTGTAATCTTCCTTACTCTTGGGCAATATAACATCCTTGGTATGTCTGTGAATGCTGAGATATTGGAGTTGTGTAACATTAGTACCATAGAAGCCGATGTACAAATGAGTGCCCTATGAATATCTATTGATGTTGATAAGGAATTATAATTTTACAGCTCACATGAAAATTGTCATAAGTGAAAAATGCTGCTGAAATAGTTCCACATTGCATTTTGGAAACAGCAGCATGGAAGAGAAGAACATTTTATTTTAGTTTAATTTTTAATAGATTCACTATTTTATATAGATAGTTAATATGAAAAAAGCCCACTATTTTGATAAAATTGTTTATTTAAAATACCTGAAGTTGTTACATTTTAAATAAATATTTAACCTTAGCCTTACTCCTTAACCAATGAATTACATTGAAATATATGGAACCCACCAATTCTTTGGTGATTTTGGAAAATCTTCACACGAGTATTTATTTATGTGTTTAAAGTTTATTTATTTATTTTGAGAGAGAAAACGCATGCGAGTGGGGAGGGGGCAGAGAAAGAGAGAGACACAGAATCTGAAGCAGCCTCCAGGCTCTGAGCTGTCAGTGTGAGCCCCATGTGGAGCTCAAACTCAGGAACCATTAAATTATGACTCAAGCCAAAGTCAGGCGCTTAACTGATTGAGCCACCCAGGCGCCCCTTGATGCAAATATTTATAGACTATATTTATGGATTCCTTTCCATTGTAGACTGGCAGTATTATTAAGATCACATGTTTTAAAATAAATCCTGATTTGTTCCTAATATGTTGATATGTGCTTTGATTGGAATTCTAACTCTTCAGAGCCGTATCTCTTTACATAGGCTATTAAAATTAATATTTTTCTTTTATTTGAACTCAATGTCAAAGTGACTCTCTTATGATACTTCTTTTTTAAGCCTCTTAAATTTTATTTCAGCATTTGCAGCCAGATTAGTTCTGGTGGCAGCCAACAGCAACATATATTGCCCTATTAGTTACTGCCCATCACTGAACGATGGTTCAGTGGACTAGGTTTAAGGCCCCAAGTCATCTAGATCAAAAGGAAAACAATTGCATCATATGGATTGCTTAAGTATACTAGAATTATATTTACTATATGCTAAAGAAAAGAACATTTTATTTTTCCGGGTCTGAAAGTTGTATACATTTTGGCTCTGCCTCCCCAGCTCCCTAAATAACCTTGTCAAAGTCATTTAACCTCTTAGTATTTGTTTTCTCAGCTGTAAAATGAGGATAATTATCCTTACCTATCTCTTAGGGGTGGTGTTCAGATTAGTTAATTAATGATTAGAAAGTGCTACAAAAAAGCTCAGTATTATTAAGGAAAACCTAAGTATTTTTTAGTGCCTTTGGGTAAGAGCGCTACTTAGCAGAAATGATTCCCAACAAGTGTTTGCTAGCCTGATAAACCATCAGCTCCCTCCCTGAGGAAAGATGACTGGTCCTGGGACCTTGTCCTTCACTGCTGTTTTGTTAGCTGAAGAGCACAGAGGCTGTCTGTACAACAAAGGACCCTGGGATCAATGATACATTTCCTAACTCTGATGCATCTGAAGAGCTGTCAAGTGATAGCAAGATATGCCACTTCAGCCTGAAGAAAACATCCCTAACCTCTTCAGAACACAAAAATGCCTGTGGTACGTGGTTACAGTTGCAGCTCGTACTATATCCTTATGCAAAATGAATTCAGCTTTTCTTTGCAGGTTAGGAGATATTTGTTTACATCTTTAGATTTTACCTTTTGCCAGACAGGCTCATCAAGCAATGCATTTTCTCATTATGTTTTTTACATAGGCACTCATGACACAATGGGCCAAATTGCCTTCTTCACATCTTTCTGAACATTGGATTTCTTGGCACTGAAGAGGGAGAGACATTCTTCAGGGCTTTGCCTAGTTCTTTTCTTTATCTAAGGATGTTTCTGGATTCTACGCACACCTTTCTTCCCCCATTTTCATTGCTCTTTTTGGTATTTCCTTCTCTTTCATTTGTCCACTGTGCTGTTCACTAACTGTTCTCCCTGTTTCCAGTCCATTCTCTGTACAGACACCCGGGTTGTCTTCTTTAAAAAAAAAAAAAAAAAAAGCCTATTGTTTTACTCTTTTGCTTCAAATGTAAAGTGCCTCTTAAGTGGCTCTCCTTACCTTTTGGGACAAAGGCCAACCTACTCAGGATGACAGCTGAAGTTTCTCATATACAGGCTACAATCTACCTTTCAGCATCGTTGCCCATAACTCCAGAATTACTGATCCTAGAACCTTCCATTTGTGGAAACGGCTCTACACAACTAATGGTGTTTACTTTGTCTGAAATGTTCTTTCCTCCTGAGTTAAATGCTATTAGTCCATGAAGAATTTGTTCGAACGTCAGCTTTTCTATGAAAACTTATCATCTTTTTCTCTTAGAAAGTGCAAAATCCATTTTTCTTGCAAGATCCTTTATACTTTTTAGAAGAAATTTCACTGGACTTCAGTTGTGTCTTCTGTTCTCTTTAAAGTGTGTGGTGTTGAGCACTGTCCTTGTCTCAGCTTCCTGTTATATTAATTGATGATGTCAGGGATAATGACTTACCTACTAAATGGGTTTGTTATCAGGATGAAATGAAATGAAATAATGCATGTGAAAATGATTTGCGACATATTAAATGCTGTACAGATGTAAGTTATTATTATAGTACTTATCACTTTGTATTATAGTTAGCTGTATAAATGTATGCTTCCCCTGCTGGATTACATATAATCACGTCAAGAGAGGAAACTGTTTTGTAAATAAGCTTTGTATTCCCCAGCATCTATAAGCATGCCTGGGATAAAGTAGTTGTTTAATAAATATTGGTTGAATGCATGAGAGCAAGACAGAAAGTAAGATAAAAATTCTATGCCTATTTCTAGTTGTGTGTGGATTCTTTCCCTTCCACCGCCCTCACCATTTTTTCATTTATCCATTCACCAAATACAGTGCACAAGGCATTATCTGTTAGAAAAGGAACATTATGGCACGTTTTTTTTAACAGATGTTCACTTTACCTTGTTACGTATCCAGAATAAAGAATAGATTTAATTTTTTTTTTTTTTTTTTTTTTTTTTACACTGAATCACTCTTGGGGTTGTAATGACAACTGCTTTTGTGGTTTCCTTATTTTCAGAGTATAATTAACCTATAAAATTACTTGATCAAAAAAAACTGTCACATTGATGGAAAAATAAATATTCACTCATCATCAGATATAATCAACTGAACAAGTCTTAACAATGCAGTGAATAAGACTGTTTAGGTCTTATGAGAATTGTTGATCTTGTTCCAATATCTAGTGGGCATAAAATAATCCTCTTGGCAACTATACTTTTCAAATTACCAGAGAGGCTAAGGGAGAAAAATGACACTAAAATAGAAACTTCCTTTTTTTCCTAGGTTCTATTTACAAGCTTAGCCTTGATCATAGCATGTAAATGCTTTAAATTTTAGGTGGTAGCAAATGGGAAAATAATTAGAAAATTCCATGTGTGTAACTGATTGCTTTTTTCCTACTGTTTTGGGATTCTTTACTTGCAATATTAAATTTTTTATTGTGAACAAATATGAGTAATATTTTTAACATCACTCCATTCAAAAGCTTGTCATGTTTTAGATAATGGTGATTTATTCAACATATCATGGAATGTATTTAAAAAAACTCAGAAAACAGGTTTGGTGCAAGGGAAAAAGTTACTTAGAAATACGTTTCTTAAAACTTAAAGAATTATATTTTACATAATCCAAAATGCTACTGAGTTCACCATTTGTAGGGCTACTGACAAAGCATTTTTGTAAAGATGGAAGAGTAATTTAAACTTTTCATTAAAAGCCTTTTCAATCTCCACTGAATCAAGCCAGCTGTTCTTTTCACTTCCTCTTCTATAGCAGCACATCATAAACATTGAGACCAGAGCTCTGGATGACACCAAAACTGCTTATCCACAACTGTCTCCTCCCCAGAAGTCTGACAGAGGATAGCTGGCAAAAGATACAGACAAGATATCTTAATCAGAGCTCCGCGGATTGCTGGATTGCTCGATCTGGAGGAGTTTACCACCTGTGAATAACAAAGCCCTACTGTTTTAAAAGCAATGTTTACTGGGTGGAGAAAAAAAAAAAATATCCTGGATAGCCGTTGCTCTAGGCTGCTTCTGTGTTCCTCTACAGCTTCTGAGACGACCAAAGATGAAATCCAGAGTCCACAATTACAACCCCACTGAGGGCTGCGAAAGTTCCTTTACTATTTTCTCTGGTCGCTCCTTTCACCTGTTCCTTCCTTGTCCTTCTCTGGCTTCTCTTCACCCATTGATCTTCCTAAATGAAAAATTTTCTTTAAGAATCCACCCCCGTGGAGTCATCTTTGCAAGCTTTCAACTATGATCCCTAAGAATATAACTTCAAAAATTTGTATTCTCTCAACCCTGATTTTTCTTGTGGCCTCCAGCGTGGTGTGAGTCACTGTCTTTTCCATCTGTCTCCAGTGTCTCCTCTGGTCTAATCTATCTCACACCCTGCTGTTCAATGTAATCACCCTGAAACATGTCTCTGGTAATGTCTCTTCCCTGCTCAAAACTTCAAGGTCTCTTTACTGTTTAAAGGAGAGAATCCAAGTGTTCTAAAAGAAATTTGGGATGCTTCTCAATTTGTCTTCTGCTTTTTGCTTCCAATCTTATTTTTTCTCTTTTATGTTTCCTCTAGGACAGTGTTGTCCAATGGAAATATCATATGAGCCAGACATGTAACTTTGAATCATTTGGTAGCCCCATTAATATAAAAGTAAATATAAACAGATGAAAATGTTTAATAATCCATTAGATTTATACAATTTACATATGTTGATATGTCTATATAACTTATTATATTCATAGTATAGGTCTTATATTTATATTTAAAGATGTTTTATTAAATACATAAATGATGTAAGTGATATAGATCATATGGCCAATATTACAAATCCGTAATTACATACATATATAGTAGCCAGCTTCCAATATGACCCTTATTGATCTTTGCCAACATCAATGGCTCTAGAATTTCCTCTGTGTAATTCCCTTTCCCACTGTATCAGGGTTGGTGGGATGGCCAATAGAGAATGCAGATGGTAAGTCACCTCTCAGGGTAGGTGTATAAAAAGGCTTGTGGCTTCTGCCTTGTTCCCTCTTGCATCATTCATTCTGGGAGATGTCAGCTGCCATGTTAAGAGGGTACTTAGGCAGGCCTGTAGAGAGGCCTATGTAGAGAGGAATTGAAGCTTTTTGCCAACACCCAGTGGGGAACTGAGGTCTCCTGCCAATAGTTGCCAAAGTGATCCATCATGGAGCAGATTGTCCAGCCACAGTCAAGCTTCAGATGACAACCACCCCAGCTGACAGCTTTATTGCAAACTCATAAGAGAACCTGAGTCAGAACAACACGGCTAATCCACTTCCATATTCCTGACCCTCCAAGACTGTGTGAGGTAATAAATGTTTGTTGTTTATAAATCCAGAATTTCTCAGTCATTTGCTGTGCAAAAGTTTAAACTAATGCAGGTGTGGGTACTTGCCAGAGGAGTGCTGTTGTAACAAAACCCAAAATGTAGGAGTGGTTTTGGAAACAGGCAGTGGATAGGAGCTGGAATATCTTTAAGGACAGTGTTACCAAAAGCTTAGAGAGCCTTGTAAAATCTGTTTTTAGAAACATGTTATTCTTTGAACAGCTGTGAATGAGGGCCTAAAGAAAACCGAGGAAAGTCTTGTTATATAATATCAGGAAGTTTATCAATACTATTGCTTATAGTAACCTGGAAAGAAGAAAATGTGCCCAAGGAATTGAGTGATGTAGCTAAAGAGATTTTCAGGCAAAGTAGTGAAGGTGCCAACTGGATTCTTCTTGCTGCTTATAGTAAAGTGAGCAGGAAAGAAATAAACTAAAGGAGTGACTGTTAAACAGAAAGGAACAAGACCTTGATGCTTTTGAAAATTCCTAGCCTACCATGATGGTGAATGATGTGAAGATTTAAGAAAGATCTTATAAGCAGAGATCCAATCCAGGATACTGTCAAGAAAATATATGGTTCAAAGATGATGTTGTGGATGCGACTCTGAAATCCTTTGTGAAGACCTCAGAAAGATCACAGGTATTGCCTCAGAGGGCAGTACTGTTCAGTCCAGATGAAAGTCCCTCTCAAAGGCTTCTGCATATACCCGGAAACTCTCCAACTGCACAGCTTCTAACACTTAAGGATCCTTGTCCCTCATCCATCTCAGCAGAAACTCGAGAGAGAAAGGACTCATTTTGATGGAAACCTGGTGCAGCCACCTTGGAAAACAGTATGGAGTTTCCTCAAAGAGTGCAGCAATTGCACTACTAAGTATTTACCCAAAGGGCACAAAGATACTGGTTCAAATGGGCACATGCACCCTGATGTTTATAGTAGCATTATCAACAATAGCCAAATTATGGAAAGAGCTCAAATGTCCTTTGACTGACGAATAGATAAAGAAGATGTGGTATACATATATAATTGAATATTAGTCATAAAAAGAATGAAATCTTGCCATTTGCATTGATGTGGATGAGACTAGACTGTATTATGCCAAGCGAAATAAGTCAGAGAAAGACAAATACCGTATGATTTCACTCATATGTAGAAATTTAAGAAAGAAAACAGATGACCATAGAGGAAGGGGGAAAAAAAGAGAGAAGGAAGCAAACCGTGAGAGACTGTTAACTATAGAGAGTGATTTGAGGGTTGATGGAAGGGAGGTGGGGGGATGGACTAAATGGGTGATGGGCATTAAGGAGGGCACTTGTTGTGATGAGCCCTGAGCGTTTTATGTAAGTGATGAATCACTAAATTCTACACTTGAAACCAATTTTGCCATACATGTTAACTAACGAGAATTTGAAAAACAATTGAAATAAAAAAAAAAGAAAAGGACTCATTCTGAAAGGCATCAGAGAATGTGACTTTTGTCTAATGGAAAAAATGCTAAGAAGAATCACAGGAGATACACAAAGTTTTAAAGACAATTATATTCACAGATGCATTGCCAACTTGGAGGAAAAGTTACAGAGATAATATGAAATAGATAGAGAACTTTCAACCCCTGGAATTCTCCAGGTTGGTAGGAGACAGAAATCTACATGGCTGA
Source organism: Panthera tigris (assembly GCF_018350195.1). Taxonomy (NCBI): domain Eukaryota; kingdom Metazoa; phylum Chordata; class Mammalia; order Carnivora; family Felidae; genus Panthera; species Panthera tigris. The sequence continues at coordinate 68,613,814 of NC_056667.1, forward strand.
AAACACAGGTCTGTTTCTTGGAAAAGGAAGGATGAGTCAATGGGTAGAACCGAGAGGTCTGAGAGTAAAGCTGAAAGCCATGGACAATGACTTCTGGGAAGGAATGGGACCAAGTCAAGACACATCGAACATATGCCCGGCTCAATTTTAGGAATGTTGTAGACTCATGACTTCTTCGTGCTTCTTCCCCCTTTTCAAATAGCAATGTCTGTTGTGGTGAAATTATGCCTGCCCCACCATTGTATATTACATGTGTCGGGGCCATAGGACTCATCTCTTTTGCTCACAGGTCTTCTGATAAAGAGGAACTGTACTGGAGGAGATGTACTTAAAAAGCCAGACCCGCATAGTTCCATCTGCATCTACACATAATCTGGAAGACAAGAGTCTAAATTTAATTTGTTACCATGAAAGGATGAACTTTGGGGCCCCTGGGGAAAGAGTACACATATTTTGCATGTGAGAAGAATATAAATAATTTGTAACCAAAAGGTGGACTGTGTTCAGTACATCTCTTCCCCTCAAGGGGTAGAGCCGAATTGCTCTTTGCTTGAGTGTGGACTGGACTTAATGAATAGTTTCCACTGGATAGAATAAAGCAGAGATGATGGTGTTCGACTTCAGAGACTAAGTCATCAAAGGTGTAGGGAAGAAAAACCTTTCCTTTCTTCCCTTTTAGATTTTTTGGCCGGTCTAATAATTCAATTGACCTAAGACACATCAACAGAAATAAAACAAATTTAATTTTGTATGTATGGGAACTCATAAAAATAAGAGACTCAAAATAGTGACCAAAGAAGGAAGCTTTTATACGTATTAGACAAAGAACAATGCATTTGCGAAGAATTGAGAGGACAAAGAATTTGGGCTTGGTTTAGCAAATTAATGAAGTAACGAGGTTTTTTTATATAGCCTTCTAGGTCCTGAATTCCCTATCTCTGGTGAGAATAGTGCTTTCTACTCTCCAGGTGCTGGGAAGGTAACTTTCACATGGGAATTTATTTCTTGCTTTCAGGGAGACAGAGGAAGGTCAGAGTATCTTTTCTTGCACCAGCTATTTCTTAAGTAGCCTTAATTCAAAATGATCAATATGCCAAAGTGGCATATTTTGGGGTGGCCTGACCTGAGCCCCATCAAAGGTATTACATCTTCCTATTTGCGTTCTCTCTTTGATCACGCACTCTGTGGGAAGCCAGCTGCCATAAATGAGGACTCTCATCTATGGTGATGGTTCATGTGGCAAAGAGTTGAGGTCCCTGACAAACAGCTAGAAAGGAACTGAGGCCTGCCCACAGCAATGCGAGTGGTCTTCTGGCAAGGGGATCCTCCACCCACACTCATGTTTTCACGTGTCCAGCCCTGACTGGCATCTTTATTGTTACCTCATGAGTGTTCCTAAGCAAGAATCACTCTCAGATTCCTGACCCACAGAACTGTGAGATACCTAATGTTAGTGTTTTAAACTGCAACGTTTAGGGTAACTTGTCATGCAGTGATGTATAAGAATACATTTTATAGTCGTTTAAAAATACTTCAAAAATCTAGTGTATATTTTACACTTAAAGAACATTTCAGTTTGGATTCACTTTGAGTGTTCCATAGCCATATGTTATTAGTGGCTACCATATTAGACAGAGCAGAACCTAAAGGAAATAACTGCATCTACATGAATTTAATGCACTCAAAATTTTCACATTTCCAGATGTAGTTTCGTTGTTGTTGTTTGTTTGTTTGCTTAGAATGTCTTTTTATCCCTTCTCCATCTGGGTACCATCCCCTCATTCTTAAGATCACATCCTATTATTCACTTTTTTAACAATTTCTTTCAACCACTCAGAATTAATTATTACTTTCTTCTTTCTTAGCACTGTTCTTATAATTGGTTACATGTGTCTCTTTTCTTCTGGACTGTGAGGATCTTGAGGGCAAGATTTATGTATTTGGTTTTTTAAGAAAAATCTTTGCATGTGCATAGCTTGCTGCTTAAACTTAGTGGCCAATAAATATTTGTTAACATAAACGGTAGGCACTAGACAACTCCTTGGCAATGATGTTGTGGAAGTGGTTCTTGCATTGCCTGAAAAATTGACCTGCGAGATCCCTAACAATTGTCAGTATCCTATAAAATGCATCATAGAGAGATGTAGTTCCTACCTGAGGGCATATAAACAGAGGGCATATTTCTCCCCCAAATAATTGTGTGCAGGTTTGTTATGCAGAGCATAAATAATTGAGTGAAGAGGGTTGCCCATTAGTCACTGAAGATTGCCTCTGTGAAGAAAGTCCTGTTTCACAATTCCGTTCCTCTCTCCCTAGGAAGTGGCCCTTGTGCCAGAATGAAAATTGTGCTTCGGGTCTTCCTATGAGCTGAAACCTCTACTAAGCATTTTCAATATTTTATTGTAGATGCTTGAGGCAGAAATCAAACAGCACCAATCCTAGGTCAGTAGAGAGTTACTTCTTTTCTTTGGTTTATGAGAAAAGGATCTCATTTTTGTTTTCTGTGAGTGAATATTCTTCAAATGCAAGGATAACTTACAAAAGCAAGTTAAAGAGAATGAACACAGTGTTTCAGATACAGCGTGACTAAGCAGGATGTAGAAATTAGAAGAATCTTACCCGGGGACTATCGGTAAATTCTTTCCTTTTTCTTTCTTCTTCTTCTTTTTTTTTATAATTTTGCAGAGACAGGAAAGCAGATGGAGGCAAAGATATGAGTCTCATCCTGGTGGGTTATTGTTCCAAACAGTAGCATGAAAGAATTATCTGACCACTTGAGCGGTGAACTTCCTCTCAACATTGTGGGATGACCCAGATACTGAACTTTTGTCTCTTGCTCTTTACCCCCTTTTCAACTCTGAGATGATAGTGCAGCCTTGGGGGGTCATCAAATGGATTGATTTTCCTGGAAATTTTTACTAGTAAAGTACAGCTTTCAGCTTTTTTTTTTCTCCCCCCAAAGGAAGGATGCCAGAAGCAGCATATCATGTTCTTGTCATGTTAGTGCATCATAGAAATATTAGCATCCTGGATGAGAAAGCTATGAAAGCCAGGGGCTGAAAGATCAGCGATCCATATGGTTTACAATATACACCCTGAGGCAGGGCTTGTGGGTTGTGTGGTTGTTTAAAAGAAAAAAGGAAAAAACAAAAAAACAAAAAACAAAAACAAACAAAAAAACCCAAAAACCAAAACCAAACCTAAACAAAGAGAAACATGTGAAAAGCGACTTTCTTATGTGGGAAATCAGGGTGGGGGACTCTGTTCTTTATAGCTGATTTCCTATGCCTGCAGTGCCCCTAAGCTTGTCACCCAATTACTCATAGAGGGAGTCTGCACAGGCTCACATGGGCACCCCCACAGGAAGGCAAACTGAGAGCTATTTCCGTGTCCACCTCATATTAATTTGTACAAGGGAAATTACTGCAGACTAATGGAGTACCTTCTTTCCATTTGTGGCTTCTCCGTCAGTTTTCAGCAAGGAAAGCATAGGACAGGAAATTTGCTTTACAAAAACCACCTCAAACTTTGCAAAGTACTCTTAACTCCCGGTGCTTAGAAAATTAAGATTTCCTTCTCCTCTAAGTTCATGTTAGCTTGTTTTCAGAGAAAGTTCAGGTTTTGTTCTCTCACCAAAAATTTACCATTGAGATAATACTGAATATAGTCACTCCTTGTCAAATTTAGGGAGTGATATAAATAATGATAGTCTTGCATCATTGATTATAAGTTCAGGAATAAAACCATTTAAATTGCATATCATCAAGACATGAATTTATACTTGTACAAATAACATTACTGTCTAAATTTATGTGATACAGGAAAAATAAAGACATTCTCAGATGTTGTCTAAGAGACCACAGACTAAGAACATGTAGGTTCGATTATTTGGTCATATAAATCTGATCAATTTATCTAAATCTATTCATAAAACCCATTTATGTTTTAGAGATACTAATGCTATGCTTATTTCTGAAGATTAATTTTTTGTTACAATTCTTTGCCAGAACTGTGTAAAGCATGCTAAAAATAAAGATTATCAATGCTGTGTTTAGCCAGACCTTTGAAATTATCAACATTAACATGAACTTGCCCTTCAGTTTCAGAGTATCTTAAAAGTACTCTTTTCTTTTTTTTTTTTTTTTCACAGTTTTTTCTTTCATATATGACCCTGTTTATCTAGACTAGAAGGTTAGTTTGGAAGAAAAATTAAACCATCAGATGCAAACCAGTAAATATGTGAAGAAATAAAAATCATGCGTTTGCCAGTTTGTAGTCTTTTGAGATTGAGGTGACCCTTTGCTAATCTTGAACCTAAACATTGATTAAATCAGTCTGGAAAGTTCATCACGATCCTCCATGTTCTCTAGGTTTGTTTTGGGATAATTTTAAGCTACCAGATGGCTGTGGCCTTCCATGTCTCCTAGAATCTAATAGGTACTTAATTAATGAGTATCATCTTGATGATCATGGGGTTAATGAGAATACAGAAAACTCAGCATGCCAAAAGGGGAGTCCAAGGTTAATGCATGGTATATCTGATCTTAAATATCTTAAAGCAGTTGCTATAACCTGTGGTGATATCGTATAGAGTCCTAGAACTAATGGCAAAAAAATCCTGACTAGTTCCTTCATCTTCAGAAAGAATGGTTAGACATGTTATTATGCTTTCTGAAAATACATGAAATCATGATGACACATGCATATGTATCAACTAGATATTTGTCCATTCTCACAGATGAGAGCCAGAGGCAAAATGTACTATCACATGACTATAAAACTAAACCTGAGTTCTGGAGATTATTTTTTAATATGCATTTTAGACTTACCTAGATAACAAAGAAAAATGTTCCTCTGTGTGCCTTGGTTTTCTAACTTCTAAGGTAGAATAGGCCTAACTTTTCTTTTATTTTTCAGGAGCAAATTAACTTCATAAGTATGAAAAGAGAAGTTCCCTTTTTTTGCTTCTTTTTTACTTTTGATATCTTTATTCTCTTTATTTTAATCTGGCATAAATCTGAATTCCTCCCATATCCCCTAAATAGAACAATGAAATTATCACCACCACCTCATTGCCTCTCCACATATACCTGGAAAGGAAAGAAAAGTCACATTTGAACCAGGTGTTTAGGGGCCAGTGGTGGGAAGAGAGATGCTAGAGTAGCTACAGATGGATTGAAACTGTGAATGGGCAATAGGACTGCTCAACCCTGGTGGTTTCAGTGTCTGAATGAGCTCTAGACACTGAAAACCAGGGGTGGACATCTTCAATTTTATCCCCCAATCCAACTCAAAGCAGGAAAGAGCATTTACCAGATTATACCGAAAGGATTTTAGGATCTTCGTTTATGCAAATCATGCGTGTTTATACCATCAGTTTTATTTATTTATTTTTTTTAATTTTTTTTTAACGTTTATTTGTTTTTGAGACAGAGAGAGACAGAGCATGAACAGGGGAGGAGCAGAGAGAGAGAGGGAGACACAGAATCTGAAACAGGCTCCAGGCTCTGAGCTGTCAGCACAGAGCCCGACGCGGGGCTCGAACTCACGGACCGCGAGATCATGACCTGAGCCGAAGTCGTCTGCTTAACGGACTGAGCCACCCAGGCGCCCCCATATACCATCAGTTTTAAACACAGCAGAGAGCTAAGAGTTTGCTGCAAAGTTTACAAATGATTATAAAGAAATCTAGTATATAAATATACACTATATAAATCTAGTATATAAATATAAATATACTATGTATATTAAATGTTTATTTTGAGAGAGAGAGAGAGGAAAAAGTGTGAGTGGGGGAGGGTCAGAGAGAGAGGGAGAGAGAATCCCAAGGAGGCTCCACTTTGTCAGTGTACAGCCTGACATGAGGCTCCATCTCAGGAACCCTGAGATCATGACCTGAGCTGAAATCAAGAGTTTGATGCTCAACTGACTGAGACACCCAAGCACCCCTAGTATGTATGTATGTGTATATATGTGTGTATATATATATATATATATATATATATATATATATACACACATATATATATATATATATATATATTATATTTTAATATTTCAACCCCATACATTTTCAAGGGGGTGGTGCAAACCTCCTTCCTCTCCCTATTGGTCTCTTCTTTCCCACTATCTTGTTTTTCAGATTTCTCCCTGCCCCATTTACTGCATATACGTGGAGTTTGATTTGGGCTGTTACCAATGAAGTTGGTTTCCAGGTTTTATAAATGCCCCTCACTCATTTTCTCCTGGTATCTTTACAACCATTTTAACAGTCTTGTTGGTGGGTAAGTAATGATGAAAGGTAGCAGGCAAGTGACCTCTTATATATTTCTGGAGAAGTAATTAGTGAGTTGGACCCCCAGAGACACGGGTGATATATTACAGCTTGTAGGTGGTTTGGCATTGCACGCATTACTCCGCCCACACAAGTCTCATCAACTTATGTATCTTAAAGCAGAGGTAAGACAACAGCAGCAGATGGGAGAGAATGAGTTTATAAACAGTATGTGTGTGCTTTCTGGGTTGACACGGAGAATCTATAGACATTCATTACATACTTAATGTCACAGTGACAACTGATGGTGGAAGTAGATAGATTTCAGTAAACCCTTTAATGTATATTTCAACAAATACTGATAAGGAACTCTGAGCTTGGATTTCACAATAAGAAAAAATAAATAATGCAAACTAGGTGTACTCAGTCTTCACCTTCCCCTAAGGGTGGCCAGACTTGATATTATCTCCAGAGACATTTACTGTGGCATAAGTGTGACCAGAAAACTGAACTGCAGAGCAGTGTATTACTTAGAATAGTAAAGGTAGCAGTGCTTATTTCCATGCAAATGCTCCATTTCCTGTTGACAATGTCAAGCTAAATATTTAATTGATCTCATTAAACATGTTCAGGTATTTTTACATCACAGGTTGTGAATTTAAAATGAGACCATATTGATTAAGATAAGGCACCGGAATAAAAATTCTTCTAACCCTGTCATGAGCTCTCATAAATATCTTGGGTGAAACCACTTAGCATTTCTATATCTACAGTTCTCAGGCCAATTTCCAAATTGTTAATCAGGAATGATGGACAGCATGTTTGGCCTGGATAGGGAACAGATACTGAGCTCCAAATGTATTTCTTAATCCTATAATGGGAATGAATGGAATGCTAATTCAATCCCCCACACCATCTTCCTATCCACGTTCTGGTTTCTGAAGAGTAAATGCTAATACCTAACTTGCATTCCACCACTACTCATTCAAAGCCTGACTCACATCACTAATTGATCATAGCACTCTTGGCTCTTTGACTCAGATGTTGTGTCAGAATTCTTGGCAACATAGATCTCTAAGAAGCCACTCTTAATAGTTCAGAACTGGCTCCTGAGATGAAATCTATTTCATCATTGCCATTTCAATTCTAAATTGCCATACTGGCTTCTTAGCTCCTTACAGACTGACCTTAAATCTCCACAATTTATAAGAAAAGCTCATATGGACCTTCCCTGACTTCTGGATAATAGGAAACAGATTCTTGTCTTGGTTTTGTTTTGTTTTGTTTTTGTTTGTTTGTTTGTTTGTTTCTCCTTTCTAGTAGAGGACAGAGTCTCGGCTATCTATTTGTGCTTTGAGTCCCAACCTATTTCTCAGTCCAATTTTTAGTACCAAAAATAAAATAGAACAACGGAGAAAAGCTACTATTAAAGGCCAAAACATACTCCTGTCTTACCCTTTGTTTTCCCTGATAACTATAGTTACAACCGCCTATAGATCTCACTTCAGCAGAGGATATCTATTGTCTACCATATGCTTCAGTTCTCCAATGTTCTGCTCTCATTTTTTCTTCTCTGACTAACAAAAGTCAAGCAAACAAAAATCACCCATGTTTTGTGGGGCTGGGAAGAAGGGGCTGGGAATGAATGAATGAAGAGTAGTGATGACCTCAGCTTAGTTAATATTCATCCACCCATTAACTTATTTGGTAACTATTGAGCACCTGTGATATGCCGGTAATGGTGAGCCTGACAAGAATGCAGCAGTGAGCCAAAAAGGCTTAAAAAGCTTAGGGTCTAAAATTGAAGGTGGGGGGGATTGATCAAATAACACACAAGCATGTAAGTATAAACCGTGATAAGGCTACGAAAGAAAAGTAGAGGGACTTGGAAAAAGAGCAGTGAACAGATCTAGTCTGGCAGGTCAGAAGAGGCTTTTCTGGGGAATGTAAGGTTGAAGCAAAAACTCTGAAGACTGAATAGGATTTATCAGGTGGAGGGTAGATGTGGGGGAAGTAAGAAGAGCCTTGCAGGCAGAGGGAATAGATGTGCTAAGTCCTGGAGGCAAGAAGGTGTATGGTGCCATTGACAACTTGATTGTAAATAGAAGGCAGAGTGAGGTAGGATGCTAGTAAGAGGCGGAAGATGTTGCTGGGGAGATAAGCCCGGTCTAGATAGACAATGTAGGTATTTGTGGATCATGTCAGTGGGTGCAGCTTAAGTGTCTTAAACAAAGATATCACATAGTGGAGTTTTGTTGTTGTTAGTTGTTTGTTTGAGATCACTACAATTTTAGGGAAGAAAGTGAAAAAGGACAAGAGTGAATATAAATAGCCCAGTTAAGAGCCTATTGCATTTTCCTAGGTGAGACGTTATGATAGCTTGGACAAAGGTAAAGGCGATGGAGCTGAAGAGAAGTAGACAGATTCAAGAGATATTTAGAGGGAAAACTCAATGGGTTATAAGATACTGGAGGTGGAGGGCCTACCTGGAAAAGTAGGGGTTAATGATGGTTGTAAAATATTACTTTGCACCTTTGGATTGAATATCTTCCTATTCCCTAAAATAGGATGCACTGGGGAAAGACCAGGTTTTGAGGATTGAGGGCATGGCTTTTTTTGTAATTGGTGTGCCAGTGAGTTTTCCAGATAGAGTTGGCAAACAGACAGATGGATGTACTAATCTGGATCACTGTGGAGTGAAACGTAAATAGGAGAGTCATTGACATATATCCCTTCATTTTCTGATTACTTCCAGAAAGATTCATGCAACTCAATTAAGACTTCTTCCTGTCTAGCTGACCGTACATAGGTTGAGTTTCCCTATTACAGACAGCTTTCCTATGTTGTAAAGATGAGTTGGCTTCTAAATGATCAGACAGACTGAGAGATGGTAGGAGTGTGGGGAGATTTGCTGACATGTGTTGAGCAAATACTATGTGCCAAGTACTAGACTAGCTACTTTATTGACATTGTCTCATTTAATCAGTCTCACACCTGGGGAATACACACCCATTACAAAGATGAGAAAACTTGGGCCCAGAGAAATTGAAGAACTTAAATTCTTTCAGCAATTAAAGTATAATTCTGAAGACCCTTGCTCTTTCCACTGTGACGTTTGGTCACAGGCTTCAAAACTGTAAGTAATTATATGACAGTGTATCAGATATCCAAATGCAGCGTATCAGATATTATCTTTTTTCTTCCACTTAGAATATAACCTAATGTTGAATCAGACTTTAAATAAATTTGCTACCAGATACAACTTATAAGAATGTCAATATAAAAGTAGCTATTCACCAAAATTTTATTGAATACTAACTATATGCAAAGGAACTGTATTACTAGTGCATTGAGACTACAAATATAAACAATTGAGGCTCCATACTCTCATTTTACTCCTCACTTAGTAGGAATGACAAAGCAATATGGTAGTGATATTTATCAATAGCTACCTAAGTGCCAAGGATTTTTGTGCTAATTGTTTTACATGGTTTTTCTCAATTCATCCTTATTATGTAATTATGAGATAGGTAGGCATTATGTTCTCTGTGTTACAGATAAGGAAAATGAAGTTCAGGGTTACACAATCAGTACATTGTCGACTTAAGTTTTGGATTCAGTTCTGTTGGGTCCCATATCCCAAATGTGTGATGAGATTATTTTCTCACTCTCTCACTCTGTTTCTCCGTCTCTGTCGTTTATTTTATTTTTTAAAAATTTTTAATGTTTTATTTATTTTTGAGAGAGAGAAAGAGACAGAGTGTTAGCAGGGGCAGGGCAGAGAGAGAGGAAGACATAGAATCCGAAGCAGGCTCCAGGCTCTGAGCTGTCAGCACAGAGCCTGATGCTGGGCTTGAACTCGTGAACCGTGAGATCATGACCTGAGCCATAGTTGGATGCTTAACCAACTGAGCCACCCAGGCATCCCATCTCTCTTCTTTAGATTAATAGTTGAAGACCACATCATGGGCTCTCCTAGTTACCTATACCATGGTAAGAAAAAAAAATGAAGTAGTCATGCTAATGTTACTTTCTGGAAAGAGAGAAGATATTGAGTTCTATTTTTTAAATGTTTTAAAGCTTACTCTTATTGGGGAAGATAAGTGTATGTATTTACTAAATGTACTAATAAAATCTTATACATTTTTTTCCATGAGACTGAGAACTGAAAACCATTGTAATAAAATGCTGCATTTTATTTTATTTTAAAGTTTATTTATGCATTTTGAGAGAGAGAGAGAGAGAGAGAGAGCAAGCATGTGCATGCCTGAGAAGGAGAGGGGCAGAGAGAGAGAGAATTCCAAGCAGGTTCCCCACCATCAGTGCAGAATTGGATGCAGAACTCAAACCCACGAGATCATGACCTGAGCTGAAAATAAGAGTAGGATGCTTAACTGACTGAGCCACCCAGGTATCCCAGAAAATGCATTATTTTAGATATCTTTATTAGTTCAGAATCTAAGGAGGTTTCATATATTGCCTTCCTTATGAGGACCACAATTTATTTTATAGGTTTTGTGCCACCTCTTATTTTATTTCAGGTTTACAGATTTTAGAATTTTTCCATATGTATTTCCCCCTGAAACTAGATATTGTCAAAGCACACATCAAATTTTGAAATTATTTTCCTTCTACTTATTGGGGGCACTTTTGAACCAAAGATATTCCAATTTAAATAGCTTATATTCTGAAGTTTGGCTGTTGCTTTGTTTGGACTGTCAGTGGGAAAGAAGAAAAAACTCTCTTTTTATTAGGTTGATCACTTGGCTACAGTGATTCCTATTTCTGAAACACAAAGGAAAATGTGTAAAAGAGGCCAAAGTTCTTATAATGGTTTACAGATATGGCTTTTTATATTTAAAACATTCAACATTAATGCTTCATGAAATCAAATGTTTATACTATTTAATCATAGTCTGAAGTTAAGGGGAGCTTCTAGTTGCCCTTAACTGGCTTTCGAGCCAAAGCAACATATATTTCAAAGTAAAACCTTTAATAAGCAGAGCTTTCTGCTACTTTCTAATATTCTGAATCCTATGCATAAACATATGCCACATTATTCAAAACAATTTCATGTTATGTAAAGAACCATTGTGCAGCTGTACGTTGTACATTTGTGCATTGGTACCCCACTAGGCACTGGACCCTATGCTTAGGCAATGTCTGTGCATAGAGGGTGTCGTACAATTTCTGTTCCAGAAGCTCACAATCTATTGAGGGAGGGAGGCAGAAAAAACAAGTACTCTGATACTAAAAGTTAACTAATCAAACAGCATGACTTAGTTGTGTACAATATATAGAAAGCAGACAGCTTAAGAGTAAAGGGAGGGAGAATAGAAGAGGGGACCAGGAAAGAAGAAGGAAGGGAGATAAGGAGGATGGAGAAGGGGAAAGGGAAGAAGGAAGGAAATAAGAAAGATAAAAGGGAAAGAGCAAAATCTACTGAAGCACAAAGTATTACTACCACCCTTCCCTCCAAATAAGCATGCATTATGCTCATTCATGATCATGTATGCTTGTGCACCTATGTGTGTGTATCTTTGGGGCACATTCACAGAAGTTAAATTAATAGGTTTTAATATACAGGCATGCTTAGTTTAACTACCACCAGGTCATTTGCCAAAATGACCGCATCCGTGTTCAACCCAATAGCAGCAAACACAGCAGCAAAAAAGTTCACATTTCCCCATTCTGATCAGCACTTGCTATTTTTATTGTTATTTGAATTTTATTTCCCTTATTTCTTATGCAGTTGAGTAGTTTTCCAAATACCAATTAACCCTTTTTATTTTCCTATTGTCTCTTCTCAAGATCTCTTCGTTAAATTTTCTGTTCCATATATGAATTCTTTGTCAGTTATGTACTTTACAATATTCTTCATCTGGTGGGTCCCGCATCTTTTTAAAACTAGGTCTGTGGTAGAATTTACTTTATAACTTTGATTGTATGTATTTATTCCCCAAATTTGCTTATTTTTATAGTTTCCTTTTCCTTGATCTTTACAATCACATCCTGTATTTCTTTGTCTGTATTTTACAATTCCAATATCTGATGTCCTTGTGGAATCTAAATCTGTTGCTGTTTTATATTCAAGGTAGTTTATTGCCTTGTGTTCTTGGTAGTCTTTGGTGCTGAGTTCATTGTGACTCCTTAATCTATAGGAATCCTGTAGCTCAAGGAGACCCTTTGTTCCAGAGAAGATTTTCATCTGTTTTTTTTTTTTTTCCATGATGATTATGGAATTACCACAAAATGCAAAAATGTCAGAGTATACGTGTTTCTTCATTCACATTTTGGGCATTTTCACAAAAGCGGAATTTATTCTGATCATTTTAAGTGAAAATAAAATCCCTAGGGGCAGTTCAAACATTTCTGGGAAATATTTAAAAGAGTATTGAGGGGTGCCTGGGTGGCTCAGTCAATTAAACCTCTGATTCTTGACTTCTGCTCAGGTCATGATCTCATGGTTCATGGGTTCGAGCCCCATGTTGGGCTCTGTGGTGACAGCAGGGACCCTGCTTGGGATTCTCTCTCCCTCTCTCTCTGCCCCTGCCCTGCTCACACACACAGTCTGTCTCTCTCAAAAAAAAAAAAAAAAAAAAAATTACATAAATAAATAAATAAATAAATAAATAAATAAATAAAGGTGCTGAGAGTTACCTGAAAGACATGAATATAGAACATCAATTAAAGTATGCTATATTCTAAGTGTGTTAGTGTCTTTTAAGAATTGGTGTTTGTGGAGACCAGGCAGTATTGTGGGAAAAAATGTTGCCTATTGAAATAATGTGTTTGACCTTTGGGGTAATGTTTTCTGAATTCTGTGCTGTTCTTAATGCTAATTTGATGATATTTTCTATCATCTTCTATATATATTTTTAATAAATGAGATTGATGCAACAGAAAGATATTAAATTCCTACATTTATTTAAATGTAGAAGCTGCCACTCGCTATCTAGATCTAGTTGACGAATGCAGGTGGCTACACTAAACAACAGATTTTCAATGTAGACAAAATAGCCTTACAGTGGAATAAGATGTCATCTAGGACTCTCATAGCTAGAGAGAAGTCAATGCCTGACTTTCTTTATAACTTCAAAGAACTGGCTGACTATTGTTACGGGCTAACGCAGCTGATGACTTTAAGTTGGAGTTGCGTTGGGGTGCCTGGGTGGCTTAGTTGGTTGAGTGTCAAACTTTGGCTTAGTCATGATCTCAAAGTTTGTGAGTCCAACCCCCACATCGGGCTCATTGCTGTCAGCGTGGAGCCCGCTTCTGATCCTCTCTCTCTCTTCCCTTCACCTGCTTGCACTCTCTCAAAAATAAAAAATATTAAAAAAAATTAAGTTGGAGTCACTTCTGATTGGCCATTCTGAAAATTATGTTAAATCTACCCTGTGCTCTAGAAATGGAACAACAACGTCTCACTGACAGCATGTTTGTTTACAACATGTTTACTGAATATTCTAAGCCTATTGTTGAGACCTACTGCTCAAAAAAAAAATTTCTTTCAAAATATTACTGCTCATTGACAATGCAACTGGGCATTCAACAGCTCTGATGGATATGGACAAAGATATTAATGCTGTTTTCGTGCCTACTGTCATAATGTACTTTCTGCCACCAAGGAGTAATTTTGACTTTTAAGTCTTATTATTTAAGAGATACATTTCATAAGGTTATAGCTGCCATAGACAGTGATGCCTTTGATGGATCTGGGTAAAGTAAATTGAAAACTTTCTGGAAAAGATTCACCATTCTCAATGCCATTAAGAGCATTTGTGATTCATGGGAAGAAGTCAAAATGTCAACATTAACAGGATTTTGGAAGAAGCTGGATGACTTTGAGAGTTCAAGACTTCAGAGGAGGCAGTAACTGCAGATGTTGTGGAAAGAGCAAGAGAACTAGAATTAGAAGTGGAGCCTGAACATGTGACTGGATGGCTGCAATCTCATGATCAAACTTTCATGGATGAGGAGTCGCTTCTTACAGATGAGCAAAGAAAGTGGTTTCTTGAGATGGAATTGACTCTTCGTATAGGTGCTGTGACAATTGCTGAAATGGCAACAAAGGATTTATAGTATTACATAAATTTCATTGATAGAGCAGTGGCAGGCTTTGAGAGGATTGACTCTAATTGTGAGAGAAGTTCTATGGGTAAAATGCTATCAAACAGCATCACATGCTACAGAGAAATTTTTTTGTGAAAGGAGGAGTCAATTGAGGCAGGAAACATCATTGTTGTCTTATTTTAAAAAGTTGCCACAGCCATCCCAACCTTTGGCAACCACCGCCCTGGTCAGCCAACAGCCATCAACATCAAAGGCAAGACCCTCCACCAGTAAAAAATTACCACATGCTGAAAGCTCAGGTGATTGGTTAGCGTGTTTTGGCTTAAACCATTTTTTAGTTAAGGTACATACATTGTTTCTTTAGGTGTAATGCTGCTATACACTTAATAGACTATAGTATAAACCTAATTTTTATATGAAGTGGGAAGCCAGCCAATTCATTTGACTAGCTTTATTGCCATGTTTGCTTTATTGCAATGATTTGGAATAAACCTGCAATATCTCCTAGGTATGCCTGTATTTGTTTAAGTGCTCAAATACTGTCCAAATTGGGCGATTTGAGTCAATGTTAATATCTGCTTGAAACGTAAAAGAATTTACTTGCTGAATTGACCCTCTGAAAATATAAAATTGAGGCTAGATGACAGCAGAAAACTTCAAATCAGTCTGAGTTTGGGTCTAAGTGCACTCTCCCAGCCACTGACCTTGGCATCACCTTGTTGAGCAGCTAACACTCGTATGTTTTGGGATTTTGCACTAATGACTGACTTTTGCTTGATGATAGGGAAGACCTGCTATTAGAAGTTTCTACTTCTCTGTGTAGAACTTTGGAATATCTGGGAAGCTCTATAGCTATCTGGACACACCCTTTGCTACTTCTAGCTTTAGGGACATGTCTCTCTAATCTTCTATATCCTTTATTCAAAGAGACACTCTGCATCCTCTGTGCAGGGTGACATCTTTGTCCGTCAGTCACATCTTTGTCTTATCGTTGCACATACTACATTGGGTCCCCAAATGGATTACATATTAAAAGATCAAGTTCAGAGGCCCAGTTTTAAGGTCAGAGGTGAAAATTAGCATCATGGAACTGTACTTTGCATGTTACAATTAGATACTAAGTTCACTGAGCTAAAATTGTGCAAAAATTGAACTAAGCAAATAAAGATAAAGTCACTTAAAAATTGATTTATCTTAGTGCAAAGGTCATCTGGTCATGTATGGTAATTAACTGTATTGTGTGAAGTAATATAAATCTTTAGAAGTTGATAAGAAGAGCGCTAATTATTATGAAAATGAAAGACATTATTCTGGACATGTAATGTTGAAGAAGGTAAAGATGAAAATGGCCCACTAGAAAGGAATACCATAAAAGTAATTGACAAAGTCAAAGAACATCAGAGGAACAACATTTTATGAATATGAATGCTAATCCACTTAAAAACATTTTGTATACCTGAGACCTAAGAAAGAGGCAAAGACATACAATGAAAAAACAAAAAAACAAACAAACAAAAAAAAAGCAACAACCAAAAAAACCCAGCTATTGAGGAAGGGGATAAGGTTTTTTTAGCTGAGAGCAAAATGAATTATTTGCTTGAGTATTCCCCAAAGAAGAGGAAGGTAGTATTCTAGAAACTGCAATGCATTCTCCTTTGGGGGAAGCAAGATGTTAAAAGGCTTTGCCATCACACTAGAGCAGATAATTAGGCAATTACAACTATTAAATTTGACAGAGCATTAGTTTAAATGCATTACTCACTAGAATTCTGAAGGAAGTAACAAATAGTATAATTTTTAGTGAATACTTTTGATAACTCATTGAGGACAACATCTTACCAGAGGATTGAAGGGTGCTAATATATTCTTGAATTTGAAAAATGCACGCATGTGCACACACACACACACACATACACACACGATCCCAGGGGGAAAAAAAACTCCCTAGGAAAGCCTAAATCTTCTGAAGTCTTTTCCTCTTTTATATGCAATTATTGCAGTGTGCTTATAGATATTAACCCACCAATCATCAAAAGACCTTTCAGAAGTAGGCAGCAAATATCATTTCAGAATCTCCTACCTTGATTTATAGGTATTAAAATAGAAACAAAAAGAAGTCACCTTGAAAACTACTGGAAAAACCCAGTCTAGGATTTAAGTAACTGACAATTACCAAACATTTGGTAATGCATAATTTAGTGATACCAGAGTCAACTTAGAACACTGTTCTTATCACCTTGCCATAAAATCTTTAAAAGGATTACTCCTGCATTTTTAAAAAGCATGAAATATTGCTACACTGAATAATAATTTAATGTAATAATCACATACTGCTTATCACTTACGTTCCAAATTCCACGTTTTACAGGTATCACAAGATCCTGCTGGTATTCATATGAATTATTGCTGCTTAGAATAAAATAACGAACTTTTAAAACAATAGTGCTGCCCATTGCATCAGAGGTCCCACTTTATGGGGTGCCTGGGTAGCTCAGTGGGTTAAGCAACTGACTCTTGGTTTTGACTCAGGGTGTGATCTCAGGGTTCCTGAGTTCGAGCCTTACGTCAGGCTCAACGCTAACAGTGCAGAGCCTGCTTGGGATTCTCTATCTCTTCCTCTCTCTCTGCCCTTCCCACACATGTACCCTCTCTCTCTCTCAAAATAAATAAAGTAAAAAACTTAAAAAAAAAAAAAAAAAAGAAGGCCCACCTTTGTTTCTAAAGATTAGCAGTTACTTAGTGGCATCTTTGGCATACCTGTTTTCATCCACCACTCTCACCGCATGGTTATGGAGATGGATAGCCTAGGTCAGTGACAGATAAATGATGGTCACAGTGGATCTTTGCATTAGGGTTAGACCCTTTAGGGATCTTTGCTCTTTCTGACACTGCTCCTGCTCATATTCAGTAGGGCGCGCTCTTAGGCTAGATTGAGGATTCAAGGGGCTAGGGTCTTGGCTTCCTCACCTTTGTGTTCCCTTAGCATATCAACACACTTAACTCTGGTTACTTCATTGCTGTTTGAAGAAATGGATGAATACAGGATCCTTCCAACAAGCTTTTTCTGACATTCTGCATGGATGAGTTTTGGAATTCTTTTTACATAATTCGATATTGGCTTCTATTGCAGTATTTACAATCTTGCTTTGCAATTTCTAGTTAGAAGTCCGCTGTTTCCACAGTCTGGTAACTGCTAGTTCTGGCCTAGCCACATGCTGTGCTAATGATTATATATTCAGTGCCAATCACATAGCAGATGCTCAGTAAATGTTTGCTGAATGAATAAATGCATGTGTTCCCCCCCCACCTCCATCTGCAAATATATACCTCTCAATAAACAGTAACAATAATGCACATGTCCATACATTCAAAACATTTTAATATAATTTAAGATATGGCTGCATCACAGAGATGTTTGTGATTTTATTTTAATTCTACTTCTCAAATCTGCTACCATATTTTTTCTGTGAGTGGCCCTGTGATTTTTGATTTGAGCATGAGGTTCATATCCTCTGAATTCATCAAGAATTCAGAATGAATTAGTAGAAAGACAGTGTGGATTCGAATTTAGGAGACCAATACTCTTGTTTTGGGTTTACTTTGAAGAAATAAATTAACATCTCTGAGCTGAACACCATCATCTCTAAAGTGGTAAGATTAAACTGGGTGATATCTAAACCTTACTAACACTAAATATCAATTATTCTAGAACAAATAAATTGAATAAACATTTATTGATTGCTGTGTAATAGAGGGGTACTGAGAGAGAGAGAACGTTCAGAGAGACAGACAGTCCTTGTTGGGATTTATGTATTCTTTAGGGCAATACTGTCTAATGGAACTTTCTATGATGGTGGGATTGCTCTATAACCTGCACTGTCCAGCATAACAGACAATAAGCACATGTGACTGTGGAGCACTTGAAAGGTGATTCGTGCAATTGCAGAATTTAATTTTATTTAATTTTAATCAACTTAAATTTACTTTTTATTATTTATTTTTTTAAATATGAAATTTATTGTCAAACTGGTTTCCATACAACACCCAGTGCTCATCCCAACAGGTGCCCTCCTCAACCCTCAGTTTATTCTCAGTTTTTAAGAGTCTCTTATGTTTTGGCTCCCTCCGTCTCTAACCTCTTTTTTTTTTTTTTCCTTCCCCTCCTTCAGGGTCTTCTGTTAAGTTTCTCAGGATCCACATAAGAGTGAAAACATGGTATCTGTCTTTCTCTGTATGACTTATTTCACTTAGCATAACACTCTCCAGTTCCATCCACGTAGCTACAAAAGGCCATATTTCATTCTTTCTCATTGCCACATAGTATTCCATTGTGTACATAAACCACAATTTCTTTATCTATTCATCAGTTGATGACCATTTAGGCTCTTTCCAGAATTTGGCTATTGTTGAAGGTGCTGCTATAAACACTGGGGTACAAGTGCCCCTATGCATCAGTACTCCTGTATCCTTGGGTAAATTCCGAGCAGTGCTACTGCTGGGTCATAGGGTAGATCTATTTTTAACTTTTTGAGGAACCTCCAAACTGTTTTCCAGAGCGGCTGCACCAGTTTGCATTCCCACCAACAGTGCAAGAGGGTTCCCATTTCTCCACATCCACGCCAGCATCTGTAGTCTCCTGATTTGTTCATTTTGGCCACTCTGACTGGAGTGACGTGGTATCTGAGTGTGGTTTTGATTTGTATTTCCCTGATGAGGAGCGACGTTGAGCATCTTTCATGTGCCTGTTGGCCATCCAGATGTCTTCTGTAGAGAAGTGTCTATTCATGTTTTCTGCCCATTTCTTCACTGGGTTATTTGTTTTTCGGGTGTGGAGTTTGGTGAGCTCTTTATAGATTTTGGATACTAGCCCTTTGTCCGATATGTCATTTGCAAATATCTTTTCCCATTCCGTTGGTTGCCTTTTAGTTTTGTTGATTGTTTCCTTTGCTGTGCAGAAGCTTTTGATCTTCATAAGGTCCCAGTAATTCACTTTTGCTTTTAATTCCCTTGCCTTTGGGGATGTGCCAAGTAAGAAATTGCTGCGGCTCAGGTCAGAGAGGTTTTTCTCTGCTTTCTCCTCTAGGGTTTTGATGGTTTCCTGTCTCACATTCAGGTCCTTTATCCATTTTGAGTTTATTTTTGTGAATGGTGTGAGAAAGTGGTCTAGTTTCAACCTTCTGCATGTTGCTGTCCAGTTCTCCCAGCACCATTTGTTAAAGAGACTGTCTTTTTTCCATTGGATATTCTTTCCTGCTTTGTCAAAGATTAGTTGGCCATACTTTTGTGGGTCTAATTCTGGGGTTTCTATTCTATTCCATTTGTCTATGTGTGTTTTTGTGCCAATACCATGCTGTCTTGATGATGACAGCTTTGTAGTAGAGGCTAAAGTCTGGGATTGTGATGCCTCCTGCTTTGGTCTTCTTCAAAATTACTTTGACTATTCAGGGCCTTTTGTGGTTCCATATGAATTTTAGGATTGCTTATTCTAGTTTCGAGAAGAATCCTGGTGCAATTTTGATTGGGACTGCATTGAATGTGTAGATAGCTTTGGGTAGTATTGACATTTTGACAATATTTATTCTTCCAATCCATGAGCACAGAATGTTTTTCCATTTCTTTATATCTTCTTCAATTTCCTTCATAAGCTTTCTATAGTTTTCAGCATACAAATCCTTTACATCTTTGGTTAGGTTTATTCCTAGGTATTTTATGCTTCTGGGTGCAATTGTGTATAGGATCGGTTTCTTTATTTGTCTTTCTGTTGCTTCATTTTTAGGGTATAAGAATGCAACTGATTTCTGTACATTTTGTATCCTGCGACTTTGATGAATTCATGTATCAGTTCTAGCAGACTTTTGGTGGCGTCTATCGGATTTTCCATGTATAATATCATGTCATCTGCAAAAAGCGAAAGCTTGACTTCATCTTTGCCAATTTTAATGCCTTTGATTTCCTTTTGTTGTCTGATTGCTGATTCTAGAACTTCCAAGACTATGTTAACAGTGGTGAGAGTGGACATCCCTGTCGTGTTCCTGATCTCAGGGAAAAAGCTCTCAGTTTTTCCCCATTGAGGATGATATTAGCTGTGGGCTTTTCATAAATGGCTTTTATGATGTTTAGGTATGTTCCTTCTATCCCAACTTTCTCGAGGTTTTTATTAAGAAAGGATGCTGAATTTTGTCAAATGCGTTTTCTGCATCGAGTGACAGGATCATATGGTTCTTATCTTTTCTTTTATTAATGTGATGTATCACGTTGATTGATTTGCGAATGTTGAACCAGCCCTGCATCCCAGGAATGAATCCCACTTGATCATGGTGAATAATTCTTTTTATATGCTGTTGAATTCGATTTGCTAGTATCTTATTGAGAATTTTTGCATCCATATTCATCAGCGATATTGGCTTGTAGTTCTCTTTTTTTACTGGGTCTCTGTCGGGTTAAGAATCAAAGTAATGCTGGCTTCATAGAATGAGTCTGGAAATTTTCCTCCCTTTCTATTTTTTGGAATAGCTTGAGAAGGATTGGTATTATCTCTGCTTTAAACGTCTGGTAGAACTCTGCTGGGAAGCCATCTGGTCCTGGACTCTTATTTGTTGGGAGATTTTTGATGATTGAATCAATTTCTTCACTGGTTATGGGTCTGTTCAAGCTTTCTATTTCCTCCTGATTGAGTTTTGGAAGTGTGTGGGTGCTTAGGAATTTGTCCATTTCTTCCAAGTTGTCCAGTTTGTTGGCATATAATTTTTCATAGTATCCCCTGATAATTGCTTGTATTTCTGAGGGATTGGTTGTAATAATTCCATTTTCATTCATGATTTTATCTATTTGGGTCATCTCCCTTTTCTTTTTGAGAAGCCTGGCTAGAGGTTTATTAATTTTGTTTATTTTTCCAAAAACCAACTCTTGGTTTCATTGATCTGCTCTACAGTTTTTTTTCAATTCTATATTGTTTATTTCTGTTCTGATCTTTAGGATTTCTCTCATTCTGCTGGGTTTAAGCTGTCTTTGCTGTTCTGCTTCTGTTTCCTCTAGGTGTGCTGTTAGATTTTGTATTTGGGATTTTTCTTGTTTCTTGAGATAGGCCTGGATTGCAATGTATTTTCCTCTCAGGACTGCCTTCGCTGCATCCCAAAGCATTTGGATTGGTGTATTTTCATTTTCATTTGTTTCCATATATTTTTAAATTTATTTTCCAATTGCCTGGTTGACGCATTCATTCTTTGGTAGGGTGTTCTTTAACCTCCATGCTTTTGGAGGTTTTCCAGACTTTTTCCCATGGTTGATTTCAAGCTTCATAGCATTGTGGTCTGAAAGTATGCATGATATGATTTTAATTCTTGTATACTTATGAAGGGCTGTTTTGTGACCCAGTATGTGATCTATCTTGGAGAATGTTCCATGTGCACTCAAGAAGAAAGTATATTCTGTTGCTTTGGGATGCAGAGTTCTAAATATATCTGTCAAGTCCATCTGATCCAATGTATCCTTCAGGGCCCTTGTTTCTTTATTGACCGTGTGTCTAGATGATCTATCCATTTCTGTAAGTGGAGTGTTAAAGTCCCCTGCAATTACCACATTCTTATCAATAAGGTTGCTTATGTTTGTGATTAATTGTTTTATATATTTGGGGGCTCCCGTATTCGGCGCATAGACATGTATAATTGTTAGCTCTTCCTGATGGATAGACCCTGTGATTATTATATAATGCCCTTCTTCATCTCTTGTTACAGCCTTTAATTTAAAGTCTAGTTTGTCTGATATAAGTATGGCTACTCCAGCTTTCTTTTGACTTCCAGTGGCATGATAAATAGTTCTCCATCCCCTCACTCTCAATCTGAAGGTGTCCTCGGGTCTAAAATGAGTCTCTTGTAGACAGCAAATAGATGGGTCTTGTTTTTTTATCCATTCTGATACCCTATGTCTTTTGGTTGGTGTATTTAGTCCATTTACATTCAGTGTTATTATAGAAAGATATGGGTTTAGAGTCATTGTGATGTCCGTAGGTTTCATGCTTGTAGCGATGTCTCTGGTACTTTGTCTCACAGGATCCCCTTAGGATCTCTTGTAGGGCTGGTTTAGTAGTGATGAATTCTTTCAGTTTTTGTTTGTTTGGGAAGACCTTTATCTCTCCTTCTATTCTAAATGACAGACTTGCTGGATAAAGGATTCTCGGGTACATATTTTTTCTGTTCATCACATTGAAGATTTCCTGCCATTCCATTCTGGCCTGGGAAGTTTCAGTAGATAGATCTACCACTAGTCTTATCAGTCTCCCTTTGTTTGGTAGAACATGTTTATC
Organism: Panthera tigris; assembly: GCF_018350195.1. Lineage (NCBI taxonomy): Eukaryota > Metazoa > Chordata > Mammalia > Carnivora > Felidae > Panthera > Panthera tigris. The sequence goes on from NC_056667.1 coordinate 68,636,463, forward strand.
CCTAGCTGCTTTCAGAATTTGCTCTTTATCCTTGTATTTTGCCAGTTTCACTATGATAATGTCATGCAGAAGATCGATTGAGGTTACATCTGAAGGGAGTTCTCTGTGCCTCTTGGATTTCAATGCCTGTTTCCTTCCCCAGATCAGGGAAGTTCTCAGCTATGATTTGTTCAAGTACACTTTCAACCCCTTTCTCTCATTCTTCCTCTTCTGGAATTCCTAGTATACAGATATTGTTCCATTTGATTGCATCACTTAGTTCTCTAATTCTCCCCTCATACTCCTGGATTTTTTTCTCTCTCTTTTTCTCAGCTTCCTCTTTTTCCATAATTTTATCTTCTAATTCACCTATTCTCTCCTCTGCCTCTTCAATCCGAGCTGTGGTCACCTCCATTTTATTTTGCACCTCATTTGTAGCATTTTTAGCCCCTCCTGACTGTTTCTTAGTCCCTTGATCTCTGTAGCAATAGGTTCTCTGCTGTCCTCTATACTTTTTTCAAGCCCAGCGAGTAATTTTATGACTATTATTCTAAATTCTTGTTCCGTATATTGCTTAAATCATTTTTGATCAATTCGTTAGCTGTCGCTACTTCCTGGAGTTTCTTTTGAGGAGAATTCTTCCGTTTTGTCATTTTCGATAGTCCCTGGGGTGGCAGGGAACTGCAGGGCACTTCCCTTGTGCTATCTGGAGTAACTTGTGTTGGTGGGTGGGGCCGCAGTCAGACCTGATATCTGTCCCCAGCCCACTGCTGGGGCCACAGTCAGACTGGTGTGTACCTTACCTTCGCTTCTCCCAGGTGCAAGGTTCACTGTGGATTGGTGTGGCCCCTGTCTGGGCTACTTGCACACTGCCAGGCTTGTGGTGCTGCTTTGATGAGATCTGCTGTATTAGCCAGGGTGGATCCACAATGTGCACAGGGGTGGGAAGGGCAGGCTTAGCTCGCTTTGCCATTGGTGGTCCCCTGTGGGAGGGGCCCTGCAGCACTCAGGGAGGCAGGTAGACCCGTTGGAGGGATGGATCCATAGAAGCACAGCGTTGGGTGTTTGCGCGGTGCAAGCAAGTTCGGTGACAGAAACTGGTTCCCTTTGGGATTTCGGCTGGGGAATGGGAGAGGGAGATGGTGCTTCCCAGCGCCTTTGTTCCCCGCTGAGCTGAGACCTGTCTTCCGGGGCTCAACACCTCTCCCTCCTGGTGTCCTCTTGCCCTCCCACTCTCTGAGCACAGCTTTTGACTTTTAACATTCCAGATGTTAAGTCCTACTGACTGTCAGAACTCACGGAGTCCGGTCCCTCCACTTTTGCAAGTCTGACTCGGGGGCTCTGCCTTGCCGGGCGGGCTGGCTGCTCCTCCACCACCCCGGCTCCCTCCCGCCAGTCCGTGTAGTGCCCACCGCCTCTCCTCCCTTGTACCCTCTTCCGTGGGCCTCTCGTCTATGTTTGGCTCCAGAGAGTCCGTTCTGCTAGTCTTCTGGCGGTTCTCTGGGTCATTTAGGCAGATGTGGGTGGAATCTAAGTGATCAGCAGGACGAGGTGAGCCATGATCCTCCTACACTGCCATCTTATCTCCAATCAACTTGAATTTATAAGCCACATGCAACTATATTGGACAGTGCAGGTATAGACAGACAGCTATATGAAAAAATAACGTGACTGTAGTACATTTAAAAGCAAAAGTACAATAGAGGACAAAAGATTAAATTCAAAGAAATTTCTTTGTGTTTTAAAAAAGTATATCAAACTTGACTGACTCAGTCAGTAGAGCATGTGACTCCTGATCTTGGGGTTGTAAGTTCAAGCCCCACATTGGGCATAGAGATTCCGTTAAAAAAAATAATTAAAAGTAAAAAAGCATATCAAACATAAAGAAAATGGATTTTAAAAATTACATAATATACATGGAGATTAGTTGAGTACTCAAGTGTTTGTGTAAATATCTTTTTAGTATTGTAGAAATGACCTTAGGTAAGGAATTTTTTCAGAACATCTAAATCTGTTTATAACACAGATTTTTAGCTAAGAATTAGAAAATACTGAGGAGCAGAGCAAACATAATCATGTTTTGTATAATCGGTTTATGGGATTCAAAATGACTATTATGATCCCATATAACTGTAATGAGTACAGGGATGAAAACAATCATAGAGGCCAGAATCAAAATTAATGTACAATATAGGCCCTGGCTTGAGAAAATGACAGGGGAAAATGATTGTGCAAGTGTATTAATATATTAAAATTCTCACTATAAAATATGTTGGTAAAAATAGAGTCATAAAATCTGTTTAGAAACATTTAAGAAAGAGAAAGTGACTATAGTCACAGCATGGATTCCAAATCAACCAAGTTATTTTGGCAGGTCATAATGAAAATTAAACCATGTTTGGAATAGTATGCTAGGTACATGTCTGATCACTGTATTATTCTCTTGAATGAACATTACTGAAATTACAGAGGTAGGATGGAACGCAACCAAACAAACTTAAAATTTTAAAGGACAGAGCATTATTCATGAGGAATGATTATCCATCTTAGCAAATGTGGCCTTGAAAAAGATGACTAGGGGGTGAACCCCAAGAGGTTTATTAGTAACAGCAAGGAAAGGCTGGATTGATAATGACCTGAAATTGAAAAGGAAGAAATATAAATTAGGAAACACTTTCTGATTAAAAGAGTCAATCAGACAAAACAACAACAACAACAACAACAACAAAAACAAAAACATACAACTTGCTAAAGAAGATAGTATCAATACTAATGACATCAAAAATTGATTCAATGATAAATTTAGCCCTTGGTAAAACTTTATGAAAGAAATATTAGTAACAGTAAATTGAATACACAGGATATAGTCTATATATTAAAAGAATAAAATTTTGGGGCGCCTGGGTGGCGCAGTCGGTTAAGCGTCCGACTTCAGCCAGGTCACGATCTCGTGGTCTGTGAGTTCGAGCCCCGCGTCGGGCTCTGGGCTGATGGCTCGGAGCCTGGAGCCTGTTTCCGATTCTGTGTCTCCCTCTCTCTCTGCCCCTCCCCCGTTCATGCTCTGTCTCTCTCTGTCCCAAAAATAAATAAAAAAACGTTGAAAATAAATAAATAAATAAATAAATAAATAAATAAAAGAATAAAATTTTAGTTTAGTTCTGTCCTAAGCATCTGGAGGGAAAATGCAGAGAAAGTATAATATAGTAGAAGGGGCATTGACATTGGAGATGGAAAGATGTATTTGAATTCGCATTCTGCCACTGCTAACTCAACTTGAGTCAAATTGCTTTACCTCTCTGAATCTGAGTTTCCAAAGCTGCACCAAGTTTAATGAGACCTACTTAAAAGAGTTGTTTTCATGTTTAATGAAATAATATGTGGAAAATGCCTAGCATTATACCTAGGTATTCTTGTGTTCCTTATAAACAAGGACCTCAATTCAGTCAACTGTAATATACATGTATACACCAGTCAGAACAATTCCTTCTAATATTTATTGAGCATTACCCCACGAGAGGCATTCTCCTAGGTACCAGCTGTATAAATAGAGGAAGGAAGC